>NC_134842.1:89314448-91714448 GCF_965363235.1 Mytilus galloprovincialis | reverse complement strand
TATTAGTTAAATATGTGAAATTATAAATATAAAGATTCCTTACCACCGTCATCTTTCATAGACTGAATAAAACTCCTCATCTTGCAACCTTCTTTGTTCAGTTAATATAGAACAGTATTTGAAATTTGAATTTGACCTCAACCGGAAGTCAGAGAGATAGATAAACAAAGAAACCTGGAATGCATTAACATTTTATTCATTGTAGCAAATCATCAATGAATCACACCAAGATAGCTAAGAAAGTTAACAAATCATTTTCAAATCATTTCATATGATATTCAAAGTTAACAAATCATAACGAAATCACACCGTTCTAGCTAACAAAGTTAACAAATCTCTTTCAAATCATTTCATACGATATTCTAAGTAAACAAATTATAAAGAAATCAAACAAAAACAGAAACAAATGGCTTACAAATCATACCAAAGAAAGAAATCACATAGAAATCAGATTTAGGGAATTTGGAAAATTCTAATTTGTCTATGATTTGTTTAATGAATCGCAAGCAAATGGTACTAACAAATCGCAGAATCACGATTTGAAAGAGATTTGAATGCGATTTGAAAGCAATTTGTTCATTTATTTTTCTGTTTGGGTAAATATCATAAAAAAATCTCCCAAATCATTATATAAACGGCAAAACATCGGCACCCTATGAAAATAAAAATAAAAACAAAGTGTGTACAAATAAAAATAAATAAAATCTCCAAGCAGCTGTTCTATGATTCTATGAACTACTTCTGGTTATAAAGTATCAAACGTGGCAGATTAAAATTTTAATTTCAATCCATATGTTTCGTTAGGTGAGGAAATATTTTTTATAAAAATTATTATCCATATTCCATTTGCTTATTTTTTAATCATGTTTATTATCATTTTGTTGACCGCTTATTGCTCAAAATGTTTTAGAGAATAACAAAAACATCATAGTAATAACAAGGGAATAAACTCTCTAAAATGAATTGCTATTGTTTACAAGTAAACCTGAATCAATAATTCATTTTCATATTTACTATATGGGGTATATTTAGTAAGAGCTAAAATGTTAATAATTTGATGATCAAATCGTGTTATTGCCATTCAAAAAAATAATAAGTTCGTTTTCGATGCAATTGGGTAACGGTTATTTGTAATTATCAGTAATCTAAACATTATTAATTTACTTTAATGTGAACTCGCTGATAATGTAAGTATCTCAAACTGGTCGTTATATAAACAAAACCCTCGGGTCAGTTCACAATTAACATGCGCGAGTGCATAGCTCAAGGGTTATTATATTTTGGACAGAAACGCACGAGTGTTTTGTGAATAAGTATTTTGTCATTATTTCATTAATAGTTATCCCACAAGAACGCGGTGTCAGTGTAAGATCACCCCGATGGCCGGAGGCCAGAGGGTGATCTAACACTGACACACCAAGTCCGAATGGGATAACTATTTTACATCCCAGCTGTTTTAGATTAGACGAAAAACCGTCTACAATTCATAAAATCGAGTTTAGAACGCCACACAACCATTGTAATATACTTTATATATTACTATATGATGTATACCCTTTATGACCCCCGAACACGATGAGTAGATATCAAACAATGTCAACTCGCCCCACTTGCCAATCGGCCCACACTACATCACCACTTTATAAAAAAATCGCCCCACTCTTGTTTACCGACTCTTTCCCGGCACTTTTGAAAAGGTGTAAAATCAAATTGAGCAACTAATCTGACAACTCACTTATTAACGAAAAAGGTTAAAATCCCACTGAATAAAGGTCTGCCAACTCGCCCCACTTATTAAAAGATCTTGCTTCCTTTTAAGTATGTTAAATTACTGTGAGATCGTATCCAGTCGCTCTGGTGTAGAGGTATGTGTCGTAGCTTGATATGCTAAAGGTCTTGAGTTCGAATCCCTGCATATACAATGGATTTTTTCTACGTGAATTTTGATAGATTGTCTTTTCCGTATAATTAATTACAAGTTTTATAGTGGATTTGATATTCCCGCCAAAATGTTACAGAACAAAGGAAAGCATGCATAACAAAGAAACTCAAACTGGGGTGATCTGGTAGGGGTGATCCGGCTCAGATCACCCGTGTTAGAACAAAGGAGCTGGGATGTAAATAAATAATAAGTATAATGAATTAGGTCTTGAAAAAATTATCATACAAAAGGGAGAAGCGAAAACATTATCATACAGAAGGGAGAAGCGAAAAAATTATCATACAGAAGGGAGAAGCGAAAAAAATATCATACAGAAGGGAGAAGCGAAAAGATTATCATACAGAAGGGAGAAGCGAAAAAATTATTAGACATAAGACAGAAGAGAGTAGCATTATACACCTATTGACTGGTGATGAGGGTAATAGCAAGTTTGTTGTCTCTAAGATACCAACTCTTACTCGAAAGATGTTGATAAAACTATTGAACGGAGTAATAGACTTTGAAACTTTTGACTGGCAAATAGTCTGTGGAATGAAATAGCACAACTATTTCATTACTTTTTGTTTAGAAAAACATACTGAAGTATAATAAAACTGACTACTGTACATTTTATCTGAGACTACTAATAGGTTAATGGAATAATGAATTGATTTTCGGCTAGTTATTTGATAGATTTAGTAGAGCCTTGTCTTTCCTACACACAGTCGAAATTATACCATATTACCGTTTGCACGTTGTTCCACGCTAGAATGAACTGACCATGACCCTCGTGTAAAAATACGTTGGCGATACACAGGTTCAACGCTTTACTTCATAAAATGTATAAATCAAATTTTCACCCTAAATATTTCTGTTATGGTATAAAATAAAGTTAGTTTTATTCATTAGCAATTGTAAATGAAGCAGGTTATTTAAAATTTTCACTGGTTTTATGATTATTTATTATTGTGAATCCTTCTAGTCCTAAATGTTTTTGTAATAAAAAAAAATATACATGTGCCTTCATGTGCTACTGAAGTGAAAAAGTGGCCGAAATTGAGGACATTTACTCAAAATTTCGTTGTTTTTTTTTCACATTTCTATAATTTGGATAGACACACCGAACTTTGTAACATTTAACAGATAAACACAAGCGGATGTTTGTGAGAAACAGTATCAATATCTTCTTTAAATAAACATGATATATGTACAACAGTTTTTTGGAAATAATCAATTCCTAAAAATGTTTCGTGATTTCAGGGGGGAAAACGCATTTTTTGCGCTATATTTATCAAATTAAAATAAATTCATTAAATTTGTTGACTTTTTCTTTAAAATTGGTACAAATATTCTGCATACGTAATCAATCATAACACCATTTTAAAAAAGAGGGGTCCGTGTACTCGTTTTCAAGTTCAATACTTAAAAAAAAAATCTGTCGAAAAATGCATCTTTTTCCGATATGTCACAGTTTGACATCGCGAAGTTAAACATTTTACGTTAGCAACGTTATAACCCCTGTAACTGTATCGTAAACATGATCATACTCCTCCGGCTCGATAAACTGTCTGCATTGATCTGAAGTTATTACATGTACTATCTGGTGACCAATCTATTACAGTGTTCACAGAGTACAAGTTGTTCACGAAATACATTATTAATTCATAAACATTCGTACAGAGAAAAAATATATGAGTATTCCAATATATAAATCAGTGTGTACGTTTGTTCATTTGTATGTCTGTCCAATCAAGGTCATTCAATAAAATACAAACCAGTTGTAACCTGAGAGGGAGCATGCCCATGAAAATCCAAAATATATTTTATTTTTCTTATCTGCAAAAAAAATATTGAACTTTAATATCTAGTGGATGCCAGACCTTAACAATTTCAAAACTGTATATGCAAGTCTGTACACAGAATAGATTTTGAAGTGAAAATACAGCCATATTTGTCCATTTGTTATGATGAAACTTAAGTCAGTATGATACTTCGTCAAATTTAACAGTTGTTTTTTGAAAAACAATCATTTCTGCTAGCTTTAACAAAAGGCATCAAACACCTACTCTGTTGTTTTAATACATGTCTAGTAAGACTGGCCCATATACTTCATTCCAAGGTACTGTAAATTTGTAATGCTATTACATTAAAGGGGCACTAGCTGTCAAATTCATGTTCACCGATTTTAATCAAATTCTCATATTTTATTTATAACAATATATAAAACATTTATCCAAACTATTAAAAGTATGAAATAAACAATTAACAGGGCACGGTAATGAAGAGACGAAGCTTCGTTTCGTGTGTAATTTAGTCTAGACGCCATCTAATTAATTATCGAGTTTGTCCCTAAAATCATCCGATGACCATATTTAAAGCGGCGTAAACATAAATAAAGATATAAATAGATTAAGCACACTCGTGCTGTTGGATTGTGCTAGGTCTATTCAATATCATATTATAGATGCAATTTTTAATACAAAAAAGATCAATCTTTAGCCTTTCTGGGGATTTGTTTTCTTTGAAATATGCTTATGTACAGACAAGACACACATTTATTAGCCCCAACCTTGATCGACTGTTTAATGAAATGTTGTCTTTTCATCAATTTAGAAAATATCGATATCGCAAAGCTCCATACTCTTATTTAAGTATTAAAACAAGTAAATAAGATGCAATACAACATTCTAAATAATTATGCATCTACATTCCAAATATACCAACTATACCAGTCTTACTTTCTCTAACTATAGAATTCCATGTCTTTTGTTTAATTTCAACTGGATTTCAACCTCAATCCATAAGTTGCACCTCAAAACCCTTTATGCAATACTAGTTAAATGTTCAATTTTGGCCAATTTTAAATATTTATGAAAAACTTTAACAAAACACAAAGACTCAAGCTAGCGACCATTCAAACAAGCGACCAAAAAATCACAATAACAATCAACAAGATAGAGAATCATAAGGCGGTAAATGTACATGTATGTATAAAAACCATGGTGACAATGTATATTCAACAGAATATTCGAGCATCCAATATACAATGAAGAAAATATCAACTCGTTCGCAACATAAATATTTATGATATAATACTATATTAGATACTTCCTTCAGGGAAAAGATAAAACTGAGTTTTTTATAATTGCTGGGTCATAACTTCTTTGTTTTTCAAATTTATCTTTTAAGAATAACGCGTATTCTGTAAAATTCTCCTAAAATATTTTTACCATTTTTTTTTATTCTTTGAATTCTTTATTCTGTTTATCATTCAATTCTGTAATCACTATCTAAATAAAAAAAAAAAAAATTTTTCCACAGTTCTTCTGTATACTTTTGCACCCATTTATTCTATTTCTTTATATTTTTTGCTGATCTTAACTATTTATTATTCTTTTGTCACTATACAATATTCTGTAAACCCCATCCTGACCCTTAAATCATAATGCTGATTACAAGACCTTGCAAAAATAAGAAGATTGACACGGATATTTTTAAAAGAAAAAAACTGTTGAGGATCAGAGTTGTGCACTAAATCTTAATTATTCTACATTGAAAATTGTCCGTCATTATATAAAAACGTATATAAAGAAAGAACAACTTTGAAATGTCTTTTTGGTATAATTGAGTTATCGACATATCATAGATAATAATAGAGCAACATTATTTTTTCTCTTCGTGATTAAACCAATTAAATATACAGCTATATACTTACTTGTATGATATTCAAAAAGATAGCGATGACTTTTAATTTCAAAAAAACACATTTGATATACCATACTGTCCTTTATTCAATTGATTAGGATGATCTTACTTAAAATGATTGGTACATATAATTTTATAATTAGGTAAAGTTCTTTAAAAATTATTAAAAAGTTAGCTATTATATATGATAATTAAAAACATTATCAGTTTTGTCAAGTAATTTAAATTTATATCATTAGAAATAATTTGAAACTTTAATACAGACCTATATCAAAATAAAATCGCAACAAGAGGCTGTCACAACGACAGCAAACCGGATTTATTAATATTTATTTGTGTCCTGGCAATATCACAAGAACCATTACTGATGAATGGTGAAAGTGAAAATCGTCAATATCAAATTTGACCTCCATTTTGTCATCAGTATCAACATCTTAAAATTTGAAAAGCTTAGATTGAATGGTTCATGAGTAAATGCAACAACGTGAATGGAAACGCCATTTCACAATCTTTCAAGAACCATAACTCCTGAACAGTAAAAGTCAAAATCGTCATAATTGAACTTGACTTTTAATTTGCCATCAGTAACAACATATACAAATTTCAAAAGCTTTGGTTGAATGGTTCATGAGAAAATGCACGGACACGACTGGAAACACCATTTTTCAATCTTTCAAGAACCATAACTCCTGAACGGTAAAAGTCAAAATCGTCATTATTGAACTTGACCTCCATTTTGTCATCAGTAACAACATATTAAAATTTGGGAAGCTTAGGTAGAACAGTTCATGAATAAATGCACGGACACGACTGGAAACTCCATTTTTCAATCTTTCAAGAACCATAACTCCTGAACGGTAAAAGTCAAAATCGCCATTATTGAATCTGACCTCCATTTTGTCATCAGTAACAACATATTAAAATCTGGGAAGCTTAGGTAGAACAGTTCATGCGTAAATGCACGGACACGACTGTAAACTCCATTTTTCAATCTTTCAAGAACCATAACTCCTGAACGGTAAAAGTCAAAATCGCCATTATTGAACTTGACCTTCATTTAGTTGTCAGTAACAACATATTAAAATTTTAAAAGCTTTGGTTGAACGGTTCATGAGTTAATGCACGGACAACATTTGATTCCCGCCCGCCCGCCCGACCGACCGACCGCCCGACCGACCGCCCGCCCGCCGTACATCCCCAAATCAATAACCGACATTTTTGTCACAAAAATCCGGTTAAAAATGCAATTCAAAATCATGAATTGGTTTCATGTGTTTATTTAATATACATGTATACATACGTATCTACGGTGGCATATACAGATGTGTTTACTTTGTAAACGTATATGTCGTGTACAAGTTGCGATTTTGTACAGGTTATAACGTGTACAAAAATATTGTACATGTTATAATTTGTACAAATACCAAAATACAAGTTATAACATGTACAAAAATACCTCGTGCATGTTATAACATTTACAAAATATTGCTTAAAATGGTTTTAACCTGTACAAAGTTGAAATGATAATAAAGCAGAATATACATTCACGATTGAAATTTATCAAATCGTAAAGAACAAAAGAATTACGGTGCATTATTTACAGCATTCATAAAATACTTAATTTTCATACTTTTTAGAAACATTTTTTTCACTTGTTGCTACAAGACTGAGACATGTTACACCTTTGATTTGCACAAAACTTTCATTCTTCTGCATTCACACCAACCAGACTTACAACTGTTTTCTTACACTGACAATGCACAAAACTTTGCACTCTAATAATGATATCTTACGCACCATCTCTCTTACATCCGTATCACTCATTGGGACTCCAGACACATTCAAATTTGCATTTGCAAGAAATTGAACCTGGTTTCTACTGAAGTATCCCTTTATTTGTCCAACTAAGTCTTTAGTTACAATTCTATAGCCGCCATGTTCATTCACATTCATCACCACGCCTGGTCTGTTATGTTATTCTCATCGACACTATCAATGGACGAAATAGGAATGCTAACGTTATCTCCTTGGGAGAGAACAGTCAATCTAGTTTTTGAGTTTTTAATCAGCTTGTGTTTGCTGGCCAGAAAGGGCCCTCTTGCGAGCACGCTTGATGTCAATATTTGAAATTTCAGACAAACCCTCACTGGTATTGACAGCAGGAATATCGACACCAAAAAGCGCCCTATTTTGAGGAAGTATGACAGTAGATGGCAAGATTATACTTCCTAACCAACCATGTTATAACTTGTATTTTTGCAATTGTACAAATTATAACATGTACAAAATAATGATACATGTTATAACCTGTACAAAATTGCAACTTATACACGACATATGCATGCATTGGTTCAAGAATTGGAGAAGCATTATTTTTCACCAGTCACTCGTTTCAATTAAGGAATTACTGTAATATTTTTTCTGTCTATGAAGAAAAAACATAAAAAATGTGGTGCACACTGAATAACTCGCGTAGGGGGTTATTTTACAGTGTGCTCCACATTGTTTATGTTATTTCGAATAGACAGAAAAAAATATTACAGTTATTTCTTATAATTTAATTCTTAATTCCATTTTAAAGCGGAGTTAACCATGAAAAAACGTTGATGACGTCACGGTCACATGACTAAATTATGTCTATGATATGATAAACAAAACGACGTCAGCCAACCCGGCAGAAGACCCGTTACATCCAAAATTAAATTATATGACTTTACCACCCAATCAAGCAAATATACGTAGATATGAAAAGTATAGCAATTTACCACTTATCCCAATGATTTGATAAATAAAAACAAAATAAAACAAAATATAACATTTTTTTTCTTCAGAATCTTAAATGAGTGTTAATAACGACCTTGAATACCCATGAGCCCGTCGCACGGTTTGCTTACGGACAATCGAAAAAATTATGAGAATTTTTTCATAATTTTGTTATGAAATCACCGAATATCACCAATTATTACATTGGTTGCAATGAATTACATTGATTTCCCAGTTAGATAAAAACCGATAATTTCACATGTGAAATAAACGTGGTTATTTCACTCTCTGACGTCATACAACAATAGGCGTTGTCAAGACGTCGATAACGTCGGATCAAAACAAATTGTAAATGCGTAGGAAAAATTAAGATATAGTTCCTTACATTTTCTACATTAATTTCATAAAAAAAAAAGCCATTTGCCAATGTAATAAAAAGAATAACTAATCGCCGTATTTGAATATCAAAAATAAGACAACTTGTGACCGAACGTTCGGTCACGCGTTGTCTTATTTTTGATATTCAAATACGGCGATTAGTTATACTATAATTATCCTTATTTTCATCAGTATTCATTTAACGGCAAACAAATTGATACTTGGAAGTCAACTTAATTAAATCTCTCTTATTATCTAGTGAGAATCTTGGATAAATTCTATAAAATATAACAGATTCATTCGGTATGCAAAAAAAACGATGTGTGGATAAATATTTTTATTAAGATCCGTTTCATATGTTGCAGTGACAAAAGTTGATTGTGGTACTTGGGTATATTTGAATAGAGATCTTCTGCATAAAGGTCAATAAGCAATTCTCTCGATGCAAGCAAAATAGTCTTATAAACCAGATGAAACAATTAAAAAACAACTACACGTTTTGTCAAAATTAAAATAGAATTAAATAAGGCTTTAAAAGGTGTTAATGAAAATCAGGGAATAAAAACACTAATTTCTTTAAATTAAAAAAAGTGAGGAAGCCTTCTGCTATATCCTTCCGCACATTTTGGAAGAAAAAAGGCTCTTGATTCTTTTTCGAAGGTGACTTCCAAACAGAACAGAATGTCAGCATTACAAGGCGTATATAGAGGCATTTTTCGCCGAACATCAACTTTTGCTTTAGTGTTTTGCACTGGTGGATTAGTTTATGCAATGTATTTGGACAAGGCTCTTGACAGCGTGTTTAGAAACATGAATAAAGGGGTAGGTTTGCTGTTCCCAAATACTTTTCCAAATGGTACCCACTGATGTTACGATAGGGTCATGATTTATACTTGTTGGGATAACAACTACTGACAATCAATATTCTTCACTAATTTGGGACACGTGGTACAGACCATGAGTTTTTTTTTTGGGGGGGGGGGGGGGGGGGGGGAATGATGAGTCTACCTTGGTTTAACGATTTAAAAGAAATCTTAACCCTTGCATTGCATGTGTAAATTTTTGGTAGTCACTTTGTTTACTTGTCTATATTCTATTTATATGGGGAAATAGGTTAACAATATGAGGCAAGCATTACTTGTGAATGGGGACGAAGTCTGTATGATTTTTTTTTAAATCGAACATGTTAATAAAAAGAGAAATGGAAATACCATTACGTTTCCCATTTTGGTTCTGTTGTAAGGAAATTTAGTTGTGACGTTATTTAAGTTATGATGTCATATTCAATGTAAACAAAGAAATGCTGTCATCAGGTAACATTTTTTTTTTATACCAAACAATTTTCAAAAATGAATTAGTATTAAGTTCCTTTCTTAGTCTGATAAATATACATTTTATTCAAAGTCTCATGCAAACAAGACTGGAAACAGAAGTAGATTTCTGCGCAGATCCGGAAATTCAAAAACAGGACAACAAAATTTTTGAACAATTTTGAGTTCATTAGTACAATGAAAAATTCTGGAAATTTTCCCTGATTTATTATTTTTTTTATTGAATTTTCTACTGTAGTAGGGGACTTCGTCCTCATATTAGTATAACTTATAGTTCCGTAACTCTTTCATCCGAGACCGGCCATGAAATTATCCTTGTCGGGACTTCCTGCTTTTGCACGTGCCCGACATCCGGCCTGGCTGGGCTCGTTGTCCCTAGGAACTATAAGTATGACGTCACTCACCAGGTTTGGGGCAGTCTACACTTAGGATTTAAATTGAGCAGACGCTCATATCGTTTGACTTTAAATATGGAACCTTTATTTGAACAACAAGAAGACTAGCCACCACCGTTTTTTAGCATATTTACTCATGTAAAATCGTATGTTTAACCATAATGTATGTCTTCAAATAAACATCTTGTTTATATTTACGTGTTTTACGTAGTTTGTCAAATATCCCAGAACTTGGGTAGACAACGGGAAAACGAAGCCAGTGGAAACTTCCACTCCCGTTACACATGCATTGCTTTATACACACAAATGTAACTTATACACCACTTCTGGAATCCTGTCTTTCACCAGAAAAGATATTTTATGATCACTCCTTTATGAGGTCATTTACCAGATCTATAGTTGGCGCGCCTGTATCCCTGCTCTATACACCTTATCGCTATTTGTCCACCATTAATGGATATCACACAGGTTCCCGTAAAATTTTGATGTTATAAAACAACATACATGTACATTTAGCAGTCAGAGCTCAGACATAAATAAGTCTGAATCTGCTTTTGACTCATAGAGGTCTAAATTTGTAAGTTTTAGGATTTGTCTCCCTTTAATGCAAGACAAAATACGACTTTGATAAGTCAAATATTGTTAAGCAAGAAATAATTGACCAGAATCAAAAAGTTGCAAATGTCGACTCCTACAAGTCGATAAGTTACCAAAATTGGTTAACTTCAAGACCCACGCATATTTATAAAAAGGTCATGCATCTAAATCAAATAACGACTACATTGAAAGACAATGCTTTGTCTTCTAAAGAAAAATATGAATGATAGTCTAGAAAATGGGAGATAATGTTAATTAACCTTACACATGTTACTTGTAATGCAACCACCTGGAACCACACTTAATGAGATAAAACATCTGTGTTTATTAAGGATGTTCAATTAGATAATTAAATATAGATAGCTCAAGTCCTTGTGAACTCTCAGACAGGTTTTTGCTGTCATAGGTGGTGTACTTTGGCCACAAATTAAAATTAAGTTTTTTCATCAACAGAATCAGACCTAAACAAGTCTGTCATTTTCTGACTTAGATAAGTCTAAAATTGAAAATACATTTTTATAATAAATACATGTTTTGACTTCTTTAAGTCAAATACAGAAATCGACCTGTTTATGTCTGAGCTCTGACTGTGTAGTAGGATAGTATAGAAATAATTTATGTTCCGTAAGTACGTACATGTACATGCATTTTTGGTTCCCATATGACTGAGGGTGACCGTCTTATTAGATTTTGATTTCCCAAATATTTTTTGTATTGACTTTTCTACCGTAAAAAGTCCCCTTATAATTCCTAAGCCAATTATTCACGATTATGAATTAACATTGTTTTGTGTAACAGTACTACCATTATCATCCATTGCACAATTTGACAGGTCTTAATTTCTAAAATCCATATAAAATGTTCAATAAATGCAACAAAATATAGAAATAGCACCTACATGTACCTCAAAAACTTAACCTCAATGGGATAACTGATATTATCCGAATTTGAATCAAACAAGTTAGAAGATAAAGATAATCTTTCCCTTGAAAGTTTTCATTCGTATGACGTCGTGTTTTGCCATGACGTAAATCCGCTAAATTGTTCATGAAATCTCACAAAATTTTATTTAGATAATAGATTTGATAATTTCAATTTTAGGCCAAAAATAAAATATTGTTTGTTCAGGCCTCGACAATAACGCTTGTCCGATTGTCCGGTACCAGAGGGAAAAAAGGTCGGACAAGTAAAAGCTGTATCAAGCTTGTCCGTCGGGACAAGTGCAATCATTCTGCAGAAAATAAATTTAATCCAACTTTGATGAACAAAGTAATTATTAACAAAAAACAAGAAAACAAATATTAATTTGACATGTTTCTGTATTCTGTTTATTCAAATGCAAAACCTTCTTCTCAGTCAACATGTTTACTTGCATGCAATCGATAATTTTTAACTGGTTCTTTGTCAGGAATTTTTTTAAAGGTAAAAGGTATAAATACTATTCTCAGAAACCAGTCTTACTGATCCGAATCAATGATGGGCTTTGTAGATTAGGTAACTTTACAGGACAGTTCGTCACCTCCACAGGTTTAGCTCCAAGTTTAATAGACAGTTTGGCACCGTATTTACCATAAAATTCTCAAAATCATATTTGATCATAAGTAGAAAGAAAAACAATACTTGCAATATGGTGACCTAAAGTTGTAAATTTCTGTGTCATTTGGTCTGTTGCAGAGAGTTGTCTCATTGGCAATCAGACCTTATCTTCTTCTTTTTGTTGATTGCATTTGAATAAACTTTGTTCAACTTAAAAAAAAAAAAACAGGATACAAATCCAATGAGTGTGCAGGCCTATCAGATGGTGCCTCATGTACAGAGTCTGATGAGACTATCATTGATGAAAACTAGAACCTAAGTTTCAAAAGAAATACATCAAATTCTGTTCTATTGTTTAAAATTCGTTTTGTTCCTTTAATCAACTTAAGATGTAAAAAGGTTATTTTTAATAAAAATGTTTTGGACAAGTAACAATTTTATTCGGACAAGTAAGTTTTGGTTTGTACTTGTCCTACTGGACAAGTTGAAAAAAAAGTTATTGTAGAGGCCTGTTGTTTCCTCTCACCTGACAGACCCGAAAAATTTTATTGGCCATTCTTGTCCACTATTTTTTTTTTGCTATGTTGGTAATTGGTGATATCTTTCCGATGCTGTAGTCAACGAGAGTAGGGTTTTGGTGATACCTGTCCGATGCTGTAGTCAACAAGCGTTTTAAATCAAGGTATTTTTGCATTGAAGCGTCTACATGATGAAGTTGAAGTCCGATCAACTTGAAACTTAGTACACATGTTCCCTATGGTATGATCTTTTTAATTTAAATGCGAAATTAGATTTTTTACCCAATTTCACGGTCCATTGAACATGAGAAATGATAGTGCGCGTGGGGCATCAGTGTACTTTGGACACATTCTTGTTTAATCTCAATTTGCTGAAACTCCTGGGATCCCTGCATGCATGTGTATAGCGCATAAATACATGTAAATCAAAGTGAAAGTTACAAAAGCAATTTTGCACACGTAGTAAGTTATGGAAGTGTAAACCAAGAGAAAAGTATTTATAGATATGCAAATCATATATACATGTAGGAATTATAGGTACATATTACAATTTTTTTTAAAGTGACAAAATAGAACTAAATATTAAAAGTAAATTTCCAGTACTACAGATATTTAGTACAGAAACAGTACCTACATGTATGCAAAAGTAGCAGTGACCCCAGTGTATAGATACATTTGAGATACAAAGTCTTACTTGTTTTCTGCTTATTAGTGCAAAATATTTTCAAAGATATCCAAAAGAAATGATAAAATTGTGCGCCTTTGGTCATGGTCTGATGCCCTACTTCATTTTTTTTTTTAATAAGTATAGTCATGATAGTGGTATGAACAGTCAGGGGCATTACTTAAACAAGTTACTTTTAAAATTACCTATATAAGTAATGTTGAAAACGAGGCTATTTTAAAAATTACTTATATAAGTAACTTTTCTAAATATTATTTTTATAGGTGACCAATTATACAAATTTTACTAGTTTTAACAAAGTTTTACAGACATCTGGTTATTTTTCCCATGAAATATAAAATCTAATCCTTCTGAAACACTAATTGCTTTTCTGACGTGCACTTATCTTTGATATTGAAGCTTCTTGGTCAAAGATTGGTCTCTTGTGACTATTAAAATATCGTTTTCCTTCAAAATCTTGAAGGTAGACAGATATAAATAGATAGAAACTGATGAATTAATTAAGACTTGAAGTTATTTATAATTTGTAACCCAAAACAATTACATATGTGCCTAAAATAAGTGTTATTACTAATTCTTTCAAAGATGTACAAAATAACTTATTCAAGTAACATTGTTTTCATTATTTTTAAAGTAACGCTTTATGTCTATTCTCCTCTCAAATCTTACAAATTCTTAAATTTTTGATATAAAAGGATATAAAAATTCATGAAAACTACATTTAGTCCCTGCTTTTATTGAAATATAAAATAACTATTGAGTACGTTTATATTTTTTAAAAATAAAAATTACCTATATAAGTAACTAAAAAAAGTTACTTGTTTAAGTAACGCCCCTGACTGATGAAGGTTTAATAGTCAATATTAAAGAAAATGTATATTCTTAAAATTCATGACATTTTTATATGTCTTCTATTCTATTCTTCATGTACTGTCAGCAATTTCTAGTGAAAGGAAAATCTAAATTTTGATCCCTGGTTAAACTGAAACTTCACATATATGATGAAAATAAAACATGATGGTTTTCCTTTATCATGTGTATCAAATTTTTATTTGGAAGGGATAGGTTTTTTTTTGTATTCTCTTGTTGTGCTTTTGAGTATCATTCGTCATAAAAAGTACTTGGGTACAATTTTGAGGGTTGTCTACTCTTAGAGTTCTTGTAGTAACATATGTTTGTTATCAGTTAAATATATCATAAGTATTTTATCTTGGGAATTCTTGAAACTTTGTGCAGTAGTTTAATATATTACCTTGATAACTAATTTTCTAATTCCATTAATACAATTTTGATCAACCATAGTCCTTTTTTTTTTGTAAATCAATGAGACAAGGCCTTTAACAAATGTTTGAGGGAAAATTAAGCTATACATGTAGTAACAAGCTAAGGCTTAGTTATTACAGGCATGCAACTTCAAATATTATACATGTTATATGATTATGAGAGTAAATGAGACGCTTAAGAATTACTTGGAATTTTGTGCAGTGCCTCATTACAAGTTCTGATCATCATTTTTTATAAATGTACAATGAATTGAAATATATTGTGATACATGTCTGAGCAAAGGCTTTAAAGAGATGTAGAGAAGCTGTTATAACACCCTTTTGTTATTGCAGGAATATATTTTCTGTAATAACATAGTTGTACTATGCATGATTGGTAAACTATGAACTGCTATATAGTTGCAATGTTTAGTATACATAAAGAAATTTATAATATCAATAGAACTTGTGAAAAATTTAACAAAATAAAGTTTGTATATTGTCCTTTTGAAACATGTAACATACATATGTTGTCACAGACTCAGTATTTTGATATTTTAGCCCACAATAACGGCATGTTTGTTTTTTTTTCTCTAATAACTTATTTAAGTTAGCCCCTTGACTGGTATGTTGCCTGTAATACATTGTAATTGCTTATATATCCACTCCATTCAGTTGAAGAAGCTGGGGTGTTTAAAAATTCGCCGATAGACTTTTCAGTCAATAGAATTTCAAATTTCAATATATAAACTGGCAATCACAGACCTTGTTTTTTCCGTAGTCATACATTGAAATTAATGGCATTTGGGATATTTTATATTTTGTTGATAATGGGGAAACTTAAATTTTCCTTATTGATTAGAAACATTCATGACATTGATCGATTGAAATTACTAAAATTTGATGAGAGAATCAGACTGGCTTTTCATTTATCATTTTTTAAATACTTCTGAAATATAAAAAAATTATAGATATACTTTTTAATACAGGCACAATTTTAATTTTAGTTTCTTATGTATAATTCGGAGTTTAGTATGACGTCCATTATCACTGTACTAGTATACATATTTTAGGGGCCAGCTGAAGGACACCTACGGGTGCGGGAATTCTCGCTACATTGAAGACCCATTGGTGGCCTTCGGCTGTTCTCTGCTCTACATGTATGGTCTGGTTGTTGTCGCTTTGACACATTCCCCATTTCTTTCTCAGTTTTACAGTTTTTATGACAACGAACACAAGATTAATTTTTATAGCATTAATTTGACTGATATATGAAATAATTTGCACGCATTAACTTCAAACATAGCAACAAAAGGGAATTAACTCTGGTTCACATTGTGTTATTCAATCTTTCATCGTCTATTAAGTGACATACAACATGTACAATGTAGACATATTTTCCCTGGCCCTTCTACCATTTGTGCCTCCTACTATCATGACTAGAGATTGTGTACTGGTGCAGTGAGTAGCATATAAATTCTTTTTTTCAAATAATCATATGTAAATTGTTCGAAGAAAGCTCAAAATACCAAACCTGCTGATAAAGCTAAATTACCCAGTCTGATTTTGTTATATATTGAGACGGGCATAAAGTCTAAAAATTATTTATGTTTTATCATTCAGGGGTTATCTCACTCAGTTGAGGACCCATTGTTGGTCTTGAGTTGTTTTCTGCCTTTATGTCGGGTTGTTGTCTCTTTGACACATTCCCCATTTCCATTATCAATTTTATGTTTAGCATGCATGCTCATTTTATTGCGTTCAAGGAAAAGGTCAATAAAATGTTCCCTGAAGATTTAATGAACAATTTTTTTATTTTCAGAAAATGTACGACGATGTTCAAGCTTATTACAATCAAAAGAAAGAAGAATGATTTATAAACAGAAACACGACTGCTGTGCTGAGCATCAACTTATAAATGGTGTACCAATATGAGGAATTCGATCAGAAATAAACTCAGAAAGATCTGTGCTAATTTTGACAGTCGATTCAAAATTGTATTTTGGTGTTTAGCATAACAGTCTTTCATAAAATCTGAATCATCATTATAATTTATGAAGTCACATTGTTTTATTTGGTAATATAATTTATAAAAGAGATATTGATTGATTTTTTCAACTAGTTTGTTGAGTACTTGTCATTTACATTAAATTATTATTGAAAAAGGATTTACATATAAACACAAAAATCTTAGAAAAACACTGTAAAAGGCCGGAAACTCAACACATACATTTAATAAGTCTTGAAAACTTGGTCAATATAGAAATTAGAAGATGTGGCATGATTGCCAGTGCAACAACTCCACTTGAGATCAAATGATGTAGAAATAAGAAACTGCAGCCTTCAACGATGAGCAAAATCATATCGCTCAGTCCGATATATAAGAGGCATAACAAAATGTAAAACATTATTTCATAATCAATAAATACAAAACAAATATGACAAACAACAACCTACCCTATTCTAAATCACTTGTTTTTTGTGCCCCTACCGTCACTGACGTGTGCATGTTAAATGTTACCCTTGTCCACCCATACGTCCATATATTGGTTTTCGTTTTTATGGAGCCTACAACTTTTGTCACAGAAAGCTGGACATAGGGATAATGATGCAGCGACTAAGGCGGAGCCATTAGCTAGCTTCTATAAAGCTTAATATTTTAGAAAGTGGAAGACCTGGATGCTTCATACTTTGTATATATGGATGCCTTATGTTTTGAAGTTTCCGTCTGTCACATGTCCATTGTCCTTGACCTCATTTTCATGGTTCAGTGACGACTTGGAAAAAAAAGTTGTAATTTCTCTCTTATAATGAGTAATAGGATAACTATATTTGGTATGTGGGTACCTTGTAAGGTCTTCATGCACGTCAGACAGTTCAATTGACCTCGACCTCATTTCATGGATCAGTGAACAAAGTTAAGTTTTGGTGGTCAAGTCAATATTTCAGATACTATAAGCAATAGGTCTAGTATATTCGGTGTATGGAATGACTAAGGTGTACTTGTCCAACTTGCAGGTGTCATCTGACCTTGACCTCATTTTCATGGTTAATGGCAATAGTTTAGTTTTTGTGTTTTGGTCTGTTTTTCTAAACTGTATGCAATAGGTATGGAATGATCATGATGATTGTAAGGTGAACATGTCTAGCTGGCAGGTGTCATCTGACCTTGACCTCATTTTCATGATTCAGTGGTCAAAGTTTTTGAGATTTTGTCTTTTTTCTAACACTATGCAATAGGTCAACTATATTTGGTGTATGAAAATATTTTATTTGACTTTGACCTCATTTTCACGGTTCATTGCTCAGTGTTAAGTTTTTGTGTTTTGGTCTGTTGGCAATATGTTAACTATATTTGTTGTATGGAAGTAAAGGCAACAGTAGTATACCGCTGTTCAAAACTCATAAATCCATGGACAAAAAACAAAATCGGGGTAACAAACTAAAACCGAGGGAAACGCATTAAATATAAGAGGAGAACAACGACATAACACTAAAATGTAACACACATAGACAAAATCCCACGAGAATAACAAATATAACATATATATATATATAACATCAAAACCAAATACATGAATTTGGGATAGACAAGTACCGTGACATGTCTTATCGCAATGTGAATTTACACTCAAAAATAAGAGAAAACAAACGACACAACGTTATAATGTAATACACACAGAAACGAACTATAATATAACAATGGCCATATTCCTGACTTGGTACAGGGCATTTTTAAAGGAAAAAATGGTGGGAAGAATTTTAAGCTGTACATGTCTGCCTGGCATGGTTCATCTGATTTTGACCTCATTTTCATGGTTCATTGTTCAAGGTTTAGTTTTTATGGTTAATTCTGTTTCTTAGAAACTATAAGCAATATGTCAAATATATTTGTAGTATGGAAGAATTGTAAGCTGTACATGTCTGCCTGGCATGGTTCATCTGACTTTGACCTCATTTTCATGGTTCAGTGGTCAAGGTTTAATTTCTATGGTTAAGTCTGTTTCTTAGAAACTATAAGCAATAGGTCAAATTCTTTTAGTGTATTGAGTTGTGGGGTGTACAAGTATTTCTTGATTGATTTAAATGACTTGTAGTACAGCTTTATATTTAGGACTATCAACATAAGATCAATGATTAGTAAAGAAGGCGAAACATTTCAGCGAGTGCACTCTTGTCTTATGTAGATTTTCAGATTTGACCTGGTTTTATAGCTAGCTAAATCTTTAAGTTTCACTTGTATGACAGTCGCATAAAATTCCATTATAATATTGAACAGATATATCATGTTAAGGAGGGGTATTTGCGAAAAATACCAGTCGAGAGAATGTTAAATTTCACGAGCCGTAAGGCGAGGGAAATTCATTCTCAAGACTGGTATTTTTCGCAAATACCCCTCAATAACATGATATATCTGTTTAATTACACCGAATGTTAATGTACTAAAACGCATTGATGATCGTGACGTTACAAGCGTCCAGTCGGATAGAGTATTTTTTGGCTAATTACACCTTATATAATAATGCCAGCTTTTGATTGGCTGATAGCCAGTGTATTTTTTGCATATTCTAACATTTTTCCTAATTTCAAACGAATCTGCCTGTTTTTCACCACTGCCGGTGAATATGCCTCAAATACCATGGTATTTGCCATTTTGGATATTCCCTTTTTACCCTCGCGAGCATCTTCCCGCCATTTTTTCGGATATGACGTTACATAAAGACAGCTCGAACGCGAATACGTACCTGTATAGTTCCCGCGGTATATTTTATGACTGTACTTGTCCTCAAATAAATATTTCCTTTTCCTAGTACAGAGAGTTTAAATCAAAATTTATTCGGTGTAATTAAACAGATATATAATGTTATGGAGGGGTATTTGCAAAAAATACAAGTCTTGGGACAAAATTTCCCTTGCCTAGCGGCTCGGGAAATTTAAGTCCCTCGACTTGTATTTTTCGCAAATACCCCTCCATAACATGATATAACTGTTCAAAATACCACGGCAGAGAGGGTAAAAAAGGCATATCCTTTTAGCAAATACCCCGGCGGCGTTAAAAATGAACGATATTCATTTGATAACAGTAAATTGGTGAAAAATACACTGGCTATTAACCAATCAAAACCCCGGATTCTTACATAAGGTGTAATTATGACAATGATATATGAGGTAAACAAAAAGACATGCTAGTAGTCTGTTGTTATTTATGTATTATTGTCATTTTTTTTTTTTTTCATTTTTCTGTTGTTACCTCTTCTGACATCGGACTCGGACTTCTCTTGAACTGAAGTTTACTTTTCTACATTGGCTAGATGTATAGGGGGTAGGGTTGAAATCTCAAAAAGGATCCTACTAAAATGCACCCGGGAGCGCCCGGGTGAAGAAAAAGCGCCCGGGGAAAAGAAAAAGCGCCCGGAGAAGAAATATATAGCGCCCGGGGAACAGAAAAAGCGCCCGGGGAAAATATATAGATATTTTATTGGCATGAGACAAATTTGTTAAGTTATGAACATTGATTTTTTTCATTTTAGACCAGTAATTTGCAAATTCAGATAATAGACATTTGTAATAAAGCACAAAAACAAGTATGAATATTTCAATACTTTTCGAAAGATTGATAATAATGGATCACAGTTTATGCGGAAGATTTATAAAATGTAAGACATCAAACAAATATATACTAGTCCAGTGATAATGAACGCCATACTAATTTCCAAAGTGTACACAAGAAACTAAAATTAAAATAATACAAGACTAACAAAGGCCAGAGGCTCCTGACTTGGGACAGGCGCAAAAATGCGGCGGGGTTAAACATGTTTGTGAGATCTCAACCCTCCCCCTATACCTCTAACCAATGTAGAAAAGTAAACGCATAACAATACGCACATTAAAATTCAGTTCAAGAGAAGTCCCTGATAAGCATAGCCATTGAACATGTTGAAGCAGTTTTAGTTTTATAAAATGATATAATAAATCTATCTCAGCATCTGTATAAAAAGTGTTCACCATGCAGTTGCGAAAATATTAGACCTCAGGCACCGATTATTTCTAAATAACAAAATATACATTTTGATCGAGGACAATGTCTTTCATGATTCTTCTATATACTCTTATTTATATTTATTTACTTACTTATATGCAATTTTGAAATCTAAAATGTAAAAGTGCAACAACACTTTAGATGTAGCATCGTACATATCCCCATTTATATTAAGGACAAAACAAGCAATGATTAGTTTTTTTTAAGGAAAAAAAATATTGTTATAAAATATTATATTTTCTTCTCCCGGGCGCTAATTTTCTTCTCCGGGCGCTAATTTTCCTTCTACGGGCGCTTTTTCTTTTCTCCGGGCGCTTTTTCTTTTCCCGGGCGCTCCCGGGCGCTTTTTAATAGGACCGCTCAAAAAACATGTTTAACCCCGCCGCATTTTTGCGCCTGTCCCAAGTCTGGAGTCTCTGGCCTTTGTTAGTCTTGTATGATTTTTAATTTTAGTTTCTTGCGTATAAATCGGAGTTTAGTATGACGTTAAAACTAGTAAAAGGGGCCAGCTGAAGGACGCCTCCAGGTGCTGGTGTTTCTCCTTCCATTGAAGACCTATTGGTGACCTTCTGCTGTTGTCTGTGCTATGGTCGGATTGTTGTCTCTTTGACACATACCCCAATTCCTTTCTTTGACACATTCCCCATTTCCATTCTCTTTTTTATAAAAAGTAAAATTGTCAAAATAGTGGTACAGCAGTACACATTGTGTTGTAATCGTAATAACTATGAAAACAAACAAATATGTTACAAATAAACACAAAAAATCATATAAACAAAGCATATATTAAACAAAAATTAAAGACAAGATTACAAAAACTTGTCATAGCATAAATAACACAATGACGGGATGTACTAGTCTAAATTATTGGAACCTTCACACAGATAATAGACAGTTGTCCATGTTTGCCCAACAAAATAACATACTTTTCCGCGAATACTCATCCGCCTGCTGATAATACAACGCTTCAATGGTACACGTGTGTCGGCTTTATTAAAGAACTCCACAACTACCGAAATTCAGGAACGCATTGGAACTTGCATGGAGGTGAGAATGTTTTCACTGTGTTGAAAATCTTTCAAAATAAAAAGAAAAACCACAAGAATATAAGCGCAATTATTGTGAGGCAACTTTTGTCATGTACATGTTTTCATTTTGTGTTATATTCATCATATCCATTCTCTGTTTTTCTTACAAGCTATTTTGACAGTGTAATGCATGTAGTGTTTTGACACATTCCCCATTTCTATTTACTTTTTTTCCACTATAACTCGATAGTTGCTAGACGCACTATTGTTCTATTTTTTTTTATACGACCGCAAAAATTGAAAATTCTGGTCGTATATATATTGGGATCAGGTTGGCGTCGTCGTCGTCGTCGTCGTCGTCCGCAGACTTTTGGTTTTCGCACTATAACTTTAGTATAAGTGAATAGAAATCTATGAAATTTAAACACATGGTTTATGACCATAAAAGGAAGGTTGGGATTGATTTTGGAAGTTTTGGTCCCAACAGTTTGGGAATTAGGGGCCAAAAAGGGCCCAAATAAGCACTTTCTTGGTTTTCGCACTACAACTTTAGTATAAGTGAATAGAAATCAATGAAATTTAAACACAAGGTTTATGAACACAAAAAGAAGGTTGGGATTGATTTTGGGAGTTGAGGTTCAAACAGTTTAGGAATAAGGGGCAAATAGGGACCAAAATAAGCATTTTTCTTGGTTTTCGCACCATAACTTAAGTATGAGTAAATAGAAATCTATGAAATTTAAACACAAGGTTGGTTTATGAACATAAAAAGGAAGGTTGGGATTGATTTTGGGAGTTTTGGTCCCAACAGTTTAGGAATAACGGGCCCAAAGGGTCCAAACTTAAATTTTGTTTGAATTCATCAAAAGTTGAATAATTGGGGTTCTTTGATATGCCGAATCTAACTGTGTATGTAGATTCTTAATGTTTGGTCCCATTTTCAAATTGGTCTACATTAAGATCCAAAGGGTCCAAAATTAAACTAGGTTTGATTTTAACAAAAATTGAATTCTTGGGGTTCTTTGATATGCTGAATCTAAACATGTACTTAGATTTTTGATTATTGGCCAAGTTTTTAAGTTGGTCTAAATTGGGGTCCAAAATTAAACTTTGTTTGATTTCAACAAAAATTGAATTCTTGGGGTTTTATGATATGCTGAATCTAAACATGTACTTAGATTTTTTTTATTATAGGCCCAGTTTTCAAGTTGGTCCAAATCGTGGTCCAAAATTAAACTTTGTTTGATTTCAACAAAAATTGAATCCTTGGGGTTCTTCGATATGCTGAATCTAAACATGTACTTATAATTTTTATTATGGGCCCAGTTTTCAAGTTGGTCCAAATTGTGGTCCAAAATTAAACTTTGTTTGATATCAACAAAAATTAAATCCTTGGGGTTCTTTGATATGCTGAATCTAAACCTGTATTTAGATTTTCGATAATAGTCCCAGTTTTCAAGTTGGTCCAAATTGCGGTCCAAAATTAAACTTTGTTTGATTTTTCAACAAAAAATTGTATATATGGGGTTCTTTGATATATGCTTAATCTAACCATGTATTTAGATTTTTGATGTTTGGGCCCGGTTATCAGATTGGTCCACATTGAGGTCTAAAGGGTCCAAAATTGAACTTTATTTGATTTCATCAAAAATTGAATTCTTGGGGTTCTTTAATATGCTGAATCTAACCATGTATTTAGATTTTGGATATTGGACCATAATAGGTAATGTCCAATTTAAAATTTAAAGTTTTTAAGTTTAAGTTCTTAGACCACATCTGGGCATCTGGTTGTAGTTTCAAGACAATTAATTAGAGTTATCTTTCTTTGTCCAGAATGGTTGTTGAATCACCTAAAACCAATTGAAGAATTTATAGTTTCTGTTCTCTTAACGTAAGTTTGTCTCAACTGAATTTAATGAAATGTGTATACAATGCTTATTATCTCTAAACTCAGTTTAAGTTCAATTTTTGGCAGCTTCACTTTTACAGTTCTTGAGTTATGTCCCTTTATAACGTTATATGCTGGCATCATCTGTGTCCCTTTGGACACATTCCCATTTATTTTTTTAGAAGTTACTATTAATTAATATTGATTTTAACCATGACTGTATGACATTTTATATTTTAATATTTTATGATGTATTGAAATGAGTAGTTATTGTTGCAAACTCCATTACAAATTTGAATTGAGATCATTTTTGGAATAAGGGAAAGGGGAGGTGAAACAAAATTTTCTTTTTGGGGGGTTGGGGGGGGGGGGGGGTCAATTTTTCGTTATTTCAGATTTCAGAAATTAAAAAGAAAATTTCTTCCAATATATTTTTTTTGAGAGGATTAATATTCAACAGCATATTAAATTGCTCAAAAGCAAAAACAAAATTTAATTCATAAGACCACATTCATTCTGTGTCAGAAACCTATGCTGTGTCAACTATTTAATCATAATCCAAATTCAGTGCTGTATCAAGCTTGTATGTTGTGTCCATACTAGCCCCAACCGTTCAGGGTTCGACCTCTGCGGTCGTATAAAGCTGCGCCCTGCGGAACATCTGGTTTTAAATTACTAAAATTTATATTAGTTGGTCTCGTTTGCGGTGTGGAGGTTGTGGAGCTCTTCCCTAGATTAAGTGTATATTATATATAGTTTACTTATCATGGTTAATTATTATCGATCGTATTGATAATTACCATAAATAAATTTTGTTTATTGATTTGACATATAACGTCCAATTGTTTTTAATCTTTACGATCGAGTCATCATCATACACAAATTGAGTTGATTAATTCAATAAAAAGTAAAATAAAAAAAATACCGACCGAACTCCGAGGGAAAATCAAAACGGTAAGTCCGTAATTAAATGACAAAATCAAAAATTTAAACACGCCAAACAAATGGATAACAGCTGTCGTATTCCTGACTGAGTATATGCACAGACATTTTCCTACATAGAAAATGGTGGATTAAACAAACGATGTAACTTATTTGAGTTGTTTGATTCAACAAATGTTATTTATTGGTTACCGATCGTATAGACAACTTTTGAGTTCGATGCATTTCTGTTAAAAACTTTGGTTTTAGTGAACATCATTCGTTCGTTTAGGGACGTCGTCACTTCCTTTCCAATGTTGAGCGAGTGGTTGGAAAACTATAAATCTATATTGTACGAATTATTCGGCAAATTGAATTCTCATAATTGTCTTTCAGCACTGCTGCCATTAGGGAATTGTGATTAAGTACCTACAGAACAATCATTATTTTTAGTTTATCCTGCACAATGACGATCACTAAGACGCTTGATGAAAGTTTAAAGTGCAGGGACACAGGCGATCCCCTCTATCTGGTAAATGACGTCATAAAGGCGCGCATAATTGACGAGTTTTTTCCGGTGATGGACAAACTCGAAATTAAGTGGAATGTTGAGTTGATTGATTCGGCATATGACGTTCAATCGTTATCGATCGTATCCATCTTTATGTTCGAATCTGTATGGTGCACAAATTTAGTTCATTGATTCGACAAACGACGTTAAATTTAATCGTTTTCGGTTATATCGATTGTCATGATCGAAGGTTGATTCGACAACTGATGTTCAATCGCTATCAATAAATACAATCTAGTCTTCATCTTAGACAAAGTCGGTTAATTTATTCAACATGTGACTTTGAATCGTAATCGATAGTCATATCGTTAAGACAGATTTGTCATCATAAACAAATACGTTTGATTGATGCAACAATCAGTTGACTTGATTGGGGCAAAAAATGGTACTAGTAAATCGTTACCGATCGCGTCGTTTGTTAACGATTTGTTGAATTAATTAATCGGTCATTGAGTTTTCATTTGATATACATTGTTTTTGACTGAATTGAATTCTAAAATTCAGAAGAAAAAAACCCAATTGTTGTCGAATGATGTACCTTAATATAGAATTGTAGACAACAGACCCTGACGATTTACCATTAACATGTAAGACATTGTAGTGTCCTGTGAAAAAGTGTCCACCTTGACAGTTTGTCATAGAATTGTGATATTAAATATTATTCCACTGTTTATACATATTGATAGTTTAAACAGTATTTGATTGGTTGAGACTATCCAACGTGTCATTGAACAAATCTTCATATTCCCCTCTCAGTATTATATTCCCTTCTCAGTATCATATTCCCCTCTGAAATGTAGAGACTAAATCATGCGACGTTACGCGTCCTTAATGGACATAACGTCTTTAACTTCTTATTTTCCAAATAGACATAGCAAATATCATTATCTTGTATAAATTTATTTCAGACGTTTAAAACAAAAAGACTAATAATTAACTTTTTTCAGCACTGTTTATCAATATATGACGTGTTAAGTAATAAAAACAAGCTGATAAGATAATTTTTTTTATGCAAACTAGTATTTGATGTTCAGATTGTAAACAAAGCATAGACAGTGGAATAAAACATTCATTTTCCTTGGCCTCGGGAGATATGAGGATTTGTTCACCCTCGAAAAATCATATTTCCCTCGGGCAGAGCCATCGTGAAATATGAATATTCTTTGGTGAAAAAATCTTCATATCTCCCTTAGACACGGGACATAAATGAAATATTGTCCCTCAAGTGGACAGAATTTTACTGCAAAAGCTTTGAAATAGTGTCCACCCTCAAGTTTTCAAAGTAATTGCTATTAAATTTTGTCTTTCAAGGGTAGTAATACAGAGGTCATTAACAAGTTTTATAATACTTGAATTTAAATATAAAAATCAGAACAATTGATTTGAAATTGATTAATATAAACAAACTTGGTTGGAAGTAAATATAGAGATATTTAAGTTCTTAGAAATACCGCGCTAATGCTAATGACAATAAAAGAAGAACAATAAGGAGGAAGTGTTTGGAGTTTTATATCAAATTTGAAGAACTTTACTATAGATATTATGAGAAGAAGGCAAATCAGAATTTTTGTATTAGATAATGTCTATTGCCATAAAATATTGTCCCCAAAGCTAAGTTGACAGAAAAAAGTTATGAATTATGATCCACCCAGAGGACAATTTTTCGTAGTAATTGTCATTGAGTTGTGTCGTCTAAGGAAAATAATACTGAACTGCATTTTTACTTATTTAAATGTAAATCATTATAATTTTATACATGTATATTAAAAAATATAATCTACTAGTAAATAAGAAGGTAAGGATGTTGTGAGTGACAATGAGACAACTCTCTATCAAAGTAAAATGTATTAAAAAAAGCTATTATAGGTTCAAATACGTCCAATATTAACAAGGCTAAGAATACATCTAATACTAGATATAATTATATTACAAAATGGGAAGGCGAATATAATGTCCTGTAAACGTCCACCTGGACATTTGTTTTACAGAATTATGATATTAAATAATGTCCATTATCATGGACACTTTTTCGTAGGTATGAAATTGTGGCCGGGACACATATAAATAAGCAAATATTGTCCATGGACAGTTTTTACCATGAAAGGATGCCCACCATTGCCCATGAGGGACATTATTAAATCCTAAAGAAAAAAATGCAATTTATATAACAAACTTCATTGTGTTTCCTAGACATCTTCTGAGGAGTAGTGTGTACATTAAACATTCTTCAGAAGTACAACCAACCTAATCAAATTAAGACGTAAAAAATAACATTAAGTCTTTACGTTTCAGTTAAATGAACTTCATGCTTCATATCAAATATTGATACATAATTCGTTATAATATTTATTCTCAGAAGACAACTCTAAAGATATGTCCCAAATTGCTTAAAATTAAAATCCTTTATAGTATTGCGGAGGTCAATTGTACCTCAGATATATTATTGCCATTGATCTGCGTCAAGGTTATTAGCAGGTTGTAATTACCATAAAACAGATTAGCAATTGATCAAGCACGATAACAAGTGGCGTTGTTTTTTTACTTTAAATAATGTTGATACATAATAAAAAAAAAAACACAGGAGAAAGATAAAGTTTAATTGTCAATACGATTAGATAACTATTCACAAGAGAGTAAATGACGTAGATGTTAGAAGCTATGCGAAGATAAGTAGATATGGTATGATTGCCAATGAGACAACTATCCATCAGAGTTCAAGTGAAATGAATATGAGCAATTATATATCCCCTTACGTGATTCAAAAGTGAGATAAAACATAGGTCGTAAGTGAATGCTAAATAGTAAGCTATAATAAATAACCACGTCATGTAAAAATGTAAAACATTTCAAATGAAAAATCCAACTGATTTATGTGCAAATCAAATATGATAAACATCAATAAACACACTTGATTACAAGCTCCTGAATTCATTCTTTTAATAACAATCGAGTTCTAATATCTATACATTGAATCTTCAATCGAGAAAGTTATCTTGTATCTTCAACCCTTATTACATTTCTGTAAACTTTCGCTATTGCTTCTCTTCACGGTTCGAAACTTTTAAAGCTTCATTCACGCCTTCTTGAAATTATGATTTAAAAAATATTGGTTCTGATTGGTTGCCTTTATTGTCGTGTGGCTTATATTCTAATTGCTAATCACATCGTACTTTTTGAAAAGGTTAAACTAGTGTACGTTTACATTTTTCTTCTGTAATGATCAATAAATTTTAAATTATAATCTTGTATCATCATACCACTCGAGTGTTTCCACTTGTTAATGTAAAAAAGAGTAAACAATAAGTGCATGGTGTGTTCACATAAGGGCAACAATTTACATATATGGTGGTTTTTTTTTCATGTTTCCATCATTTCTGATATAACTCATTTATATTACCAGACTCAAAAATATATTCAGAGGCGCGTTTCGTTTACCAGACCTAACAGTGACCCTAGAATCGAAAAGTTAAGAATTCTAAATTAAGTACTCTGAATCTTCAAAAAATATCAGCTAACATTGAATCGTCACAAAAATTGATAAGCAGCCGGTTTATCTAAACCAAAAGACAGGATGACCTTTGACAATACGATACCGTTGATGACATTCAGGAATTGATAATGACATTAAATGTATGTTTCATTATAATACGTTATTTTAATTGGTTTACAGCAATCTCGCGGAATTCTAAAATTAACCTTCATTTTAAAATGAAATGTAACTTTCTTGACACGAGCGTACATAATTTTAAAAGTGCTTAGTTTACTAAAAGGGAAAAAAAATGATTTCATGATTCTAGAAAAATGATGTAAGTCTACACGTAAGTATTAAATGCTTCTTTTCAATTATTAGTGATTTTAAATGGGTTGTAAAGCGTTGATTATGCTTATATTTTGCGCGTCCGCACTTTATACAAAATGTACTTCGATCAATCGTTTATACAATAATAAAGTAACATACACAAAAGCATTTAATTCTTAAATATTTTTTTTTTTATCATCATAACATATGTACAAAAAGAAAAGGAATTGGTGCGACACTACGATGGACCAGGAGGGTTAAAAATAACAACTTTTAAAATGCTTGATTCGTAGTTGTGTAAACAGCCATTTATTATACTAAAATGAGTTTTTGCTTCAATGTTTTTTTTTTGCATAAGTGACTCGATGGGTGTAACATGGGGAGAAGGATCTGCTTACCCTTACGAAGCATCTAAGGCAGCTCCCAGTTTATGTTCTAGTTGTTCTATCTTTAATTTTCTATATAGTGTTTTGTTTACTGTTGTTTGTCTTTTTCTTTTTTAGCCATGCCGTTGTCAGTGTATTTTCGACTTATGAGTTTGAATATCCCCTTGATATCTTTAGCCTCTCTAAGGAAGTCATACCAAAATTCTTATCTTTACTTGAATAAAGATGATTAGAAAATGACTAACAGGATTATCACAGGCTAGTCAATGAGTACTGGATGTAAATCTATCATTTTCAAAACTTTTCAAGATTCTTCAAGATTTGATTCAAGGTTATATCAACTGAGCTAATATCACGTTTTTAAACAAAACTTTGAAAATAATCTTACATTGATGCAATGTCCTTGTTCTAATTTGACATAGGACTGAAGTTACTTAAAGTATATATAGTAATAGAATTTCATATTTTAACTTTTGGACTCGCCATGAAAGAAGGACGAAATCCGGGATTCGGCTTCAAACGCCTCCGCGAAAACTCAGTGACTAGTTGCATCATGGGTAATACCAGAAACAAAAACTTCTGTTTTGAATGTACGACATAACCTTTGGTTAAACCCAATTATGATGAACATTCAATTACACGCAATATTTGAAAAACTTTTTCAAGATTCATCAAGATATAAAAATGATATACCAACTGAGCTTATATATCACTTTTTTAACTACAACTTTAATTTTAATAATCTTAAATTGGTAACATGCCCATGCTCTATTTTGTCATGGGACTGAAGTTATATAGCAATACAATTTCATATTTCCACAGTTGGACTCGCCATGGCAAAAAAAGAAGAGTCTAGAGACTCTACTTCAAACCTCCTCCGCGAAACCTGAGTGACTAGTCTATAACTAATTGCATCATGGGTAAAACCGGACACAAAGGGTTCTGTTTTGAATGTTAGTACGACATAACCTTGGGTAAAACCCAATAATGATGAATTCAATTACACGCAGTATTAGATTTTATCAATTTGATGAAAAATCTATTAAGTAATTAGCATTGCTTGGTGTAAGACAAATTGAAGTAATTGATAACGTGTTATTATTATTGTTTTCGAAAGGGAATTGAAAACAATTTGGTACATTATAGAATGGATTATTGCAGATATGCTTAAATAAGTATAACATAAAAATATTAAGATATGCATGAATTCATAAAAAATACAATAATTAGCAAAAGACTTATGTTTTGAAATTCCCGTAGGAGCGTTAGGGCAATCACCTGAAGTCAACTAAGATTGTTGTTCATCAATAACAATTCATTATAAAAAGGGATTTCTTAGGTAAAAATAATATCATAAAGAGCTCTCACTTCGCTATGCCAGAAACAATTGGAGACAAACTTAAAGACTTTGCTGGTAACACCAGTATCCATGGTTTTGGAAGAATAGCAGATTCTGTGTTTATCTTGAGAAAAGTGTTTTGGATATGTGCACTCTCAGCGTCATTTGGGATGTGTGTTTTTCAGGTTTACCGTTTGTCATTACAGTATATCAGGTAATGTAATAGAATGCACATGTTTCGCGTAATTGGTAGATAAAATTATGAATATATTCAAAGTTAAGAATTAAAGTGCACATTATCGAAAAAAACCACTAAGACATTGAATGAATAGTATAAATTCAAAGAGGAGCGAAGGATACCAGAGGGACACTTAAACTCACAGATCGAAAACAATCAGACAACAACATGGGTAAATAATAAAAAGACAAACAGACAAACAACAGTACACAAGACACAACATAGAAAATTTAAAGACTAAGCAACACGGTCCCCACCAAAAAATGGGGGTGATCTCAGGTGCTCCGGAAGGGTAAGCAGATCCTGATCCACATGTGACACCCGTCGTATTGCTTATGTTATTACAAATTCGGTAAATAGTCTCATTATAATTATAACTGATTGATTGTCAATGTCAATGTTCCGTGTACTCATAACCAGCTTTGTAAAGGACATTAATAGTATATGATTAAAGGAACTTAAAAACTAGAAAAAAATAGAAGGGGTGTGTTCTTACTTTTGAAATATCAGTCTTTAACATTTTGTAGGAAATAATACTAAATAGATTATTTTATATATTTAACAATGGGTCTTTATTTTATTTTTTAATATGCACATAACAGTATATTTAATTATATATAGCACTCTCAAACATATGTTTTTATCTTCCCTTTTTAGTGAGGGTGTTAATACAAAAGTATCCGTCTCATACAAAGAACTTGAGTTTCCTGCAGTTACAATTTGTAATCTAAATCCTTTAAAGCTAAGCGATGTATTACTAGAACCAGATCTTTTCCAAATATTAAATGAAACCGAGCATGCTTTTGGAATGAGCATAAATTACCCTTATCCGAAGGTTAGTACGAGTGATTTATTTCGACAAACATTTTCTTTATACTGGTATCTATGATTATTTTATTTACAACCAATGCGTCGATGCTATTGCTTGTTGAGTTTTTCTTCCCCGAGTTTATCACCAGCTCAGTAGTCAGCACTTATGTGTTGACATGAACTATCATTGATATGGTCCAATAATGAATTAACTGTTTATAAACTAAACTACTAAGGCTTTTCTACCATGGGAATAGATTACCTTAGCTCTTTTTTTTTTTTTTGGCAAAACTGTAGGAATTTAAGGTCTTCAATATCCTTCAACTTTGTACTTTGTCTTGGCGTTTTAACATTTTTGATTTGAGCGTCAATGGTGAGTTTTTTTTGTAAACAAAACGTGCGTCTGGTGCAAATTCAAAATTGGAATCCTGGTATCTATGATGAGTTTATTAAAATAATGTGTACTTGTATTTGGTTCATTCAGCATAACTAAATACACATGCAATGTCAGGTTTGTGAGAACGTGCCTATTTTCAATTCAAATAAGGTCAGAAATTTTAAAAAAATACTAGAGCGAAATATACTTGAATGTAAGCTGTTACGTAACGTCAAACTGACCATTAATGAGGGTCTGAATTGGAATCCTTCAATTCTGTTGCTTCTCTTATATATAGATTATTTTCTTTGATCTTTATTCATGTTACCCGTTATTCTTTTTTCTTTGTAAGAAATTGAGAATGGAAATGGGTAGTATGCCAAAATGACAACAATCAGAACAAAGAGCAGACAACAGCCGAAAACCACCAATGGGTCTTTTTTTTCTTTTCTTCATTTTTTATGCGTATTTTTTATTTTGATTTTTGTTATGCCCTATATTCTGCACTTGTTTCCGTTATTCTCTATCATTATATTATATAGCTCGTTATTCTCTACTGGTATATTATAGTTCGTTACTGTGTGTGTTACATTTTAACGTTGCGTTTATTTTGTGTCGTTTGTTTCCTCTTATATGGGTCATTATAAAAAAAGTGCAAATTTCGACGAGGTAATATTTTGAAAAGCGATGTCGTTGTTTAAAACATGTAAATATGTCCCACTATTATATAGTATGGTAGCAACGATATTCAGAAATATGCAATGGGAAAAATGAAGAGTTTCATAAATAATATGATGTTTCGCTTGTTAGCATGAAAGATACACAAAACAATGCTGATTGTCATTATATATTCAGTGGTTTTACTAAACTGGTCAATGGTGTTATTTTATCAAAATGGTCTCACCATTGACAATAACACCAATGATTTAAGGTGTATTTTAATATTTAGTTACGAAATAAGTGATCCATTCCCCTATTCTATATGTTGTTACTGGTGCATGTTTCTATAATCAATATATTTCATAATTCAAAGCTCAGGAAATGTTTTCAAAACATGATTTTTATAAGGGTACACCATGGACCCTTTTTTCAATTATGATATAGCTTTTACTTACTTTTAAGATTTTTCCACTAAATTTTCAACATAAATGTTTGTTTTCTTTAGCATAACATGCTTACAGGTAACATTGCTTAGGGAGAAAGTATTGCAACTGCTGAAATCTTGAGAAAGATAACTCTTACCCTATGAATTTGTCTTATGGTTACACCATTGACTTTAAAAATGAGACTTTTCCTTTTGGTGAAATATTTATTATAAAACCAACATGTTTGTATGTATCAAAATGCAATAAAAAGTGATGAATTCTAATAACAAATGGTATAAATAATAGTCTTATTTCAGGTCTGAAAGGATTTATAGTAAAAAATAACAGTTGATTCTGGCTATATCCGAATCCCTGTATTTCATATTGTATAATTATATTTTGTGTACTTTTTGAAATAAAATATTGTTTAAACTAAGGGTTTAAGAAAACATCAAGGATGTTTTTATAACATTTCATACTGTAAACTGTATATTGTTTATCACAAAACATTCATATCTAACATATGAAAGTATTATTTTGATACATTTTGATATATTTTCATGTCTTTTGACTTAAACATACCAAATAACATAGTTTTGCATGGGTTTTTTTATAATGACTCATATTTGAGTGTGAATTCACATTATTATAAGACGTGTCACGGTACTTTTCTATCCCAAATTCATGTATTTAGTTTTGACGTATTTTTGTTATTCTCGTTTGATTTTGTCTAACGCTTAGTTCGTTTCTGTGTGTGTGTTACATTTTAATGTTGTGTCGTCATTCTCCTCTTATATTTAATGCGTTTCCCTCGGTTTTGGTTTGTGACCCGGATTTGGTTTTTTTTCTATCGATTTATGAGTAGTTTTGAACATCAGTATACTACTGTTGCCTTTATTTATGTCGACCCGAAGCAGAACAGTATATACATGTTTACAGTTACTTTTCAACTTTTATTTAGCAATAAACAAAACAAGATTTCATTTGATGAACTACCAAACAAAAACAAAATTATTATACACACTTGAGCTCGTTCAACGAAGGTTAAATCTTTAAAACAAATCTACAAAATGAACTCGGCTCATTCACCTTTATTCCTGACTTCAGGTACAGGCACTTCCTTATATATAAAATGAATCATAAAATATAATGAAATAAGAAAAGTATTTAAGAATCAAAAACGAAAAACGAAAAATAAAAGTGTTTTAGTTTTTTTATTATGATTTCTCAAAAACCAAAACGAAAAACAAAATTTTTCGTTTTTGATACTTTAAAATGAAAATAAATAAAAATGGAAAGTGCGTTTGTTTTTTTTTTCACTTTTGATTTAGCCTAAATTGTCCAATATTTACTTTTTATTTGATTTTTTAATTTTTTCATAATTAATACCTATAATTTTGTAGACTTCATTTCCACATACTGTTCCATATGACACAGGTAAGTAACGTAAACAAACATATGTACTTACTCACGGAAAGGAATGGGGGGGGGGGAGGCAATGAGGTTTAGAAACTGATAATCATACTGTTGCTGTCCACTAGCATATATATCATGCAGATCTATAGGCAACTAAACTCTAACTACTGTTGCCGTCCACTAGCATATATATCATGCAGATCTATAGGCAATCAAACTCTAACTACTGTTGCCGTCCACTAGCATATATCTCATGCAGATCTATAGGCAATCAAACTCTAACTACTGTTGCCGTCCACTAGCATATATATCATGCAGATCTATAGGCAATCAAACTCTAACTACTGTTGCCGTCCACTAGCATATATCTCATGCAGATCTATAGGTAATCAAACTCCAACTACTGTTGCCGTCCACTAGCATATATCTCATGCAGATCTATAGGCAATCAAACTCTAACTACTGTTGCCGTCCACTAGCATATATCTCATGCAGATCTATAGGTAATCAAACTCTAACTACTGTTGCCGTTCACTAGCATAAATCTCATGCAGATCTATAGGTAATCAAACTCTAACTACTGTTAATCAGCATACCCGTTGTTACGGAATTGTAATGATCTGTAATTACCTCATGTGGACTTTAAAAATGCAGGGATACAGACCTGGTTTGGGTTGCAGAAACTCTCGATCTGGTGAATGATGTCATGTTAAAGGTGGGCATAGTTGACGAATTTTCCCAGTGATGGACAGATCCAAAAAATCCCTTATGAGATTACTTTTAGAATCATCTTTTCACAGAAAAAACATAGTAAATTAGATTTTGTGTAAGAATTTAATGCTCCTTTTTAAAATGTTATTGATGTCAGAACCCGTTGACCGAAGCAAGTTTTTTCACGCTGTTCATAATAAAAATGTACGCATGGTCAACGCTTTATCAAAGCTATAAAATCAAATCCGACCACTACTTTTCTACTACAAAACAATGAAACAGTGAGTCATGAAATTTTCTTTGAAAATCCGTCAATCTTTTCTTTCCACTCATAATTGATATATAACTGTTTCGGGTTCTTAAACAATTAAAATCATAAGTAAACATAAAGATGTCCGACTTGTCGTTTTTCAAAGGTTTTTCACCAATGCATACTGCAAAAGAAGTGTTCCGCCTTCGGATGGGAAATTACACAAAAGACGAAATAGTTAACATGAGTATTCCAATGCATGAATTCATTTTATTGTGCAGATTCCAAGGAGCTGCGTGTGAAGCAGCGTGAGTATTTTCGATACAAAACCTCGTTTTGAATTTCCTAAATCGTAACGACTCGGCCATTCTCGGTAAATCATGCCATTGTAAGAAGCCGGTACACTAGTAAAACTGTCCGAGCAATTATCATTGAAAAGTCGTGACATAAAGAAATTTTACCGTTTATTTACAAAATATGGAAAGGTCAACAGGATAAACAAAGAAAATTGTTTTTATTTTAATTTCTGTGATGTTATTATAAATAAAAACGAAATCGCTTTGCTCGCTCTAGCCTGCGCAGGTTTATGTATTCTGGAATACAATCTAATATATTAATTTTTTTTCTTCTTAGTTGTAAAATTCTTCCTTGTGTTGAACTTGTTTTAATCAATCAATTTAATTTAAGATGAAACAAGTCTTCTCATTTGCTGAATTTTTTTTCTATTAGCTGTTAGACATAATTTTGTCATGTGACCGTGAGGTCATCTGCAGGTTATTTTTTCATTACATACTCCTGAAAAACGGAACATAGAATTAAAGTATAAGAAATGCCTGTAATACTTTTGCTGTCTATTCGAAATAGCACGCACCACATTTTGTATGTTATTTCTTAGAACACAATATAACAGTCAATCTTGAATTGAGCATAAAAATTATTATCGATTCTGTCAAGCTAAACGCATTTTTTTTTGTGACAGAGAAACTACACAAATACGAGATGAAGATTATGGAATATGCTATACGTTTGCGCCAAAGATACCTATTGCAAAATTGGCAGGACCTTCAATGGGTATGTACTTACTCGTTTTAATTTGATTTGTAATCGACAGTATTTAGAATATACTTGTTTTACTTCGACTTAGTATAAAAACTAGTATTCCTTAATCTTACAATTTCTTTCATCCATTAGCCTTATATTGTCTTTTATTCTTCTACCTAACAATTTTGTCAATATTTCACCCTGAATTTCTTTTATTCCAGAACTTTGTGTACCTTGTATTTTTTTTATTTTATTAAAAGGACGTTAGCTGTCAACTTCATGTTCACCGATTTGAATCAAATTCTCATATATCTGATTTATAACATTATAAAAACGTATATCCAAATAATAAATTAAAAAAAAATAAAAAATAAATTCCTACAATTGTACGATTGCATTCGTACCTTACAATGACGTTATAAAACGTATATCCAAATAATAAATAAAAAAATTAAAAAGATCAATTCTTACAGCATGTACAATTGCATTTGTACAATGAAACAGTGAATTATATCATTTTTTCTTTGATCTTGATAATATGTATTAGTATTTCGTGTATTTTAGTCTAGATGCCATCTTATTAACCATTTAGGTGTCATATATTCAGATATGATAAAGCAATAGGATTTGTCGAGGTCTGTTTGATTTCATATTATTATAGACTAAACAAATATGTTAATCATCGTTTTTCCTCTTTAAGAATAAGTTTTTGTAAATCGAATGGCTTACCCTTGCTTTTCTGTCAATATTAACCTTTTTTATAGCGAAATATGCCTAGTTTATGCATAATCGATCTCAACCTAAGAGGTTAGATCGTAGGTCACATGAATACGGATTCAATCAAATCGAATTATTCTCTTGCAAGTGAATAATTCTTCAACGATGTTTCTTAGCTTAGCTCAACCAAACTGGCTTCTAGAGGTGAATTATTATTTCACTAAAGTTCGATTTCATAAGATTATGGCGCCGACATTGTATTTCTTCGTATCGATATAATAATAAGATATAGCGCTGACAGAAAATCTCATCATATTGACTTTATTTTATTAAAGGACTAGAATTTATTCTTAACGTACACCAACAGGAATATATACCTTTCATCACAGATTCGTCAGGTATTAGAGTTGCTATCCATAACCGGAAGTATTCCCCAGACATTAGAGGAAGTGGAATATCCATAGCAACATCAGTCGAAACAAGCATTGCACTTACACAGGTAAAAATAATATCGCATCAAAATGCATAATTAATTTCATTTGGTAAACATTTTGTTGCATTACTTTCATATAAGGAATATTTGAATTCGAAAAAAATATCAACGTTCATGTGTTGACCACATATTCCGCCAGTATCACAAGATAGTCTATTCCATGTTCCAGATTTTTGTTTTATTCGCCAGGATTCGAACTTATGCGACTGAGATATCATGGCACCAAATCGCATTGCACTGTATCCGACGCGCTAGACCACTCGACCAGCCTAGGCTTTACAATGATAAAGCTTTCAGTTGTCGGATGTCAGTTTTTAATCTAACGTCGTAATATAGTATATGATATATAAGACATGAAGATGGAATCGTTTTAAATCAGATGAATTATCTATTTAAAGGATCCTACAAATTAAGGCAAGATGCAGTTACAGAAATAATTGTCTTTAAAGTACGTCTGAACCAGTGAAGAACTAGTGCAACAGATTTAATACATCGGGTTACCAGCATATATATATATTTAGTTATTTTTCATTTTCACAGAGGTCATTTATTCGACATCCGGGTCGTGATGGATCCCAATGTGACAAAGATAACAAATACTCTGCAATACTGGTATGTTACAACACGTAAAAAATAGTTTATCATCTAGCTGCAGAGTCTTTAATTTCTTAATTTGTGAGGCCATCTTTCTCTATTTTTTTTTTTATTTTGCTCATTATTCTATATAAAAAGATGTGGTAGGAATGTCAATAAAACAACTCTTCACAAGAGACCAACCACTAAACTAAAGGCTCTTGACCTTGGACAGGCAATTACAGAATGTGGCGGTTTAAACGTTTTAGCAAGCTAAAATCTTTATACTTAAGCACTACTTTTGTTTTGCCTCAAGTATTTTTTTTTTCTATTCGTTTTTTTTTTTTTTTTTTTTTTTTTTTTTGCAGTATTGGCATTTTACTCTTATTTCTGTCAGCATCTTCCGGACCTTCAAAAATAAGGATTTAAAAATACTGAAATACACCAATGAAGTAATAGTCAATAATACCTATTAGTCATATAGGATTTCTTTCTTTTTCGATTAACAATTACGTATTGATAGTGCTTTTCATTTGCATAATACTGGTATGTTTCATTTTTTAGAGGGCAGTATACAGTTTTCAACAAAAAAATTCCTATATAAATATATTGAAACACAGCAGATGTATCAATGACAAGACACCAAAAGCAAAAACACACAAAAATCAAAGGGACACCGCTTTTATGCTGCTCGTTATCTCAAAATTACAGTTATAAGCCCATTTCAAATAATAGATAAACCCTCATGATGTTTAATGATAATTTAGACTAAAATATCTATTAGCGCACTTCCAATGGATTTAGTATATAAAATTCTTCATCAGTAATCTTAATATAACTTGATCGTATACAATGTCAAAATATACATATCGACTGGATGTAGGGTCTACGGTTTCATTTATTTTCGTAGGTACCAATTTTCACGGATTGATGAAAACCTGTATTTTCGAGGATGTTTGATTTCGTGATTTGGTCATTATCTGAATTTAGTCCTAGAAAAAATTGCAGTTTGTTGAACACCAAAAATTATGATTCACTTTTACCAATGAAATTCACTCAAACTGATATCCAACGAACAATGATAAGTCCACAGTATGTGATAATCCGTTTAACGTAGGATTCATACAACTAAGGCCAAACACTTAGTGACGACTATATTGAACAAAACAAAAAATCATTGAGATTACTACTTGCCTTAACATTTTGAATTTAATGATATATTATTTTAAGGTGTGCATGGAAAAATGCATTGGCAAAGGTGTTGCAAATACTTGTGGTTGCCTTAGTTCATGGTTACATGGAGCCGATAAAGTTGAAACAATGTGCAGTACGCCTGCGGGTAAATATGAAAACAAAATTAGTTTACACCAATGACACAGCCGCCCTATGACAAAACTAACAAGGAGAAGGCAGATACAGTCGGAAATCAGCATACATGATACGTCATACAGTACAACAGGGATAGTGACTGCATCATCTTTTAAAGGAAAACACGGGACAGTTGTCACATTCAGTATTTAACTATCTGACTGAAAAATGCGCATTAAGTCAACAATTCCAAATATGTTACTTTCAATTATGTTTTGCTGTTTCTATCTCAAATGAAATATGTAAAAAAAAATAGTACTTTGCATTTACTGCTTAAGAATCAACATCGGTATTCCTTTGACATTTCGATGTTAATCAAGTTATATCATATCATGTGATCAATAAGTCTATATACTTAATCAAAATGTTATCATTCTAATTAATGAGAATTTGTTTTTTACAAATTTACCACTTCTCAACGAACAGGTTTCAAATAACATGCCGATTTTGTTTTTTTATGAACACAAACAAAGTCTTTTGCTGTTATATCCAGCTCAATCGGTGTACTCAGCAATGACTGTTGCTGTTATCTCAGTCTTGATGTACTCAAAATTTACTGTTGCCGTTTTCTCCATCTCGGTGAACTCAACAATGGCTGTCGGTGTTATTTCCGTACATAATTCTTTTTATTAACATTATTTTGCTGCTAGTATTTTTTTATTTAACCTTTTAAAATTTAGTTGGAATGCCTGTATTATACATATACAAATATGTTTAAATGCGTCCACACCGGGCACTCCTGATTCCTCCAATAACAAAAACTGGCTTCCACGAAATAGTCAAAAAGTTGCGCTAAAAAATGGCGCTAAAAAGTAGCGTTAAAACATCATTAATCTATTAAATAGGTTCATACTTACGTCACGTCTGGAACTCGGCGACCTCCAAAGTAACGGACTATTCTGTGCATCTAGTAATACTAGTACTATTTTTAAATGTTTATCCATTTTTTTGTGAAACACGTGGAATACCATCATAATCATAATATCATACAACTGTGGTGCTGTATTTCAGAAATACACTGTATGAAACAAGTTCAGAGTGCTATATCGAGTTTTAGTGCCGAAGACTGTGATTGCAAAGTACCTTGTCGGTAATATACTTTTACTCCGCAGAATACTATTATTCTAAATAAATGCATGCATTTTGTATATCATATTTTTGTTTTTGGGTGAATTCAAAATAAATGAGGCACACACTGAACTTTATGGTCAATTTTCAACCAAGTTGAAATAGTTTTTCGTCGGTAATTTTAGATTGTTTTTTCATCGAAGTTCGTAAATCCAAGAGGGCAATAAAATCAAGAAATAATTAAAAAAGTTTCAGCATTTTTATTCACAGGATATAACAAAAAACTATGCATGCTATGTTTTCAAAAGAATTCAAAACAGAAATTGACAGTTTTTACAGTGCAATTAATCACTGGGACTATAGTTATTATTACATTGGTTGCAATAAATTACATTGATTTCCCAGTTAAATAAAAACCGATAATTTCACATGTGAAATAAACGTGGTTATTTCACTCTCTGACGTCATACAACAATAGGCGTTGTCAAGACGTCGATAACGTCGGATCAAAACAAATTGTAAATGCGTAGGAAAAACATATAGTCCCTTACATTTTCTACATTAATTTCATAAAAAAAAGCCATTTGACAATGTAATAAAAAGTATAACTAATCGCCGTATTTCAATATCAAAAATAAGACAACTTGTAACCGAACGCCGCTATGGATTAAACTCGTGCTGCGCACTCGTTTAATCCATGCGTCGTTCGGTCACGCGTTATCTTATTTTTTGATATTCAAATACGGCGATTAGTTATACTATAATTATTTTCAGGCATAAATACAGTTTGTTTTACATTCTTTTTATTAATTATTTTTTTTTGTCAATTTCCCTCTCATTTTTATGAGGCTGGTTCAAAAAGTTGTTATATTGATAACAAATGATAAGAAAAAGGAAGATAAATTACTTTCCATGTTAGAGTAATCCTTTTAGAAGGTAAACACCTAGAAAAAATATTCAAATATCAAAAATTAAAAAAAAAATGGTATATGAACACTCTGTTGTTCTGATTGTGTTGCACTCCTGACACTTACCATATACAACAGTTTAAAGAAATTATATGAAATATAGAAGAATAAGTTGAAGTTTATATATAATATCATTAAAATAAAGGATATTTTCTTCCATTTCAGTGTTGATTTTTTTGTTTTTTGATCAAAATTGTAATTTTTTTGAACAAAATATCCGAAGTTTATATTAATTTTGTAAAAATAAACTTGCTAAAAAAAAAAGTTCCCATGCATTAAAATGCATTATTTTTAATGACAGACATACTGAAAACAACCATATATAATTCTAGTCATACTTTTCTATCAATTCTGCTTTTATGCATACATAGAAATATACAACAATTTCACCTGTTTCTGTTGCACTCCTGACACTGTTTATGTTCAACAACTAAATGAAAAAAATACATGAACTTAAGAACAATGAATCTAACATTTATATTACTGTGGATTCATTATTATTCGTTGGATACCAATTTTCGTGGATTTCGTGGGTACCGGGAAACCACGAATTTAAATATTCAACAAATTGCAAATTTTCTAAAGGAATATATGCATGTACTTTGTCAAAAACGCGAAATTAAATACCCACGAATATGCAAGTTTTCCTCAAACCACGAAAATTGGTACCCACGAAAATAAATGAATCCACAGTACAAAAATTATAGTACAGAAATTTTTCTTCATTTATTGGCTTAAATTTTGTAATTTTCTAATAAAAAATGTAAAAAAAATGCCAAAATATCTCAAATTATCTCAAATTATTTTCAATTTTGTTTTCAAAACGTAGTTGAAGTAGATCACCAATTGGTTCTGATTCTTAATTATTTTTTTTAAATGATATTCTCAAAGCAAACATATATAATTTCGGCATAAATATCTTTTAAATTTGCTTTTATGCATACATAGAAATATTCCATCATTTCACCTATTTCTGTTGCACTCCTGACACTGTTAAAGTAGAAAAATTATAAATTGGACTAAAACTTTTAAAAGATTGTGTTTTGCATTCATAATTCTTTTCAAGGATTCATTTACTAAGTAATGTGTATCTTTAAGAAATGAGAAACAACAAATATAATGAAAAATAGCAGAAATCATATATTATCAATAGCATTTTTACTAGTTTTCAATTAGAAAACTGTATCATATAAATAAATCAATAACAAAATACCATATTTTTTTTTGCTTAAACACCTCTACTAATGGTAAGAATTAATGAATTACCAATAATTTACATATAAAAGTACTTATTAATGATAAATATCAAAGCTAAATAATAGTATTATAAAAGTGTTGCACTCCTGACATAGAATAAATAACCCTATTGGAAAAATAAAATTTGTTTTTGTCATCTTTTTTTACAGGAATCAAGTCTCATATACTGCCTCTCCAGAAAAATAAAGCAAAAGTTTATATTGAAGTGATTATTTTTCAAATGGTAAATGTCAATAGTCAAAACGTTGCACTCCTGACCATGTAGGGTATGATCATTAAATTGGCTCTCACAAATTGGATGTGAGTTCCGACATTGAATTATTTGTTTGACAGATGAGATATTGTTTTAAAAGTTTAAATGTCTTTTATACATGCATTGCAATCCTTGAATTAAAAAATACACCATTCTATACAAATTGGTCACTTTTTCTGACAGGGTACTACACTTTTTTTAGTTGAGAAAAAAGTGACACCCTATGCCTCAAACTTTTAATCATTATCGGAAATTAAAGGTAAATGCATTGAAGTTTTTGAAACAACAGCTGCCTTGTGGTATAAATCTTTTTATTTAAAAAGGCAAGACTTTGACAAAAATCTTTTTTTCTTTATGTCACAGAAAGGTGTTGCACACCTGACGTTTTTAGCATCGTTTTCGGGCACCAATTCATTATTTTGAAAGATGTCTCTTAGACTTTTGGTATACAAGTGCAGAATATCATAACACATGATATGGTGTGCCTCAAATCATTCAGACTGTCTGAAAATTAAGTCAATTGGCCAATTATTCTGTGCCTCATTTATTTTGAATTCACCCTTTTGGTAAGATTGCTTTTGGAAAATATGGACCGTTCTCTCATTTGAGAGTCTTAATTGGGTTTACAAAATAGGTTATATTATTAGTTACATGGCGTGTTAGCAACCTAATACGATATATATGGGGTCTGTACATTCTATTTACGGTGAGCGCGATAATATTTTTGTTTTGCCCATTATTCTCTATTCTTTATATGTTGTGTCTATTGTTTATTTGTTTTTACCCTTTATACTGCACCTTTTTATCCATTAAAAAGTGTTTCTCAGTATCTCAAGGATATATATTTATACACGTATGCGTTATACCTAAAACACAATAACAAAAAGTTTATTGAACCCCATCACGTTCAATACTGATTTTTCTTTAATGTTTTAGAGAGGTTGCCTACAATAAAGAAGTTTCTACAACTGCATACCCAGCAGTCAACCAACAAAGTGTTCTTGAAGTAATTTTAAACACAGACAGTGCTTCGTTTGGCGCATTACGGTAGGTTTTAAACAAAGCTTACCATTTATAAAGGTGTTCTGGAAAGAGTTCATAACATGGACAGCGCTTCAATTGGCGCATTACGGTAGGTTCTGAAAGTTATTTTAAACACAAATAGCGCTTCATTTGGCGCACTACGGTAGGTTTTAGACAAACAGAAACTGTGCATGCTCTTTTTGAAATAAACGATAATTAAAAGTTCAAATCAATGTAATTTGTTCGACTGTGTATTATGATCATAGCTCAATAAATAACCAATGATGTGTGGTATGATTACTGATGGAGCAACTTACGCCAAAACACAAAAATGAAGGTCAAAATCAGGCGCTTTCACCCAAAATTTCCTTTAAGTTTTGTCAAATGCATCTAAGATAATTTATACCTGAGGTAGAAAAGTCTTAGTATTTCAAATATGCATTATTGTAAAAGTAAAGAGCTTCGGAAGCAATGAATTTATGAAGTATTGTTTTAATCTTTTATGAAAAAAAAATAAAAATCAGTCACACAGTTGGTATATATGATAATGCATACCTTTAATGGTTAAAACTTACATATTGTCATTGTAAATTACAGTGAAAGTATTGTGTACCTCAAGGTGTATCTGGCTTCATTAACCGATGAACTGACAGAAGAGGAATTAGCATACACAGTGAGTAACTAATTAACGTATTGCAAATATATATTTTATTTTTATTAGAATCTTGATTAAATCAAAGAATAAAACTACTATCCTAGTATTCATTGCACATATTGTACATTTTGTTTTTGATTGGCATACCAATAGACTATTTTCATAATACCTGCTTTCGACTCAAATAATACATTTTTTCGACTTGTTACCTACTTTATTATTGGGTATTCTTACAAGTAAGAGCAACAAAAGAAGTATAAGAAATTGCCCTTGGATTCAAATAGTATTTTGAAATTTGAAATGACCTTTTCTAATAATTATGATAACAATGCATTGTCAACGTAGCATGAATAATTGATACATGGTTGATATAAACAGGCACTGAATGTGTCTTATCTATTATTTATAAAATGAATCTGTGTCATTCAGTCTCTTGTGGACAGTCAGTTTCATTGCCAATCATACTATATGTTCTTAGGGAGCTACCATTTGATTTTTATTGAGGGCTAGGATAAAATAGGCGCCGAAGGACAGACGTTTTGAGTTTTAAAAAAGGCAGGATAAGACACTTTGCAATAAAAAGTCAGGATGCCAATTTATGTAAAATAAAAGTCAGGATTAACAAATAAAAAAGGAAAGACCGAATAGGATGAACAATAAAAATTCAGGACAGAGATTACAACATTACAAAAAAAAAACAAACATAAAAATCAAATTGAAGCTCTCTTTTTTTTTGAAAATAAAACGTAAGCAAGTAACCAAATCCTCCCCCTTTCTGTTCTCTGGCGTCCGGTAAAATTACATACAAGATTAAATGTGACCTTGAGTTTGCATAGGACGAAGCCTTTAAGAGCTTTACAGCTACTTAAACAAATATCAAAACTTGCCCTTTACTTATTTGTTTTGTGTTTTTGTGTTATGAAAGACAAGAAAACGTGTTCTTTTCTTTTACAGGAAGAAAATTTTGTCAGTGACATAGGTGGCCAGCTAGGATTGTGGGTAGGCATGTCAGTGTTGAGTATCACTGAAGTGGTTGAACTTATTATATTGCTTTGTATTTGGTGTGGGTCACGAAAGAAAGCCTCAAAAACAGACGTGGATAACTTTGACAAGAAAAGAAGTAGTATTGCTAATGCTTAATAAACACAATACATAGTGTATCATGTATATAAAGAACTATCGTATTTTCTATATCAATGTCAACTCTCAGACTAACTTGTACAATAAAATAAATAGATTTTTAATTAAGCAATATTTTTAAACATTTCAGTTATAACATTAACGGTACATTTATGCTGTACCCATATTTTGACTATTTTATTTATTTTGTCTGTTTTGTTCACACATCGTTGTAAATATAACGGAAATTGATGAGACTGTTGTAAAAGTGAGAGGTTAAGCGCTATAAAACCAGGTTCAATCCACCATTTTCTACATTTAAAAATGCCTGTACCTATCAGGAATATGACAGTTGTTGTCCATTCGTTTGATGTGTTTTTTCATTTGATTTTGCCATGTTATTAGCGACTTTCCGATTGAATTTTCCTCTGAGTTCAGTATTTTTGTGATTTTACTTGTTTTTATATACTTGCACTAGATGTGCATTTTTTAGAATTACTGGCTATGTTTCTCAAATGATGCACGAGGTTGAAATATACAGTAAAGATGCAAACTTATAAATAATACAAAACTGATAAAAATAAAAAGGACATCATACGCATAGCCGAACCCGAACAAGGAAATAGAGTTTTGCATTAGTGAGATATATTCCTCAATTTAAAACGTTTTACAAAAAAAGAAAGTAAAAATTTCAACCAAACTGTTTCAGTATTTTCTCATTACCAAAGCGCTGGATGCTTCAAATTAGTCTTGTTTTCAACCATAATGCTTCGGTTATCAGAAAATTCATAATTAACAAATGTAAAACTTAAAATGTATGAACGTGCAGGAGCGACGTGGCACAATATCGTTCCCTTGACAAGAGGCCAAGTCCTATATAACATATATCGCAGAGAAAAGTCAATTGTATTGTATTCTATTGCAAAATTTTACAACGGTTTTGTTTGGGATTTGGTTTCATGTATACATGTATGGAGAAACATACGAATTGGTAAAGAAAGTGGAGGTATCATTCCGATCATAATATACTACATATTATAGCAAATTTACCTGACGATATCGGGATATAGGTATTTAGTCGGATCTTAACATGTACTTGTGATTTGTTTAAAACCGGTTTTGATAAAGAAATGTTGAAATGTTCAGAACTTAATTAAATCTGTATTTGGGTAAGATGGTGCAAGCATACGATTTTTATTGCTTCTTACACTTTGAGAAGCGAATAATCTTTAGCTACTTTATTTAATTATTGTGTAAAAACGTTAATTATAAGCTATGAAAGTCAAGTGGCTGAGCATTTTTCTGAGGAAGTTTTAAAAAATTGCAAAGAAATATTTTAACAGTGGGTTAGCTTTCATTAGTCTTCACTATCTATAGATTAACAACTTTTGATTATATATATAATTTAGAATCGCCATTGAAGGTGGAGCACGATTGCACAGTTAATCAATGTTATTGATGTGCCATTTGTATGCAAGAGTGACATTTCGTTATATTATGTGCCAATTCGAAAAAGTTATGCGAGTATTGTTTCCCTTTAACAGGTTTATTATTTCATAATTAACATGATTAAGTTTAGGTTTCTGACATAATTTTGAATAATTACAAAACGTATCAACTCAATATATTTCAGTTTTTGTTATTAGTGTATATTACGAATATGATTTCATAAATTTGAAACGTTAAAATGGTTACATACCAATATAAAGAACCGTTTATCATTTTTGAAAAAGACTTCCCATCATGATAGATTGATTAAGAAATGACCCAGAGTTATCGAATGATAATCACAGAGAGGGACTTACAAGCAATTTTTAATTGTAACTTAATTAACGTTAAAACAATTTTCCACTATAAACAAATGTTTCTTTATACAAATATAAGGACTTTGTTAGCTAAATCTACAAATTTTATTAGATATTATGAATTTTTATTACAATAGATTAATATGCTACATATTATCATATAACACGTGTTTCGTCAATCTTCTATAAGAAAAGAAACGTTATAGACGTTATTCTTACAACGATACAGACAGCTTTAAACGAAAAGTAAACACAAAGTTAAACTTCGTTTATGTCATGGTTGATTTTATTTGAGAGATTTGTTTTTTACAGCAAAATTGAAATTTGGATATAAAGAGAATAATTATGCTGATTATTGACATCATGTTACTAACCGGGATCATATATTGTAGTGTGTTTTATGAATACAAATCAGTGCTATTGAACATTTTCTCTGATAATAAACAATTATTGAGACATGTCAATTATATGTAAACAAGTCAATTATATGTTAACAAGTCAATAATATGCAATATCAGTTTCTAACAATGTGATCTTTTAAGTACCATTGCTTGATGCAGGACAAAATCAGAAGGAATCCTATAAATCTGTAGTAGAATTTATAGAACCATGTCAATGTTCCATCCATTTAATTCGAATTTTTAAAACAAACCACAAACACTTCTGAATTTAGCTGAAAGGCAAAACATAATTCTGTTTACAGGTACAACTGTAAACCTTTATATATATATCTATAAAATAATGTCCATAGTTTTGGAGGGCAAAATTAATGTCCTGTCGTGTTACAGGTAAGAAAGTGCAAACGTTATGTGTCCGATCCAATACACTAGTTAAAAAAAACTTATCTGTACTAAGTGTCTTTTTGTTTTTGGGATGTACAAGTTCCAAGCCACGTCCACTTTGTATTATCCTAGATGTGTTTCCATTTATATGCTTGAATAAGTATAAGAGAAAAATATTAAAATTATATTAAAATATGCATGAATCCCTTAAAAATAAGATAATACGAAATGGACTTATATGGTTGGAATGTCCAGTGGATGATCAGAGTTATCAATTGAAATACAATTTTCCCGATCATTGACTCATGTTTTGAACTTGGACTAAAGAGTTTCATTTTCGATGTCAGAATACAAATCAGTTTAATAACTTTATCTAAGATAATAAACAGCTATGTAGACAAGTGATCAATTTTATGCAATATCAGTTTTCAACAATGTGATTGGAAATCTATGGTAATTTTTTGTAATCTTGTCTTTCGTTTTTGCTAATGTGCTTTGGCTACATACCTTTTTGTTAGTCTTTGTTGATATTTGCTTGTTTTATAGAGGTGAAGATTATAACACAATATTGACTGCTGTACCCCTATTTTGTTTTTTACATTTTTACCTTTTATGTATGTTTGTTAAGTTTTTTTTACATTTTTACCTTTTATGTATGTTTGTTAAGTTCACACATTTTTGTCAAAACAAAGAAATTTTATGCGACTGTTATGCAAGTAAGAGGTTTAGCTTTCTATAAAACCAGGTTTATTCCAGCATCTTTTTACATAAAACAATGCCTGTACCAAGTCAGTTGTTATCCATTCGTTTGATGTGTTTGAGTTTTTGATTTTGACATTTGCTTGGAGACTTTCCGTTTATAATTTCCTCTGAATTCGGTTTTTTTTTATATTATTCTTCACAAGTAATTACTATTGTTCAGGAAGAGAAATCAACAGGAATCGTATGAATCTAATGGAGGATTTAAGGCAAGATTTGAATATTCTATCCATATAATTCTAAATTTACAAACCACCCACACTCCTTAATTTGCCGTAAAGGTAAAACAAAATTATGTTTACCGGTACATTTGTAAATAAACTCATCATAGATACAGGACTAAATTTAGTATATACGCCAGACGCACTATTCGTCTACAAAAGACTCATCAGTGACGCCCGAATCCATAAAAGTTCAAAAGGCCAAATAATGTACGAAGTTAAAGAGCATTGAGGACCAATTCCTAAACGTGTTGCCAAATACAGCTAACTTAAGGTTATCTATGCCAGAGGTAGAAAAGCCTTAGTATGTCAAAAAATTCAAAAATTTGTAAACAGTAAACTATTAAAAACGCAAATGTCCTGTCAATTAAGTTCAGGTGTATTCATCTTTACAGCGCTAATGTCCATAGTTTTTAGGGCGCAAATTTTATCTCGTGTAACAGGTAAAAAAGTGCAAATGTACTGTGTTTGATTTAATATACTAGTTAAATAATAAATATACAAGTACATGTGCCTGCAGGATTTTATTAGTTTTATCATTTTCATAAGGGACATTCATACAATTTATGTCATATTAAGTCGGATTATCACAGAAAGTCTGGAATAATATAAGAGAAAAACATATTACAATATGCATGAATCCATTAGAAAAAATATGATAAGAAATAGACTTGTATGGTTGGAATTCCCAGAGGATGATCAGAAGAATCAAATCAAAGTAAAACAAAATGTGTTTGATCATTACCAATTCATTATAAAAGGATCTATTAGCTAAACATTTTAGAAGACATATTTCACTTCGCTATGTCAGCAACATTTGGAGCCAAACTTAGAGATTTTGCTGGTTACACCAGCATCCATGGTTTTAGAAGAATAGCAGATTCTGTTTTTATCTTGAGAAAGGTGTTTTGGATATGTGCACTCTCAGCGTCATTTGGAATGTGTGTTTTTCAAGTCTACCGTTTGTCACTACAATTTATCAGGTAATGTAAAATATTGCATACATGAATATATTTCTTATAAAATTTTATTACTATGGATTCATTGATTTTCGTGGGTACCAATTTTCGTGGATTAATAAAGGAAAACTTACAATTTCCTAGATATTTTATTTCGTGGATTCGCCCAAGTCTGCACACATTCCTATAGGAAATTTCGATTCGTTGTACATTGAAATTCGTGGTTCCCTGTTTACAACGAAATCCACGAAAATTGATATCCAACCAACGAATGAAAATGAATCCACAGTAATAGTCCAAAGGGAATGGAATCAAAAGGTATTTTGATAAACATACACAGAGAAATGCATTGCTGACATCGACAACAGATAAATGTACCTTCACAGACTTTAACAAGCCAAATGCTAATTGTTGGATGAAACAATGTCAAGAATGTTTCCAATAAATACAATGTACTATAATATCAACAATAACTTTAAATTGAAATATTAGTCTAAACAATAGTTCCATAAAAATATAAAACCTGCTATATGATTGCTATTTTAAATCACAAATTTTGTATATCAAAAATACCCTATAATATAATAGAATTGCTCCATAGTCAATGAAAATCATGAGACAGTATATTATATAGTGCAAATCTTATTAAGTCAAACAAACTATTTATATATAGTGAAGATAATAGTAAACAAATTCTACTAGTGTTAAGAAATTCTTTGTTTTAAAGTAAGGCTGAACTATTCTGTTATAAGCACCATATGCAGGAGGACGCGAAATTTTAAGCTAAGAACATAACCTGAATATCCACCCTTAACATGCTTACGACGTGTAACGTACAATCACCCAAAACGTGTTTATTTTTTCGAAAAGTCCTTAAAGGTAAACCATTATAGGTCAAGGTACGACCTTTAACACGGAGCCTTGGCTCACACCGAACAGCAAGCTATAAAGGGTCCCAAAAATTAGTAATGTAAAACCATTCAAACGGAAAAACCAACGGTCTTATCTATATAAAAATGGGAAACACGTATGAACTACATATACTGTACATCAGATTCCTGACTTTCGACAGGTGCAAACATTTGCAGCGGGATTAAACGTTTTAATGGTACCAAACCTTCTCCTTTTCTGAAACAATAGTATAACATCACAACATAGACAAACACACTATAAAATATCAATGTTAAGGCTTAACGCAATAAAAAAAACGCAAAATAACACATAATGAACGATTACATTTGATCTTCGGTACCTGAATGCAAATTCATAGGGATAATTAATTAAGGTCAAAAACAGGTTTAAACAAAGTTAAAGTAAGATAACATTGTGAAATATTTAACAATTTATAGAAAATCATCACTTTTTAAAAAGCTGCGTCATATCTTACACAGGTAAATGAAAGTAATTTTGTCATTACGTATACTTGATCGTCTGTATGTATAAAATCTTTCATTCAGGAATACCAAGAAATTTCTTTGATATCAATAAAACTAATCTAACACTTGGTACATATATGGGGTGAATATCAACAATACAACTATACAATTAGAGCTAGATAAAACTTCTTGCAAGAACAGTATTTAATATAGCTGTAAATATGTTATATTTCTTTTTCAGTGAGGGTGTTAATACAAAAGTATCAGTCACCTACAAAGAACTTGAGTTTCCTGCAGTTACAATTTGTAATCTAAATCCTTTAAAGTTAAGCGATGTATTACAAAAACCAGAGCTCTTCCAAATATTAAATGAAACCGATAATGCTTTTGGAATAGGCATAGATTATCCTTATCCTAAGGTTAGTATGTGTAATTTGTTTCGATTTGCGTAAACACGAAATGAGAGTCTGAAACGGGTCCCAACATTTCTTTATTCTCTTATATAAGATAATATGTTTTACTCTTTATTTATTTTACCCATTGTTCTGTATTCTTTGCATGCGTATTGTTCTCTTTTCATTATTTTTATGGTTATTTGTCAACTACTTTTTATGACCTCTATTATCATGTACTTTCTGTTCGTTATTTTCTATTATGTCGACCCCAACCATACCCCATATATATAAACTATCAAAGGTACCAGGATTATAATCGAATACGCCAGACGCGCATTTCGTCTACGCAAGACTCATCAGTGACTCTCAGATCAAAATAGTTATAAAGCCAAACAAGTACAAAGGTGAATAGCATAGAGAACTCTAAATTCCAAAAAGTTGTGCCAAATAAGGCTAAGGTAATCTAGTCCTGGGATACGAAATATCCTTAGTTTTTCGAAAATATTTAAAGTTTTGTAAACAGGAAATTTATACAAATAACTATATAATTGACATTCATGTCAAGACTGAAGTGTTGACTACTGAGCTGGTGATACCCTCGGGAACGAAACGTCCACCAGCAGTGGCATCGACCCAGTGGTGTAAAAAGTTATCAAAGGTACCAGGATTATAATTTAATACGCCAGACGCGCATTTCGTCTACGCAAGACTCATCAGTGACTCTCAGATCAAAAAAGCCAAACAAGTACAAAGTTGAAGAGCATATAAACAAGGGTGAGTTTAATCCTACGATTAAACCATTATTGCGTTGGATAAAAAAAAATATACCGCAAAAATGGGGTGTAAAAAATGGTACACCATATCCGGATTTCGAGAATTAATTTCTTTTCAGTGATGTAAGGAATTAAAAAGGTATTTGGAAGGCCATATAATTTACCGCAATTTAGGATTGAACAGATTATATCAATCCGAATGCAAATAAAATATCGGGCAAATAAAATATCAACCCGAAGGCAAAAAAATATCAACCCGAAGGCTATTAAAATATCAACCCAAATGCATATAGAATACAAGCCCAAACGAAAAAAAAATGTTTACATGTATTAATTGAAAACAATGTTCAAACCTTTGATTGCTTTTGATAAACCCGCAATCTTTATGCATATGCAAGCAAAACAAATTTCTAGGAAGAAAGGTCTAAACACAGTGCAAACAAATTTTCGATGCTACATTTTTGTATGTTTGTACATAACGATCCGATGAAACTGCTAATCTTTACAGTTATTTTTTCAACTTTATTCAGCAATAAACAAAGCACAATTTCATGTGTTTACTAGTAACTAGGAACTATCAAACAAAAACAAAACTAACACAAACTTGAACCGAATTTCAAAAAGAATTCAATTCGTCAACAAAAGTTAAATCAAAATAAAATCTCCACATGTAAATGAGAATGAAGTTTAAATGATGCTGATTTATCTTTAATTCTGACTTGGTAGGATCATTTCCTTATGTAGAAAATGGATAAGTAATATAAATAAACAATTCAGAAAGACAAACTACCCATCATATTCTTCTATTTACACTTTAAAAGTTTAAATTATTTCAAACATGTACTCTTCCCCTAGCCTTTACTTGGACTGTTATAAATAATTGAAAAATTAATACAGCGTTTGCATTGATCATCTTTTTTTAATGTGTTTAAACTGAGAATCGACAAACAAAATGAACGCTAAATTAGACTTACTGTTCAAACACTTGAAAATCATAATTTTTTTTTTATAATTAAAATTTATAATTTTGTAGACTTCACTCCCGTATACTGTTCCATATGACACAGGTAAGTGAAGTAAAGGTAACATATGTACTTACCAATGTATTGAAAGAGGGCTTTTAAAGTCCAAATTCCACATTCAAGCGATGAAGACTACGATGATGATGATGATGATGATAATGAGGATGACGATGACAACCATCAATATCGTAGCAGCTACATAGATCTTCATAGGTTTACGTTGATTTTTGGCTATTTTCAGAAGCCAAAAATGTACACAACCCGATGATGATGATGATGATGATGATGATGATGATGATGATGATGATGATGATGATGATGATGATGATGATGATGATGATGAATAAACTTGTATTTAAAGTAACATTCACTCATGCTATAACTCGAGTTATTGCGATTTTGTTTTTGTTCTCCAATGCATTGTTGTGAAGTTTTCAAGAAAAGCATGTGCTGTCATGAATGCTGAATTTTATGGAGAAATAAAATTTGATGTTGTAATGCCTCACAACGGTTTAAAGCCAATCAAAAGTTACGGATTTTTAGTAAATAAACATGTTATGTAATTATGTTATTGTTTCTTTTTCGGTCATTATTAATTATAACTGTTTCGGGTTCTGAATTTTACGTCACATTGGGATGAATTACTTATCGTTTTTTAAAGGTGCTTCACCATTACATACAGCCAAAGAGGTGTTCCGGCTTAGAATGGGAAGCTACTCAAAGGATGAAATAATTAACATGAGTATTCCAATGCAAGATTTTATTTTATCGTGCAGATATCAAGGAGCTGTTTGTGAACCAACGTGAGTATCGAAGATTTCGAAACCTCTTTTAGAATTTCTCGCTATCTTAGGCCATGTCTCTCAGCTCTTAGACATAATTTTGCCATGTGACCCTGACGTCTTCAACGGTTTTATTTTCCATGGCTTACTTCTTAAAGTTAGAGGCTCCAATGAGCCTGTGTCCTCACCTGATATTTTTATTTAAATTGATGCATGAGATAATACAAACATTATAATTCTGTTTTAGAGATATAAGTCAATGCTTGAAAGCACTGAAAGGTAAAGATTGCTTTAATTGATCAGAGGGAGGAAAAATTCAACATTGCAATGTATAAAGCATTGATTGTAATGTATTCAACTATAATCATAGACAAATGAAAATAACTCCAATTCAAAAAATAATTCTAAAAATGACATCATTGATATTTTAGAACAAATATTAGATTCCTGTACCTTGCACTAAGTATGTAATATTCGTGAAAAGTATGCCATTATTCCGTAACATGAATACCTGATCATATATTTCATCCATAAATTTCTGGAAATGTTCATGGATATGATGTATAGAATGTTAAAATCAATGCACTATATTTAGTGTATATCAAAAGTAGTGATGATCCTTGGAAGATTTATATATCAAGTCAGTAGCATAGGGTGTGATTGCATTCCATGCAATCTTTACCCAAAAACTGAATTTTCCCTCTTTAATTGTTCTATTTTTAGTCATGGTCTGCAATGTTGGTTGGCAGGCAGGGTCATCGGACATCACTTTTTTTTTTTAATTAAATACCCTTATGATGATTGTGCCAAGTTTGGTTAAATTTGTCTCAGTTGTTTCTGGAGAAGACTGTTGTAAAAGATAACAAAAGTTTACAAAACGATTGTTAAATTTGACTTTAAAAGGCAATAACTCCTTATGGGGTCAATTGACCATTTTGGTCATGAGACTTATTTGTAGATCTTGCTGTGCTGAACATTATTGCTGTTTTTCTCTATCTATAACAAGATTTAATATTCAAGATAATAACCAAAAACTGCAAAATTACCTAAAAATTACTAATTCAGGGGCAGCAATCCAACAACAGCTTGTCTGATTTTTCTGGACAGATAGGACAGATAGATCTTAACCTGTTGAAATGGTTTTTTTTTAATGTCAAATTTGCTTTAAATGCTTTAGTTTCAGAGATATAAGCAAAAAAACTGCATTTTACCCCTATTTTCTATTTTTAGACATGACGGCAATGTTTTTGGCATGTCGGAACATCGGACATTTTTTTTAAAACTAGATACCCTAATAATGATTGTGACCAAGTTTGGTTTATTTGTCTCATTTCTTTCAGAGAAGAAGATTTTTGTAAAAGTTAATGACGGACGACGGACGACGGACGACAGACGCCAATTGATGAGAAAAGCTTACTTGACCTTTCAGGTCAGGTGACCTTAAAAAAACGGATCTTAGGATCAAATTATAAGAAATGACTGTAATAATCTTTCTGTTAATTCGAAATAACCTAAAAAAGATGTGGTGCATCACATTTTTATTTATTTATTCATATTAGACTGAACAAAACTAACAGTAATTCTTTAATTCAACATAAAAAAATATAATGATTATCTCGAATCTATCAATCTTAACGCTTTTTTTTTTTTAGAGAAATTACACAAATAAGAGATGAGAATTATGGAATGTGCTATATGTTTGAGCCTAAGGTACCCATTGCAAAATTGGCAGGACCTTTAATGGGTATGTACTTACTTGTTCTTGTTTGATTCAGGACCTTCAATGGATATGTACTTACTTGTTCTTGTGACCTTCAATGGGTATCTACTTTCTTGTTCTGTGTGACCTTCAATGGGTATGTACTTACTTGTTCTGTGTGACCTTCAACGGGTATGTACTTACATGTTCTGTGTGACCTTCAATGGGTATGTACTTACTTGTTCTGTGTGACCTTCAATGGGTATGTACTTACTTGTTCTGTGTGATCTTCAATGGGTATGCACTTACTTGTTCTGTGTGACCTTCAATGGGCATGTACTTGCTTGTTCTGAAGGACCTTCAATGGGTATGTACTTACATGTTCTGTGTGACCTTCAATGGGCATGTACTTACTTGTTCTGTGTGACTTTCAATGGGTATGTACTTACATGTTCTGTGTGACCTTCAATGGGTATGTACTTACTTGTTCTGTGTGACCTTCAATGGGTATGTACTTACATGTTCTGTGTGACCTTCAATGGGTATGTACTTACATGTTCTGTGTGACCTTCAATGGGTATGTACTTACTTGTTCTGTGTGACCTGCAATGGGTATGTACTTACTTGTTCTGTGTGACCTTCAATGGGTATGTACTTACATGTTCTTGTTTGATTTGTAATTGACAGTATCTAAAATTGATTTGTTTCACTTCAACTTAGTTCAATACTATTTAACTGGTATTCCTTAACCTTACAATTATTTTATTCCTAAACCATTGGTGGATCCAGGGGGTGTTCCGGGGGTTGGAACCCCCATTTTTGACCGATCAATGCATTTGAATGGGAGCATACAGCTGGAACCCAACCCCTCCCCCCTTTACTCTGGGTTGGGAACCCCCCTTTTTAAAATGGCTGTATCCGCCCCTGTTAACCTTACGATTTCTTTTACTCCTTAACCTTACGATTTATTATTCTTATTCCTTAAACCTTACAATTTCTTTTATTCCTTATTCTAATATGACGTGCTTCTTTGGCTTTGTGAATAAACCCATGCTCTAAATCCAATAAAAGGAGTGGGTTCAGTAAGACCCCTTTGTGCCCCAAAATATAGTAGTTTTAAAAAATTGTGTAAATGTAGTTTTTTATCTGTTTATTGGAAAGTATAATGCTTCTGCTACATAAACATGGGCTGTTTTTTTTGACAAATCAATGCACATATATCGGGTAGTAGCATCATTAAGCCATGGTTAATTACTGAAATATTCAAACTTTTAGCATTTTAATTACATTTTAGATGGTTTTCGTCTTAAATGAAAGTGGCCGCATTCGTGATCATTCATATTATTGAAGTGTAAGTTGTATTTGATGATAATACATAACATATATAAAGGTTGAGGATGAACACGGATGCAGCCACTTTCATTTTTGACAAAAAAAACATCTGAAAAGTGACGTTTTTTTTTTTTTTGCATATTTGATATATTTTTCATATTTCAGCTTGAATCGGAGCGATTTTAATGACTAAATCAGTTAAAATCCTTCACAAAAACTAATCGAATCAATTGAAATAAGACACTAAAATGTTTAAAAAGTGTTCAAAACCTTTCGTTAGATGAACCTGAAATTTGATGCGAAAATCGGCCCTTACCGGACCTACTCCTTTGTTTATTTATTTTATTCTATAATCTTACATTACTTTTTTTATTTCTCAATCTTACAATTTCTGTTATTCTTTAACCTTACATTTTCTTTTATTTTCTTGAACCCTACGTTTAATTTCTTTTATTCCCGTACCTTGTATTCTATTACCTTGTGAGCTTTCCATTTTCTTTTATAAACCTTATAATCTATTTTTATTTTTAACCATCATTTTCTTTGATTCATTAACCTTGAAATTTCTTTACTTATCAATCAATGTGAATATCATACATTCTATTTTATTCTTTATCCTCAGATTGTATTTTTTTTTTTTTTTTTTATTTTTTTTTTTTTTGTTTTTTTATTTTTTTTTGTTAACCGTATAACTTTTTATACGGTTAGCGAAAGATAATTGCTAATCTTAACAGGGTTATAGAAGTGTAAGCTTTTTGGCTCTCTAATACGACACTAACGTCTATACTAAAGACGTGTGTCTGCATAAAAGAATTCTCGTTTTTCTTTTTCTTTTTCATTCTTTTGGGTTTTTTTTCTATCATTAACGCGTATTTAAAAAAAAATAAGAGGCACAGAAACAGATTAATGAGAATGTGCAATTCGCCGTTTCAGAATCTAATGCATCCTGGGTAATATTTTCAAAAGTGTACACCAAAACGTCCTGATTGGTTAAAAATGTCATAAACAATGGAAATCTAACCAATGACGTGGCGTTATTTTCATTTTGGGGTACGGACAATGCAATCACCCATAGTCCTTTAGATTCTGAAACGGCCAATTCAAAATCAAAATGTTGTTTCAGATTGATATATCTAAGAATAAGATATGGCGCCGACAGAAAATTTCATCGTATTGACTTTATTTTATTAAAGGACTAGAATTTATTCTAAACGTACACCAAGAGGAATATATACCTATCATCACAGATTCATCTGGTATCAGAGTCGCAATCCATAACCGGAAGTATTTCCCAGATATTAGAGGAAGTGGAATATCCTTGGCAACATCAGTTGAGACAAACATTGCACTTACCCAGGTAAAAAAAAGAATTGCACCAAACTGCAAGATTTATATGTCTAGAATTCAGTCTATAAAAATTAAAGCCATATAATAAGTGGATTGGACAAAAAAGTATGAACTTTTTATTCATTTGTTTTTTTTTGTTTTTTTTTGGTTTTTTGAATGGGGTCGTCAAATCATTAATCATGAAATTTACATTGCCCCTCTGAGTGAATCGTGTCTTTCATCCATGATTTAAACTTGGAATTTTGGTTTATATTTTAATTTCAGTATACTAGTAGAGGTTTTTTAAACTAGATACCCTAATGATGATTGTGACAAAGTTTGCTTAAATTTGTCTCGTTTGTTTCAGAGGAGAAGATTTTTGTAAAAGTTAATGACGGACGACCAACGACGGACGTCAATTGATGTGAAAAGCTTACTTGACCTTTCAGGTTAGGTGAGCTTAAAAAAAACGGGTCTTAGAATCAAATTATAAGAAATGACTGTAATATTTTTTCTGTTAATTCGAAATAACCTAAAAAAAGATGTAGTGCATTATATGCATGTATCTTAATTAACTAATCTCTAATAATCATTGTATGCTTGTTCTGTATCTTCCTCCTTTAGTAGGAGCACCACCATGGGTATTGGTGTAAGGGGGAAGACATTTTATAAGTGTCACTGTATCGATACAGATTTAATGTGAGCATTTGCCTATCCAGTTTCCCAGTCTGGCCGTGACGGGTCTTACTACCAGACAGTTACCCTTCCCCAAAACAATAAGTACAATCATTATGTAAAAGTTTTTATGTTTTAAATTTTATTCACAGAGGTCATTCGTTCGACATCCGGGTTCTGATGGCTCTCGATGTGACATAGAGGATAACTGGATAACAATACTGGTATGTATCATTAACGTCAAACATAATTGTTTACAATTTGATTTTTTTTTCTAGAAAAAAATCTATTACATAGTAAGTATCGGTCAATAAGAAACACATCACATCGTTTTTTGTCCGTCAATATAGGATATCACAAACTATCCATTAAAATGTTGACGTTACAACAGTAAATGTGGGCGGATATATTTCAATTAGACCGCAACCAAACAACAAAACAACCACAAAAGAAATATAGAAATCAGCAGGCAGTTTTCAACAGAGAAAAATTGCCAATAAAGTATGTCAGGCTCTAAATCGGCTGAGGTAATTTTATATATCAGGGAGGTTTTTTTAATACTGCAAGCAACAAGACAAAATACACAAATATTCAGTCAAAGGATACTCGCAGCTACTGAAAGCTTGTTCTAAGGTGTTTATGAAGTCTGACAAGGGTTCGTGATTCTTAATAAAAATTAAAAGATCATGTCTTATCTCTAAAACCTATTGAAAGAAAACCAAGGAAAGTAACGGCAATCAAAGCCAAGATAAAATGAAATGACTACATCATTTTTGATTGATAACCTCTAAAAATAGGTCCATTTACCACAGTTGACATAATTCAATATTAACAATTATAATGTGAAAACCCGTTTGCAGTAAGATTGACACAACAAAGACAACAAAAGAGGTGATGGCTATATTGAACAAACCAAAAAAAATGAATTTTTATTACTTCAATTAACATTTTAAATTGATAACGACGATATTTTAAGGTGTGTATGGAACAATGCATAGGCATAAGGGTAGCAGATACATGTTATTGTCTTACTTCATGGTTACATGGAACCGATAAAGTTAATACGATGTGCAGTACACCTGAGGGTAAATATGAACTAATAGAGGTTTATGTCAAAGACATAGCACTTCTATGACAAAAACATCAAACACAAGACACATATAGTCGTCACACAAACACACAACAGGCAAGGCTTTTGTCATATTAAGCATTTATCTGACTGAAAAATGCGCATTAAGTCAAAGATTTTCTGACTATAAATTATTTTTTGATATTCATTTCTTAAATAACTTTTTTTTTAAGTTTACGCAAATTGAATTAGCTGCTTAAATAGTCTAAACTCATTGCTATTGAATTTTTTATATAACTTAGTTAATTTCGCGGAGAGAACTTCAATGTTAAATCTTTCCTTTTTATCAATCAAGACATTTTCAAACACTTGCGCATTATTGTTTAATTTTTCAATAATTCTATGTTGTTTATCAAAGTTTTCAATCCAATTGATTTTTTTTTTTTTTTTTTTTTACAAATTTACCTCTTATGAACGAAGAGGTTTCAAATAACATGCCGCCAATTCTTCTTGGTGTACACAACAATTACCGTTGTTATTATATCCAGCACAGTGTCCACAGCTATGGCTGTTTTCTCCGTCTTGATGCATTCGTCACAACTCGGCCGATTCCGTACCTTAGAAAGAGAGTAACCGATCAACCCGAGGATTGCCGATTGAGTCTTCATGAAATCAAAATTTATTTTTGTCTCCTTCTCCTTGTACTCAACAATGGCTGTTACTGTTATCTCCTTCGTGATGTAGTCGCACTATCTGGGCATGAATAAATAGTAGACTGTATAGGGTTCTGGATAGTTTTATTATTCAATGAAGCATCAAAAGAAAGCCTGTAATATAATATCACATTTAATAACAACGTACATAAATCAATTCTTTTAAAACATGTATTATATCAATCTGATAAATTTACGTAATATGTACATGTGTACATGTGTACTCAAAATAATTAACCAATTTACTGTAAAATACGTCACAGTTCATGAAATTACCAAAATGTGCAATTAACCTTATCTAATCAAAATATAACTTTCTGTGACATCCGAAACAGAATTTAACTTGTCAGAAAAGCAAAATAGAAACATAGTTTCTCATTTAACAAAACATTATAATATACGAATTAGCCGTTAAAACTATAAACAAACAGTCTAAGCAAAATAAGCATTAATTAAGCCAATACCAAAAAGCAGTTAACTAATAAAGCTAAGCTAAGCTAAACAAAGCAAAATAACTAAGCTAATAAAATAATAAGCAACTACAAATGAACACTCATTCTTACCTCGTATGAGGTACAAAGGTTATGCCTCTACGTATATCTACATCATATGCAGAACTCTGTCAAATACCTGTATAACAAATACTAAATTATAGTTACTATGCACAGACTTATAAAGTACTTAAAATCTATCTATCGGAGACAAAAATATTATAAAGACTCTGAAAAGTATTTATCAAGTTAACATTTTACTCATTTACTCTCGGACTCATTCTGCTCAAATATTCGGCATTCAATACGTTTATATTTACTCTATTTATTTCCAGGCTTAAATTATGTAACTCAAATGTAAATCAATAATGTGCCCGTTATAAAAGTTACGTTAACCTTTTAAATGATTTACAACATTCGCTCACCAATCACACGATACACATTCTTACTACGAAGTCATGCTAAAATAGAAAGTTACTCATGCGTGAAATACTGATTAACTCGGTAATAAAATTACAATGAAAATAAGATAAAGACAGAATATCTAAAGAGATAAGTGAGCAAACTGACCTGAAATAATCGTGGAATTCCTCCAATACAAATAGTACAAAATATGAAACAGCAAATAAAGTATATGAAACGTCTGTTCGGTTTGAACATCAATCCACAATTGAATATAGACTGAATAGAAATAAACCGCCAAAAGATATATAACCAATGAAATAGCAGAAAGTGTGCGGTCAAATCAAGCGTAAAACACTGACCATCAGAATAGTAGAAGTGAGTAACAATCAAGGCCAACCTTGTCAATCGTCAAAGTCCGTGAATATAAAATACGAATAGCACCACTCATAATTAATTACAATCCGTAATTAATCTATTTGAAAACGAAAACACAAATATGAATTAGGAATTAAATCATCTTTATTAAAAGCAAATTCAAATCGGAAATAAAATATACATTACAAAATCATAACGGTATTTATTCAATCGTAAATAAATACACGCTAGCACAGTGATACATCCGTCACAACTCGGCTGATTCCGTACCTTAGAAAGAGAGTAGCCGATCCACCCGAGGATTGCCGATTGAGTCTTGATGTACTCAGAATTTATTTTTGTCTCCATCTCGTTGTACTCAACAATGGCTGTTACTGTTATCTCCTTCGTGATGCATTCGTCACAACTCGGCCGATTCCGTACCTTAGAAAGAGAGTAGCCGATTCACACGAGGATTGCCGATTGAGTCTTGATGTACTCAAAATTTATTTTTGTCTCCATCTCGGTGTACTCAACTATGGCTGTCAGTATTATTTCCGTACAGAATGCTATTTGGAAACATTATTTTGCTACTAGTATTTCTTTATTTAATCTTTTAAAAGTAAGTTGGAATGGCTACATTATACATACACAAGTATGTTTAAAACGTTCCATGATTTTGTCACTTCCGGAACGACCTCCAAAGTAACAGATTATTCTGTCAATCTATTAATACTTTTTTTAATTATTAACCAATGTTTGTGAAATTAAAAGAACACATTGGCTTCATAATCTCAATATCATACAACTGTTGTGTTGCATTTCAGAAATATCCTGTATGAATATAGTTCAGAGTGATATAACAAGTGTTAGTGCCGAAGACTGTGATTGTAAAGTACCTTGTCGGTAATATATGTTAACTCCACACGCACAGGCATTTTGTATATAATATTTTCATATTTTAATAATTAGGAATACAAAAAAAAGAGGGTAAGAAGAATAATTGGGTGGTAAAATTTAAACAATACACGTACATTAAGAGGGTTTAAACGTTTTAATTGCCGCAAACTTTCCCCCAACCTGAAACAATAGTGTAACATCACCACATAGACAGACACACTTTAAAATACTAATTGAAATGGCTACTACAATCAAAAGACACATTATGCTTTGTCTATTTTCGTCTATTCCATATTTGTTTCGCCCTTTATTCATTAAAAAGAAGAATATGCATACATGTTCATTCCATTGCATCAAATATTCAATGAAAAATGAAAAATGTTCTGCAAGGATTTGCATTGCACGTTTTTGTTGCATACACCTCCACAAATAAAGATAAAAACCAACTCACGTTCAGTACTGATTTTCTTTATTATTTTAGAGAGGTAACCTACAATAAGGAAGTTTCTACAACTGCATACCCAGCAGTCAACCAACAAGAGGTTCTTGAAGTCATTTCAAACACAGACAGTGCTTCATTTGGCGCATTAAAGTAGGTTTTAAACAAACAGAAGCTTACCATTAATAAAGGTGTTCTAGAAATAGTTCTGAACAGACAGCGCTTCATTTGGCGCATTACGGTAGGTTCTGGAAGTTATTCAAAACACAGACAGCGCTTCATTTGGCGCATTACTGTAGGTTTTAAACAAATAGAAGCATACCATTAATAAAGGTGTTGGAAAGTTTTGAACACAGACAGCGCTTTGTTTGGTGCATTACGGTAGGTTCTGGAAGTTTTAAACAGACAGCATTCCATTTGGCGCATTACGGTAGGTTCCGGAAGTTTTAAACAGACAGCATTCCATTTGGCGCATTACGGTAGGTTCCGGAAGTTTTAAACAGACAGCATTCCATTTGGCGCATTACGGTAGGTTCTGGAAGTTTTAAACCGACAGCATTCCATTTGGCGCATTACGGTAGGTTCTGGAAGTTTTAAACAGACAGCATTTCATTTGGCGCATTACGGTAGGTTTTGAACAAACAGAAGCTAACACTTAAGGTGTCATTTTTTCGGCATGGTATTATGATTATAGCTCAATAAAAATACAAGGATATAAGGTAAGATTTTTGATTAAAAATATACTAGAACACACCCGCGAAATCGCGGGCATTTAGAGCGTGGTTGAAAGTATGTAAAGTGTTGTAGGAAGAATTTTGTAAAATATTTAATGACTTGAGAATTTTAGGAAAAGTATCAAAAGTCATAGGTACTTGGGGACAGGAAAAAGTATTTTGTATCCCTCCTCCTATTTCCAAAATTCCCAATTTTTGGTTTTTCTATTTATTTCATTATGAACATACATTTAGTATATTATGAACATTCAAGGCAGGAGCCTGTAATTCTGTGGTTGTCGTTTGTTTATGTGTTATATATTTGTTTTTTGTACACACATAAGGCCGTTAGTTTTCTCATAAGGCTGAGTCATTTGAATTGTTTTACATTGTCATTTCGTGGCCTTTTATATCTGACTATGGGTATTGACTTTGCTCATTGTTGAAGGCCGTAAGGTGACCTAAAGTTGTTAATTTCGGTGTCATTTTGGTCTCTTATGGAGAGCTGTCTCATTGGCAATCATACCACATCTTTTTTTTTTGTAATCAGTGAATTTATGTAAAGGATTTAAAGACTGGAGAATTTCAGAAAAAGGTATCAAAAGTCATAGGTACTTTGGGACAGGACAATTGTTTTTCTAGCCCGGCTCCTCCTTTTCCCCCAAAAAATGTTCTCTATTAATTACCCAAAATGAGGTTTTCTCGTTTAATAGTATTGATAACACATGGATAATTTTAGCGCTTAACTGTATATTATGAACATTCATAAAGGGTGGTGGTGGTGTCGTAGGGTTCCTGATCCCGACATCCCGGTCTTACATGTACAAACATGAAATCCCGAGGTCCCGAATTTAATAAGAATTAAATATCCCGTCATCCCGAAATTCCGATCTTAAAAGCACCCGATCCCGACGTCCCGAAAAGGTCCTGCCCCCCCTCTCATTAATTACTATAAAGTGTATTTTGTTTTTACTTTTAATTCTCAGTTTAATAATCGATCCACGGCGGTCATTGATATATTATACAGACCATCCGATCCCGACGTGCCGAAAAGGTCCTGCCCCCCCCCTCTCATTCATTACTATAAAGTGTATTTTGTTTTTACATTTAATTCTCAGTTTAATAATCGATCCACGGCGGTCATTGATATATTATACAGACCATCTCTATCTAATAAACTCTGTGACTGCCGTGGATAGTTAACTTGAAAATGATATCAGACAGAAAATACTCTTTATTCGTAGTATATGTATGTCAAAGGTATACAGAAAAACGCAAACCGGAAGTCTAATATGACTTAAAATTTCGTCCAATGACGGAAACATATCCGGACGCCTTTTTTCTCGTTTTTCTTCCAAAATAAATCAATCTGAATAACCATATGAATGGATGACAAATATGACTATCCACTGTACCGATAGGACATAGATACATGACGATTGATTTATTGTGGAAGGAAGAGAAGCGACACCCACAATGAGGTCTTCTCGTTTAATAGTATAGATAAACCAGAATGGACGTCAAGTTGGTTACCTATTCCCTATTCCCTATTCATTACCTATTCCCTATTCCCTATTCGTTACCTATTCGTTACCTATTCCCTATTCCCTATTCGTTACCTATTCGTTACCTATTTCCTATTCCCTATTCGTTACCTATTCTTACATATTCCCTATTCCCTATTCGTAACCTATTCGTTACCTATTCCCTATTCCCTATTCGTTACCTATTCGTTACCTATTCCCTATTCCCTATTCGTTACCTATTCGTTACTTATTCCCTATTCCTTATTCGTTACTTATTCGATTTTTAATAATCTTCCCCCTTTTTAATTAAGTCTCCCAAACAAAGTTTGGAGACATATTGTTTTTGCTCAGTTCTTATTATTTTTAGTATTCTTCTTCCTCTTCTACCTCTTCTTCTTCCGCCACTTTAAAAATGAACTTGTCCGCAGCATTTCTCCAAAACTACTTGTCAGATTTACTTAGGGTTTCATAAAATGTTAGACTAATATGTCTAGGTGAGCCATCAATCGTTCATTTGTGCATTGGGGTCTATTAATGGGTATTTTGGGGGGGGGGGGCAGAATGAAGGGAGGGGTTTACTATAGAACCTTATGGGATTTTATTTTCTAAAATTTTCAAATGAATATAACTTGAAAACTGTAAGTGATAGATACATGCAGTTTTCAGAAATGATTAAAGGACAATAAAACAAATCACATGAAATATAGGGGAGTCCCTGGGGGGTCATCCCTACCCCCTTCAATTCGAGAATATGCTTTTAACTTGTAAACGGTCCAGATCCCCACCCCTAAACCATATATATTCTTGTATGGGACAATAAAACTAATCAAATGAAATTAAATAAAAGTTCCTGGGGGTCACCCCCACCCCGTTCAATTTGAGAATGTACTATTATCTTGTAAACCGTTCAGATCCCCACCCCTAAACCATATATATTCTTGAATAGGACGATAAAACAAATCAAATGAAATTAAATGGAAGTCCCCGGGGGTCATCCCCACCCCGTTCAATTTTAGAATGTGCTTTTATCTTGTAGACGGTCCAGATCCCCACCCCTAAACCATATATATTCTTGTATGGGACAATAAAACTAATCAAATGAAATTAAATGGAAGTTCCTGGGGGTCACCCCCACCCCGTTCAATTTGAGAATGTACTATTATCTTGTAAATGGTCCAGATCCCCACCCCTAAACCATATATTTTCTTGTAGTGGACAATAAAACAAATGAAATGAAATAAAAGGAAAGTCCCTAGGGGGTCACCCCACCCCCTCTTGTTTGAAAACTTATAAACGGTCAACATCCCCACCCCTAAACTATATATATTCTTGTAAGGGACAATAAAACTAATCAAATGAAATTAAATGGAAGTTCCTGGGGGGTCACCCCCACCCCGTTCAATTTGAGAATGTACTATTATCTTGTAAATGGTCCAGATCCCCACCCCTAAACCATATATATTCTTGTAGGGGACAATAAAACAAATAAAATGAGATAAAAGGGAAGTCCTGAGGGGGTCATCCCACCCCCTCTTGTTTGAAAACTTGTAAACGGTCAACATCCCCACCCCTAAACCATATATATTCTTGTAGGGGACAATAAAACAAATAAAATGAAATGTAGGTAAAGTCCCTGGGGGTCACCACCACCCCCTCCTGTTTGAATACTTGTAAATGGTGGAGATCCCCACCAGTAAGCCAGATATATTCTTGTATGGGACAAAAAATCCAATCAAATGAACATGGGACCATATGAATTGCGAGTTATGGGAGCTTTGTTTGGGAGACTTCGTAACAGCATCCTGTTACAATTACTTCTTGTTGTTTATACTCTTATATCTGGTAATAGTTCTAAATTTGTTGAGGTAAAATGATCTTTTTATGACCTATTTATATGTGTTTGTGCTCAACCGATCTTTTTACTTTATGTTCGATACTCATTTGTTCCTTATTTGATTTTTATACGTTCTACCTTTTAACTGCTTTATGTCCGTATGTTTGAAGATGGATCTTGGTTCGAAGGGATGAAATCACCGTGTTAGCGCTTGCATAAAAAAAAAAAGATGTGGTATGATTGCCAACGAGACAACAACCTACAATAGACCAAAATGACACAGAAACTATCAACTATAGGTCAATGTACGGCCTTCAACAATGAGCATAGCCCAAACCGTGTAGTCACCTATAAAAGGCCCAGATATGACAATTTCAAACAATTCAAACAACAAAACTAACGGCCGTATTTCATATACAAAAAAATAAACGGAAAACAAATATGTAGCACAAAAACAAACGATAACTACTTAATTTCAGGCTCTTGTCTAGGGACAGGCACATACTAACATAATGTGGTGGGGTTAAAAATGTTAGCAGGGTGTACATCGTTTCGGAGCATGCTATTACCTTGTTTAATTCGTTCCATCACTCGCTTATAATTCGCTTATGATACGTGTATCATACGTTGCACCTTTTAAAACATGATGTTCAATTGTTTTGTTGTCTCTGGTGGTAGATTTGGGTTCTTAGAGGTGATATAACTCTATAAGCGCATATGTACCCGTTCCAGTGCTCGGATAATACCCTGTTAAATATTCGTAACTTATTCGCTTTTAACACGTTTGTTGTACGTTGCACCTTTTAGAAAAGGATTTTCAATTGTGTTCATATCTCTGGTGGTAATAATGTGTTCTTATAGATGAAATATCCCTATTAGCGCGTATGTACCCGTTCCAGCGCTCGGATAATACCCTGTTACTTATTAGTTCCTTATTCGCTTTTAATGCGCGGGGTAAGTATACGTTGCACCTTGAAATAAATCGTTTTTTAATTGTGTTCATGTCTCTGGTGGTAATAATGTGTTCTTAGAGACGAAATGACCCTATTAGAGCGCATGTACCCGTTCCAGCGCTCGGTTAATACCCTGTTACCTATTCGTTACCTATTCACTTATAATACGTTTGTTGTGCGTTGCACCTTTTAGAAAAGGATTTTCACTTGTGTTCATGTCTCTGGTGGTAACAATGTGTAATTAGAGATGAAATGACCCTATTAGCGTGCATGTACCCGTTCCAGCGCTCGGTTAATACCCTGTTACCTATTCGTTACCTATTCGTTACCTATTCACTTATAATACGTTTGTTGTACGTTGCACCTTTTGGAAAAGGATTTTCAATTGTGTCCATGTCTCTGGTGGTAACAATGTGTTCTTAGAGATGAAATGACCCTATTAGCGCATGTACCCGTTCCAGCGCTCGGTTAATACCCTGTTACCTATTCGTTACCTATTCGTTACCTATTCGTTTATAATACGTTTGTTGTACGTTGCACCTTTTAGAAAAGGATTTTTAATTGTGTTCATGTCTCTGGTGGTAACAATGTGTTCTTAGAGATGAAATGACCCTATTAGCGCATATGTACCCGTTCCAGCGCTCGGTTAATACCCTGTTACCTATTCGTTACCTATTCGTTACCTGTTCACTTATAATACGTTTGTTGTACGTTGCACCTTTTAGAAAGGGATTTTCAATTGTGTCCATGTCTCTGGTGGTAACAATGTGTTCTTAGAGATTAAATGACCCTATTGGCGCGCATGTACCCGCTCCAGCGCTCGGTTAATACCCTGTTACCTATTCGTTACCTATTCGTTACTTATTCGCTTTTAATACGTTTGTTGTATGTTGCACCTTTTAGAAAATGATTTTTAATTGTTTTCATATCCCTGGTGGTAATAATGTGTTCTTATAGATGAAATACCCCTATTTGCGCGTATGTACCCGTTCCAGCGCTCGGATACTACCCGGTTACTTATTCGATACTTATTCGCTTTAAATGCGCAGGGTATACGTTGCACCTTGAAATAAATTGTTTTTTAATTGTGTTCATGTCTCTGGTGGTAACAATGTGTTCTTAGAGATGAAATGACCCTATTAGCGCGCATGTACCCGTTCCAGCGCTTGGTTAATACCCTGTTACCTATTCGTTACCTATTCGTTACTTATTCGCTTATAATACGTTTGTTGTACGTTGCACCTTTTAGAAAAAGATTTTCATTTGTGTTCATGTCTCTGGTGGTAACAATGTGTTCTTAGAGATGAAATAACCCTTTTAGCGCGTATGTACCCGTTCCAGCGCTCGGCTAATACCTTGTTACCTATTCGTTACTTCTTATTTCAAGGTGCAACGCATAGCACGCGTATTTAAAGCGAATAAGGAACGAATAAGTAACAGGGTATCAGTCGAGCGCTGAAACGGGTACATATGTTCGATTAAGGTTATTTCACCTCTAAGAACCGACAGTTACCACCAGAGACACAAAAATATTTCTTTTTAAAGTGCAACGCATTACACACGTTTTAAAAGCGAATAAGGAACGAATAAGTAACAGGGTATCACTGAGCGGTGAAATGGGTACATATGCGCTAATAGAGTTTTTTCAACTCAGATCAGAGAACACATAATTACCACCAGAGACGTGAAAGCAATCGATAATCGATTTATTTCAAGGTGCAACGTATACCACGCGTATTTAAAGCGAATAAGGAACGAATAAGTAACAGGGTATCAGTCGAGCGCTGAAACGGGTACATATGTTCTATTAGGGTTATTTCACCTCGAAAAACCGACAGTTACCACCAAAGACACAAACATATTTCTTTTTTTAAAGTGCAACGCATAACACACGTTTTATTTTTTAATTTAAACATATTTATTTATAGTGGATTGGGAAACAAGTTTTGCAACCTATATTTACCCCTTTCCACTTTTCGGGTGCGAGTGCTGCCTTGTAGCGGCATCAGCCTACTCTTTTTCGAAATCTACAAGGGTGTCTTCAACGTGCAAGAGATATGGCTCTCTCTTAACACGGGTCAGCCATTTATCGTCCCCTTCCGACGGACTATCATCGTTTCCTGAAGACCATAGTCGCAAATGGTGTCAAGGGAGAGACGACAATTGAGTTCCTGAAATTTTCATCCCGAACGGGAATCGAACCAGGAACCATTGTGTTAGTAGTCCGATGCACTAACCACTACAACACGTTTTATAAGCGAAAAAGAAACGAATAAGTAACAGGGTATCAGTGTTGTGCTGAAACGGGTACATATGCGCTAATAGGTTTTTTTTCACTTCAGAGAACACACAATTACCGCCAGAGACATGAAAGCAATAGATAATCGATTTATTCCAAGGTGCAACGTATACCACGCGTATTACAAGCGAATAAGGAACGAATAAGTAACAGGGTATCAGTCGAGCGCTGAAACGGGTACATATGTTCTATTAGGGTTATTTCACCTCTAAGAACCGACAGTTACCACCAGAGACACAAAAATATTTCTTTTTTTAAAGTGCAACGCATAACACACGTTTTAAAAGCGAATAAGGAACGAATAAGTAACAGGGTATCAGTGTAGCGGTGAAATGGGTACATATGTGCTAATAGGTTTTTTTCAACTCAGAGAACATATAATTACCACCAGAGACATGAAAGCAATCGATAATCGTTTTATTTCAAGGTGCAACGTATACCACGCGTATTGAAAGCGATAAAGGAACGAATAAGTTACAGGGTATAAACCGAGCGCTGGAACGGGTACATACACGTTAATAGGGTTATTTCATCTCCAAGAACACATAGTTACCGCCCGAGACAAGAACACAATTGAAAATCATTTTCTAAAATGTTCATTTTTATACAAGCGCTAAAAGGTGATTTCACCTCTTCGAACCAAGAACCAGATCTTCAAACATACGAATATAAAACATTTAAAAGGTATAACGTATAAAAATCAAATAATAAACAAATAAGTATCTAACTTAAAGCAACAGGATCGGTTGAGCACAAACACATATAAATAGGTCATAAGAAGGTCATTTTACCTCAACAAATTTAGATCTATAAGAAGAGATAAGAATATAAACAAGAGTGCACACGCTGAAATGTCTCGCCTTCTTTACTAATCATTGATATTATGTTGATAGTCTTAAGTATAAAGCCTTATAACAACTGTCAAATAACTTAACATTCACCAAGATAACAAAAACCAAATTGAATGAACCATGAAAATGAGGTCAAGGTCAGATGAAACATGCCAGACAGACATGTACAGCTAACAATGCTTTCATACAACAAATATAGTTGACCTCTTACTTATAGTTTAAGAAAAATAGACCAAACACAAAAACCTAACACTGAGCAATGAACCGTGAAAATGAGGTCGAGGTCAAATAAAACCTGCGCGACTGACATACAGATCATATAATATTTCCATACACCACATATAGTTGACTTATAGCATATAGTATTATATAAAAAGACCAAAACTCAAAAACTTAACTTTGACCACTCAACCATGAAAATGAGGTCAAGGTCAGATGACATCTGCACGCTAGACATGTACACCTTACAATCATTCCATACAACAAATATAGTAGATCTATTATGTAAAGTATGAGAAAAAGAGACCAAAACACAAAAACTTAACTATAACCACTGAACCATGAAAATAAGGTCAAGGTCAGATGACATCTGCCAGTTGGACATGGACACCTTACAGTCCTTCCATACACCGAATATACTTGCCCTATTGCTTATAGTATCTGAGATATGGACTTGACCACCAAAACCTAACCTTGTTCACTGATCCATGAAATGAGGTCGAGGTTAAGTGAAAACTGTCTGACGGGCATGAGGACCTTACAATGTACGCACATACCAAATATAATTATCCTATTACTTAAAATAAGACAGAATTCAACATTACAAAAAATCTTAACTTTATTTTCAAGTGGTCACTGAACCATGAAAATGAGGTCAAGGACATTTGACATGTGACTGACAGAAACTTCGTAACATGAGGCATCCATATACAAAGTATGAAGCATCCAGTTCTTCCACCTTCTAAAATATAAAGTTTTTAAAAAGTTAGCTAACACCGCCGCCGCCGTAGCCGCCGTAGCCGCCGCCGCCGGATCACTATCCCTATGTCGAGCTTTCTGCAACAAAAGTTGCTGGCTCGACAAAAATTAAAAAGGGTGAGGATATCAAAAATTGAATAAGTAACGAATAAGGAATAAGTAACGAATCGGTAACGAATAGGGAATAGAGAATAAATAACGAAAAGGTAACGCATAAGGAATAGTGAATAAGTAACGAATAGGTAACAAATAGGGAATAGAGAATAAGTTACGAATAGCTAACGCATAGGGAATAGGGAATAAGTAACGAATAGGTAACAAATAAGTAACAGGGTATTAACCGAGCGCTGGAACGGGTACATGCGCGCTAATAGGGTCATTTAATCTCTAAGAACACATTGTTACCACCAGAGACATGGACATAATTGAAAATCCCTTTCTAAAAGGTGCAACGTACAACAAACGTATTATAAGTGAATAGGTAACGAATAGGTAACGAATAGGTAACAGGGTATTAACCGAGCGCTGGAGCGGGTACATGCCCGCTAATAGGGTCATTTCATCTCTAATTACACATTGTTACCACCAGAGACATGAACACAAGTGAAAATCCTTTTCTAAAAGGTGCAACGTACAACAAACGTAATTAAAGCGAATAAGTAACGAATAGGTAACGAATAGGTAACAGGGTATTAACCGAGCCCTGGAACGGGTACATATGCGCTAATAGGGTCATTTCATCTCTAAGAACACATTGTTACCACCAGACACATGAACACAATTGAAAATCCTTTTCTAAAAGGTGCAACGTACAACAAACGTATTATAAGTGAATAGGTAACGAATAGGTAACGAATAGGTAACAGGGTATTAACCGAGCGCTGGAACGGGTACATGCGCGCTAATAGGGTCATTTCATCTCTAAGAACACATTGTTACCACTAGAGACATGAACACAATTGAAAATCCTTTTCTAAAAGGTGCAACGTACAACAAACGTATTATAAGTGAATAGGTAACGAATAGGTAACAGGGTATTAACCGAGCGCTGGAACGGGTACATGCGCTCTAATAGGGTCATTTCGTCTCTAAGAACACATTGTTACCACCAGAGACATGAACACAATTAAAAAACGATTTATTTCAAGGTGCAACGTATACTTACCCCGCGCATTAAAAGCGAATAAGGAACGAATAAGTAACAGGGTACTATCCGAGCACTGGAACGAGTACATACGCGCTAATAGGGATAATTCATCTCTAAGAACACATTGTTACCACCAGAGACACGAACACAATTAAAAAACGATTTATTTCAAGGTGCAACGTATACCCTGCGCATTAAAAGCGAATAAGGAACGAATAAGTAATCGGATATTATCCGAGCGCTGGAACGGGTAATATGCGCTAATAGGGTCATTTCATCTCTAAGAACACATTGTTACCACCAGAGACATGAACACAATTGAAAATCCTTTTCTAAAAGGTGCAACGTACAACAAACGTATTATAAGTGAATAGGTAACGAATAGGTAACGAATAGGTAACAGGGTATTAACCGAGCGCTGGAACGGGTACATGCGCTCTAATAGGGTCATTTCGTCTCTAAGAACACATTGTTACCACCAGAGACATGAACACAATTAAAAAACGATTTATTTCAAGGTGCAACGTATACTTACCCCGCGCATTAAAAGCGAATAAGGAACTAATAAGTAACAGGGTATTATCCGAGCACTGGAACGGGTACATACGCGCTAATAGGGATATTTCATCTCTAAGAAGACATTGTTACCACCAGAGACACGAACACAATTAAAAAACGATTTATTTCAAGGTGCAACGTATACCCTGCGCATTAAAAGCGAATAAGGAACGAATAAGTAACGGTATTAACCGAGCGCTGGAACGGGTACATGCGCGCTAATAGGGTCATTTCATCTCTAAGAACACATTGTTACCACCAGAGACATGGACACAATTGAAAATCCTTTTCCAAAAGGTGCAACGTACAACAAACGTATTATAAGTGAATAGGTAACGAATATGTAACGAATAGGTAACAGGGTATTAAAGACAAATCCTTCTATTCAGATCTACCAATAATATCTCCGTTATATTTCATTTTTACTTTAGGCTAGGTAAAAGCTTTAAAATAAGCAAATAAAAAAATGGGGTCACCGACCTCGTTTTCGATTTAAAACGCCATCTTTTTCACGGAATTTGGAAATTGGGACTTCTAGTCAATAGCAGTGTAATATTTTTTTTAAAGTCCGTATCCAATAAAAACTTGTCAGTTTTGTTAACCTAGTTGTTAATACAAATATTTTAATAATATCACCCTTTACTGAATGGAAAATAATAATGATAAGTCGCTTTTATAGTTTTCCCGCCTTTTTTTATTGTGAAATACCTATAAAAAAAATAAGTTTAAAAAAAATTGACCAATAATTTCTCCATGAGTCTTCAATAGAATATGCGTTGTTTATATCTAAACAAAATAAGGAAATAAAAAGATGGGGTCACCGTAATGGAAAAAGAGATATTTCAAAAAAGGGGTTAACAATTTGAATTGGCGGGAACACATTGCGCCAATTCTAAAAACAACGTCGAAAGACGTTCGGCCGTTTTAGGCTATATTCTCACAAATTAGAGACAACCCAGTTCTCGTTATTTGCTGTTTTGTTGTTTTTTTGTTTTAAACTACGATAAATTCACAGTAATCTACACATGATAGTACTTAGTTTTCAGTCAGTATCACAGACACGTAATATAAATGCAGTGGTTGGAAAACAATGCGTTGTACAAAAGTACATACGAATGCTTCTGTACATTTCATTTCAGGTTATTCATAGTGCTTACGTGTTGAACAGAAATTCTTTTTAAAATAGTGAAGACAATTTATATAATATCATTGTTCAATCAAAGTACATCTGAAAGACAAGACAGAATTTTGCTTCCGGTATCATGAATTTTAATTTCGTTTAAGAATGTTGTTCCTTTTTATTTTGATGATAATTACTTAAAATCATTAGAAATCTAAGACTCCGTTTCCAATAACAATAAAGATCGATCATTTCTGAGATCGCCGATCTTTAGTATTGCAAAAATGAGAAAGATCGATCTTCAATCGGACGTAAACATGCCATCCCCAGACGTAGTTTTAAAAGAACGATTTTTTTATGAACCGATTTTTCTTCAAGTGAAAACCTTTAGATACATCGCGATCGACTTTTCAATCAATCAATCGATATAAAATTCCAAGTGTTTTATGTAGATATGAAAATAAATCTGCGCATGGTCAGTTTAAAAATGTTTTCAGTGTTTATTCTCAAATGATTTGACAAAACGTGCCATGGAGATAATAAAAACCAAATTAATATATTCGACGTTTTTTGCGTCATTCTTCTGAAAATATATTAATAAAAAAAGAAAATGTGGTATGATTGCAAATAACACAATGCTCCACAAATGACCAATTGACACTGGAAATTATTAACTATGGGTCACCGTACTGCCTACAACAATGAGCAAATCACATACCGCATACACAACTATAAAAGGTCCCGAAAGGACAAATGTAACACAATTCAAACTAGAAAATAATAAAAAAAAAAAAAATTAATGAAAAACAAATGTGTGACTCTTTTGCAAACAACAACCACTTTAAATTACATACTCCTGAGTTGAGACAGGACCCGTTACAGCGCTCGACTGATACCGTTACTTATTCGTTCCTTATACGTTGAAACACATTGCACCTATTACGAAACAAATCTTTTCAATTGTTTTCTTGTCTCTGGTGTTAGCTATAGGTTCTTCAAAGTGAAATATACCTATTAGCGCGTATGTTCCAGTTTTAGCGTTAGACCGATGACCTGCTACTTATTCGCTTACAATATGCTTGTTATAGGTCGCACCTTTTTTGTTCTTGTCTCTGATGCTATATATTGGTTCTAAGAGATAAAATAACCCTATTCTAAGGCGTAAATACTCGTTACAGTGATCGACTGATGCCCTGTTACTTATTCGTTCCATATTCTCTTACTATACGTGTGATATTCGGTGCACCTTTTAAAACAATATCTTTTCAATTGTATTCATTCAGTATTTTTTTTTCTTCTGTAGATTACTCATCTTCAAACGAAATGAGCGTTATAAGTAATTTTTTTCTGACAATTTTTTTTTCAATTACTTATGACATGTTAATCAAATATAATATTAATAAATGCAGAAGCATATAATTATCTAATGAACCAAATATTTCCTTATTCAATTTTTTACGATTTTTTGTCAACGAAATGGTTAGGCTGATTATTTTAGATATTCAATGTATACTAAATGTAAACGCACAAGTTCTTTTAAAAAGATCGAAAACCCGAGATGCTCTTCAGAGATCGATTTTATTTCAATTCCGTGCAAGTGTTAACGGGGTCTAATTAACACCATTTCTGTTTTTGATCACTCATCCTTAGGCATCTATGAATATCGAAATATTCCGTAATGTTGCTAGAAACTCAGTCTAAGTATACTCATACATCTGTCATACCGTGAGTATGAATAAAACCTAGTCCGACCTCTTTTCACAAATCTCCTTTTAATTATTTTTTTCCCATATGCATTCCTCTGTAATTCTTCATTCCGACATCTTTTTAACACAGACACGATTATGTTTTTTTAAACAAAAAATGCGCACCTTATACATAAATATCAAACAATCGGGACAAACTCGGAATGGTCATATAAAAAAACCTACAATGTTAGAAGATTATATGTTAACTTCTCTAGATGTACTTTGTTTTACATGTATGCGTCATTAGGTTACTGTTTTGTTGGTGTTTATTTGAAATCTAATTATCATATTCATGTAAAAATGTAAGTGCAGTAGTACACATTCAAAATACGTCAGTGCAATTTACCATATCCATACCTATTGCTAAAGATACAGTGAATTTTGAGGACATGATCAGAAAGATTGATGATTTTCGTACTTTCTTAATGATTTGTAAAATATCGATGTAATTAAGAACCTACAAAAGTCTATACATGTAGAAAATTAAGGAAAAAAGTATTATATTATAATTTGATTGGCTCATCTTGTTGTCGAGTATCCAGATTCTATTTCGTTTCTTTACGGTCATTTTTGTGTATTTTTTGTTGTTAGATTGCTGTATAGTTGACTCTCTTTTCATTCTCATATTTTATCCAATTCTGGAACATGTCTATTATTTAAAAACAATTTTCATTTTTTTCTCGGCAAATTAACCTATCAAAACGATTGTCACTCTCTCCATCGGCACAAAGAGGAATAACTCTAATAAACGTTTCCAGTTCGCGGAAACCGCGACGTCATAAACCACTGACGGCATAGTACTGTTGCGCTTGTATATGCGCATAAACAATAGAGGGATTTGTCTTTAACCGAGCGCTGGAACGGGTACATGCACGCTAATAGGGTCATTTCATCTCTAATTACACATTGTTACCACCAGAGACATGAACACAAGTGAAAATCCTTTTCTAAAAGGTTCAACGTACAACAAACGTATTTAAAGCGAATAAGTAACGAATAGGTAACGAATAGGTAACAGGGTATTAACCGAGCGTTGGAACGGGTACATATGCGCTAATAGGGTCATTTCATCTCTAAGAACACATTGTTACCACCAGAGACACGAACACAATTAAAAAACGATTTATTTCAAGGTGCAACGTATACTTACCCCGCGCATTAAAAGCGAATAAGGAACGAATAAGTAACAGGGTACTATCCGAGCACTGGAACGAGTACATACGCGCTAATAGGGATAATTCATCTCTAAGAACACATTGTTACCACCAGAGACACGAACACAATTAAAAAACGATTTATTTCAAGGTGCAACGTATACCCTGCGCATTAAAAGCGAATAAGGAACGAATAAGTAACCGGATATTATCCGAGCGCTGGAACGGGTAATATGCGCTAATAGGGTCATTTCATCTCTAAGAACACATTGTTACCACCAGAGACATGAACACAATTAAAAAACGATTTATTTCTAGGTGCAACGTATACTTACCCCGCGCATTAAAAGCGAATAAGGAACTAATAAGTAACAGGGTATTATCCGAGCACTGGAACGGGTACATACGCGCTAATAGGGATATTTCATCTCTAAGAAGACATTGTTACCACCAGAGACACGAACGCAATTAAAAAACGATTTATTTCAAGGTGCAACGTATACCCTGCGCATTGAAAGCGAATAAGGAACGAATAAGTAACCGGATATTATCCGAGCGCTGGAACGGGTAATATGCGCAAATAGGGTCATTTCATCTCTAAGAACACATTGTTACCACCAGAGACATGAACACAATAGAAAATCCTTTTCTAAAAGGTGCAACGTACAACAAACGTATTATAAGTAAATAGGTAACGAATAGGTAACGAATAGGTAACAGAGTATTAACCGAGCGCTGGAACGGGTACATGCGCGCTAATAGGGTCATTTCATCTCTAAGAACACATTGTTACCACCAGAGACATGGACACAATTGAAAACCCTTTTCCAAAAGGTGCAACGTACAACAAACGTATTATAAGTGAATAGGTAACGAATATGTAACGAATAGGTAACAGGGTATTAACCGAGCGCTGGAACGGGTACATGCACGCTAATAGGGTCATTTCATCTCTAATTACACATTGTTACCACCAGAGACATGAACACAAGTGAAAATCCTTTTCTAAAAGGTTCAACGTACAACAAACGTATTTAAAGCGAATAAGTAACGAATAGGTAACGAATAGGTAACAGGGTATTAACCGAGCGTTGGAACGGGTACATATGCGCTAATAGGGTCATTCCATCTCTAAGAACACATTGTTACCACCAGAGACACGAACACAATTAAAAAACGATTTATTTCAATGTGCAACGTATACTCTGCGCATTAGAAGCGAATAAGGAACGAATAAGTAACCGGGTATTATCCGAGCGCTGGAACGGGTAATATGCGCTAATAGGGGTATTTCATCTATAAGAACACATTATTACCACAAGAGATATGAACACAATTGAAAATCCGTTTCTTTAAGGTGCAACGTACAACAAACGTATTATAAGCGAATAAGTAACGAATAGGTAACGAATAGGTAACAGGGTATTAACCGAGCGCTGGAACGGGTACATGCACGCTAATAGGGTCATTTCATCTCTAATTACACATTGTTACCACCAGAGACATGAACACACGTGAAAATCCTTTTCTAAAAGGTGCAACGTACACCAAACGTATTATAAGTGAATAGGTAACGAATAGGTAACAGGGTATTAACCGAGCGCTGGAACGGGTACATGCGCTCTAATAGGGCCATTTCGTCTCTAAGAACACATTATTACCACCAGAGACATGAACACAATTAAAAAACGATTTATTTCAAGGTGCAACGTATACTTACCCCGCGCATTAAAAGCGAATAAGGAACTAATAAGTAACAGGGTATTATCCGAGCGCTGGAACGGGTACATTTGCGCTAATAGGGATATTTCATCTATAAGAACACATTATTACCACAAGAGATATGAACACAATTGAAAATCAGTTTCTAAAAGGTGCAACGTACAACAAACGTATTAAAAGCGAATAAGTAACGAATAGGTAACGAATAGGTAACAAGGTATTAACCGAGCGCTGGAACGGGTACATGCACGCTAATAGGGTCATTTCATCTCTAATTACACATTGTTACCACCAGAGACATGAACACAAGTGAAAATCCTTTTCTAAAAGGTGCAACGTACAACAAACGTATTATAAGTGAATAGGTAACGAATAGGTAACGAATAGGTAACAGGGTATTAACCGAGCCCTGAAACGGGTACATGCGCTCTAATAGGGTCATTTCGTCTCTAAGAACACATTGTTACCACCAGAGACATGAACACAATTAAAAAACGATTTATTTCAAGGTGCAACGTATACTTACCCCGCGCATTAAAAGCGAATAAGGAACTAATAAGTAACAGGGTATTATACGAGCGCTGGAACGGGTACATACGCGCTAATAGGGATATTTCATCTATAAGAACACATTATTACCACCAGAGATATGAACACAATTGAAAATCCTTTTCTAAAAGGTGCAACGTACAACAAACGTGTTAAAAGCGAATAAGTAACGAATATTTAACAGGGTATTATCCGAGCACTGGAACGGGTACATAAGCGCTTATAGAGTTATATCACCTCTAAGAACCCAAATCTACCACCAGAGACAACAAAACAATTGAAAATCATGTTTTAAAAGGTGCAACGTATGATACACGTATCATAAGCGAATTATAAGCGAGTGATGGAACGAATTAAACAAGGTAATAGCATGCTCCGAAACGATGTACACCCTGCTAACATTTTTAACCCCACCACATTATGTTAGTATGTGCCTGTCCCTAGACAAGAGCCTGAAATTAAGTAGTTATCGTTTGTTTTTGTGCTACATATTTGTTTTCCGTTTATTTTTTTGTATATGAAATACGGCCGTTAGTTTTGTTGTTTGAATTGTTTGAAATTGTCATATCTGGGCCTTTTATAGGTGACTACACGGTTTGGGCTATGCTCATTGTTGAAGGCCGTACATTGACCTATAGTTGATAGTTTCTGTGTCATTTTGGTCTATTGTAGGTTGTTGTATCGTTGGCAATCATACCACATCTTTTTTTTTTATGCAAGCGCTAACACGGTGATTTCATCCCTTCGAACCAAGATCCATCTTCAAACATACGGACATAAAGCAGTTAAAAGGTAGAACGTATAAAAATCAAATAAGGAACAAATGAGTATCGAACATAAAGTAAAAAGATCGGTTGAGCACAAACACATATAAATAGGTCATAAAAAGATCATTTTACCTCAACAAATTTAGAACTATTACCAGATATAAGAGTATAAACAACAAGAAGTAATTGTAACAGGATGCTGTTACGAAGTCTCCCAAACAAAGCTCCCATAACTCGCAATTCATATGGTCCCATGTTCATTTGATTGGATTTTTTGTCCCATACAAGAATATATCTGGCTTACTGGTGGGGATCTCCACCATTTACAAGTATTCAAACAGGAGGGGGTGGTGGTGACCCCCAGGGACTTTACCTACATTTCATTTTATTTGTTTTATTGTCCCCTACAAGAATATATATGGTTTAGGGGTGGGGATGTTGACCGTTTACAAGTTTTCAAACAAGAGGGGGTGGGATGACCCCCTCATGACTTCCCTTTTATCTCATTTTATTTGTTTTATTGTCCCCTACAAGAATATATATGGTTTAGGGGTGGGGATCTGGACCATTTACAAGATAATAGTACATTCTCAAATTGAACGGGGTGGGGTGACCCCAAGGAACTTCCATTTAATTTCATTTGATTAGTTTTATTTCCCTTACAAGAATATATATAGTTTAGGGGTGGGGATGTTCACCGTTTACAAGTTTTCAAACAAGAGGGGGTGGGGTGACCCCCTAGGGACTTTCCTTTTATTTCATTTCATTTGTTTTATTGTCCCCTACAAGAATATATATGGTTTAGGGGTGGGGGTCTGGACCATTTACAAGATGATAGTACATTCTCAAATTGAACGGGGTGGGGGTGACCCCCAGGAACTTCCATTTAATTTCATTTGATTAGTTTTATTGTCCATTACAAGAATATATATGGTTTTGGGGTGGGGATCTGGACCGTTTACAAGATAAAAGCACATTCTAAAATTGAACGGGGTGGGGATGACCCCCGGGGACTTCCATTTAATTTCATTTGATTTGTTTTATCGTCCTATTCAAGAATATATATGGTTTAGGGGTGGGGATCTGGACGGTTTACAAGATAATAGTACATTCTCAAATTGAACGGGGTGGGGTGACCCCCAGGAACTTTTATTTAATTTCTTTTGATTAGTTTTATTGTCCCATACAAGAATATATATGGTTTAGGGGTGGGGATCTGGACCGTTTACAAGTTAAAAGCATATTCTCGAATTAAAGGGGGTAGGGATGACCCCCAGGTACTCCCCTTTATTTCATGTGATTTGTTTTATTGTCCTTTAATCATTTCTGAAGACTGCATGTATCTATCACTTACAGTTTTCAAGTTATATTCATTTGAAAATTTTAGAAAATAAAATCCCATAGGGTTCTATAGTAAACCCCTCCCTTCTTTCTGCCCCCCCCCAAAAAAAAAATACCCATTTATAGACCCCAATGCACAAATGAACGATTGATGGCTCACCTAGACATATTAGTCTAACATTTTATGAAACCCTAAGTAAATCTGACAAGTAGTTTTGGAGAAATGTTGCGGACAAGTTCATTTTTAAAGTGGCGGAAGAAGAAGAGGAAGAAGAAGAAGAAGAAGAATACTAAAAATAATAAGAACTGAGCAAAAACAATATGTCTCCAAACTTTGTTTGGGAAACTTAATTAAAAAGGGGGAAGGATATTAAAAATCGAATAAGTAACGAATAAGGAATAGGGAATAAGTAACGAATAGGTAACGAATAGGGAATAGGGAATAGGTAACGAAAAGGTAACGAATAGGGAATAGGGAATAGGTAACGAATAGGTTACGAATAGGGAATAGGGAATAGGTAACGAATAGGTAACGAATAGGGAATAGGGAATAGGTAACGAATAGGGAATAGGGAATAGGTAACGAATAGGTAACGAATAGGGAATAGGGAATAGGTAACGAATAGGGAATAGGGAATAGGTAACCAACTCTGATGGAAGATTTGGGCTCTTAGAGGTGATATAACTCTATAAGTGCATTTGTATCCGTTCCAGCGCTCGGATAATACCCTGTTAAATGTACGTTACCTATTAGTTACCTAAAAAAACTCATCAAAATCGGACTTGAAATAAAAAACAAATATATTTTTTTCAGCCCTCCCCCCCCCCCATTGGCCCCCTTAATCTCGGGTCCCATAAGAGCAATATAAATCCGTAGGCAGTCTACAAATAGAAATTTTATAAGGAATATAAAGAACAGGTTTTTATTACATTATAGATGTCTGTTTCCGTTCGATTCCGTTAAATACCAATTCCTCAGAGCAATTGGTACTTTGCGGAACGGAACGGAATAATAAATTAAAAAGTTTAAATCAGATTCAACTTGATTACTGTTTCTAATCATCGTCGGAACGAGAGGTGGAAGGCCTCTTTTAAAAAATATAATTACCCATGGAAGGAGAAAAACTTTTTGTGTAATCTGCCTTTGTGTTAAATTTTTTATTATTGATCAAGTCGAAAATGCTATCTAAAACACATACCACTCATGCAAAAAGAGGTGTCAGACAATTTTTTTATCATACTGCTTTTATTACATTATAGATGTCTGTTTCCGTTCAATTCCGTTAAATACCAATTCCTCAGAGCAATTGGTACTTTGCGGAACGGAACGGAACGGAAAAAGAAATTAAAAAGTTTAAATCAGATTCAACTTGATCACTGTTTCCAATCCTCGTCGGAACGAGAGGTGGAAGGCCTCTTTTAAAAATATAATTACCAATGGAAGAAGTAAGATTTTTTGTCTATCCGGCCTTTGTGTTAAATTCTTAATTATTTATCTGGTCCGGAATGCTATCTAAAACACTTATTTCTTCTGCAAAAAGGGGTGTCAGACACATTTTTTTATCATACTGCTTTTATTACATTATAAATGTCTGTTTCCGTTCGATTCCGTTAAATACCAATTCCTCAGAGCAATTGGTACTTTGCGGAACGGAACGGAACGGAATAATAAATTAAAAAGTTTAAATCAGATTCAACTTGATCACTGTTTCTAATCCTCGTCGGAACGAGAGGTGGAAGGCCTCTTTTAAAAATTTAATTACCAATGGAAGAAGTTAGACTTTTTGTCTATCCGGCCTTTGTGTTAAATTCTTAATTATTTATCTGGTCGGGAATGCTATCTAAAACACTTATTTCTTCTGCAAAAAGGGGTGTCAGACACATTTTTTTTTATCATACTGCTTTTATTACATTATAAATGTCTGTTTCCGTTCGATTCCGTTAAATACCAATTCCTCAGAGCAATTGGTACTTTGCGGAACGGAACGGAACGGAATAATAAATTTAAAAAGTTAAAATCAGAACCAATGTTTCTAATCATCGTCGGAAAGGACGACGTGAGGTCAGTCTAGATATCATAATGCATGACTTGCAAATGCGTTAATTTCATGATAATTTATCAGGACAATCCGACATATTCATCTACAGAATAGTTCCCGATGTTAAACATTATTACACATTTCACCTTTAAGTATACATTTGTGTTATTTGTATATGGAAAACCGTAAAACACAGAAATTTTAAAGTTTGTTTTGTTTTAAAGATTTTTCGAAATTTTGATAAATGCCCCCTTTGGATACCTTAAATGAAATTCCGTTCCGTTCCGTTCCGTTCCGTAAAGTACCAATAGCCTATCTATAAAGTATACATTTTGATGCATTATTAAAAAAAGAATTAGCATCAGCAATAAAGGTATCTTTCATTCTTTGTTTTAACTCATGTATGAATATATCAACATTATTTACACTTTGTTTTAGCCATACATCAGGAAAACCATATCTACATAAAATATCTTTGACTGAACAAGCCCAATTCGATTTGTCATTGGGTTTTTTTAAATGAACTCTCCAACATATCTTCATAACATGCTTTAAGTATACAGTTATCAGTATTTAATAATTTGAACCAAAATTGAATCAGTCTTCTTTGTCTTTCATAATACATTGGATAACGTCCCAATTCACAGTAAACCATGTTATTAACAGCAGTTTTTCTAACCTTAAGAATTCGTTTAAAAAAAAAAAATGTACTTTCTCTATATCATCAGCTTTATGATTACCCCACACTTCACAGCTATAATTAAGTATACTAGATACATAGGTATCAAATAAGGACAGTAACGTTTCACAGTTATAATGTTCATCTACAATTTTACTACAAACAGCTTTTCTTCCTTGATTGGCTAACATTTTTTGTGTATGTAATAAACTGCCATTATAATTAAAAAGAATACCCAAATATACAAAACTGTCACATATATCTATTTGGTTGTTATTCAAAAACCATTTTTCTTGACTTTTTACATTACCTCTATTTCTAAACACTACAACTTTAGTTTTAGACATATTAATGTATAAACCATATTCTTCTGCCGAAGAATTTACAGTATTTATCATATTTTGCAGATCATCTATGTTCTCACTGAATAAAACAGTGTCGTCTGCGTACATAAGTAAAAATAAATTTAAGGATTTCAATTCATATGACTGACAGCCATTACTGATTAGATCTACTTCCATATCATTGACATACAACGAGTATAATAAAGGAGATAAAGATTCCCCTTGCATCAAGCCAACTAGTATTACAATTAAAAAAATCTGATTTTTTTCCATTACACTTTATACAAGTTTTCAATTTAGAATACATAGATTTAATTACAGTAAGAAGTTTACCAGTAACGCCACATCTGACTAATCTCAACCACAATTTTACATGAAAAACACTATCAAATGCTTTAATATAATCAATGAAACAGCAATATAAGCGTTTACCTTTTCTTAATGACTTAGATATCAGGGAATGAAGACAGAAGATGGCATCAGAAGTGCCGTATCCAAAACGGAATCAAAATTGTGCATCTGTCAGAGTGTTGTTAATCTTGCACCATGTTATAAGTCTTGAGTTAGTCAACGACGTAAATAGTTTTAAAACAAATATGTAATAAAAAATATACCTTCATGCGCTACTTTTTGAGTTAAATGAGGTCGAAATTTTGTATTTTTGCTCAAAATTCGGATTTTTGGCATTATTTTCCCTTTCGAAATAAAGCCTTTACTTTTTTGTTTTAAAAGATAAACACAAATTATTTTTTGTTAAATAATTTGTAATTTCTGCATTTTATAAGTATCCTAAAAACTTGATAAAATTGAGATAAAACGTTTTTTTTTGCTGTATATTTATCAGCATTAAAAAATTGCACTATTTACAGTATTATAAAATTTGGTCCACATGATCTCCCTGCAAAATGAAACGAAATGTCGTTTTTAAAAATATGGGTCCATGCACTCGTTTTCAAATTAAATCAGTTTGAAGTGATAAAAATCAGTCGAAAAATGCATCTTTTCCCGATATGTCACAGTTTGACCGGCGTCGCGAAAATAACATTTTACGTTAGCAACGTCATTACCTCCCCTGTAACTGTATCGTATGCCCTTAAGGGAGAGCAAAAATGTAGTCTTATATATTTAACAGTGTGCATCACAATTTTAATGTTATTACGAATAGACAGAAAAAATATTACAGTCATTTCTTATAATGATCTATAATTTAATCCTAATTCCATTTTAAACCGTAGAAAACCATGAAAAAATGTTGATGACGTCACGGTCACATGACTAAATCATGTCTATGGGCTCATAACAAAAAAACGTCAGCCAATTAGAAGACGCGTTACATCCAAAATTAAATTATACAAAAATGCAACCCATTTTACTGTACGGAAAACAAACATAGTCGGCCGTTTTTTTGTTTCATTTAAAAACTAGTATAAAAAATAGTTCGTCATTTAAGTTGTATTTTACTAAAAAAGAACGACGACGTTTTTTAACTGAAGCTGACATTGGTTGAGATGAAAAGTTGTGGCTAGGATAAACAGGTATAATCGATGAAATCTGAGCAAAAAGTAAAAAAAACCAACAAGTAATAATGAAGAAATCCGAGACCTTTCGAACAATTTTTTTTCTTAGGAAATGTCAACATCCGGTTGTCAAAGACAAATATTACACGAGGTTGAAAAATAACACCAAAAGAAATGTTTCGACAACCTATGACAGTTTCGATGACGGGATGGCGTCTGATAGCATTTTGGGGTGCCTTTGTCGGGTCAATTGGATGTTTCATGTATGCAGTTGCAATTTACCCAATGATGAACGTAGATAAATATAGTTATAGTCGCCGTCAGCTGAAATTCGTAGCGGTTATCAGTAAAAATAATCTAAACTATCAACCACGTTCACTCATGATATAGTTTTTCACATTCCATTCATAAATCGCCAAAAGAAAAACCACTACTGACCTACCTTTTAAGTGATCGCACTGTAATAATCCTGACCTTCACATTTTCCAAGACGATTTTGAATGGTGGAATCCGCCATTGTTTTTACCGGAAGTGTTTCCGTGGAGTTCAATTTCATAAAATTTGCATAAAGCGCGGGAAACCTTATCACATCAATGAAAAGAACATTTTAGGAAACTGCGTAAGTGACGAATGTCATATGTAAACAAATGATCCTCATAGAAACGAAGATGGCGGAATTACAATGAAAAACATTCTGGAAAATGTGAAGGTCAGGATTATTAAAGTGCGATCACTTAAAAGGTAGGTCAGTAGTGGTTTTTCTTTTTGCGATTTATAAACAGAATGTGAAAAACTATATCTCGAATGAACGCGATTGATAGTTTAGATTAGTTTTACCGATAACCGCTACGAATTTCAGCTGACGGCGACTTATAGTTTATGTAAGACCGTCTTATACAGGTTGGAAACACACCCTCTACTTGGTGATTATACCTGTATAGAGGGATAACATTATCCCTCTATAGAGGGGTATTTTTGTTTAGACTGGATTTAAAGCAAAATTGTGCAGAATGTCAATTTCTACTTTAATATTATGACAGTAATTGTGTTTGTTATAGGCCGAGTTCACTTGAAACTCTTTACTAACTTCGGTTTCAACAATCCAAGTTTATTTGAACCTATCGAGTTAACCCCTCTTACCATGGTTCATACCCACACTAAAGAACACAGGCACATGTTTCTATCCATTGGAAGAACCACTATCAACGTATATTTACGAGTAAGTTGACAGTGGTTCTTCCAATGGATAGAAACAAGTGCCTGTGCTAAAGAAACCCTTGAATGATGTCAAACTCATCAGATTTTCCCTTTTTTTATGCTAAGTCAGGGCCTTACCCTAGAGTAGTCCGAGATTACTCTGACGTCCGACGGCTGTTTTGCCAGACAAGCTGGGGCAGTGGGACGTCAGAGCTTGTCCCATATCAAAAAGTGGATATTTGCCCACCCGAAATAGATGCGCTGCTTTGTAGCTTCTGGAGCCGACTGAGGGCATAGGAATTAAATAAATCGTGCATCAATCTCTCTCATGGCCATGGTGAGTCCAACAGCAAGAAGAAGATTTTTGATTGCAATATAATGTAATGTGGTAGTTTCCATCGCCTAAAAAAGCAATGAAATGACATAAAATTCAGATTACTTTTAAACTGTTGCTATAAAATGATGATATTATTTGTGTTGAACTGTGTTCAGTTTATACAAAATATTTCAATCTTACATGTAATGCATCTATGAACTCACCAGTATTGAAAATGGCGAGTCCAGAAAGATTTTGATGAGTCCAGGACTCATGGACTCGCCTTAGTGAGAACCCTGGGCTTTTGAGACTTCATAATTATTTGGACATCTAGAAGATAACTTAAGATTCTCCACTATTATTATGGGCACTATGGGTCCTCAGTTGGTCTGAAGCTGAGCTGGAGTCAGCAGACTGGAGATCAATCTTACTTACATTTGTACATAGATATACAATGTAGGAGGATGTGGTATGAGTGCCAATGAGACAAGTTTCCATCCAAATAACAATTTATAAAATTAAACCATTACAGGTCAATGTATGGCCTTCAACAAGGAGCCTTGGCTCACACCAAATAACAAGCTATAAAGGGCCCCAAAATTACTAGTGTAAAACCATTCAAACGGAAAAAACCAACGGTCTAATCTTTATCAATAACGAGAAACACATATAAATTGCATAAACAAATGACAACTACTGTACATCAGATTCCTGACTGAGGACAGGTGCTAACATTTACAGCAGGATTAACCGTTTTAATGGTACCAAACCTTCTTCTTTTTTCTGAAACAATAGCATGAATAGCATAACATCACAACATAGAAAAACATACGATAAATAAGATACAATCAAGATTAATTGTTCATGTTGTTGAAATAAGATACAATCTAACTAAGTAACTTGTTCATATTGTTGAAATAAGATACAATCTAACTAAGTAACTTGTTCATATTGTTGAAATAAGATACAATCTAACTAGTCCAAATAATTATGACGTCTGGCAAGGCTATTTTATTTTTTTTGGTCTGGGTTGTTCATATATTTTGAAATAAGATACAATCTAACTTGATCATGTTGTTGAAATATATGTTAATACCATACAAATAAGGTTCTATCTTGTTGAAAAAAGATACATGTACTATCTTAATTGTTGAAATGAGAATCAAATAACATGTTAGAGTTATCTCTCTTTACCAGTTAGATAAAATACATATTTTGTATTTATAACATGTTTGAAATTAACATGAATAAGAAGATATGGTATAATTTCCTATAAAACAAATATAAATTTAAATGGGCTATTTTTAGCTTGCTTGTCTTACATGTATAATTTTATGATCTTATATGGATATATATATATATATATGTTGTTTATTTTCAACATGTTCAATAGTACATTCAATAGTACATTTTAACATATTCAAATGAAATACCTAAAACTCCTCATGATAATTTATGAACTGAAGGTTTGTGAAAAGATCCAAGCCTGTCTGGTACTGTATTCTATATCTTTTTTCCTGTTATAAAGACAAATATTATTATTGTACAAATGTATATTGTCATTAAAAAAACCCACATTTCATGCATTTAATTCAGTAATTGTTTGAATTTCAGAAGAATTACAGAAGAAAGGCCGAGCTGGTTTGGATATTGAAGCTATACAACCAGCAGGTAGGTTATAATAGAGCAGATCTTTTAAAAACTAATTATCTTACTAGTTTGATATACATTATGTATTATTGTCATTTTGTTTATTTTCTTTGGTTACATGTTCTGACATCAGACTCGGACTTCTCTTGAACTGAATTTTAAATGTGCGTATTGTTATGCATTTACTTTTCTACATTGGCTAGAGGTATAGGGGGAGGGTTGAGATCTCATAAATATGTTTAACCCGGCTGCATTTTTGCGCCTGTCCCAAGTCAGGAGCCTCTGGCCTTTGTTAGTCTTGTATTATTTTATTTTAGTTTCTTGTGTACAATTTGGAAATTAGTATGGCATTCATTATCACTGAACTGGTATATATTTGTTTAGGGGCCAGCTGAAGGACGCCTCCGGGTACGGGAATTTCTTGCTACATTGAAAACCTGTTGGTGACCTTCTGTTGTTTTTTCTATGGCCGGGTTGTTGTCTCTTTGTATTCCCCATTTCCATTCTCAATTTTATTGTATAAATATATGTGTACAGATATTTGTACAAACATGAACAAAGTTTTCCTTTTAAGCTTACTTGGCACAAAGTGGCCATGTGAGCTACTCTCTCCACTTGGAGTCCTTTATCCTTTGATTCCAGTCTATAAATTATTAAAGAAAAATCTTCTGTGAAACTACGGTTACATTTGGAACTATACTTTACCACAATCATTCTCTGGGTATTTAGCAAAAACATGTGTAGGATGAATGTAGACTGCCAAGATTGAAAATAGAACAGCCAGCTGAAGGACTCCTCTCGATGGGGAAGTTTTTTTTACGGCATTAAAGACCCATTTGTGGCCTTTCGGCTGTTGTCTGCTCTATGGTTGGGTTGTTGTCTCTTTGACACATTCTCCATTTCCATTCTCAATTTTATTGTAGCCTGGGTAAAATGCAACTATTGCCAATTTTCTTTTAAACAGTTAAAGCAGGGTTCAATCATTAATTCTATCCAGGTCCATTTAGCATTGTAGTTTGGATGCTTTATTGCTTGAGAGTGATGATATCTGACATGTCTGAAGTGGGTTTTTGATAGATTGTATTATGGATGTAATGTTACATTTACATGAAACAAGATGGTACCAATTCTCTATATAGAATAGAAAAATATGGTATGAGTGCCAATGAGACAACTCTCCATCCAAGTCACAATTTATAAAAGTAAACCATTACAGGTCAAAGTACAGTCTTCAACAGTGAGCCTTGGCTCACACCTAAACAGCAAGCTATAAAGGGCCAAAAAAATATCCTAGTGTAAAACCATTCCAACTAGAAACACTTATAAACAACAAATATACCAGAATGCTGTTGGAAATTAGTTAAGAGAACAATGGTTAAAGGAAAAGAAAATCTGAGAGGCAAACATTTAAAATGTCAAAATGTTCATACTGTAATTTTGACCAAAACAACTTATTATAAATATTATAGGACAGTTACAGATACTAAAAATTCAGAAAATGTCACATGCGTTTTTTATTGCAATTTTTGAATAAATGCGAGATATTTATTATTTAAATTTTGGGAAAAGCAACTTAAATGTATATGAATCAAATATCAGAATGCAAGTTCTTATTATTGGGCTACTGGACAGGTATTTGCATAAAATGTCTATGAGATTTATTTGTTTATTTTTTCAGATATGAAGGTGTGGTCGGATCCCTTTGCTCCATATAAAAAGAAAAAGGAATAAACTTAAGATATTGTGATATTTATTGTATTTTTATATGTACTATATATCAATTGTTGTTTTTTTTTAATGTTTTCAATAAAATTTGAAAGAAGAATCTCAGCAATTAAAAAAAGGCCAACACCCATCCACACACATTCAGACAGCAATATGTTAATTGACAATGGCAGATTAATGACTACAAATTGTTCAATTTTTGTACATAAATTAGGCCATTAGTTTTCTCCTTTGAATTGTTTTACATTGCCATTTTGGGACCCTTCATAGCTAACTATGCGGTATGGGCTTTGCTCATTGTTGAAGGCTGTACAGTGACCTGTAGTTGTTAATTTCTGTGTTATTTTGGTCTTTTGTGGAGAGTTGTCTCATTGACAGTCATACCACATCTTCTTTTTGTTGAGCCTTCGACTTTAGTCGAAAAAGCAAAACTAAGCAATCCTACATTCCGTCGTCGTCGGCGGTGTCCACAAATATTCACTCTGTGGTTAAAGTTTTTGAAATTTTAATAACTTTCTTAAACTATACTGGATTTCTACTAAACTTGGACAGAAGCTTGTTTATGATTATAAGATAGTATCCAGAAGTAAATTTTGTAAAAATAAAATTCCATTTTTTCCGTATTTTACTTATAAATGGACTTAGTTTTTTTCTGCTGGGGAACATTACATTAACTCTGTGGTTAAAGTTTTAGAATTTTAATAACTTTCTTAAACTATCCTTGGTTTGTACCAAACTTGGACAGAAGCTTGTTTATGATCAAAAGATAGTATCCAGAAGTAAATTTTGTAAAAAAATAAATTCATTTTTTTCCCTATTTTACTTTTAAATGGACTTAGTTTTTCTGCGGGGAAACATTACATACAGTCTTCAGTTAAAGTTTTCAAAACATTTATTAGATTCATTAACTATCCTAGATTTTTACCAAACTTGGATAGAAGCTTCTTACAATCATAAGATAGTATCAAGAGGAATATTTTTATTGATTTTTTGCCTCATTTTTGTTCAGCCTGCGATTTACAGCAAAAGTAGGCGAGACACTGGGTTCCACGGAAGCCTTACAAATTTTTATAATGATTAGGTATGTTTTTTTGGCTTGTTTCGATGTCAACTTCAATTTTCATGATTTTAATTTTTCTCCTTATTGAGTAATTGCCCATTCTAATATTCAAAAGTGTTAATATTTTTTGTGATTGAGTTATTGCCCTTTTTAATTTTCAAAAGTGTTAATATTATGTCATTGTCAATGATGGAGTTATTTCTCTTTGAACAGAAATGCTTAATTATATATATTAATTACATGATTGAATTGATAGAATTATTACAAAAATGTGTGTTTCCTAAGTGTTGATGATTATAAGCTACTGATGAGTCTTTTGTAGACGAAACCCCCGTCTGGTGTATATATTTAGTCCTGGTATCTATGATGAGTTCAATTATATAGGACTTTATAAATAAAGTTATGAATTAACTGTTCATTGTTAAACATTTTGAAGATAATAACAGATAAGTTTTATAGATTTTTAAAAAGACATTATGTTAATGACAAATAAAATTTGAATTTTTTTCTGTTCTTTGGTAAATTGTTTGATGAGATTTGTTGTTTATTCTGTAAAAACTGATTTTGGGTCCAGTTAAAGTTTTCAAGTGTGTCCTAACAGGGTTCTGAAATTAAACTTTGATATCAACATAAATTGAAAATGTATACGGTTCTTTAAAATGCTGAATTTAAACCTGTATTTATTTTGATTATTAATTAAATGGTACCACATTGAGGTCAATAGGGTCCTAAAATAAACCTTTTATGTTCTATTCCTCAAATACTATAACAAGAAATATGGCCACAGTGTTTGGTGTATGGAATGATTGTAAGGTGTACATGTTAGACTTGCAGGTTTCATCTGATCTTTACCTCAGTTTCGTGGTTTAATGGACACTATTAAATTATGTGGTCTGGTTTAGTTCTCAGATACTTTATGTAAAAGTTCAATTATATTTACATGCTGTACTATCAGGATTCATCTCACCTTGTCCTGACTTCCATGGTTTATTTGACAATATTATTTTGTTTTTGGTTTGATCTATTCCTCAGATACAATAAATAATGGGGCCACTGTACTTGGTGTATGGAATGATAGTTATGTGTTCTTGTCAGACTTGCAGGTTTCATCTGACCTGCAACTTATTTTCTTGGTTCAATGGACAATGTTAAGTGTTGGTTTTCTGGTCTATTTCTCAGATACTATATATAAATGTCAACTATATTTTGTATATGGAATGATAATGACGTTAACAATCGTAGTGGTAGGTCTCATCTGACCTTGTGCTAATCCTTGAAACTATAAGCAATAGAGCCACTATATTTGGTATATGGAATTATTATAATGTGCACATTTCAGACTTGCAGGTTTCATCCGACCTTTACCTCGTTTTTGTAGTTCAATGAACAATGTTAAGTTTTTGTGGTCTGGTCTATTCCTAAGATATAATAAGTAAAAGGTCACCTTTATTTAATGTATGGAATGGTTGTATGGAGAACATGGCATTTAAGCAGTGTTTATATGACCCTTGTGCTGTTTTCTTTTCCTCAAATACTATAACAAGCAATAGGGCCACTGTAATTGGTGTATTGAATGATTGTAAGGTGTTCATGTCAGACTTGCAGGTTTCATCTGACCTTTACCTCGTTTTCATGGTTCTATGAACAATGTTAAGTTTTTGTGGTCTGGTCTTTCTCAGATACTATAAGTAAAATGTCAACTATATTTAATAAATGGAATGGTTGTATGGAGAAGACGTCATTTAAGCAGTGTTGATATGACATATTGTGGTGTGTTCTATAATAATTCCTCAAGTACTAAAAGCAATAGGGTCATTGTAATTGATGTATGGCGTGATTGGAAGGTGTTTATGTCAGACTTGCATGTTTCATCTGACCTTTATCATCCTTCCTTTTCATGAATGTGACCCAACGAATTAGACTATTTCCCGAGATGTAATAAATATGAGCCACATGTGGAGCAAGATCTGATTACCCTACCGGAGCACCTGAGATAATCCCCAGTTTTTGGGTTTTACTTTAGTTTTCTATGTTGTGTCATGTGTACTATTATTTGTATGTTTGTCCTTTTCATTTTTAGCCATCCGTTTATATTCGGTTTATGAGTTTGACTGTCCCTATGCTATCTTTCGCCCTCTTTTATTGCTATTCAACTTTGCACATGTTTGACTTTATAATTATTTTGATCTGAGCGTCACTGATGAGGTCTGGCATATTAAATTATAATCCTGGTACCTTTTTGTCGAAAAACTAAGGATGTTCTTATCCCACGCATAGATTACCTTAGCCGTATTTGTCACAACTTTTGGACATTTTGGGTCCTATTTGCTTTTCAAATTTGTACTTGTTGACTTTATAGTTATTTTGATTTGAGCGTCATTGATGAGTCTGTCGTAGACGAAACGTGCGGTTGGCGTATTATATTATAATCCTGGTATCTTTGATCATCTTATTTACTTGTTCAATGGACAATGTTAGTTGTTTGTTGTCATGTCTATAATATTTCTCAGATACTATTTGTTAAAGGTCAACTATTTTTTGTCTAGAAAATGATGTACATATCATACTGTCAGGTCTTATCTGACCTTGACCTGCAATGAGTGTTTTGTCGGACAATGTTAAGTTTATTTGGTTTGTTCTATTCCTCGGATACTATCAGCCACGGGGATCACGGGGCCACTGTATTTGGTGTATGGAATAATTGTAAGGTGTGCACGTTGAACTGTTAGAATTCATCTGATATTTACCTCGTTCCCGTGGTACATTTGACAATGTCAAGTTTTTATGTTACATCTCAGACATCATAAGTAATAATTATTGATCAGTTAAATTTAATGTCTGGAATGATAGAAAAATGAACATGTCTATTAAGCAATGTTTCTATGACCTTGATCCTCATTTGAAAGGTTCTTTTGTCAATGATAAGTTTTGTCAGTTTTTCATGTACTACTAGTATAAACAATTGCTCTGTTATTTTTGGTGTATGGAATCAATGTTATATGTACATGTTTGTTTGGCATAGTTAATCTTAGGATCTTCATATTAATTGTAATATTAAGTTAATTTGATATTTGTAGTTAAACCTTACGGACTTTCAATATAAGCCAACCATAAGTGAAGCAGAGGATACATTTCAGCCTTTGCACTTTTGTTAATGGATTCATAATAACTGACAACACTTTTGTTAATGGATTCATAATAACTGACAACACTTTTGTAAATGGATTCATAATAACTCACAACACTTTTGTTAATGGATTCATAATAACTGACAACACTTTTGTTTATGGATTCATAATAACTGACAACACTTTTGTTTATGGATTCATAATAACTGACAACACTTTTGTTAATGGATTCATAATAACTGACAACACTTTTGTTAATGGATTCATAATAACTGACAACACTTTTGTTTATGGATTCATAATAACGGACAACACTTTTGTTTATGGATTCATAATAATTGATAACACAAAAGCAGCATACCCTTTCCGGAGCACCTGAGATCACCCCTAGTTTGGTGGGGTTCGTGTTGTTTATTCTTTAGTTTTATATGTTGTGGCATGTGTACTATATACTAAAGAAATTTATCCTGTAGAACTAACTTTAAATAAAGCTAATGATAACAATGACCACTGCCCTTTCCTCGATCTTGATATCTATATCATAAACGGGAAGCTTAATACAAAAATTTATGATAAAAGAGATGATTTTTCATTTCCTATTGTTAATTATCCATTTTTAGATGGTGACGTTCCCTTGTCACCATCTTATGGTGTTCAGGTATTTCACATCCAAAATTTTATGGAAATATTCTTTATAAAGCACAAAAATGTCAGTATTCTCCTCAGAAACTAACAAACCCTTTAAATAGACTTATTAAAAGGGGATATAGTTACGATACTGTTGTCAGGTCATTAAAGATTGCATATTTTGGCTTTAACATTGATTCACTGATAGGGTCTTTGCATCGGAACTAAACACATTTATTTCTAAAAAAACAGTTGTTGGCATGACACGGGTTATGTTCTTCTCATATATTTTATGATAGTATGATACTAAACCCCTAACGGGAGGGATTGTACCTGATATTCATATGATGAAGACATAATCTTTCAATCAGTTTAATTGAGGTCTGGAGCTGGCATGTCAGTTAACTGCTAGTAGTCTGTTGTTATTTATGTATTATTGTCATTTTATTTATTTTCTTTTGTTACATCTTTTGACATCGGACTCGGTACTTCTCTTGAACTGAATTTTAATGTGCGTATTGTTATTTTTTTACTTTTCTACATTGGCTAGAGGTATAGGGGGAGGGTTGAGATCTCATAAACATGTTTAACCCCGCCGCAATTTTGCGCCTGTCCCAAGTCAGGAGCCTCTGGCCTTTGTTAGTCTTGTATGATTTTAAATTTTAGTTTCTTGTGTATAATTCGGAGTTTAGTATGACGTCCATTATCACTGTACTATAATGTATATTTTAGGGGCCAGCTGAAGGACACCTACGGGTGCGGGAATTCTCGCTACATTGAAGACCCATTGGTTGCCTTCGGCTGTTGTTTACTCTATGGTCGGGTGGTTGTCGCTTTGACATATTCACCATTTCCTTTCTCAATTTTATTGTTTGTCTGTTTGTCTTTTTCATTTTTAGCCATGGCGTTTGACTTGTCCCTTTGGTATCTTTCGTCCTCTTTTAGTAAATACAAAAACAAGCTTTAAAAAATATACAGATTTATCAAAAAGAGAAATATTTACAAAGAGGAAATGTCCTCACACATCAACACAAAAGCAGCTAACAACAAATTTGAGCTCTTATGTTACTAAGGTCACTTGCATCATATCTTAATCAGGTTCAGTGAACCTTAAAATATAGCCAAAATACTAACAAAAGAAACAATTTAAAACTGTAACATTATTTGAAGTTGATGAGACATAATCTTGTACTTTGAATAATATTTACTTAATAAAATTGAGAATGTAAATGGGGAATGTGTCAAAGTGACAACAACCCGACCATAGAAAATACAACAGCAGAAGGTCACCGGTAGGTCTTCAATGCTTCAGCTGACCCCTAGACAAATTTATACTAGTGCAGTGATAAAGAACGCCATACTAACTTCCAAATTGTACATAAAAAACTTAAATTAAAATAATACAAGACTATAATAATACGCACTCTTTAATTACCTAACAACAGTATCGTAACTATATCCCTTCTTAATAAGTCTATTTTAAGATTTTTGTTAGTTTCTGAGGTGAAAACTGACATTTTTGTGCTTTAAAAAGAATATTTCCATAAATAATTGGATGTGAAATACCTGAAGTCTGCATGTTGAGCTATATTTACGAATGATCGCGATGTCCTAATACCGATGATAAAATTTAGTAAATGTTTTGACTAGTTCGTGATATTGAAAACCCTTGTAAAATAATTTTCAGTAATACATAAATTTCTCTCGTTAAAATCTAAAACATTGTTACATACACGAGCGAATCGCACAAGTTGAGATATATAAACATCGTTAGATGGTGACAAGGGAACGTCACTATCTAAAAATGGATAATTAACGAAAAGAAATGAGAAATCATCTCTTTTATCATAAATTCGAATATTAAGCTTACCGTTAGTAATATAGCTATCAAGATCGAGGAAAGGGCAGTGGTCATTGTTAGTAATAGCTTTATTTAAAGTAAGCATACCCAAGCAAACAATAGTATTTATTTTATCGATTGAAATTTTAAAGAAAGAACGGAATGTTAAATTACACAAAATGTTAACACTCCTGGTTCGTTTACAAAAGAAGAACTTAACAATCAACACTCCTGGCTCACGTTCAAAAGCGGTAACAAACAGTTTTACACATAGTTCGAACTCCTGGTTAAACTAAAAACGAGTTAACAAACAGTTTACACTGCTAGTTCACTCATGAAAAATGTAGCAAATAGTTCCCACTACTGGTTCACTTACAAAAGGGATTATAGACTATACGCACTCCTGGTCCACTTACAAAAGAGGCGACATACAGCTCAAACTCTTGGTTCTATTACAAAAGAGGCGAAAAATGTTTAACCCTCCTGGTTTTCTTGAAAAAAAGAATTAAAAGTCTGTTTATAGTCCTAGTACACTAGATTTATTTCCCCGAGGGTATCACACGCCCAGTAGTCAGCACTATGTGTGCTGACATGAATTGTCATTGATATGGTTACATTTATAAATTTACTGTTTACAAATTTTTGATTTTTTTGAAATACTGAGACTTTTCTACGTCAGGCATAGATTAACTTAGCTGTATTTGGCAAAACTTTTAGGAATTTTGGTTCTGAATGCTCTTCAACTTCGTACTTTAATTTGCATTTTAAACTTTTTGGGATTCGAGCGTCACTGATGAGTTAATAGTGGACGAAACGCGCGTCTGGCGGCGTATATACTAAATTTAGTCCTGGTATCTATGATGAGTTTATTTACAAAAGAACTAACAAACTGTACACATCTGGTTCACTTACAAAAGATGCAAACCAATAATTTACACTTTTAGCCCACTTACCAAGATTGGAACACACAGTTCATCCATCTGGTTCACTTAAGCAACCTTTCATTATATTGATACGACATTACATTACAACAGATCTCACCAACCACAAGAACACACAAACGAAAAAAAAAACCCGCATACAAGACCGACATCAACGAACAACAACGAACATCACGTTCTTTTCACATATATTGTATAGGTTTAAAACTATTTTTGTGGCTTCACCAGTTAATGCGACATTACTCCCTAACATTCAAGAACATAAGTTGTTAAACTAAAGCAAACAATTGAAAAACAAATCATGCAGGTACAGAGTTACTATAACATTTTCAATTCAGTTGGCGTACAAATGAGAAAACAAAGAGTTCACACTCCAAATTCATTTACCAAAGAGTTAACAAACAGTTATACGAAAACTTAACATTGACAATCATACTATGTGTTCTTATTTCGATATTAATATCGACACTTATAGAATTTTCAAATATAGAAAAATATTCATCAAATGGCATAACAACACATTAACTGACGCCGGAAGGCGCGAAGCGAGCATGAGTTAATTATAAGAGTTGTTTGGTAACTGTTGCGAATTGAATATTTTTCGATATTTGATTTCTTCGATTAGTTATTCTTTTATTACATGCATTTAGTAAATGATTTTTTTTAATGAAATAATAGTATAAAATGTAAGGAACTATATCTGTTTAAGCCTTTTCTAAACTAAGGCTTTTCTACCTTGGGAATAGATTACATTAGCTGTATTTGGCAAGATCTTTAGGAATTTTTGGTCCTCAATGCTCTTCAACCCCGTACTTTATTTGGCCTTTTAAACCTTTTTTGATTCGAGCGTCACAAGTTTGAATTTACATGCAATTAAGATATTGCAAGTATATGAAGTATATGTGTCTTAATTGATACGTTACTCTAGAGCTAGCTCAAAGTACGTTGATTTTGTTGAACGAGGAATACTACTTTCTCAAACGTTGCTAAGACAGGGATATGAATCAATCAAATTAAGGTCATCACTCAAGACATTTTGAAATCATGAGCTGATTGGCCATTATGACAAAAATGTGTCAGAAATTATATCTGATATTCATCCTCAGTCATAATAACCTTCCATCATTACCGAACTGTACAAAAGAAATAACACGACGGGTGCCGTATACGGTGTAGGAAATGCTTACCCTTCTGGAGCACTTGATTTCACTCCCGGTTTACAGTGGAGTTCGTGTTGTTTCTTATTCATTTTTTATAACTGTTGATGTAAATGTCATTTGGTTTTTATGAGTCTTTATTTACTCCTTGGTTTTGATTGTTAGGTATACAGATGAAAATATCTCTAACATTTATTCGTATTAAATACGCATACAACCCCCCAGTTTCTTTAAGCAATATCCGCACACAACAATTCTTCTTTTAATCGGGACTGGTCTTTTATTTTGTCTGTGCGATTGTTGAGCTTTCTGCAATATGGTAGGTTACAAAACATGAAGTAAAAACATAAAATTCTTTTGGAGACGAAACGCGTATCTGGCGCTATACAAAATTTCAATCCTGGTGTACGTGATGATTTTGTTTAAATACATAACGCTTGTTTTCGTTAGTCAATAATTTATAGTTAACATTTAAGGAGTTCTTCTGCAAATCTGATAGAATAAACAATTGATTTTTTTTATTCTAGGTTTCCTTGACGTCATCGCAGATTTTGTGGCAATTTGAAGAATTGCTACATGGTACAGATGATACATTGGTTAATTTAGACTCGTTCATTGATTTACTCTTATTTGATGACATGACTCTATTACAAAACAAAGACAGGAGACCGTCACGAAATTGTTTTGACATGGCAATATATACCCATATGTTAATCATGAACGATATTATTAAAGTTATGTTACAAAACCGATTTCCGGTTGTTGTTGTCAGCCACATTGGTTCTTTGGGAAAAAACGCTCTATAGAATACGCTGATTGTTGTTGGGAATTCACCAAGAATAAATATGAACATTATAAGAGTCAGCATGAGTGTTGTTCTTGTCTTGGTGCGTTGTTGTTCCGAAGACTCACTTGTCGTCATTTTCTTTCGGTTTACTATAAGTAAACAGACTACCATGCAAAATGAAATTATGCATGCCGGAATAAGATGAAGAGCAAATAATCTTATATACATGTAAATTTTAGGGAGTACAGAAATCGCCTCATCATTTAGCATGTAGTTAACTTTGCAGTACAATACAGATGTGTTATCATGTAATATATTGATGACGCCTTCTATGTCAGATATTAACAGGTCTGGCATCTTTAAAGCGACCATAGACACCAATGAAACGATAGCAACTAATGTGTTAGTTCTTAGTCCACAAAGTCGAGGTCCAGAAAATGGAAAGGCACAAATAACACATCTCTGGATTGCAAGATAAGTTGTGCTAATGATTGACAAGGAATGGAAAACAAAAGCCAGTGTCGATGACGCCATAACCACATAACACGCGTCTACGCTGAGTAAACTTCCACCTATAAAGGATGCTACATCGATAGCAGTTGAAAATATAATAGTGAGTGTGTCGTACAAGGCTATGATGGAAAGAAGAATAGAAACAGGTGTTCGGTTCGACGGTGATAGCCATACAATCGCTACACATGAATTGGTGACGAAAACAACCATCAACAATATTACATTTAAAAGTACATTTCCAAGCGTCGAAGTGAGGTAATTGTACATTTCGTTGATTTTCTGTGAAGAAACAAAATGCTGAAATAAATAAAAGTATAGAGCAGGTATATATAATATAACACGATTTTATCATTGTATCAATTCATACAAGCGAAAAAGAGAATAACGTATAATGTATATCTGTAGATGGTTTTTATCTTTCTAGTGACTGTATAAACACATTTTTTTTGTTATTATAGAAATTAACATATCATATTCTGTTACTATAAATAATAATTTTACTGGCCCACGGTAGAAATCTTTTTTGAAAAGTGAACAAATGATTTATGAAGCACTTAAGATTTGCAATACATGTATAACTTAGTGTAACATGTATAACTTTTCCAACAAATTGTCGGCATTCCTATGGGAACAAACTGTGCGCCTCTTCTTGCCGACCTCTTCTTATTTTCGTATGAATCGGAGTTCCTCCAGACACTTGTCAAAAACAAGAGGATAAAAAAAGCCAGATTATTTAATTTCACTTTCAGATATATTGATGATGTTCTTTCCTTAAACAATCCGAACTTTTCTGATTGGGTTCCATTAATATATCCCCCAGAACTCGAGATTAAAGAAACAACAGACACGGCTTCCTCCGCCTCATTTTTAGACTTATATCTCGAATTTGACTTACATAGTCATCTCAGTACCAGAATCTATGACAAACAAGACGATTTTAATTTCGAAATTATAAATTTCCCCCACCTTAGTAGCAATATACCAACTTCACCTGCATATGGGATATATAGATTCTTACACTACAAGTGTATTACGATATTTCTCCACTCGAGACAGCTACATTTTATTATTTAAAGCGCGAAGCTTGCCGAGCCCTTTACATATTTAAATTTAACTGACGAGAGTGGAGAAATATCGTAATACACGAGATATAGTGTCGGAATCTGTTTCTCTAATTTTTGTGCTATTTTCACATTTCCTGACCGGTGTGAGAAAAATATTTCTCCTCACTAGTGAAAAATCTGTTCTCGGCAAATGATTAGTCGAAATTTGATTATGACGTTGAGAATGTTTTGTTTTCTTCTCAATTTTCCTATTGTGACGTCATGAAAAAAGGCGACCTTGCCTGATGACGTCGCATATAAAGAGCACAATTTTCTGAAAATCTTTGAAAAAGAACGATAAAAAGCATTAGAGAAACAGATTCCGACACTATAACTAGTGTATTACGATATTTCTCCACTCTCGACAGTTAAATTTTATTATTTAAAGGGCTCGGCAAGCCTCGCGCTTTAAATAATAAAATTTAACTGTCTCGAGTGGAGAAATATCGTAATACACTTGTTGCAGTGAAAGAATCTATATTTCTCTAATGCTTTATATACTGCAGCTGTGCTATTTGAGCAGTCAAATTGCATTGACCGTATATTTATATGTGATATACAGTCACTGACCGTATATCACCTTGTTTATGACGTTGACAATGTGTTTCCGTAGAGTTTTATTTATGACGTCAATAAAACATACAGGTTCGCGGCAATTTTACGTTGTCCGCTCACAATTAAAATATGACGGTTTTTACCCTAAATACTTCATTTAGAACAGTAATAAGAGTTGCAGTATATAAAGAATAACCATACATTGTCTCGAAATATCAATCTGTTATTTGTACTCGCCTCGAAACAGGTAGAAATGCTCGGCACAGCCTCGCTTTCTACCTGTTTCTAAGCCTTGTACAAATAACATTGATATTTCGAGACAATGTATGGTTATTCTTTATTTATCGTTCTTTTTCAAAGATTTTCAGAAACTTGTGTTCTTTATATGCGACGTCATCAGGCATTGTCGCCTTTTTTCATGACGCCACAATAGGAAAATTCAGAAGAAAACAAAACATTTAGACGTCATAATCAAATTTCGACCAATAAATTTGCCGAGAACAGATTTTTCACTAGTGAGGAGAAATATTTTTCTCACACCAGTCAGGAAATGAGAAAATAGTACAAAAATTAGAGAAATATATTTCCCAACTTATTCGATATTCAAGAGCTTGCAGCTCCTACTCAGACTTTGTAAAACGTCATCAGTGTCTGAGTAGAAAGTTGAGAAACCAGGGGTATGTCAAAGAACGTCTCGTCCTTTTTCTAAAAAAGTTCATCGGAAGGTACCAAGACCTTGTTGATAAATATTCCGTATCAACTTCTCAAATAACACACGATGGTCTTGATGTATAGATTCTGCGTACTGATGTTGTGTATCATCTTAACAACATGTTTTATTGTTCTTTTATTTGTTTTGGTTCTATTATTAAGATTACTTTTACTGTTGAATGGTTTTATGTGATATCCGTTTGACGTGGCTCGGAACTTATACATCTCGTCAATGTGTTTGTATTGGCTTTCATTTTTTGGTGATTTGTTTTGTATATGTGACTCTTTGTATTTCTTTTGTGCTTATAACGTGACTCTGTACTTTAAAAGATCCCGTCAGTATGACATTTGTCTATAATATGTCATTATGATATATTTCTATTATGAATTACTATATACGTTGAACCACAAACGTCAAAATTAATCAATGGCGTAGTGGAATTAACAATTTTTGGATTCTCATAAATTCTATGTATAACTTTTGGACTAGTTTGAATCTCGGTCTATTTCTGTAATTTATTCTTACATACTTTTGATTTTTTAACCCTGTATGCGTACATTGCCTATGTAAATTTTAAAATTGTTTGTATGCACATTGAACGACAAATTTATGTGACGAATATAATTTTTCTGACGTCAGACACTCAAATCAATCCATGTGTTCGTAGATAGTAGATGTTTTTGTGTCCTGTTAAATTGTTCCTTTTAAAATTGTTATACGATGATGACTGATGTACCCATATTTTGACTATTTTATTAATTGTGACTGTTTATTTAACGCATCATGTAAATGTAGCGGAATTGGATGAGACTGTTATTAAAGTGAGAGGGTTAGCGCTATAGAACCAGGTTTAATCCACCATTTTCTACATTTGAAAATGCCTGTACCAAGTCAGGAATATGACAGTTCTTGTCTATTCGTTTTTGATGCGTTTTGTTTTTTGATTTTGCCATGTGATTATGGACTTTCCAAATTGATTTTTCAGTATTTTTGTGATTTTACTTTTTGTTAGCTAAAATCGAACGGATAAAAACCTGGATTAAACATTGAAAAAGAATAAGAATCAACCGATTTAACTGAAAAGAACGAATAAAAACCAGACACAAGTTGGTTCCTTTTTCCTTATTCCTTTTTAGATATTCAAATTTTGAAAAATATTACAAGTCCAAACTAAATTTTTTTTGGCTTCAAAATTTTTTTTCCTCAAATTTTTTTTTTCCTCAAATAAAATTTTTTTTTCCTCAAATTTTTTTTTCCTCAAAATTTTTTTCCTCAAAATTTTTTTTCCTCAAGTTTTTTTTCTCAATTTTTTTTTCCTCAAATTTTTTTTCCTCCAATTTTTTTTCCTCAAAATTTTTTTTCCTCAAATTTTTTTTTTCTCAAATTTTTTTTCCTCAAAAAGAAACCGAATAAGGAAATGGAAATCAAATAAGGAAACAGAAACCGAATAAGGAAAAAGAAACCGAATAAGGAAATAGAAACCGAATAAGGAAATAGAAACCAAAATGAAATGAATATTGAAAAAGGAAAAAGAAATCGAATAAGGAAATGAAAATCCAATAAGGAAAAAGTAACCGAATAAGGAAATCAATATTGAAAAAGGAAAAAGAAACTGAATAATTTCCTATCAATATTTCTTGATAGAGGGTTGTTGCTCACAAGGAAGCTATTAAATCAAGAGTTCTAAATGGTGAAGGTGAAATCATCTCTTCGTTAATTTTACGGACGCCATCACGAGTTGGTTGACCGTTATGGAATAACCGTTACACAAATGATATCGGATTTGTTCTTTACGTCGTAACTACAATCCTGTTCCCTTTCATAAATGTGACCTACCGACTATTTACCGGAATTGTTTTTCATTAGAAACACTACGGGTGTCACATATGGCGCAGGATCTACTTACCCTTCCGGAGCACCGGAGATCACTCCTAGTTATTGGTGGGGCTCGTGTTGTTTATTCTTTAGTTTTCTATGTTGTGTCATGTGTACTATTGTTTGTCTGCTTGTCCTTTTCATTTTTAGCCATGGCGTTGGCTGTTTATTTTCGATTTATGAGTTTGACTGTCCCTTTGGTATCTTTCATCCTTTTTTTTCATGGATTGTTTTATAATTATGACTTATTAATTTCTGAAAAATAATGTATATTCAGTGTTGAAAAGTTAATCTGTCCATAAACATCGGACTCAATATTGTAACATTTTCATTTAAAGGTTTCCTAAGGAAACTGAAATATAAGACTTACCTGTCAGAAATTACTGATGACAGGGTCTTCAAAACAAATGGCTCGATAAATGTCATAAATTGAAAATCCACTTTTTATACAATTTCGTGTAGGACGTCCTTATCAGGAAACCAATTAAATTGCTTTATTAGTTTACGGTTTCAGAAAGACATCATTAAAGCACAAAATAACTGACAATTTTGTGATGAAATTCTGATCAATGGCACGTAGCTGACAGCTCTACACTCAATATTCGTTTATTGACTTATATAGTTTGTGAGAGAAAACAAATGTAATTTCTTTGCTTTCTTTGCTCTCACGGCATAGTGATTTGCTAGTATATCATTTCCAATTTATATCATTTCTAAGTTGTTTTATATTTTGACGTTAAATAACAGCCAACTGAAAACACATTTGAATGATCTAAAATATATTTTTGGGTTATTTAATAAATGTATAACGCAAGTAAACTTCTAACTTTCATAACATTTATTTCTTAAACAATAGCGACGAAGAAAGACTTTCAAGAGTGTTTCCAAAAACATATATTATATACGATTTATATCAATTACATCAGAAATACATATAAGACTGCTGTTCAAAGGATATTCATTTTCAATATCAGAACTATAAAAGAGGGGAGAAAGATACCAGAGGGACATAAAAAGATCACAAAAATACTGAACTTCGAGGAAAACTCAAAACGGAAAGTTCCTAATAAAATGTTTAAATACATCTAACATGGATAACAACTGTCATATTCCTATCTTGGTGCATATATTTTCTTATGTAGATCAAACTCATTGATAAAAAATAAACGAACAACGCCATGACTTAGAAAGAATAAGACAAACAGAAAAAACATAAAAACAATAGTACACAAGACACAACGTAAACACTAAATAATAAGCAACACGAAGCCCACCAAAAACTTGAGAGCAGATCCTACTCCACATGTGACACCCGTGTATTGTGGAAAAAGTTTGCTTCAGTCTTAGAAAACTATAACAGGTTCGTCATTGGTTCTCTTGAGAGAGTTTTTCTAGAGTAACTTCTATAACACTTTTAAAAGTGCCAGTCTTTGTGAGAATCAGACAATTCAGGTAAAATTAAAACATGATTAGAAAAAACACATCGAACAAATCATGCTATTTAATACTTACCATCATTCTGAATTAAAAAGTATTAATCTTTCGTTTGTGTGTGTCTGGTAATATCAAATAACTTGGTTAGAAAATTTGTTAGAATGATAGCAAAGTGTAGAGTTATCTCCCCTTATTCGTTAATTTCTAGTGCATTTCAACCAAATTGAATCATTTATTACCCGAACAGAAAATGGAAATGAATATTATTTTTGTGCATAACTACTTATTATGAACTGAAATCAATGTCAACTTGGGTGGGTTTTTTTGGTCATGTTTTCACCATTGCCCGATTCTTACGCAGACTGGCACTTAAGGGGAAAAAAATCTTAAATGAATGTTTTTGTTGTAAAAATACCTAGTAATTAATTAAATTTATAGGGATCAATGTTTTTGGAGTCAGGAATATAACAAATGTTTTCCATTTCTTTGATTGTCTGAGGTTTTGATTCTGACTTTTGATAAAGGACTTTCCTGGAAGTTTGGTATTTTTGTATGAAGTTTCACACTGATTGGTTATCGCCGTCGAAAAACTCAAGAAAGAGACTAAGCTGTAATTTTGCAATTATTTTTTTTCAATTTTGAATGGATAGATGTGATAGCTTCAAAACCAACCGTCAACTATATACGTTACATTGCATGTTGTCTATCCTACAGGACCCTTTGTTCAAATTTGTGTACGACAGAACCTTCAAATTTTAGTTTTGTCAAAATATTTTGCACAATACTACGATTATACGCCCAAAACTACTTGAACGTTAGATGAAATTCAAGGAAGTGCTCAACTGATTCATGCTAATTGTTTCAAATTTCATCTAGACGTGACAAAACAGTCTTCATTATGCTTCACTCAAACCGAACATTAATGAAAAATATAGACTTTAGTGCCAGAGATCAAATGTTACATTGCCATCAAAGAACATAATGATGTATTTGTTTTTTTGTTCTAAATTGAACTTTATTCAGATTCTTTCATAACACAATTATATGGATCAAAAGCTTCAAATATGTCTTGTACTAAATATTGTTATCGATGTCTTTGAAAAATCTTCCAAGCCTTGCAATATAAACATATACAACGAATTATTTGCTATTGTAATCAATGTAATTATATACATTATATCAGGTTTTGAACGAACTTAATAGTGTATCTAACGTCTTTGAAGTAAATTCGTTATTAGATTAGTAGTTTTCTTAGAATTCATTAACTGTTATGCGCATCATAATGGAATTAAAATCTTGTTTTTTTTTAAAAGTAGGCAGATACGAAGGGGAAATAACTCTAAATTGATCTTCTCATTACCCCGAGTGTGATTGATGTGGCATTAAAGTGTAACAAATAATCTACAGTTTTTGTATCTTCATAAAACTTGCTGATTGTTATATATGTGTTTGACCAAAATGTTCATAAGTAAATCTCACATTCTCAGTAAAAATTGCACATTCACAATTTATCGTTTCACCAATTGCATGAATATGCAATAAATTAACGAGCTGAATTAATACTAAATGAAAATTTTCTGATATTGAAATGAATGACAGGAATTATATTAATTACTATTGTATAGTTAAAACAAACTACACCAACATCAAGCATCCAAAGGACATATGATTAAGATAATGCAATATAAGTACCATGATGATGACCACATATAATGAAATGACCTAATTTAAATATAAGAAACAGAGGGTAGCATTAAGTAACATATAATTGTTGTCCATTCGTTTTATGCGTTTTAGCGTCTGATTTTGCAATTTGATAAGAGATTTTTCGTTTTGAATTTTCCTCGGAGTTCAGTATTCTTCATTTATACCATTTATTCATTTACTGTAACATCTGTTTGAAAAGTCTTCAACTTTGTATTTATTTGGCTTTTTAACTATTTGATCTGAGCGTCACTGATGAGTCTTATGTAGACGAAACGCGCGTCTGGCGTATAAAATTATAATCCTGGTACTTTTGATAACTATTGAAAACACTTGACTCATCCGATTCACCCGAAGCATTAATTAAGAACTAACATTATTATTCATTCCGCTCAGATACTTTCTATGGACAGAGTAGTATAAATAAGACAAACGTGTCTGATTGGGTGCCACATATATTCTCAAGAACCATGAAATTAAAGAAACAACAGATGCAGCTTCCTCTACCGTAATTTAGACTTGTAACTCGAATTTAACATGATCGGTTAAACCAGTACCAGAATCTATAACAAATGTGACAATTCTAATTTTGAAATAATAAACAGCAATATATAAGTTTCCCTTGCATATTGTATATCCATTTCCCAAATTATTCTTGCTACTCACACTTTATAAAACGTGACCAGTGTCTGAGCAGGAAGTTGATTTTACCAGAGCAATGCTAAAGAACGTCTCATTATTTTTTCCAATAGAACAACTCTCCCTTAATGCGGAGCCGTACGCAAGCTATTAAGGACCCTAATAATCCCTAGTGTAAAACCGTTCAAACAAGAAACCAGCAGTCTAATCTATATAAAAAAACGAGATACGAGAACCACTTATGAATGAATAAACGCATTATAGATACCAGGATTAAATTTTGTATTTAAGCTAAAAGCGCGTTTCTTCTACAAAAGACTCATCGATGAGGCTCGAATTTAAAAGTTAAAAAGGCCAAATAAAGTACGAGATTGAGGAGCATTGAGAACCAAAATTCATAAAAGTTAAAGGGGCGCTAGCTATGAGATATATAACATATATAAAATATGATTCATTTTGTTCAATTATTAACGAAAGTGAAATAGTGAAATTCTCTATCACATTTAGCAGCCAGCATTGTTCAATTTTGTCAAAATAAGCTAAGACACATTGATGATGAATTATTCACTTAAAATTGAATTATTCGACCTCATTAAATCCGTGTTCATGTAAACTTGAATTTAAGTCCTTAGCTAGAGATAGATACTGCATGCATTGGGCGTGTTCAGTTAATTCAACGAAAAGAATGTCAATATTGGAATTGAAACAAGGGTAAGTCATTTGATTGACTGATTCGATCACCCAAAAAAATCTATCTTATACAGGCAATTATTTCAAAGTTGGACCCTCGTCAATGTAGACGAACGACTAAGGTATTTGACTTTAAATGACATATTTAGAAGAACTTTGATCTTCATTTTAAGTTTTCCTAGAAATAAACAAAAGCTACTTTTCCAAAACTCGGATATACAAAAAGAAATTTGAGATTTGCTAAATTTGTAATCAATTTTATTTAATCGCAAAATATGTATTAGATTTGTATCTAATAGATACAAGCTCACTGTTCGTTCTTAAGAATTTTTAAATTTTGATATGCCCATTTACTAGAAATATCCTTCCTTCTCATAGTGAGATCTAACCACTAGTGGTATTGTAGAAAAATGTTTTACTCAGAATCTAATGTATCTTTAAATTGAGGTAAGAACGTCAGGCATTTTTGTTTTAGGGGCAAGAGGAAGCCTGCTTCGATTGAGCAATTTTTCGATGTAATGACTCATTGGTGGTCTTGTTTTGTGTTTTGCTCATTGGTCCTTTTGTTGTCTCTCTGACCCATGTTCTCATTTCATTCGCAATTTTATAAACATGATAGAGGAAAGATTTGTTTTATTTCTTTTGAACAAAATCTTATTTTAGGTGTCAGACCACCAATTACTCCCTCCAATTTAGAACGTATGTAAAAGTAGCCCTACTCTGACACAAAATAGTGCTTTTGATGTACTTGTTTACTTAAACTAACCAACAAATATGCAGAAATGAAACTTTTGGTGAAAGAGACATATATCTAGATCATTTTGAGCCAAAATTTACTTGTCTATGAGTTTGCATTAAAAATTGAGGATTAATGCGCTCCATAGTATACTAATTTTAGATTTTTAGAAAACCAGGTTTGTTTTTTTGAGTATCTCTGTTTGATGGTCAGTTAATTTGTTAGAAGGCTTTAAAGGTATGGTGAAAATTGGCATGTAGAATGCTGATACATGTACAATTCAGGATATACCTGGTTTCTATGAAGTTAAACTTAAGGTAAAATATTTAGAAAGCTGTGAAAATTGCAAAATTTGGTTGAACAGATAGGGATTTTTAATTGGTGGTCTGACACCTTTATCTTTCTTATTTTGCTGTGTGTATACGGAAAAACAACAAACACATCTTTTGGGGTTAATGCGTTTCATCCGGCAGCAAAAGTACTGGATATGTGAACATAATGAAGCCTTTGATGGATTTAAAATTGTTGTTAGTTTTCTTTAACAAACATATCTTTTAATGAACTAGTTAGAAAAAGATCACAAGTGAAATAATTACAAAACAACATGGACTTTTGAAAGAACTAAGTACTGCTTACGGTATTCATATAGATTCATCAAACATAATTTTACATGACAAACAATATAACTAAGCCGTAAAACGCATTAGTAGTGTGGATTACTTTAGTACGTATTTTGAAAAAAAAATTAAAATTGACACGTCGTATCGCCTAGTGCTAGGGTACCAGGTCATAATATGTATGAAAAATAATTCCGACAATAAATCCGAAGAGATAATTTTCTGATAAATAGCTAATATATCTGCAGACAGTGTTTTTTTTTTAAAGATCTACGATAAAAAAGAAATTGGATAATGTCCTTTGAATTAATTAATTGTTGGCGTTAATGGCTCTTTTAAGTTATTTCGTGTAGCCAAGTTTAAGTTGGTGGAGGAAGCTGGTATGCCGTAAGAAAACCACCGACTTTCAATAGGAAAACTGACAACCCGAGTCAATTAAGATTGGAGTCGAATGCACTGGCGGGGTCCGAACCCACAACCTCAGTGTTGAATAGCTAGTGATTACAGTAGTATAGCTACTTAAACCACTTGGCAAGCGAGGCCCCGGCATGACACTTTTGAAGTCATATATGAAAGTAATGCCATATATGTGTACATGTATACACATAACAACATATACTTGTGTTAGTTGGTTTAATGAAATCCCTGCCGTAAAAAAAAACTGATTATAGAAATTGCAAATTGGCCTGATATTATTCCGTAGTTAATAATATCTTTCAATTCAAACTACAGGTTATGCAAGAAAAATTTAAATGCATATGTATGAACAGAATTTAAAGCATAGTAGAATAACATGCTGATCTTTAAAACAAAAAAAAATCAAAACATAAAAGGTATAAAATGAAAGGGACAATGTGTGAAAGAAAAAAACCAACCAACCATAGAGCAGAAAATAAAGATAATGCCACAATGGGTCTTCAAATTTTGTTCGTCTTTGGCAGTTTCAACTTTATTTTGTAAAACACAAGTTATAAAGTTGTAACTAATTATCGAACAGTTTTTTTAACCCTGACTATATGCAGGAATTGGATTGAACATTCAAATAAGGACACTGAAAAGGACAAGTAAATGTGGGGATTGTACCTCGAAAATATAGTTTTTATCCTTACAAAATATTATTCAAAATTGATAAACGAAATTTCAAACAAAAATACTACATGAACTCATGTGCTCCGGCGGTGGGGTGGGGATGGGGGTATTCAGTTCCTGATGTATAATTGAAAATATGTCTGTTGATATTAGCATTTTTACTTCTGGGAAGGAAATGTTTCAAAGACAAGTATACTCTATTCATCTATAGTTATCTAACTCATTATAAAGATTTTAAAAACACTAGCGAGATCATTTTATGCTTATGATCTTGTCTTAAGGAGTAAAAAATCACTCTGATTCAAACAAAAATTCTCTAAACCTGATCTATAATGATACTTGATTTCTTGATTGACAACATATTTGTTTCGGTTTGAGGATGTTTTTTTTTCAAAAAAAAACCTGTCATTTCCTAGGGAATTAACTGTGCTCCTCTTCTTGCCTACTTTTTCCTTTATTCATATAGGACTGAGTCTATATAGGAAATGTTTTGGAAGAAAAAAAAAGTAAGCAGTATCTTTTAACTTCACTTTCCTCTATAAAGATGATGTTCTCTCACTAAATAGTTTAAAATTAAGTGATTATGTAGATGCATCGAACTTAAGATAAGGATACAACAGATACAGATAAATCTGCCTTATATCTTGACTTCCACCTATAAAATTGACAATGAGGGTCGGTTGAAAACAATACATTATGACAAAAGATTGCAACTTCCCAATTGTTAACTTTCCTATTCTAAAAGCATTCTAGCAGCACCTGCATACGGAGTCTATATCTCTCAGTTGATACAATATTCCACGGCTTGCACTTTCTTTCATCATTTCCTTGATAGATGGTTGCTGTCACAAAGAAGATAGTACATATAGTTTAGGAAGAGTACCAGGTTGTCAAGTTGAAATCATCACTTCGTTAATTTTTACGGACGCCTCCAATAATCGGTTGAGCGTTATGAAATTTCTGTTTCACAGAAGACAACGGATATGTTCTATCTGTCGTTACTGCAATACCATACATTTACCCCGAATATGACCTACTAATAAGACTTATCATTGGGTTTGAATTAACATGGGCCACACGACGAATGCTATATGTGGTGGTTAGTTTTTCTCTTTTTTTAGTTTTCAATGTTTTGGTTTTATATTTCTGAAATAAACATGTCACAGCATATCAAACTACTTGTAATACTCTGTGTAACTTGGTTTTTTGTATAGGCAAATATTATTGAGATAACTGTAAATTTTGATGAAAAAATATGTTCTTTTACGACTCTGAGCAGCTTGTATCGTATTACTTTAAATCATTTCATGTTCTCCGATTTGACACAATTTCTCATATTTGATTTAGAACGTACTGAAACGAATGAACTAGCAATGCAATATATGTGAGACAATTTGAATAAAACATTACCTAACAGGGAGGCGAAACATCTCTTATAGAGGTTACTGCATTAAAAAATTCACATGAAAGACAAATTTCAAAAATATTTCGCTCAAACGGAAAGTGTCCTTTTTGTAACGACAAAGAATCACTATTTCATCTTTATAGATACTGTAAATTTGTGGAAGAAGTTTGGCGGGATATTTTTGAAAAATATATAATTATTGTTCAAAATTGAGATCGGAAAATTACAAAATTCGAGTATCATTTCAGGTGTCATGACTGCGGGTATAACGTCAAAATTTAGATATGATGCTTCTTTGATATTTGGAAAATTAGAAACATCGCAAAATATATAAATGTATGTATTACAGATAAAATAAACTAACAAGTACTAACAAAATTTATTATATAGCACTAACGACTAACGAGGCCAGGATAAGGTACCGGTGTTTGATGTATCCACCAACAAATGTCAAAACTATCAACTATTACTTTAAAAATAATAAACATCGCAAAATATCAAAAGAAAGGAATAACAAAATTGAGGATTTTGAATATGATATCTACTTTTTGTTTGACTTTTTGTATATAGCTATATATTTTTGCATGGTTATGCTAGTGTAATAATCAAGCCGATAATGAACAAATTATCATATACATTGCAACTCAATGTATTATGCATTTTCTGTTGTATATATATATATACTATGTTTGTTGTATACATTTAACAAGGACAATTTGTACCCACAGGTACGTAATGAGACTGGAAAAATGCGTGGCCCCCTAAGTTGCTTACTTGAACAACTATGGAATGATTTAACAGGTGATAATTAATAGAATATTTTTAAAATAAAAAAAATCCTTTAGTTTGACAACAATAAATAAAACTACCAAACAACCTGGCTTTCTGTAAGATCAATAAATGATTGTGATAGCTGTATAGTTGTATGGATTTCAAAGGTAATTTGAATAGTTTTAGATGTGACTACCTGAATTTAGTTTAAACTGTCAAATAGCCCTGATTCAGACCAATCGAGACTAAATTTGAAGGTCAAGACAGAGTCCGGACAGGTCGAGACGGGTCAACACTTTTGAGTCGAGCATTTTTCAATATCATATTCAAACTATACCAAGATTATCAAGTGTTCAATTCAACATATTTAGTGAAGTCCAGACCATGGTCGAGTACAGCATTATCGATATTTTACCGAGTGTTGTCAAGTAAAATATGGGCTCGACCATACTAAAGTAAACTTACAAATCTATGACAATCCATAAGAAAAGGACAAAAAGATCGATTAACAGTACACAAAACTAAACTAAAAACGTAATTGATATTTTTTTAGTAACAATTCGTATGTGAAGATAATTATAACATAATATTTGGACGATAATTCTTCATTTCTGTACTCTTTTTAATTAATTAAACTATTTTTATCTATTTTTATATTTTAGCACCCTATTATCTTCTAATACTTACCCTTTATTATCTATTCAGTAAACCCCATTCAGATAGACTTTCAAGAAATGTCATGACATCAGCATCAATTTATTTTAGTTAATTTGTTTAAAACAACATTAAGGAAGAAAGATAAGAAGATAGCAATATCCTTTAACTCTACTTTCCGCTATATAGATGACGTTCTTTCACTAAACAATTCAAAATTTGGTGACTATGTGGATCGCATCTTTCCCATCGAATTGGAGATAAAGGATACTACAGATACAGTTAAGTCAGCTTCATATCTTGACTTACATCTAGAAATTGACAATGAGGGTCGGTTGAAGACAAAACTTTACGACAAAAGAGATGATTTCAGCTTTCCAATTGTGAACTTTCCATTTCTAAGTAGCAACATTCCAGCAGCACCTGCATACGGGGTATATATCTCCCAATTGATACGATATTCCCGTGCTTTCATTTCCTATCATGATTTTCTTGATAGAGGGTTACTGCTCACAAGGAAGCTATTAAACCAAGAGTTCCAAATGGTGAAGTTGAAATCATCCCTTCGTAAATTTTACGGACGCCATCACGAGTTGGTTGACCGTTATGGAATAACCGTTTCACAAATGATATCGGATATGTTCCTAACGTCGTAACTACAATCCCCTTCCCTTTCATGAATTTGACCTACCGAATTAGACTATTTACCGGATTTGTAATCACATAAGCAACACGACGGGTGCCGCATGTGGAGCAGGATCTGCTTACACTTCCGGAGCACCTGAGATTACCCCTAGTTTTTGGTGGGGTTCGTGTTGTTTATTCTTTAGTTTTCTATGTTGTGTCATGTGTACTATTGTTTTTCTGTTTGTATTTTTCATTTTTAGCCATGGCGTTGTCAGTTTGTTTTAGATCTTTGAGTCTGACTGTCCCTTTGGTATCTTTTGTCCCTCTTTTTTTTTTTTTTTTTAACAAAAACGATTCCTAAGTTGTTATTTATAAAGACTGTTATTGGAAACATTGTAAAACAGTATTACTTAAATCTACAAAAACAATTACAAAAGTGGATGTAAGCAATTATAAGCAACCGTACGGACTTCAACAATGAAAAAAAAACTTAACATATTGTCGACTATAAAAGGACCAAACATGACAATATTAAACAATTCAATTGAGAATACTAATAAAATTAACGTTACCAATTTTCTTGCACCAGATGCGCATTTCGACAATACATGTCTCTTCAGTGATGCCCGTGGCCAAAATATTTGAAATCCAAAGCTTATATAAAAGATGAAGAGCTATAATCCAAAAGTTCCACAAGGTATAGCCAAATCCGTGAAAGGAATCAGAGCTTTGCATGAGGGAGATACATTCCTTATGTAATTTATAATTTCTAATATTTTGTAACAGCAAATTTTAATAACACAAAAAATCCGTTTTTTCATGCCAGTACCGAACTTATAACAAAAACATTTACAAAAAAAAACAAATATGACTGACATGAACAAACGACAACTTCTGAACTACAGTCTCCTGACTTGTGACATTCACATTAAGGAAGTAACGGCGGTAAAATTATTTGTAAGCGACCAACTCTTCCATAACTTGGAACAGTGGTATTACAGCACAACATAAAAACAGGGTATGTATAAATCCATAACAAATAAAAGATAAAGTACAAATATGAGAATACTCGCATTTACAGAGAGCTTGCTTAAATCCAACAACAAATAACAAAAAGCGTCATGTACGTAAGACTTAAACATCAATCATTACACATCCAACTTCTAATAGATTTAGTGCCAAGTAAACTCATCACAGATACCAGGATTAAAATTTAGTATTTGCGCCAAACTTTTGTTTTGTCCATTAAAGATTCATCAGTGACGCTCGAATAAAGAAAAATGTTGAAAAGGCCATTACATACGAAGTTGAAGAGCACTGAGGGCCAAATATTCATAAAAGTGTTGGCAGATACAGCTAAGTTAATCTACTCCTGAGGTAGAAAAGCCTAAGTATTTAAAAAAAAAGAATCAGGTTTTGTTAACAGCTTATTTATAATTATGACCATATCTGAAAGAAAACGTCATTTACAGTGGGAGAAAAACACTGGTGTGTGCAATACACCTATTATATCATATCAATGATGTAAATTTACTTCATAGATTTCTAATACTACGCTGACAATCAAAATGATTTATAGTATGGATAAAAGAAGATATAGCATTTAATAAATGTGACAACAATCCAACAACACATAAAAAACAACTCACACAAGACAAACAGAAGGCAACATATATGCAATTAAAATCTATCTTGCTTTCTTTGTATTACATTTGCATGAATCTAAACACTGGAAATTCTATCAATAAAGACATCAATAGTATACCGCTGTTCAATAGTCATAAATCGATTGCGAGAAAACACATCCTGGTTACTAACACATCAACTATAACAAGGAAAACAACAGAACAACAGAGATACTGCAGTGTCGATATACCGACTTGGTAGAGGACATTTTAAGAACAAAAATGGTGGGTTTAACCCGGTTTCCTGGCCAGCCAAATCTCCCGCTTAATTGCAATGTTAACAATACCGCAAAAAAAAAACCCAACATTACATGACAGGAATAAAATACAAATAAATGCAAAACACAGAGGAAAGAGAAATTCATAAATAAATAAATAAATAATAGTTCATAGTACATTGTAAAAAGCTGTATTGCTGTATTTATTAAATGATAATATTGATCAATTTATTAATTTATAATTATCTACTACGCCGAGTTGCTGTTGTTGGATGTCACAGCTCTACTAGAACAACAAAAATCATCGAAATACTTTTGACAAGGTAATGTACACCCAAATGTTACCAGTACCCAATATAATCAGAGTAATGTTACAAAATCGATTCCCGGTCGATGATGTCAGCCATAGGAAACATGCTCTGTGGAATATGCAGTTGTGTTATTACCAGATACATTGATGATGCTATCGATATCATAGAATAAAAGATCTGACAGCTTTAACGCTACTGATACAAATGATAAAATGACACATATCCATGTTGACTTTAGTCCAAAAATTCGTGGTCCAGTTAATAGGAAAGCACAAATAACGCACCTAGAATTGCAAGATACATTGTACTAAGGATAGACAGGGAATTAAATACAAACCCCAGGGTAGATGATGTCATTGCTACGTAACAGGATTGTAGTTGTACATTTTGTAAATGTTCTGAAAAAAACAATATAAAAATTGATACTGCACTACAATATAAGGTAAATATATTAATATGTTTTCCTTTTATTTTTTGAAATTCTACAACTTTACTGAGTTTGACAGGAGGAGGCTGGGAGCCCCAACCAAAACCCAACAACACATTTATGTGTCAGTCCAAAGTCAGAAAATTCGCCAGTAGTTGTCGTTTGTAATGTTTTATGATGCATGCAATGATAAGGCTTAGGTAGATCTTGAGTAGTCGCCGTTCAACTTTTTGATCCCTTTTCTTTAATTATGTCGACGTTGAGCTTTGACTTATTGAACATGTATTTTGAAGAAGATATCATTTTTATTTTTTGTCGATTGGTTTCTCAATAATAAACGTATTGGGTTATAACATCTGTCTTTGTTTTGTAGAAAATAGACTTCTCTCTCAGAATTTGTGAGAGATAAAAGAAAACAAATTAAAAACAAATTAAATTTTGGCTCAAGCTGCACGATGAAAAATTAATTGCTATTTCTAAAAGTGCAATTAAGGCATATTTTTCTTCAAAAATTAAAGATACATAAGGTAGGTAAACATAAAATCGATTTTGTGTTTTTTCGCTGAACAATAAAAAAGGATCAACCTCACAGTATTTACAATAACTGAAAGCTATTTTTTTTTAAATAACCTATAAATGAGTACTTTCTCCAGTTAAGATACCAACCAGATCAAATCAAACCAAATTTAACCTAAAAAGAGAATTGGAGAGAGAAAGGTTTATAATCTATAAAAATTATTCGCATGCATTAATCAATTAATATCAAGAGATACTTGCATGGCCTAGTCGATATTAAGATCTATCGACAATGTAACGTAAATCAACCGTCGAAAAACACAATTGTCGTAGAAGAATATGACAATTGGCAGAAGTTCTAATATATTATACTATCCTTTTAAAATATAATTAAAGAAAGATTTCTGACTGTCAATGAATGCATATGTTCAATATAGTACTCGATTTTTTTTTAATTGAGTTAAATTTTTATAACACCGAACTTGTAAAGTATATGTTAGGTTCCTTTTGTCGTATCATACCAAACGTAATAAAGTTAAGTGTGATACTATCATTTGATATGAATTGAGACTTTTAATGTTTTGAACATGTCAAATATTAGATACTTGATTTGCCTTGTTCTTTCCCAGACAGTTATTTACAAAGACATGGAAAGGAAAAATGTTATTACGTGCTTCACACCAAAAACAAAAAAGAAAGAAAAATGAAAAGAAAAAGAATGGCCAATATATCAGATAATTCTTGGAACACTTATTCTACTCAAGTACTTTTATTAGTTTCAATTGATTTGAGATAATATTCTTTGTTTTATAAATTTATTTAAATTTAAGTTCAAACCGCTGAGCTAAATTTGCTTTTATCAGAAACGCTTACAGCTTCATGAATATATAATAACCGAATGATCTTTTCTGTTTAAAGTTGATCAATTTCGCTTTCTTTAAAAAAAAATGTATGTAAAATTTCTTTTTATTAAGTCGAACCGACCATTTGCATTCAATGTGGAGATTTTATTAGCTTCTGTAAAAAGAGTCATAGTTTACAACCTGTAACAACAGAATCAAACACTCCACGATATCAAATATTTCCCTATAATTATAGTATCAATAAGTGAATACCTAAATGTGATTTCAAAATATCTAACAAAAGCAATAATGGTTAAAAGTAAAGAGTGTATCCCATTCAAATCCAACAATGTATACATGAAACGCGATTCAAAAATATAGTAGATTTTAAAATTTGTTTGGAACGGATCACAAGTCACGAAAATGAAGCTAACATGGAACAGAGGTAACAGCTACCTGTCGTGTGGCAAAGAAGAAGAAACATAATTCAAAAACTGCGTATGTAAAGAATAAATTGAAACCAGAAATGAAGTTATAAAATGATTATTCAAAATTGTGAAAATATTTTAATTTAAAGAAAGTAGACAATCATTATTGTAGAATTTGTAAATGGATATGTGGGTAAAGTGAAATATTCAAAATATTAAGGTTAACGTCATGTCCTTCTTTACAGGTTGAACGTTTTTGATTATCGTGTCATAATAGTAATTTTAAGTTTAAATGCTGAACGATTGAAAACAAATTTTAAGTCCATGACCTAAAAAGTTGTATTATTTGTTTAATACCATAAATGGGTATTTAATTTAGTTGATATTGTTATTGTCAAATAATAGTCATTCAGTTGCAGATTATAACAGGAAATGACCATTTGTTAATCGTACGTTTTAATGTTAATGTTATTTGTCGCGAATTCTTTCAGCAAAATATAAACTGTATAAGTAATAAAAGTGTTCATATGATGGTAATAATAATATTGTCCTGCTGAAACACATGCCTTGGTGGGGTTCATATTGCTAAATTGTTCATTTTTAATTGATGATTTTATTAGATAATGTTCGTCTATTCTTCAGTTGACCTCATTGTTGTGTGTTGATCTCCAATGTATTTTCTCTTTTAAGTATTTAGTTTTTATGCTTAAACACATTCAATATTCATATTCAATTGAACGTACCCTAGGGAGAGTTAATTAGTATATAATTTGATCCATTTTGCAGTTTTTAACTTGCCGTCCACATAATCCTAAATTGTAACTTATTGTAGATATACACATAGTCAACACTCAAGGGTTACGTTAAAGTCTAAGGCCGTGTTCACACCAAACGTTATGTACAGTAAACATGTTTTTAATAAGTTTAATGTAATGTACACTGGTTCATATTAAATTTGTTCACATCTATACACCTAGTTTAGTTACCTCTGCATAAGTTTTGTTCACACTTATAAACTATATGTCATTTAAATGTTCATTACATAGAATGGAATAAAAAATTCTGGGACAACCTTTTCTAGCAGTGATGAAGCCATTTCAATGATTTGCACCGATTTTAAAGATACAAAAGATGTCTCGATTGCCAGAGGCGGATAAAATAAAGGCATTTTAAAAATGCATTGGTTTCCAAACATCGATTGTCCGAAAAAGGGGGTTCCAACACCCGGAACGCCTCCCCCAATCTGAATCCGCCACTTATTACGCAATAAATCACGTAGGCTACAAACGAAGAAGAATGATTGAGATATTTAGGGTGTTTTAGTAATGCATTTTTGAGTGAATCGTTGATTGAGTTAAGACCAGTGGCAAATATTTCTATGTACATCCAGTCGGGAAGACATTTTCAAAAGAATTATGTGTTTGGCAATGATCATGCTTTGAATCTGAATTAGGGTTAAGGGAATGACCATTCAACATAAAAATGGGGGGGTCGGTTTTTTCGTTTTTTTCCCTTAAAAAATGTTCTGATTCTAAAATTGATGAAAAAATATTCTGTTCTATTAGATTTTTTTTTTTTCGAAATCCAGATTTTCCCCATACCTTATAGTGTTAAATTTTGAACAAAATAAATTGATTGATCTTTGAAAAACTAAATAAAATTGTTCGTGCTATACAGAGGTTGTAAGTTCGGCCTATTAACTGACAGATGCATTCAATGTCGGTAGATTTTAAGTGTTTATTGACTAGAAGTCGATGAATTTCTCTTGGGACTACGACATCCTCCACTAATACAAATGGTCACAACGATACAACCGAAAAAAGTAAAAACACAAAAATACTGAAAATAACGATAAACATCAACAGCAATATTCGGTAATTAATTATTGGTGTAATGTATTTGCTAAAATGTATTTTAACAAAATATGTGTTACCAGTAATTATGTGGTAATTAAAGTTCACTCCACGACCTTCGAGAATGTAAAGCCACAACATGGCACAATGTAGAATAAGAATAACGAGAAAATCAACGGCTCGACCCACAAAACAAAGGAAATATGAAATAGATAGCAACCAATTCACAGGGTGGATTTTTTTTTTTTTATAAATTCAATTTTTTCAATTTTAATATTCTCCTCCTCAGTATTATGCAATGATATGTGCTAAGTATTTTAGTTTTCAAAAAAATTATAAAATCTAACGATAACACCTCACTTATGCTGCTTTTGAAATTGAAATAAAAAAATAAGATAGCACTTTTAAGTGTTTGGTAGCGCTCGTGCTTCTATATCTTTGGTTTTCAATTTTGTGTTTTTTGAACTTTTGTTTGTTTGTTTGTTGTTTTTGGCCATTGTGTTAGTAGTTTATTTTCGACATATTCGTTTGAATGTTCTATTGGTACTATTCGCCTCTCTTGTAACAAATGTTTGCGTTATTTTTCAAGTTTGTGTTATTTAGCAAAGGTGTGCGTTATAACGAAAACATCAAAAGAATATAAAAAAAGTTTGTGTGGCGCGGAAACGTTTCATTTTTTGTTTATCTTAATCTAGCTATTCAAAAATCGATAATTCGTCGAGTAGAGATCGAGATTGATCGGGAAAGGATCGTGTATAGATCGAGATTGGTCGGAATACAACGGAAATTTTGTTGTATTCCGATACACGATCTTTCCCGATCAATTCGACCGCTACTCGACGAATTCTCCATCTCTTCTCGAGTGACTTGCTTCTCGGTCCTTACTCGATTGTTATTGACATGTCAAAAACTCTCGGGTAGATGGTCAGATCGAAGAAGAGTAGGGTAGACTATCCCGAACATCTTTGTCGATTGATTCAGACCAGTCTCCCGATCACGTAATTTGTCTTGATCGGGCTTAATCGAGTTGATCTGATCGGCAGTGTGAACCTAGCTTTACTGGTGTTCAATAGTCAATAGTTCTATATAATGATCTGAAATACATGCAAAGCATGAGACGCTTCATCCTGACCATGCACGCAGCATCGCTCCTTGTTGAGTTTATACGATTCTGTCACTAATTGGGTTACCTTAATTAATATCTTCTAAATGGATATATTAAATGTTGCTAACGGTACACTGCTGCTGGCTATAATCTGCATAATATATATTTTTTTACAGAATGTGGTTTAGCAGTATTAGTCTTTCTGTTAGTGTTGGTATACTTTCCCAACAAACCAGAACTTCTGCCCTCTATATCAGCTTCAGCGGAAAGAGTAGACTTTAAAAGTGGGGTCAAAAAATTATTCAGGTAAGATGAAAAACGCATCGGGAATTAATTTATGGGTTGCAAACTTTAGAAATGGTTAAGATTTCAGTTAATTTCCGTATAAAATTTACACCCAATTCGATCAGGTGAAATGTAGAACTTATTAATTCATTCAAAACGTTTCCAATTTTTGTTCTCAGCAACTTTATAAATAAATATTGTATATGTGTATTATTGTCACAGTAAACATGCACTTATGTACAAACAAAACTATTTTGTGTAGAAATGGAAAGTTTTGGTTGATAGGACTGACATACGGAGTGTCGTTAGGTGTCTATGGTTGTTGGCAAAGTGTTCTAGATGGTATCCTAAAACCTCATAATATATCAGAGGTAAGTCGTTCTCAGACTAATTAAACTAATTAAATGATCAAAATTGATGTTCCGATATCACCTGACAGTTTTTTGTTTACACATTACAAATCATAACATCAATAGTAGTATGTATGATCAAATGAAATAGTGAAAACAGTAAAAAAAAATTGAAACGAGCAATATGATATCAACTACAAATGTATAAAAAATGCATACAAATAAAAGTAATTTTAAATGTAAGTGGCATTAACTCAATATTTAGATAAATCATCGTGTAATAATTGGTGGAATAAGGCACGGATGAGACTAAAAGAACTAATTTTGTTATCATTTATCCATTGCAATTTGTTGCTCTTTATTCACTGGAACGTGAACTCAAACGTCATTTTGTTGCAGGAACAAGCTGGTTGGTTAGGATTTTATTCTTTATTAGCAGGATGCTTTGTAACGTTAGCTATCGCAAGGTAGGTGTAAAGACAGATTCCTTAGTCATCAATAGATAATTGTAAAATAAAAAAAATATAATTGTTCAATCGCTTGCGTTAATGTATGAAATTCTTCGAATATATCAGCTACTCTGCATACTGTATTGAGAGGTTTATAATAATATTAAAAGTCATTTACTCGAGTGCTCACTCTGCAAAAAGATTCATTCTGTTACTCACGACTGCTAATTTACATAATATTATTCAGAAAACGTGTTGATCTATTGATCTCAGAATGAAATGTATGCTTTGCATATTACATGCGTTAAGAAATGTTGATAAATTTATTACCTATTAGTAATTGAACTTTGATATGCAAACAAATGTGTCGTCAGATTCTAATATTTTAGTATTTTGTATGAAGGAACAGTTTATTGGTTCCTTTTGCATACATGGAAGAATATATCTATTGAAAGGTGACAGACCACCAATTAAAAATCCCTATTTGTTCAACCAAATTTTACAATTTTCACACCTTTCTTAATATTTTACATTAAGTTTAACTTCATAGAAACAAGGTATGTCCTGTACATGTATCAACAATCTACATGCCAATTTTCAACCCATGTTTAAAATCTTCTGAGATAAAATTGACTTCGGGAAAATAACTACTCCAAAAATAACCCCTGGTTTTCTGGAAATCTTAAATTAGTATACTATGTAGCGCATTAATCCTGAAATTTTAATGCAAACTCATAGACCAAGATAATTTTGGCTCAAAATGGTCTAAATATATTTTTCTTTCACCAAAAGTTTCATTTCTGCAAATTTTTTTGTTAGTTTAAGTAAACAATGACATCAAAAGCACTATTTTGTATCAGAGTAGGCTACTTTTACATACGTTCTTAATTTGAGGTATTAATTGGTGGTCTGACACCTGAATTCAACCGGAAAATGTGAGATGTAAATTTTAGTAAGGAATGAGATCACAGTAACTAGTCTCATACAAATTGTTTCTTTTACAAGTTATTATGCAAACTCGAAACTCATATGGTTAAAAATAAATAAAGAATGATTGGTTTCCAATAATTTGTCTAGTAACACAACGACTGTCTCTTTTTGTTTCATCTTTAAAAAGATTTGCTGATGTATTTTCAAAACACATGAGATAGTTATTACTGTTTCTCTATGTTGGTGTTGCTGGGTCTTTAGTATGGTTTACATTCCTTATACAGGGAACTATTCCTAATTCTCAAAGTAAGTACCTTTATATGCTTTGAACTTCGTACTTTATTCGGCCTTTTCGGTTTTTTTTCGAGCGTCACTGATGAGTCTTTTGCAGACGACACACGCGGCAGTCGTAAAAATTAAATGTAAATCCTGGTATCTTTGATGCGTTTATTTCAAGAAATACGAAACGTTTATTAAAACAGGAAAATTAAAAACTATACGTTTTTAGTTAACAATATCTTGAAATGATCGCTGTTGTCAAGAGAGTTTGTTTTCTTGAGTATTTTTACTTAAAGGTATCAACACTATTAAATATACTATGATGCATAAGTGTTTAAAAAATTATTATAGATTCTGTATCTACATATTCTTTAAGAACTTCTAAGATATAGTACTCATTAATCTTCTTTTATCTCATTGTTTGTATTGTATTAGGATTATTGATGTTGTAATGTTTATGCCCTTTTGGCACATAATTGGAAATAAAATATCTTCTTCTATATCACTGTGCTTAAACGGTTGGAGCCGCCTGGCTTCGGTTAGGAAGTTTACTCCTATATAATTACAATACCATGAATACAAAAGAAATGTTCAGTAATTAAAAAGTTATATCAATCTTTTAGGGAAACTCTGCAATGTAAAACGTGGTTACATACTATAAAACAAACGATTACAGCACGATTTTCCAAAACACTTATCCTTCTACCGATAGGGATGTCCGTAACTTTACCATAATGTCCGTAACTTTCAAAGAATCTTTTTTCGTGGATGAAATTATTAAAAAAAATGATAAATAACAAAAATACCGAACTCCTAGGAATATTCAAAAAGGGAAGTCCTTTATCGAATGGCAAAGCCAAAAGCTCAAATTAACACACCAAACGAATGGAAATGAAAGGTCATATTCCTGACTTGGTACAGGCATTAAAAAGTAAAATTACAAAAATACTGAACTCTGAAGAAAACTCAAAAAGGAAAGTCCCTTATCAAATGGACAAATCCAAAGGTCAAACTCCTCAAACGAATGTATCACAACTGCCACATTCCTGACTTGGTACAGGCATTTTCTTAAGCAGAAAATTGTACGACAAAATTAATGTATCTTACATTCTTCTGTCTTTATAGATCGTTAACTGCTTAAGTTTAGATGAAAAATCAGGACATGCAGGTTAAAAAATCTGACCATTTCCAACTGTAGAAATTACTAAAGGCTTTAAAACCATTCACTAATAGTGAACATATGAAAATCAAGTTCTAATGGCAATCCTTAGCAGAAATACATAGATGAATCCGTCCAAACCTCTAAAGAAGATATGGTATGATTTGATACCCGATCTTGTTGAAATCCTGAGGTCAATGAAACTTTTAGAAGATTTTAAATCTACCTTTATTGCTATAATAAACTGACATCTGTTCAACAATAAAGCCTTCCATCTACTCTTTAGATATTGGCATTTTTTTCACAGTCAACAACACATTACACTAGATATAGTGAAGAGACCAAACTTGTTTGGCTCACAATTCAGAAATTATTTAAAGCAAAGGGTATCAATGTTTTTCATAGGCTACAAAGACAAAGGAGTCATCAGTGAACAATCTAAAAAACTTAAAGAATGAAAGATAAATTTCGCCGTACCGTCAGATCCCGTTTACGGGAATAATTTTTTTAAAATTAACGGAAAATCCGTGACACTCTGGTTTGCTTTTTTATAGCTGTGGTCTTTTTTCTCTTGTTTAGTTTGAAGCATATCGTTATTATACAAATCTATGTAATAATTAAGAGGTTTGATAGTGTTTATTGTCCTTAAACTGTTGAAATTGTTAATCTTAAAATTTTGAAAAAAAAGTTACCCACATCCGAAAATAAAGTTACAGACAGTCTGATTAATTTTAACTTATGAGTTACGGACATCTTATGCATTTTTTATAAGTTGGCCTTGCGCTAAAGTGAAATCAAAATTAACACATTTGTAGTGATGGTAAGTGATTTCTTTATTCAATAGTCCTATCAATATTTACATTGATCATGAAGAACGTTCCAAAAAGTAGATTTAGTATCAACTATAATTTCAGCGATTTTAGAGTACGCCATCTTGGGCTGTGGGTAACTTAAGCACAGTGTATATACTATAAGAAAAGAAAAACGTAAGAAATGTTTTAAATAGCTTACCATACCCGTAACAAGTATGATAAGTAACAAGTAAAAACAATTATTGAATGTCAAACAATGAATATTAAAATGAACCATAATTACAAACTGTTTGATTCAGTAAGAAATAGTATGAAGGCCTTTAACATACTTACTCATATGTCTGCGATGATCAATGTTTTAGCAATGGCAAAAGATAACTTAAGTGAGAATATGTTAAAAATACAAAAATGATCTGATTGTATTCATCCGGATTCTTATGCAATAACTAATGTAGAGTCACCATTGATTAAGGGTGTTATATAGCTGAACATAGGGTAAATAGGTTGAAGTGAATTTGTAAAATTAGGGATTTTGTGACATCTTGAAAGTTTAGGGGTTTTGTATAATCACTGAACTGATTAGAGATTTTATAAAGTCACTGAAATGATTATAATTTTATTTTACAGAATGCTGCGTGTTATATCTGTTTTTGTTGCTGGCAATTTGATTAACATTCATTCAGCATACACATTAACTTTATTCAAACATATATATAATCATTTACACTACGTCACTAAAGATACGTTAACTAAAAACTCTTCGTAAAACTCACCAAAGATACAAAGATTATAAATGTGTACGACAGACACGCGTTTCGTCTGATCAAGACTTAACAGTGGCGTTCGAATAAAAAAAAGTTGTAAGCCAAAAGCATAATTGACACTTGTGACGTAATGATGAACACACAAAATAAAATTGTAACAATATGGCATGTTAGGAGTTTCTCTTCTTGTCAGTTTGGAAATGCACAGTCACCAAAACCTTTTGTAATATCTACGTAATGAAAACATGATGTCAAGAGGTCAGTGAAAAGTTAAACTTAAAAATCTTAAAAAAGGTTAATTATAAAAACTATTCTTAATAAAAAAAAATCATATTTAATTCAACGTTATGCCTTCATTATAATATTCTGTATGATGATTGGTTCAACCTCTCCATTATACTTTGAGATGGCTTGTGAAGCCAGTTACCCTGTGGCAGAAGGAGTTACGAACTTAGTGTTGACATTACTAAATAACATTGGCGGTCTAGTGTTCCTTATAGTACTGATGGTTCCTAATATTGGTAAGACATTTAGAAATTGCTCAAGGAAAATTATGACTCTATGAATTTCAATGCTATTAGTAACTTCTTGAATAGAAAATAGACAAACCATCACTAAGATTAAATTTCCGAAGGCTAGAGGAAACCCAGTAGATTAAATATGCATAACTGAAAGCAGTTTATTAATCATTCATATTGATGATTATGTTTTGTTAAAGAACCAATGTCTCAGATCAGACTCACAATAATCCTGGTTAATTTCGTCACATGCGATGGCTTACATCAAATTTTGTTCTTTTAAGGTAGATTCATGGTATACCGCCATCTTGGATTGCACAATCGCGGTACAAAATCGGTCTAATTATTTGCCTAAATCTGCAAATTTGGAGACAGATTTGCAATTCAATGGTTAGACTGTTTTTTCTATTTGAAGACAAATTGTTAATTAATCGTATTATTCAAAATATTTTAACAAATATCAATTTTTTTGGCATAAAAATTATTTTTTTCAAATGAGCCATTTAAGGGGAAATAACTCTTTTAGTACAAAATTTATACTGGGCTAATAGGGAATTTTCTTTTTATTTTCTTAAAACATATTATGAAACCTTTCTTCTCACAATTTATTTCAAAATTCTATCTCATAGAATTTTTTTTATGCACACTAATGTGTTTTTTCATGAACAAACTAACCAAATTTTGGCAATTTTCAACGACCCATAGCTTGAAAAATAGCACGGTGACCCATACTTTTTATTAAATTTTTGAAAAGAGCATAATAAAATCTTCATTTTGGCAAATTATGAAAAAATTCTGTCTCAAAAAATATATACTTGTGATCTACCTTAAATCGATTTACGTATTTGCGTTATGCCAAAATGATTATTAAATCAACAATGATTTTTTTTCAACTTTAGGTTCAGCATGGGAAAATTGGTGCCTGATAGGAGCTATTGCATCTTGTATACCAGTGCTTGCGTTCCTTAAGGAACGATATAATAGACTTGAAATCGATGAAACTGAGATTAAAGTGGATTAGGATATTACTTTGATTAATTAGTCTCAACTTTTAAAGTTGTGATTTTATTTCAACTTAAAAGTTGTGATTTTATTTCAACTTAATGCTGTTTATTTTTTATGGCGATTTTTAAATGGTTTGTAATGTTATATATTGATCGTTTTATTAAGAATTACATTATGTACAATAAATGATAAGGTTGCATTATATTCTTTTGATAACTTTTTTGGCCTTTTTGATAAAACACTCTGTTTTGTGATACACTTTGTCTTATTTTTATATCTAACTTGTAAGGTTAAAATAAAAAAATATCCTTTTCGATACTCGTACGAGGTATTTTGACTCCAGAACTGACTAGAGCCAATTGTCTTTTATCCTACTCATTGGTGCTCTTCTTATCACAGAAGCATTGAGTATCAGTCTTGAAAGTGCTATGGATTGAACTCATTGATTACTAACCAGTGAAATAAAAAAATAAAAGAGAATTGACTCATGTTTGTGTTGCTTAGTCCATCGATAATCCATCGTTGTTAAGTAGTCTGGAAAGTTCAACTGATTTTGTATATTTAAGATCTGTAGATAAAGTAGTCCATTGCGTAGTTACATCTTCAGGTAATCGTTCGTCCCATCCAAAATTACGTTTCCATAGTGACTGCATTAGTATCTTAGCTTTCACTGTCACGGGACTAAGTATGCCAAGCGGATCAAAGATTTTGGACGACTGTCGTAATATTTCCCTTTTTGTTACATCTACCATGGTTGAATCTATGTCTACTTCGGCAAATAAAAGTTTGTCGTCCGCAACATTCCAGCGCATTCCAAGTATGTTGACCTCTTTACTGAAATCTAGTACGTTTTTTGTGTCAGCAAGTTCTCGTAGTCTATTAGAATTAGAGTTCCATGATCTGAGATTAAAGCCTCCTTTCTGTAATAAACACCTGGAATCACGGTAAAATTACATTAAGTCGTCTTCATCAGTAAAACTAGTTAAAACATTATCTACATACAAGTCTTGTGTAATTCTTGAAGCTGTTGGACTAGGATTCTCTTCAAAGTGTTTTAATAAAGTTGCATTCAGTATAAATGGTGAGCATGTAGCTCCGAATAAGACTGACTTGAAACGATATGTTGTAAACGGACTGGTTGAATCTGTTGGGTCACTTAACCAAAAGAAGCGAGTTACATCACGGTCAGATTCATGAAGTCCAACTTGCAGAAATGCCTTTTCGATGTCTGTTGTCACTGCAAACTTCTGAGTACGAAATCTGGTAAGTAGCTCTGTTATGTCATTTGTAATTGGCGGATATGAATGAAGACAGTCATTCAAACTCGGACTTTTTGCGTTCTCTCTACAACTGCAATCATACACAATTCTAATCGGAGTAGTTGTAGAATCTTTCTTGACGGGGTGATGCGCTATGTAGTGTATGCGCTGTGGCTCTTCCTCATTCTCTTCTATCTTTTCGATGAAACCACGTGTTTCCTGCTCTTTAATTTAATTATGTCGCCATATATTTTTAATAAGTTTGGTTCCTGGTTTAAGCGGTTAACTACTCTATGGGTCCTTGCTCTTGCAATCATCTCGTTTGTCGGTAATTCAGGACATTCTTCAATCCATGGAAGTTTTGTAACGTACTTTCCATCCTCATATGCTTTCGATATTGATGAAAAATTCTTGATGTTCTGTTTCTCTGTGTTTAGTTTGTCGTTTTCTTGTATACCAAGGGACTCCAATTTCCAAAATCTCGCAATATCATAGTCCTCTTTTTTGTGACTGGATAATATGTGCATCATATGTGAATTGCGTTGTCCTCTTGTACATGTAAGTGGTCCAGATAACAAATATCCTATCTTGGAGCTCATCGCTGTCGGTCCGTCGCCTCGAACGATATCATCTTTGATTACATCCCAGTAGTGGTCTGCTCCAATGAGTAAAAAAATCTGAAAGCTATTATCCTCTGATAACGGGTGGGCTAGTTTTAGTCCTTTCAAATAATGTAGTTGCTGCGAAATGTACCTGCGGTTATTCTGAATCGGCGCTGCTATGGTAGGTACAATTAATGCCTGTAAAGGTATTTTCTCTCCTGAGTCTGCTTCGAAAAACACTGTGGCTTTATTCATGTGACGAACGTTCTTGTCCGAATTTCCGAAGGCGGATATGTTGAGGGTTTCCTTTCCGTCTGGCTTGACGTTCAACTTGTCGGCTATTTCCTGCGTCATAAATGATCGTTGCGCTCCTTCGTCGAAAAGGATGTGAGCGTCGGCGCACTGATTGTGTGACCATATGGGAGCTATTGCTGTTTTCAAAAGACGGTCGAGTCTTCCTGTTTAGCAGATGTATGCATGATTGGCGTGCCGTTTTCTGTATTACTTGTAACATTCTGAACTGAAGTTTCATTGCATAACTAGTGTGGTGCTTACGTTGACATTTACGGCATGTGTTTTTCGACTTACATTCTGATATTCTATGGTTACCTAAACAATTGAAACATAGGTTTCTCTTCTAAACAATCGCTATTCTTGATTTGCTGTCGGTGTACTTTTTACATTCTGCAGGGAAATGTTGAACATTGCAATAAATGCACATTTTACTTTGAGAATAGTTTTTAGATTTTGATTTATTTACGTAATTCCCATTTTTCTTACCAATGCCGGCATGGAAACTTGCGGTAGGTATATCATAAGACGCACTATCACTAGTGCTAGCTTCTTGAATCAATATTTCACGTTGTATTGCCTTTCTAAGATTTCCAAGAGTCCAGTCGTCATTTCCGTTTTCTCTTGTGATATTACTTTTTACGGCAATAGGGAGCTTACCAAGCATAAGTGGGATAAACAGGGAACCATATGTATCTTGGCACTGTCCTAAAGATTCTAGTCCACGGATATAAACCTCTGACTTATCCGAAAAAATACGGATACTTTCTAATGTGTATGAGGGTGCTGGCAAATCTAAAAGAGCTTTCATATAAGCGTTCACAATTTTGTGTGTTTTTCCAAAGCGATTTACTAACAACTCCACGGCTTTGTGATAGTTTGCGCTGGACAAGTTTAAACCATTTATGACATTCAAAGCGTCTGCATCTAGAAGTGACTGTAGGTACGTGAATTTCTGGACATCAGTAAGTGTATGATTGCTGTGAATTGTGTTTTCAAACGACTCCCAAAAGTATTGCAACTCTAGAATATCCCCAGAAAAAGTAGGTAGGGTTATGACGTGGCGTGTGTTTGGGATGCTTTCATGAGATAATTCTGTACATGTACGTGTAACTGCTTGTGCTATTTTCTTATAACGGCGTAAATTTGTTTCAAGATCTAAATTATACTCATCTGCATCTGTGATTTCAACTTCTATATCTTCATCCGATGTATTTTCCAAAATCTGTTCATCCAGTTTAAGAATTACACTTTGTTTTTTCACTATAGCGTCAATAATTGGACCTGCAATGTCAATATCCATCTCCGAATCAGTGTTCAGCTCATCTAGTTTCTTGAAGAATTTCGTAACAGCGGCTCTATTTCCAGCTCGAATAGACTTGATTCTCGACGAATCCATCTTCTATCCTGGTCACGGCACCAATCTCGTGATCGTATAAGTTGTAGTTGCGTTGTGTTTTGAATAGAGAAAAAGACGTCTATACAAATGGATGATTTAATGCTGGTAAGATACAATGACGTTAAATACATAGCAACCATGACGTTACATATAGAGAGCGGTAACGCGTAAATGTATATGTTTGAATCCTGCGTAATGTGATTGTCTCTATTTATCCTCGACAAATGTCATATGAAAAATTAACATGTGCGTCCCTAACAATGTTATAATAATTGTTTATGTATCAAATGTGGTTGATTAAACACAATGTCACTATCATAGTCACTCAGCTTCAAGGAGCGAATTGGTCCTAAGTAATCGGTATGAAGTGAAAGTTTATGTTAAGGGTACTTGCACTATACAGATTAAAGTATGTATCTGTGTTTGCATCTTTTGAAGCATCTAAGAAGGTGTAGTCCTCTTGTTTAACACTGTTTACACATGAAGTTCCAATGACATCTTCTGTGTAGGTAAATGTTCATGTTGGCTCAATGAAGGTAAACTTGATTCCCATGTTTTATTTAGTGATTCTGGGAATGGATTATTCCAATCAAAAGTAGATAAAAGCCTTAAGGTTGGACTTATGAATAACTTGTCCTTGATAATCACGGGTGTTGCTAAGCTAATAGGGTCATACAAACTGTTGACTGTTGACAGAAATCCGCGGCGTGTAAATGGCTTGTAGTCAGAAGACACCCTTAAGGTGAACTCGTCCAGTGCAGTGTCCCAGGAAAGACCTAAGCTCATCTGTAACAAGAGATCTGCCAATTCAAGGTCGAGGTCCTTGAGATTTGTGGCAAGGTCATCTGATTGAAATGCTTCGAGCACTGATCTGCAGTTTGAAGCGACTATATCTACCACATGAGTGGGCTTTTCAGAGTTGCAACCTAAAATTCATATCAAATGATTTTGTTCCATGGTTTGATATTTGCCTACCGTTCTCTAAAAAGGTTTGTCTGGTATGAACTTCTCGAAAGTTGGGGCTAATCCAACTGGTGTCTCACTATCACGCGGAAACAATAAAATAGATTGTACATTGCCGACAATTACGGTTTTGTTCACATTGACAAGTTGTTGTTCCTGCAATCTTCCAAGGCATACATTTCCAACAATAACCCATCATAAGGGTAAAAGTTGTGCATACGGTAAATCGTTGACTCCTACACGGTGTTCAAGAACATGGTGTGCTCTAATTAGGTCACGGCCTATTAACATCTGGATCTCAGACTGATTGTCAATGTCAGGAATACAACTCGATATGTCCTTTATGTGAGGATAACTAGAAGCTATAACAGGTGAGGGTATCTCCTCACGATTGTTAGGAATGTCGCTACATTCGATTATTTCAGGTACATTAAGACAGGATGACCCGTCCAGTGACTCTAGTACGTATCCAGAAGTCCTTCTTTCACTACTGACGAACCTCCCAGCACAAGAAACAAGTGCGTATACGATTTCTTTGCCATTTTCTCTGAAGAAATTGAAGAAGTCTGAAGTAGCTTAAGTTCTGTTACTTTGGTCGTCTGTCACGCAATAAACAGTTTTGAAATGTTCTGGTCTATCAGGATGATATACTTTGGCAAGTACTATCTTGGAGCAAGAATTACTACTATTGTTTATCGAGTCACATATTCTAGTACATGTGTTGCTAATCTGTTCATTTGAATTCTCCTCCTCGTGCTTTTGTTTGGGTTCATTTTCAACGTCTACGTGTAAGGCTGAAGGATGGTCACAAGAACCACACACGCTACATTTGACATCCTCTTTACAATTTTCACGGAAATGTCTCTTAGGTCCGCAACACTTGAAACACAAACCTTTCTGCTTAATTAAATCAAGTCTCTCTGATAATGGTTTAGCACGAAAACCACGGCACGTGTTGAGTGTATGGTTAGTTCCGTGAAGTGGACATAAGTCCTCATTCGACTTCTGAAACGGTGGCCTGTAGTCATTGTTACCAATGTCGGTTTTGATGCCTGACACTTGCGTGGGACTTTGAAATCTGGTTTGCTTTGATGTGGTTGGTTTTGTGTCTTGATTGTCATAAATGAATCCAGGGTCATTACGCACTTTAGCAATGTTTTGCAGGAATGGCACAAAGAAGGAGAATTGGCGGATATGCTCCATTGTTCTTTGACTTATAATCATTGGCGGTAGTAGTCAACTTTTCTTGAATGTTGTCTTTATTAGCACATCTTATGTTCTGAGCATGCTGTTTTGAGCTTGGTCCCAAATACTGTGTAAGAAGGTCGAACTGTTCCAATGGGTTTGTATCTAACTCAGTCATTATGTGTTGAAAACTAATTTTCCAAGATGAGAAATGTGACGGCTGGTCATCAAATGATATGAGTCTAGATGTGATTAAGTCTTTCTTCACCATGAATATGGCAAATTCTTGTGCTTCATTCCTCTGGGTAGGAACAAAAGGTTGTGCTGTAGGATTCAATGGTCCAAAAGAATGAATATGAATGTTTACATTGTTCGCTTTAAAGTCATGTTTGCTAAAATGTAAGGAATGATGTGAGCGCGATTGCTCCACAAATTCTGCTGTACGTTGTTCTGTAATGTTACGTGTATCTGGTACGTTAGCACTACGGTACTTTCTTTCGGACATTCTGTCTTCTTTGGCATGTTGAACTACTGGATTAGCGATCCTTGGTGGTTCGTAACTTTCACCATAGTCTTTAAGATCGAAATCCAATGCCTTCTTAACAGCTTGTAATCCCGACTCAGCTTTGTCAACGTCTCGCTTCATAGCGAGGACGTTTTTCTCTGCTTTGAGTGTAGCTTCGCGGTGCAACAACTCCGCCTCCACTTTGGCATATCTAAGTCGTGTCTTAGTGGTTTCAAGTTTCACTGTTTGTTTAAGAATCTCTGATTGAGCACTTAGTGACGAGTGTCTTGTTGACCCAGTATGACGGGAACTATGTTGGGAGCTACGACTTTTATGAGTTCGTTCACTATTTTATATTGATCTCCTAGGCAGCAATTCACTTAGATGTTGTTTGACAACTGATATCTTAGCCTTTAAAGCATAGAATGACACTTTAAATGATGCATGCTCACATTCACTTTCTCTTGTCCTATATGATTTTAAGAAATCAAAATATCTGTTAGCTTCTTTCTCATACTTGTCTGACAACTTCAAAATATCATCTCTGTATGTTGACGCTGTGGAGAGGTCCACCACTAGATTATCTTCTACATCTAGTATAATAGCGTCTATATCTCGTTTAATAGTTCTAATAATATATTGATGTCTTTCATTAGACTGTTGGAAAAGGTGATCTCCATATGATGTTAGTGTTCTAGAAGATCTTAGCTCTCTTTCAGAAACGGATTCTGACTGTAACATGATAAATCTATCTTGGGTTCATCTCTATAATCTAGATTTTTCACTGTACTGATAATTCGTTGAGAGATCAACTGTTTATCGGTATACAGACCCCCAGAGAGGGTGAAAAACTGAAAGTACAAAATAACAATCATAAGCATACTATTAAGTCAACACTTATACAATAAATGTCAAAAAGTAGTACATTCAAAACGAAAATGGTTATATAGTTCACTACAAGTAACTCTTGTACACTACACTTCGAAAAACAACATCAATATATCCGAAAAAGGTTACACGAAAGTATCTGTATGCAATAAAAATGACAGGTTGCATATGTCATTGACTGTACTTTTCATACCGTGCATGATACAAAATTTACACACATTAAATTTGCGGTACTGTATTTCTAGAAAATTCGAGCGTGATACTTGTCTACATCAATAAAACACAATAATAAATCCTAATATGTGGGATTGACAAATAAAGTATGGAATTTAAGGGGCAAATGCATACATAAAAAATACAAACAGTACTGTAAATTCACAGCGGCAATATTTGTTCATGTCGTGCGTAAATGAACACCAATAATCAAATATGAAGTTGCATAAAATGTATAATTCAACAATATGCACAACGATATAAAAAATGAGCACAAATATAAAAGGTAAACTTACTCTAGTGGTGGATTAAACCTCAAATCAGTTTTGACAAATATCGAGGGATAGATTAGACTGGGGAGTGAAATGATAAAAAAAGGACGACATGGTCAATTCGGCACTTTACCAAAACAGTACACTCCTCCTCTTATTTCATAGGAAATCACTACATTTTCAAACATTATAGGATAATGTCTCGTGATCGTATAAGTTGTAGTTGCGTTGTGTTTTGAATAGAGAAAAAGACGTCTATACAAATGGATGATTTAATGCTGGTAAGATACAATGACGTTAAATACATAGCAACCATGACGTTACATATAGAGAGCGGTAACGCGTAAATGTACATGTATGAATCCCGCGTAATGTGATTGTCTCTATTTATCCTCGACATACTCCGGGCCGCGAGTTTGTGCAATTAAAGTCTCAATGAACAATTTATCCAAGTTAAGAAAAATATCTATAAATGAAAAGAAATGAAATATTTGAAACTTTAAAGTCTATGAATCACATATAAAACTATCTCTGAATCAAATTGCGATTGAAAATTGTTCTCAATTAATTTAAGTCTCTGCTTGCGGTTTTGTAAACGAACACTCCTTCTAAGTATTTGCGATTCATCATTGTCATTTGAATTTATCTCTAGTGGGTAGAGTTTGACGATTGGCCTAAGTCCAAATTTTGTACGCACTATAGCTGATCTCACCAAACCATCTCTACCACGCACAAGGTCCTCGATGATACTAATGTTCCATACTGTTCTAGGGGAGTCATCATGAATCTGTACTATGTCCCCGGTCTTTATCCTCTGTAAGTTATTTCCACTGGCTCTGTGGAATTCCCTTAGTGATGTTAGGTACTTCTTCTTCCATCTCGTCCGAAAATGTTGTAGTAATTCTTGCTGTTGTTTTTTACGTTTTAGCGCATAATCGCAAGTTAGTGTTTTTCTAGTGTCTTTGAATTCGCTGTGGTCATTTGAAGGATACGGAAGTTTCTTTAATCTTCTGCCATACATAAGATGAGACGGCGTTAGTGGTTCTGGATCCTTTTCATCAGTAGAGATGTATGTTAACGGTCGGTCATTCAGTGTGCACTCGATTTCTGTAACAACGGTGTGTAGCATATCTAAGTCGATACAGTCACGTCCTAATGTTCTCTTGAGAGAGGTTTTTGTAAGTCCAATAAGTCGCTCCCAGCATCCTCCGTACCAAGGAGCCCTGCTGGGTATAAACTTCCACACTGTTCCTAACTCGCTAAGATTTCCATGCACTGTTTCTGATTTGAATATTTTAAAAATCTCTGTCGCTGCAGATTTATACGTAGAAGCATTGTCAGATATTATTATTTTCGGTAAAGATCGACGGCTAACAAATCTGCGAAAAGCTAATAAAAATGAATGTGTCGTTAAATCCTGAACTAACTCAATGTGAACAGCTCTGGTTGAAGTGCACGTAAAAAGACATATGTACGCTTTTGTTTCCTTGTTACCATTTTGTAGTACATGTAACGCTCCTGTAAAATCAACTCACGTGACGCTGAATGGCGGATCTTCTCCAAGGCGATCTTTTGGTAGCGGTGGTGGGTCAGGCGCCACATACGGTCGACTAATTATTTTCCTACAGGGAATACAATTCCGTAATGCGGTTTTCACTCTCTGTCGGATTTTCGGTATCCAATATGTCTGTTGAATTAACGTAATTGTTCCATTTATTCCACTGTGATTTTGTAGTTTGTGTGCGTCCAAAATAATTAATGTTGTCAATGGGTGTTTTGTCGGAAGTAAATAAGGATATTTCACTGTTTCGCTAACGAGCGCATTATCAATTCTTCCGCCGGAACGTAGTAGTCCTTTTTCGTCGATATATAACCGTAACTGTCGTACAATAGATAGTCGATTAGTATCCTTTGAAACAATATTGCGGATCTCATTCATAAAATTAGTTTGCCGTACATTCCGTGTCAACACGAGTGAAGGATTTTGAATCTCGTCTACCTCTAAATGTTGGTATTTCCTGTTTTGTGAAAGTGTTCTGCAATTCGCTATAAAGCGCAATACGTAAGACATTATACGAAGCAGTTTCGGATAACTGCTGTACTTCTCTATATTGATGACTTCCTTTACAACTGTGAATCTGCCATCATTTTGTTGAATTTGCCGGTCTGTATCTTTACTTTCATTATCTGTAATTGTTGTCATAGCAACGGAATTTCGATCCCAATGCGGCCATTGTTCTTCATGTGCAAGCCATTTCGGTCCGTTGAACCAAGTATCATTATTCAAAAACTTAGATGAAGACATACCGCGGGTAAGATAGTCGTCGGGGTTACAGTCAGTTGGACAATACCTCCAAGTTTTATTTTCCACAAGTTGTCGGATTTCTGTAATTCTATTAAAAATAAACGTTTTTTGTATTTTCGACGAATACAACCAACTCAAAACGATTTGGCTATCACACCAAAATGTAATTTCTGTAATTCCTAAAATATTTGACACATGTTTAGCTAATTTCGCTCCAACTACGGCGCCCATCAACTCCAATCGCGACAAAGTAATTACTTTTAGCGGTGCAACTCTGTTTTAGCCATAACTAATTGCGAATGTTTTCCTTGTACAATGTAGGCGCATGCTCCATAAGCTTGTTTGCTAGCATCGGTAAAAATGTGTAATCTTGCTGTTTGTGGCGATAATCCATCGTTGTTAAGTAGTCTGGAAAGTTCAACTGATTTTGTATATTTAAGATCTGTAGATAAAGTAGTCCATTGCGTAGTTACATCTTCAGGTAATCGTTCGTCCCATCCAAAATTACGTTTCCATAGTGACTGCATTAGTATCTTAGCTTTCACTGTCACGGGACTAAGTATGCCAAGCGGATCAAAGATTTTAGACGACTGTCGTAATATTTCCCTTTTTGTTACATCTACCATGGTTGAATCTATGTCTACTTCGGCAAATAAAAGTTTGTCGTCCGCAACATTCCAGCGCATTCCAAGTATGTTGACCTCTTTACTGAAATCTAGTACGTTTTTTGTGTCAGCAAGTTCTCGTAGTCTATTAGAATTAGAGTTCCATGATCTGAGATTAAAGCCTCCTTTCTGTAATAAACACCTGGAATCACGGTAAAATTACATTAAGTCGTCTTCATCAGTAAAACTAGTTAAAACATTATCTACATACAAGTCTTGTGTAATTCTTGAAGCTGTTGGACTAGGATTCTCTTCAAAGTGTTTTAATAAAGTTGCATTCAGTATAAATGGTGAGCATGTAGCTCCGAATAAGACTGACTTGGAATGATATGTTGTAAACGGACTGGTTGAATCTGTTGGGTCACTTAACCAAAAGAAGCGAGTTACATCACGGTCAGATTCATGAAGTCCAACTTGCAGAAATGCCTTTTCGATGTCTGTTGTCACTGCAAACTTCTGAGTACGAAATCTGGTAAGTAGCTCTGTTATGTCATTTGTAATTGGCGGATATGAATGAAGACAGTCATTCAAACTCGGACTTTTTGCGTTCTCTCTACAACTGCAATCATACACAATTCTAATCGGAGTAGTTGTAGAATCTTACTTGACGGGGTGATGCGCTATGTAGTGTATGCGCTGTGGCTCTTCCTCATTCTCTTCTATCTTTTCGATGAAACCACGTGTTTCCTGCTCTTTAATTTAATTATGTCGCCATATATTTTGAATAAGTTTGGTTCCTGGTTTAAGCGGTTAACTACTCTATGGGTCCTTGCTCTTGCAATCATCTCGTTTGTCGGTAATTCAGGACATTCTTCAATCGATGGAAGTTTTGTAACGTACTTTCCATCCTCATATGCTTTCGATATTGATGAAGAATTCTTGATGTTCTGTTTCTCTGTGTTTAGTTTGTCGTTTTCTTGTATACCAAGGGACTCCAATTTCCAAAATCTCGCAATATCATAGTCCTCTTTTGTGTGACTGGATAATATGTGCATCATATGTGAATTGCGTTGTCCTCTTGTACATGTAAGTGGTCCAGATAACAAATATCCTATCTTGGAGCTCATCGCTGTCGGTCCGTCGCCTCGAACGATATCATCTTTGATTACATCCCAGTAGTGGTCTGCTCCAATGAGTAAAGAAATCTGAAAGCTATTATCCTCTGATAACGGGTGGGCTAGTTTTAGTCCTTTCAAATAATGTAGTTGCTGCGAAATGTACCTGCGGTTATTCTGAATCGGCGCTGCTATGGTAGGTACAATTAATACCTGTAAAGGTATTTTCTCTCCTGAGTCTGCTTCTAAAAACACTGTGGCTTTATTCATGTGACGAACGTTCTTGTCCGAATTTCCGAAGGCGGATATGTTGAGGGTTTCCTTTCCGTCTGGCTTGACGTTCAACTTGTCGGCTATTTCCTGCGTCATAAATGATCGTTGCGCTCCTTCGTCGAAAATGACCATATGGGAGCTATTGCTGTTTTCAAAAGACGGTCGAGTTTTCCTGTTTAGCAGATGTATGCATGATTGGCGTGCCGTTTTCTGTATTACTTGTAACATTCTGAACTGAAGTTTCATTGCATAACTAGTGTGGTGCTTACGTTGACATTTACGGCATGTGTTTTTCGACTTACATTCTGATATTCTATGGTTACCTAAACAATTGAAACATAGGTTTCTCTTCTAAACAATCGTCATTCTTGATTTGCTGTCGGTGTACTTTTTACATTCTGCAGGGGAATGTTGAACATTGCAATAAATGCACATTTTACTTTGAGAATAGTTTTTAGATTTTGATTTATTTACGTAATTCCCATTTTTCTTACCAATGCCGGCATGGAAACTTGCGGTAGGTATATCATAAGACGCACTATCACTAGTGCTAGCTTCTTGAATCAATATTTCACGTTGTATTGCCTTTCTAAGATTTCCTAGAGTCCAGTCGTCGTTTCCGTTTTCTCTTGTGATATTACTTTTTACGGCAATAGGGAGCTTACCAAGCATAAGTGGGATAAACAGGGAACCATATGTATCTTGGCACTGTCCTAAAGATTCTAGTTCACGGATATAAACCTCTGACTTATCCGAAAAAATACGGATACTTTCTAATGTGTATGAGGGTGCTGGCAAATCTAAAAGAGCTTTCATATAAGCGTTCACAATTTTGTGTGTTTTTCCAAAGCGATTTACTAACAACTCCACGGCTTTGTGATAGTTTGCGCTGGACAAGTTTAAACCATTTATGACATTCAAAGCGTCTGCATCTAGAAGTGACTGTAGGTACGTGAATTTCTGGACATCAGTAAGTGTATGATTGCTGTGAATTGTGTTTTCAAACGACTCCCAAAAGTATTGCCACTCTAGAATATCCCCAGAAAAAGTAGGTAGGGTTATGACGTGGCGTGTGTTTGGGATGCTTTCATGAGATAATTCTGTACATGTACGTGTAACTGCTTGTGCTATTTTCTTATAACGGCGTAAATTTGTTTCAAGATCTAAATTATACTCATCTGCATCTGTGATTTCAACTTCTATATCTTCATCCGATGTATTTTCCAAAATCTGTTCATCCAGTTTAAGAATTACACTTTGTTTTTTCACTATAGCGTCAATAATTGGACCTGCAATGTCAATATCCATCTCCGAATCAGTGTTCAGCTCATCTAGTTTCTTGAAGAATTTCGTAACAGCGGCTCTATTTCCAGCTCGAATAGACTTGATTCTCGACGAATCCATCTTCTATCCTGGTCACGGCACCAATCTCGTGATCGTATAAGTTGTAGTTGCGTTGTGTTTTGAATAGAGAAAAAGACGTCTATACAAATTGATGATTTAATGCTGGTAAGATACAATGACGTTAAATACATAGCAACCATGACGTTACATATAGAGAGCGGTAACGCGTAAATGTATATGTTTGAATCCTGCGTAATGTGATTGTCTCTATTTATCCTCGACAAATGTCATATGAAAAATTAACATGTGCGTCCCTAACAATGTTATAATAATTGTTTATGTATCAAATGTGGTTGATTAAACACAATGTCACTATCATAGTCACTCAGCTTCAAGGAGCGAATTGGTCCTAAGTAATCGGTATGAAGTGAAAGTTTATGTTAACGGTACTTGCACTATACAGATTAAAGTATGTATCTGTGTTTGCATCTTTTGAAGCATCTAAGAAGTTGTAGTCCTCTTGTTTAACACTGTTTACACATGAAGTTCCAATGACATCTTCTGTGTAGGTAAATGTTCATGTTGGCTCAATGAAGGTAAACTTGATTCCCATGTTTTATTTAGTGATTCTGGGAATGGATTATTCCAATCAAAAGTAGATAAAAGCCTTAAGGTTGGACTTATGAATAACTTGTCCTTGATAATCACGGGTGTTGCTAAGCTAATAGGGTCATACAAACTGTTGACTGTTGACAGAAATCCGCGGCGTGTAAATGGCTTGTAGTCAGAAGACACCCTTAAGGTGAACTCGTCCAGTTCAGTGTCCCAGGAAAGACCTAAGCTCATCTGTAACAAGAGATCTGCCAATTCAAGGTCGAGGTCCTTGAGATTTGTGGCAAGGTCATCTGATTGAAATGCTTCGAGCACTGATTTGCAGTTTGAAGCGACTATATCTACCACATGAGTTGGCTTTTCAGAGTTGCAACCTAAAATTCATATCAAATGATTTTGTTCCATGGTTTGATATTTGCCTACCGTTCTCTAAAAAGGTTTGTCTGGTATGAACTTCTCGAAAGTTGGGGCTAATCCAACTGGTGTCTCACTATCACGCGGAAACAATAAAATAGATTGTACATTGCCGACAATTACGGTTTTGTTCACATTGACAAGTTGTTGTTCCTGCAATCTTCCAAGGCATACATTTCCAACAATAACCCATCATAAGGGTAAAAGTTGTGCATACGGTAAATCGTTGACTCCTACACGGTGTTCAAGAACATGGTGTGCTCTAATTAGGTCACGGCCTATTAACATCTGGATCTCAGACTGATTGTCAATGTCAGGAATACAACTCGATATGTCCTTTATGTGAGGATAACTAGAAGCTATAACAGGTGAGGGTATCTCCTCACGATTGTTAGGAATGTCGCTACATTCGATTATTTCAGGTACATTAAGACAATGACGCTTTCTTTACTCATTTGAGCAGACCACTACTGGGATGTAATCATCTTTGATTACATCCCAGTAGTGGTCTGCTCCAATGAGTAAAGAAATCTGAAAGCTATTATCCTCTGATAACGAGTGGGCTAGTTTTAGTCCTTTCAAATAATGTAGTTGCTGCGAAATGTACCTGCGGTTATTCTGAATCGGCGCTGCTATGGTAGGTACAATTAATACCTTTAAAGGTATTTTCTCTCCTGAGTCTGCTTCTAAAAATACTGTGGCTTTATTCATGTGACGAACGTTCTTGTCCGAATTTCCGAAGGCGGATATGTTGAGGGTTTCCTTTCCGTCTGGCTTAACGTTCAACTTGTCGGCTATTTCCTGCGTCATAAATGATCGTTGCGCTCCTTCGTCGAAAAGGATGTGAGCGTCGGCGCACTGATTGTGTGACCATATGGGAGCTATTGCTTTTTTCAAAAAGACGGTCGAGTTTTCCTGTTTAGCAGATGTATGCATGATTGGCGTGCCGTTTTCTGTATTACTTGTAACATTCTGAACTGAAGTTTCATTGCATAACTAGTGTGGTGCTTACGTTGACATTTACGGCATGTGTTTTTCGACTTACATTCTCATATTCTATAGTTACCTAAACAATTGAAACATAGGTTTCTCTTCAAAACAATCGCCATTCTTGATTTGCTGTCGGTGTACTTTTTACATTCTGCAGGGAAATGTTGAACATTGCAATAAATGCACATTTTACTTTGAGAATAGTTTTTAGATTTTGATTTATTTACTTAATTCCCATTTTTCTTACCAATGCCGGCATGGAAACTTGCGGTAGGTATATCATAAGACGCACTATCATTAGTGCTAGCATCTTGAATCAATATTTCACGTTGTATTGCCTTTCTAAGATTTCCTAGAGTCCAGTCGTCGTTTCTGTTCTCTCTTGTGATATTACTTTTTACGGCAATAGGGAGCTTACCAAGCATAACTGGGATTAACTGGGAACCATATGTATCTTGGCACTGTCCTTAAGATTCTTGTCCACGGATATAAACCTCTGACTTATCCGAAAAAATACGGATACTTTCTAATGTGTATGAGGGTGCTGGCAAATCTAAAAGAGCTTTCATATAAGCGTTCACAATTTTGTGTGTTTTCCCAAAGCGATTTACTAACAACTCCACGGCTTTGTGATAGTTTGCGCTGGACAAGTTTAAACCATTTATGACATTCAAATCGTCTGCATCTAGAAGTGACTGTAGGTACGTGAATTTCTGGACATCAGTAAGTGTATGATTGCTGTGAATTGTGTTTTCAAACGACTCCCAAAAGTATTGCCACTCTAGAATATCCCCAGAAAAAGTAGGTAGGGTTATGACGTGGCGTGTGTTTGGGATGCTTTCATGAGATAATTCTGTACATGTACGTGTAACTGCTTGTGCTATTTTCTTATAACGGCGTAAATTTGTTTCAAGATCTAAATTATACTCATCTGCATCTGTGATTTCAACTTCTATATCTTCATCCGATGTATTTTCCAAAATCTGTTCATCCAGTTTAAGAATTACACTTTGTTTTTTCACTATAGCGTCAATAATTGGACCTGCAATGTCAATATCCATCTCCGAATCAGTGTTCAGCTCATCTAGTTTCTTGAAGAATTTCGTAACAGCGGCTCTATTTCCAGCTCGAATAGACTTGATTCTCGACGAATCCATCTTCTATCCTGGTCACGGCACCAATCTCGTGATCGTATAAGTTGTAGTTGCATTGTGTTTTGAATAGAGAAAAAGACGTCTATACAAATGGATGATTTAATGCTGGTAAGATACAATGACGTTAAATACATAGCAACCATGACGTTACATATAGAGAGCGGTAACGCGTAAATGTACATGTATGAATCCCGCGTAATGTGATTGTCTCTATTTATCCTCGACAAATGTCATATGAAAAATTAACATGTGCGTCCCTAACAATGTTGTAATAATTGTTTATGTATCAAATGTGGTTGATTAAACACAATGTCACTATCATAGTCACTCAGTTTCAAGGAGCGAATTGGTCCTAAGTAATCGGTCTGAAGTGAAAGTTTATGTTAACGGTACTTGCACTATACAGATTAAAGTATGTATCTGTGTTTGCATCTTTTGAAGCATCTAAGAAGGTGTAGTCCTCTTGTTTAACACTGTTTACACATGAAGGTCTAATGACATCTTCTGTGTAGGTAAATGTTCATGTTGGCTCAATGAAGGTAAACTTGATTCCCATGTTTGATTTAGTGATTCTGGGAATGGATTATTCCAATCAAAAGTAGATAAAAGCCTTAAGGTTGGACTTATGAATAACTTGTCCTTGATAATCACGGGTGTTGCTAAGCTAATAGGGTCATACAAACTGTTGACTGTTGACAGAAATCCGCGGCGTGTAAATGGCTTGTAGTCAGAAGACACCCTTAAGGTGAACTCGTCCAGTTCAGTGTCCCAGGAAAGACCTAAGCTCATCTGTAACAAGAGATCTGCCAATTCAAGGTCGAGGTCCTTGAGATTTGTGGCAAGGTCATCTGATTGAAATGCTTCGAGCACTGATCTGCAGTTTGAAGCGACTATATCTACCACATGAGTGGGCTTTTCAGAGTTGCAACCTAAAATTCATATCAAATGATTTTGTTCCATGGTTTGATATTTGCCTACCGTTCTCTAAAAAGGTTTGTCTGGTATGAACTTCTCGAAAGTTGGGGCTAATCCAACTGGTGTCTCACTATCACGCGGAAACAATAAAACAGATTGTACATTGCCGACAATTACGGTTTTGTTCACATTGACAAGTTGTTGTTCCTGCAATCTTCCAAGGCATACATTTCCAACAATAACCCATCATAAGGGTAAAAGTTGTGCTTACGGTAAATCGTTGACTCCTACACGGTGTTCAAGAACATGGTGTGCTCTAATTAGGTCACGGCCTATTAACATCTGGATCTCAGACTGATTGTCAATGTCAGGAATACAACTCGATATGTCCTTTATGTGAGGATAACTAGAAGCTATAACAGGTGAGGGTATCTCCTCACGATTGTTAGGAATGTCGCTACATTCGATTATTTCAGGTACATTAAGACAGGATGACCCGTCCAGTGACTCTAGTACGTATCCGGAAGTCCTTCTTTCACTACTGACGAACCTCCCAGCACAAGAAACAAGTGCGTATACGATTTCTTTGCCATTTTTTCTGAAGAAATTGAAGAAATCTGAAGTAGCTAAAGTTCTGTTACTTTGGTCGTTTGTCACGCAGTAAACAGTTTTGAAACGTTCTGGTCTATCAGTATGATATACTTTGGCAAGTACTATCTTGGAGCAAGAATTACTAGTATTGTTTATCGAGTCACATATTCTAGTGTATGTGTTGCTAATCTGTTCATTTGAATTATCCTCCTCGTGCTTTTGCTGGGGTTCATTTTCAACGTCTACGTGTAAGGCTGAAGGATGGTCACAAGAATCACACATGCTACATTTGACATCCTCTTTACATTTGTCAGGGAAATGTCTCTTAGGTCCGCAACACTTGAAACACAAACCTTTCTGCTTAATTAAATCAAGTCTCTCTGATAATGGTTTAGCACGAAAACCACGGCACGTGTTGAGTGTATGGTTAGTTCCGTGAAGTGGACATTAGTCCTCATTCGACTTCTGAAACGGTGGCCTGTAGTCATTGTTACCAATGTCGGTTTTAATGCTTGACACTTGCGTGGGACTTTGAAATCTGGTTTGCTTTGATGTGGTTGGTTTTGTGTCTTGATTGTCATAAATGAATCCAGGGTCACTACACACTTTAGCAAGGTTTTGCAGGAATGGCACAAAGAAGGAGAATGGCGGATATGCTCCATTGTTCTTTGACTTATAACCATTGGCGGTAGTAGTCCACGTTTCTTGAATGTTGTAAGGTAGTCTGGTTACAAAACGATTTACACCAAGAGAGGAATCGAAGTAAGCAAATATAGGAGAAAACTTTTCATCATACGAATAGAATCTATCTCTGCAGCTAAGTCTGCGAAGTCATAAAGTTCCTTTCGGTTATCGTTTGAAAGTTTTGGAAAGTTAACTATACGTGAGTAAAGTGAGGATTCGATCATCTCTGGACTACCAAATCTAGCATCTAAGCGTTCCCATATAAGACGCACTGCAGTAGCTGTATTATGAGCATTCTGTGTGTGTTACATTTTAATGTTGTGTCGTTGTTCTCCTCATTATATTTAATGCGTTTCCCTCAGTTTACGTTTGATACCCAAATTTTGTTTTCTGTCCCTAGATTTACGAGTTTTGAACAGCGGTATACTACTGTTGCCTTTATTAGCACATCTTATGTTCTGAGCATGCTGTTTTGAGCTTGGTCCCAAATACTGTGTAAGAAGGTCGAACTGTTCCAATGGGTTTGTATCTAACTCAGTCATTATGTGTTGAAAACTAATTTTCCAAGATGAGAAATGTGACGGCTGGTCATCAAATGATATGAGTCTAGATGTGATTAAGTCTTTCTTCACCATGAACTTGGCAAATTCTTGTGCTTCATTCCTCTGGGTAGGAACAAAAGGTTGTGCTGTAGGATTCAATGGTCCAAAAGAATGAATAGGAATGTTTACATTGTTCGCTTTAAAGTCATGTTTGCTAAAATGTAAGGAATGATGTGAGCGCGATTGCTCCACAAATTCTGCTGTACGTTGTTCTGTAATGTTAAGTGTATCTGGAACGTTAGAACTACGGTACTTTCTTTCGGACATTCTGTCTTCTTTGGCATGTTGAACTACTGGATTAGCGATCCTTGGTGGTTCGTAACTTTCACCATAGTCTTTAAGATCGAAATCCAATGCCTTCTTAACAGCTTGTAATCCCGACTCAGCTTTGTCAACGTCTCGCTTCATAGCGAGGACGTTTTTCTCTGCTTTGAGTGTAGCTTCGCGGTGCAACAACTCCGCCTCCACTTTGGCATATCTAAGTCGTGTCTCAGTGGTTTCAAGTTTCACTGTTTGTTTAAGAATCTCTGATTGAGCACTTAGTGACGAGTGTCTTGTTGACCCAGTATGACGGGAACTATGTTGGGAGCTACGACTTTTATGAGTTCGTTCACTATTTTATATTGATCTCCTAGGCAGCAATTCACTTAGATGTTGTTTGACAACTGATATCTTAGCCTTTAAAGCATAGAATGACACTTTAAATGATGCATGCTCACATTCACTTTCTCTTGTCCTATATGATTTTAAGAAATCAAAATATCTGTTAGCTTCTTTCTCATACTTGTCTGACAACTTCAAAATATCATCTCTGTATGTTGACGCTGTGGAGAGGTCCACCACTAGATTATCTTCTACATCTAGTATAATAGCGTCTATATCTCGTTTAATAGTTCTAATAATATATTGATGTCTTTCATTAGACTGTTGGAAAAGGTGATCTCCATATGATGTTAGTGTTCTAGAAGATCTTAGCTCTCTTTCAGAAACGGATTCTGACTGTAACATGATAAATCTATCTTGGGTTCATCTCTATAATCTAGATTTTTCACTGTACTGATAATTCGTTGAGAGATCAACTGTTTATCGGTATACAGACCCCCAGAGAGGGTGAAAAACTGAAAGTACAAAATAACAATCATAAGCATACTATTAAGTCAACACTTATACAATAAATGTCAAAAAGTAGTACATTCAAAACGAAAATGGTTATATAGTTCACTACAAGTAACTCTTGTACACTACACTTCGAAAAACAACATCAATATATCCGAAAAAGGTTACACGACAGTATCTGTATGCAATAAAAATGACAGGTTGCATATGTCATTGACTGTACTTTTCATACCGTGCATGATACAAAATTTACACACGTTAAATTTGCGGTACTGTATTTCTAGAAAATTCGAGCGTGATACTTGTCTACATCAATAAAACACAATAATAAATCCTAATATGTGGGATTGACAAATAAAGTATGGAATTTAAGGGGCAAATGCATACATAAAAAATACAAACAGTACTGTAAATTCACAGCGGCAATATTTGTTCATGTCGTGCGTAAATGAACACCAATAATCAAATATGAAGTTGCATAAAATGTATAATTCAACAATATGCACAACGATATAAAAAATGAGCACAAATATAAAAGGTAAACTTACTCTAGTGGTGGATTAAACCTCAAATCAGTTTTGACAAATATCGAGGGATAGATTAGACTGGGGAGTGAAATGATAAAAAAAGGACGACATGGTCAATTCGGCACTTTACCAAAACAGTACACTCCTCCTCTTATTTCATAGGAAATCACTACATTTTCAAACATTATAGGATAATGTCTCGTGATCGTATAAGTTGTAGTTGCGTTGTGTTTTGAATAGAGAAAAAGACGTCTATACAAATGGATGATTTAATGCTGGTAAGATACAATGACGTTAAATACATAGCAACCATGACGTTACATATAGAGAGCGGTAACGCGTAAATGTACATGTATGAATCCCGCGTAATGTGATTGTCTCTATTTATCCTCGACATACTCCGGGCCGCGAGTTTGTGCAATTAAAGTCTCAATGAACAATTTATCCAAGTTAAGAAAAATATCTATAAATGAAAAGAAATGAAATATTTGAAACTTAAAAGTCTATGAATCACATATAAAACTATCTCTGAATCAAATTGCGATTGAAAATTGTTCTCAATTAATTAAAGTCTCTGCTTGCGGTTTTGTAAACGAACACTCCTTCTAAGTATTTGCGATTCATCATTGTCATTTGAATTTATCTCTAGTGGGTAGAGTTTGACGATTGGCCTATTCGTAAGTCCAAATTTTGTACGCACTATAGCTGATCTCACCAAACCATCTCTACCACGCACAAGGTCCTCGATGATACTAATGTTCCATACTGTTCTAGGGGAGTCATCATGAATCTGTACTATGTCCCCGGTCTTTATCCTCTGTAAGTTATTTCCACTGGCTCTGTGGAATTCCCTTAGTGATGTTAGGTACTCCTTCTTCCATCTCGTCCGAAAATGTTGTAGTAATTCTTGCTGTTGTTTTTTTACGTTTTAGCGCATAAGCGCAAGTTAGTGTTTTTCTAGTGTCTTTGAATTCGCTGTGGTCATTTGAAGGATACGGAAGTGTCTTTAATCTTCTGCCATACATAAGATGAGACGGCGTTAGTGGTTCTGGATCCTTTTCATCAGTAGAGATGTATGTTAACGGTCGGTCATTCAGTGTGCACTCGATTTCTGTAACAACGGTGTGTAGCATATCTAAGTCGATACAGTCACGTCCTAATGTTCTCTTGAGAGAGGTTTTTGTAAGTCCAATAAGTCGCTCCCAGCATCCTCCGTACCAAGGAGCCCTGCTGGGTATAAACTTCCACACTGTTCCTAACTCGCTAAGATTTCCATGCACTGTTTCTGATTTGAATATTTTAAAAATCTCTGTCGCTGCAGATTTATACGTAGAAGCATTGTCAGATATTATTATTTTCGGTAAAGATCGACGGCTAACAAATCTGCGAAAAGCTAATAAAAATGAATGTGTCGTTAAATCCTGAACTAACTCAATGTGAACAGCTCTGGTTGAAGTGCACGTAAAAAGACATATGTACGCTTTTGTTTCCTTGTTACCATTTTGTAGTACATGTAACGCTCCTGTAAAATCAACTCACGTGACGCTGAATGGCGGATCTTCTCCAAGGCGATCTTTTGGTAGCGGTGGTGGGTCAGGCGCCACATACGGTCGACTAATTATTTTCCTACAGGGAATACAATTCCGTAATGCGGTTTTCACTCTCTGTCGGATTTTCGGTATCCAATATGTCTGTTGAATTAACGTAATTGTTCCATTTATTCCACTGTGATTTTGTAGTTTGTGTGCGTCCAAAATAATTAATGTTGTCAATGGGTGTTTTGTCGGAAGTAAATAAGGATATTTCACTGTTTCGCTAACGAGCGCATTATCAATTCTTCCGCCGGAACGTAGTAGTCCTTTTTCGTCGATATATAACCGTAACTGTCGTACAATAGATAGTCGATTAGTATCCTTTGAAACAATATTGCGGATCTCATTCATAAAATTAGTTTGCCGTACATTCCGTGTCAACACGAGTGAAGCATTTTGAATCTCGTCTACCTCTAAATGTTGGTATTTCCTGTTTTGTGAAAGTCTTCTGCAATTCGCTATAAAGCGCAATACGTAAGACATTATACGAAGCAGTTTCGGATAACTGCTGTACTTCTCTATATTGATGACTTCCTTTACAACTGTGAATCTGCCATCATTTTGTTGAATTTGCCGGTCTGTATCTTTACTTTCATTATCTGTAATTGTTGTCATAGCAACGGAATTTCGATCCCAATGCGGCCATTGTTCTCCATGTGCAAGCCATTTCGGTCCGTTGAACCAAGTATCATTATTCAAAAACTTAGATGAAGACATACCGCGGGTAAGATAGTCGTCGGGGTTACAGTCAGTTGGACAATACCTCCAAGTTTTATTTTCCACAAGTTGTCGGATTTCTGTAATTCTATTAAAAATAAACGTTTTTTGTATTTTCGACGAATACAACCAACTCAAAACGATTTGGCTATCACACCAAAATGTAATTTCTGTAATTCCTAAAATATTTGACACATGTTTAGCTAATTTCGCTCCAACTACGGCGCCCATCAACTCCAATCGCGACAAAGTAATTACTTTTAGCGGTGCAACTCTGTTTTAGCCATAACTAATTGCGAATGTTTTCCTTGTACAATGTAGGCGCATGCTCCATAAGCTTGTTTGCTAGCATCGGTAAAAATGTGTAATCTTGCTGTTTGTGGCGATAATCCATCGTTGTTAAGTAGTCTGGAAAGTTCAACTGATTTTGTATATTTAAGATCTGTAGATAAAGTAGTCCATTGCGTAGTTACATCTTCAGGTAATCGTTCGTCCCATCCAAAATTACGTTTCCATAGTGACTGCATTAGTATCTTAGCTTTCACTGTCACGGGACTAAGTATGCCAAGCGGATCAAAGATTTTAGACGACTGTCGTAATATTTCCCTTTTTGTTACATCTACCATGGTTGAATCTATGTCTACTTCGGCAAATAAAAGTTTGTCGTCCGCAACATTCCAGCGCATTCCAAGTATGTTGACCTCTTTACTGAAATCTAGTACGTTTTTTGTGTCAGCAAGTTCTCGTAGTCTATTAGAATTAGAGTTCCATGATCTGAGATTAAAGCCTCCTTTCTGTAATAAACACCTGGAATCACGGTAAAATTACATTAAGTCGTCTTCATCAGTAAAACTAGTTAAAACATTATCTACATACAAGTCTTGTGTAATTCTTGAAGCTGTTGGACTAGGATTCTCTTCAAAGTGTTTTAATAAAGTTGCATTCAGTATAAATGGTGAGCATGTAGCTCCGAATAAGACTGACTTGGAATGATATGTTGTAAACGGACTGGTTGAATCTGTTGGGTCACTTAACCAAAAGAAGCGAGTTACATCACGGTCAGATTCATGAAGTCCAACTTGCAGAAATGCCTTTTCGATGTCTGTTGTCACTGCAAACTTCTGAGTACGAAATCTGGTAAGTAGCTCTGTTATGTCATTTGTAATTGGCGGATATGAATGAAGACAGTCATTCAAACTCGGACTTTTTGCGTTCTCTCTACAACTGCAATCATACACAATTCTAATCGGAGTAGTTGTAGAATCTTACTTGACGGGGTGATGCGCTATGTAGTGTATGCGCTGTGGCTCTTCCTCATTCTCTTCTATCTTTTCGATGAAACCACGTGTTTCCTGCTCTTTAATTTAATTATGTCGCCATATATTTTGAATAAGTTTGGTTCCTGGTTTAAGCGGTTAACTACTCTATGGGTCCTTGCTCTTGCAATCATCTCGTTTGTCGGTAATTCAGGACATTCTTCAATCCATGGAAGTTTTGTAACGTACTTTCCATCCTCATATGCTTTCGATATTGATGAAAAATTCTTGATGTTCTGTTTCTCTGTGTTTAGTTTGTCGTTTTCTTGTATACCAAGGGACTCCAATTTCCAAAATCTCGCAATATCATAGTCCTCTTTTGTGTGACTGGATAATATGTGCATCATATGTGAATTGCGTTGTCCTCTTGTACATGTAAGTGGTCCAGATAACAAATATCCTATCTTGGAGCTCATCGCTGTCGGTCCGTCGCCTCGAACGATATCATCTTTGATTACATCCCAGTAGTGGTCTGCTCCAATGAGTAAAGAAATCTGAAAGCTATTATCCTCTGATAACGGGTGGGCTAGTTTTAGTCCTTTCAAATAATGTAGTTGCTGCGAAATGTACCTGCGGTTATTCTGAATCGGCGCTGCTATGGTAGGTACAATTAATACCTGTAAAGGTATTTTCTCTCCTGAGTCTGCTTCTAAAAACACTGTGGCTTTATTCATGTGACGAACGTTCTTGTCCGAATTTCCGAAGGCGGATATGTTGAGGGTTTCCTTTCCGTCTGGCTTGACGTTCAACTTGTCGGCTATTTCCTGCGTCATAAATGATCGTTGCGCTCCTTCGTCGAAAATGACCATATGGGAGCTATTGCTGTTTTCAAAAGACGGTCGAGTTTTCCTGTTTAGCAGATGTATGCATGATTGGCGTGCCGTTTTCTGTATTACTTGTAACATTCTGAACTGAAGTTTCATTGCATAACTAGTGTGGTGCTTACGTTGACATTTACGGCATGTGTTTTTCGACTTACATTCTGATATTCTATGGTTACCTAAACAATTGAAACATAGGTTTCTCTTCTAAACAATCGCCATTCTTGATTTGCTGTCGGTGTACTTTTTACATTCTGCAGGGGAATGTTGAACATTGCAATAAATGCACATTTTACTTTGAGAATAGTTTTTAGATTTTGATTTATTTACGTAATTCCCATTTTTCTTACCAATGCCGGCATGGAAACTTGCGGTAGGTATATCATAAGACGCACTATCACTAGTGCTAGCTTCTTGAATCAATATTTCACGTTGTATTGCCTTTCTAAGATTTCCTAGAGTCCAGTCGTCGTTTCCGTTTTCTCTTGTGATATTACTTTTTACGGCAATAGGGAGCTTACCAAGCATAAGTGGGATAACCAGGGAACCATATGTATCTTGGCACTGTCCTAAAGATTCTAGTTCACGGATATAAACCTCTGACTTATCCGAAAAAATACGGATACTTTCTAATGTGTATGAGGGTGCTGGCAAATCTAAAAGAGCTTTCATATAAGCGTTCACAATTTTGTGTGTTTTTCCAAAGCGATTTACTAACAACTCCACGGCTTTGTGATAGTTTGCGCTGGACAAGTTTAAACCATTTATGACATTCAAAGCGTCTGCATCTAGAAGTGACTGTAGGTACGTGAATTTCTGGACATCAGTAAGTGTATGATTGCTGTGAATTGTGTTTTCAAACGACTCCCAAAAGTATTGCCACTCTAGAATATCCCCAGAAAAAGTAGGTAGGGTTATGACGTGGCGTGTGTTTGGGATGCTTTCATGAGATAATTCTGTACATGTACGTGTAACTGCTTGTGCTATTTTCTTATAACGGCGTAAATTTGTTTCAAGATCTAAATTATACTCATCTGCATCTGTGATTTCAACTTCTATATCTTCATCCGATGTATTTTCCAAAATCTGTTCATCCAGTTTAAGAATTACACTTTGTTTTTTCACTATAGCGTCAATAATTGGATCTGCAATGTCAATATCCATCTCCGAATCAGTGTTCAGCTCATCTAGTTTCTTGAAGAATTTCGTAACAGAGGCTCTATTTCCAGCTCGAATAGACTTGATTCTCGACGAATCCATCTTCTATCCTGGTCACGGCACCAGTCTCGTGATCGTATAAGTTGTAGTTGCGTTGTGTTTTGAATAGAGAAAAAGACGTCTATACAAATGGATGATTTAATGCTGGTAAGATACAATGACGTTAAATACATAGCAACCATGACGTTACATATAGAGAGCGGTAACGCGTAAATGTATATGTTTGAATCCTGCGTAATGTGATTGTCTCTATTTATCCTCGACAAATGTCATATGAAAAATTAACATGTGCGTCCCTAAAAATGTTATAATAATTGTTTATGTATCAAATGTGGTTGATTAAACACAATGTCACTATCATAGTCACTCAGCTTCAAGGAGCGAATTGGTCCTAAGTAATCGGTATGAAGTGAAAGTTTATGTTAACGGTACTTGCACTATACAGATTAAAGTATGTATCTGTGTTTGCATCTTTTGAAGCATCTAAGAAGGTGTAGTCCTCTTGTTTAACACTGTTTACACATGAAGTTCCAATGACATCTTCTGTGTAGGTAAATGTTCATGTTGGCTCAATGAAGGTAAACTTGATTCCCATGTTTGATTTAGTGATTCTGGGAATGGATTATTCCAATCAAAAGTAGATAAAAGCCTTAAGGTTGGACTTATGAATAACTTGTCCTTGATAATCACGGGTGTTGCTAAGCTAATAGGGTCATACAAACTGTTGACTGTTGACAGAAATCCGCGGCGTGTAAATGGCTTGTAGTCAGAAGACACCCTTAAGGTGAACTCGTCCAGTTCAGTGTCCCAGGAAAGACCTAAGCTCATCTGTAACAAGAGATCTGCCAATTCAAGGTCGAGGTCCTTGAGATTTGTGGCAAGGTCATCTGATTGAAATGCTTCGAGCACTGATCTGCAGTTTGAAGCGACTATATCTACCACATGAGTGGGCTTTTCAGAGTTGCAACCTAAAATTCATATCAAATGATTTTGTTCCATGGTTTGATATTTGCCTACCGTTCTCTAAAAAGGTTTGTCTGGTATGAACTTCTCGAAAGTTGGGGCTAATCCAACTGGTGTCTCACTATCACGCGGAAACAATAAAATAGATTGTACATTGCCGACAATTACGGTTTTGTTCACATTGACAAGTTGTTGTTCCTGCAATCTTCCAAGGCATACATTTCCAACAATAACCCATCATAAGGGTAAAAGTTGTGCATACGGTAAATCGTTGACTCCTACACGGTGTTCAAGAACATGGTGTGCTCTAATTAGGTCACGGCCTATTAACATCTGGATCTCAGACTGATTGTCAATGTCAGGAATACAACTCGATATGTCCTTTATGTGAGGATAACTAGAAGCTATAACAGGTGAGGGTATCTCCTCACGATTGTTAGGAATGTCGCTACATTCGATTATTTCAGGTACATTAAGACAATGACGCTTTCTTTACTCATTTGAGCAGACCACTACTGGGATGTAATCATCTTTGATTACATCCCAGTAGTGGTCTGCTCCAATGAGTAAAGAAATCTGAAAGCTATTATCCTCTGATAACGGGTGGGCTAGTTTTAGTCCTTTCAAATAATGTAGTTGCTGCGAAATGTACCTGCGGTTATTCTGAATCGGCGCTGCTATGGTAGGTACAATTAATACCTTTAAAGGTATTTTCTCTCCTGAGTCTGCTTCTAAAAATACTGTGGCTTTATTCATGTGACGAACGTTCTTGTCCGAATTTCCGAAGGCGGATATGTTGAGGGTTTCCTTTCCGTCTGGCTTAACGTTCAACTTGTCGGCTATTTCCTGCGTCATAAATGATCGTTGCGCTCCTTCGTCGAAAAGGATGTGAGCGTCGGCGCACTGATTGTGTGACCATATGGGAGCTATTGCTTTTTTCAAAAAGACGGTCGAGTTTTCCTGTTTAGCAGATGTATGCATGATTGGCGTGCCGTTTTCTGTATTACTTGTAACATTCTGAACTGAAGTTTCATTGCATAACTAGTGTGGTGCTTACGTTGACATTTACGGCATGTGTTTTTCGACTTACATTCTCATATTCTATAGTTACCTAAACAATTGAAACATAGGTTTCTCTTCAAAACAATCGCCATTCTTGATTTGCTGTCGGTGTACTTTTTACATTCTGCAGGGAAATGTTGAACATTGCAATAAATGCACATTTTACTTTGAGAATAGTTTTTAGATTTTGATTTATTTACGTAATTCCCATTTTTCTTACCAATGCCGGCATGGAAACTTGCGGTAGGTATATCATAAGACGCACTATCATTAGTGCTAGCATCTTGAATCAATATTTCACGTTGTATTGCCTTTCTAAGATTTCCTAGAGTCCAGTCGTCGTTTCTGTTCTCTCTTGTGATATTACTTTTTACGGCAATAGGGAGCTTACCAAGCATAACTGGGATTAACAGGGAACCATATGTATCTTGGCACTGTCCTAAAGATTCTTGTCCACGGATATAAACCTCTGACTTATCCGAAAAAATACGGATACTTTCTAATGTGTATGAGGGTGCTGGCAAATCTAAAAGAGCTTTCATATAAGCGTTCACAATTTTGTGTGTTTTCCCAAAGCGATTTACTAACAACTCCACGGCTTTGTGATAGTTTGCGCTGGACAAGTTTAAACCATTTATGACATTCAAATCGTCTGCATCTAGAAGTGACTGTAGGTACGTGAATTTCTGGACATCAGTAAGTGTATGATTGCTGTGAATTGTGTTTTCAAACGACTCCCAAAAGTATTGCCACTCTAGAATATCCCCAGAAAAAGTAGGTAGGGTTATGACGTGGCGTGTGTTTGGGATGCTTTCATGAGATAATTCTGTACATGTACGTGTAACTGCTTGTGCTAATTTCTTATAACGGCGTAAATTTGTTTCAAGATCTAAATTATACTCATCTGCATCTGTGATTTCAACTTCTATATCTTCATCCGATGTATTTTCCAAAATCTGTTCATCCAGTTTAAGAATTACACTTTGTTTTTTCACTATAGCGTCAATAATTGGACCTGCAATGTCAATATCCATCTCCGAATCAGTGTTCAGCTCATCTAGTTTCTTGAAGAATTTCGTAACAGCGGCTCTATTTCCAGCTCGAATAGACTTGATTCTCGACGAATCCATCTTCTATCCTGGTCACGGCACCAATCTCGTGATCGTATAAGTTGTAGTTGCATTGTGTTTTGAATAGAGAAAAAGACGTCTATACAAATGGATGATTTAATGCTGGTAAGATACAATGACGTTAAATACATAGCAACCATGACGTTACATATAGAGAGCGGTAACGCGTAAATGTACATGTATGAATCCCGCGTAATGTGATTGTCTCTATTTATCCTCGACAAATGTCATATGAAAAATTAACATGTGCGTCCCTAACAATGTTGTAATAATTGTTTATGTATCAAATGTGGTTGATTAAACACAATGTCACTATCATAGTCACTCAGTTTCAAGGAGCGAATTGGTCCTAAGTAATCGGTCTGAAGTGAAAGTTTATGTTAACGGTACTTGCACTATACAGATTAAAGTATGTATCTGTGTTTGCATCTTTTGAAGCATCTAAGAAGGTGTAGTCCTCTTGTTTAACACTGTTTACACATGAAGGTCTAATGACATCTTCTGTGTAGGTAAATGTTCATGTTGGCTCAATGAAGGTAAACTTGATTCCCATGTTTGATTTAGTGATTCTGGGAATGGATTATTCCAATCAAAAGTAGATAAAAGCCTTAAGGTTGGACTTATGAATAACTTGTCCTTGATAATCACGGGTGATGCTAGGCTAATAGGGTCATACAAACTGTTGACTGTTGACAGAAATCCGCGGCGTGTAAATGGCTTGTAGTCAGAAGACACCCTTAAGGTGAACTCGTCCAGTTCAGTGTCCCAGGAAAGACCTAAGCTCATCTGTAACAAGAGATCTGCCAATTCAAGGTCGAGGTCCTTGAGATTTGTGGCAAGGTCATCTGATTGAAATGCTTCGAGCACTGATCTGCAGTTTGAAGCGACTATATCTACCACATGAGTGGGCTTTTCAGAGTTGCAACCTAAAATTCATATCAAATGATTTTGTTCCATGGTTTGATATTTGCCTACCGTTCTCTAAAAAGGTTTGTCTGGTATGAACTTCTCGAAAGTTGGGGCTAATCCAACTGGTGTCTCACTATCACGCGGAAACAATAAAACAGATTGTACATTGCCGACAATTACGGTTTTGTTCACATTGACAAGTTGTTGTTCCTGCAATCTTCCAAGGCATACATTTCCAACAATAACCCATCATAAGGGTAAAAGTTGTGCTTACGGTAAATCGTTGACTCCTACACGGTGTTCAAGAACATGGTGTGCTCTAATTAGGTCACGGCCTATTAACATCTGGATCTCAGACTGATTGTCAATGTCAGGAATACAACTCGATATGTCCTTTATGTGAGGATAACTAGAAGCTATAACAGGTGAGGGTATCTCCTCACGATTGTTAGGAATGTCGCTACATTCGATTATTTCAGGTACATTAAGACAGGATGACCCGTCCAGTGACTCTAGTACGTATCCGGAAGTCCTTCTTTCACTACTGACGAACCTCCCAGCACAAGAAACAAGTGCGTATACGATTTCTTTGCCATTTTTTCTGAAGAAATTGAAGAAATCTGAAGTAGCTAAAGTTCTGTTACTTTGGTCGTTTGTCACGCAGTAAACAGTTTTGAAACGTTCTGGTCTATCAGTATGATATACTTTGGCAAGTACTATCTTGGAGCAAGAATTACTAGTATTGTTTATCGAGTCACATATTCTAGTGTATGTGTTGCTAATCTGTTCATTTGAATTCTCCTCCTCGTGCTTTTGCTGGGGTTCATTTTCAACGTCTACGTGTAAGGCTGAAGGATGGTCACAAGAATCACACATGCTACATTTGACATCCTCTTTACATTTGTCAGGGAAATGTCTCTTAGGTCCGCAACACTTGAAACACAAACCTTTCTGCTTAATTAAATCAAGTCTCTCTGATAATGGTTTAGCACAAAAACCACGGCACGTGTTGAGTGTATGGTTAGTTCCGTGAAGTGGACATTAGTCCTCATTCGACTTCTGAAACGGTGGCCTGTAGTCATTGTTACCAATGTCGGTTTTAATGCTTGACACTTGCGTGGGACTTTGAAATCTGGTTTGCTTTGATGTGGTTGGTTTTGTGTCTTGATTGTCATAAATGAATCCAGGGTCACTACGCACTTTAGCAAGGTTTTGCAGGAATGGCACAAAGAAGGAGAATGGCGGATATGCTCCATTGTTCTTTGACTTATAACCATTGGCGGTAGTAGTCCACGTTTCTTGAATGTTGTAAGGTAGTCTGGTTACAAAACGATTTACACCAAGAGAGGAATCGAAGTAAGCAAATATAGTAGAAAACTTTTCATCATACGAATAGAATCTATCTCTGCAGCTAAGTCTGCGAAGTCATAAAGTTCCTTTCGGTTATCGTTTGAAAGTTTTGGAAAGTTAACTATACGTGAGTAAAGTGAGGATTCGATCATCTCTGGACTACCAAATCTAGCATCTAAGCGTTCCCATATAAGACGCACTGCAGTAGCTGTATTATGAGCATCTGTGTGTGTTACATTTTAATGTTGTGTCGTTGTTCTCCTCTTATATTTAATGCGTTTCCCTCAGTTTACGTTTGATACCCAAATTTTGTTTTCTGTCCCTAGATTTACGAGTTTTGAACAGCGGTATACTACTGTTGCCTTTATTAGCACATCTTATGTTCTGAGCATGCTGTTTTGAGCTTGGTCCCAAATACTTTGTAAGAAGGTCGAACTGTTCCAATGGGTTTGTATCTAGCTCAGTCATTATGTGTTGAAAACTAATTTTCAAAGATGAGAAATGTGACGGCTGGTCATCAAATGATATGAGTCTAGATGTGATTGAGTCTTTCTTCACCATGAACTTGGCAAATTCTTGTGCTTCATTCCTCTGGGTAGGAACAAAAGGTTGTGCTGTAGGATTCAATGGTCCAAAAGAATGAATAGGAATGTTTACATTGTTCGCTTTAAAGTCATGTTTGCTAAAATGTAAGGAATGATGTGAGCGCGATTGCTCCACAAATTCTGCTGTACGTTGTTCTGTAATGTTAAGTGTATCTGGAACGTTAGAACTACGGTACTTTCTTTCGGACATTCTGTCTTCTTTGGCATGTTGAACTACTGGATTAGCGATCCTTGGTGGTTCGTAACTTTCACCATAGTCTTTAAGATCGAAATCATATGCCTTCTTAACAGCTTGTAATCCCGACTCAGCTTCGTCAACGTGTCGCTTTATAGCGAGAACGTTTTTCTCTGCTTTGAGTGTAGCTTCGCGGTGCAACAACTCCGCCTCCACTTTGGCATATCTAAGTCGTGTCTCAGTGGTTTCAAGTTTCACTGCTTGTTTAAGAATCTCTGATTGAGCACTTAGTGACGAGTGTCTTGTTGACCCAGTATGACGGGAACTATTTTGGGAGCTACGACTTTTATGAGTTCGTTCACTATTTTCTATTGATCTCCTAGGCAGCAATTCACTTAGAGATGTTGTTTGACAACTGATATCTTAGCCTTTAAAGCATAGAATGACACTTTAAATGATGCATGCTCACTTTCACTTTCTCTTGTCCTATATGATTTTAAGAAATCAAAATATCTGTTAGTTTCTTTCTCATACTTAAACATACAACAACTTCAAAAGTTCATCTCTGTATGTTGACGCTGTGGAGAGGTCCACCACTGGATTATCTTCTACATCTAGTATAATAGCGTTTATATCTCGTTTAATAGTTCTAATAATATATTGATGTCTTTCATTAGACTGTTGGAAAAGGTGATCTCCATATGATGTTAGTGTTCTAGAAGATCTTAGCTCTCTTTCAGAAACGGATTCTGACTGTTACATGTTGAATCTATCTTGGGTTCAGACCCCGGATAGGGTGAACAACTGAAAGTACAAAATAACAATCATAAGCATACTATTAAGTCAACACTTATACAATAAATGTCAAAAAATAGTACATATATACACAAATAAAATGGTTATATAGTTCACTACGAGTAACTCTTGTACACTACACTTCGAAAAACAACATCAATATATATCAGAAAAAGGTTACACGAAAGTATCTATATATGCAATAAAAATGACAGGTTGCATATGTCATTGACTGTACTTTTCATACGGTGCACGATACAAAATTTACACACGTTAAAACTGTGCGGTACTGTATTTCTAGAAAATTCGAGCGTGACCCTCGTCTACATCAATAAAACACAAAAATAAATCCTAATATGTGGGATTGACAAATAATGAATGGAATTTAAAGGGCAAATGCATACATAAAAAATACAAACAGTACTGTAAATTCACAGCGGCAATATTTGTTCATGTCGTGCGTAAATGAACACCAATAATCAAATATGAAGTTGCATAAAATGTATAATTCAACAATATGCACAACGATATAAAAGGTAAACTTACTCTAGTGTTGGATTAAACTTCAAATAGAAAAAACAACGTGTTTCAGTTTTGACAAATATCGAGGGATAGATGAGGGATAGATGAAAATTTTGTAAATTTTGTATGACTGGGGAGTGAAATGATAAATTAAAAGGACGACATGGTCAATTCGGAACTTTACCAAAACAGTACATATTCTTTTATCAGCAAATGACATCAGGGGTGACTACAGAAAAGAAATTTGGCACCTTATGTCTTCTTTCAGCCGCAGTAAAACCTTGTTAGGTAGTTTAAGCCCAGTACCCAGTACTTCGGTACTGGCATGAAAATAGGGATTTTCAGTGTTATTAAAATATGCTGTTACAAAAGTATTATAAATTATTATAAATTAAGGAATGTATCTCCCTCATGCAAAGCTCTGATTCCTTTCACGGATTTTGGCTATACTTTTTGGACCATTTGGATTATAGCTCTTCAACTTTTATATAAGCTTTGGATTTCAAATATTTTGGCCATGAGCATCACTGAAGAGACATGAATTGTCGAAATGCGTATCTGGTGCAAGAACATTGGTACCGTTAATTTTAGTACGTCCTCTTTCTAGTTAGAAATTTATACTGAATGTTAAGTTACAATGGAATAATAAGTTAGATTAAATATTTTCAAAGATAAATCAAATTTTGAATTAACATAGCTACTCCCTTTTCTTAAAGACTCAGGTGGAAGATTTATAGAATGATATACTGTTCAAGCACCTGTTACAGATAGGTACATTTAAAAGGTGTGTGTGATTTGTTTTGTTTGTAAGCAGAATGTCGACTAAAAGAAACACACATACATGTACAAAGGTGTCAGTATTCACCTCAGAAACTTACAAAACCTTTGAATAGACTTATTAAGAAGGGATATAATTACGATACTGTTGTCAAGTCATTAAAGATTGCATATGTTGGCGTTAATATTGAGTCACTGATAAGGTCTTTGCGTCGGAACTAAACACATTTATTCTAAAAACAGTTGTTGGCATGACACGGGTTATGTTCTTCTCATATATGTTATGATGGTATGATACTAAACCCCTAACGGGAAGGATTGTGCCTGATGTTCATATGATGAAATCATAATCTTTCAGTCAGTTTAATTGAAGTCTGGAGCTGGCATGTCAGTTAACTGCTAGTAGTCTGTTGTTTTTTATGTATTATTGTCATTTTGTTTATTTTCTTTGGTTACATCTTCTGACATCAGACTCGGACTTCTCTTGAACTGAATTTTAATGTGCGTATTGTTATGCGTTTACTTTTCTACATTGGTTAGAGGTATAGGAGGAAGGGTTGAGATCTCACAAACATGTTTAACCCCGTCGCATTTTTGCGCATGTCCCAAGTCAGGAGCCTATGGCCTTTGTTAGTCTTGTATTATTTTAATGTTAGTTTCTTGTGTACAATTTGGAAGTTAGTATGGCGTTCATTATCACTGAACTAGTATATATTTGTTTAGGGGCCAGCTGAAGGACGCCTCCGGGTGCGGGAACTTTTCGCTACATTGAAGACCTGTTGGTGACCTTCTACTGTTGTTTTTTTTATTTGGTCGGGTTGTTGTCTCTTTGACACATTCCCCATTTCCATTCTCAATTTTATACATACGACAATAACAGAAAAAATGTATGATACTGAATTTTTACGGTACAATGAAATCATAAGTTCGATTGAAAAAAGCTAATTTATATTTTGAATAACACGCCACCTTTTTAAAGACTCTTGACAATTTATAGAGTGATATACTGAGTAAGCATCTGTCACACATAGGGATCTCTTAAAGGTCTTTTGTTTGTTAGCAAAATCTATGATGTCAATCATTCAATCATGTCATGCTAATTATTTAATGAAACACGCATACAAAAGTCATATATATACACACAAAAATAACAGAAACAATTTCCATCAAAAGTCTTTGAAACCAATAGTTTGATGAAATCTAACTTAATGTGTGTCCTACATTCAGGTATATGTGCTAACTTTGGTCGAGAAAAATACAGAGAAAACAGATAAGAAAACGCTGTATGACTTATGCGCATGCAGTATGGGTTTAACTCATTGTTGAAGGCCGTACGGTTACCCATAGTTGTTTTAACACCCATTCTCTGTAACCGTCAACCAAAGTTGGGCACGGATGGTCACCAATTTTGTTGAAACTTTCTGACAACAAACATAGACATGAAATATGAAAAAAAAGTCTGTACATGTCACCCTGAATTATGTATGGTTACCATGGCAACAGGCTTTAAAATGTTGAAAATAGCTGATTTTTGCTATTCACGGCTTACAGTGACTTATATACAGCATAATAGGTTTGCTGCAGTTTATATCATATCAAATTCTTTTAAATACTTGTTCAGTGACATTTTTTCACTTTTTCTGATATCATACTCAAATTGACATTTTTAATCTAGGTAAGTAATTTTAGCATATTCTTATGCAATTATGCACTGACTTTCTTCATATTTTTTGCTAAAACGCATCCATTCCTTAATGAACTTAATAATAGCTTGTATTTAAAAAGATCCATATTTTTCTTTAATGCAATAACATTTTTGGGGTTCATTAGATTTTTTTCAAAAAAATTGGAATGAAAGTGCAAAATATTGCCTGAACTATACAAGAGTTATTTCCCTTTTAAGAACTCGCCTAAGGATAAAAATAGTAAAGTCATTTATTTACCTAAACAACAATGGAGATAGACGTCTGCTACAACTTTTACTATTTTTAATCAGTATATTATACATTTTACATTTTATATCTAATTTTAAATTATATCTATATGATGGCTTGCCAATTTTATATGAATGATAAGGCTTTACATTTATGTTCAGAGGACATAATTAATTTGATTGAACATAACAACTATGATGAACAAGTGGCAGTGTGTACAAACCATTACTAAAATACAATGAAAACAAAGATTCATTTAAAACTAATAGACAGGAAGCTTTATCATACAATTATACACATTTTAATCAAATATCTGTATAGTAAAGAATTAAACTTTTTATGATATGTTCTCTTAAATTGAATGTATTGCAGACAATTACAGTTAAAAGTGATCCATTTTCAATCCTAGAAGATACATGTAGTCAGGAAACATGTGAAAGTGAACAAGTTTGTTTGAGTCAAACTTCGGGGTCCTCGAAAACTGTCTAAATTGGGTATTTTATATACCTGTTGAACTCCTCCATGTATCCAAGGATCAAATCATGGTAACATATAATATTTTATATTTTTAAACTCTATCATTATATCAATTTGTTATGATATTCATATAAATAATAGGTATTTTAACCAATATATTGCTATTTAAGTGGATATTAGTGCCCAAAGTAGGCCTATTTCATAGTTGAAAAATAACAATTTTGAAGGTAAAATTAGAATATCCTGTTACCATGGCAACCATGGTCCATAGCAACAATATCAATATTTTTTTTTTCATTTATACATAAAAGTGTATTAACTGACAAAATTTGAAGCTTTTCTGAGACTATGCGTGCCACGACCTATATGTGGCATGGTTGATATTTACAGAGAATCCGTGTTAAATCTTGGGCTTTCTCAAAGTGTAAAAATACACCGTCGATCCAAAACAATGTAACGATAGTGATGTGTTTCTGTAGTTGAACAACGATTTTTTCTAACATATTTACGGCAATGTGTTAACATTAATTATTGTATACGTTTCCAGGTTAGAAATGCTGTAATTATACGAAGTATGATAGAATGAACTCACATTATTTTAAAAATAAATTTAACATAAGACATACAAAATATCGCGATTGTCGTTGCAGTAGTTAGATTCGGACAATTGCTGAAAAAAAATCAGCTATACTTTTTTCTAGGAAAGGTGCAATCAACCATGGAGCATGTAAGAATGTTAACGCTAAGACATACGTTCTCTCTTTTATTTTGTGTTAAAGAGATGTTTTTGAGCTTTTTATTTTTTCATGATTTCACTTGCCATTCGGTATAATTTTGAAATCTTTTATTTTTCATGAATAGGACAAACACTTTTGTGTACGTTTTTGGTTTCAATAAAAAAAAATCACAACTATTCGAGAAGAAAACAGTTAGTAACGAATCGAACATCTCTTTGTCGGAAATATATTTCAGACTGTTCGCCAGACTCAGTTGAAATGTAAGAATAGGTGTACTCAAATAGTCAAACATTTGCTATCTATGTTTTCAACAGCAAACAACAAAAAATGACAAACGAGTTCCAAATTGTTTTTCTTTTATTGTAATTGCTATAATAGAGATCACGGGAATCATTAACTATGAACGTTGCTGGTTTTTTTTTTTTGCGGTGTCGATAATTACTCCCCCTGAACATCGGTGGGACTGCTATGCTCGAAACATAAGCTTTAACCCCTGTTCCGAAACTGGTACTATTTTCATGGAATTGAAATATAAAGTGCAATGACGACACAGGGTTCGATCCAGCCGTTTTCAAAAGGGGTTTCCAACCCAAGATAAAAAGGGGGTGTCCGACCATTTATCCCTGTTCAAAAGCATTGATCGGTAAGAAAAGGGGTGTTCCAAGGCCCGGAACAGCCTGTGATATCTCACTGCGACGTTGTTTATATCAACACAAAGTTTAAACGCAAATCTATTCAATTGATTGTTAGGGATAAGAAAAATGCAAAAGTGTAGCAAACGAGAAGAAATTGTTATAAAAATCACAATCTGTTTAAGTCGACAAGGCAACAGTTGCTGACACAAAGTTGTAATCGTGCATAACAAAAATGACACCAACATTTCTTTTTCAAATGAAACAGTTTGTAAGTATCCTCTGAACAATATTTTTGCTGGTTTTCGTATACTAACCATTGCATTAAAAGTACCCTGTTTGGCAGGGAAAGTCTATTGCTCCTACTGATAATATATATATCATACATATATCTACACCTTCGGTCCTTATAAATCCTTGTCTTCAAATATCGGCTGTGTGCGGTCCTGATGGTAAATCAAGAAAAGCGCTTCGGACACTTGCATTTTAAACGTGTTGCTTACATCTTTTTTTTTTTTTTATAGAAGACACCATTTGCTATTTTGTATATTTATTGTTGGTTTGTTTTCTATTTTGAGATGACCCTTTGTTTTTGTCACCTGTAATCGTAAGTCTAAAGTGTAATCCTAGGCATAGACCTAGTGTCCGCAAATGTCTATTATGCTGTACAATATTAAGTATGACAGAACCTTTCTTATTTGGTTGCCAGTGTACGTATGGAATACTAAAGTAAGGGGTAACTGAATTAGATCATTTTCGCAGTTTTTAACTTGCCCTCCTTATAATGTTTTAATAAGACTTACAGTTAAAGTTGAAGCCTTTGTAGGATAGTTTCTGATGAAAGATTATGCTTTTGATGAGGGATTGACTTGTTATAGTACAGTTGGGTATCCACTTGATTTTTATAACAAATTGATTGGGTGTTTAATTCCAACGTTTATTGCATTGTCAATGTGACACCCATGAAATAAAGAGTTACAATAGCTGAAAATTGCATATGGATTTATATAATGTGGTAATGGAGTCGAGGCATATTTGGCCGTATTTGGGAAAAACCTTGTAGCGTAATAGAAACAAATTTGTATCAGATTTTAGTTGGCTGAGTTGTCTAAGTATATCATCTATTGTAATACTGCCTGTTAGCACTGAGGTTGTGATTTCATCACCTTACCTGACTGATGCGTTCCATGTCGGTCGGTCTTAAGTGATAAGATGGTGTCTATTGCCTGGAACGCGACGGTTTTCGGCAAGACTCCGGTTTCCCTCATTAATAAAACTGGTCGCAAAGACACACCGAGAGTGCTGACATTGCGATAAACTTCAAGTAAATTAAAGTAATGTAAATATTCACTAGTGTAATGTATTTGCTAAAAAAAAATATTTTAAACAAAATGTATGTCCGTTCACATACTTCAGATAAATGCTGTATGATAAACACGGGAAGGAATATAAAAAGGTACGGCGGCGCTGAAACGCTGCTGTCTGTCTTATCTTATACTTTACTTGCATATTTTACGGAAAACCAAGTTCTTATACTTGTAACTAGTTTCTGGATACATTATTGACTTTCATTGGTCGATTTACACCATTAGGAATCAAATATAAGTGAAGTAGGGAAAAGTTGACATTACCATTTCATAAATAAATACGACTTTTTGTCAGATTTCATACTTTTAATCTTTATATTTGCCTAATGATAATTATTAATGGACCTTTCAATTTTGGGCGATATCTTTTTGCGCCAAAAAGTAACTCATTTGCGCCACAACTTAATTGCGCCAATACTTCTTTTGCGCCACCTAATTTTCAAAATTATAGGTATCATTTGCGCCAATAAAATAATCATCCTAATAAAATTATCCCGCTTTCTGGCTCGTTACACAATATAAAGTCATCATCTTTGTTTGTAACAACACCAATATCATCCAATATTCTGTGAAATTCTGCTCGACTTTTAGGTTGAGCCGGATGCAGTTTTATTCTCTCCATATACATTGACTGACGCACATATTATAAATCTTTCTTTTCTAAATTTTCTTCTTCAATTTTGAAGAGCTCTGATTTTTTTTATTTTTGAAGGTCGCTCTGGCAACATATCGGTTGCTTTTCTTTTGCACGCAGAACTTTCTCAAAATTTGACGTTCTTATTTCTGGACTTTTGTTTCATGACATCACGATTCATCTGTGAATAACCTAGCACAACACGACTTAACTGTACATCTCCACCTTATTTCTCCAGTTTTCCTTAACTGTTACATCACCACCTTATTTCTCCAGTTTTCTGTACAAATGCCTGACGGAATTTTGTGTTCTTCAACAATGATGACCGGTTTTTCCTCTATCAGACTCTATTTTCTTGAATGGTATATCAGACACTCTTGACTCGTGAAAAAATATTCTATTACTAAACAATTTATTTTTTTAGTGAGTTTTCTTAAATTTGATGAGTGTTCAATTAAATCTTAAGCGGAAATTTTAATAATAGTACATGTATGATATAGGTAAAACATGTACAGGTATGATATAAGTAAAAAATATTTACAGGTAAATGTGGCGCAATTTCATTTCATTTATTGGCGCAATTAATACCATCAAAATAAAAGAGAGTGGCGCAATTAATACCTTTTCAAAACTGCAATTGGCGCAAATTGATTCTGCCCTCAATTTTGTTATGACAATGTTTTGATTTTTGTTATAATGCCTCATTTGCTATTTAAATCGCTGATGGGATAGTGGGTCTAAATATTTGACTGTCTCTAGGGCTATTATTGCACGGGAAATACAATTAAATATAAATATCTTATTAATAATTTGAAGATATTTAAATGTTAAAACTTAACTGAACTGTCTTTAGCTGTTCGATATGGCTTTGTTGTTGACACTTTTTCTTCTATTTATAGGTAAATATGAAATTTATATGCGTGCTCTTTTTTCTTTTATATTTTTGTATTTATACTTAAAATCTTTACGTATTGTTTCAGTTTTCGTGTCAATTTTTATTTTATTTGTTCGGATTTTGTTTGCATAAATATTCTTCTGATTAACTGAAACATTAATCTCTTACTCATCATATCAATCATCTTTTATCTGGCTCAATTTTTATCATTAAATTTGATTTCCGTAATCGCCATAATGGAAATAAAAAAATGTTTTCAGTACAAAAAACGATCACTTGTATTTTTAATTTAATCACAAAAGACAAATATGAATGTCAATATTACACTTTCATACACGCCATGACTTTCGAACAGTGGTATACTACTGTGGCCTTTATTCATATTATTTTATACAGATAATGAGTCGAATACAATTGTTCGTTTGAGATCCTTCAACTGTTGTAAGTTATCACTTATGTGTCCTATAGTATTTAAAGAATATAGATACGTACAATAAAATATTTGTATTTACCTTATAATATCAATCATTGAAAATTATTTTGTAAGTATGATTTTACCAAGAGAACTTGTTAAAATGTGGTATTTTTCTCAACGTTTTCTATAATATTTAAAAGCTAAAAAAAAATGTTTATTACGGTTAATGATTTAATTTCTTTATGAAACTCACAAACCAGTAATTGCTCACAAGTTGCTCTCTTTACAATATCTATACCGTTTATTTGTTTAATTGAAGAAAAAAAATCACCAATGAAAACAAATTTAATACTGATATCTTTGGTCATTCAGTGAATTTACAGTTAGTTTTTGGTATTGTCAAAGACCACCGTGTATTTGTGTTCTGTTTAGGAAGTTGATGAATGCAATGTATTATAAAGGACATCAACTTCTAGTAAACCAATATCATCGTTGGACGTTTGTGCTTTTGGATTGAACATTTGATTTTTTTAAGGGGACATATGCGCTTTAAAAAACGTTTTTTTCTACCGAACATTCATGGTTTATCAACATTACATTTGATTTATTTAATTTTGAACTAGTTGACAGTTTTCTGTTCAATGATGCTCTTCATGAAAGACAAATTGCAGGATTAGTTGTCAAACTGTTTATTATACCACTATCAAATGAGTCTGATTATTTATTGTTTCTTTTCTGTATGTTGGCTGCTCAGCAAATAATATATTGGTTGAAATAGTTGTAGTCAATAGCTATAGACGTCCTAACTTATTTAAAACCCTACGTCAAATGATAACCTTCCAATATGGCGGAAGGAAATAAACTCATATATAACAACCTCAACTACTTTCATCAATATCAACATGAACTGATGTTTGTTGAAAATATTCACTAATTCAAAACAATCTTAATGTTGAAAAAAAACGGACAATGAAAATTTAAAGATGAAATCTCCAAACACAGGTTGTCAATTTTGCAAGTAAATGGATGTTGTCACGTTGATTGTTTTTTTTTTTTGTTATTTGAAAAAAGAATTGCCATAGATGAGATATGTGGGATCGCCTTTCCAGTAAACATCGTTTTGGGATCTTCTCGTTCCCTTTTTGTTTTTTATTTTGTAAAAGTCTATGCTTCAGTTGCTCTCTTGTTGGTCACACTTTCCTATAAGATAAATAATTTTAAATGCATTTCACACGTATTACCTAGCTCCGACAGGTTTTAATATGACAACAAAAATGTAAAAGTAGGAAAAAGGCATTACTCAGGGAAAATATCTAAATAAAAATTGTTGAGTAATTGTTCTCCTATTTGTCATTTTTTTTTCAATCGTTATACTATTATATTATTTTTTGAGATAAAAGATCAACAAGAGATAAATGGACCTTTTCTTCGAGTCCTTATAGGGAAATGAATACACGATAAATAAATATAAGAAGATGTGGTATGAGAACCAATGAGACAATTCTCCATCCAAGTCACAATTTATAAAAGTAAACCATTAAAGGTCAAAGTACGGTCTTCAACACGGAGCCTTGGCTCACATCACACAGAAAGCTGTAAAGGTCCCCAGACATTACTATTGTAAAACCATTTAATCGGAAAAAAACAAAGGTCTAATCATATAATAAACGAGAAACACTTATAATCCACATCAACAAACGACAACTACTGAACAGCAGATTCCTGACTTAGGACAGGTGCAAACAATTGCAGCGGGTTAAAACGTTTAATGGTACCAAATCTTCATCCTAATCTGAAACAATTGTGTAACATCACAACATAGAAAGACACACTATAAAACATTAATTGACATGGATTAGCTCAATTAAAAGACATATTAACACAAGTGAACATACACTGTACGAACAAATTTGATTTGACACCGCCCGAGTTACTATTTTAAAAGTACAAATAACATTGAACTAGAATCAGGATAACCCTTTCTTAACACAGTTAAAAGTTAAATTGAGGAACTGATTTTAAAGAGGATTAGATTATAATCGCTTTCTGTTATATAATTTGTAAACCTTTTAGTTTAAAACTGTTTATAATATAGGATATGTTTGATACTGGGAAACTATATTTATTAATCGGATAGTGTGACAAAAAAAACCCAACTGAACCTTATATTAGCATAACAAATCATAAATGGAGAGAGGATCATAAGACCGAAATTTACTACCATAAGTCGATGGGAAAGGCAAGGTCTCCTTGCTATCCATATTCATGATATTTTATTTTTGTTTCGTATATGTAAACCGTATCAATATATAGATAAACCGTTTATTCTTGAGTTAACTCTATTAGCGTTTTGGCTAACTAATATTGTTAAATATCTGTTCTTTGTATAGCTACCCTACATGCTCCCTTTTCATTTCATACATATATTTGGTTCCACACGCGGAAGAATGGACTTTGATTTGAATATGTTTAACTTATATATGTTTTTATAATATGAAGGTGCATTCTGTTTTACAAATGTATTGATTTTATGTTACAAATATAATTTTTTAAGATTGTTTTAACTTTCAGTATAAAAAAATAATAGAAATCAGATTTCAATAGTCATAGTCATAAATTGAGATAAAAATCTATAGACCCTACAAGTATAACTAAATGTTTTTAATACCAATTCTAAGGAATTAATCTTCACAGATATGTTTATATTGTCATTACAATAAACAAAAATATTGTTTTTTAACATACACATTTTACAGGACAAAATAATTGACCACAGGTGTTTAAAAACCACGGCTTACTTTGCTTTACATTTAAACAATTTAACATGTTGTGTTTATTGATCGTTGGGATTGAAATACACATCTAAATATTGTTTTAACATATACTTGTCTGTTATGACATTTGGTATTGCAATTTACCAAAAAGTCACAACAAATATTATTATATAACGAATGTTTGAAGATTGTATCAATGTTAAATGCCTGTTATTGTTTGGTAGGTAAAGAGTTTGACATAGACAAACTTTCTTTAATGTTCGTTTGATATGTGACCGATTGGTAGACAAGCGTCTATTCATACGCTCTTGTTTTCTGATTCAAAACTTCATAATAATATACAAATAAAGAAAAATATAATGCAGCATATCTATTGTCATAAACAATCATAATGTCCATTAACACTCGTCGATTTGACTAACTAGGTCCTTGTAATTGGAAAAAGCAAACCGTAAATCCACAAAAAATTCTGAACTCAAAAAATTCAAAATCAGAAAGTCCCTAATCCAATGATAAGAAAAAGCTTCAACACATCAAACGAATGGATAACAACTGTCATATTTCTGACTTGGTACAGGCATTTTCATATGTAGAAATATGGATATAATCTTCTTTTATAGCTAGCTAAACCTCTCACTTATATGACAGTCGCATCAAATTCAATTATATTGACAACGATGTGTGAACCAAAATAATAAAAATACTAATAGGTAAAAATGTCAAAAAGGTGTACAGCTATCAACATTGTGTTATAATCTTAATCACGATAAAAACCAAAAAATAATTAACAACCAGAATGACGGAAGGTATAAGTACAGAGCCAAGTCATATGTAACGAAGAAACACAAAAAAACAATTTAGACAAAGCACATTAACAACAATGACAAGAATACAGAAATCTTTTTAGAACAATAACACAAGTAACATTACTTTTTAGTGGAAAAAGTAAAATTACAAAATACCGAACCCAGATAAAAATTAAAATCGGTTAGTCCCTAAGCAAATGACAAAATTTAAAAACAAGCTCTAACACATCAAGTGAATCAACAATATTCTTGCTTTGTACAGACATTACAATTGTTTCAATGTATCTTTAGCTTCAATTTAAAATTGTGTGCTAGTCACTTAATTGTGAAAAATGAAAAATCAATGTTGTTAATTTTTCAAATATTTTATCATTATGGGGTGATAAAATAATTCGGGTTTCATAATAGGCATTTTATAAAAAGCTCAAATGCTTTATGTAGGTTTCAACTATAATTTAATACTTATTTAGCATTTGACATAAATTTGAAAGTTTCTGGAATAAAGAAATGGATATGTGTATCTGGTTTGTGTTTGTGTTTGAGAAAAGGCTGGGGTGTTACACATCATTTACAACTGTAATATATCCTGATTTTGTTATATTACAAATTAATATATTTAAATTCAATTATAAGAACTATATCAACCAAATATAGAATCTAAAACTGTTAAACATGATAATATTAGGACTTTAAAGAAACTCAAAAAGTTTTAAAATTTTATTAGGTCAATGGTATAAGGGAGATAATTCCAGTTGACGTAATAAAAAAATGTTCTGAAACTTATTAGGACATAATCAGCCAATCAAATTGCGAGAAAATACTCTAAATCAGGATAATTGTATTTGTCATGAAGGAATCAAGTAATTCCAATGAATCGAGACAATATGTCTGCTTCATTTGAATCCTGACATAATTACAAAATTCATATCAGAACAGATGATTCGGACAACATTTTAACACTGTTTCTCAGCAACAAAATTACAACATATGTCAAATGATACATGTGTTCGTCATCAAAATAAAATTAGAATGATCCAAAGGTGAAGTGTATATAAAATTATACGGATCCAAAGATAAAGTGTATATAAAATTAGTCGGATCCAAATGTGAAGTGTATATAAAATTATACGGATCCAAAGATAAAGTGTATATAAAATTAGTCGGATCCAAAGATGAAGTGTATATAAAATTAGACGGATCCAAAGATGAAGTGTATATTTTTGTTACAGATAGTTTTCTTAAAGTCTAGTAACCTTGTAGAAATATCATATGGAAAAACACGTTTAAATGAAATAAGGCTGTTACATCTTTAAGCCAATGCATACTTACAAAGACTATTACATCTTTTAGCCAATGCATACGTACAAGATCTTCATATTGATGAAGTAAATGGATTGTTATTTTGGTTAAATACAAATTAACATATATGATGATCATAGAATGTTGTCAGGCCATATACTTGAATGAAAGTGGGCATCTTCTAGCAAAGTTTTGTAATTTTTTTCTAAGTGATTAATTCCCTATATAAACTTACGTACATTATTGTGTGCACTAGCGTTGAATACTCATAGATTTCTGCACATATAAAGATTATAAAATGCATGAAATCATTCCGTAAAATGTATTGTCTTATTAGATATGTGTGTAAAATGTTTTACAGCTCGGAGTTTGGTATTTTTGTTATTTTACTTTTGACTTAATTTTCATAAAACTCATAATCGTATGTAGATAATAGTCACAAGGTTATTCTATTCATAGGAGATGTTCATCCAATTACTATTTTAAATGAACAAATTCCGTAACATCATCAGTTTATTACATTTAAACATTCTTAGTTTCCTCAACGTGATTTAATCGCTCGCGCGAGTTTTGCAATGCATGACCGATCTGAGCTGATACATTCATAACATTTATTATGTGTCCCTTTTGAATACGAAGAGTAAGACGAAAACACAAAATTGTCGAAAATAATGTTGCATCCTGACCGATTACAAAATATATCCTCCTTTCTCATTGCCTTTTAAATATGTTTTTCTTACTTCAGGCCTTCCTCCTGCGATGGGTGTGTATTCCTTTACAAAAGAAGCAGCCTTGCGGAACGAACTGTTTGTAACCAATAGCTATAACAAGTTAGCAAGACCGAGAACAGATGTGACAATAACCATGCAACTGAATCTGCTGACTCTGAAGGAACTGGTTAGTATGTTTTACCTTTCCAATGTATGAAGCTGATTATTTGCTGCTTTATAACCAACTGATGATATATTTCTTGATGTCTCTTAGGTTCGTACGTAAGTTTGCATGCATACATGTGTAATTGTTATGTACTTAGTACGTTTGAATCTTTGTGTGGATGTTGGTACGGTTAAGTATGTTTTTTTTTTTATTGTAGTCTGTTTTGGTTGGGTTTTTTTCCATGATAATGTCTGTTCTTTATCTGTATTTTTTTAATTGTTTATGCTGTTTTTCGCCGAAAGATTTTTATTGATTATCATTGGATATCGTTCCCCTCTTTTGTAAAATATACACCAAGTGATATTAATTTTTAAAATGCCGGATTGTGCTAGGAAGGCAGGAAAAGCAGATGAAATTCTATATATATTACTTCACAGTGGTTGTTTTTTTTTGTTTTTTTTAGTTATATTTTTCTGATATAGGAGAATGTCTGGTAACGACTTAATTTTGCTATTACTTAGTTCATGTCAAAAATTGGAGCTCATTTGGTCATTGAAAATGCCGAAATTCATGCTTATATATGAAAAATAATTATAATATGCCACAAAACGTAAATTTTTCGATGTTTATTAATAAAATGAAAGTGGCCGCATTCGTTTTCAGTCTAAACCTTTTAATATGTTATGTATAACCTTTAAATTCAATTTATATTTAATTAAATACGTAGACTGGATATAAGTGCTGCCACTTCAATTTTATACAAAACATATTCAAAATACGCACTAACGTAATGCTAAAATTGTTAAAATTTCAGTAATTTCTAATGAATTAACGATGCTAGTACAAGATGCATGTGCCTAGTTTTGTCAATTCTTCTTTCCAATAAATAGCTGAAAGTTTACATTTATATCACAATTTTGAAATGCAATTTTTTGGGGCTAAAAGATGTCTTACCGCACCTTCACTTTTATTTTCAATACACACAATCGAGGGACAATGCAGACATAGTGTGCACCATCATGTGTCATCATCTGATAAAGTTGTTTGTGATGATCTGTACGTTGCTAGCTTGCAATGTTATTGGTATTTACTCAAGTTTTCCATTTATTCATAATTGCCGTTCAAACTTCTTTTTGGACAAACATAGATTTTGAATTATATAAATGGCCAAACAAATTTTGAAAAAAACAATCGCTGTCAATTTAGTCATGGTTCGGAATCGTTTAAAACATAAAAGATGAACAACGATCACAATAATTATATTTGAGTAGAAAATAAACATTGTTTTAACTTTTGTACACTTAACAAGAAACACAATTTAAGTCTTCTATTGATAATTACACATGAACAAAAGCAATTAGACAAATAAAAAGTGTTCAGTGAAGAAAGAGGATTCTGTAGAAACTAGTGTTGTCAAATCGTACACTTTTGCCTAACCGGTTACTCGGATAATCGTTCGACCGATTAACCGGTTAACCGGTAGTTTAAGTTGGTGTTTGAAAATCTTATCAATAGAACCCTACACATAGATATAAGATGTGGTATGAGTGTCATTTGACAAACACTTCATCCAAGACATAAATACGCTTTTAAAATTGAAGTTTTTCCTTTTGCATTTTAAGGCTTGTCCGTGAGGTTTCCTGGCGTAGTTTGACTTTTAATAATCAAATACACCGTATCAACTATAGCGTTTGTACCAACTTAAGATTTAAAAAACAAATCTTAATCTCGTAGAATTTAATTTGTCTGAAACCGATTATTCTTTCCTTTTCTCTTGTTGTCTCCAAAAATAATGCGGTGTGTTTCAATTTGAAATAATCAATTATAAAAAGAGAAGATGTGGTATGATTACCGGTTAGCGTTTTTGGTATTCGGTATTCGGTCGTTCGACCGATTAACCGGTTAACCGGTTAACCGTTGACAACACTAGTAGAAACACATTAAAGATACCAGTTCTACAATTTGTTACCTAGACGCGCACGTGTTTCGTCTACATGAGACTCACCAGTGACGTTTGAATCAAAATAGTTGGGGGGGATTAAATGCAGACGGGTTCTACATTATCAATCAATACAAACTAGATCCAAGATTCTTTGCATAAGAACGACCACAACATGAAAGAGGATTTCTGGCAATGAATTTACCCAAGAAAATGATGTTAGTCTTATTGCTGAGGTAGTTCTATCGTTTAAAAGTTTTCTTTCTCCTTTACAGAATATCCGTGACCAATACCTGACTGTGGTAGGACACTTTGTCATGGTAAGTTTATGTATAAGAATAATTAATAAAATTGAGAATGGAAATGGGGAATGTGTCAAAGAGACAACAACCCGACCAAATAAAAAACAACAGCAGAAGGTCACCAACAGGTCTTCAATGTAGCGAGAAATTCCCGCACCCGGAGGCGTCCTTCAGCTGGCCCCTAAACAAATATAACGCCAAAATATGCAATCTTTAATGACTTGACAACAGTATCGTAATTATATCCCTTCTTAATAAGTCTATTCAAAGGTTTTTTAAGTTTCTGAGGTGAATACTGACACCTTTGTGCTTTATAAAGAATATTTCCATAAAAAATTGGATGTGAAATACCTGAACGTATAAGAAGTCTGCATGTTGAGCTATATTTACGAATGATGTCTTTATACCGATGATAAAATTTATTAATGTTTTGACTAGTTTGTGATATCGAAAACCCTGGTGTAATAATTTTTCAGGAATACAGGCAATTTCGGTTGACACTTGAGTGTTTGTCACCATTTGTACTTGGATATTAACGAATCGGTTATATTTTTTACTCTTTTTTATTCTCGCAAAATATTTTTAACGTATTATAGAACTTATCTCTTCCGACATTTTTATCGAGATCATTAAACGAAATAAAACTCTTTTTTCTTTATTTTTAATTGAAGAATTGAAGAATTACATAATGAAAGAATCATAACATTGCATTTGTAATTTGCCTTGGTTTCAAATATATATAGATATATACATATTATTGAACTTTTATTATGGAATTCAGTTTCTTTTAGATAATATTTATCATACAAAAAGAGGTGCAAATGAAATACTAACGTGAATTGCCAGAGAAGGTTAATTTGGTGTTTTCAGATTCGTGTTGTTTCTTCTTTGTTTTTTATATTGAGTACGAATTACATGGAAAATGATTCCAAGTTTTGACAGGCAACATTTATGAAGAGAAATCCAAACATCAGAACACAATCTTTACACTGTCTACTTTCATTCACTTTACCCTCGTTGCCTTATAAATATGACACGTGATGAGCAAGCAGGATTTGTTTACCCCTCCGGAGCGCCTGATATCATCTTTAAGCCTTGGTGATGCACGTATTGCTCAGTTGTTTTAGTTTCTTATGCTGTTTTGTGTCATGGAGTTGTCATGATCAGTTTATTTTCGATATACAAGTTTGAATATTTTTCGCCTCTCTTTTACAGAGATGGGATGAGACTAGCAGGTTAAAATGGAGTACAAATCCGACATATAGCAGCGACATCCAAAACATATTTTGTACGGAAAATGAAATATGGGTACCACCTTTAATGATTGAAAACTCGTAAGTTCATAAGAGATAAAATAATTGTATATTAATCTCTGATGCCATCAATTTGTGGCTTGCTAACTTTAGTTTAATGGCGACACGTTAATTGATTCCCTAAAAAATAGTGACGTTTCCCAATCAAAATGAATGTTACAAACGATGTTGCATTAGTATTTTTAAGATTCTAACATTACATATTGCACAAACATAGCAAGAATATAATATGCTGTTAGTTTAGCTGTACCACTTTGCACTTACGGACCTCTCCAAGAGTTGTTGTAACGGTTCATTATCGCGTATAATTTTTATGCCATCATGAGCTAATCTCTTGAATTTTAATAACTCATCATCATTTCATAGACGTAAGGTTTTTTTTTGTGTCCTTTTTATTTAATCAAACAATCAAATAAGCAACACTAAGGAAACAGAAACTTTACGTCACATAAAAAAAACAATGAAAATTGACTAAAAAGTCAACGTAGTGTCTGTATGATTGGTCAAACTCTAAACTTTTCCGTATTCCCTTATCTAGAAAACGTATGTTGTAAGTGCGCCCTATTATCATTGCACTCAATACTTTTTGAATTGGGAATTATTAAGTGAGAATTATACTTACTAGTTTGTATGTGTATGTGAGTGTTGGAGCGCAAGACTGAAAGAAATAAAACCCGATTTTTTTCTTCTGTTTTAGGGTAGACAACGTCGGTGTTATTAGTGATAACACTGTCCGAATACGTGTGGCTGCCACCGGACAGGTCACGTGGTCTCCTGCAGATATTTTCATCACTAGTTGTGTTACTGACGTCACTTACTATCCATTTGATACCCAAACATGTGATATTATTGTGACGTCATGGGGATATACTAAATCTGAAATGAAACTTGAAGTTGATAGTTATGTTCCTTTAGGAGTGTCAAATTATCAGGAGAATGGCGAATGGAAATACATAGGCTATACTGTTACCAATGGGATAGAAAAACGCGAGGCTGTACAGTTTTTTCAAATAATTTATAGCCTCACTTTCGAACGACGATCTGAATTTCATATATTGAACAGCATTGCGCCAATGGTTTGTATTTCCCTGCTTGCTTGTTTTGTTTTCAAACTTTCGGCGGATGCAGGAGAAAAGGTTGGATTTAGCCTCACTATCTTACTGACGTCTGCTGTATATTTGACACTGGTCTCCGATAACATACCTACAACTTCATTGACGACACCGTATCTCAGTAAGTATTTAACTGTAAAGTCTAAATTACCAGTTGAACAGATATTTACATTCTAATAAAAGTGTACAATAATAAAAGATATGACCACTGTAATCGACATTTTGAAAAGACTTCAACTATTAAACGGCCTGAATAAAACTTACCCCATTAACAAAAAACATTTATTCCCATATCAAAGTAAGACAAGTACATGAAAAATATTGACAATGCCATGGTCGCGTTAATTTTAACCGATATCAAAATAAACAAACTTTAGTTTTAGTTTGTTATTTTGGTGTTATTAGAATTTTGTGCTTTTGGGTGTAGGATTTTCGACTGTTTTGACCCCGAGAATTACTGAAAAGATTTAATTGTCAAAATGCGGGTGTGGTGCAGTCATTATTTTATGTACCTCAACGTCAACGTCAATGATGATTTAACAACGATAACATTTCACTGGTCTATACTTTACATTGAGTTTTATTGTTATTTCAGCCACCTATCTTATCTCTCTTCTGGGCATGGAAATACTTTCAGTCATATTAACTGTTATGATTCTGGATTGTCACCACAAAGATGGCAGCACCGAGATACCAAAATGTCTCCGATTTTTCATGGAGAAGATAATATCCAGCCTGATATGTTGGAAATGTAAATCTGGTTGTAGTTATAAGCGATCAAAGAACGGGAACAGTGTGATGGATATATGTGAGTTAAAAGGTGAAAAAGAAATTGACTGTCATAGCGTTGACAATAATGAGGAATTGTCTTGGCAAAATATTTCAAAAATGCTCGACATTTTTTGTTTCCGACTGTACTTAATCGCTTTCTTTGTCATCACAATACTATTCATCCTCAAGATGCTGATTTAGAAAACTCTATCTAACATCGGTCTTATGAAGATAAAAACACTTTTATAACATGATAACATTAATTTGAAAAACAAATCTTCAAATTTATCAGGTCTACTTTTTAAATCGATTAGGTGCGTTAAGATTATTCAAAACTCATCAGACGCACTCCAATAAAAATAGAAGAGGAACAAACAAATGAAAGATATGGAGAGAAAGTCGAGCAAGAAACTCACTGTTATTTTAGTAGTAGGATTAATTCAAGCTTTTTTCTTTAAAGAAGTTAAAATACTTCTTACAGTGTAGTTTTTAAAATAAATTTATTATGTGATATTCTCACCTGATATTAATATATAAATTTCAATTCCCGTACCATTAACGACTCATTACCACAGAGTCTATAAACAATAAGTAAAGCTATCACTGGTTACGGATTAAAGGTCAACATAAACATGCTACTTCAAAACGCCGAGGTCTGTATGTTGATTGACGCGTAATTATGTAAAAGCTTGAATACCTATCTAATTGAATAATGTTAGTAAACTTTTGATAAATACTGCAAATTATTATGAAGTTTGAAAAAAAACAGTATTGGAATTTGTAACTTCAACATTTAAATCATTAGTCAACAACAACGAATCGTTGTCAATGCAATATAATAGAATTTGATGCGACTACCATAAGTGAGAGGTTTAGCTAGCTATTTGATAAGGGACTTTCCGTTTTGAATTGTCCTCGGAGTTCAGTATTTATGTAATTTTACGTTTTAAACCATGGTTTATCTCTGTATTGACACTGTGTTTGTTGTAACCACTGATGCATATTCTCGGTTTACAAAAAAGAATTGAGATACTGAGATTTCCTATTTGTAAACACCCAAAGGTTATTATAGTCCAATTTTAGTGCCTCAAACATCAGTCTTTTTTTTAATTTAACAAATTTGTATATATTTTTAAATTTTTTTTGTATCTACGCATGTGTTTATATCTATTACAAATTACATAATGTATATATACGTTTGAGGCAACAATAATGTGACTTGTTTTAGAATTTTGGTTGGTAAAAAAAAATAGGGAGGTGCGATATCTTTTTTATGGTGTATAAGGTATCAGAATAATACCTGTAATATTTTTTCTTAGACAAATTATGTGTATTTTTAATCTTTTATCTGTATCAGGTAAATGTACATATATAAAAATATAAAAATTTCTCGTTTCTCGTTTCTTTTTATATATATATTAGACCGTTGGTTTTCCCGTTGGAATAGTTTTAAGCTAGTAATTTTTTGGGGCCACTTATATCTTGCTGTTCGCTGTGAGACAAGGCTCCGTGTTCAAGATTGTACCTTGACCTATAATGATTTACTTGATTGACGAGTTGTGACTTGGAAGTAGAGTTGTCTCACTGACACTCGTTCATACAGGCAACAGTAGTATACCGCTGTTTAAAACTCATAAAACCATGGACAAAAAACTAAATCGGGATAACAAACTAAAACTGAGGGAAACGCTTAAAATATAAGAGAACAACGACACAACACAAAAATGTAATACACACAGCTACAGACTAAGCATTAGACAAAATCTATATCACACTCCTCACACATGAAATTCGTCTTGTTGATATCTAGTCCCTTACAATGCTATCTGTTGTTTCCTATTTGATAAGAATGAACCGATCCAGGAGTTTATCTGGCCCCTTAATCCATGAAATTGAAGTTTGTTCAGAAATCTCGAATAAGAAACCTTGTCAAACGCCGTTTCAAAGTCCATGAGTATGATGTCAACCTGTTTTCAATTTGGAATGCATTTGGCTATCTGATCAATGGGGAGGATAAGTTGGATTTCACATGATCTGAGTTTCCAGAAACTATGTTGGTTGTCACAGAGTATACTTTGTTTTTCAAAATGTGTCATGATGCTGCTGTGAACTATATGCTCGAACAGTTTACAAGTAATTGAGGTACAATGTAAGAGATACCAGCTGAAGGACGCCTCCGGGTGTGGGAATTTCTCGCTACATTGAAGACCTGCTGGTGACCTTCTGCTGTTGTTTTTATCTATGGTCGGGTTGTTGTCTCTCTGACACATTCCCCATTTCCATTCTCTATTGTATTGTGTGGTGAAACTATGTTGGCCTGTCTACAATCTGGTCGAACTTCTCCTGTGTCAAATAAATATTATTCTTGTAAGAACTGGTAATAATTCTGCAGCCAATATTTGCAATTTTCGGTAGGTATTTCATCTGGTCCTGTTGCTTTGTTTCCTTCTTCTGAGACGCTTGATGTTGGTTTTGATCCATGATGGGAGAATTTTGTAGTACATTTGAATTTTTGTTCCTTCTGATCAGTAATTATTTTTGATATTTTCTTTGAAATGTTTGACCAAATAAGATATTTTTTACATTGTGCTTTCTTGATTCTATTAACATTCATTAAAAAAGGCAACAATAGTATACCGCTGTTCGAAGTTAATATATAGATTTAGAAAAAAAACAAATCCAGGTTACAAACCAAAACTGAGGCAAACACATCAATTTATAAGAGGAGAACAACTACACAACAGAAACACTTGAATTCAACACACACAAAAACGAACTATAAGATAACAATAGCCATTTTCCTGACTTGGTACCGGACATTTAAAAAAAAAATTGTCGGTTGAACCTGGTTTTTTGGCTAGCCAAACTTTTAGTATTAATGGCCATGTTAAATATATTAACAGTAAAATGACAACATTACATGACATGACTACAATACAAATAAATTGAATAACATCCAGGACATAAAAACACACAAATAAGCGATACAATATAGCATTACGACAAGCTAACAATTATTAAAGGTACCAGGCTTATAGTGTAATACGCCAGATGCGTGCTTCGTCTACATCAGTCTCATCAGTGACGCTCATGTCAAAATAGCAAAGAAAGTCATACAAAGATGAAGAGCATTGAACACAAATTCCAAAAATGTTGTGCCAAATACGGCTAAGGTTATCTGCCTGGGATAACAATATCCTAAGTATTTAGAATAAATCATATTTTTGCAAACAGTAAATTTATAAAAAAAAAATGACCATACAATTGATATACACGGAAGCGGTGACTAACTACATTAGTGAGTCCATTACAGAGATATATCTTTCGCTAAAATATGCATTGAAAAAAATATTTTTTTGATAAACAAAAATGGGCTAAAATCTCGCTCTAAAATGGGTATTAATTTTCACTTTTCGCTAAAATGATCTAAAAATCTTGCGATAAAGTCGGTTATACTTTGGCACCAATATATGAGGTAAACGTAAGGAAAATAACGACACAACAAAGGTCTACAGGAAAAACAATGTGCTTCAAGTTTGGAAGTGACAACACTTCGCACTTTTTTTAATACAATATATTGTTTCCAGTGACACAACAAATGTTTTTCCTATAAATATTTTTTTTATGAATAACTCAATTCTTCATGAAATTTTCTCAAGTCAATCTATCCATGAAAAAATCTTCTTCCAAAACGGTTACGATTGAATCCACCAAAACCCCGATTGAATCCACCAAAACCTCGATTGAAGCCGTAGCGATATCGTCGATTGCCATCGAAGTTATTACCACGGCCTGTCCTGAATCTGTTAAAGTTATGGTTAAGAGGTTGAGTACCCTCCACGACTGAACCGGTAAACAGCAATACAGTGAAAAGAACTCCCAGCACCATCAGTAGATTTTTCTGAAAACATAAGAGTTCCATTGGACAAAGTTAATTTGCCTTCACAAATATAGTACAGTTATATGTGATTTATCATGCATTATTCCAGAACTAGATGTACGCTACTAAGAAACAGGGATTATTCTCAGACTTGCTTATCCTTGAGAAAAAAAGCCTACTTCATTTGATAGAATCTGTTTCATTATATGAAAAAAATCATGTGAAAAATAAAATAATCTTTTAGAAAATACAGTACAGTTTTATGTGATTTATCAAGTATGATCCCTAAACGAAAATATAATCAAGACCTGATGTAATCTACTTAAAAACAGGAATTTTTCCAGGCTTTGTAAATCTTCCGACAAAAAGGTCTGTTATATTTGATAAAATCTGTTCCGTTATAAGAAAAACATGTAAAAAATAAAATCATCTGTTTGGAAATTTTCGTTGAAAATTCAAATTTGATTTGTTTTCAAAATGTCTATTCTTTTTGGGGTGTTTTGGTTTAGATTTTATCCTGATTTCAGGGACAATGTTATAAGGCTTATAAACGAAAGTCTAAAAAATATAAATAAGTTTGATTCTTTTCCCTTTTTTTCAAATTAGTGGAGGCCTTTATTTATTTTTATATTAACCCATAGTTGCAACATGCCAGAGAAACTTGTTTCCGGTCTCAAAATTGAGAAATTACTAATTTGTTAAAACAAGATCTATCTTGGTGTATGAGTACATATAAGTTGTTGATAGTTACGTCTTTGTTTTAATTATACTTAATTTTTTTAATTTCTTACCTCACCTCTATATAGACTATGTATTGTTTATAAATGACTGAACTGAATTTAACTTAAATTTACTTATGAAACTTTTTTACTCTGGGTTTTATTGATGATACGAAAAAATATAAATCTTTGAGAATGAACGATTGCAATTTTCCTACAAACTAAACTAGTTTAAAGTTATGAACTTGTTTTCTGACACGTTGGTGCTTTTAGACTATGTTGTATCATCTGCATGGAATCAAAGTAAGTAAATTAAACATGATAAAATACTTACATTCATTTTCAACGTTTGTTTGACTAGTGATCAAAATATTCTTCTGACGTTTCAGTCTCGTTGAAATCTCGTTCTGGAATTATTTCCAAAACATGTGATACAAGTGGAAAATATCAATGAATTTAAAAACATGCTATAATCAAACTTTACTCTGTGAACAAAATATGTCAACTACAATGAGTAGTTTTTGAGTAATTTAAAATTGTTTTAGTTTTATTACCAATCAATTTTGAAAAAATTTGGTGAGGGATACAATAAATGATTTTACCAGAAACATGTGATCACATGTACATTCCATATTACTTTTTTCCTTTTCAAACTTCTTAGATATGTACTATTTCAATCTTTTATAAAAAAAAAAAAAAAAAAGTTAAAATAATATGCATTTTGTTCTCAAAACAGAGAAATATTCTGTTTAATAATTTACAAAATTGACATTATGGTAAATTTGACCCCAAAAAACATCAAAATATGATAAAACTTTCGTTATATTAACACCTATTTAACTGTAGTTTTTGTAAGTTAAATATATTCAGATTGGTCTTCTTCATCTTTATTGAAAGTATGACAAAAAGTTTAATTATGGAACTGTAACTTTTTTCACCAAAATAGCCCAAAAATAGGTAAAAATTGAAGAAAATCAGGAAATCATCAAAATTGGGTACTTTCAAAGGGCCGTAGCAAAAAAGGAGGTGCACCACCATATGATTTTTCTTCACCAATTATTTTTTAGTCTTATAAACCCAAAAATCAGGTTAAGAAAAAAAGTTTAATTCTAGAAATGTTTGGCTTCTCAGAGGTGTACATCCTTAAAGCATACTCATACAAGTTCAGCATGATGCTTCTTATTAAATTGTCTTACTGTGGATTCATTTATTTTCGTGGGTACCAATTTTCGTGGATTGAGGAAAACTTGCATAATCGTGGATATATAAATTCGAGGTTTTGACAAAGTTTGCATAAATTCCTTTAGAAAATATGTATTTCGTTGAACATTTAAATTCGTGGTTCCCCTGTACCCACGAAATCCACGAAAATTAGTATCCAACGAATATTAATGAATCCACAGTATATCTTTTCTTATAATTGTATCTCAGCTTTTAATACAGAAATACGGTAATATACAATTAGATGCACAGTTCCAATTTCAATGAATTTAATGGACATCTTCAGTGATGCTCGAGGCCAAAATATTTGAAAGTTCCAAAACCTCGTATATATGTTGAAGGGATGAGTACACCACTGTTATGTCAAATGGTATCAAAAGTGTAGGTCTGACTTAATTCTTATGCTTTTTATAAGTAAGGTTATAAGCAATACGATACATGTAATAAACTGATATATACACTCCACCATAAGTTAAGCACCACCCATATTTTTATCAATAAGAAATCTTCAAATCCAAAAATTCAATATTTTTGAATAAGAGTTAATCGTGTTGACATTGGTTAAATAAAATGTAAATACTGTGCAGTATAAAACAAATAAAAGTGAGGGTGTTTTATGCTTTCTGCTGTGTGAAGGGAACTTTCAATTTTACGTTAAAAACAACAAGTTAAAATCCCTATAAAATGTTTTAATTTGTTGATCATTTTCATTAATTTCAAATAATGATACAGTTTTGAACTTTTTGGAAAACAATCAAGTATACATTTACTGTCAATTAAGGTTCATAAAGTCAATATCGTGTAAAATAGCTTCCGCGCTTCCGATAGAGATTCAATACACGTCTCCTCATTCCTTGCACAAGTCGTCGTAGCCTATACTGTGGAAATCTCTGCCATTCCTGTACCAAAGCGACCCTCAATTCTGGTATTGTTGCACATTTTGGTTGTCTCTGGTTAAGTTTACGGCCGATAAAGTACCATACATGTTCAATAGGGTTCATGTCAGGTGACACGGCCGGCCAAGGTAAAGTGTCTATTGATTCCGACGTCAGGTATCCGTTGACAATTCGTGCGCGATGAGGTCTCGCATTGTCATCTTAAAAGACCGGTCTATCAGCTAACGCGTGATTGTCAAAATGAGGCGATACAATGGTGTTCAGGGTGTCTTCCCGGTACTTTTGTCCATTCAGGGTACCGTGAAGAACATGCATATCAAGCTTACAGTTATGGGAAAAACATCCCCATACTGTTACACCGCCGCCACCGAAAGCTGTTGTACCAAGAATGTTATTGTCCCGAAATGCGGTGTTTCTTTCCCTCCAAACACGTATTCTGCCGTCGACGGGCTTCAGCAAGAAACGACTTTCATCGGACCAGTGAATTCTTCTCCAGCTGCGTAAAGTCCATCGGCGATGGTTCCTAGCCCACTGTTGTCTTGCTCTACGGTATCTTAAAGTTAATTCCGGGCGCTTTATTGGCCTCCGAGCCCTTAGACGGAAACTATGCAACCTACGTATCACAGTCCGCACACTTACTCTACCCCCAAAAGGCCAAAGTCTACGAAGCTGATCAGCAGACGAGAAAGGTTTCAATCTTGCTTGCCGGGAAAGATTTCTGTCTTCTCTGGGAGTAGTTTTACGTGGTCTGCCTGCTCTAGGACGGTCTTCAACTGACCCTGTCTGTCGGTATCTCTGCACGAGCCTGATAATCACAGTGTGGTTAACACCAAAATGGACCGCTATTCTACGGCAACTTAGACCTGTATTTGCCATACCTACAACTTGCCAGTGTTCCGCAATACTCAGTTTTCGTCTTGCCATCTTAAAAGTTTGATATCAATGGCTAATTCAAGTGCGAAATGCACGTGCTAAAATCATTTGTGTTTAGTCAAAAATAGTTACGCGAAAAACACGTTGTTAAAACTGGTTTTGAACAATAAAAATGTAATCGATTGACATTTTACCTGTATCCAAAAGTTACCTATTGTTTACAGGTTTAATATATAGTATTTCTTTTATATAAAAAATAATTAAGAAAATAATTATTTCGAAATTAAATTGGGTGGTGCTTAACTTATGGTGGAGTGTATATAAATATAGAATCATGGTTGTAAGTTCATAAATTAACATCAAGACAAATTCTAGTATACAACAATGTAACTCGTCATTATTGTAGAATTAAGCTTAATTTCAAAAATGCTAAACATATAAGCAAAAATGTTCTCTAGAAAATCGTTTTGTAAATTCTACTAAAAAACATACATACATTTAAGGCAACAGAGCGAAAGTTTTCATCTTAAACCGATATTACAACTAAAAACATGGTTTGATTTAAGTTAAGAGATATAATTATAGTCGTAACTGCTCAAAACTCACCGTTCGACGTCAAGTTGGAGTCTCTATACCTAAAGCCTTGAACATGATATTTATACAAGAAATTCATAGCGAATATAATATCAAAATTTGTATCCAAAAAAGTTACAGTAACCGGTAATAGGATAGAAAGTCTTGTATAATAAAAATATATTAAGACTTAATATTAATGAACCCAGTCTATATCCTGATTTGGTGGGATATTTTTACTCCAGCTAAAAGTAACCCTTATGCACTGGTCCCTTATGCAAGTTTTTATCCCAATGAAGCTTAAGAACCCGGATTTTGGAAAAGTCCAACAGATAACAGTATTACCCAATAAGCTTGCCCTATTTTCCGTCAATGAAAAAAAACACACGTCGTTTTGAGATATTTTTACACCAAGTATTGGTTTTAAAACTTAGCACATGAAATATCACCTGTTGGTGCAGTGTCTGTATGTGCAACCCGTTATCTTTACCATCTTTTTAAACGTTCAAACTCGCTGCATTCGACTGCACCTGTGTTGAGTCAAGAATCTGATGCTCAGTAGTTCAGTAGTTGTCGTTTGTTGATGGTTTGGTGATACGGTTTAATTCATGTGCATGGATCCATTTGAGATGAAAAGTAACACTTGAATAAATGCGCACTAACTTTGTCTAAGGGCGAGATAAAACCGACGCTATTAAACTGGTAAAACATGTTGATTTCTAAATTTATATGTTGCTTTGCATAACATTTTGAATTGCTGTTTCGTAAAACGTCATTTCCACAACTACTTTTAATCATTTAAATAGAATAAGCCCAAGCGACCTATTATTTAAAATTAAAATAGTAAGACAAAAACAAATAACAAAACAATACACTGAATGATTAAAACTGAGTTATAATACTCCGGGTCGACAGACTATATAATTCTTCAAACCATTATTTCTGAATGTTTAAAATCTGCTATAAATTGCCGAAAGGAAAAAGACAGAACCAAATCTATTCTGATACAAAATGCTGCTATGTTTTTTCTGCAGTTTACAAAAAAAAAATACAATATTTATAAGTTGTTTAATTCAGACTAGATTTAGAAGAATGCAGTGGAAGCCTTTATGCATGTGAATATACATCTAAAAACATATAATATGTGCTATATTTTGAACTCTTGTTACTGGGCCATACATTTCTATCGCTGGGATTGTTTGATTTCTTGTTACGAGAGGACACCAATGTGCCATATATTTCTATCGCTGGGATCGTTTGGTCTCTTGTTACGGGAGGGCATCAGTGTGCCATACATTTCTATCGCTGGTATCGTTTGATCTCTTGGTACGGGAGGGCACCAGTGTGCCTTACATTTCTATCGCTGGGATCGTTTAATCTCTTGTTACGGGAGGGCACCAGTGTACCATACATTTCTATCGCTGGGATCGTTTAATCTCTTGTTACGGGAGGGCACCAGTGTGACATATATATATCTGTATTGCTGTGATCGTTTGTTCTCTTGTTACGGGATGGCACAAATGTGCCATACATTTCTATCGCTGGGATCGTTTAATCTCTTGTTACGGGAGGGCACTAGTGTGCCATACATTTCTATCGCTGGGATCGTTTGATCTCTTGTTACGGGAGGGCACCAGTGTGCCATACGTTTCTATCGCTGGGATCGTTTGATCTCTTGTTACGAGAGGGCACCAGTGTGCCATACATTTCTATCGCTGGGATCGTTTAATTTCTTGTTACGGGAGGGCACCAGTGTGCCATATATTTCTATCGCTGGGATCGTTTGATTTCTTGCTACGGGAGGGCACCAGTGTGCCATACATTTCTATCGCTGGGATCGTTTGATCTCTTGTAACGAGAGGGCACCAGTGTGCCATACATTTCTATCGCTGGGATCGTTTGATCTCTTGTTACGGGAGGGCACCAGTGTGCCATACATTTCTATCGCTGGGATCGTTTGATCTCTTGTTACGAGAGGGCAACAGTGTGCCATACATTTCTATCGCTGGGATCGTTTGATCTCTTGTAACGAGAGGGAAACAGAGTGCCATACATTTCTATCGCTGTGATCGTTTGATTTCTTTTTACGAGAGGGCAACAGTGTGCCATACATTTCTATCGCTGGGATCGTTTAATCTCTTGTTACGGGAAGGCACCAGTGTGCCATACATTTCTATCGCTGGGATCGTTTAATCTCTTGTTTCGGGAGGGCACCAGTGTGCCATACATTTCTATCGCTGGGATCGTTTAATCTCTTGTTACGGGAGGGCACCAGTGTGCCATACATTTCTATCGCTGGGATCGTTTAATATCTTGTTACGGGAGGGCACCAGTGTGCCATACATTTCTATCGCTGGGATCGTTTGATTTCTTGCCACGGGAGGGCACCAGTGTGCAATACATTTCTATCGCTGGGATCGTTTGATCTCTTGTTACGATAGGGCACCAGTGTGCCATACATTTCTATCGCTGGGATCGTTTGATCTCTTGTTACGGGAGGGCACCAGTGTGCCATACATTTCTATCGCTGGGATCGTTTGATCTCTTGTTACGAGAGGGCAACAGTGTGCCATACATTTCTATCGCTGGGATCGTTTGATCTCTTGTAACGAGAGGGAAACAGTGTGCCATACATTTCTATCGCTGGGATCGTTTGATTTCTTTTTACGAGAGGGCAACAGTGTGCCATACATTTCTATCGCTGGGATTGTTTAATCTCTTGTTACGGGAAGGCACCAGTGTGCCATACATTTCTATCGCTGGGATCGTTTAATCTCTTGTTACGGGAGGGCACCAGTGTGCCATACATTTCTATCGCTGGGATCGTTTAATCTCTTGTTACGGGAGGGCACCAGTGTGCCATACATTTCTATCGCTGGGATCGTTTAATATCTTGTTACGGGAGGGCACCAGTGTGCCATATATTTCTATCGCTGGGATCGTTTGATTTCTTGCCACGGGAGGGCACCAGTGTGCAATACATTTCTATCGCTGGGATCGTTTGATCTCTTGTTACGATAGGGCACCAGTGTGCCATACATTTCTATCGCTGGGATCGTTTGATCTCTTGTTACGGGAGGGCACCAGTGTGCCATACATTTCTATCGCTGGGATCGTTTGATCTCTTGTTACGAGAGGTCAACAGTGTGCCATACATTTCTATCGCTGGGATCGTTTGATCTCTTGTAACGAGAGGGAAACAGTGTGCCATACATTTCTATCGCTGGGATCGGTTGATTTCTTGTTACGAGAGGGCAACAGTGTGCCATACATTTCTATCGCTGGGATCGTTTAATCTCTTGTTACGGGAAGGCACCAGTGTGCCATACATTTCTATCGCTGGGATCGTTTAATCTCTTGTTACGAGAGGGCAACAGTGTGCCATACATTTCTATCGCTGGGATCGTTTGATCTCTTGTTACGAGAGGGCAACAGTGTGCCATACATTTCTATCGCTGGGATCGTTTAATCTCTTGTTACGGGAGGGCACCAGTGTGCCATACATTTCTATCGCTGGGATCGTTTAATCTCTTGTTACGGGAGGGCACCAGTGTGCCATACATTTCTATCGCTGGGATCGTTTAATCTCTTGTAACGAGAGGGAAACAGTGTGCCATACATTTCTATCGCTGGGATCGTTTGATTTCTTGTTACGAGAGGGCAACAGTGTGCCATACATTTCTATCGCTGGGATCGTTTAATCTCTTGTTACGGGAGGGCACCAGTGTGCCATACATTTCTACCGCTTGGATCGTTTAATCTCTTGTTACGGGAGGGCAACAGTGTGCCATACATTTCTATCGCTTGGATGATTTAATCTCTTTTTACGGGAGGGCAACAGTGTGCCATACCTTTCTACCGCTTGGATAGTTTAATCTCTTGTTACGGGAGATCAACAGTGTGCCATACATTTCTATCGCTTGGATCGTTCAATCTCTTGTTACGAGAGGACACCAGTGTGCCATACATTTCTATCGCTGGGATCGTTTGATCTCTTGTTACGGGAGGGCACCAGTGTGCCATACATTTCTATCGCTGGGATCGTTTGATCTCTTGTTACGAGAGAGCAACAGTGTGCCACACATTTCAATCGCTGGGATCGTTTGATCTCTTGTAACGAGAGGGAAACAGTGTGCCATACATTTCTATCGCTCGGATCGTTTGATTTCTTGTTACGAAAGGGCAACAGTGTGCCATACATTTCTATCGCTGGGATCGCTTAATCTCTTGTTACGGGAAGGCACCAGTGTGCCATACATTTCTATCGCTGGGATCGTTTAATCTCTTGTTACGAGAGGGCAACAATGTGCCATACATTTCTATCGCTGGGATCGTTTGATCTCTTGTTACGAGAGGGCAACAGTGTGCCATACATTTCAATCGCTTGGATCGTTTGATCTCTTGTAACGAGAGGGAAACAGTGTGCCATACATTTCTATCGCTGGGATCGTTTGATTTCTTGTTACGAGAGGGCAACAGTGTGCCATACATTTCTATCGCTGGGATCGTTTAATCTCTTGTTACGGGAAGGCACCAGTGTGCCATACATTTCTATCGCTGGGATCGTTTAATCTCTTGTTACGAGAGGGCAACAGTGTGCCATACATTTCTATCGCTGGGATCGTTTAATCTCTTGTTACGGGAGGGCAACAGTGTGCCATACATTTCTACCGCTTGGATCGTTTAATCTCTTGTTACGGGAGGGCAACAGTGTGCCATACATTTCTATTGCTTGGATCGTTTAATCTCTTGTTACGGGAGGGCAACAGTGTGCCATACATTTCTATCGCTTGGATCGTTTAATCTCTTGTTACGGGAGGGCACCAGTGTGCCATACATTTCTATCGCTGGGATCGTTTAATCTCTTGTAACCGGAGGGCACCAGTGTGCCATACATTTCTATCGCTGGGATCGTTTAATCTCTTGTTACGGGAGGGAACCAGTGTGCCATACATTTTTATCGCTGGGGTTGTTTAATCTCTTGTTATGGGAGGGCACCAGTGTACCATACATTTCTATCGCTGGGATCGTTTGATCTGTTGTAACGAGAGGGAAACAGTGTGCCATACATTTCTATCGCTGGGATCATTTAATTTCTTGTTACGAGAGGGCAACAGTGTGCCATACATTTCTATCGCTGGGATCGTTTAATCTCTTGTTACGGGAAGGCACCAGTGTGCCATACATTTCTATCGCTGGGATCGTTTAATCTCTTGTTACGGGAGGGCACTAGTGTGCCATACATTTCTATCGCTGGGATCGTTTAATCTCTTGTTACGGGAGGGCACCAGTGTGCCATACATTTCTATCGATGGGATCGTTTAATCTCTTGTTACGGGAGGGCAACAGTGTGCCATACATTTCTATCGCTGGGATCGCTTAATCTCTTGTTACGGGAAGGCACCAGTGTGCCATACATTTCTATCGCTGGGATCGTTTAATCTCTTGTTACGAGAGGGCAACAATGTGCCATACATTTCTATCGCTGGGATCGTTTGATCTCTTGTTACGAGAGGGCAACAGTATGCCATACATTTCAATCGCTGGAATCGTTTGATCTCTTGTAACGAGAGGGAAACAGTGTGCCATACATTTCTATCGCTGGGATCGTTTAATCTCTTGTTACGGGAAGGCACCAGTGTGCCATACATTTCTATCGCTGGGATCGTTTAATCTCTTGTTACGAGAGGGCAACAGTGTGCCATACATTTCTATCGCTGGGATCGTTTAATCTCTTGTTACGGGAGGGCAACAGTGTGCCATACATTTCTACCGCTTGGATCGTTTAATCTCTTGTTACGGGAGGGCAACAGTGTGCCATACATTTCTATTGCTTGGATCGTTTAATCTCTTGTTACGGGAGGGCAACAGTGTGCCATACATTTCTATCGCTTGGATCGTTTAATCTCTTGTTACGGGAGGGCACCAGTGTGCCATACATTTCTATCGCTGGGATCGTTTAATCTCTTGTAACCGGAGGGCACCAGTGTGCCATACATTTCTATCGCTGGGATCGTTTAATCTCTTGTTACGGGAGGGAACCAGTGTGCCATACATTTCTATCGCTGGGATCGTTTAATCTCTTGTTACGAGAGGGCAACAGTGTGCCATACATTTCTATCGCTGGGATCGTTTAATCTCTTGTTACGGGAGGGCAACAGTGTGCCATACATTTCTACCGCTTGGATCGTTTAATCTCTTGTTACGGGAGGGCAACAGTGTGCCATACATTTCTATTGCTTGGATCGTTTAATCTCTTGTTACGGGAGGGCAACAGTGTGCCATACATTTCTATCGCTTGGATCGTTTAATCTCTTGTTACGGGAGGGCACCAGTGTGCCATACATTTCTATCGCTGGGATCGTTTAATCTCTTGTAACCGGAGGGCACCAGTGTGCCATACATTTCTATCGCTGGGATCGTTTAATCTCTTGTTACGGGAGGGAACCAGTGTGCCATACATTTTTATCGCTGGGGTTGTTTAATCTCTTGTTACGGGAGGGCACCAGTTTGCCATACATTTCTATCGCTGGGATCGTTTAATCTCTTGTTACGGGAGGGCACCAGTGTGCCAAAGATTTCTATCGCTGGGATCGTTTAATCTCTTGTTACGGGAGGGCAACAGTGTGCCATACATTTCTATTGCTTGGATCGTTTAATCTCTTGTTACGGGAGGGCAACAGTGTGCCATACATTTCTATCGCTTGGATCGTTTAATCTCTTGTTACGGGAGGGCACCAGTGTGCCATACATTTCTATCGCTGGGATCGTTTAATCTCTTGTAACCGGAGGGCACCAGTGTGCCATACATTTCTATCGCTGGGATCGTTTAATCTCTTGTTACGGGAGGGAACCAGTGTGCCATACATTTTTATCGCTGGGGTTGTTTAATCTCTTGTTACGGGAGGGCACCAGTGTACCATACATTTCTATCGCTGGGATCGTTTGATCTGTTGTAACGAGAGGGAAACAGTGTGCCATACATTTCTATCGCTGGGATCGTTTAATTTCTTGTTACGAGAGGGCAACAGTGTGCCATACATTTCTATCGCTGGGATCGTTTAATCTCTTGTTACGGGAAGGCACCAGTGTGCCATACATTTCTATCGCTGGGATCGTTTAATCTCTTGTTACGGGAGGGCACCAGTGTGCCATACATTTCTATCGCTGGGATCGTTTAATCTCTTGTTACGGGAGGGCACCAGTGTGCCATACATTTCTATCGCTGGGATCGTTTAATCTCTTGTTACGGGAGAACACCAGTGTGCCATACATTTCTATCGCTGGGATCGTTTGATCTCTTGTTACGGGAGGGCACCAGTGTGCCTTACATTTCTATCGCTGGGATCGTTTCATCTCTTGTTACGGGAGGGCACCAGTGTGCCTTACATTTCTATCGCTGGGATCGATTAATCTCTTGTTACGGGAGGGCACCAGTGTGCCATACATTTCTATCGCTGAGATCGTTTAAACTCTTGTTACGGGAGGGCACCAGTGTGCCATATATTTCTCTCGCTGGGATCGTTTAATCTCTTGTTACGAGAGGGCACCAGTGTGCCATACATTTCTATCGCTGGGATCGTTTAATCTCTTGGTACGGGAGGGCACCAGTGTGCCATACATTTCTATCGCTGGGATCGTTTAATCTCTTGTTACGGGAGGGCACCAGTGTGCCAAACATTTCTATCGCTGGGATCGTTTAATCTCTTGTTACGGGAGGGAACCAGTGTGCCATACATTTCTATCGCTGGGATCGTTTGATCTCTTGTTACGGGAAGGCACCAGTGTGTCATACATTTCTATCGCTGGAATCGTTTAATCTCTTGTTACGGGAGGGCACCAGTGTGCCTTACATTTCTATGGCTGGGATCGTTTAATCTCTTGTTACGGGAGGGCACCAGTGTGCCATACATTTCTATCGCTGGGATCGTTTAATCTCTTGTTACGGGAGGGCACCAGTGTGCCATACATTTCTATCGCTGGGATCGTTTAATCTCTTGTTACGGGAGGGCACCAGTGTGCCTTACATTTCTATCGCTGGGATCGTTTAATCTCTTGTGACGGGAGGGCACCAGTGTGCCATACATTTCTATCGCTGGGATCGTTTGATTTCTTGTAACGAGAGGGAAACAGTGTGCCATACATTTCTATCGCTGCGATCGTTTGATTTCTTGTTACGAGAGGGCAACAGTGTGCCATACATTTCTATCGCTGGGATCGTTTAATCTCTTGTTACGGGAAGGCACCAGTGTGCCATACATTTCTATCGCTGGGATCGTTTAATCTCTTGTTACGAGAGGGCAACAGTGTGCCATACATTTCTATCGCTGGGATCGTTTGATCTCTTGTTACGAGAGGGCAACAGTGTGCCAAACATTTCAATCGCTGGGATCGTTTGATCTCTTGTAACGAGAGGGAAACAGTGTGTCATACATTTCTATCGCTATGATCGTTTGATTTCTTGTTACGAGAGGGCAACAGTGTGCCATACATTTCTATCGCTGGGATCGTTTAATCTCTTGTTACGGGAGGGCAACAGTGTGCCATACATTTCTACCGCTTGGATCGTTTAATCTCTTGTTACGGGAGGGCAACAGTGTGCCATACATTTCTATCGCTTGGATGATTTAATCTCTTTTTACGGGAGGGCAACAGTGTGCCATACATTTCTATCGCTTGGATCGTTTAATCTCTTGTTACGAGAGGACACCAGTGTGTCATACATTTCTATCGCTGGGATCGTTTGATCTCTTGTTACGGGAGGGCACCAGTGTGTCATACATTTCTATCGCTGGGATCGTTTGATCTCTTGTTACGAGAGAGCAACAGTGTGCCACACATTTCAATCGCTGGGATCGTTTGATCTCTTGTAACGAGAGGGAAACAGTGTGCCATACATTTCTATCGCTGGGATCGCTTAATCTCTTGTTACGGGACGGCACCAGTGTGCCATACATTTCTATCGCTGGGATCGTTTAATCTCTTGTTACGAGAGGGCAACAATGTGCCATACATTTCTATCGCTGGGATCGTTTGATCTCTTGTTACGAGAGGGCAACAGTGTGCCATAGATTTCAATCGCTGGGATCGTTTGATCTCTTGTAACGAGAGGGAAACAGTGTGCCATACATTTCTATCGCTGGGATCGTTTGATTTCTTGTTACGAGAGGGAAACAGTGTGCCATACATTTTTATCGCTGGGATCGTTTAATATCTTGTTACGGGAAGGCACCACTGTGCCATACATTTCTATCGCTGGGATCGTTTAATCTCTTGTTACGAGAGGGCACCAGTGTGCCATACATTTCTATCCCTGGGATCGTTTAATTTCTTATTACGGGAGGGCACCAGTGTGCCATACATTTCTATTGCTTGGATCGTTTAATATCTTGTTACGGGAGGGCACCAGTGTGCCATACATTTCTATCGCTGGGATCGTTTGATTTCTTGTTACGGGAGGGCACCAGTGTGCCATACATTTCTATCGCTGGGATCGTTTGATCTCTTGTTACGAGAGGGCACCAGTGTGCCATACATTTCTATCGCTGGGATCGTTTAATCTCTTGTTACGGGAGGGCACCAGTGTGTCATACATTTCTATCGCTGGGATCGTTTAATCTCTTGTTACGGGAGGGCACCAGTGTACCATATATTTCTATCGCTGGGATCGTTTAATCTCTAGTTACGGGAGGGCACTAGTGTGCCATACATTTCTATCGCTGGGATCGTTTGATCTCTTGTTACGGGAGGGCACCAGTGTGCAATACATTTCTATCGCTGGGATCGTTTGATCTCTTGTTACGAGAGGGCACCAGTGTGCCATACATTTCTATCGCTGGGATCGTTTAATTTCTTGTTACGGGAGGGCACCAGTGTGCCATACATTTCTATCGCTGGGATGGTTTGATTTCTTGCTACGGGAGGGCACCAGTGTGCCATACATTTCTATCGCTGGGATCGTTTGATCTCTTGTTACGAGAGGGCACGAGTGTGCCATACATTTCTATCGCTGGGATCGTTTGATCTCATGTTACGGGAGGGCACCAGTGTGCCATACATTTCTATCGCTGGGATCGTTTGATCTCTTGTTACGAGAGGGCAACAGTGTGCCATACATTTCTATCGCTGGGATCGTTTGATCTGTTGTAACGAGAGGGAAACAGTGTGCCATACATTTCTATCGCTGGGATCGTTTGATTTCTTGTTACGAGAGGGCAACAGTGTGCCATACATTTCTATCGCTGGGATCGTTTAATCTCTTGTTACGGGAAGGCACCAGTGTGCCATACATTTCTATCGCTGGGATCGTTTAATCTCTTGTTACGGGAGGGCACAAGTGTGCCATACATTTTTATCGCTGGGATCGTTTCATCTGTTGTTACGGGAGGGCACCAGTGTGCCTTACATTTCTATCGCTGAGATCGATTAATCTCTTGTTACGGGAAGGCACCAGTGTGCCATACATTTCTATCGCTGGGATCGTTTAATCTCTTGTTACGGGAGGGCACCAGTGTGCCATATATTTCTCTCGCTGGGATCGTTTAATTTCTTGTTACGGGAGGGCACCAGTGTGCCATACATTTCTATCGCTGGGATCGTTTAATCTCTTGTTACGGGAGGGCACCAGTGTGCCATACATTTCTATCGCTGAGATCGTTTGATCTCTTGTTACGGGAAGGCACCATTGTGCCATACATTTCTATCGCTGGGATCGTTTAATCTCTTGTTACGGGAGGGTACTAGTGTGCCTTACATTTCTATCGCTGGGATCGTTTAATCTCTTGTTACGGGAGGGCACCAGTGTGCCATACATTTCTATCGCTGGGATCGTTTAATCTCTTGTTACGGGAGGGCACCAGTGTGCCATACATTTCTATCGCTGGGATCGTTTAATCTCTTGTTACGGGAGGGCACCAGTGTGCCTTACATTTCTATCGCTGGGATCGTTTAATCTCTTGTGACGGGAGGGCACCAGTGTGCCATACATTTCTATCGCTGGGATCGTTTAATCTCTTGTGACGGGAGGGCACCAGTGTGCCATACATTTCTATCGCTGGGATCGTTTAATCTCTTGTTACGGGAGAGCTCCAGTGTGCCATACATTTCTATCGCTGGGATCGTTTGATCTCTTGTTACGAGAGGGCACCAGTGTACCATACATTTCTATCGCTGGGATCGTTTAATCTCTTGTTACGGGAGGGCACCAGTGTGCCATACATTTCTATCGCTGGGATCGTTTAATCTCTTGTTACGGGAGGGCACCAGTGTGCCATACATTTCTATCGCTGGGATCGTTTAATCTCTTGTTACGGGAGGGCACCAGTGTGCCATACATTTCTATCGATGGGATCGTTTAATCTCTTGTTACGGGAGGGCACCAGTGTGCCATACATTTCTATCGCTGGGATCGTTTAATCTCTTGTTACGGGAGGGCACCAGTGTGCCATACATTTCTATCGCTGGTATCGTTTGATCTCTTGTTACGGGAGGGCACCAGTGTGCCATACATTTCTATCGCTGGTATCGTTTGATCTCTTGTTACGGGAGGGCACCAGTGTGCCATACATTTCTATCGCTGGGATCGTTTAATCTCTTGTTACGGGAGGGCACCAGTGTGCCATACATTTCTATCGCTGGGATCGTTTAATCTCTTGTTACGGGAGGGCACCAGTGTGCCATACATTTCTATCGCTGGGATCGTTTAATCTCTTGTTACGGGAGGGCACCAGTGTACCATATATTTCTATCGCTGGGATCGTTTAATCTCTTGTTACGGGAGGGCACCAGTGTGCCATACATTTCTATCGCTGGGATCGTTTGATCTCTTGTTACGGGAGGTCACCAGTGTGTCATACATTTCTATCGCTGGGATCGTTTAATCTGTTGTTACGGGAGGGCACCAGTGTACCATATATTTCTATCGCTGGGATCGTTTAATCTCTTGTTACGAGAGGGCAACAATGTGCCATACATTTCTATCGCTGGGATCGTTTGATCTCTTGTTACGAGAGGGCACCAGTGTGCCATAGATTTCAATCGCTGGGATCGTTTGATCTCTTGTAACGAGAGGGAAACAGTGTGCCATACATTTCTATCGCTGGGATCGTTTGATTTCTTGTTACGGGAAGGCACCAGTGTGCCATACATTTCTATCGCTGGGATCGTTTAATCTCTTGTTACGAGAGGGCAACAGTGTGCCATACATTTCTATCGCTGGGATCGTTTGATTTCTTGTTACGAGAGGGCAACAGTGTGCCATACATTTCTATCGCTAGGATCGTTTAATCTCTTGTTACGGGAGGGCAACAGTGTGCCATACATTTCTACCGCTTGGATCGTTTAATCTCTTGTTACGGGAGGGCAACAGTGTGCCATACATTTTTATCGCTTGGATGATTTAATCTCTTTTTACGGGAGGGCAACAGTGTGCCATACATTTCTATCGCTTGGATCGTTTAATCTCTTGTTAGGAGAGGACACCAGTGTGCCATACATTTCTATCGCTGGGATCGTTTGATCTCTTGTTACGGGAGGGCACCAGTGTGCCATACATTTCTATCGCTGGGATCGTTTGATCTCTTGTTACGAGAGAGCAACAGTGTGCCACACATTTCAATCGCTGGGATCGTTTGATCTCTTGTAACGAGAGGGAAACAGTGTGCCATACATTTCTATCGCTGGGATCGCTTAATCTCTTGTTACGGGACGGCACCAGTGTGCCATACATTTCTATCGCTGGGATCGTTTAATCTCTTGTTACGAGAGGGCAACAATGTGCCATACATTTCTATCGCTGGGATCGTTTGATCTCTTGTTACGAGAGGGCAACAGTGTGCCATAGATTTCAATCGCTGGGATCGTTTGATCTCTTGTAACGAGAGGGAAACAGTGTGCCATACATTTCTATCGCTGGGATCGTTTAATCTCTTGTTACGGGAAGGCACCAGTGTGCCATACATTTCTATCGCTGGGATCGTTTAATCTCTTGTTACGAGAGGGCAACAGTGTGCCATACATTTCTATCGCTGGGATCGTTTGATCTCTTGTTACGAGAGGGCAACAGTGTGCCAAACATTTCAATCGCTGGGATCGTTTGATCTCTTGTAACGAGAGGGAAACAGTGTGTCATACATTTCTATCGCTATGATCGTTTGATTTCTTGTTACGAGAGGGCAACAGTGTGCCATACATTTCTATCGCTGGGATCGTTTAATCTCTTGTTACGGGAGGGCAACAGTGTGCCATACATTTCTACCGCTTGGATCGTTTAATCTCTTGTTACGGGAGGGCAACAGTGTGCCATACATTTCTATCGCTTGGATGATTTAATCTCTTTTTACGGGAGGGCAACAGTGTGCCATACATTTCTATCGCTTGGATCGTTTAATCTCTTGTTACGAGAGGACACCAGTGTGCCATACATTTCTATCGCTGGGATCGTTTGATCTCTTGTTACGGGAGGGCACCAGTGTGCCATACATTTCTATCGCTGGGATCGTTTGATCTCTTGTTACGAGAGAGCAACAGTGTGCCACACATTTCAATCGCTGGGATCGTTTGATCTCTTGTAACGAGAGGGAAACAGTGTGCCATACATTTCTATCGCTGGGATCGCTTAATCTCTTGTTACGGGACGGCACCAGTGTGCCATACATTTCTATCGCTGGGATCGTTTAATCTCTTGTTACGAGAGGGCAACAATGTGCCATACATTTCTATCGCTGGGATCGTTTGATCTCTTGTTACGAGAGGGCAACAGTGTGCCATAGATTTCAATCGCTGGGATCGTTTGATCTCTTGTAACGAGAGGGAAACAGTGTGCCATACATTTCTATCGCTGGGATCGTTTGATTTCTTGTTACGAGAGGGAAACAGTGTGCCATACATTTTTATCGCTGGGATCGTTTAATATCTTGTTACGGGAAGGCACCACTGTGCCATACATTTCTATCGCTGGGATCGTTTAATCTCTTGTTACGAGAGGGCACCAGTGTGCCATACATTTCTATCCCTGGGATCGTTTAATTTCTTATTACGGGAGGGCACCAGTGTGCCATACATTTCTATTGCTTGGATCGTTTAATATCTTGTTACGGGAGGGCACCAGTGTGCCATACATTTCTATCGCTGGGATCGTTTGATTTCTTGTTACGGGAGGGCACCAGTGTGCCATACATTTCTATCGCTGGGATCGTTTGATCTCTTGTTACGAGAGGGCACCAGTGTGCCATACATTTCTATCGCTGGGATCGTCTAATCTCTTGTTACGGGAGGGCACCAGTGTGTCATACATTTCTATCGCTGGGATCGTTTAATCTCTTGTTACGGGAAGGCACCAGTGTACCATATATTTCTATCGCTGGGATCGTTTAATCTCTAGTTACGGGAGGGCACTAGTGTGCCATACATTTCTATCGCTGGGATCGCTTGATCTCTTGTTACGGGAGGGCACCAGTGTGCCATACATTTGTATCGCTGGGATCGTTTGATCTCTTGTTACGAGAGGGCACCAGTGTGCCATACATTTGTATCGCTGGGATCGTTTAATTTCTTGTTACGGGAGGGCACAGTGTGCCATACATTTGTATCGCTGGGATGGTTTGATTTCTTGCTACGGGAGGGCACCAGTGTGCCATACATTTCTATCGCTGGGATCGTTTGATCTCTTGTTACGAGAGGGCACCAGTGTGCCATACATTTCTATCGCTGGGATCGTTTGATCTCTTGTTACGGGAGGGCAACAGTGTGCCATACATTTCTATCGCTGGGATCGTTTGATCTCTTGTTACGAGAGGGCAACAGTGTGCCATACATTTCTATCGCTGGGATCGTTTGATCTGTTGTAACGAGAGGGAAACAGTGTGCCATACATTTCTATCGCTGGGATCGTTTGATTTCTTGTTACGAGAGGGCAACAGTGTGCCATACATTTCTATCGCTGGGATCGTTTAATCTCTTGTTACGGGAAGGCACCAGTGTGCCATACATTTCTATCGCTGGGATCGTTTGATCTCTTGTTACGGGAGGACACCAGTGTGCCATACATTTTTATCGCTGGGATCGTTTCATCTCTTGTTACGGGAGGGCACCAGTGTGCCTTACATTTCTATCGCTGAGATCGATTAATCTCTTGTTACGGGAGGGCACCAGTGTGCCATACATTTCTATCGCTGGGATCGTTTAATCTCTTGTTACGGGAGGGCACCAGTGTGCCATATATTTCTCTCGCTGGGATCGTTTAATTTCTTGTTACGGGAGGGCACCAGTGTGCCATACATTTCTATCGCGGGGATCGTTTGATCTCTTGTTACGGGAAGGCACCATTGTGCCATACATTTCTATCGCTGGGATCGTTTAATCTCTTGTTACGGGAGGGTACTAGTGTGCCTTACATTTCTATCGCTGGGATCGTTTAATCTCTTGTTACGGGAGGGCACCAGTGTGCCATACATTTCTATCGCTGGGATCGTTTAATCTCTTGTTACGGGAGGGCACCAGTGTGCCATACATTTCTATCGCTGGGATCGTTTAATCTCTTGTTACGGGAGGGCACCAGTGTGCCATACATTTCTATCGCTGGGATCGTTTAATCTCTTGTTACGGGAGGGCACCAGTGTGCCATACATTTCTATCGCTGGGATCGTTTAATCTCTTGTTACGGGAGGGCACCAGTGTGCCATACATTTCTATCGCTGGGATCGTTTAATCTCTTGTTACGGGAGGGCACCAGTGTGCCATACATTTCTATCGCTGGGATCGTTTGATCTCTTGTTACGGGAGGGCACCAGTGTGCCATACATTTCTATCGCTGGGATCGTTTGATCTCTTGTTACGGGAGGGCACCAGTGTGCCATACATTTCTATCGCTGGGATCGTTTAATCTCTTGTTACGGGAGGGCACCAGTGTGCCATACATTTCTATCGCTGGGATCGTTTAATCTCTTGTTACGGGAGGGCACCAGTGTGCCATACATTTCTATCGCTGGGATCGTTTGATCTCTTGTTACGGGAGGGCACCAGTGTGCCATACATTTCTATCGCTGGGATCGTTTGATCTCTTGTTACGGGAGGGCACCAGTGTGCCATACATTTCTATCGCTGGGATCGTTTAATCTCCTGTTACGGGAGGGCACCAGTGTGCCATACATTTCTATCGCTGGGATCGTTTAATCTCTTGTTATGGGAGGGCACCAGTGTGCCATACATTTCTATCGCTGGGATCGTTTAATCTCTTGTTACGGGAGGGCACCAGTGTAACATATATTTCTATCGCTGGGATCGTTTGATCTCTTGTTACGGGAGGGCACCAGTGTGCCATACATTTCTATCGCTGGAATCGTTTGATCTCTTGTTACGGGAGGGCATCAGTGTGCCATACATTTCTATCGCTGGGATCGTTTAATCTGTTGTTACGGGAGGGCACCAGTGTGCCATATATTTCTATCGCTGGGATCGTTTAATCTCTTGTTACGGGAGGGCACCAGTGTGCCATACATTTCTATCGCTGGGATCGTTTAATCTCTTGTTACGGGAGGGCACCAGTGTGCCATACATTTCTATCGCTGGGATCGTTTAATCTCTTGTTACGGGAGGGCACCAGTGTGCCATACATTTCTATCGCTGGGATCGTTTAATCTCTTGTTACGGGAGGGCACCAGTGTACCATATATTTCTTTCGCTGGGATCGTTTGATCTCTTGTTACGGGAGGGCACCAGTGTGCCATACATTTCTATCGCTGGGATCGTTTGATCTCTTGTTACGGGAGGGCACCAGTGTGCCATACATTTCTATCGCTGGGATCGTTTAATCTGTTGTTACGGGAGGGCACCAGTGTACCATACATTTCTATCGCTGGGATCGTTTAATCTGTTGTTACGGGAGGGCACCAGTGTGCCATACATTTCTATTGCTGGGATCGTTTAATCTCTTGTTACGGGAGGGCACCAGTGTGCCATACATTTCTATCGCTGGGATCGTTTAATTTCTTGTTACGGGAGGGCACCAGTGTGCCATATATTACTATCGCTGGGATCGTTTAATCTCTTGTTACGAGAGGGCACCAGTGTGCCATACATTTCTATCGCTGGGATCGTTTAATCTCTTGTTACGGGAGGGCACCAGTGTGCCATACATTTGTATCGCTGGGATCGTTTAATCTCTTGTTACGGGAGGGCACCAGTGTGCCATACATTTCTATTGCTGGGATCGTTTAATCTCTTGTTACGGGAGGGCACCAGTGTGCCATACATTTCTATCGCTGGGATCGTTTAATCTCTTGTTACGGGAGGGCCCCAGTGTGCCATATATTACTATCGCTGGGATCGTTTAATCTCTTGTTACGAGAGGGCACCAGTGTGCCATACATTTCTATCGCTGGGATCGTTTAATCTCTTGTTACGGGAGGGCACCAGTGTGCCATACATTTCTATCGCTGGGATCGTTTAATCTCTTGTTACGGGAGGGCACCAGTGTGCCATACATTTCTATCGCTGGGATCGTTTAATCTCTTGTTACAGGAGAGCACCAGTGTGCCATACATTTCTATCGCTGGGATTGTTTGATCTCTTGTTACGAGAGGGCACCAGTGTACCATACATTTCTATCGCTGGGATCGTTTAATCTCTTGTTACGGGAGGGCACCAGTGTGCCATACATTTCTATCGCTGGGATCGTTTAATCTCTTGTTACGGGAGGGCACCAGTGTGCCATACATTTCTATCGCTGGGATCGTTTAATCTCTTGTTACGGGAGGGCACCAGTGTGCCATACATTTCTATCGCTGGGATTGTTTAATCTCTTGTTACGGGAGGGCACCAGTGTGCCATACATTTCTATCGCTGGGATCGTTTAATCTCTTGTTACGGGAGGGCACCAGTGTGCCATACATTTCTATCGCTGGGATCGTTTGATCTCTTGTTACGGGAGGGCACCAGTGTGCCATACATTTCTATCGCTGGGATCGTTTAATCTCTTGTTACGGGAGGGCACCAGTGTGCCATACATTTCTATCGCTGGGATCGTTTAATCTCTTGTTACGGGAGGGCACCAGTGTGTCATACATTTCTATCGCTGGGATCGTTTAATCTCTTGTTACGGGAGGGCACCAGTGTACCTTATATTTCTATCGCTGGGATCGTTTAATCTCTTGTTACGGGAGGGCACCAGTGTGCCATACATTTCTATCGCTGGGATCGTTTGATCTCTTGTTACGGGAGGGCACCAGTGTGCCATACATTTCTATCGCTGGGATTGTTTAATCTCTTGTTACGGGAGGACACCAGTGTACCATATATTTCTATCGCTGGGATCGTTTAATCTCTTGTTACGGGAGGGCACCAGTGTACCATACATTTCTATCGCTGGGATCGTTTAATCTCTTGTTACGGGAGGGCACCAGTGTGCCATACATTTCTATCGCTGGGGTCGTTTAATCTCTTGTTACGGGAGGGCACCAGTGTGCCATACATTTCTATCGGTGGGATCGTTTAATCTCTTGTTACGGGAGGGCACCAGTGTGCCATATATTTCTATCGCTGGGATCGTTTAATCTCTTGTTACGGGAGGGCACCAGTGTGCCATACATTTCTATCGCTGGGATCGTTTAATCTCTTGTTACGGGAGGGCACCAGTGTGCCATACATTTCTATCGCTGGGATCGTTTGATCTCTTGTTACGGGAGGGCACCAGTGTGCCATACATTTCTATCGCTGGGATCGTTTAATCTCTTGTTACGGGAGGGCACCAGTGTGCCATACATTTCTATCGCTGGGATTGTTTGTACATGTATCTACAATAACAAGTATGCACTCTTTCAAAAACAAAAAGAAAATAAAACTTTCACTATTATTTCATTACAATCTGAAAAGTCTAATACGACCATTCACAAACGCAAAAATCAACTCGTTAACAATTGGTCCATTACGATCTGAAAAGTTTAATACAACCATTCACAAACGCACAAATCAGCTCATTAACAATTGGTCCATTATAATCTGAAAAATCTAATACAACCATTCACAAACGCACAAATCAGCTCGTTAGCAATTGGTCCATTATAATCTGAAAAGTCTAATACAACCATTCACAAACGCACAAATCAGCTCGTTAGCAATTGGTCCATTATAATCTGAAAAGTCTAATACAACCATTCACAAACGCACAAATCAACTCATTAAAAATTGGTCCATTATAATCTGAAAAGTCTAATGCAACCATTCACAAACGCACAAATCAGCTCATTAACAATTGGTTCATTATAATCTGAAAAGTCTCATGCAACCATTCACAGACGCACAAATCAACAAATTCTTGTAATTCATAGCAAACAAATAATGGTCTAGAGTCGTACCATTCGCTTTATAAAGAACAGTTTAATAATTGTCACGTGTTTCTTTTCGATTTGTTTGATTCTATGACCAAATTGCTAACAACAACATTTATAAAAATAAGAAGTATTAAATACGAATGTGCACCAAAGTCTAGACAAGATAAAGAGACAGAAAATATCCAGGGTCCATGGGTTATACTTTGGCGCTAAAACGTCCATGTTTGTTCGCTAAAATGTTCAATCAATGCACTAAAATGTCCCCCCCCCCCCCCCCCCCCGCCCCCCCGCCGCAACTGACAGACAACGTGAAGATGAAAAAGTGCCTTTATTCAATTATTGAATAAATTTGAATTCATCTGAGAGACGTTTTCTTAAAGCCTGTCATTCATGTGATAAGATTGCAAGATAGAAACCAAACGTGCAACACAGGAACTAAGATATGATTAAGTTTGTATGGAAAACCGGATGATTAATTTTTTTTTCGGTTTTAAACAGATTTCAAGGAATTCAATTTTTTTGTTGTCAGTTGCCAATTTGTAGATATAAGCCATCTGCGTAGAAGTTAGCCTCTGGCGTTTATATATATTATTTGATGAGATATGCCACATCGGGTTCGAATTATGGAACTCTCACAGGGTTATATTTCTGAACTACCCCAAAGAAGGTTTCAGGACGGTGGCCATCTTCTGTTGGTTGATCGATCGGTCTCCATTGCTATTTATATTCTATCCTTGAATTAGATCGTCATTACCATTTATACATTGTATAATAGTATATCCTTGAATTAGATCGTCATTACTATTTATATTCTATCCTTGAATTAGATCATATGGTTATATTCATTGTGTTATTCTGTTATTAAAACCATAGATTGAAAAGTTTACCAACATTTGTTGAGTTTCAACAGTTTGTTATTTTGTATGAAAGAAATAAAAGAAAACAAAATCCTGTTCTCATGCGTTTGTTGTACGTTGCACCTTTTAGAAAAGGATTTTCAATTGTGTTCATGTCTCTGGTGGTAACAATGTGTTCTTAGAGATGAAATGACCCTATTAGCGCGCATGTACCCGTTCCAGCGCTTGGTTAATACCCTGTTACCTATTCGTTACCTATTCGTTACTTATTCGCTTATAATACGTTTGTTGTACGTTACACCTTTTAGAAAAAGATTTTCATTTGTGTTCATGTCTCTGGTGGTAACAATGTGTTCTTAGAGATGAAATAACCCTTTTAGCGCGTATGTACCCGTTCCAGCGCTCGGCTAATACCTTGTTACCTATTCGTTACTTCTTATTTCAAGGTGCAACGCATAGCACGCGTATTTAAAGCGAATAAGGAACGAATAAGTAACAGGGTATCAGTCGAGCGCTGAAACGGGTACATATGTTCGATTAAGGTTATTTCACCTCTAAGATCCGACAGTTACCACCAGAGACACAAAAATATTTCTTTTTAAAGTGCAACGCATTACACACGTTTTAAAAGCGAATAAGGAACGAATAAGTAACAGGGTATCACTGAGCGGTGAAATGGGTACATATGCGCTAATAGAGTTTTTTCAACTCAGATCAGAGAACACATAATTACCACCAGAGACGTGAAAGCAATCGATAATCGATTTATTTCAAGGTGCAACGTATACCACGCGTATTTAAAGCGAATAAGGAACGAATAAGTAACAGGGTATCAGTCGAGCGCTGAAACGGGTACATATGTTCTATTATGGTTACCACCAAAGACACAAACATATTTCTTTTTTTAAAGTGCAACGCATAACACACGTTTTATTTTTTAATTTAAACATATTTATTTATAGTGGATTGGGAAACAAGTTTTGCAACCTATATTTACCCCTTTCCACTTTTCGGGTGCGAGTGCTGCCTTGTAGCGGCATCAGCCTACTCTTTTTCGAAATCTACAAGGGTGTCTTCAACGTGCAAGAGATATGGCTCTCTCTTAACACGGGTCAGCCATTTATCGTCCCCTTCCGACGGACTATCATCGTTTCCTGAAGACCATAGTCGCAAATGGTGTCAAGGGAGAGACGACAATTGAGTTCCTGAAATTTTCATCCCGAACGGGAATCGAACCAGGAACCATTGTGTTAGTAGTCCGATGCACTAACCACTACAACACGTTTTAAAATCGAAAAAGAAACGAATAAGTAACAGGGTATCAGTGTTGTGCTGAAACGGGTACATATGCGCTAATAGGTTTTTTTTCACTTCAGAGAACACACAATTACCGCCAGAGACATGAAAGCAATAGATAATCGATTTATTCCAAGGTGCAACGTATACCACGCGTATTAAAAGCGAATAAGGAACGAATAAGTAACAGGGTATCAGTCGAGCGCTGAAACGGGTACATATGTTCTATTAGGGTTATTTCACCTCTAAGAACCGACAGTTACCACCAGAGACACAAAAATATTTCTTTTTTAAAGTGCAACGCATAACACACGTTTTAAAAGCGAATAAGGAACGAATAAGTAACAGGGTATCAGTGTAGCGGTGAAATGGGTACATATGTGCTAATAGGTTTTTTTCAACTCAGAGAACACATAATTACCACCAGAGACATGAAAGCAATCGATAATCGTTTTATTTCAAGGTGCAACGTATACCACGCGTATTGAAAGCGATTAAGGAACGAATAAGTTACAGGGTATAAACCGAGCGCTGGAACGGGTACATACACGCTAATAGGGTTATTTCATCTCCAAGTACACATAGTTACCGCCCGAGACAAGAACACAATTGAAAATCATTTTCTAAAATGTTCATTTTTATACAAGCGCTAAAAGGTGATTTCACCTCTTCGAACCAAGAACCAGATCTTCAAACATACGAATATAAAACATTTAAAAGGTATAACGTATAAAAATCAAATAATAAACAAATAAGTATCTAACTTAAAGCAACAGGATCGGTTGAGCACAAACACATATAAATAGGTCATAAGAAGGTCATTTTACCTCAACAAATTTAGATCTATAACAAGAGATAAGAATATAAACAAGAGTGCACACGCTGAAATGTCTCGCCTTCTTTACTAATCATTGATATTATGTTGATAGTCTTAAGTATAAAGCTTTATAACAACTGTCAAATAACTTAACATTAACCAAGATAACAAAAACCAAATTGAATGAACCATGAAAATGAGGTCAAGGTCAGATGAAACATGCCAGACAGACATGTACAGCTAACAATGCTGTCATACAACAAATATAGTTGACCTCTTACTTATAGTTTAAGAAAAATAGACCAAACACAAAAACCTAACACTGAGCAATGAACCGTGAAAATGAGGTCGAGGTCAAATAAAACCTGCGCGACTGACATACAGATCATATAATATTTCCATACACCACATATAGTTGACTTATAGCATATAGTATTATATAAAAAGACCAAAACTCAAAAACTTAACTTTGACCACTCAACCATGAAAATGAGGTCAAGGTCAGATGACATCTGCACGCTAGACATGTACACCTTACAATCATTCCATACAACAAATATAGTAGATCTATTATGTAAAGTATGAGAAAAAGAGACCAAAACACAAAAACTTAACTATAACCACTGAACCATGAAAATAAGGTCAAGGTCAGATGACACCTGCCAGTTGGACATGGACACCTTACAGTCCTTCCATACACCTAATATACTTGCCCTATTGCTTATAGTATCTGAGATATGGACTTGACCACCAAAACCTAACCTTGTTCACTGATCCATGAAATGAGGTCGAGGTTAAGTGAAAACTGTCTGACGGGCATGAGGACCTTACAAGGTACGCACATACCAAATATAATTATCCTATTACTTAAAATAAGACAGAATTCAACATTACAAAAAATCTTAACTTTATTTTCAAGTGGTCACTGAACCATGAAAATGAGGTCAAGGACATTTGACATGTGACTGACAGAAACTTCGTAACATGAGGCATCCATATACAAAGTATGAAGCATCCAGTTCTTCCACCTTCTAAAATATAAAGTTTTTAAAAAGTTAGCTAACACCGCCGCCGCCGTAGCCGCCGCCGCCGGATCACTATCCCTATGTCGAGCTTTCTGCAACAAAAGTTGCAGGCTCGACAAAAATTAAAAAGGGTGAGGATATCAAAAATTGAATAAGTAACGAATAAGGAATAAGTAACGAATCGGTAACGAATAGGGAATAGAGAATAAATAACGAAAAGGTAACGCATAGGGAATAGGGAATAAGTAACGAATAGGTAACAAATAGGGAATAGAGAATAAGTTACGAATAGCTAACGCATAGGGAATAGGGAATAAGTAACGAATAGGTAACAAATAAGTAACAGGGTATTAACCGAGCGCTGGAACGGGTACATGCGCGCTAATAGGGTCATTTAATCTCTAAGAACACATTGTTACCACCAGAGACATGGACACAATTGAAAATCCCTTTCTAAAAGGTGCAACGTACAACAAACGTATTATAAGTGAATAGGTAACGAATAGGTAACGAATAGGTAACAGGGTATTAACCGAGCGCTGGAGCGGGTACATGCGCGCTAATAGGGTCATTTCCTCTCTAATTACACATTGTTACCACCAGAGACATGAACACAAGTGAAAATCCTTTTCTAAAAGGTGCAACGTACAACAAACGTATTTAAAGCGAATAAGTAACGAATAGGTAACGAATAGGTAACTGGGTATTAACCGAGCGCTGGAACGGGTACATATGCGCTAATAGTGTCTTTCATCTCTAAGAACACATTGTTACCACCAGACACATGAACACAATTAAAAAACGATTTATTTCAAGGTGCAACGTATACTTACCCCGCGCATTAAAAGCGAATAAGGAACGAATAAGTAACAGGGTACTATCCGAGCACTGGAACGAGTACATGCGCGCTAATAGGGATAATTCATCTCTAGGAACACATTGTTACCACCAGAGACACGAACACAATTAAAAAACGATTTATTTCAAGGTGCAACGTATACCCTGCGCATTAAAAGCGAATAAGGAACGAATAAGTAACCGGATATTATCCGAGCGCTTGAACGGGTAATATGCGCTAATAGGGTCATTTCATCTCTAAGAACACATTGTTACCACCAGAGACATGAACAGGTACATGCTGGAACGGGTACATGCGCTCTAATAGGGTCATTTCGTCTCTAAGAACACATTGTTACCACCAGAGACATGAACACAATTAAAAAACGATTTATTTCAAGGTGCAACGTATACTTACCCCGCGCATTAAAAGCGAATAAGGAACGAATAAGTAACAGGGTACTATCCGAGCACTGGAACGAGTACATGCGCGCTAATAGGGATAATTCATCTCTAGGAACACATTGTTACCACCAGAGACACGAACACAATTAAAAAACGATTTATTTCAAGGTGCAACGTATACCCTGCGCATTAAAAGCGAATAAGGAACGAATAAGTAACCGGATATTATCCGAGCGCTTGAACGGGTAATATGCGCTAATAGGGTCATTTCATCTCTAAGAACACATTGTTACCACCAGAGACATGAACACAATTGAAAATCCTTTTCTAAAAGGTGCAACGTACAACAAACGTATTATAAGTGAATAGGTAACGAATAGGTAACGAATAGGTAACAGGGTATTAACCGAGCGCTGGAACGGGTTCATGCGCTCTAATAGGGCCATTTCGTCTCTAAGAACACATTGTTACCACCAGAGACATGAACACAATTAAAAAACGATTTATTTCAAGGTGCAACGTATACTTACCCCGCGCATAAAAAGCGAATAAGGAACTAATAAGTAACAGGGTATTATCCGAGCACTGGAACGGGTACATACGCGCTAATAGGGATATTTCATCTCTAAGAAGACAGTGTTACCACCAGAGACACGAACACAATTAAAAAACGATTTATTTCAAGGTGCAACGTATACCCTGCGCATTAAAAGCGAATAAGGAACGAATAAGTAACCGGATATTATCCGAGCGCTGGAACGGGTAATATGCGCTAATAGGGTCATTTCATCTCTAAGAACACATTGTTACCACCAGAGACATGAACACAATTGAAAATCCTTTTCTAAAAGGTGCAACGTACAACAAACGTATTATAAGTAAATAGGTAACGAATAGGTAACAGGGTATTAACCGAGCGCTGGAACGGGTACATGCGCGCTAATAGGGTCATTTCATCTCTAAGAACACATTGTTACCACCAGAGACATGGACACAATTGAAAATCCTTTTCCAAAAGGTGCAACGTACAACAAACGTATTATAAGTGAATAGGTAACGAATATGTAACGAATAGGTAACAGGGTATTAACCGAGCGCTGGAACGGGTACATGCACGCTAATAGGGTCATTTCATCTCTAATTACACATTGTTACCACCAGAGACATGAACACAAGTGAAAATCCTTTTCTAAAAGGTTCAACGTACAACAAACGTATTTAAAGCGAATAAGTAACGAATAGGTAACGAATAGGTAACAGGGTATTAACCGAGCGTTGGAACGGGTACATATGCGCTAATAGGGTCATTTCATCTCTAAGAACACATTGTTACCACCAGAGACACGAACACAATTAAAAAACGATTTATTTCAAGGTGCAACGTATACCCTGCGCATTAGAAGCGAATAAGGAACGAATAAGTAACCGGGTATTATCCGAGCGCTGGAACGGGTAATATGCGCTAATAGGGGTATTTCATCTATAAGAACACATTATTACCACAAGAGATATGAACACAATTGAAAATCCGTTTCTTAAAGGTGCAACGTACAACAAACGTATTAAAAGCGAATAAGTAACGAATAGGTAACAGGGTATTAACCGAGCGCTGGAACGGGTACATGCACGCTAATAGGGTCATTTTATCTCTAATTACACATTGTTACCACCAGAGACATGAACACACGTGAAAATCCTTTTCTAAAAGGTGCAACGTACACCAAACGTATTATAAGTGAATAGGTAACGAATAGGTAACAGGGTATTAACCGAGCGCTGGAACGGGTACATGCGCTCTAATAGGGCCATTTCGTCTCTAAGAACACATTATTACCACCAGAGACATGAACACAATTAAACAACGATTTATTTCAAGGTGCAACGTATACTTACCCCGCGCATTAAAAGCGAATAAGGAACTAATAAGTAACAGGGTATTATCCGAGCGCTGGAACGGGTACATTTGCGCTAATAGGGATATTTCATCTATAAGAACACATTATTACCACAAGAGATATGAACACAATTGAAAATCAGTTTCTAAAAGGTGCAACGTACAACAAACGTATTAAAAGCGAATAAGTAACGAATAGGTAACAGGGTATTAACCGAGCGCTGGAACGGGTACATGCACGCTAATAGGGTCATTTCATCTCTAATTACACATTGTTACCACCAGAGACATGAACACAAGTGAAAATCCTTTTCTAAAAGGTGCAACGTACAACAAACGTATTATAAGTGAATAGGTAACGAATAGGTAACGAATAGGTAACAGGGTATTAACCGAGCCCTGAAACGGGTACATGCGCTCTAATAGGGTCATTTCGTCTCTAAGAACACATTGTTACCACCAGAGACATGAACACAATTAAAAAACGATTTATTTCAAGGTGCAACGTATACTTACCCGGCGCATTAAAAGCGAATAAGGAACTAATAAGTAACAGGGTATTATCCGAGCGCTGGAACGGGTACATACGCGCTAATAGGGATATTTCATCTATAAGAACACATTATTACCACCAGAGATATGAACACAATTGAAAATCCTTTTCTAAAAGGTGCAACGTACAACAAACGTGTTAAAAGCGAATAAGTAACGAATATTTAACAGTGTATTATCCGAGCACTGGAACGGGTACATAAGCGCTTATAGAGTTATATCACCTCTAAGAACCCAAATCTACCACCAGAGACAACAAAACAATTGAAAATCATGTTTTAAAAGGTGCAACGTATGATACACGTATCATAAGCGAATTATAAGCGAGTGATGGAACGAATTAAACAAGGTAATAGCATGCTCCGAAACGATGTACACCCTGCTAACATTTTTAACCCCACCACATTATGTTAGTATGTGCCTGTCCCTAGACAAGAGCCTGAAATTAAGTAGTTATCGTTTGTTTTTGTGCTACATATTTGTTTTCCGTTTATTTTTTTGTATATGAAATACGGCCGTTAGTTTTGTTGTTTGAATTGTTTGAAATTGTCATATCTGGGCCTTTTATAGGTGACTACACGGTTTGGGCTATGCTCATTGTTGAAGGCCGTACATTGACCTATAGTTGATAGTTTCTGTGTCATTTTGGTCTATTGTAGGTTGTTGTATCGTTGGCAATCATACCACATCTTTTTTTTTATGCAAGCGCTAACACGGTGATTTCATCCCTTCGAACCAAGATCCATCTTCAAACATACGGACATAAAGCAGTTAAAAGGTAGAACGTATAAAAATCAAATAAGGAACAAATGAGTATCGAACATAAAGTAAAAAGATCGGTTGAGCACAAACACATATAAATAGGTCATAAAAAGATCATTTTACCTCAACAAATTTAGAACTATTACCAGATATAAGAGTATAAACAACAAGAAGTAATTGTAACAGGATGCTGTTACGAAGTCTCCCAAACAAAGCTCCCATAACTCGCAATTCATATGGTCCCATGTTCATTTGATTTGATTTTTTGTCCCATACAAGAATATATCTGGCTTACTGGTGGGGATCTCCACCATTTACAAGTATTCAAACAGGAGGGGGTGGTGGTGACCCCCAGGGACTTTACCTACATTTCATTTTATTTGTTTTATTGTCCCCTACAAGAATATATATGGTTTAGGGGTGGGGATGTTGACCGTTTACAAGTTTTCAAACAAGAGGGGGTGGGATGACCCCCTCAGGACTTCCCTTTTATCTCATTTTATTTGTTTTATTGTCCCCTACAAGAACATATATGGTTTAGGGGTGGGGATCTGGACCATTTACAAGATAATAGTACATTCTCAAATTGAACGGGGTGGGGTGACCCCAAGGAACTTCCATTTAATTTCATTTGATTAGTTTTATTTCCCTTACAAGAATATATATAGTTTAGGGGTGGGGATGTTCACCGTTTACAAGTTTTCAAACAAGAGGGGTTGGGGTGACCCCCTAGGCCCTTTCCTTTTATTTCATTTCATTTGTTTTATTGTCCCCTACAAGAATATATATGGTTTAGGGGTGGGGATCTGGACCATTTACAAGATAATAGTACATTCTCAAATTGAACGGGGTGGGGGTGACCCCCCAGGAACTTCCATTTAATTTCATTTGAAGAGTTTTATTGTCCCTTACAAGAATATATATAGTTTAGGGGTGGGGATGTTGACCGTTTATAAGTTTTCAAACAAGAGGGGTTGGGGTGACCCCCTAGGGACTTTCCTTTTATTTCATTTCATTTGTTTTATTGTCCCCTACAAGAATATATATGGTTTAGGGGTGGGGATCTGGACCATTTACAAGATGATAGTACATTCTCAAATTGAACGGGGTGGGGGTGATCCCCAGGAACTTCCATTTAATTTCATTTGATTAGTTTTATTGTCCCATACAAGAATATATATGGTTTAGGGGTGGGGATCTGGACCGTTTACAAGATAAAAGCACATTCTAAAATTGAACGGGGTGGGGATGACCCCCGGGGACTTCCATTTAATTTCATTTGATTTGTTTTATCGTCCTATTCAAGAATATATATGGTTTAGGGGGTGGGATCTGGGCGGTTTACAAGATAATAGTACATTCTCAAATTGAACGGGGTGGGGGTGACCCCCAGGAACTTTTATTTAATTTCATTTGAATAGTTTTATTGTCCCATACAAGAATATATATGGTTTAGGGATGGGGATCTGGACCGTTTACAAGTTAAAAGCATATTCTCGAATTGAAGGGGGTAGGGATGACCCCCAGGGACTCCCCTATATTTCATGTGATTTGTTTTATTGTCCTTTAATCATTTCTGAAGACTGCATGTATCTATCACTTACAGTTTTCAAGTTATATTCATTTGAAAATTTTAGAAAATAAAATCCCATAGGGTTCTATAGTAAACCCCTCCCTTCTTTCTGCCCCCCCCCCCCCAAAAAAAAATACCCATTAATAGACCCCAATGCACAAATGAACGATTGATGGCTCACCTAGACATATTAGTCTAACATTTTATGAAACCCTAAGTAAATCTGACAAGTAGTTTTGGAGAAATGTTGCGGACAAGTTCATTTTTAAAGTAGCGGAAGAAGAAGAGGAAGAAGAGGAAGAAGAAGAAGAAGAAGAAGAAGAAGAAGAAGAAGAAGAATACTAAAAATAATAAGAACTGAGCAAAAACAATATGTCTCCAAACTTTGTTTGGGAAACTTAATTAAAAAGGGGGAAGGATATTAAAAATCGAATAAGTAACGAATAAGGAATAGGGAATAAGTAACGAATAGGTAACGAATAGGGAATAGGGAATAGGTAACGAATAGGTAACGAATAGGGAATAGGGAATAGGTAACGAATAGGTTACGAATAGGGAATAGGGAATAGGTAACGAATAGGTAACGAATAGGGAATAGGGAATAGGTAACGAATAGGTAACGAATAGGGAATAGGGAATAGGTAACGAATAGGTAACGAATAGGGAATAGGGAATAGGTAACGAATGGGGAATAGGGAATAGGTAACCAACTTGACGTCCATTAAACCAGAAGCACACAAATGAGAATCAAAATAAAGCGATTTCATGGACAAGGAAAATGTTTTTCAACTATCCATCAAGGCACAAAGCTGAAGAAAAAAAGGAGTATTACTAAATTCCGATAAATCCTTTGCTTTTTAAAATTCGGCTTCCAGCGTTCCTGGTGAATTAGAATAACAAGCTTCGGACGCCGGAAATTTATAAAGTGTTGGGTTTTTTTTTATCAAAAATACCAATAGTCAGTTGCAGAGTTTTTATGTTTTTGTCTATGAGTATGCATGTGCGGTTTGAGCTTTTCTCTTGTTGAAGGCCTATGGTGACATATAGTGGTTAATTTCTGTGTCATTTGGTCTCTTGTGAAAAGTTGTCTCATTGATATCATACCACATCTTCTCTTTTTTCATACGTACAGGGACAAATTATGTTTGAAAGAACCAAACGGAATCTGATAACAACAAAACAAAACAAAAAAACAGCAAAAACAACAACTTAAAAAACGGATTTTAGGTATGAAGCATTTCTAGCTAGCTGTTATTCATAAAATGTTATTTGCATATTTAATGGACTAAAAGGGAGAAGGTTTGGTACCATTAAAACGTTTGATCCCACTGCAAATGTTTGCACCTGTCCTAAGTCGGGAATTTGATGTACAGTAGTTGTCGTTTGTTTATGTAGTTCATACGTGTTTCTCATTTCTCGTTTTATATAGATTAGATAATTTTTGGGGCCCTTTATAGCTTGCTGTTCGGTGTGAGCCTAGACTCCGTGTTGAAGGTCGTACCTTAACCTATAATGGTTTACTTTTATAAATTGTGATTTGGATGGAGGGTTGTCTCATTGGCACTTATACCACATCTTCCTTTGTCTATAAACGGCCACATTGTCATTGTATATTACAGGGAAAGTGTTGTGTGCCTCAAGGTGTATCTGGCTCCATTAACCGATGAACTGGCAGAAGAGGAAGTAGCATATACAGTCAGTAATTAATTATTAGTTACTTATTCAAATTTACATATTTGATATTAATTAGAATTTTAATTAAATTAAATGATAAACTACTATTCATTATTTATAGTGTACATTGTTTTTAATATGGTATACCACCGGAGTATACAATTTTTCGACAGGTTACCTGCTTTGTTATAAGCCATTCTGGTACTCTGTCAAGTGAGAGTAACTGAAAGAAGTAAAAGAAAAAGTCCTTACTTGGTTCCAAAGTTATAAGCCATTCTGGTACTCAAAGCAAAAATCCTTTATAATAATTGGTTTCAGACAGTTATTTTTAGTTCCTTATTAACCAGTTAAGAAATCTACAATATAACAAGTTATTCTATGAAGAATGACTTTACGGCCCTTGAAAATGAGAAAAACGCACAACGTATATACAGTAAGCTAAAAAAAAAAAGAAAAGTTCCCGAAGTGACAATATTCCACAGATGAACACAGGTCGATTGATATTGACTTTTCTTAGATATGTTCCGGACAATATGAGTATTTGGACAATACGCGTATGGTCATGACCATATGGGTATATACTCATATAGTTCGCCCATATGCGTATGGTCCGACCGTACGCGTATGGTACGTCGGGGTAATTAACACTCAGTTACAGTTTACTCTGAATACTTCTAAACTCTTCATATGGTATGACCGTTCATTAAAAAGACATTATCATATAGGTAATTTTATTATCATATCATAATAAAGAGATTAACTAAATAAAATTAAGAAGTTTCACATAGTTAATTTAACTACCTAGTCAAAACTATAATTAACACATTTTATACAGATGTCCATTACCGATTTGTTATTACGATTGAAAAGCAATATATGTCGACTTGAAAAGAAAACTTCAAAAAAAAATTCTCAATAAACTGTTACACAATAAGTCACTGGCGAGGAACATAATTTATTTAAGTTGTTTTGTGATATGGTGTACTGTAGTCATATTACGATATCTGAAATCTAGGGTTTCATAAACACCGTAGACACATCGGAATAACCCAAACTTCGGCATCACTGCACGCAGCTGCAAAAAAAAGCTATCATTTCACTTGCAAACAAACGGTGTAACTGAAAATGATCGTGCACAACCATGACGTGCAAATGCGAAAAAAAGTTATGTTGCTGTGTTGAAGTAAATGTCACCATAAGCCTTCATACAAGAATGTAATAAGCAATGAAAATTAACTTTGGCATCAATACTTAATTTTAACGTAGCATATAAATTAATACATTGTTAAGTTTCCATCATTGATTTTTAAGATAAAGTTTATTGTATTATTGAAACGTTTGTAATGCCTTTTTGAAAAAAAAATACCTATATGGTCAAAATACTCATATGGTGCGGCCCATTTATACCCATACGAGTATATACTCATATGGTCCGACCATACGAGTATACGCATATGGTCATGACCATGCGCGTATGGTCCAAATATTCATATGGTCCGGAACAGATATAAATATTGGAGGTGTAAGAAAATGAAATATAAACACTTTCATGAATAAATTGAGTGCGTATGTTGCGCTTTCCTGGAATCATCCGGAACACGTACACCTCGAGATTTGACAGCAAGATATAAATCAACTTGCTTGAAAAGGACAATAATTAGCTGTTCACAAATTTAAATGAACTTTTCGACTAATTATGATAAGAATGCATTATCACCGTAGCATGAATAATTGGTATATGATTGATCTAAATCAGGCACTGAAAGTGTCACATCTATTATTCCTAAAATGAATCTGTGTCATTTAGTCTCTTGCAGAGATTTGTCTCATTAGTAGATTGCCAATCATATCACATCTTTTTATGTTTATACAAACCAAACGTTCGTACATATATAGCATTGCATATTAGTATCTGTATCATGTTTGGCTGTAAAATGAGTGTGACAGCTATCTACCAAAAGTAAGTAACAAACACCGCTTTTTTGTTATATGGAGTCGGGTAAATTTTTAAACAGGTTTAAAGGTGACCTTGGGTTGGCATATTAAGACTGAGTTTAAACGCTAATATCACGAGTATTGAAATTTGTAATTTACATATTTGTTTTTAAAAGTATCAAATCTATGAAAGACATGAAACCATCTAGATGTTGTTGTAGTTGGTTTTTTTTCTTTTACAGGAAGAGAATTTTTTCAGTGACATAGGTGGCCAGCTAGGATTGTGGGTAGGCATGTCAGTGTTGAGTATCATGGAAGTGGTTGAGCTTATTATATTGCTCTGTATTTGGTGTGGGTCACGTGACTCAAAAACAGACGTGAAGAACTTTGACAAAAAAAGAAGTAGTATTGATAATTATTAATGAAAAATGCTAACTGAGTATATTCAGGAGCCTGTAATTCAGTGGTTGTCGTTTGTTTTTGTGTTACATATTTGTTTTTCGTTCATTTTTAGCTCACCTGGCTCGAAGGGCCAAGTGATAATTTCTCATCACTTGGCGTCCGTCGTCGTCGTTAACTTTTACAAAAATCTTCTCCTCTGAAACTACTGGGCCAAATCAAACCAAACTTGGCCACAATCATCATTGGGGTATCTAGTTTAAAAAATGTGTCCGGTGACCCGGCCAACCATGATCTATCTGCCCTCCAATTTTCAGATGAATCGGACAACCCGTTGTTGGGTTGCTGCCCCGTAATTGGTATTTTTAAGGAAATTTTGCTGTTTTTGGTTATTATCTTCAATATTATTATAGATAGAGATAAACTGTAAACAGCAATAATGTTCGGCAAAGTAAGATTTACAAATAAGTCAACATGACTGAAATGGTCAGTTGGCCCCTTTAGGAGTCATTACCCTTTATAGTCAATTTTTAACCATTTTTCGTAAATCTTAGTAATCTTTTACAAAAATTTTCTCCTCTGAAACTACTGGGCAAAATTAATCCAAACTTGGCCACAATCATCTTTGGGGTATATTGTTTTAAAAAATGTGTCCGGTGACCCTGCCAAACAACCAAGATGGCCGCCACGGCTAAAAATAGAACATAGGGGTAAAATTCAGTTTTTGGCTTATAACTCAAAAACGACAAAGCATTTAGAGCAAATTGATGGGGTTAAATTGTTAATCAGGTCATGATCTATCTGCCCTGAAATTTACAGATGGATCGGACAACCAGTTGTTGGGTTGCTGCCCCTGAATTGGTAATTTTAAGGAAATTTTGCTTTTTTTGGTTATTATTATTGTTATTATAGATAGAGATAAACTGTAAACAGCAATAATGTTCAGCAAAGTAAGACCTAAAAATAAGTAAACATTACCAAAAAGGTCAATTGACTGACTCCCTAAAGAGTAATAGTCCTTTAGAGTCAATTTTTATAACAATTTTCATAAAATTTGTAAATTTTTACTAACATTTTCCACTGAAACTACTGGGTAAAGTTCATTATAGATAGAGATAATTGTAAGCAGCAAGAATGTTCAGTAAAGTAAGATGTAAAATCACATCACATCACCAAAACACAATTTTGTCATGAATCCATCTGCTTCCTTTGTTTAATATTCACATAGACCAAGGTGAGCGACACAGGCTCTTTAGAGCCTCTAGTTTTTACATAAATAAGGCCGTTAGTTTTCTCGTTTGAATTGTTTTACATTGTCATTTCGGGGCCTTTTATAGCTGACTATGCGGTATGGGCTTTGCTCATTGTTGAAATGCTGACTCAGAGGTACACGAACACAAACAAAAATCCAGTGTTATCTCAAGTGCTCTGAAAGGGTAATAAAATCCTGTTCCACATGTGACACCCGTCGTGATATTCATAAAAAAATATGTAGATAAGTAATCTCGACTGATTAGGGATGACGGAATAACTATTGATGAATATTAACAGTCACAATTTTCTGACACGCTAACCACCATGAATGTACATTTTTATTTTTCTCAATCTTGAAGAACTCTCCGCGATGGCAATGTATCTGTTTCAATCTTTCCTTGCAGTGGTGGTGGTATTTGAATAAAAAAAGACACCGACACATATGTCAAAATACATCTAGAGGCCAAAATACGGTTTTAAACATTAAACGGGTGTCCTATTTATTTTCTAACCCAGTATTCTAACAAAGACTATAAATATTTTAAGCCTATACCATACTCACAATACGAAGAGAGAAAACATAACCATCAGGATAAACAAAAGAAGCCACTAACGAGGCTCCTGACGTTGAGTATTGACATCATAATTATAATTATATATAATAGTTCTACAGGGGTGTACACCTCGACTCAAAGTGAAGTTCTTGCACAATGGGTAAGACAGGAATAAATGTGCATGGTGTAGTCGAACCCTTCTGATGTGCAATTATGTCGTCCTATACTCTTAATGTCAGCGAATGTAAATCAAAAGTGGATGAAATAACAGCAACTGCATGAACAGACAAGAAATAACTATTTTGTGCTCTGAATGAAACACGAAATTGGCATGAAAAAAGATATTCAATTGATTTAATGCTTTACAACAATAGTATTGAAAACAAAAGGAGTTGCAATGGAGCAAGATGATTTATTAAGGTGACAAAAACAACAAAACATTCTTTGACTGAGACTCTCTCCCTCTCATCAAAATATCCAACCAATACAATGACAGAGAATCTCATAAAAATAATTACATAAGCAACTCCACACTATGGACCTCTATTTTGTTGGTTCCTTAGGTCATACAGCGCTTTGCGTTTCTAATATGTATTTATAAACTCTAGCTTTCATATATCAAGTTCGAATAGAGCGTTTCGAATGAATATCAATCCAGGAGGCACTTCGGTTTGACGAAAATTATGGAGTGTTATTTTCATCGAGATTTAGCAATCGAATAGTAAATGAATTTTCCGAACATATTACAACATATGAGCTGCGTCGGATAGAAATCGACCTTATGCAAGTGTACGTAGATATGTAAATGCATAAGACTGGTTGATTTTGGAACATTCATATACGAAATACAATAAAATAGAGGATGAAGTTTGGTCTGTTTTTAAGCATTCGATAAATAACTCAACTATAGCACAAAGCCCTAGACTTTCTGTTAAACTTCTTTTTAAAACCAAATAGGTAACTAGATTTGCATAAGGTCGATTTCTATCCGACGCGGCTCATATATTGTAAGATTTGTAAGAAGTAATCCTTTGTATTGTGTCCTTCTCCTGCATCTTCGTGTATCTTTCAAAATTATCTATTTATCTAAATATACATATGAGGGGAAAGAGAATAATGGACAAAACAAATCAAGAATAGAGAAATACGTCCAAAAAAAATTAAAGACTAAATAAATGAAAACAAACTTCCCTTGCCATACAAAGCCTCATAAATGTAAGATACCATTTTCATTTCCCATAAAACTTGTTTCTAATGTTTAAGTTTTCTGAATGTTTTCCTTTGTTGACTGTTTACTTTTCAATCCATGTCAATGTATATAGAATAAATCTTTTATTTCAATAAAACAAAACATCAAAATAAAATATCAAAACAAAATCAAAATTATTCTGCCTTGTTGGTGGTAAATCAGTTTCCTCTCTATCGGTTTGATTCTTCAACTGGTACATTTTCGTCTTCAACGGAGCCTCGCTTATAACTTGGTATGGGTGGGATTAGTGTATACCCAGATAGTGATGACGTTGGTCGGCACATTTCGAACGTGTTTCCATCGATCATTGGTGGAAGACTTGGTGATCCACGTGCCGATAATGGTCGATTCGCTGTTTTCTCGAATGCGGCAAACATCGGCGATAACCTAACAGACGACATTGGACGATCCATTTCAATTGTTTTGTTTGTGCTTTTTATTGGAGGAAGTTTTGCGAATCCAGAGGCTGACAGGGGTCTGTTTATTTGAGTGTCATTCTTGCCAACTATTGGTGGTAACGTTCCCATAACAGAAGAAGATACTATTCTGTTTTCATTTACGGATTCCTTTCTTCCATTTATCTGCGTGTGGCGAGTTAATCCTGAAGTTGATACAGGATAACTTGTTTTTACCATTGCATTCTGGGTAGTCGTTGACGGTAGCTGAAGAAATTCTGATGTTGACCCTGGACAAGTTCTTCCGCCTTTCTCGACTATGGTCATGGGATTAGAAGGAACAAGATTTCGTTTTGCTTCATGAATTTTAGCTTGCTCTTCTCCCTTTGAATAACTATGAAATATTTGGGGTAAATGTTCATTCGGATCGAGCCTTGGTATATTACAGTCACGTAGACGACGTATTTTATCTTTTGGAATTGGAATTCTGCTTAAAGGTGTAAGTAAGCGTCGACTTTCATCTATTTTTAGCTTGTCGTCATATTTGTAAGTATTCCAAACAAAGTCCTTTATTCGGACCGGTATTCTAGATTTTCTTGCCCGAGTGATTCTAGGCAATTTTGTACCTCTCTCTCTCTTTCTAGGCAATCCACTGTCATCGTTTGGACTTTTGGCATTTCTTGTGCTATTGATTTTGAGATCAGTTCCTCGTCTTACAGACATTTTGCTCTCCAGGGTCGATCTTACAGCTAAAGGACCAGTAATGTTGGCTTTGTATGTGTTAGTAACCTTCAATACACTGAAAGGAATACGTCTGACTGAATTTAATTGTGGCCGTTCATTATTTAGTCTTGTTAAAGGCGTGTTTTGTCCATTAGATCTAACCATAACAGGGATTCTGCTTGGGCTAGTAGTAGTATAATGAAGAAATGAGAATCTGAACCCATTTTCATTGTTATCTTTCCTTTTGATCAAAACGTCATTTGTAAACTTTCCTCCGAGTTTTCCTCCATTTGAAAGGTTTACCTCAGTTGTTTTACTATGTTCTATATGCGATTTCTCATGATTCTCTTCTTTTTGGACTTCGTTATCACCAACGTTGTATTTTGTTTCGTTTTCTTGCTTTCTATTGGTAGAGGTCAGCTTTGGTTTAGGTTTGAGTTTCTTGGGATTCTCGAAAAAGACATCAAAACTTACATTTTTCTTCATTTCCTGCTCTTCTTTGTATTTACATGTATCATCAATATTTTCAACAACAATATGACTGTCAGCAGTTGTTGCATCTTCGTTTTGTTCGTTATCAACACTTTTATCTTTCTTTTCATCAATAGAATATTTCAATTGAAACTTTGCCTTTCTTCCAGCAGAAGTGAGTTTCGGTTTAGTACTTTTTTTCTTTGGATTGTCAAACATAATTTCAAAACTAGTATAAACTTTCTTTTCCTCCAGTTTAACATCTTCAATATTTTCACTGCTCTTAATATTCTGGTCTGTGACGTTCGGCATCAGATTGAATGTTTTTCTTTTTTCCGAGGAGAGTTTGGGTTTAGAAGTATGTTTCTTTGGTTTTTCAAACATAATGTCAAAACAAGTCATTTTCTTTTCCTCCAGTTTTACATCTTCTTTGTTTTCATTCCTCTTAATATTCTGGTCTATGACGTTAGGCATCAGGTTGGCGGGTTTTCTTTTTTCGGAAGAAAGTTTGGGTTTAGACATTCTTTTCTTTGGTTTTTCAAAAAATATGTCAAAACAAGTATTAATTTCTTTCTCATAACCAACTTCATTTGTACCGTCTGTATCCTCATAACAACTTCCGATTTGGTCTGGTGGCAGAACTATCTTTTCCTTCGTGTCTCTTATTTTATCATTTCCGGTTACATCTACGGCGGCCTGGTTAGTATTCTCAGTGTGGACTTGTTCCAGTTCTGATTTAGCTTTTTCTTTTTCTTCTTCTTCTCTAATCAAATTATCCAAAATTCTCAAATTTGACTTAATTTTATTTTTATCGAAACCTTTCAGACTAGCTTTGATTTCTTCAATTATTTCAAAGGTAGTATTCATTTTCTTCTCATAACCGACTTCATTTGTACCGTCTGTATCCTCGTAACAACTTCCGGTTTGGTCTGGTGGCAGAACTATCTTTTCCTCCGTGTCTCTTATTTTATCATTTCTGGTTACATCTACGGCGGCCTGGTCAGTATTCTCAGTGTGTACTTGTTTCAGTTCTGATTTAGCTTTTTCTTCTTCTTCTCTAATCAAATTATCCAAAATTCTCAAATTTGACTTAATTTTATTTTTATCGAAACCTTTTAGACTAGCTTTGATTTCTTCAATTATTTCAAAGGTAGTATTCATTTTCTTCTCATAACCGACTTCATTTGAACCGTCTGTATTCTCGTAACAACTTCCGGTTTGGTCTGGTTGCAGAACTATCTTTTCCTCATCGGCTCTATTTTTTTCATTAAGGGTACCATATATTGCCTCATCAGCATTCTCAGTGTTGACTTGTTTCAGTGTTGATTTAGCTTTTTCTTTTTCTTCTTCTTCTCTTATAAAATTATCCAAAATTCTCAAATTTGACTTAATTTTAGTTTTATCGATACCGATTAGACTAGCTTTGATTTCTTCAGCATACAATACATTTTCTTCATAGTCTTCTTCTTCCTCTTTTTCAATAGCCCGTTTTTTTACAGCTTCGTACAATTCTTCTGGATTTCTGGTGTACACATGAATATACTTTTCTAAGGAAACACATTCGTCTCCCATCCGCCATATAAAATTTGGGCGCATTTTTGTACCATCTCCTTCAAATACGGATTCCATGCTTAAAGATTTCTTGAGACCATGATCTTTTAATGTTTCAGTTAGAAGTTGTTTGGCTGTTCCACTTACAGTATTGAATTGATTATTTCCATTTATCAATTCTACAACATTAGCATGGTCTGCTTGATTTTTATCATTAAATGGGCTTGGTGATGTTGGACGTCCAAGCTTTGGTCTTGTCCTCCACATATCAAAACTTTCTCCCCCTTGCCACCAGTTCTTCCCAACTGATTTATTTGTCATGATTCCAGATTTTATAGGGGTATCACCACACTTCTTTCTTAACTGATTCTCATCAAAATTGACTTGTTTCTCAAGTTTAAGCTCGTAGGCAATGTTTATCGATGTCATGTATTTCCAGCCGCAATCTTCATCATATTGACTATTCTTGGTCCTGGTTAAGTTTTCTATTGAATACGTAACTTTCAAATCATCCAATCCGGTTAAAGACTGGTTTGCAGGAATTGTTGAAAACCTTTCTAGATCACATGCCTCTGTGATAGCTGGGAGTAGCTCTACTTCACCAAGATGACCGGAAACCAAGAATTTCCTGTTACCTTCTTGTTGTATAAACGTTGACTGGGATGGTCTGAGGTGTGTATGAGGGGATGGGTCTGGTTTTACTGGAAAAGACTTCTTTTTGTAATCTAAACAAAAACACTCGCCAAACGACTCTAAATATTTCTTCTTTAGGAATTCTGATGCCATGGATACCTCATTAAAATACGGGACATTAGTTGGGTATTTGCCTCGTTTACGGAAAACTTCCGTTTCTCTGTGGTAAACAGGCATGTACTTTGTACGGAATGTTTCTTCTCTCTCTTCTCGCTCAAGATCTTTTAATGTTTGTTCCAATGACTTAGGTACCAAGCTTGTCCCGGCGTCATCGAAGGTAAAACGCTCTGGATGGCGTGCATGCACATAATTGAGTTCTCCTTCAAGCTTCTTAACCATTTGTGTCTTCAGATTGAACCAGTCTTGCTTTTCTTCTAGCATTAATTCTAATTCAATAATTCTTTCATTCTTTCGTTTAATTTCTTCTTCGATCATATCGAGTTTCCCAATGTCTGACTCAAGATCTTGTTCTTTCTGAGCCGACCTGAAAGAAAATACAGTAATTTGTTTTATTAGATGATATGAGCAAATAAGCCTTTATACGGATAAATCAGCATGTGCAATACTGAAAACGTTCCACTGTCGATATACATCAAGATTTAATATTGCTCTTCGAACAGGCCAATACGGGAGCAACAGGCCTAATACAGAAAAAAAGCAAGGGGGGGGGGGGGGGGGGCGTATTGGCCCTAGTGCTAATACAGGACGTTCACCTCCGGTTTTCATTTTTCTTACGCCATAACATAACTTTGGAAGTATTGTTATGCATAAAAACATTTGTATATATAGTAATATTTTTTAAATTAAAATCATAAAATAAACAGGTTATATGATGTGCAATGTTTTGTAACAGAGTGACACGACTTTATACTCCTAAATGACATAAAGAGCCACCGATTTATACCCTTGACACAGAGAGCCACCGCTTTATACCTCTGACATAGAAAGTAGCCGCTTAATCCTGTTGACACAAAGAGCCACACTGTATAATTCTGGCGCAGAAAACACCACTCTTTACATTTGACACAGAAAGCCATCGCTTAATACCCTTGACACATAGGGCCACTTAGTTATATCCTTTACACAAAGAGCAACCATTGTATACCCCTGACACAGAAAGCCATTGCTTAATACCATTGACACATAGGGCCGGGCCACTGCGTTATACCATTTACACAGAGAATTACCAGTGTATACCCCTGACACAGAAAGCCATCGCTTAATACCCTTGACACATAGGAACACCTCTTTATACACCTGACACAGAGAGCAACCGTTTTTAAAATCTGTTGAAGCCATCGTTTTATACTTTTGACACAGAGAGCCACCACTGTATATACCCTTGACAAGGAAAGCCACCGCTTTATATCCATGACACAGAAAGTCACCGCTGTATACATTTGACGCAGAAAGTTATCGCTTTGAACCAACACATATCCACTCTGATACGTAACCATTGATCGAGGGGGTAATAAATACATAGGTTAATTCAGGGACTTTCTATAATAAATAGTATAGAAAGTCCCTGGTGAATTATAAATAGTTCGGGGAGAGCACCGGAACTACTAGTCATTCTTCTTCTAACCCGATGTTTAAACAATGTAATACGGCAAAAACAAAAATGCACCACAAATCACAGGTACATTGATTGACTAATTGATTGATTGGCCACACCACTTTTGGCGATTTTGTGGCGGTCAGTTTTTGTGGGTGGATACATTTGTACAAGTGATCTTGAGACGACAATACAAATAAAGAAATGATAATGTAAAACGATGGTCTATAATGCAAACCATATAGAGCTCAGAGATTCTGTCTTTTATTTATAATTATAACATAAAAAATTTCCTCAGTTTTTGGACTTGATTTTTTTTTTAATTTTATAATATCCCTTAATTAAAATTTAAAACATCACAATTATTGATATTCATGCCTAACAATATTAGTATTGCTAGATTCTGTTTTTCCCCTGTATGTTTGACTATCTTCTATATTCGTGGAGTAGAGTTATGAATGACAATCCTCCGGTAATAAAGAGTGAACTAAATTCCGTATACCTCCATGAAAAAATGAAAACATGCCTGACTGTTGTTAATGTATGTGTCGTCTTCCATGATATAAGTTAAAATAATATACTTACTGAGAAAACATTTCTTCGTTCTGGTAGTCTTGGTCCCCTTCCCTATCGTCAAACGCCACATCATACTGGTGGTCTGACATTTCAGACTTGTCCAGTGATGCACTATTGCACAGATTTCTAATAAATAAAAAAGGGGATACTTTAAACAGGCATAAGAACATGTTGTTAACGAGAAGAAAAAAAATAGTATAAACCAAGTCAACAATAAAACATCTGACGTATATGAGCAAAGGGTAAAACCATGAAATAACATTACCATGTAAACTTTAGTTCCTGAATGCAGAGAGACGGAAACCTGAAAAGGGGAATAAAAAAAAGCATTCCTTTATACTAGCGAGTATTTACATGAAGATTGTACATAGCTTTTGTGGTTTCTTTTTTTATCGTCTTCTTTCTTATTTTTTTTTTTTTTTTTTATTAATGTTTAGAATTAAAAAAAAAAAAAAGATATGGTATGATTGCTAATGAGACAATTCTCCACAAGAGACCAAAATGACATAGAAATGAACTTCTATATGTCACAGTACGGCCTTCAACAATGAGCCCATACCTCATGGTCAGCTATACAAGGCCCCGAAATGACAATGTAAAAAAATCCAAACGAGAAAATTAGTTTATTTGTAGATTATGCTTCATGAGAAAGACGAGAAGAAACAAGTTAATTCCTGTCTCTCAATCCCAGCGTTCAAAAGTTAGATTTGACTATTATGCAATACCAACAACTAAGCCAGAATTACTTAATGAAAATATATTTCCTTTTATTTTACTATGCTCTTCCAAATAATAGCTAGCTTAAATGTAGATTTTTTTTAATTTATGGTGGACCTCATTTAAATATTTATCTTAAACAGGCGAAAAATCTGTCTATTATACATCGATACCAAATATAATATAAAAAAAAAGAAGATGTGGTATGATTGTCAATGAGACAACTCGCCACAAGATACCAAAATGACACAGAAATTAACAACTATAGGTCACCGTACCACCTTCAACAATGAGTAAAACCCATACCGCATAGTCAATTATAAAAGGCCCCGAAATGTCAAAGTAAAACAATTAAAAAGAGAAAACTAACGTCCTAATTTATGTAAAAAGAATGAACGTGTAACACATAAACAAACGGCAACCTCTGAATTACAGGCTCTTGACTTGGGACAGGCACATAAATACAGAATATTTTGCGGGGTTAACATGTTAGCGGGATTCCAACCCTCCTCCTTACCTGGGACAGTGGTGGATCATACAACATAATGCCAAACTTATTTATGATTTATGTATTTCCAAAATGTTTTGAAAACAAAGACCAAACAAAACCGCTTACAATCTATATCAGGACTACTACGGAAATCGAGTGGATCTCTATCAAAGTATAATATTTTCGATCTATTTGTATAAATATAAAAATTGCAACTTACCTTCGTCTTTGATGAATTCTTCTTAAATCTCAATATCTTCAAAGAATGGTCAGTTTTATCATATACACTAATGTTTGCGGTCGTGAAGTAAAAGCTCCTTTCGACAACAGAGAAGTAGGTTTCTTCTGGGCGCTATTGTGACGTTACAAAAAAATATCATAGACGTTACCAATAGACCTGCACATGTATTGTTGACGTTATAAGAAGATGTGCACACAATACGTTTCGATAACGCGTTAAATGCACATACATTTGGTATATTTGGCTATGTTCACACGTTTGTGCATACAATCGAATGCATTATAATTATGATTTGGAATTAACAAAAATCTATAATTTGCTTATATACGATCATGATAATTTCATTCAGATATGATGTTAGAATCGACCAAATTCAATATCGGACGTCTCATCTCGCTGAACCATAGAAGATTTGCACAACTATTGCACAGTGCTGATGGCTTACCATTGATGGATATAAAAAAAAATAACGGACAGTGGCAAATATTACACGCATATTTATACAAAGAACATGCAATATGTTAATTGTAACGTAAATTTGCAGTTATCGGTCCGTGTAGCACTTAAACAATTAAAAATAGGGAAAACAAATTTTTAAATTTTCTTTTTCGAATTATTTCTCGATTTTTGATCGAAGTTTCAAAATATCGATATTCCAAAAATTTTTTTTTTTTTAGTTTTGCGGAAAATTTCGTAAAAATCAAAATTTCAAAATTCCAAAACTAGTTTGAAATTTGAGAGTTTAGATATCTAATCAATTTGAAAATACGTAACTTAACTTGCCGTTTTGATTTTTTCCCGTTTATCAAAGTTTTTTTGTGTCGATGATTAAGTTAGAAATAAAAACTTGGAAAACGGACGAAAAGAGAACATACTTATCATTCATTTATGACGCATGTTTTCCACATTGTATGTATATACTTGTTTATGTATTGCAATAGCATGTTATTTTTCCTTTCGCAAATTAATTATTCATTCATTCACATGTTAAGTGTAAAACAAGAAAAAAAAAACACGAAACGAAATGAAGTCAAATATGACGAAACAAAATGTGTTTGTTGTTTTGTCATTTGGGATATTGTCAAGCGGGGCACCGACATTCAAAACTTATAAGTTGCTAGATGGAAAATTTAATGAACTAAAATGTTATCGTGTATCGTTTCTGCTCCAATCAAATAATAAAAAACGATATAGTAGTAATAGTACGCATTTAAATAGTGTTCCTAAGATAGGTTGAGCTAAGAGTAAATCGATCAAAAGTGTCACACAACAGCGATAAATAATGTCAAAAAACATTGAAAAAAAATGTACATTTTCTGATATATAACCTCCATCCAAGTGTGACTTGATTGGAGAGTTGTCTCATTGGCACTCATACCACATCTTCTTATATCTATATACCACAGTGTGTGTTGCTCATGTTGTGTGAATGCATAGCAGTTGAATGTGTCCCCATGCTTATCGTATATGCCCTTATTTAAATTGTGTCTTGTTTGCAATTGGAGTGTTGTCTTATTGGAACTCATACCACTGCTGGTGGAAGTTTCGTCCCCGAGGGGATCACAAGCCCAGTATTCAATACTTCGGTGCTGACATGAATATCAATAATGTGGTATTTTTTTAATAAATTTCCTGTTAACAAAACTTTGAATTTTTCGAAAAAACTAAGGATTTTCTTATCCCAAGCATAGATTACCTTGACCGTATTTGGCACAACTTTTCGGAATTTTAGATCCTCAATGCTCTTGAACTTTGTACTTGTTTGCCTTTATAAATATTTTGATATGAGCGTCAATGATGAGTCTTATGTAGACGAAACGCGCGTCTGGTGTACTAAATTATAATCCTTGTACCTTTGATAACTATATACCACATCTTCTTATATTTATTACTATCTCAATGTCGGATATTTCATTAATTGTACAATCGCTTGCAAGTTAACTGTACAATTACTTGGGCCTTTCCTGTACAATCACTTTGTCCATGACATGCTATATAGTTATATGTTAAGCACAAACTATGCACAATTTTCTTCAATTTCACTAAAATAGAAATCAGCGTTATATATTATTAATTTTTTTTCGATAGCAACATTAAAAACGTCCAGGAACTCCAATCATAATTGACTTGGATTGCCAGTTTTCCTATCGAAGGTCATTTGTTTTATCCGGGCGCTCCCGCTTCTTCCACCCATTAAACTGACCGCCACGAAATAGCCCAAAATTGGGGCTTAAAAGTTTCGTTAGAACACAAACAATCAATCAATCTAGAAAACGTCGAGGTTTTTATCAAACGGTCCTTGGTTTTTAAAAGAAAATGTGGACAAAAATTAAGCCATTTTTGGTATTTCAAACTGTTTTTATACTAGTTTATATCTTTTATTAAGTGAAGAATAATTAGATATTCCTAATTAGTCACAAAATATATTTCAATGTTGCTCAATATTTTTCCATTTTCGACATAATGCTAATATTTTCCATTTCATGCTACTTTTTTCCGTTTTTTGAAATATTTTATGATTGATATTTATATATATTACAGTTGCGAACCCCTGAGTTTTCAAAATAGGGACAAGAAAACTAAAGAATTAAATAAAAGAAGAGTGCACACGCTGGAATGTCTCGCCTTCTTTACTAATCATTGATTTTATTATGATACATGTAGTACTAAATATGAAGCTTTCTTGCAAGTTTCACATCAACTCAACATGATCCAAGAAAATGAGGTCAAGGTTTTACTAATATACACTAAACGAGACATATACATGTATACTTTACTATTAAACCAAGAGTTCCAAATGGTGAAGTTGAAATCATCCCTTCGTAAATTTTACGGACGCCATCACGAGTTGGTTGACCGTTTTGGAATAACCGTTTCACAAATGATATCGGATATGTTCCCTACGTCGTAACTACAATCCCCTTCCCTTTCTTGAATGTGACCTACCGAATTAGACTATTTACCGGATTTGTTATCACAAAAGCAACACGACGGGTGCCGCATGTGGAGCAGGATCTGCTTACCTTTCCGGAGCACCTGAGATCACCCCTAGTTTTTTGGTGGGGTTCGTGTTGTTTATTCTTTAGTTTTCCATGTTGTGTCGTGTGTGCTGTTGTTTGTTTTTGTTTTTCATTTTTAGCCATGGCGTTGTCAGTTTGTTTTAGATTTATGAGTTTGACTGTCCCTTTTGTATCTTTCGTCCCTCTTTTACAATCATTCAATACACTACATATAGTTGACCTATTGCTTATAGTTTATAAGAAATAGACGTTACCTAGGAAACTAAACATTGACCAATGAACCATGAAAATGACGTCAACGGCAGATAAAGCATACTAGACAGACATGTACAGCTTACGATCCTTGCATACAACAAATATAGTTGACCTGTCACTTATAATTTTAGAAAACATACCAAAACACAAAACAACTTAACACTTTTCAACGAACCGTGAAAATGAGGTAAAGGTCAAATAAAACCTGTGAGATTGACATCAACATCATAAAATATTTCCGTACACCAAACATAGTTGACCTATTGCATATTGGACATGTGACTAACAGAAACTTCGTAACATAAGGCAAATATAAGCAAAGTATGAAGCATCTAGGTCTTGCATCTTCTAGAATGTAAAGCTTTTAAGAAGTTAAGTAACGTCACCGCCACCGCGTCCGTCGGATGACTATCCCTATGTCGAGTTTTCTGCGACAAAAGTCACAGCTTCGACAAAAAAAACACACCATGAAAGGCCGTTTAATCATTTGCAACCTAGTTAATGTTTTTTTATGATTTTATCTTTTATTCACATGTAAAACAATTAAGGCTGATACAAATAACAATTAACGGCATCTGGAACGCTCAAAGCTGAATATTTGAAAGTCAATGATGCATAAGAACTGGACCTATTGAAGAGCAAAAAGAGCAAAAGTGACTTAAAAGTAATATAGCTATCTACGGTCAACTTTGCCTGAGGAAGTTGAATCCTAAGTTTTTTAAACATTTTCAAGTTTGTAAACGACAATTTTAGATTATTGATTGTTGTTTGTTTGACGTCTAGTGGCATATTTTTTGTGCATGTTCAGGAATTGAACAAATAAACAATAAATACAATATGAAGGTTGTGTAATAAAGGCCGTTTGTGGTGAAAGTCGGCAAATCTAGACCGTCACTGGAACATTGGGTTACATTGGATAGGGAGATGAAACCAAGTTCTCAACGCCTATAGAGCTTGACACTCTCTCTGTATGTTCAATTCTAACTGGACATAACTGCATACTTGTACTTCCAATACAGCCAAACGGGAAACGCCCATCTTTGGCAAGGCTTTTGTTGTCGGTCGGAAAAGGACCTGAGTGTCCATATTTCTATTCTCGATTTCCAATTGGAGCGAAACAATTTAAAAACGTTTTGTTATATAGAAAAACCATATTACAGATATTCGTAATATTGATTATTACGCTTTTTTGTAATATAGGCCTTATATTACACAAAGTTGTAATGTTACTATTTGTCGTAATATTACAAGTTTGAGGAATATTACGAATAACAATAATCGCCTGGACTGTTCTTATTGTTCGCTAGCCTGAGTTTAGGCTAACGCTTGCTTTCTTTTTTAAGTTGACCTTCTTGCATTGTTCCACAGAAAATTTAGCAACGCATTCATGTAAAATCTATTAATTAAATTGTTTAATTGACAAGTGTGGACACAGATCAGAGTGTATAGTATGTTTGGATGTTTGATAGTGTTCTCTGACATAAAGAGGTCTCTGGTTTTCTCCCATAGGGTTCTATGTTGAACTGTGGTGCAAACCTGTACCAAACACTGTAATAGCAGTGTCTTTTATTTAATACTATAGTATTTAGTTTTAATTAATGTTCAAGACTGTCATGGAGGAAACAATTATAATTCAAATCAGTGCCAACCGTTCATAGATTTTATTTAGTGAGACATTGCTTTTTTAAATATCAAATCTACATATTGGCCAACATGCTTTGATCGCTTCGTGTGTATAAATATGTACGTATAATGGTGTGACCACTTCATATGATGTTGTGAGCACTAAATATAATAATGTGACCACTGCATATAATGCTGATCGTCAACATAAGGCATTCATGGCGTTCCATACTAATTAAATTGTATGCATGTGCAACGTTCTATTGGGGGTTTTCCTTTCAACATTTTAACTTTGGAATAGCTTCTTTTTTAATATATTTATGACTTTTTTTTAAATGATCCGTCAATGGAACACAGCTAGCTGAGTGTGCTCTGGAGAGATTTAATTAAAGGAACAGAAGATTCCAAATATTGCCAAATGATTCCGATAAGATATGTTCCACATTTTGATTTTGAATAGCAGCCAAAACTCAAATAAAAAGAGGATCAGATAATGTGCATTTCTGAATGATGTGTTTTTAATATTCGAGATGGTATCCGAGAACCTGCAAACATGTAGTATTAGTATGGTTTGACCCAATTGGTCCAATTATTTAGTTCAACAAAATATGTCTGAACTTTTACTCTCCCAAAAAACTGGACAACTTGATAAACACTTTAATCTCAATGTGTCCTCAATATTTCTGCACAAAGGTTACAACATTCAATGACGGGTAAACAGGCAACAAAAATGAAGATAAATGGGGGATATGTCCATGGGACACAGATAATGCCCCCGCTTGGATAATATTGGATAATATAAGATTATAAATATACATAACTGAAGAAGGGTAAAAGTGACACCACTCAAATGTGTGCTTTATCTGTTTAAATATATGCATGAACAGTTACACATGTGAGCTCAGTGGTATATAATCGTTACACATGTGAGCTCAGTGGTATATAATCGTTACACATGTGAGCTCAGTGGTATATAATCGTTACACATGTGAGCTCAGTGGTATATAATCGTTCTCTTGACATTGAGGGTTAAGTTCTTTATAAGATATCGATATATCGCAGCTAAAACTCTTTGAAGTTTAATTGTTGAATTATATTTCCAATCTGATTATTCCTTTGTTCTGTCTATCATATAAGATTGCATGTAAAAATGAGATGTGTTGTGCTTGTAAATTGAAACAATTCTCCCTCTGAGTCAGGCGTAGAAGTTGGCAACTATAAGTCATCGTCCGGCCTTTAACATTAAGCAAAAACTCATACCGCATATATAGCAAGTAGTAAGACAATGTAATGTGCATTTAGTATTTGATGCATTACTGTTAGTGTGGCGAGCTTTCGATACAAAATGAAGTTTGCCAAAAAAATCACATAAAATATTCATAGAAAAGAAGTCTTCGTCTGATACAAAATCACTTATAAAATAATATATTAACCAAATAATTTCATCACATCGTTCCAATCTCCGAAAACTAGATTGAAGAGTTCAGGTCGTCGATAATAACAGAAAATACCTATGTTTTGATCATCATCTACGATATTATGTGTAAATAAATATTCCTTAAAAACTGAATCATATAGATGATAGTATTCAATTATTGACTCTTTGTCTCCACCAAAAAAGGCACCGTTTAAAACAGGTGCAGCTTGTTCTTTATATATCTGTAACTCATATCCTTTAAAGGCGTCTGGGTTCTCGTACAATTTAATGTAGGTAATTTTGTTCTTCAATTTAAGCAGATTCTTTGGTTCCCAGTATTTTGATGCCGTGGGAAAGAACCACCGGTTTCCATGTCCATATCCGGCATCGATCCAGAAAAAATGGGATGTATGAAACGGGTCCTTCTCCACAGCTTCTTTCATAAATGATAATTTATTGTTCATTAATACAATATAATCAGCTGAGTAACCCTCGGGATTGTTTAACATTTTATTATCTCTCTGGAATTCTTCAGACGACAACGTCTCTTCTATTTTGCTCCGAAATTTAGCATACTCCAGTTGAGAATATGGTATTACAATTGTATGTATATTTTTATGAGCAAGATATTCACTGTTAGACTTCAAAAGTTGTAAAGTTGAATTTTCACAAAACAAAACCAGCTTTGTTTTAAGTTTTAGTATATTGGTAAAATACCGAAGATACGTTTGGAATGATCTTTTGTATGATTTCCATTCTTCCCGTTTTATATCGTACAACACCGAGACTAAAGTTGCCGAATTTTCCATTTTATTGTTGCCTGTCAAAAATAAAAAAAAAGATTTTATAAAATAAGAAAACGAATAAAATAATTACATTGTTTTTACATTGCCTTTTTTGTGTTACGTATGACAAAAATAACTGTCATTATGATCATCGAATTTTGTATGCGGCTCTCATGCAAGTGAGAGGTTTAGCTAGCTATAAAACCAGGTTTAATCCATCATTTTCTACATAAGGAAAAGCCTGAACCCATATTGTAGTTGTTTTCTTTAGTTTGATGTGGTTTGATAATGGACTTCCCGATTTGAATTTTCACTTGAGTTTGTTACTTTTTGTAATTTTGTCTTTGTACAATGGTTTTGCTTTGGAAAGATTTATGGAAAGAGATCCTAAACGGAGTGTGAAAGAAAGACCTAAAAACGTATTGGTTGAGACATCATTCCGATCATGACACTACATGTTTCCATATGACACATTTTTTCTTAATTATAGTGTATCATTTTTTTATATAATGCAACTATTGTTACGATTAGTTTGTATGCACTTGCAGTTTTCTTTTTGCATTTTAATCACACTGGTAGCTAGTCAAATGTCGATTTTTTTAGTTTTTTACAAACGCGTTGTCAGTTTGTTTTTAACTAATGCTATTGAATATATCCCTTTGGTATCTTTCTACTCCCTTTTGAGTAAAGATATATCTTGGATAGTGTATCAGTCGCGCTAACATACAGTGAGTCACGCTGACCTAGTAAAGATATATCTTGGATAGCGTATCAGTCGCGCTAACATACAGTGAGTCACTCTGACCTAGTAAAGATATATCTTGGATAGCGTATCAGTCGCGCTAACATACAGTGAGTCACGCTGACCTATATTTAAAGCTATTCTGCTCTATTCTATCCAAAAGATATGTATATTTTCACGAATCTGATTTTGTAGAGATCAATTTAAGGAATGACTGTAATATTTTTTCTGTCTATGAAGAAATAACATAAAAAATTTGGTGCACACTGAATAACGCGCGTAGCGGGTTATTTAACAGTGTGCACCACATTTTTTATGTTATTTCGAATAGACAGAAAAAATATTACAGTCATTTCTTATAATTTAATTCTAAATTCCATTTTAAACCGTGGAAAACCATGAAAAAACGTTGATGACGTCACGGCCACATGACTAAATTATGTCTATGGGCTCATAACAAAATAACGTCAGCCAATCAGAAGACGCGTTACATCCAAAATTAAATTATATGTATATAACGTTGATATTTTATACCATATATCATGTTATTTTAAAGTTTGTTTGAAGCTATTGAACAACATATTATACCATATCGATGTAATGTGGCCATGGAGTTTTGTTCCACAAATCTGTCTACTTTCAATTACAAGTGCCGCAAATGCAAAATACGACAATATATAAATATAAGCCAAGGTTGACAATGCTTTTTCGAGGGGAACGAATCTGCTCTATCACCCTCTCAGCTATGTGTTTTTTTTAATTCAATATTATACTGAATCATATTTTCGGACGAGAGGGTGACATTCAAAAAAATTGTCACACGCTTAGCTATGTGATAGAATAAATAAACACCCTCGTATTAGCCAATCAAAATATGGCATTTTAACATGAAGTATAATAACCATGTTTATTTTAAAAACGTTACGTTACTGGTATAATATTCTTAATTTTTTTCTCGGTGACTTTAAATATTTATTATTATTTCTTTAATAATGATAAAGCAACCCAAAGAAACGAACAACAAAAACACAAGCTTCATTAGAAAATAGATGTCTTTACAAGTGTGACTTTTACGAGTTGAGCAAATTAAAAACTACCCCTACAAAGGTCTTGTGTTTAGTCATTTTAGACACACGTTGTCATATGGGCGTCAAGTTGGTTACCTATTCCCTATTCCCTATTCGTTACCTATTCCCTATTCCCTATTCGTTACCTATTCGTTACCTATTCCCTATTCCCTATTCGTTGCCTATTCGTTACCTATTCCCTATTCCCTATTCGTTACCTATTCGTTACCTATTCCCTATTCCCTATTCGTTACCTATTCCCTATTCGTTGCCTATTCGTTACCTATTCCCTATTCCCTATTCGTTACCTATCCGTTACCTATTCCCTATTCCCTATTCGTTACCTATTCGTTACTTATTTGATTTTTAATATCCTTCCCCCTTTTTAATTATCGCATGGAATAGTTTAATATGGCTGTGAAAAAAATCAGTTTTTGGTTTTTGGTGAACTGTTTGAATATGCTTCAACTCAGAATCGTCATATTTTAAAACATTGTAGGTGCCCACTATATACAGGTGTTGGATGATTTTGGCGATCATTGGAACTACTATGTTGCCATGGAAACTACACCAAAATTTTTAAAAGTCTCAAAACTTCACAGTAATGATAAGCAACATTGGTAGATGTGGCATTTGGAGTTGGAATTTCCGAAATAGGTCTTGTTACCATGGAAACAATGCAAAAAGGTCAAAAATTTCAAAAATAAGAATTCTGAGTAAACTGGATGAAACTTTCCAGGAATGGTAACTGGCATAGGCAGAGTTGGATTTTGAAGTTAGAATTTTCAAAATGGCCGCCGTAACCATGGAAACAGCAAAAATATCAAAAATTTCAAAATGTTCAAACTTAATGAAACTTTGCAAAAATGTTACTAGACATCTGTAGATGCTCTCTTTGACTTTGGAATTGTTAAAATGGCTGCCGCTCACCTGGTAATAGGGGGAAGGGTGCCATCCGTTATTGCTAGCATTTACAAATCTAGTTGTTAATACTCTTACATATGGTAATAGTTCTAAATTTGTTGAGGTAAAATGATCTTTTTATGACCTATGTATATGTGTTTGTGCTCAACCGATCCTGTTACTTCATGTTCGATACGCATTTGTTCCTTACTTGTTTTTTATACGTTCTACCTTTTAACTGCTTTATGTCCGTATGTTTGAAGATGGATCTTGGTTCGACGGGATGAAATCACCGTGTTAGCGCTTGCATAAAAAAAAAAAGATGTGGTATGATTGCCAATGAGACAACACTCCACATTAGACCAAAATGACACAGAAATTATCAACTATAGTTCACTGTACGGCCTTCAACAATGACCATAGCCCAAACCGTGTAGTCACCCATAAAAGGCCCAGACATGACAACCTCATACAATTCAAACAACAAAACTGACGGCCGTATTTCATAAACAAAAATAAACGGAAATATGTATCATAATAACAAACGATAACTACTTAATTTCAGGCTCTTGTCTAGGGACAGGCACAAACTAACATAATGTGCTGGAGTTAAACATGTAAGCAGGGTGTACATCGTTTCGGAGCATGCTATTACCTTGTTTAATTCGTTCCATCACTCGCTTATAATTCGCTTATAATACGAGTACAAGTATCTTACGAAGTTACGTTGCACCTTTTAAAACATCATTTTCAATTGTTTTGTTGTCTCTGGTTGAAGATTTGGGCTCTTAGAGGTGATATAACTCTATAAGTGCATTTGTATCCGTTCCAGCGCTCGGATAATACCCTATTAAATATTCGTTACTTATTCGCTTTTAAAAAGTTTGTTGTACGTTGCACCTTTTAGAAAACAAATTTCAATTAAGTTCATATCTGTGGTGGTAATAATGTGTTCTTATAGATGAAATACCCCTATTAGCGCATATGTACTCGTTCCAGCGCTCGGATAATACCCTGTTACTTATTCGTTCCTTATTTGCTTTTTATGCACGAGGTATACGTTGCACCTTGAAATAAATCGTTTTTTAATTGTGTTCATGTCTCTGGTGGTACAATGTGTTCTTAGAGATGAAATGACCATATAAGCGCGCATGTACCCGTTCCAGTGCTCGGTTAATACCCTGTTACCTATTCGTTACCTATTCGTTACCTATTCACTTATAATACGTTTGTTGTACGTTGCACCTTTTAGAAAAGGATTTTTAATTGTCTCCATGTCTCTTGTGGTAACAATGTGTTCTAAGAGATGAAATTAACCTATTAGCGCGCATGTACCCGTTCCAGCGCTCGGTAAATACCCTGTTACCTATTCGTTACCTATTCGTTACCTATTCACTTATAATACGTTTGTTGTACGTTGAACCTTTTAGAAAAGGATTTTCAATTGTGTCCGTGTCTCTGGTGGTAACAATGTGTTCTTAGAGATGAAATTACCCTATTAGCGCGCATGTACCCGTTCCAGCGCTCGGTTAATACCCTGTTACCTATTCGTTGCCTATTCGTTACCTATTCACTTATAGTACGTTTGTTGTACGTTGCACCTTTTAGAAAAGGATTTTCAATTAAGTTCATATCTCTGGTGGTAACAATGTGTTCTTATTGATGAAATACCCCTATTAGCGCGTATGTACCCGTTCCAGCGCTCCGATAATACCCTGTTACTTATTCGTTCCTTATTTGCTTTTAATGCACGAGGTATACGTTGCACCTTGAAATAAATCGTTTTTTAATTGTGTTTATGTCTCTGGTGGTAACATTGTGTTCTTAGAGATGAAATTACCCTATTAGAGTGCATGAACCCGTTCCAGCGCTCGGTTAATACCCTGTTACCTATTCGTTACCTATTCGTTACATATTCGTTACCTATTCACTTATAATACGTTTGTTGTACGTTGCACCTTTTAGAAAAGGATTTTTAATTGTCTCCATGTCTCTTGTGGTAACAATGTGTTCTAAGAGATGAAATTACCCTATTAGCGCGCATGTACCCGTTCTAGCGCTCAGTAAATACCCTGTTACCTATTCGTTACCTATTCGTTACCTATTCACTTATAATACGTTTGTTGTACGTTAAACCTTTTAGAAAAGGATTTTCAATGGTGTCCGTGTCTCTGGTGGTAACAATGTGTTCTTAGACATGAAATGACCCTATTAGCGCGCATGTACCTGTTCAAGCGCTCGGTCACAGTAATACCCTGTTACCTATTCGTTACCTATTCGTCACATATTCGCTTTTAATACGTTTGTTGTACGATGCATCTTTTAGAAAAGAATTTTCAATTAAGTTCATATCTCTGGTGGAAATATAGTGTTCTTATAGATGAAATACCCCTATTAGCGCATATGTACTCGTTCCAGCACTCGGATAATACCCTGTTACTTATTCGTTCCTTATTTGCTTTTAATGCACGAGGTATACGTTGCACCTTGAAATAAATCTTTTTTTAAATTGTGTTCATGTTTCTGGTGGTAACAATGTGTTCTTAGAGATGAAATGATCCTATTAGAGCGCATGTACCCGTTCCAGCGCTCGGTTAATACCCTGTTACCTATTCGTTACCTATTCACTTATAATACGTTTGTTGTACGTTGCCCTTTTTAGAAAAGGATTTTTAATTATCATCATGTCTCTTGTGGTAACAATGTGTTCTTAGAGATGAAATTACCCTAAAGGCGCGCATGTTCCCGTTCCAGCGCTCAGTAAATACCCTGTTACCTATTCGTTACCTATTCGTTACCTTTTCACTTATAATACGTTTGTTGTACGTAACACCTTTTAGAAAAGGATTTTCAATTGTGTCCGTGTCTCTGGTGGTAACAATGTGTTCTTAGAGATGAAATGACCCTATTAGCGCGCATGTACCTGTTCAAGCGCTCGGTCACAGTAATACCCTGTTACCTATTCGTTACCTATTCGTCACATATTCGCTTTTAATACGTTTGTTGTACGATGCATCTTTTAGAAAAGAATTTTCAATTAAGTTCATATCTCTGGTGGAAATATAGTGTTCTTATAGATGAAATACCCCTATTAGCGCATATGTACTCGTTCCAGCGCTCGGATAATACCCTGTTACTTATTCGTCCCTTATTTGCTTTTAATGCACGAGGTATACGTTGCACCTTGAAATAAATCGTTTTTTTAATTGTGTTCATGTCTCTGGTGGTAACAATGTGTTCTTAGAGATGAAATGACCCTATTAGAGCGCATGTACCCGTTCCAGCGCTCGGTTAATACCCTGTTACCTATTCGTTACCTATTCACTTATAATACGTTTGTTGTACGTTGCCCCTTTTAGAAAAGGATTTTTAATTATCTCCATGTCTCTTGTGATAACAATGTGTTCTTAGAGATGAAATTACCCTATTAGCGCGCATGTACCCGTTCCAGCGCTCGGCAAATACCCTGTTACCTATACGTTACCTATTCGTTACCTATTCACTTATAGTACGTTTGTTGTACGTTGCACCTTTATAAAAAAGGATTTTCAATTAAATTCATATCTCTGGTGGCAATAATGTGTTCTTATAGATGAAATACCCCTATTAGCGCGCATGTTCCCGTTCCAGCGCTCGGTTAATACCCTGTTACCTATTCGTTGCCTATTCGTTACCTATTCACTTATAGTACGTTTGTTGTACGTTGCACCTTTTAGAAAAGGATTTTCAATTAAATTCATATCTCTGGTGGTAATAATGTGTTCTTATAGATGAAATACCCCTATTAGCGCGTATGTACCCGTTCCAACGCTCAGTTAATACCCAGCTACTTATTCGTTCCTTATTTGCTTTAAATGCACGAGGTATACGTTGCACCTTGAAATAAATCGTTTTTTAATTGGGTTCATGTCTCTGGTGGTAACAATGTGTTCTTAGAGATGAAATTACTCTATTAGAGCGCATGATCCCGTTCCAGCGGTCGGTTAATACCCTGTTACCTATTCGTTGACTATTCGTTACCTATTCACTTATAGTACGTTTGTTGTACGTTGCACCTTTTAGAAAAGGATTTTTAATTATCTCCATGTCTCTTGTGGTAACAATGTGTTCTTAGAGATGAAATTACCCTATTAGCGCGCATGTACCCGTCCCAACGCTCAGTTAATACCCAGCTACTTATTCGTTCCTTATTTGCTTTAAATGCACGAGGTATACGTTGCACCTTGAAATAAATCGTTTTTTAATTGTGTTCATGTCTCTGGTGGTAACAATGTGTTCTTAGAGATGAAATTACCCTATTAGAGCGCATGATCCCGTTCCAGCGGTCGGTTAATACCCTGTTACCTATTCGTTACCTATTCGTTACCTATTCGTTACCTATTCACTTATAATACGTTTGTTATACGTTGCACCTTTTAGAAAAGGATTTTTAATTGTCTCCATGTCTCTTGTGGTAACAATGTGTTCTTAGAGATGGAATTACCCTATTAGCGCGCATGTACCCGTTCCAGCGCTCAGTAAATACCCTGTTACCTATTCGTTATCTATTCGTTACCTATTCACTTATAATACGTTTGTTGTACGTTGCACCTGTCAGAAAAGGATTTTCAATTGTGTCCGTGTCTCTGGTGGTAACAATGTGTTCTTAGAGATGAAATACCCCTATTAGCGCATATGTACTCGTTCCAGCGCTCGGATAATACCGTGTTACATATTCCTCCCTTATTTGCTTTTAATGCACGAAGTATACGTTGCACCTTGAAATAAATCGTTTTTTTAATTGTGTTCATGTCTCTGGTGGTAACAATGTGTTCTTAGAGATGAAATGACCCTATTAGAGCGCATGTACCCGTTCCAGCGATCGCTTAATACCCTGTTACCGATTCGTTACCTATTCGTTACCTATTCACTTAAAATACGTTTGTTGTACGTTGCACCTTTTAGAAAAGGATTTTTAATTATCTCCATGTCTCTTGTAGTAACAATGTGTTCTTAGAGATGAAATTACCCTATTAGCGCGCATGTATCCGTTCCAGCGCTCGGTAAATACCCTGTTACCTATTCGTTATCTATTCGTTACCTATTCACTTATAATACGTTTGTTGTAAATTGGACCTTTTAGAAAAGGATTTTCAATTGTTTCCGTGTCTCTGGTGGTAACAATGTGTTCTAAGAGATGAAATGACCCTATTAGCGCGCATGTTCCCTTTCCAGCACTCGGTTGATACCCTGTTACCTATTCGTTACCTATTCTCTTGTAATACGTTTGTTGTACGTTGCACCTTTTAAAAAAGATTTTTAATTGTATCCATGTCTCTGGTGGTAACAATGTGTTCTTAGAGATGAAATGACCCTTTTAGCGCGCATGTACCTGTTCAAGCGCTCGGTCACAGTAATACCCTGTTACCTATTCGTTACCTATTCGTCACATATTCGCTTTTAATACGTTTGTTGTACGATGCACCTTTTAGAAAAGAATTTTCAATTAAGTTCATATCTCTGGTGGAAATATAGTGTTCTTATAGATGAAATACCCCTATTAGCGCATATGTACTCGTTCCAGCGCTCGGATAATACCCTGTTACTTATTCGTCCCTTATTTGCTTTTAATGCACGAGGTATACGTTGCACCTTGAAATAAATCGTTTTTTTAATTGTGTTCATGTCTCTGGTGGTAACAATGTGTTCTTAGAGATGAAATGACCCTATTAGAGCGCATGTACCCGTTCCAGCGATCGGTTAATACCCTGTTACCTATTCGTTACCTATTCGTTACCTATTCACTTAAAATACGTTTGTCGTACGTTGCACCTTTTAGAAAAGGATTTTTAATTATCTCCATGTCTCTGGTGGTAACAATGTGTTCTTAGAGATGAAATGACCCTATTAGAGCGCATGTACCCGTTCCAGCGCTCGTTTAATACCCTGTTACCTATTCGTTACCTATTCGTTACCTATTCACTTATAATACGTTTGTTGTACATTGCACTTTTTAGAAAAGGATTTTCAATTGTGTCCACGTCTCTGGTGGTAACAATGTGTTCTTAGTTACCACCAGAGACATGAACACAATAAAAAAACGATTTATTTCAAGGTGCAACGTATACCTCGTGCATTAAAAGCAAATGCGAGTACATATGCGCTTATAGGGGTATTTCATCAATAAGAACACATTGTTACCACCAGAGATATGAACTTAATTGAAAATTCTTTTCTAAAAGATGCAACGTACAACAAACGTATTAAAAGCGAATAAGTAACGAATAGGTAACGAATAGGTAACAGGGTATTAATCGAGCGCTTGAACGGGTACATGCGCGCTAATAGGATAATATCATCTCTAAGAACACATTGTTACCACCAGAGACACGGACACAATTGAAAATCCTTTCCTAAAAGGTGCAATGTACAACAAACGTATTATAAGTGAATAGGTAACGAATAGGTAACGAATATGTAACAGGGTATTTACCGAGCGCTGCAACGGGTACATGCGCTAATAGGGTAATTTCATCACTTAGAACACATTGTTACCACAAGAGACATGGAGACAATTAAAAATCCTTTTCTAAAAGGGGCAACGTACAACAAACGTTTCATAAGTAAATAGGTAACGAATAGGTAATGAATAGGTAAGAGGGTATTAACCGAGCACTGGAACGGGTACATGCGCTCTAATAGTGTCATTTCATCTCTAAGAACACATTGTTACCACCAGAGACATGAACACAATTAAAAAAACGATTTCTTTCAAGGTGCAACGTATACCTCGTGCATTAAAAGCAAATAAGGAACACGAATAAGTAACAGGGTATTATCCGAGTGCTGGAACGAGTAAATATGCTCTAATAGGGGTATTTCATCTATAAGAACACTATATTTCCACCAGAGATATGAACTTAATTGAAAATTCTTTTCTAAAAGATGCATCGTACAACAAACGTATTAAAAGCGAATAAGTGACGAATAGGTAACGAATAGGTAACAGGGTATTACTGTGACCGAGCGCTTGAACAGGTACATGCGCGCTAATAGGGTCATTTCATGTCTAAGAACACATTGTTACCACCAGAGACACGGACACAATTGAAAATCCTTTTCTAAAAGGTGCAACGTACAACAAACGTATTATAAGTGAATAGGTAACGAATAGGTACCGAATAGGTAACAGGGCATTTACTGAGCGCTGGAACGGGTACATGCACGCTAATAGGGTAATTCCATCTCTAAGAACACATTGTTACCACAAGAGACATGGAGACAATTAAGAATCCTTTTCTAAAAGGTGCAACGTACAACAAAGTTAACGTATTATAAGTGAATAGGTAACGAATAGGTAACGAATAGGTAACAGGGTATTAACCGAGCGCTGGAACGGGATCATGCGCTCTAATAGGGTCATTTCATCTCTAAGAACACATTGTTACCACCAGAGACATGAACACAATTAAAAAACGATTTATTTCAAGGTGCAACGTATACCTCGTGCATTTAATGCAAATAAGGAACGAATAAGTAGCAGGGTATTAACTGAGCGCTGGAACGGGTACATACGTGCTAATAGGGGTATTTCATCTATAAGAACACATTATTACCACCAAAGATATGAATTTAATTGAAAATCCTTTTCTAAAAGGTGCAACGTACAACAAACGTACTATAAGTGAATAGGTAACGAATAGGTAACGAATAGGTAACAGGGTATTAACCGAGCGCTGGAACGGGAACATGCGCGATAATAGGGGTATTTCATCTATAAGAACACATTATTACCACCAGAGATATGAATTTAATTGAAAATCCTTTTTCTAAAAGGTGCAACGTACAACAAATGTACTATAAGTGAATAGGTAATGAATAGGTAACGTGTAGGTAACAGGGTATTTACCGAGCGCTGGAACGGGTACATGCGCGCTAATAGGATAATTTCATCTCTAAGAACACATTGTTACCACCAGAGACATGAACACAATTAAAAAAACGATTTATTTCAAGGTGCAACGTATACCTCGTGCATTAAAAGCAAATAAGGAACGAATAAGTAACAGGGTATTATCCGAGCGCTGGAACGAGTACATATGCGCTAATAGGGGTATTTCATCTATAAGAACACTATATTTCCACCAGAGATATGAACTTAATTGAAAATTCTTTTCTAAAAGATGCATCGTACAACAAACGTATTAAAAGCGAATATGTGACGAATAGGTAACGAATAGGTAACAGGGTATTACTGTGACCGAGCGATTGAACAGGTACATGCGCGCTAATAGGGTCATTTCATCTCTAAGAACACATTGTTACCACCACAGACACGGACACAATTGAAAATCCTTTTCTAAAAGGTGCAACGTACAACAAACGTATTATAAGTGAATAGGTAACGAATAGGTAACGAATAAGTAACAGGGTATTTACTGAGCGCTGGAACGGGTACATGCGCGCTAATAGGGTAATTTCATCTCTAAGAACACATTGTTACCACAAGAGACATGGAGACAATTAAAAATCATTTTCTAAAAGGTGCAACGTACAACAAACGTATTATAAGTGAATAGGTAACGAATAGGTACCGAATAGGTAACAGGGCATTTACTGAGCGCTGGAACGGGTACATGCACGCTAATAGGGTAATTCCATCTCTAAGAACACATTGTTACCACAAGAGACATGGAGACAATTAAGAATCCTTTTCTAAAAGGTGCAACGTACAACAAAGTTAACGTATTATAAGTGAATAGGTAACGAATAGGTAACAGGGTATTAACCGAGCGCTGGAACGGGATCATGCGCTCTAATAGGGTCATTTCATCTCTAAGAACACATTGTTACCACCAGAGACATGAACACAATTAAAAAACGATTTATTTCAAGGTGCAACGTATACCTCGTGCATTTAATGCAAATAAGGAACGAATAAGTAGCAGGGTATTAACTGAGCGCTGGAACGGGTACATACGTGCTAATAGGGGTATTTCATCTATAAGAACACATTATTACCACCAAAGATATGAATTTAATTGAAAATCCTTTTCTAAAAGGTGCAACGTACAACAAACGTACTATAAGTGAATAGGTAACGAATAGGTAACGAATAGGTAACAGGGTATTAACCGAGCGCTGGAACGGGAACATGCGCGCTAATAGGGGTATTTCATCTATAAGAACACATTATTACCACCAGAGATATGAATTTAATTGAAAATCCTTTTTCTAAAAGGTGCAACGTACAACAAACGTACTATAAGTGAATAGGTAATGAATAGGTAACGTGTAGGTAACAGGGTATTTACCGAGCGCTGGAACGGGTACATGCGCGCTAATAGGATAATTTCATCTCTAAGAACACATTGTTACCACCAGAGACATGAACACAATTAAAAAAACGATTTATTTCAAGGTGCAACGTATACCTCGTGCATTAAAAGCAAATAAGGAACGAATAAGTAACAGGGTATTATCCGAGCGCTGGAACGAGTACATATGCGCTAATAGGGGTATTTCATCTATAAGAACACTATATTTCCACCAGAGATATGAACTTAATTGAAAATTCTTTTCTAAAAGATGCATCGTACAACAAACGTATTAAAAGCGAATATGTGACGAATAGGTAACGAATAGGTAACAGGGTATTACTGTGACCGAGCGATTGAACAGGTACATGCGCGCTAATAGGGTCATTTCATCTCTAAGAACACATTGTTACCACCACAGACACGGACACAATTGAAAATCCTTTTCTAAAAGGTGCAACGTACAACAAACGTATTATAAGTGAATAGGTAACGAATAAGTAACAGGGTATTTACTGAGCGCTGGAACGGGTACATGCGCGCTAATAGGGTAATTTCATCTCTAAGAACACATTGTTACCACAAGAGACATGGAGACAATTAAAAATCATTTTCTAAAAGGTGCAACGTACAACAAACGTATTATAAGTGAATAGGTAACGAATAGGTAACGAATAGGTAACGAATAGGTAACAGGGTATTAACCGAGCGCTGGAACGGGTACATGCGCGCTTATAGGGTCATTTCATCTCTAAGAACACATTCTTACCACCAGAGACTTGAACACAATTAAAAAACGATTTATTTCAAGGTGCAACGTATATCCCGCGCATTAAAATCGAATAAGTAACGAATAGGTAACAGGTTATTTACCGAGCGCTGGAACGGGTGCATGCTCGCTAATAGGGTAATTTCATCTCTAAGAACACATTGTTACCACCAGAGACATGGATACAATTAAAAATCTTTTTCTAAAAGGTGCAACGTACAACAAACGTATTACAAGGGAATAGGTAACGAATAGGTAACGAATAGGTAACAGGGTATTTACTGAGCGCTGGAACGGGTACATGCGCGCTAATAGGGTAATTTTATCTCTAAGAACACATTGTTACCACAAGAGACATGGAGACAATTAAAAATCCTTTTCTAAAAGGTGCAACGTACAACAAACGTATTATAAGTGAATAGGTAACGAATAGATAACAGGGTATTAACCGAGCGCTGGAACGGGATCATGCACTCTAATAGGGTCATTTCATCTCTAAGAACACAATGTTACCACCAGAGACATGAACACAATTAAAAAACGATTTATTTCAAGGTGCAACGTATACCTCGTGCATTTAAAGCACATAAGGAACGAATAAGTAGCAGGGTATTAACTGAGCGCTGAAACGGGTACATGCGCGCTAATAGGGTAATTTCATCTCTTAGAACACATTGTTACCACAAGAGACAGGGAGACAATTAAAAATCATTTTCTAAAAGGTGCAACGTACAACAAACGTATTATAAGTGAATAGGTAACGAATAGGTAACGAATAGGTAACGAATAGGTAACAGGGTATTAACCGAGCGCTGGAACGGGTTCATGCACTCTAATAGGGTAATTTCATCTCTTAGAACACATTGTTACCACCAGAGACATAAACACAATAAAAAAACGATTTATTTCAAGGTGCAACGTATACATCGTGCATTTAAAGCAAATAAGGAACGAATAAGTAGCAGGGTATTAACTGAGCGCTGGAACGGGTACATACGCGCTAATAGGGGTATTTCATCTATAAGAACACATTATTACCACCAGAGATATGAATTTAATTGAAAATCCTTTTCTAAAAGGTGCAACGTACAACAAACGTACTATAAGTGAATAGGTAACGAATAGGTAACGAATAGGTAACAGGGTATTAACCGAGCGCTGGAACGGGAACATGCGCGCTAATAGGGGTATTTCATCTATAAGAACACATTATTACCACCAGAGAAATGAATTTAATTGAAAATCCTTTTCTAAAAGGTGCAACGTACAACAAACGTACTATAAGTGAATAGGTAACGAATAGGTAACGAATAGGTAACAGGGTATTAACCGAGCGCTGGAACGGGTACATGCGCTCTAATAGGGTCATTTCATCTCTAAGAACACATTCTTACTACCAGAGACATGAACACAATTAAAAAACGATTTATTTCAAGGTGCAACGTATACCTCATGCATTAAAAGCAAATAAGGAACGAATAAGTAACAGGGTATTATCCGAGCGCTGGAACGAGTACATATGCGCTAATAGGGGTATTTCATCTATAAGAACACATTATTACCACCACAGATATGAACTTAATTGAAAATTCTTTTCTAAAAGGTGCAACGTACAACAAACTTTTTAAAAGCGAATAAGTAACGAATATTTAACAAGGTATTATCCGAGCTCTGGAACGAATACAAATGCACTTATAGAGTTATATCACCTCTAAGAACCCAAATCTTCCACCAGAGACAACAAAACAATTGAAAATGATGTTTTAAAAGGTGCAACGTAAGATACTCGTATTATAAGCGAATTATAAGTGAGTGATGGAACGAATTAAACAAGGTAATAGCATGCTCCGAAACGATGTACACCCTGCTTACATGTTTACCTCCACCACATTATGTTAGTATGTGCCTGTCTCTAGACAAGAGCCTGAAATTAAGTAGTTATCGTTTGTTTTTGTGTTACATATTTCCGTTTATTTTTGTTTATGAAATACGGCCGTCAGTTTTGTTGTTTGAATTGTATGAGGTTGTCATGTCAGGGCCTTTTATGGGTGACTACACGGTTTGGGCTATGGTCATTGTTGAAGGCCGTACAGTGAACTATAGTTGATAATTTCTGTGTCATTTTGGTTTAATGTGGAGTGTTGTCTCATTGGCAATCATACCACATCTTCTTTTTTATGCAAGCGCTAACACGGTGATTTCATCCCGTCGAACCAAGATCCATCTTCAAACATACGGACATAAAGCAGTTAAAAGGTAGAACGTATAAAAAACAAGTAAGGAACAAATGCGTATCGAACATGAAGTAACAGGATCGGTTGAGCACAAACACATATACATAGGTCATAAAAAGATCATTTTACCTCAACAAATTTAGAACTATTACCATATGTAAGAGTATTAACAACTAGATTTGTAATTGCTAGCAATAACGGATGGCACCCTTCCCCCTATTACCAGGTGAGCGGCAGCCATTTTGACAATTTCAAAGTCAAAGAGAGCATCTACAGATGTCTAGTAACATTTTTGCAAAGTTTCATTAAGTTTGAACATTTTGAAATTTTTTATATTTTTGCTGTTTCCATGGTTACGGCGGCCATTTTGAAAATTCTAACTTCAAAATCCAACTCTGCCTATGCCAGTTACCATTTCTGGAAAGTTTCATCCAGTTTACTCAGAATTCTTATTTTTGAAATTTTTGACCTTTTTGCATTGTTTCCATGGTAACAAGACCTATTTTGGAAATTCCAACTCCAAATGCCACATCTACCAATGTTGCTCATCATTACTGTGAAGTTTCATGAAGTTTTGAGCATTTTGAGAATTTTGAAAATTTTGGTGTAGTTTCCATGGCAACATAGTAGTTCCAATGATCGCCAAAATCATCCAACACCTGTATATAGTGGGCACCTACAATGTTTTAAAATATGATGATTCTGAGTTGATGCATATTCAAACAGTTCACCAAAAACCAAAAACTGATTTTTTTCACAATTGTGCCGTTTCCATGGTAACGGCAGCCATATTAAACTATTCCATGCCATAATTAAAAAGGGGGAAGGATATTAAAAATCAAATAAGTAACGAATAGGTAACGAATAGGGAATAGGGAATAGGTAACGAATAGGTAACGAATAGGGAATAGGGAATAGGTAACGAATAGGCAACGAATAGGGAATAGGGAATAGGTAACGAATAGGTAACGAATAGGGAATAGGGAATAGGTAACGAATAGGCAACGAATAGGGAATAGGGAATAGGTAACGAATAGGTAACGAATAGGGAATAGGGAATAGGTAACGAATAGGGAATAGGGAATAGGTAACCAACTTGACGCCCATCGTTGTCATAATAGGTCCATACTTTCACAAACACGTGTCCGACCAATACGAAAAGCACTCAGATTACAACGCTTTACTATCAAGCATCTGACTTAATACGAATCTATTCTGTTGAGTAACACCCAAGAAAAGAGTAAGGAGAATAATGCTTGGATGAACGGGTGGATAGACGGACGACGGACCTAAAGTGTGATTTCCATATACCTTATCCCTTTTAGAATGGGGTAAGATAATCATATATTGATTGGGTCAGTATACATAGTGCTTACCTTTCAGAAATAGAGGTTCCTTAATTTTACTTCCTATTTCTTCTTTTAACAAGTATTTAAAGCCATGCCAAGAGGTTACGAAATAAACCGCGAAAAACAAAAATAAAGAAACTAGTATGAGATTCCTTTTTATGAATAAAATTCGAGGCATTTCATGTGATGAAACCGAGCGAATAATCGCAATTAACTGTCAATCAATTTAACACAGCTGTCGTATATCAGGTTAACTTACAAATTATTATATTTTATCTATTTAGCATGCATATCGAACTAATAAAGGAAACATTCCGAACAGATGCTACTAATCGGACATTAATTTCAATCTTTTTATTTAGTATCATTCGTATGTACTTTTGACAGATTAAAAAGACATGTTTGGAAAACACAACCTTGACTTTACATTAATTTTATGCAAAATTTAACAACTATATTTTGTTGGAATGTAACATTTTACGTAAAAAAAAAATTCTGTCCGAATAGATAATCAACATTCTATCAAAATTGTTTAAAGTAATAAAAAAAAGTGTAAGTTGGTAAGAATTGATATATAATACATGTAAAAATCGTTTGGAATCAAAAGAATGGGATTATCATTTCAGAGTTACCATAGTAACATGAATATTGAACTCCGGACCCGAAAAACAAATCAGCCATTCAAATCAAGCTTAAGATTTGGTACTCCAGACTTTCGTTTCGTCTACATAAGACTCACCAGTAGCGCTCGATCCAAAACAGAAGAAAAATAATAGTATCAAAGTTTTACAAGCATTGAAAACAACAATTAGGAAAAAAAGTGATATAATTTCGGATAAGGCTATCTACGACTGAAGGTATTATACCTAAGAGTATCAAATAATTTTATATATATTTAATTTATAGTAATGACCGTACACATACTAGTCCATGTCAACACATCAATATTGACTACGAGGCTGCTGATACCCTCGGGATCGAAACGCCAATTAGAAGTGATTGTAAAAGACCACATGTATGTCATCTTCGCTAGCCAAGGGTTACTATCTAGTTCCCTCTTCTTCAGAGAAAGAAGGGGACTGGATTGTAAATTTTGGCTAACGCAGATGGATTAATGTACGACAGATGCAAGTCGTCCGAACAAGATTCACTAAAGAGCCTAAATCAAACATCTAAAGAAGCAACCATTTAAGTTCACGGGGTTGGGAAGGTGTGTTTTTTTTATTTTAGTCAGATTTTTTCCAACGCTATAAATCAAATTGTTATATGTTTTAGGAAAAAAACATACCCCCTCCTTGAAGATAAATGACCGTTCCCCAAAAGAAAAAAAATACAAAAACAAGTCAGAGCAGAAATATCTTTTCATAATTATCATTGTCTCACCAAGATCATGCAACATCTGGACTAATTAATGATTTAATATATGATGCAAGACTCATTACGACTAATACCGGCGTCACACATCAGCGTATAGCTCCGACGTAGGCCGGGCGTGTTAAAAAATCATATACGCTCCCAATACGCTAGTAATTTTGGATGCATTCAACCTGTTAATCATATCTGTAACGTGTGTAAATCGAGCTTTAAGCGTGTATTGGGCATACGAGAAGCGTAACGGTACCTAAGCGTTTATCGGGCGTTCAAGAAACGTATGGTTGCGTATGCCTGGCGTTTGTCTAGCGTAGATGGAATGCACGCTACAAAGGAAAAAAGTTTCTTGGACGTATTTGAGACGCGTCCCGGTCGTACTTGGACGTTCTGTTACAAAGACACCCGTATACGTTTTAGTTAAAGTCGAACGATATCGAAGTGTATACAACGTGCCCTAAACGTGTCTCAAACTTATCTGTAGTGCGTTAAACGCGCTTGTAGCGTATGTATAACGTGCGTGTAGCGTACAGGTATACGCTAGACACACGCTTGAGCTGGATTAAATTTTTATGCTGCATAAAAATTTCCTCGAGTTGTAGCGTTCACCAAGCGTATAACTTTGTATTTTGACGTACTTCAAACTATGCAACGCGCATACCGGTAACGCGCATTTATTGATTGCGTAGCGTTCCTCTGACGTGCAACTAACGTATACCGACTTTGTCAATTTTCTCTGTACGTTCGGTGCACGCTGGTCTATACGCCAATGTGTGACGCTGGCATTACGAGACAATGGACGTCATACTTAACTCCGAAATATATAAATAAACTAAAATATTAAAAAAAAACAACTTACAAAGACCAGAGGCTCCTGACTTTCGACATATAAAAAATCTTCATCATTTATTGTTTTTGTTAAAAGCTGGAAATTAGAACTCATATCAGGCTTTTTGGTTGTAGCAATTTAAATACTCCTTCGTGTTATAATATTGTAATGGAGTGTATGCCCCCCCCCCCCCCCCCCCCCCCACATATTAATAAATCAAAGTACTGAAGTACGAGAACTTGCGCGAGTCATCCGATGTTCAGTACTTCAGTTCTTTGATTTAAACTTTAGTTCTCGTATATGCACGGTGATAATTATGATACATCTCTATGACCTTTACTTCAACTTTTCCCTGAAACTTTATTTTTCATAATTCATAATTCTTAATATACATGAAGTTCTTACATGTCTTGCTGTGTAATTCGTATATATAGGTCCCCAGGCCGATTTCTTTAATTGAGTAACCTTAGTTAATTGTTTAAGAATCAATTATCTGACTTCGTATTATGATAAAACTATTTAATATTTAATAACTAAGTCTTCCGTAGCTCTGTTTCCAGGACAATGTTATGATTAAGTATTAATTTAACAATTAATGACACACATATAATCAATCTATGGTAATTCAATGAAAATACCCGATCATACTCCGAAAGGAATAGAGCCTATCCAACCCGGAAGAACGTATGGTCATTGCGCTGTGTTTTAAAAAAGATGACTATTAAAACAAGATATAACTTTGCGAATTATAACAAATTGTGCAAGTAAAATAGGCCGATAATGGAAAAGGTATGAATTATTCGAGTTACAAAAATATTGGATAACCACCCCAATAACTACATGTATGTAGAATTCAATTGGCCATGCAGTCACAGATTGGACACACCATTGTATACCCCTGTCACGAAAAGATGTTTTATCAATATCATTATTATTTCTCTTGACTAAGCAAAATTAGAAAAACATATTTCTTGTGGAACATTTGCAAACGCACGGTTTAATATATCAAAAGAGATAAAGTAACTAAAATTCAATAGACAATTGCATGGTTTTAATACCATCAACATTTTAAGTTAAGGAATTATTGTCTTTTAAATACGCCTTTTTTGTTTCTTTTCTTTTTACTACATATTAAATGTTTGAATTTTTCAATTATATCATAACTGATATCGATGTTATTCAGTCACCATTGCGTTAGACATTTTGAAGGATGAATGTAAAAGATTTGTTTAATATTTCTGCATTTGAATCCGGAACATTAACTGTATTTCGGTACTTTTTATATTGTTTCCTTTACGAAATCTATCGATACAAGAGGCTATGGATGCGGGTTTACAAAATAGAGAATAATGAACAATTACTACAGAAAATGGGACCCCCCCCCCCCAAAAAAAAAAAGAATAAAGAAACAAACAGGCAAAACTAGAGAATGATGGGGTACTTGAACATAAAGAACAGAACAATGGAATTTATCTATAAAGACTAAAGAAAATTGGCTTTAAAAAATTAAAAATACCCTTATCAAGACCCTCAAATCAAACTGAAGAACATATTTTTTTTTTTTCAAATCAGCAGATTAAGTCAGTTTGAGCTTTTATTTTAGAGATGATTGATTGGTTGTTATTGTTTAGGAATACCTTTCATCATTCTTTCACCTTTAGTGTTAACCTTTAAACCATATTGTTGCGTCTGTCCAAAGTCAGGAGCCTCTGTCCTTTGTCTCGTATGATTTTGAATTTGAGATCATTTAGATGGTTTGCAGTTTAGTATGGCCTCAATTATCACTGAACTAGTATACATTATTGTTTAGGGGCCAGCTGAAGCACGTCTTTGGGTGCGGGATTTTCCCGCTGTGTTGAAGATCCATCGGTGGTCTTCTGTTGTGTTTTATCTTTGGTTGGGTTGCTGTCTCTTTGACGCATTCACTATTTCCATTCTCAATTTTATTTCAAACGATGTTGGTTTGCTTGTATCTCCGTTAAAACATAGTTAGGTACTTTTCCTGGACTTATTTAAGATGTATCTTCTTCTACACGTCCGACGCGTTTTTCTGTAGTATTTAAATTAACCAGCAATATTGAAACCAAAATTAACACTATTGAAAAGCCTTCGTATTAAGATGTTTTTGTTGAGAAATTCAAATTTCAATTGATTCGGTGTTGCTAATTTGAACAGATCAATTTTAGAATCTCCTGACAATTGTAACTATCAAGTCTTGAAATGACTAAAATCGTCCCTAGAGGACTTCATTTCATCAATTATTGAATATCCCATTGGACAAATAATTTAATCGGATAAAAAGCTTTCATTGTTAACATGCCCAGAGATAGGCAACAGAAATCTATTGACAGACTGAATTCTTGTTAGACACTATTTTCTATAGCGAATTATTGTGCATTTTAAATTGAATTTAAAATTAAAATTCCCGTATGTAACACCGTATGCATATAAATTCAGTGGCAACTGCATTTGGTTCCTTTTTTCGGACGACCTCAACTTAGCAAGATGTTGGTCTCGAAGCTGAAAGAGTTTTCTGGTTATACGTCTATCCACGGAATTGGACGATTCGGAGATGCTACCTATATCTTGCAGAAGATTTTCTGGACTTGTATTTGTTTAGGATCGTTTTCAATGTGTGTTTTTCAGATATACCGCCTTATTGGTCAGTACACAAGGTAATTAATCAGTTATATTTTGTCAATCTCAATTTGAGCCATAAGTGCTTCTGTTCAATCTGACAGATCATTGTTGTCCTAGACTATCCATTGTACTTCAGGCTTTAGAATTTAATTACCTTTCGGTATCCTGTGATAGGGATAATTTAATTTGTGAAAATTATATATGCATCTTCATTTTGAACTATTTAAAAAGGGTATTCTTCTTAAATATGATACTTTTGAACTTTCATTTGACTGTTCGGTCATAAAATGTCATTATATTGTTAAACTATTCATTATTTTATCGAAATCATTTTCTTTGCAATATTTGTCCGTCAAAGTAATTTCAATATGATGTAACGATTTTTTTTTTTGTAAAGCTTTTTGTATTATAAGTAATAATTAAGTGTCAAGTATATTTTCACAAAGTCAGAAATTTGTTTCAAGATAATTCTTTTTGTAAATAATAGATAAAGTCACAGCTTTACATAGTTCTTAAGTTTTCTTACGTAAAGAATAATTAATCCTTTAGTCATTTCAATTACGGCGCTATTTAGCCTAAAGCTCAAACGACAGATTTTTGTTATAATCTTGTAGGATTTAATAATGTCTCCCATGGATATATCTTGGATATTTGGTATATTAACACATACACTTTTATTCAGTTGGTTAATAAATGTATTAAGAAATGGGTGTTTTTATAATGGCTCTGTTATATGTACTCGGTCAGTAATAATGGCCTCGGATGTCTGTAATGGCCCTCGGCGTTGCCTCGGGCCATTACAGACTTCCTCGACCATTATAACAGACCTTGGACATATAACAGGGCCATTATAAAAACACCCATTCATTAATACTATAGTAATACATTTTAAGTAACAGGTGCTGTTCAGTATTAATCCTTGGAGGACACAATTTATTAACATTCACTACAAAAAAAATTAGTACTGTAGATGGACACTATTTCATAACTGTTGCTGTAAAATGCTGTCCACTTAGGAGACAATATTTCATGGCAATGGACATTTTTTATTTTCTATTGCCTTCTTCTCCATGTTCTCTGACATAGTTAGTAAAGATCTTCTGATTTGATTTTACATTCCTTCTTATTGTTATTCTTTCATTGACATTACCATTTGCTGGGGATTTCTTAGAACTTAAATTTCTCTATATTCACTTCCATCCATTATTTGTTTGTTTACATTTGTATATTAATCAATTTCTCATCAATCCTTCATATTTTAATAAAAATTCAAGTATAATTAAACTTTTTAATGACATTTGTATTACTTCCCTTAGAGGACACAATTTAATAGCAATTATTATGAAAATTTGTCCTATTGGTGGACACTATTTCCAATCTTTTGAAGTAAAAAGCTGTCCATTTGAGGGACACTATTCCATGGCAATGGACATTATTAAATTTCCAAAATTCTTGGAAAAACTGTCCACGTGGACACTTTTTCATAGGACACTATTATGTCTTACAAATTCTTATCGTATTATTTCATTGTCATTCAGTTATCTCCTTTCTATCATGAAATTGTCACCATGTAAATTCTTGATTTATATATGTTTTCTGAAGTTTGTAACTTCAGTGAGAGTCGGGCATTCGGACTGACAACATCCGCTCAATTTGTATCAATCTGTTCAATGTGTTAAAAGTACATAATTTTGTAAAACTGCATGTATTCCATACTGAATCATTAAATTGTTAACTACTACATAGGACTTGTGTCTAATTCTACAAGTGGAGTTAAAGCGAGTATTCTCAGTCAAGTGACTAGATCCTAGTCATCGTCTACCGTTGGCATCGCCAACGTCTGTAATCGATCGTTGGTTGCAGCTCGTTCTCAACTTCAAATCAGTAGCCAGTCCGGTTACATTTGTGGATAAAATAATGAATAGTTTAACAATATAATGACATTTTATGACCGAACAGTTTGTCAATGAAAGTTCAAAAGTATCATATTTATGAAGAATATCCTTTTCAAATAGTTCCAAATGAAGATGCATAATTTACACAAAATATCCCTATCACAATCCTCTGGTTTTGACACCACACCCCTTTTTAACAACATTAATTATATTTATATGGTTTTAATGCAAAAATAAATAAATAGCCCGTTATACAATGAATAGAGATTATTTGTGTGCTCAAATACAAGGCTCCGTGTTGAAAACCGTACCATGGCCTTTAATGGTTTACTTTTATAAATTGTGACTTGGATGGAGAGTTGTCTCATTGGCACTCATACCACATCTTCTTATATCTAAAGATGACCTAAATAATTAAAGAATAAAAAAAATGAAAGACTCCAAATCCAGAACCTCCTTGTATTGGGAAAAGTAGTTCAGTGCGCTCGTAACGGTGGAGGTGATATTGAGATTGCAATCGTCAATCCTCGGAAGAATCCGCTACTCTCCTTCTTACGGAATCGGCCGAGTTGTGACGAATGGTTGAGATCGATGCTTCAACAGTTTTAGTTCGAATACAACAGAGTTGTTGCTATAGTTAAAAGGTATACACGTATTTCAATTTATTCTATTTATTAATTTTCAGCGAAAGTGTAAACACACAAATATCGACTACTTACTCAAAGTTGGATTTTCCAAGTATAACTTTTTGTAATTTAAATCCATTGAGTTATAACAAAGTCAAGAAAGTAGCTGCGTTCTATCAAATCGTCAACGAAACAGCCAAGGCATTAAAAGTAGACCCCACGTTCTTCGATGATGCTATACAGGTATGACCCTATATATACAAGTTAAGGTATTATTCTTTATCTAACCTCCTAGACATTCTTACCCTCTAGGCATACGATTGGTTTTAAGCAACCGCGTGGAGACCGTGTATATTCTACATTGGGTTAGTAGTAGGGGCTTATTTTAATACACGGTTAGAAGCACTTGGTCTTACGTCCCTTTAAAAAAAACAACATGGTGTTTAGGCAAAATCTGAAAGGTTTCAACAGACGAAGGAATTGCTGATAAGCGATTAAAAAAAATCATAACACACATTTAAAGCTAACAAGTTGTTATTGTTGGCAATTGTTTTGTATAGACCAAAGGAAGTAGGTTCTTAATGCTATCGTATACGATATTGAAGACTTCATCACTTTGATAGCATACTAGTCTAAATACCACATGACAAGATAGTCGGTATGATAATGATTCGTTACATAGTGTGCTAGTGACCTATCATGACATGTATGGGGTCAGTAAATTCCATATGGGGATTCGAGCTTATATTTGTCTTTATAGCATACTGGTCGATTTAATTACATACGGGTATTTTGTATCTTAATTACAGCTAATTTCCTAAAGCATGTAGAGCAAGACTTCAGTTAGCTTGCTTGCTTTTTATATTCTAATTGTAGATAGATAGATAGATAGATAGAAAGATAGATAGTTTAATAACGTCTCACCATTAATATACATAATACAATATTTACATATATCATAAAACATAAATATATATCAATGCCATTTTTAAAAGAATTATGAGAGACAAAAAGTAAAATTTCATCAAACAATAAAAGGACTTTATAAAACTATGTACAAGTACTTATTAAGATTTCTAAAACAAATTACAAAAACTTTACAGTCTAAAAATTATCGATATAAAAAAAAACGTTTCCTTCTGTCTAAAATAGATTTTCAGGTTTTGGCACATTTGTAAATAAGATTAACGTTTTGGCACCCCAACACTAAAGACAGTTCCTCACGGTTCGTAAATATGTTAAAGTTCTCATCTACACTGTTTATATATTCATAAAGTTCGTCCCTTAAATCGTCATAAAACGGACATTCAATTAGTACATGCTCCTCAGTTTCAGTTTTATTTTCACACATAAAGCAAGTCCGTTCATGCATTGTTAAACGTTCGAAGCGCCCGGTTTCGATTCGTATAGGTGCAACCCCACATCTGAATTGCGAATACGCTCTACGTTGAGCAGGAGATAATAGTGTTTTTAAAAAAAGTTCACAACTAATTTCGGTTTAAAATGTTCTATTATGTCCTTAATTTGTTACCACCACCATCCATACGTCTTGCAGAAACTCTATGGAGATCTTCCGTCCACTTATTTTTAAAATCGGTTTATCTTCTATTTTGGCTAACACTGTAGTTTTGTGAATTGTCCTGTCATTATACCAGTAACTAATTTTACACGATTCAAACTGCTGATACAGTCTATAATTTGAATTTTTACATGCTTTAAAACGCCTAAAACTATTTTCCGTCCAGTTATGAATTCTTTTATTAAGTCGATCAGTGTTCATATACCTTAAACGATTCCAATGATTTATAACAGTTCGCCACTGCCTTACACAAGATGGTTTCCAGGCTGAATCTCCATTCACTGTTACAAGGTGTATACAATCATTAGGATAACACCAAATTCATATATTATATACTAGTATACAGGTTAAACTATACATATATATATTGTTTAAAGATGTCAATTTTATTTACAAGGCTTGTATAAACAATTATACAAACAAAGCAAGCAAGCCAACCAAAGTTTTGCTTTACTCGCATTAGAAAATAAGTTGTAAGAGATTTTTCAATGACAAACAGGTATGATTCTAAACAGGTGTTTTAGTGACATACATTTATGGTTTTATAAAAGAGGTGTATAAAATAAAATGACATACGCGAAAAATTATAAACAGGTGTTTAATGACAGACAGAAATTGTTGTAATGACATACAGAAATTATTCTAAATAGGTGATTTAATGACACACATGCATGATTTTATACGGGTGTTTAATTTCACTCATGATAGATTTAGGTGTTTGAATGACATAGACTCACTGATAGAGGTATGATTCTTAACGGGTTCTTACAGCTAATTTCCTAATGCATGTAAAGTAAGACTTTAGTTAGCTTGCTTTCAATGTTTGTATATTGTACAATTACATTGGGATAACCTTTAATTAAATTTAGATATAATATCAACAGGTTTCACTATGCCAATATATTGTTTGAAGATGTCAATCTTAATTACAAAGCTTGAATATGTTTATGTAGTTTATATATTGTATTATACATGCATGTCTTCTCTGTACCTATGTATTTGGTGATGAGAATAAAGATATATATATAATAAACATTTTATACAAACAAAGCAAGCAAACCAACCAAAGTTTCAGTTTACATGCATTAGGGAATTAGCTGTAATGATGTACAGATTTTAACTCTGAAACATGTTTTTCAATGAAATACAGGTTTGATTCTAAAAATGTGTTTTAATGAAATACTAGTGTTGTCTTCTATACATGTAATGTGGTATAATGACATACATGTATGATTCCATAGATGTTCTAAAGATACTCATTAGAAAAAAATTCGGGAATTGATTGCATTATTTTTTTTTTCAACCGGTTCATGAACATCCCCATGTGTTATAAAATTACAATTGAAATAAACTTTTTTCTCGATAAATGTTCATACTGATTTCATCATTTAAAATGTTTTGACGGAAATGAAATTGAGAATGGAAATGGGAATGTGTCAAAGTGTCAACCCGACCAATGAGCAGAAAACAGTTGAAGGAGACCAATGGGTCTTCAAAACAGCGAGAAAATTGCACCCTGAGGCGTGCTTCAGTTGGCCCCTAAACAAAAATGTATACTAGTTCAGTGATGGTAGACGTCATACTAAACTCCGAAATAGATAGAATAAAGTAGAATTAAAAATAACACAATCTATACTATTAAACGAGAAGACCTCATTTTGTGTGTCGCTTCTCTTCTTTCCACAAAAAATTAATCAACACGCCTCTGTGTCCTATAGGTACAGTACATAGTCGCATTTGTCATCCATTCATATGATTATTCTGATTGAGTTATTTTGGGAGAAAAACGAGAAAAAAGTCATCCGGATATTGTCCCGTCATTGGACGAAATTTTAAGTCAGATTAGACTTCCGGTTTGCGTTTTTCTGTATACTCTGAACATACATATACTACGAATAAAGTGCAATAAAATTGAATTTAGAAGTAAAAAATTGTTCACATTAATATCAATCACCATGTATTCCTTGCTTCAAAGTTTAAATACACCTACAAACAATTTTGCCTATGAAAAACCAAAATATTATACTATGATGTATTATATAATTCATATCTTTATTATATTTTGTTCCAGCCAACCACAGATCAACACACTGAGAATTACACAACCGGTAAGGTTTTTCTCAAATTGTTACATAACGTCCAGGTCCTGAAATAAGTTTACCCTTTCATAAACATAGTTTAGTTTTATGATATATCCGTATTTATGACTAACATACAAATGATAAGATGTGACATAATTGCTAATGAGACAACTCTCCACCATAGACCAAATAGCATAGTAGTTAACAAGTATAGGTCCCCGTATGACCTTCAACATATAAAGTTATTATTGTGAATAAGAGCAAACTTCAGGAGTTTGAAATGCTGGGTCCTGATTCTCAAACAAAATGATTGATAAATTAAACTTAGAATACAATAGATTTTTAGTATATATGTCGTGTATACAAGTTGCAATTTTGTACATGTGTTATAATATGTACAGAAATATTGTACATGTTATAAATTGTACACCGAAAGTAACAAGTTATTACATGTACAAAAGTACCTCGTACATGTTACAACATGTACACAATATTGCTTACAAAGGGTTTTAACTTGTACACAATATTGCTTACAAAGGGTTTTAACTTGTTCAAAATATTGCTTACAAAAGGTTTAAATTGTACAAAATATTGCTTTCAAAGGGTTTTAACTTGTTCAAAATATTGCTTACAAAAGGTTTTAACTTGTACAAAATATTGCTTACAAAGGGTTTTAACTTGTACAAAATATTGCTTACAAAGGGTTTTAACTTGTACAAAATATTGCTTACAAAGCGTATTAACCTAGCTGTACAAAATTTGAAAACAAATTAATATAGCAGGATATACATTTGAAATTGATTGAACAATAAAGAACAATTATAATCAAAAGCTCAGAACGTGTTGTTCTTTTTCTTTAGAGCACAGTGGTCACAAAGTGACAGACATGTTTTTATTGCTTCACAGCTTATGTTGCCATTTTGGGTTTACAGATCATTGTATGTTTTATGAAGTTCAACATGGCCTACAACAGAGTGACCCTTTTTAATAAAAGCATACATTAGAGCACAGTGATCACAAAGTGACAGACATGTTTTTATTGCTTCACAGCTTATGTTGCCATTTTGGGTTTTCAGGTCATTGTATGTTTTATGAAGTCCAACATGGCCTACAACAGAGTGACCCTGTTTAATAAAAGCATACATTAGAGCACAGTGATCACAATGTGACAGACATGTTTTTATTGCTTCACAGCTTATGTTGCCATTTGGGGTTTTCAGGTCACTGTATGTTTTATGTAGTCCAACATGGCCTACAACAGAGTGAACCTGTTTAATAAATAATACATTTCCCCAATGGCAACAAAGTAGATCACTCAGGGTCATCTGAAATTTTTGAAGAAAATGCCTTAAAATTTTGAATAATACCCCGCTATTTTTTGTAAACATGCATGCGAAAATTAAATCAAGGTCTCATATGCATACTCTATAAACGTCAGAGAGACTGAATATGGTTTTCATTGGACCACGCTAAATTTTGAATAACTTTGGAATTACTAAATCTGCTCATTCAACATTTTTTGGCCCTGAGCACAACTGATGTAAATCTTATTCAGCAACTTATTAATTTTTGATAACTAATAAGATCATTACATGAGTCGAATGTTATTTTTATAATTAAAATTTCTATCCTCTCCTTTGAAAACAGGGTTTTGTTTGTAGAGGATTTTTTTCTCGACATACCAAGGATTTTGTTTTAATATCTATCCTGGCTATCAACTGGTATCTTAAGTCTCAATGTATGAAAGTATTTTACTATTGCCAGGAAACAGGGACAGTCTATACTAACTTAGTATACTAACTTAGTATAGAAAGTCCCTGGTGGAAAGTTACAATTATAATTCATCAGGGTTGAGTTCAATATCGTAGCAGCTACGTAGCCGCTACGTAGCTGCTATCAATATCTATGTAACAATTAGTATATAGCTACACGTTCAATAGTGAAAATGTACGTAGCGCTAAATAGCCGCTACGATATTGAACGCAGCCCAGGTGAGTATACTGAATAATGTTTGTTGTGTGTTTTAAAAGGTATTATTAAAGGATGTTTGCTTGTCATGTTTTGGAATTTTGTCAGATTTTCGAAATCCTCTGGTTTTATCCATTTGAATGCCTTAAAAAATTGCCCATGGATCCCCATTCTTCTTTTTATAAATCTTTTACAAGTATAATTTTAAGCCATTTGTAAATGTCTTATAAAATCTTATTTATTTTTTAATAATTTTTGAGAACTTTAACTGAATGATAAAGCTATGAAAAATCAAGGGAGAACATTTTCCCGCCAAAATTGCTATGGTTAATATCTCAAAAACAAGCACATTGACCTTTATATATTTTTTGCTTTTTTGATTCCTCAGTTAATCCCTTATCAATATATTCTAATGTTATGGAAAGGTTTTTATTTTGAAAATGAGCAGCGAACTTCCTTAAGTAATGATAAAAACTATAACATGTACAAAAATCGCAACTCTTACACGACATATACATATTTTTAGTGGAATATTGAATCAATTGCAATATTTGTTTATTTTTTATTGCACGAGATTTTCCAATAAATTATTCTTTTGTATTCATAGTCTTCTCAATTTCGGGATGATACAATTATTTAACAGCTATCATAAGTATCACATTAAAAATAGAATACTTAGTATTCAGATTGTTAAATCCCCCCCCCCCCCCCCCCCCCCCCTTATTCCTATCTAAACCTAGACGTTGTTTAAATACACAGATAAACATTCCCGTTTGATTGGTTTTACACTAGTAGTTTTGGGGCCCTTTATAGCTTGTTGTTTTGTGTGAGCCAAGGCTTCGTGTTGAAGGCCGTACATTGATCTATAATGGTTTACTTTTATAAATTGTTATTTGGATGGCGAGTTGTCTCATTGGCACTCATACCACATCTTCCTATATCTAGATAATTAAAAACCAGCACAGTGCAGCTCCCTTCTGGAAATCTTGATGACCACTACACAAATAATTTTTTAAAATAATTCGTAAATACGAGGAACTGGATAGTGTTTACAGAATAGAGAATAATCATGAGTGATAAATATAAAGAATAGAGAAAACACGGACCAAAAGAAATAGAGAATAAAATATAATGGGATGCTAAGCTAAAATTAATATAATTGGCAAATAATAAAATAATGACGGAAAATTGGAATAAAATTATAAGATAGATAAGATATTTTTATTTCCAATTATGGGCCCCAAAGGGCATAAACATTACAACATCAATAATTTTTTTATAATACAATACAAACAATGAGATAAAAAAAAAAAAAAGTTAAACGAGAACTATTTAAGTTCTTAAAGAATAAGTAGATAAAGAATCTATAGTATGTTGGTTTTTTTTAATACTAATGCATTTTATTACAAGTGTGGTTGATATAGATAACAAACAAGCAGCCCAAAAAGAAAAAAAAAAAAAAAAAAGAAAAATAGACATCCACATATGTATAGTACACAAAAAGTTGGATCAATTAAATATATAATAATTATAAGAACTAAATATAGAAACCCCACATCAAGACCCTTAAATACATATAAGAGTTTTGTTTATTTACCAGGAACTGATCCTTTGACGACTGCAAATCAAGTTTTACATCTTAGAATGGGAGATTATGCTGATACAGATATACATGGATATAATGTACCGCAGAATGAATTCATCGTGAAGTGTTCTTACCAGTCAAGGAACTGTTCTTCATCGTAAGTAATCACTTTATAAAACTGTGTCAATCGAATGAGTTTTGACGTTGGCAGTTAGTCTTTATGTAACGGTGTCCACCGAAAGTGTTTTTACGGAAGCACTTATAGTCTTTATTTCACTTTGTCCACCGAATGAGTTTTGACGTTGACAGTTAGTTTTTATTTAACTGTGTCCACCGAATGTGTTTTTACGGAGGCACTTAATATATATAGTCTTTTTTTCACTGTGTCCACCGACTGCGTTTTTACGGAGGCACTTAGTCTTTTTTTCACTGTGTCCACCCACTGCGTTTTTACGGAAGCACTTAATCTTTTTTCACTGTGTCCACCGACTGCGTTTTTACGGAGGCACTTAGTCTTTTTTTCACTGTGTCCACCGACTGCGTTTTACGGAGGCACTTAGTCTTTTTTTCACTGTGTCCACCGACTGCGTTTTTACGGAGACACTTAGTCTTTTTTTCACTGTGTCCACCGACTGCGATTTTACGGAAGTACTAAGTCTTTTTTTCACTGTGTCCACCGACTGCGTTTTTACGGAAGCACTTAAGTCTTTATTTCACTTTGTCCACCGAATGAGTTTTGACGTTGACAGTTAGTTTTTCTTTAACTGTGTCCACCGAATGTGTTTTTACGGAGGCACTTGGTCTTTTTTTTTCACTGTGTCCACCAACTGCGTTTTAACGGAGGCACTTAATATATATAGTCTTTTTTTCACTGTGTCCACCGACTGCGTTTTTACGGAGGCACCTAGTCTTTTTTTCACTGTGTCCACCTACTGCGTTTTTACGGAAGCACTTAGTCTTTTTTTCACTGTGTCCACCGACTGCGTTTTTACGGAGGCACTTAGTCTTTTTTTCACTGTGTGCACTCTTGTTTAGAACTTAAACTTGTCAATGATAAAGCTATGAAAAGTCAAGAGAGAATAGTTTCCCGCCAAAACTGCAATGACTAATCATCTCGAAAAATTTTATTTATCCGCTATCAATATAAACTAGTGTTTTGAATAGTTACTTATTTTGAAACTGAGAAGCGAACTCCCTTATATCATGGTATTTTACAATCTAATACTTTTCTTAGACTGCTTATGGCGTCATAGAATACTTTCATTTGACTGTTTATTAGTTGGCAAGATGTGTGCTAAGCTTAGCACTTTTCAACTTATATTTTACAGTTTGCTCTGATGTTGTGTTGTTAAACATGTATACATTGCACAAGGTTTGATAAAAGTGGCTGGCGTAACGGATTACGGATTTGTTTATACAGAAAGACGTGATTGTGCACTTAATGCAGTATTGCTTCATTTATATTCGCAAAACATGTCGTAGTATTTTTTAAATAAATTATACTTTCAGAGAAATACAAAAAGTACGAGACGAGTACTATGGAACATGCTACAAATTTACACCTTCTTCAAACCCGACAAATCTAGCAGGACCAGCGTATGGTAAGTACAAAAATGACCAGAAAAATGTATATATTTTGATGAATTTTACCTGATCGGGTCAAGTCCTTTGGTTATAAAAATGCATTTCAAATACGTCGTGATAATGAAATATGCCTGATTATTTGAAATTTATATTCAGATACATATATATATATATATATATATATATATATATATATATATATATATATGTATATATATATATTATATTGTTATTATACTTTGTATGCTATAAGCGCCGTGTATTAGTTTCATAAAATGTGGTTCAGACAAAGTAAAGAAGGAGAATGGAAACAAAAAGATCAGTAGATTTCTTTTCCATTTATAAAGGGGTATAACTCTAGAATGGTAAAATGGCGCCACTCAAATCTCAATAATGTGTTTTGTGGTGATATCAAAGCATTGTGTATACGTTACTTGTATACATGTTGTGAATAACTGAAGGATGAATACTTTTTCTTGGTTGCAGGATTTGGCGTTTCAATTACAAATTATGTGACTTCGAGTACTGATCAAAGTTTTATGACGGTCCGCGAATGACTATTTGTACTTAAAATCATTTGGAGTTGCAAATGTGATGTCCATATCAATCAAAAGCTACATTTGGAACAGGTTCTGTTTATCCTTCCGGTGCATGCACCTAGGACCACCCTACGTTTGATGGGATTCGTGTTGCTTAGTCTTTAGTTTCCTATGTTGAGTTTTGTGTACTGTTGTTTGTTTGTTTTTTTCTATTTTAGTCATGACATTGTCAGTTTATTTTCGACTTATGAGTTATGTCCCTTTGGTATCTTTAGCCTCTCTTTTACACTGATTTTTACACTATAAAAGTCACAAGTTATGTTATTAATAAGTGGTTATTTTTTTTTTAAATTGAACTGTGTAATATACAAATTATAATAGTTACACCCTGAGAATCAAAAAAATTTATTTCATTTGAATGTTGATTTTATATACATTTTATTTCAGGACTGGAATTATTGCTTGATGTTCAACAACATGATTATATACCATTCGTCACAGCAACTGCAGGAGTCAGGTTAGCTATTCACAGTTCACAATACAAAGCACAACTGAAAAGCGAGGGAATATCTGTGTCAACGAAGTTTGAGACCAATATAGCTATGAGGCAAGAAAGGTTTATTCGATACGCAGGCTCGGAAGAACTATGCGACTCAAATAACACGTATTCAAGTGTTCTGGTAAGTTAAAATGATGCATGGCAATAATGTTTTAAAAGCCGGGGCATTGAATTAATTCCTTTTTTCAAACTGTGTGCAAATCAAGGAAGAAAAACCCAAGGGAACCGAATGAATTTAAAATGGGCCGATACTGGATGCGTCAAGAGGACTATAAGCAAACATCTCTTGCTAAGTATGCATTGCAATTACAAATCAACGCTCAGTCAAAATGTCACAAATTGGCAAAATACAACAATCAGTATATTAACGAACAAGCGAAAAATTTTAAGACCACCAAAATATGTCGTTTATTATCCATTTTTTAGATGCTGACGTTCCCTTATCATCATCTTACGGTGTTTATATATCTCAACTTGTACGATTCGCTCGTGTATGTAATAATGTTTTAGATTTTAACGAGAGAAATTTATGTATTACTGAAAAATTATTACACCAGGGTTTTCGATATCACAAACTAGTCAAAACGTTTACTGAATTTTATCATCGGTATAAGGACATCATTCGTAAATATAGCTCAACATTTTATACCTTCAGGTATTTCACATCCAATATGTTATAGAAATATTCTTTATAAAGCACAAAAATGTCAGTATTCACCTTAGAAGCTAACAAAACCTTTAAATAGACTTATTAAGAAGAGATATAGTTACGAAACTGTTGTCAGGTCATTAAAGATTGCATATTTTGGCGTTAATATTGATTCACTTATAGGGTCTTTGCATTGGAACTAAACACGTTTATTTAAAAACCAGTTGTTGGCATGACACGGGTTATGTTCTTCTCATATATGTTATGATGGTATGATACTAAACCCCTCACGGGAAGGATTGTACCTGATATTCATATGATGAAGACACGATCTTTCAATCAGTTTAATTAAATCTGGAGCTGGCATGTCAGTTAACTGCTTGTAGTCTGATGTTATTTATGTATTGTTGTCATTTTGTTTATTTTCTTTGGTTACATCTTCTGACATCAGACTCGGACTTCTCTTGAACTGAATTTTAATATGCGGATCGTTATGCGTTTACTTTTCTGCATTGGCTAGAGGTATAGGCGGAGGGTTGAAATCTCATAAACATGTTTAACCCCGCCGCAATTTTGCGCCTGTCCCAAGTCAGGAGCCTCTGGCCTTTGTTAGCCTTGTATTATTTTTAATTTTAGTTTCTTGTGTACAATTTGGAGTTTAGTATGGCGTTTATTATCACTTAACTAGTATTATATATTTGTTTAGGGGCCAGCTGAAGGACACCTCCGGGTGCGGAAATTTCTCGCTGCATTGAAGGCCTGTTGGTGACCTTCTGCTGTTGTCTGCTCTATGGTCGGGTTGTTGTCTCTTTGACACATTCCCTATTTCCATTCTCAATTTTATGAGTTAAGAATTTGGAATTTTGATATTTTAAAACTTCGATAAATATTCCAAAAACCTAAATTTTAAAACTTTTTTAAATTTTGAATTGACAAGTGTTACACAGACCATCCTCTGGGACGCGTCCACCGGCAGTGGCTTCGATCCAGTGGTTGTTTCAAAATTATCAAAGATACCAGGATTATAATTTGCTACACCAGACGTGAGTGTCGCCTGCATGAGACTATAAGTAACATTCTAATCAAATCTGTTTCAGATACAAATTTGAAGAGCATTGATAACCGAAAATTCCAAAAAGTTGTGCTAATAATGCGGCTTAGGCAATCTATACCTTAGTATTTTGAAAATTCACTGAATATTTTTGTAAACAGCTTATTTACAGAAGATAAAAATAACTCATAAAATTGCTGACTTCTGGATTGGTAAAAGAGGGGCGAAAGATACCAGACGGACAGTCAAACTCATAAGTCGAAAATAAACCGACAACACCATGGCTAAAAATGAAAAGAAAACCAACAGACAAACCGTAGTACACAAGAAACAACGGAGAAAAGTAATGACAGCGCAACATAAACCCCATCAAAATCTGGGGTGATGCTCTGGAAGCTTTAGCTGATCATGCTTCACGTGTGGCAGTCGTCGTGTTACACGTGTTAGTACAAACCCGATAATATGTGTAATTTGGTAGGTCTCTCGGGTACGCAAGGTCCACCAGCAGATAATAAGCAAGGAAATATCAACAAATCAATCTAATTAAAAACCGATCTCTCATCGCTCCTGTTTTCTGATATGTCGCGTGGGAGATCTAACGAAACCGGCTTTGAGGTCACATGTGAGTGAAATGATAAAAAAACAGTCAAAGTTTTCTGATTAAAAGTTTAAATCATGTTTTTGATAAAATACTTTCAACTGGAAACTATCCTCAGATATGGGCTAATGGTTTTATAACTGCCTTATTTAAAAATGGTTCAAAGGATGATCCATCAAATTATCGTGGACTAACTGTGACTAGTTGTCTCAGTAAAGTATTTACAAAAATTCTTACTAAAAGATTAGAAAAATTTTGTATTAAAAGAAATATCATTTGTCCTGAGCAAATTGGTTTCTGCAAAGGCAAGCGTACTTCAGATCATATGTTTGTCATGAAATGTCTTATTGATAAATATACTCAAACAGGTTTAAAACATTTGTATACCTGCTTTATTGATTTCAAAAAAGCCTTTGATAAAGTTTGGCATGAAGGCTTATTTTATAAATTAAGAAAACTTGGTGTTAGTGATCTATTTTATAATGTTGTTAAAGATATATATAGTAAAACTTTATTGTCAGTGAAAATTGACCCTAATCATGTAACTGACACTTTTTCATCTTTTATAGGAGTGAGACAGGGAGATAATTTAAGTCCCATCTTATACAACATTTTTGTTAATAATATTCCAGAAATATTTGATAAGGATTGCTTTCCAGTTAAACTAAATAATACAAAACTTAATTGTCTGATGTATGCAGATGATCTAATTTTGCTTTCTGAAACTCCTAGGGGTCTACAAGAATGTCTTGATAAACTACAGATCTATTGCAATAATTGGGGACTGGAAGTTAATATTACTAAATCCAAAGTCATGATTTTTAGCAATTCTGGTAGACTTCTTTCTACTCAATTTCATTTAAATAATACCCCCCTAACGAACACAAAAAATTATACCTACTTGGGTGTCAAATTTAGTATTAATGGCAAATTTACAGATGCCCAACATGAAATGTATAATAAAGGGTTAAAGGCCTTATTTAAACTAAAAAAATGTTTCTCAGGTCATAAACCAAAAATAAAAACTCTCATTCATGTTTTTGACCATACAGTTAAATCCGTCTTAATGTATGGCAGTGAAATATGGGGTGACATTAACTTTCACAAACTAAACACTCAAGGGGATAACTATTTCAAAAAACTATGTGGAGACCTGGCAGTAGAGAAGGCTCATTTAAGCTTTTGTAAATTTATACTTGGCGTAAGTAAAAAAGCAACAAATATTGCAGTTATGGGTGAACTGGGCAGATATCCTCTATTTTTGGAGGTTTTGTTAAATATGTTTAAATATTATATACGTTTAAAAAAATCTGATGACTTATTATTAAAAGAGGCTTTCAACCTCTCAAAATCTCTACATGATGAGCAGAAAAAGAGCTGGTATACCAGTATTCAAACTTTATTTAAATACTTTAGCATCAATGAAAATTATGCACTTAATTTAAAGACGAAGTTAAAAAACTATTTATGCAAAAAGATGCAATCAAAATATGATTTAATATGGCAAACTGAGCTTAATAATGATTTCAGAGGCAATAAACTATATGGTAACAAGCTCAGAACTTATAGACTTTTTAAAAGCAGATTTTGCTTAGAAAATTACCTTTTGCAGGAAAATTTTAGATATAGACATTATTTAACAAAATTCCGTATCAGTGCTCACGATTTAGAGATTGAGAGGGGAAGGTACAAAAATCTGACAGTGTCAGAACGTATCTGTAAATTGTGCGGTACTGAGGTTGAGGATGAAATTCATTTTCTTCTTCAGTGCCACAAACTTTCAAATATTCGTTTCAACTTTTTAAATGAAATAAAACAACGGTTTAAAAATTTTAGTGGTTTAGATATTAAATCACAATTTATTTGGCTAATGTCCTCTGAAGATACTTTCATACTCCAGAAACTCGGAGAATTATTGGAAAATTTATCCTCATATAGGAAAGTTTCCTTAAATGATATATAGATATAGAAATGCCCAGTGACCCCCCTTATATTATTAAACACTGTGCTTGTTGTATTCTTGTACTTGTCTTAATAAATATTTTTTGGTTTGGTTGTTTTTGTTTTTGTTTTTTTCGTTTTTTTTTTATAACATTGTGTCTCAATCATATTGAATCACTTGTAATCCTTTGTATGTAATTAATGTTGATTGTTCTGCTCCTTGTGGGCGCTTTGATTAGCAATAAAAAATATATTTGAATTTGTGAGTGAACTAAAAGTAATGAATTTATAATGATATGCAAATGAGTTGACGACCTATTAATAAACCAATCAAAAAAGTTTATGAATTACTTTGACTGACCATTTCGTCGTAAATAAAATGAGTTACATCCCTTTACCTTACGTTAAACTTTCAAGATCGTGGAAGACTCAATTTCATTGGTCGAAAAAGAAACACCTACGAGGTCACTCACATGTGACCTCAGAGCGGGTTTCGTTAGATCTCCCACGCGACATATCAGAAACAGGAGCGATGAGAGATCGGTTTTTAATTAGATTGTCAACAAATTACAAAGAGCAAAGAATTATTTCATTTCACATACAATCTCAATGTTAAACACCACAGTCACTTGTCGCTGAAAAAAAAAAACGCTATATAAAGTATGTTGGTAATATTTTTTTTCAAAAACATGTGCCAATGCAAAAAAAAAAAAAAAAAACATTGACAAAAAAACAATAAGAAAATAATCAATTCACCATGGCTACATTTTGGACATGAAAATTGATTTTTTTTTATAAGTTCATTCGTTAATCAAAGGTAACTAGTGTTATTTTTTGGTACTAAATTACAGCCCTGCATGGAACGATGTACTGGTATAGCAGTCAGAAAGGAGTGCAAATGTCTGAGTAGTTATGACTTCTTATCTTTAGCCGTTTCGACCATGTGTAAAACAACATTAGGTAAGATTATCTTTAGCTGTAACCAAAATGTGCAGAACAACATTAGATTAGATTATCTTTAACCATTACGAACGTGTGCAAAAAAACATCAGGTAAGATTATCTTTTATCGTTACGAACGTGTGCAAAACAACACCAGGTAAGATATCTTTAACCATTACGAACGTGTGCAAAACAACATTAGGTAAGGTTATCTTTAGCCGTTACGAACATGTGCAAAACAAAATTAGGTAAGATTATCTTTAATCGTTACGGACTTGTGCAAAACAACATCAGGTAAGGTTAACTTTAGCCGATACGAACATGTGCAAAACAACATAAGGTAAGATTATCTTTAGCCATTACGAACACGTGCAAAACAACATCAGGTGATGTAAACTATAGTCGTTACGAACATATGTAAAACAACTTCAGGTAAGATTATCTTTAGTCGTTACGAACATGTGTAAAACAACATCAAGTAAGATTGTCTTTAGCCGTTACGAACATGTGCAAAACAACATCAGGTGAGATTATCTTTAGCCGTTACGAACATATGTAAAGCAACGTTAGGTAAGATTATCTTTAGCTATTACGAACATGTGCAAAACAACATTAGATTAGATTATCTTTAGCCGTTACGAACATTTGCAAAACAACATCAGGTTAGATTAGCTTTAGCAGTTACGAACATGTGTAAAACAACATTAGGTAAGATTAACTAGCAATTTTATTCATTAAGGCAGCTATAGAAGCTCTGAACTAAAGCATTAATCTTTACAACTTGATAGAGACAAATATTATTATATGCTTTTAATGTTTTGTTTTTTTTTACTCTTCGATTTTCAACCAGTCTTTAAAAAAATTAAAACAAAACGCTTTAATTTAAAGTAGGAATGTTATTATGTACTTAGTTTGAATACTTAATCATTGATATGTTCCAGAACACGGTTTTTAATATTGCTATCTCTATTCTATTTGGATCAATCTGTTCTTATACCATGTAATGTATCTGTATGCCACATCGAGGCTCCCATTTGGAAATAAAATATGTGTTTTAATGTATTAATGTTCTAAAGGAGATATTTTTTTAGTATGATAAAACTACTAAAATATATCTTTCTGAACTTTTTATGGAAGAAAGTCGGGGACAAGAAAAAAAAACTCGACTTTAGAACCTTGCAAACAGTTGAAATACCGAAATTTGAACTGCATGAAAGTAAAAACACAGTAACGAATTATTATCAATGGTATTTTCAAACTCTGTGTAAGATTTCTGCGCATTATTGTTTTAATTTGTAGAGATAGAGTGTATGGCCACTACAGAGGCATTATCAGGAAGCGAATTGAATTGTAAATGCAAAATGCCATGCAGGTACGTCGGTGTTATTATATGAGGGTCTAGGTGGGGGAAGGGGTCCTTATTTTCTCCATTCTTTAATTTTTTTATGCCATTTTTCTCTATTCTTTAATTTTTCAAGCTATTTCCTCCATTCTCTAATTTTTTATGCCACTTTCTCCATTCTTTATTGTTTTAACCATTTTCTGTATTCTTTGATTCTTTTAGCCATTTTCGGTTGTCTTTCTTTTATGCTATTTTCTCCATTCTTTATTTTTTATGCCATTTTCTCCATTCTTTAATTTTTAAGCTATTTTCTCCATTCTTTAATTTTTTCTGCCATTTTCTCCATTCTTTAATTTTTTAGAAATTTTCCCTATTCTTTATATTTTCACACCCAAGTGTTCTCTGTTCTATTTTTGCCAATTTTTCAGTATTATTGGTTCGTTATTTTTTATTCTTTAAAAACTCTTTTACACACTCTTATATTTTAATATTTATTTTATAACGTTGTTCACAGTTCTGTCTGCTAGAACAGTTTCGTTATATGTTATTTTAGAACATGTCATCGATTGGTTACTATGGTCAATGACAAATTATTCCCACTATAGTTTTTCCTATGTAAAAACTCATCAAAGATGACAGCCCTTACACATTCGTCACAACTCGGCCGCTTCCGTACCTCATCTAAGGACGAAGGAGAGTAGCGGAGTCAACCGAAGATTGCCGATTGAGCCCTTAAATTCATTCAAACTTTAGGTATGATTATCATACTCAGGACTCAGAAATTAACTTATTTTATTTTCAATATTTGTAGAAGAAAAAAAGGTTGAAATATTTAAGATTTTTTGGGCAAAAAAATCAAGGAAAACAGAAATTTTCAGTTCAAAAATAAGGAGATGTGGTATGGTAGACAACGAGACAACTATCCCCTAGATTTCAAACAACAAATGGAAGTTTTTGACGACCTTGACTGGCTAAACAGCCTTTGCACGGTCGGTAAATTTCAAATGAAGCAGAAGTAAATAATTAAAGACAGATTTAAAATGAAGCAGACGTAAATAATTCAAGACAAGCGTAAATCCTTCAACAATGAGAAAAAATACCATATATGCCCCAACATGAAAATTATGAAATAATTCAATGGAGAAACTTACAACCTTATTTATAATGGACATGAAACAATGTCAACCATTGAAAAAACATGTGAGGGGTTTTATTCCGAATATCCTGGAAAATAAGCGCTATAGTTACCGAATTTCCGAGAAGAAAAAGCACATTTTATTTTTGTAATTAGATATATATGGAGAACCCCTGTTTTGAGAACCTACACAATTTGTCGGATAATTTAAAAAAAAAATGCTATTTCACAAGATATCAGTCCGTAGGACACATCCGTCACTCAGAGTCAGAGTCTACTAGTGTTTACTCTTATTCCTAGACGCTACGTGCTTCGCAGAGAAGCAGCAAAAATATTAATCTCTCAGCCTTTGATTTGACCCGGTTGGGTTCGAACCAGTACCCGCTTAATACGAGACAAGCACATTACACATGTAATATGAGGTCATGAAGACAGTTATGCCTATTAAAAGTAAGTTTTTGGAACAGCTTATTCATATTACAGTTGCTTTCAAATTTTTTGACTTAATTACAGCTGAAACGTGTTTAAACATGTGTATCATGTGAATAGGAGCTAGGAAATAAAGTAAATGTCACGATAAACCAAACACATGTTAAACGAACGCAACTGGCGATAACTGGCGTAAAACTGATGAACCAATGGCGAATAGTTTGCCATTCTCTATAGTGTCGCCATAAATGATATAGAGTGACCATGTGCCTCCTTTTTAAAATGTCAATATCATTATTACGATTGTTGTTGTTTGCTTAACTTTCAGTGGCGAATATTGCATACATTTTCCGAACAAGGAAACACACATTTTAAAATTAACGAAATTGGAAGGTTCTGAAAAATGGTACGGACCGGAATGAATGATGAAAACTTCCTCTGCCTCTAGAGAAAATTATGTTTGTAACATAAATTGGATTTTTTCCTTTGATGTTTTTATGAAATAATTTGCTTAAAAAGTGTGGTGAGGGAAAACCATGGTATATTATATGCAAATTTAAGTTGTACCATACTTTGCTAATTAAATATGCAACTCGACTAGAATCCGAAGGAAAAAAGGCGGAGCTTCAGCCATGGTATAACATATTCATTTTCATGTTATTCCATGGCTGAAGCTCCACCTTTTTTTTTAAATGTATCCGCCTCTAAAATATTTAGGAAACTGTAAAACGTACTAAAAGGTCAAGATCTTCATTTGTTTTCATTTTATAAGAAAAAGCAATAAATTATGTGTACCACATTTCAAGAAACCCTTTTCAAACTACATAGAATTGTTACGAATTCCCTTAATTTTGGAAACAAGTACTAAATGTTTCTTTTTTCAGTTTTGAAAAAAATAAAATGTAACACTATCATTTCCTTTGCGAAAATTCAATTTAAATTCGATTTAAAAAGGGGGGGTACCTATACAAAAAGGAATAAATATCGGCTACAAATATCTGTGAAAAAACATGATTAGGGGACGTACACTATCTACGCCCCTGGATCCGCCACTGTTAAAATATTATTTTATCATTAAAATTGTGTTTTAATAAATAATCTAATAAAATAACGGAAGAGAAGCATTTTTCAATTAGATGAAAATTCTGTAAAATATGATAAATTTGTATGATACATTGAAAACAAAAAAAAAAAACAATTCTTACCGTCATTAGAATAATTATTTTAAAATCCTTGTCGCTGGAATCCGACATTTTTGTTTACCTCAGTCTGATGACATTATGAAATTACCTGCGCCTACAATCATACACGGGGCGCAAAACTAAAAACAAATCAGGGAAAATCCGACATTTTCTTTACTTTCTGCAAATTCAGGGGTTCTATTACATGAAGTACACAGACGATCATACACGAAGCGCAAAAGTGACTTGCGCGAGCTTCCATTTCATTGGATAAAACTGTAACGTGATCAATTTCCAATATTAGTTGAAGGTCTTGAAGCTGTCAATCATTTTATTTATATTACAAATTTTATATACCATGTGTCTTACTCATTAACATATTTAAACAAACTCATCCTTCGGATTCGTTTGTTTAAATATGTTAACTCGTAAAACTATGGTATATATAGTACTTGAAGTTTAAGCGTTCAACAGACCACCTACGGACCAACAAACAATATTTCTAATGATTCTAAAACGTGCAGAGAGCATGACACACTCTCTATTATATTTACTGCATCTAAACATTACATTGAGTATATGAGCCAGAATTTTTTAATTTGCAACAGACCATCTACGGACCCAAGAAATAATAGCTCAAATTTATCTTAAACGTGCAGAAAACGTGACTATCTGTCTATTCGAGGAACCGAATGTCCCAAATCTGGACTTGCTTGCATATTTAAATCGAAAACGGCAAAACGGATGCTCAATTCAGTTTGAGCAAGGGTTTTATTGCTTAAGGTTATGTCGAGATTTTCTCAAAATAAAAAACAAGACAAAAAACAAGAATACACAACTAATTTTTATCAGAGACGAAGATGATATAGTAACATGTTAATGTATTATCTATAATAGTAGTTCTATATGTATCATTTCAGGCAAACATCATTCAAAAAGAATATTTTTATGACTCAATACCCAGCTGAGAACTATGCAGTGGTGTTAAACACTGTTATGGAAACAAATGACTCAAGGGAAAGTATAAGGTATGGGTGAAAAAGAACATGATTCAGAAAATACATAAGAAATATTTAGTTAGAGCGCCATTTGCATTTATAATATTCACGTATTTGCCAATCGTAACTACTCGGCCATTCTCGCTACGCAGTACAATAGCCTCGTATGCACTACGGAGAAATTCTTCTTAAATTGTTGGCCGGAATTGTAGTGATCCGCGACACAAAGAAGTTCTATCCTCCAGGTGGCGCTATAATTTGGTTACATATCACAGAGTAATCAAGAACTTTAACTCTGCCAAATATTTTGGCGCGAAAGAAGGAGCAAAGTAAATAAGTAATGGTAAAAAATTTGTACCATTCCAGTCGAAAAAATATAAAATTCAATCGGATCGGAAAATTTTCCGGACAGGAGCAAGTTAAATCAGTAGTGGTAAAAAAAATGTACCAGTCCAGTCGAAAAAATATAATTTTGAATCGAATCGGAAAATTTTCCGGACAATGATTCCTCCGCCTAATGCATACGAGGTTATTTCTTCGTGCAACCAGAAAGGCCGAGTTGTTCCGATTGCGTATTTGCTTGTGTATCCGGTATAGCACGTATACGAGGAAAGGATAAGTTAAGTCAAGTCGATCCCGATGCAGATATAGTTTTTATTCAGATCTAGCTAAATCATTATTTACCCAAATCTTACCGATACATATACCAAGGATTTGTATAGTAAGACTATACATCCTTGCATATACGTCGATCCGTGCACGTATCCTAATGCGTAAATAATGCAAATGCTGTGGCGTCTCAATTTCCATTGAAAAAGCATGCATAGTACGAATGTATAAGGTGTACGATAACTTGTGATCTGTCCTACCTATGTCGATAGGCACACTCTTTTCAAGTTCCTTCAGGACTCATACAAGTTGTACTAAAGGCAAGAACAAGTTTATTACATTTGTTCTGATGAATAACCGTGATTTCCAAGTGAAATAAAAAAAACAATATGATTTAACATGTGAAATAAACTCGAAAATTTCACTTATCTGATGTCATACACCATAAAAGAGGGACGAAAGATACCAAAGGACACCCTAAAAAAATTGTAGATGAGAATAGTAATCATAACACAAATCTATTCTTTTGTTACCTATTCTGATATATACAACTATATATTTTTATATAATTTCACGAAACAGTTGCTAAGTAGTTATATTGTATACTTATTGACTGAATATGAGTGGAATAGAAAGTTTATTGTCCTGAGGAGCAACTATTAGCCTAATAAACTCATAAATCGAAAACAAACTGACAACGCCATGGCTAAAAATGAAAAAGACAAACAAACAACAGCACACATGACACAACATAGAAAACTAAAGAATAAACAACACGAACCCCACCAAAAAACTAGGGGTGATCTCAGGTGCTCCGGAAGGGTTAGCAGATCCTGCTCCACATGTGGCACCGGTCGTGTTGCTTATGTGATAACAAATCCGGTAAATAGTCTAATTCGGTAGGTCACATTCGTGAAAGGGAATGGGATGGATTGTAGTTACGACGTAAGGAACATATCCCGCGGATATCTTTGTGAAACGGTTCCATAACGGTCAATCAACTCGTGATGGCGTCCGTAAAATTTACGAAGGGATGATTTCAACTTCACCATTTGGAACTCTTGGTTTAATAGCTTCCTTGTGAGCAGCAACCCTCTATCAAAAAAATCATGACAGGAAATGCAAGCACGGGAATATCGTATCAATTGGGAGATATATACCCCGTATGCAGGTGCTGCTTGAATGTTGCTACCTAGAAATGGAAAGTTCACAATTGGAAAGCTGAAATCATCTCTTTTGTCGTAAAGTTTTGTTTTCAACCGACTCTCATTGTCAATTATTTCTAGATGTAAGTCAAGATATGAGGCCGACTTAACTGTATCTGTAGTACCCTTTATCTCTAGCTCGATGGGATAGATGCGTTCCACATAGTCACCAAATTTTGAATTATTTAGTGAAAGAACATCATCTATATAGTTGCCTCAAAGCAGGAAAATGTTGATTAAAAATAATAGTAAAATTGCTGTTAATGAGAGTCTGTAACTTTTAATATTTAAGAAATTAGCAGATCTATACCCTAGTACCGTTGTATTTTCAGTGACAGTTTGTCTTATGTTAAGATATTTTTCTCATCGTTGGTAGAAGATGTTATACAAGAGGATCTCGCATATACAGTAAGTTTTAATAAACTATTAGAAAAGTGTAGAAATCGCGATCTATAATTGGACACGTGTCGCAAGAAAAAGAGTTTTCAAATTTCGCGGGCATTTCGTCGACTGAGCATAATTAAGCGACAACGTATAAGACATGGATAGATGACGGTCCCCGAATTGGGTTATTTTTTCAAAACTGTCGTTTTCTGTGGGGGGATTGTTTCAAAGACAAATTTAAGTACAGTCAAATTTGTATATCATATCACAAATATTTCCGACTTTGTATGGTTTCAGAGTAGATGCGGCTCTATAAAACCGGTCTCTTCCGACCATACACATATGCACATGTTCATCTTTCCGCTAAATGATATTCTGTTTTGTCAAACAACTTTTGTTAACATTTTTTCAAAAGGAAAAGTGATTAGATTTTTGTAAGCTATCCAATAAACGCCAAACGTTTCAAAGCCATATGTGATAGTGTTGTTTTTTTTTAAAAATATGTGAATTGAATCAAATTTATATATTTTTATTGATAAAAATTCACAACTGTCACGTGTCAATGTAACTATATATTGTCAGAATAATTTTGTTAACCTGCAGTGACGTAGCTAGGTCATTTTTACGTGTACGCCCGAACCTCGGTAAGGAGAATGAAGGCCCAAGCGGATCCAGGCCAAAAAACCTGCTGGAAGTTGATAAGCAGGGACAAGCCTCCGGAAGTTTTAGAGATATCGAGAATGTCATTGAATACTCACCATCAACAACATTTTTTAGATTCAAAATAAATCTAATACTATTTAGAATCTAATGACGGTCATTGGGTTAATTTGGAGTAAACATCCAAACCAGTTACCTTAAAGAATGATTAAAGGGAGCCGTGAATAACCTTCAATAATTACCGAAGCAGTATGCGTGGTCTTTCATTGAGGTGAAAACAAGATGGATCAATCGCAAAAAAGTGTTCTCGACTTCTTTCGTAAAATGTTTTCATCTGAAATTGAACCTAGCAGAACGATGGCTTCTGCATCTGATGTAGCAACGTTACTAGATCTTACAAGTATTTGAAAGCTTGCCTCTCTATGCAATATGTAACTATTAAACGGTGGCCAGATTGTCTGACTTAAATTGCGCAAAAAAGAAAAGATGAACGAAAAAAATGGGCTGCTGAAATTAACCATGAAAAAAAAAACCACTTCAAGGAAGTTTAATTGAATTCGACGAAGGTTTAACAAAGAAATTGATATGTAATAAATTTTAACGATTATAGACTGTAAATACAAAAAGAAATTCTTTCTTTTCTATAGAATACGGGAAAACTCATCATATATAATTTCGTCATTATGCTCTGGATACTCGTTTGGGCATAAACAGTTTTTGCTACCGTAAAATTTCACAAATGTTGACAAAGTTATTGATATCTTAAAACTAAGTATGTATATAAAACAGCATAATGAACCTGCATGTAAATAGTTATAATATTGGCACCATTGACGAAATTTACAATCAAAATAGCTCGATTTCGCGACACAAATGTCAATGGCTCGACAAAAAATGAAAACCACATATCGAATTTTAGCTCATAATGAATTGCTAAATAAACAAAAATACAGGAGAGAGTATAGAATTAACGGTAGATTTCGAATATGACAGAAATAATATGATACTAATTTTCGTCACTTTTATTCGCATTTACAAGCCATTGAAGAAAGACTTAAAAGGTTGATGTACTGTTTACCAATTCTTTTTTTTAATTTATATGATATTTTTTTTTACCAAATTCAAGTGTACGCCCGGGCGTTTTGACGTAAACGTAGCTACGCGCATGACCTGTTATAAATTCATATTTGAACTCTGTCCACGATCAGCCTGCCCTCCATTAAATGCGAAGGCAACGTAATGTCTTTAAGACCAGGATACATGCATGCATGCAAACCAAAATACATTTTTGATTTATAATTCTTGGTCTTTCGGGAATGGCGTGGAATGAAACGCAAAAGCACAATTAGTCCACTTGTGTATAATTAGAAGATTTCAGGCTTCGATCATTATATCCCATTAACATATATGTTTACGGAATAGATAAGTAATATTTGTCACTGAAAATAAAGTCTTATGAACGAAACTATTAAATACTTAAGTGTTATTAGTCGGAATCTGAATTTACAAATATCGTTTTTTTTTTTTATCAAACTTATTAAAAGGTGACTTATCTGATAGTAACTTCCCCCTTTTTTATTGCGAATGTGTTGCGCACCTATTAACGTTTGATTTTTTTTTTTGTGAACTTGTCTTGACGTAGTAGTTTTTAATCATGTCCTGAAATGTATGTAGAACATTATACTTTATAAACAGTTTTAAAAAGCACACAAACGCACACACTTAATAGCAAACAGTTCTTATCATGTCATCATTACAATACAACATAAAAAGCTTATAAAAATCAGCCCACTTTTGCCTGGAGTACTTATATTATTACTGTTCACAACAATAAATGCTCATGAAAATTCACTTTTTTTTTAGGATGAGAATTTTGTGAGTGATATCGGAGGACAACTAGGTTTATGGGCAGGTTTCTCTGTTCTTAGTCTAGCAGAACTTTTAGAACTGATTGTCATCTTATTCCATGCTTGTTGTTCACGCAAGAAAGCAGAGGTTAATGCCGCTTACGATGAAAAGGAATAAATAACCCAATTTCAAAACCTAAGGCATTATGGGTAATAACAACATGTCATTGGTTAACAATAGCAACCAACCAATGACTCTACATTTTTTTTTGGAGAGCAAACAATAAAATTACCCACAACCCCTCTGACTCTAAACTAGATATTTTAATTGTGTTTTAAGTGATTTGTTGTGTGTCTGCATTAATAGCTAATAACAAAAAAGATTTATTCAAAATATTTAATTTATTAGAAAAAAATAAAATTTATGCTGTATAGGATTGTTTTTCTTCGAATTTTGGTATTGAATTGGTTGACACTTATCATCTCCCCCCCCCCTCCCCTTAAAGTGGGATAAAGGTCAAATTTAAACTATGAGGATACACTACCACGACCTCTTCTGCATCGGCTTGAAACAAGAACCATTTTATTGATAATACTGCTAGTAAAAATTACAACAATTTTTTTTTCTTATTTGGAAACGACTGTGGATAATAAACAGTGTATGTCTCTTGTGACAAATCAATTATACATCAATAATGGGAAAAACAAAAGAAAAAGAAAACAAAAAAGAACAAACAAATTTGCGAAAGCAAATTTACAGATCTAACATTGTTTGGTTGATGTTTAGACGAGTTGTATATACATAATGTACACAGCCATGTATCATCATCACTGCTGGTGATCCGATGGATAAATCTGTTATAGAGTTGTCACTGTCTCAGACGTACTTATAAATATAATCATTTTCTGTGACTGTATCTTACATTAATTTGTAGGATCCTTTACTATAGGTAATTTAGCTGATCTGTAAGAATAACATCTTCATGCCTTATATATCATGTACTGAAGTACGACGCTAGATTAAAACTGACGTGAAAAGGTAACACCCGGCCACCGAAAGCTTCATTTTTATGAAGCCCAGGTGGTCGTGTGGTCTAGCGGGACGGCTTCAGTGCAGGCGATTTGGTGTCACGATATCTCAGTAGCATGGGTTCGAATCCCGGCGAGGGAAGAACAAAAACATTTTCGAAAGCAAATTTACCGATTTAAGATCTTTTAACATGGGTTGATGATTAGACGAGTTGTATATACATGGCTCTTATCGTTTCTATGTATTTTTACATTCCTGTTTCAATTATTTGGATTTGAACGTTCCAAATGAAGGTTAATTCAGATTTACAAGCAATGTGGACGCACGAAATCTATAAAGCGTTATTTTCATTTCATTTTAACGCAATTTCAATTGTAGTTTAGCTACTAGGTTCCAATTGTATTCACATTAACCTTTTTTGTCTGTTTGGTTTACTCACCAAATTTTGTCAAAATACCGGAACTATAAACATCTGTCATTCGAGTGGGATGTTTAGCTAGCTATAAAACCAGACTTAGCCTACTGCATTTATGTTCTTTGGAAAATGTCTATACAAAGTCCGTAAACTGATGAGGGGGAGGACAGGGGGGTACCCTTCTCCCTTCTCCCACCCCTCTTCTCCTTTCTCCTACCCCCGTTCTCCTTTCTCCCATTAGAATAAAACATCTCCTTTTGAGATATTTTTTCTTGTAATATTAGAAAAATTTTTAAAAGGAGAGATATTTTATTTTTTCTCCTTTCTCCAACTTTTTCTCCTTTCTCCCAGCCTTCCTCTCCTTTCTCCTACCCCCTTTCTCCTTTCTCCCACCCCCCTTTCTCCTTTCTCCAACCCCCTTTCTCCCTGTCTCCCTTACCCCTGTCCTCCCCCTCACTGATAGATGTTTCTATTCGTTCCGTTTAAACGTATTATTGTATTACTTAGAGTCATGGTAACAACTATTATGCAGTTGTGACAGTTTTCAATCAGGGACCAATTGTCATAGAATCGTACAACTTCAGGTCACGATTCGGTCTTCCACAATGGGCAAATTTTCGTTAAGGTAATTTTACAAAAATCTTGTTTGAATTCTTAATTCAATGCTTCATACAAAATGCATGTGTATAGGCCATATTTTTTTCTTTGTAAATAAACAACCCGCAATTCTAGATGAGTTGTAATAGAATATAAATATAATCTGTCAATGTTAAAACAATTTCGAATTTACATTAGCGGAAAAGAATACCTTTCAACATCTCAAGGTACATCCGTTGTCCTGGATTGATATACTTTTAATAGGCGAAACAAAGCACATTTAAAAAATGAACTCGTAAAATAACACGAATGCCTGTGTAACTGTTTGGCTTTTTATTCCTCTTTTGTATATTTAAGATTTCCACATGCAGCATAGTTTGAATAGTCTGGCAAAATAATTTTCCTATGAAGATATAGGAAGATGTGGTATGAGTGCCACTGAGACAACTCTCCATCCAAGTAACAATTTATAAAAGTAAACCATTATAGGTTAATGTACGGCCTTCAACACGGAGCCTTGGCTCACACTGATCAACAAGCTATAAAGAGCCCCAAAATTACTAGTGTAAAACCATTCAAACGAAAAAACCAACAGTCTAATATATATAAAAACGAGAAACGAGAAACACGTATAAATTACACAAACAAACGGCAACTACTTTACATCAGATTCCTGACTTAGGACAGGTGCAAACAATTGCAGTCATTTAGTGGTGTTTGTTTCTCAAGTTAATTTGCTATGGCGATAACCTAGTGCAGGTTTTCCAGTTCTTGCTGGTGTTTACGTTGCAAAAGACCACTTCTTACAATTCTAATGTAGCTAGCAGTAATGATGATAATGTATATAATTTCCTGTTCGACCGATCGAGGTTTCTTGTTTGTTTTTGCAAGTATTTATTACTTTGTCTTTGGCCTTCGGGTCATTATCTATTATATAAGAAACTAAGATTTCAATTCCCTCAAACAAATTTGTGACGTTAAATATATTCGGCAATTTATTTTACTTATTTTTTATTTATTTTTTTTTTTGGGGGGGGGGGGTGTGGGGGGTTCTATTTGGTAATCAGATGTTTCGGTTCTTATAAATCCTTGGCTTTCAAGTATTCGGCTTTGGGCATTACTGATGAAGAAGTTTCATTCTAAAAATGTGCGCACGGTCAACGCTTTTTAATGACAACCATATGAAGTTACAAAAAGAAGCATTCAATGCACATAATTACATTTTTTAGCTAGGATAATGAAAACACGATTTACATCAAGTTTTTATTTAATTTACCTGTGCACTTTATTATGGTACCTCGTGTCATCATGAATGATAAGTTTTATTGTGTAATGAAATTGCTTACGGAATAACACGTGATGTACAGTTAGCCAATCAGAATAACGTATTATAATGAAACATACATCTAATGTAATTATTGTTCTATGGTAAAACAAAATATATTCTTGTCTTTCATTATTGCTAATATACTTTGTCTATATGCCTTGTGTTTCTTTTTTACATATGACGTGGCTGTGTTCGTATACATCCCGTCATTGTGTCATTGTACTATGGGGAATTTTTGTATCCTTCTCTTTTGTTTTTGCGAATCTGCTATGTATGTATACCCTTTTGTGTTTCGTTGTTACATAATTATTTGTTTTATTATGATTATTATGATTAAGATTATAACACAATGTTGTCTGCTGTATCCCTTGTTTGACATTTTTACATTGAATATTGAATATATGAATGCACATTTTTTTTTACCCACATTACGTCTGTTTGTTTTGTTCCCACATCGTTGTCAATAAAATGGAATTTCATGGGACTGTCATACAAGGAGGGGTTTAGCTAGCTATAAAACCAGGTTTATTCCACCATTTTCTACATAAGAAAATTTGAGTCCCAAGTCAGGAATATGACAGTTGTTATCCATTTGTTTGATGTGTTTGGGCTTTAGATTTAGCCTTTTGATGACGGACTATCCATTTTGATTTAGCCTTTTGATGACGGACTATCCGTTTTGATTTAGCCTTTTGATGACGGACTATCCGTTTTGATTTAGCCTTTTGATGACAGACTATCCGTTTTGAGTTTTCCTCGGAAATCTGTATTTTTGTTATTTACTTTTTGCATTGCTATACGACATGTCGCAATAATTTATACATCCAACATTCATGTATTTTCATTTTTTATGTTTCTGTAATGATTTTGTTTAAAAAGTGTATTATGTCTTATTGTTTGTTGTCCAAATAATTATAGAACTGCCTTACAATACCATCATTGTCAAACTGAGTGTTAATTTGCATTGCTATAAGACACATCTCGGTATTTTGTACATCAAACATTCATGTATTTAGTACGTTTTTATGTCACCGTTATAGTTTCGATTGGATAATGTGTTATGTCTAATCGTTTGTAGTCCAAATAAAATATACAATTGCCTTCCAAAACCATCATTGTCGTGAAAATTAGAATATGGCAGTTGTTTTTAAATTGTTCGTTTCCATGTATGTTGATTTTTTTTTTTTTATTTTTGTTTGAACTTCAACTTCAGTATTCCTGTTGTTCCTTTTGTTTTCCTCTTATAGTTGATATTTGTTTCCCTCGGTTTAAGTTTGTAACCCGATTTGTTCTCTCTCAATCGATATTTGACTTTTTAAACACCGGTATACTACTGTTGCCTTTATTTACTTTTGAAGTTATGTTATAGAGGGTGTTAGTATGGTTAATAAGGATGTTATTGTGTTCTGAATACTGCGTGATGTTTCTGTCAATATTATTTTTCAACAAATTCAAGTTAGGGATATTGATATATAGTTTGATTGTATTACATTTCTAACCTTTGTGGAATGCAGGTATGACGATTGACTTCCCGTTGTCCAGTGATAAATTGCAAATGATGGATAGATGAAGGCAATTACAATACCAGGTCTTTTCAGTATCAATCTGGATTGGTGTTGTCTGTTCGAGCATCCTTATGTCTGTTCGAGCATCCTTATTTAGATTAAAGAGTTTCAGTTGGGTTTTTTTAATCAATATATGTGACAATAATATTTTGCTTTTTTGAATATTATTCTGTTCGATCTGTCCTCGGTATGTTTCTATCGAATTATCTTTTACTAATCCGACATGCAGCGAAAAAGACAGATTTGAATTGATCATTTAGTATTTTGGGGTTATATTTATATGTTGTCATTTCTTCTTAGTTGTGCAAACTTCGTATTTGTCGATTTTCTAAAATTTGATGTATGTCAAGATTCTTACTCGGTCTCCCTGCCTCATAAGTTTTTTTTTAAATTTAATTGTTTATCCATGAGGGGTTTCAGTCGGTACTGTTTTAGAAGGTATCTGAGTATACTGAAAAGTAAAATCACAAATATACTGAACGCCGAGGAAAATTCAAAACGGAAAGTCCTTAGGCAAATGGCAAAATCAAAAGCTCAAACACATCAAACGAATGGATAACAACTGTCATATTTCTGATTTGTGACACTATGGGTTATAGAACTTTTATATCTGGGCGTCACTGGTAAGTCTTGTGTGGACGAGGCGCGCTTCTGGCGTATTGAATTTTAAACCAGGTGCCTTTTATTAACTATTATTCATGTGTTTCTTTGTCTAACATGTTCTCCTATTTATTTGTATTGTAGTCCTGTAATGTTATGTTGTCATTTTAATGTTATATTTAACATTGCCATTAAAGAGGAAGGTTTGGCATGCCACAAAACCAGGTTCAACCCACCATTTTTCTTTAAAAAATGTCCTGTACCAAGTCAGGAATATGGACATTGTTATATTATAGTTCGTTTCTGTGTGTGTTACATTTTAACGTTGTGTTTCCGTTGAGTCGTTTATTTTCTCTTATATTTGAGTTTGAATTCACATTACTATAAGACGTGTCACGGTACTTTTCTATCCCAAATTCATGTATTTGGTTTTGATGTTATATTTGTTATTCTCATCGGATTTTGTCTAATGATTAGTCCGTTTCTGAGTGTGTTATATTTTAAAGTTGTGTCGTTGTTCTCCTCATATTTAATGCGTTTTCCTCAGTTTTAGTTTGTGACTCCGTTTTTGTTTTTTGTCCATCGATTTACGAGTTTTGAACAGCTGTATACTACTGTTGCCTTTATTTATAGAAGTATCATAGGTGTACTAGTAAGTTGTTTTGTACTGCTTGCAATGCCTTCCTATTCCAGAGAGTATTGATGTTTTTTTTTTTGGTCCGTTTTTCTTCTTTAATTGAAGTAAACAGCAAAGGCATATCTTCTTGTATGCTGTCCTATTTTCCTCTTGAATACAGTTAAGATTTTTCTAGGGTTTTGGTTGGAAGTCTTAGGATATAATAAAAACTTATTAATTAGATCATCAACTACATGTACTTAATAATGTGCCAACTATGCCCAACTAAGTAAATGAAATTGGAGATGAACCCATTCAGACGGACATGTACACCTTATAATCATTTTTACACTAAATATTAATTATTGACCTATCACTGAAAAGCAGACCTAATGATAATCAATCAAGTTGAGATTAACCCTTTGGGTGACGAATAAAACTCTGCAATGACTTTAAAGAAATATAGTTGTCTTAGAACCAAAACAACTGAATTATTGTTAACCAGTCATTGAGTCTAAGAGTCAAAGAGTATGGATATTTGCGACACTGAAAAGTCGGACCACAAGGCTGATACAATAAAACAAGACATGAATTTTCCACCTTTACAAATATAAACTTATAGAAAAAAGATTCTGGGGTCACAGTAAACCTGTCATTCATCGCATGCAGGAAAGACAATAAAGAATCATAAATCTTACTCTTACTTCCTGGAGCATTTCAAGAATGACAAATATTGGTTCAAATGATCATCTGATGATCGGTTCATGTTTATTGACAAGTATACGATTGAAATGCGCATCTGGTGCAGGAAAATTGGTACCGTTAATGTTATTATAAGGGATAATCACATATTAACATGTATTGATACATCCTGATTATTACTTGACAGTCATGGATTTATTAATATGCCATAAAATCACAGTATAACTCGACTCGGACAAATTTCCCTCGACTCGTAACTAACCATGCATTGCTCTTACTTCTAAATGCTGTTTTGCTCAAGGAATAGCAGCTAATAAACTATTTGTATAAGTCTATAATTCGACCAGGTCGATGATTAAACCAACAACTTTCAAAACATTAGGTTAAGAATGATATCAGGAGATGAGATTGATGATTGCAGACAGATAATTGTATATGTTCACATATGTAATTGGTCAAAGTTTTTCATCTTCTATATTGCTAGATGATGCAACACTGATGTTGTGAGTTCGAACCCTGCAGGTGGACGGCGGCTCTTGGTCTTAGTTCAATATAATTGCCTTCTGGATGTTTGTGGTTCTTAACCCTTTGCCATTATACATTGCAAGCAACAAAATAACCTCTAGTGCTGAAAGAGGTGTTCAACACCAAAAAATTTATCAATCAATCAAACGCTTTGGGATCTTTTGGCGTAGATTTAAAGACAGAATATTAATTTAGAGTACGATTTTATTGCTGTATGATTATATAATATACAAATGATCATAGCATAACTATTTATAACGGACATAAATTTGTGACAAGTTCCATACTGAAAACAAGTAAATTACTGTAAAATCAGAAATTATTGCGTTCATTTATTATTGCGATTTTGTCATTTTAAATTAAATGCGATTTTAATTATTACGATTTTGAGAAAAGTCATGCTCAATTCAGTTAAGATATTACTAAATGCGAGTTTTAATTATTGCGTTTACAACTCTGTCGCATTATTCGCAATAATAAAAACCTCGCAATAATTTCTGAATTTACAGTATGGCTATATGTAATCATATCATAATGTAAACTAGTTGCAAAAAATATTTTTTTACATTTCACTTTGTGGATTTATTTTCACAATTTTCTTCAATTTAAAAGGAGTATTTCTTTTCGTGAAAACAAGAACATGACGGAAATGTTCAATTACCATTATGGTTACAAATTAGAGTCCCCCTAATGAATTCAAAAATGTGCTAATTTTTCACATGTGGATTTTTTTTAAACAGACATCAAACAAGAAAATAATTACCAATAAGAGCAGAGCTAACCAATTAAAGTCATGGTCATCATCAAGATAGAAAGGTTAGAATCATTATTCATCCTTTTCCAAGTTGGAAAGTAAATAGTTTAGAAAAATTAAATTAGTTCCTACTTTGTAAAATAATGAATAATGCTTAGAAAATATAGTTATAAGGAAAACTTGTACATGGGATTTTTGTAACAATGATATAATTTTTGATAAAAACAATTTTTTCTCCATTTGTCTATTTGTTCCAGGAAGAAAATAATTTACACAACTTTTCTTATGAGACAGTTTAAATCCTGTTTCAGGGATAAAAATTCAAAAAAATAAAGGTGCTTTGGTTATTAATTTCTATTTTATGTGTGCATAAAATATATATACTACAAGTGAGGTGAGAGAAAAAAATAATTCCACAATGGTAGAAAATCAATGGGGAGTATTTTGTTAAACCTGTATAAAATCAGCAGTTCTATAAGAATTTCTTTAAATGTTGCAGCAAGAGCTTAAAATCTATTATGTACCTAACACAACTTCACTACTCACAAGAATTACTGCAAAACCAAACAGTCACTACGACATTGAATTTTAAAAATTAGACAAAGCACATTATTTCTTACACACTATTATACAAGCCTAAAGATCTAATGGATTAATAAAACCTGAAATAATATGTAAAAGAGAATCTGTTAATCTTGAGGTAAATGACTGGGTAACATATTGTACAAATTAAAGTATGAGAACATATAGACTTCCCCAGCATCAAATGCATTAATTCTTGAAGCAGATTATTTGATAAGACCAGAATTTATGCTCCACACAACAGGTGGCACTGGCCGAGTTTCTGTATGATTATCGAATAACTAGCTTTCTCTCACATACTTCATATATATGTTTAGGCTATAGGAGTCTCCAGTGTGGAGGTTGATAAGGTGGTATCACACGACATTATTATTATATATGCATCTGCATAGTCTTTCACACAGTGAAATAAACCAATGGAATGATTTCATTAAACCATCACCGAATATATTCATTTTATATTTGACCCCTTTACCCTGGTGAAAACCTAAGACAAGGAGACATCACCTACAGGTTGATGTTTTATTCTACTGATGTTTAATTGATCATAACACAGTGATCTTTGTGTATAAAATAAATAGGATGATAATACTGAAAAAAGTCACCTTGGAACTAAAATCTAATTTTTAATTCAATGCTGATTTCTAATGAGAAATTTAACATTCCTTTCTTCCATTTTTATCTATTTCAAACATGGTCTGAAAACATGGTCTGAAGTTGGAAAGATTCCAATAGGAATATCTTAACGAAACCCTTAAACTCTGAGATAAGCAGTCGTTGGTGAACATTGTTATCACTTTTCTGTAGGATACAAACTCAATATGAGTTAAAATAAACTATAGCTAGTTTATTTATATAAAATTATTCTTTTTATGTTATTAAATATTTTGCAAGATAGATTTCTATTCAAGTACCTAAATCCTACTCAATTCTGACTGCAAAAAAATATTACTATTATTTCAATAACATAGATTGAACATTGATGAATCAAACTGAAAGAAATAGCTGAAACTATTTTACATTTAACAATTAAGCAAAAACCTATATAAAAACACTAAACAAAAGACTGGAACAGAGCAATCAAAACCTGAGAACATATAAATCAAAAATATATATTGTTCCTCCAAATTGTAAGCACGTCATATACAAAAATAATCATTTTCATGATCTATATCTAATCTGTACAAGGGAAACTATATTTACAAATAAATATTAACATACAAGCCTTGGAATGCTCAGAAATAGTCATGACTTATTAATAGTTTATAAAAAGAGCCTACAAGATACTCAAAATTTCTAATTTCATCAAATTATATTTATTTATTATATATGTATGTATATGGAATTTTGTTTTCGTATTCATCACAGAATGGCATACATTCAAGATATATATGTGTTGATTAGCATATCATTTACTTCTAATAATAGCTCAAAGGTTACATTTTGATATTGATCTTGCAGAAATTTGTTTTCCAGAAATTTTACTGATTTTCATAGAATTACAAATATTGAAAACATTAAAATATAACTTAATTTTGGATGTAAAGCGTCTTCTGATTGGCCGACGTTATTATGTTATCAGCCCATAGACATAATTTAGTCATGTGACCGTGACGTCATTAACGTTTTTTCATGGTTTTCTACGGTTTCAAATGGAATTCAGAATTAAATTATAAGAAATGACTGTAATATTTCTTCTGTCTATTCGAAATAACATAAAAAATGTGGTGCACACTGTTAAATAACCCGCTACACGCTTTATTCAGTGTGCACCAAATTTTTTATGTTATTTCTTCAGACAGAAAAAATATTAGTCATTCCTTAAAAAAAATGTGAACACAAGATAGTCCATGTTGTAATGAGAAGATTTGGCTTCACTGCCAATGAGAACTTTCCACCAAAATACAAAAAACAAACCAAAAATCATATATATAGATCCTTGTTATGAAATTTCCAAAACAACAATTGGAAAAGATAAAAAAAATAGTCCGAAAATTAAAAGAAATAGCTAAACTTTCTGTGTTTATAGGGTATTACAGAACTGTTTTTTAATACTAAAAATCAAAGCTGTTAATGAGCTAGAGTGGTTATGGGTAAATTTATAAAAAAAAATAACGATTCTTTTGCAAAGTAACATGAAAAAAAAAACATTTACTTTTATTCTACATCCTTTTTATTAAATCTACGTTTAGATAAAGTGAACCAATGCCATACTTTGGGGAAAGAAATGGTAGGGACCCCCTACATGAATAAGGAAAAAAAATCAATGACTGTTTCTCTGAAAATTTCCTACAAAATAAGCATATCAAACAACAACATGTTTACAGACACTTAAAGCCATTTTCAACAACAGTAACATCCAGGGGAAAAACAAACAAATCTGACAGCAATCAACATAACAAAGCACTTTTTATTTGCATAAATGCATAAATGAATGACAAATAACAATAACAAATCTAAGTCTACTTTAAAGTTTTGCAATACTTGATTGTCTGCTTGTGAAAATTCCAAAATATGTTTACTTAGAATCCGAGTTCTCTCTTCTGTTGATACAGAGTTATCTCTCTTTGTTATATTAAATAAATCCTGTGAACAAAGTTTATACTGTATGATCCTATCATTTTCAAGTCTAAATAATATTTTTTACATAAAAAAAAAACATGCAATAAAGTATCTATAGAAAACTCTTTTAAAATCCTAATGAGAAAATGAGAGAATTAAATTTGGCTACAACATTTGTAGCTTCTCCACACCTCATATACAGTACACAGAATGAAATGGCACTTGTATATCTGAAGCCTTTGGTCAGCTTTTACTGACTTTAATCCAACAAAACAATCAAGTATTGCAATCTTTTAAATGATAAAATTGCATGTATGATGTATTTGGCAGTTATGGGAAATTCATGATCAGCAGATAAAATTTGATCTGAAATATTTCCTTGTTCATTAGTTAAAAAAATATATTGCTACACCAGTTTTTAAAGTTATTTTTCTTTTACTCAAATGAAAAAAAAATTAGTTTTTTTGATTAAAAAGCATTAAATCTTAAAGCCTTTTTTTCATAATATTTAATTAATTGTTTGAACTGTTTCACTGTTAAAATGCTTGTGTAAGTCATGCATATCCAATATATATAAAGAAGTGCTAATATATATATTTTTTTGCCAGCATTTAAATAAATATACATTGCTTAAATACAAAATGTCTTAAAAAATAGAGAAATGTTAAAACACTAAATCTTAACCAGCAGCCATTTTGATTTTTAATGTCGTCTGCAGCATTAATTATCTGCCTGTTCCTGGTCGGCAGCTTTATCATTGCCTAATGTTTCATCATTTTCTGTTACCCCACTATTGTTTGCTGCCTTTTCAAGGGAAATAACTCTTTCCATTAAATCCTGAATAGTTTGGTTCTGTTCTCCAATCACGTGCTTTAATTGTTGGATTTCTTTATGGACTGCTGGTGATTTCTGAAAAAAGGCGGGAAATAAAAAAATAAACACATGAATCAAAATATTCACAAAGTAAAATTATGGACAATTATAGTCGTCTATTCAGGTTAAAAGTTAACAGTCTAAGGAAATTTGAATTGATCAAGGATATCTACTCATGCTAACATTTGTTTTGGTTTAACCCATTTATAAAGGTTTAATTTAATTTTAATACAAGTAGTACAATATACAAAGACAAAAATATTTTTTTTTTACCTGAATCCAGATACTGTGAATTCATTATTATTCGTTGGATAACAATTTTTGTGGACTTCATGGGTAAATACCAACCACAAATTTAAATGTTCAAAGAAATATGAATTTCCAATAGTATTATAATAAAATTGAAATTAAGTATACACCAAAACACAATTTTTCTTCAATCCATGAAAATAATTGAATCCAGAGTAATATCTTGTTCAATGAGGCAACCAAACCAGACAAATACAATTGGGTTTTAGTATGTATGTTGGTGAACATTGTTACAAGTAAATGATTGCTTTAGCATATAATGCTTACAAGTGCAATTCATTTTTTAACTAAGATAACATTTGTCAGAAGTTAAAAAATAACCCTTAAATCATATGATTAATCTTAAAAATTGACATTTTGCACTTCTTGCAAAAAACTAGCTGAGAAGAATTTCATTCATATAAATATGCATGTGATTTGTAAGCTGAAAAATATGCATGTGACCCATGACCTGCAATCTCTAAAACTAAAGAAGGAGCAATCTATTAATAACTATGCTACTCCTCCACCATTAAACTATATTCTAATACTTGAGGTAAAACTAAACAACAAAATCTTTCATAAGTATAGGCCACAACAAACAAACTAAAACTGTCATCAGAATGTTCTGAAAATTTGTGCTTTGAAAAAAATCTCAATTGCTTCTTTTATAATATACGATTATCGAACCACATCACTTCTAATGAACAGTTAATTTTGGTTAGTGGTGGGCTAATATTATAATATAGCTGTAGGTTTGGACTAAAAGTATATAAAACTAAAATCTAAAAGGGCTTTTTCAATATAATTTTAAAAAGGAAAATGAATATTCTTTTCAGTCTTCTAACCCAATAAACTTTTTAATTTTTAGGTCCCTAGTTCTATTCGGAGAGGTTAAACAAGACGCAGTTGGCCTGTAGAGTTGATTTTTACAGACCAGCTGAGCAAGCAAATTTTACATGCCTGGACTGCTGGGCCTGCGCTTGAGTGTAAAGACTGCTTTATGAGTCATATCTTTCACTGTCGACTTCCCATGTAAATATTGTACTTTATTACTTGTGTACATAAATCTACCATAGCAGGAAGAGCGAGTGTCAAGATTTAATCATGTGCATGTTCTTAAACTGTCAAATTCTGTAAAAGGAGTAAGTAAATTCTGGAGTCGGTTTCACAAAACAACTTACAACTATGATTCATCGTAAGTATTTTGAATTATTATAGGTTTTTTTGTGAAACGGACTCCTGATTTACAGACAGGAAATTTGAAAAAAACTGTGGATTCATTAATATTGGTAGGTATCGATTTTCTTGGATTCATTAAAACTTTCTTTTTTGTGGATATTTGATTTTGTAGTTTTGACAAAGTCTGCGTACAAACCCCAAGAAAATTTGTATCTCCTTACTGTGGATTCAGTATTATTGGTGGGATCCTAAGCTTTGTGGATTCAGTATTATTGGTGGGATCCTAAGCTTTGTGGATTCATTATTATTGGTGGGATCCTAAGCTTTGTGGATTCAGTATTATTGGTGGGATCCTAAGCTTTGTGGATTCATTATTATTGGTGGGATCCGAAGCTTTGTGGATTTTGATGGAAAAGGTTAACTAAGAACTTTTAAAGTATTGGATAATATTGATATTTTTTAAACATGGAAATATAGATTTCACAACTGTAACAAGTTTGTTACCATATTTCTCCACTCGACAGTTCAATTTTAATAATAGTGCAAGGCTTGCCAAGCTTTTTAAATAAGTGAAATTTAACTGTTGAGAGTGGAGAAATATTGTAATGCACAAGTTATAATGGTGGAATATGTTAATCTAATGATTTTAACCCTTCCTTTTTCAAAGATTTGCAGAAAGTTGTGTTCTTTATATGTTACATCATCAGGCAAGGTTGCCTTTTTTCATGACGCCACAATAGGAAATTTCAGACAATTTGACCAATCATTTGCTGAGAACAAATTTTTCATTAGTGAAGAGAAACATTTTTCTAACACCAATAAGGAAATTTATGTGAAAATAGCAAAAAAATAGAAAATCAAGTATCAACAAATAATGGTGCCCATGTTAATAGACAAATTCACAGTAACTGACTGGGTCAACAAGCTATCTGTGTAAACAAAGTTAGTTGCAGCATAGAAATAGCAAGAACTGTATACATATAGGCAAGGAAGCATTGCCATGCACATATAATATAAAGTATGTGAAAAGTATACTGTTCGAACATTTTATAAATCTAAAAATGCTCATGATAAAAACAGTAAAAATGAACTAAATATTTTGATTACCTGATTATTACAATTGGCCTAAAAACTATTTCTAATTATAAATATAAATAAATCAATATCTATATATTCAAAATACTCTTATTAGGTAAAAAATAAATACAAATTGTTTTATGTTGACTAACTACTCATCTAAAATGCAGCTTTTAAAAAAATTCATTGCACAAATTTTTTAAAGATATTTTTCAACTCTAACCTTGTTTTGTTGTCTTAAACAATTGCAACAATAAATGTAAACAATAACAGCTGAATTTGCAATATCCAGACATTTTCATCTTTAACCAAACACTTTTTTATTTAAATTATCAATTTAGTTTCTCTATTTTTTAAAAGTTAATATTTTGATGCATATTTTCATTCATTTTCACTGTAATTCTCTAGAATACTAAAATACGAAAAAAATTCATGCAAAGCACTCCAACTAAATACTTATAATACACAACACACCAAGATTAGAAATATGTATACATTTTAGCACTTTTCTCCGTTTTCTTCTTCTTCCGTGGAATTCCCTTCATATTGAGCTAATTTTTCTTCTAATGTCTTTATGCGCTTTTCATGTGCTTTAACTATTAATTTGAGTTTCCGTATATCTTCAAGAATACCTTGTGGATCAAATCCCTGTTATACACAAATAGAATACAAGATATGCATTTAGAATTATTAAGTCATGCAAAAGTAGAAGGAGAGAAATAAGATATAAAATCATAATTTAGCATTGCATAGCTTAATATTTCATTATATTCAGATTTTTTTCTTCTCATTCTTAATGTTCACCAAAATGCTTCAACCTTTAAAGAAACAAAGAGTTTAAATACCCCCTCCCCTTTTTCCACTAGTTACTAGTAATTAACAAAAAAAAACAAGCTCATTGTGCATTCCTCCTATTCAAACAATTGTAAAACAGAAAGTCACTTCCAAAACACAAAACATAATTTAACTTAACATTATAAAGTTCCTGATGAGAAAAAGGCAATGAAAAAAAAAGTATTTCTAACAAGTCTTTTTTTAAACCTTTTCTCCCTTTCCAATTATTTGATGATTTTATGATTTTTGAACCCCTCCAGCAGTTATTTTTTTAAGAGCTTCACAGATATTAAAAGTTACATCAAAATGCAAGCTTAGAACAGGCTTTTAAGCTATTAGCATCGAAAGCATTGACAATTATTCTTTTAGTTGATGGTTTTTAATAAGCTTGAAGGTCAATATGGGTCTTCATTACATGCTCAATTGAGATATTTTGTTTAGGTCCAAACATATCTTATTTTCTGAATCAATGACAAAAGGATAGGACAACTTTTTTTACGATCTTTTCATACCAAGCTTACAACAATGCATCATGTTTTGTCACATATTTGTTCCCTTTTTCTTTTCATTTGGTAACGACATAAAAACCAAACCAAGACCAACGAATAATCATGTTGATAAATAAATTAATTGCTTGATTAACTGATCTATGCTTAAACCAAGTTTTCTTCTGGTATTTATAGAAAGCACATTTAACATGCTAAAATAAAGATTATAAATACATGTATATGAATATGTTTCTCTTTATAGTTAGATTACTTCTTTATAATTTATTTTTGTAAATAGCATGAATTATATTCAATTTGACTGAAACATACAATTACTGTGTCCATGATTTGGTTACCATGATCTGACAATGTTCGACATTCTATCTGCTCTAATTATTATCTTGTCACAAGAAATTTAGTTTATTAATTTTTTAAGGCATGTATTATTACAACAACCTCATTATGAAATTTAGTGTAATTTCAAACAGCAAAGACAAGATAAATGTCATCATTCTCCTACATGGAAGTGACGAGAAATCTATGCATACATATAGACTTATTATGGAAATTGGTGTAAATCAAACAGCAAAGAAAAGAAGAAGATTATCATTCTCTAAGTCTGAGTGACGATTGATAGACAAGTATTATTTGTATATGACCTATACTAACCGGTGGTAATGCTGCACCAGATTCTTCAGGAACTGCCACCTCTTGAACTGATGATCTGGCTGGAGTGGCCTGAGTGGCTGGAGTGGCTGCAGCAGTTGGTTTGTGTATAGGTTTATCTAATATATTGGATTTTCTAACTACTTTTAACTGTTCCTTTTGCGTAGGTACAAATTCATCTTTCAGTGAGATCTGTTGGAAAATAAAGTTAGGGGTCAAAATAAGTCATCTTTTGATGGCAAATATTGTAAAAGTACAAAAAATCTTCAACATAGCAGAAAAAACAGAATAATTAAAAAGTCACACTGTGACACACTCGAAACGACATCACTTTGTATGATTTGTTTGATTGAAGATATTTATAGAAAAATTATTATTCGTATTTGGTTCTGTATATAAAATAAAACTCTTGAATAGAACCAGTATCTATTTAACTTTTTTCAGAAGATGTATTAAGTAATAAATTTGATTAGTTTTACTGTTTTATGGAAATTACTGGCATAAAGAAACTGTATAATATTTAAAAAAATATTTATAACAATAATAGTTATGTCCAAAACACATGAAAAAAAAAACAACCAGCATATATGTTAAGTTAAAAATTACATAAAATATAACCACCACACAATTAAAGCTCTTGGCTGTTTTTTCTGTTCATATCTTTCCCACTTTCAACCAGTACTCACCAGAATTGGATCTGATTTTTTGCCGGCTAACCATTCATCTGCAGTGACAGCTGGGGTATCTCCTGCTGTGTCAGGGTAAAGGTCATCTTGGAATAATTCAGACTAATAAAAAGAAAAAAAGAAAATTACGTAAGTCTTTAGGTCTTTGCTCACTATATTGAAGGCTGTATGGTGTCCCATAGTTGTTAACTTCTACTTCATTTGGTTTCCAGTGGAGAGTTGAATCACATATGAAAGAAGTTGGGTAATATCACTGGCATCATACAACAAAGTGGTATTTTTAGGATAATAATGATTTGGCCATCAAGAAAAATGCAAGATGAAGCAAGAGGACGTAGAAAACGATGCAGTTTCATTCATTTCCATGAATTAAAAGAGTAGCTATATATAGTTTGATCACTTCTTGAATATTACACCAAGAGTACAGGATACTTCCTTATGGTGCATATTGAAATTATTGTAAGACTAAATCGGAGTATTTAGAACATGTAGAAGGCATCATGTTAGAATTAACAAGTGTTTTCAAAAACCAAAAGAGTTCAGCCCAGTTGTTTCCAGATTTTTGTCTGGAAGATCATGATTTATTTTGGTTATATTTATTTAGCTTTGAAGGAGCCTGCAATTCGGTGGATTTGTTTGTTCATGTCTATCATATGTGTTTTTCATTTATTGTTTTGTCATGTCTATCATATGTGTTTTTCGTTTATTGTTTTGTCATGTCTATCATATGTGTTTTTTGTTTATTGTTTTGTCATGTCTATCATATGTGTTTTTCGTTTATTGTTTTGTCATGTCTATCATATGTGTTTTTCATTTATTGTTTTGTCATGTCTATCATATGTGTTTTTCATTTATTGTTTTGTCATGTCTATCATATGTGTTTTTCGTTTATTGTTTTGTCATTGGTCTTTAATGATTTTTCTACTTTTGAATTAGTTGACCTGTAATTGCTAAGATGTACATCATTTGAACTCTAGTAAATAGTTGTCCTACCACATCTCTTCATTTTTTTATACAAATGAAAAGGTTTTTTTTGGTATCTACGATTGCCTGAAATTGTTTTTCTTCTAAGTTAAAAAGGAGGGATAAAAATATCTGTATGTTATATGTACCTTTCTAGGAACAGTCATTGGTATAACTTCACAGAGACCACTATTGTGTAGTTTATAAAATCTGAAAGAAAGAAAAATGAAAATTTACTATCTTCATCTTGCCTATATACTAAATTGCCTTCTGAAGCTTACAGATTCAAAATCAATCTACTGACATAATTTACATATGAAGTAAACCAGAAATTAAATAATTTTAGAACAATATCAAACAATTATTGTGAAATACATGAAATATTGGGAAAAGAACTGTGAATCTAAGTATATAAAGTAGGCATACTACTATATAGGTGCTTAATGATCTAGACTATCCAGGGTGTCTTTAATCTATTGTAATCTATACTTAAATGTTCGTAACTTATGAGTACTTTGTATTGTAAGATTTTATATAAATTGATCACCGATATATAAAATGTAGCTTTCTGCTTGCTAGCTATAGATTACTACATTCCCCAAATTAAATTCCTTTAAAAAGAGATTTCCAGTAAAGATTTATTATTATGATGATTATTTTTATTCCACATATTATTACCTAGCTATTTCACAACTATTGACACTAAGTCCTCGTTTTGGCATGTAGCCAAACCCTCTCTGTGCATCCTTGCACTGGTACAAGCTTAAGTAATGTACATAAGGAGCTTCATCTGTTACTTCGTAATATCTGATAATACTGTCACCCTGCAAAATATCACATTGTCATTAATTTAAATCCTGAAAAAAGTCACACTACAAAATATCACATAATTAAAAGTCACATGGCAAAATATCACATAATTTATAATTATGAAAATATGTCACCATTCAAAATATCAGATAATTTAAATTGCAATCTTGGGAAATATCGGCTAAAAAGGTTATATAATACAGGGACAGATCATCCAAGCTAAAATCATTGCTTTTACCACATTTCTAATTGTAAATATATATTTCAAGGAAAACACACTGATGTAATCAAATCATATAAAACATGGTTTTGGAGGGGTTTGTGTTGCCCTGTTTTTAAGTTTGCTTTGTTGTGTATTGTTAATGTTGGTTGTTCCTTTATTCGTTTTTGACATGGAGTTGTCCGTTTGTTTTTATACTTCTTAACCAATCAAGCATGTATTGCCATAATTGGTAGAAAATATCAACAATATATTTCCTCCTGTATGCAAGTGTTGTACATTTGTATTGGCAGGAAAGCATTGATACTTGCTTGCCTCAATTAAAATTATGTATTTAACTTTTATTTCAGGACACTGGACGTTAAGCAACCAACAATCAATCAATTTTATTTCAGGTGATTGTTCCAGCACCAATACTTTTTAACTGACTCATTTTTTACTATCCTTGTGCATATAGCATATAGTATCAAATTTGTTTATGTTTTATATTCAGAAGATTTGGATATTTTAATAAAAATCTTACCCTTCCAAGAAGATATATCATACTTGTGTCAGGGTCATAAAATGGGAACATCACTCCGTTACTTTGGTCAATCTCCTCACGCATCATCTCTTCTGATAGATCATTCTAAAAGGAAAATTATTAGGGAATGAGACCAACTCTAATTAAATTATAAATGCACAGTAATAACACAATGATAGATTAGAAAATATGCTTTCATATAATAGTAAACCTAATGCTATTTTTTATCCATTCAGCTTTTGACCGTCTGCACGTAATTTGAATTAAAAAGAGATCAAAAACTCAAATGGCTGAGTTGTGCAGAATGTTTGTTAATTGATGGAGATCTATAATGCTAGAGTATACTGAACAGCTTAATGTTTTAAAAAGGGATGAAAAATCCATGAAATAATTCATCAATAGCAGCTCCACAACTTCAACATCCTTGCAATCTTTTAGTGAGGTTTCAAAGATCTTAATTGATGCAGTAGATATTGTCAGTAGAATACACCTAGTAGGTACCCACCTACCTCCAAACATCAAGTAAGTTTTGGACTTCATCCAACCAGGCAAATAATATCTATTCTTATCAAAGTATTAGAAAATAAATCTGTCCAAAGTCAGGATCCTGATGTTCAGTAGTTGTCGTTTGTTGATGTGGATCATAAGTATTTCTAGTTTTTGATATTGATTAGACTATTGGTTTTTCCGTTTGAATGGTTTTACACTAGTCATTTTCAAGACCCTTTATCATGTTTATAGCTTACTGATCGTTGTGAGCCAAGTATATGTGTTGAGGACCGTACTTATGATCTATAATGGTTTACTTTTACATGTTTTACAAATTGTGACTTGGATGGAGAGTTGTCTGATTGGCACTCATACCACATCTTTCTTATATCTATAAGTTGTGTATTTGTAAATAAATGACTTACCTCATTCCACAAGGCATACTGTCTGGTACTCATTCTGGAGAAGCCTGCAGAGAATATTTTACCATCCTTTAAATACACAGCCTGTGATGGCTTAGCTCCTTCATGGGCCTTCACTTCCTACAAACATCAAATATAAAACATAAATACATATACAAATGTGTCTCCCTTTATGGGCCTTCACTTCATATCTATGTCAAATATAAAAAAAAAAAACTGTAAATTCTAAAAATTAATGTCTGCATTTATAATTGCATTTTTAAGAATGAACAAAAAAGTTGAGTTTAATTATTGCGATTTCGAAAAAAAAATGTCTGTATACATACATGTATCTATGTTTACAAATGGTTTAAGTTATCAGATTATTGTGATACCCACACATCCACATTAATAAAAACCTCACAATAATTTTTATCCATTCATACATACACCTAGTCACAGAAGATTGATTGTCCGTGTTACATATTAATCTTGAGCGTCAATTTTTGGCTATTTCACGGCTGTCAGTTTTTATGGGAGGTGGAAGCTTGGCTAAAACCATCAAGCTTCGATAGCTATAGGAAACTGTCAATCCTAGTCAATTAAGATTGGAATCGAGTGCACCTGCACTAGCAGGGTTCAAACACACAACCTCAGAGTTGACTGGCCTAGATACTTACACCTAACATGTCTCCTGATCTTGGGTCGTACACTCTCATCATTTTATCTTTACACGTAGCTACAAATTTTGACCCATCATAATTCCATGATGCTGATAAGATGTGGTCAGGAGAATCTATCTGTACAACAGCTTCACCAGTTCCCACATTCCAAATCATTATAATATTGTCTTGACCTGTAAAAGGAAAACAACTTTATTTGGCTTCTTTAAATATTTATACAAGCAACATTGATTGTTTTTTAATGTTGTTTTTTGTTTTGTTTAGAAAAACATAAAATTTTATTAATCATGGTGAATCTTTGATGAGTTTATTTACTGTGTATTAAAAATTGTGTAAATGATGTGGTAAGCTCAGATTTTACAAGTTTAAAGTTGAGGCTGAAATTGTACACAATAACTACGTACGTACTATAGCGTCAATGTATTTTTTTTTTATTATTTTGAGTTCTTTGGTTACAGTCTCATTTGTTTTATTTCGGTTGTGTAGAAGGATGAGGAGATGAGATTATAAGCCCAATATCATTGGTGCTGCTCAGATAAACAGATAACTTTTGTCTTACAAATTAAAAAGTTACAAGACTACATCTCACATCTAGTGTTATCTCCCTTTCATGAGATTGTAGCAGAGAAATATTGTCTCGTTTACAGAACCAAACAGTTGAGTAGATACTACGTGTACTTTGGATTCATTTATTTTTTCATGGGTAGGAATTTTCATGGATTGAGGAACACTAGTATTTTCATGGTTATTTCATGGTTTTGCCTAGCTAATGAGTCTGCTAAGAAGCATTTAAAGAAAATATGTACAATGCTGAACATTAAAATTTGTGGTTTATCTTCCTCCACAAATCCATGAATATTGGTCAATGTTGGTATACTGGGAATAATACATTTTTTTGTAATATATTAATCCGTAGTAATTGGAAACAAATATGTATGACAAACAAACCTCTATTGAGGAGAACATCAATCATTTTATACTAATGAGACAAACAAACCTCCACTAAGGAGAACATTGATTATCTAATACTAATATGACAAACCAACCTCCACTGAGGAGAATACTCTGTGCTGTAGGATGCCATTTTACAACACCAACTCTCTTTTGATGTCCTAGTAAATCTACAATTGGTTCTGTTAAAGGTTTGTTGACGCCACCTTCTGGGATCTGCCAGACTTTAACATAACAATCTTCGGAACAACTAGCAATGACATCATCATTATGTGGACACCATTCTATATCTAATACTGCTGCCTTATGACCTGATACCAGAGGAGAATCTCTCTCAACACGACCAGTCTGAAATTATAAAAAAAAATATTCCTCAGTGTTAACCTAGAAACTGTTTCAAGAATGACAGCTTGACTAAAAGAATAGTAGATAGAGTTTAAAGGAAGGGGCTTATAAGAATAATTTTATAAGATAGGTGCCTGAATTTAATGCATGGATCATCAACCTGCATATATACCCTCTGGGAAAAACACCATTTCTGAAATGAATGTTGAACATGTTTTTAATGCTTTGCTTCCTTACTTCCAAGTTTTCAACAAACAAATAAATAATTTAGCTGACTTAAGTGGCTCTTCAGATCAGAATTTAATCACTTCCTTAAAATTAACCTATATACATGCACCACTTCCTTTAAACTAACCTCAATGTGCCACTTCATTAAAATTAACATCACTCAGTGTGCCACTTCTTTAAAATTAAACTCAATATTCATCCCCTCATTTTCAATTGAAATTCATTAACTTGCAAATTTTTTAAATATTGAATTTGATGTACACAGTCTGCACGGTTAGCCACTAGTTCGATGCCCCAGACTAGTAAAATTTGGTTCGGACTAGTAAGTTTTTGCAAAACTTTGTTTGTTCCAATAAGAAAAATGTCAGAATATTGGTCTTCGGACTAGTAGTTGAAAAAGTTTTTGGTGCAGACTGTGTACATTAGAAAGATTGACTATTGTTTGAGAGTGATTTAATTCACTGGGAGAGCAAAGGAGTGGAAACCTACACTATAATGTTTATCTGACTACATGTACCAAAATCACTATCATGTAGAACATGTAGAAATGTCACTGAATATACTCCTGTAATACACTTGATAAATATTTGAAGCTTAATTAAGAGTGCATTTGTTTCTAACCCGAAATTTTGTCATCGATGACTATCGTTTAGTAAACGTTAAGCTGCTAGAAACAAATACATCGTTTAATAAACTTTATCGACCCCACGTTGTCAGACAAAAATAGATTACACTCACGCACTGTAAACAAACAGGTAAAAGTGCGGGAAATAAATAACCAGGACTTTGTGAAAACAACACGTGCTCGTAATTATTTAAACGACAGATGCAGAAACAAATTTATCCTTTACACGTCTCAACGATAAACGATCAACGACTACGCGACTATTTTGCGCGTACATCGTTTATGTGAACGATGTCAACGTTGACCAAAAAATGTAAGAAACAAATGGATTAAACGACTACGCGTGTAGTCGTTTACATCGTTTAGGTTAGAAACAAATGCGCTCTGAATGATTATTCCTGTTCAGGTAAATGAGTTGTCTAAATGTTCCACAATAGATTTTCTTAAACTTCTGTAGTCTACTCTACATGCTCTATGTCATTTCAAATTTCAATGTAATGACTGGGGTTCACATGTACAGACATTGTCTTTTCCCCCCATTAAAATACATTGAAATTAATGAAATTTGGGTTATTCTATATTGTTTAGAGAGGAGAAACTTATTTTTCCTCACTTGGGAAACATTTAAAAGTTAAAACAATGAAAATTTGTTAAAGTTCAATGAGGTGCTTCCTACTCATTAATCTTTCTCAAATAACAATTGAGAGTAAGGGGTCACAGGCCTTATTTTCTTCAAAAATGTCAAATTTAGTATAATTATCTCCCCTTGATTTTCAGTAAATTTTAAATGCAGAAAACAACACTTGACTTTTTGATAGTTTAATCTTAAATTTCAAGTTCTATACATTTTTGTTGAATACTGAATTTAACTTGATAACATATTTTTAAAACCAAAATGTAATATATTTGCAACATGCCTAAAAAGGATGCTGAGGAAAAGGCAACTAATCTACCTTATGTAAATTGACTAAATTTTGTCATTTTACTATTAAAAACCAATTTAACGATTTAATTCAATAAACCAATAGATAATAAATAGAGAGGATAAACATAATACATGTATTCAACAAGAATATTATGTCGACGTATGAATAATAATCTTATTAACAATGTAATGATATGATTTCTTCCTCGTGTAATCAGTTCCTGTTATGTATCCTTCCTGTTTGTCTGTTCTTCTTAAACGTCAAGTACAATACATTTAACATATTTAAGGCCACTTCAAGTACAATACATTTAACATGTTTAAGGCCACTTCAATTTCAATGTTTTAATCAGATTTTTGAAAAGGAAAAACAAGCAGGCCATTGACTTTCAAAATCCTTCCATCCTGTCAAAAGGTGATTTTGAAAAAATACCAGCAAAACAATAATTCAAAGCCGTTGTTTACTGTTGACATTTAATTTGCCTTTTAATTTTTTTGGTCAAAAAGTTATGATTAAGACCACTTCATGTTAAATTTTAGAGAGCAAATTTAAAGCATGCATGCATGCATTTAAATGAATATTAGGTGTCTTTGAGCATTTTGAGGCTCAATATCTAGTTTTAAAAGTGTTTTACTGTAATAAACTAATGAACTAGGCATACATGTATATTTAAATCTATACACAATTATAAAACTGAAAAGAGATGGTCTTAATTGTTTGTGTTATGAAAAACTTCTTTTTATTAAATTATTTTACATATTCTGCTCAATATAAAAATCAAAATGACATTATCCATCATCATAAACAAATATGTTTGGCCTTAAATTTGTCAACCATTTGTAATTGTTACAAAGGTTAACAATACTAGCCTTGCATCATATGCATCATTTTTTATATTAATGGACTTAGTTTTGGGGTAATACATCCTTAAAATGAATGTAAAAAGCAGGATGTGGTAAATTCTAATAAAAAATACAAATAAATATTTCAAATTATTAAATCAAGAGGTTTAACATTTTCAAGGGTAACACTAAAGAACTTTAATTTATACAAAGTATTTTCTACTAACACAAATAGATGTTAATTTGACAGGATAGTACACATGTACTTTATCATATATAAGGAAACTGATGATTTACAAATACATACAGGAAAAAAAGTGTTTTTAATTGAATTCCCTAGTCATATAAGTATTACTCAGTTTATGAGGCAAACAAAAAAAATATTGTCCCTAAGAACAAATTTTATACATTTTATGGACGTTTTAAACTGTGTTATCCTAAGTATCCTACCAATTTTGGTTATGTACTATTTTTTTCAGCCTAAACTAAAGTAAAAGCTTTTTTATGTAAAAAAAAATATTTTACCTACATGTACAAATGTACCTACATGACTTATTGACCAACTTAACAATATTTATTAGTGCTAGAAGTCAGGAAACAAGTCTATAAATTTGGTTGGCCTCACAGTACAGTATTTGATTGTTACAGTTGGCTTTATTGACAAATTTATTGACATCTTGTCTAGACTACTCTTAAATCATTGTAAATACAAGAATTAAAATAAATAAAATAATATGATTTGAAAAAAGTTCAAGAAAAGTGTTCTCTTGTAAACATACTTGTATTTGTATGATGCATGAAAACAATTAACGGTACATCTGGACTAGTAATATACCCAGAAACATTTAAAAAATAATTTCCAAATTCTTTGAAAACATGCTTCATGATTTGTTTTAGGAATATAACAAAATAGAATGAGTTAAGAATTTTTATTTTTCTTGCAACAGATTATATAGTTCAGTTCTAGGTTCTGTGACAATTTTCTTTCTTAAAATCACTCTTTGAACAAGGTAATTCTAAAAAATATGTCCCTGATATGAATGTGGCAAAGAAATTTGAATTTACCACTATTTCATTCATTGGCTGCTATTTATACTCTTTCCCTGGCCTTTAAAACAATTTTTCCTCACACATTGTTTCACAAAAAAACTATCTTATTTTTTAATTTCATTTTTTTTAAGTTGTCATTTTGTACATGCAGTCAGTGTGACACTGGTACTTATACAAGTCAGATATATTTACTTGTATGTACAAAAGTAAACCAGTTTAATATTAATTCTTATTTCAAGATTTGGGTTGTCTCCCCTTGATATTATCCAAATTTTTACCACATATTAAATATAAAACTTCAAATTTTTTGGAGGTTAAAATATGTCTGTAAACTTTATTCTTGTTTGCTAACGATTTTTTTTATGAAGGTTTTAAGTTTTACTCAAGAACTAAACAAAGGAATCTTCTGCAGAATTGTTAAGTGCATAATGCATATAACTGATCTTCAAAAAAAGCTCCCTGAAGGATTGTAAATGAGCAGTGTTTTAAAGATAACATACAGTACTGTACAAATAAATTTTTATGTCCATGGAATTATGTATTCATGATTAGTAAACAGTGGCGAATCTAGAAATTTAAGCGGGGGCTCATTGACTGCCTAAGAGGGGGCCAGCTCAAGTCATGCTTCAGTGAGTCCCTATATAATCAACCAAATTTTTCCCAGAAAAGTGAGGGGGGCAGGCCCCCCCCCCCCTCCAAATATGCCTCTGGTAAAACAACAATTAATGACAGGCAATCAAACATTTTTACAATGTTGTCAAGTGAATTTGAAGAAAGAAGAAAAAGTTGCTTTTTTACTCAAATTAATGCATAAGGGAGATAACTGTAGGTTAAAAATGATTCATCTGTGCTAAAGAATAACTAACTGAAGAGTTCAAACAGACAAATACTCAATGGGTGACCAAACAAAACATTAATTCATAAATGCCCGTAGATCATGACTTAATTATCAGTGTTGTTGTTTGGTCTTGAGTTGAATATTTTTCCATATCTGAATCATTTGATTAATTATTCTTTTTATTTCATTGGCAAATGGCTTTTTTAAGTATTAAAGTAAAACATGTTAACCACAATTTTTTTACATAGATCTGAATTAGAAATTATCAGTTTATATTTCACTGGGAAATCAATGTAATTCATTGCAACCAATTTAATAAATTAAAAAAACCACTTGTATAAGATAGAATGATCCCAAACTGACGGCATAGTACATTTATCTTATTACAATTAAAAAATGGAAGTAATCCATCATGTTACCAAATTTTTCTGTTGAACAGGCAAAAGTATATTTGGCATTCTTCATTGAGGGACAAGCCATTAGAATATATATATGTAATAAAAAAAAACACTGAAAGTTCCTAATTATGGACAGACACATAAAGAATTAACTGTTAGTTTAAAATCTCAAACCTCCCCCGTTTATTCTCCATATGTGGGCTAATAATAGGTTCATAGAGTTAATGGGGTCATAGATATAGGTACATTTTCTGTTTCAGTAAGGGTTAATTTCAGAATCTGTATGTAGGGTCTTGATGGGAACATACACATGACACATCATATGTACATGAACATGAGTGTACAAATAATAATGCTATAAAAGTATTACAATAAAATGCAAAAATTTGTCATTGTTGCAGAAATTCTATAAAATAAAAGTTTAAATCCTTTAGTTTCATGCTATTGAACAAATTGACACGATCAAATCATTAAGGGAAGTTGCCAAAGTACAGATTCTATATTCATGTATACATATGTATTTACAGATTTCACCTCTTAGGTCCGAGACCACAATTATTTTGTAGTGCATTTCTTGTAAATGTAGAACATAAAAAAATTTTAAAATCTCACCTGCGCTTTCTCAATGAAATTTTTACAGTGTGTTGAACTACTTTTGGGACAAATTATTTCAAAATTATAGAAAACTTCATCGGCTCTAACTCAAAATATGGACAATTTTATGTTTAGGGCGTCTTGAAATCTTTTGACAGCTTCTGAAGTGCTAATTTTTAACCTTTTTCAGCTGGACCAAATCACTACTTTCCTTTAAAATTCTGGACCCAATTTTTTTTACAGTGTAATTTCACCCCCCAACTTGCAATTTGAGGCATTAAACATGGAGAAATAAATATGGAAGGGTATAAAAATAAATGGCAAGTAACCCACTGTCAACACTAGAGACTATATTCGTGAACAACGAAAATCAAGGGACCACAATTGTGGTCTCGGACTATATGATATGATTGCCAATGAGACAACCGTCCACAAGAGACCAAAATGACACAGAAATTAACAGCTATAGGTCACCATACGTCCTTCAACAATGAGCAAAGTCCATACCATGTTTACAGTCACTGTAAAAAAAGGGACAGTCAGGCAAATAATTTGTCTATACATACACATAACGATTAAGCAAATGGCAAGATTTATTAATATTTCTGCAAACAAATTTGACCACTCTTCTTGTTTAACCCCCTTGATCTGCAAAAACCTGTCTTTACTCAGGCTTTGGGTGACATTCTACATATGGTGACTTTTTCATGCAAAAAATGTTGTATTGATCCCAATACTTAATTTGAAGATTTCTGACCTTTTACATGAGTTTTGTGTATATCAAATCGGACACTAGACAACAACTACTTGGAACTCACTCAAGTATAACCTGATAACAGGAAATTTATAAAAATTCATAACTTTGCAACTACAAAGTACATGTACATTGTATCTAGAATTATAAACTTCTGCAGGTTTTCATCCACCTTTAAAATAGGAACTGATAGCCATGATATAAGGCCGTTTTAATTTGTATACATCATTGTACATCATGTTAGGGACTTTTGTTCTAATGAATAATTAAGATTTCCATTGTATCGCATAAGAGTGTTAAGGATCTTGACATATAAGGGTCTGTCTTGTGAAAGTAAACACACTTTTAAATAATGATATATATATAAAGTTTACAAATGTTTCGGTTACAGGTATGATTTTAATATCTACACTTTAAGATCTTTTTACAAACAACAAGGGAAAATGATCTTTGTAACATTTACACACCTTTGCAATTAATCATCAAAAGTATGCACTTCATCATCAAAAAAACAATGTGACTCACCTTTGATAAAGGCAAAACTAAGAATGCTCCCCCACCTGCAGCCTCTGTTATAATAGCTATGTATTTAGGGTTCACACTGCACAATGTACTATCCCATGATATTTTGGAAACTCTAATGTTGTCATAACACTGATCTCGCTTTAAGGGTTTACCAAATACATGCCGATACTTTGACTGTCTGATACGAAAAGCCATCTGAAAGAAAATTGTAAACATGTGACATGCCGGTAAAGCATCGCTATTTCACTTACTTTTAAGATTCTCTACACAAAAAAGCTTTGTTTGACACAGACGATAATTTTGCCCTTGTTTAGTTGAACATACCCTTGATAGATCTTTTTAAAAGGGGAAGGGTTGCCGGCACTCTTGTTGCACTGATAAACTATAACGCCCTCCTTTGCTTCCTGTAACATACCCGGAAGCGTACGTGCGCATGTCATTTACTCAAAATGAAATCTTAACATCTTTTTTCTCCTTAAATGGAAAAGATCTTATCTTCGGGTGACAGATCTTTCGCTTTGCAATTCCATTTGTCATTATAAAATTTCTTTTACTGCATCGTTTCACTAAAGGACACACTTTAATCAATGATTTATCGTCTAATAAGTTTCAACGATTAAGGGGAGGTAACTACAAATATTTTGTCTTGGATATTTCGCGGGAATCTTGAAAAAAACCTATATTATAATAGATGTTATTGTGATTTGATATACCATTTTCTTATTTTTTAGGCGTTTATCCCCAAAGAGATCAAACAAAATGTGCGTTATTTCATCTCTTATCTCACTTTTGTCAATGTTTATTAACCCAAAATCTGGGAAATAAATGTCCAAAAAACAAACTGAAACATTCAAATTTACTTAAGGTTGGTACAGTGGCGGATCCAGGGGGGGGGGGGGTTCCGGGGGTGCGCACCCCCCCTTTATTTTTGCCGATCTATGCATTTGTATCGGGACATATGTTTTGCACCCCCCCCCCCTTTGCCCTGGGTGCCCTGGGTTAGCACCCCCCCTTTCGAAAATTCCTGCATCCGCCCCTGTGGTATACGTCTCTGTTAGGCCCTAGTTATAATCCCACCTCACTATAATGAATAATAAACACAATGCAGGGGCAGGGATCCAGCCATTTTAAAAAGCGTGAAGTTCCCAAACCCAGGACAAAAAAGGGGGGGTCCAATCACATGTCCCTATTCAAATGCATTGATCGTCCAAAAAGGGGGGTCCAACCCCGGACCCCCTGGATCCGCCAATGACATGGGCGGTAGCCGGGCATCATGGAAAACTTTTTTTTTTCTTTTTTCAAAATTATTTTGGTGTTTAATCATTTTAAAGCTATTTAAACATTTTTACTCAGTAAATTGCTCTTATCCGTATATCACTTTCCAAATTCATTAGCAGTTTAATGATAATATGATAGATTATATGTGCTGACGCCCTACGGCCAGTAGTTTCAACTTTCTTTCTATGAATTAGATGATACTAGCCTACAATTAAGGCCAACCGTCAAATGACAGTGATTATGTTAATAATGGGACCACTTTGTTATATTTATAACATGTGTCAATACAAGGTAAATTTAGAACTACGTAATAATAACATTAATAAAACTTTATTTCCGTAATCAAATACAGCTTTTTGGATTTATACTAAACAAATCCTTGCACAATCTAATTAAATATTACATAGGCAATATTTAACATGATATATCATCAGAGACATATATACGGAACATGTATACACAAATCATACAAACTTTAATGAAAATATGAAGCGAATCCAACCAAAACCTATAAACTATATATATAAAAAAAAATACAAGCATTCAGCAAATATCTCTATGTGTACGGTTATTACTATAGTAGTACTACAAATTCAAGTTTTATCCAAAAACGATTTGTATTCTCATAGTTGGCTCTCCTCTCTTGGTTATCATGGTTATATATATAGCCCATAACGTATCTAGATATCTGTACATCATAAGCTTCCAATTGTATATGTCTGTGATTTCCCGATGTAAGAGGGTTTGGATGGGGTTAAATGATTAAAGAATAATGCCCTTAAAAAATGAAGATTAGAGAATAACGGGCAAAAAAATGAAGATTAGAGAACAAATGGGTTACTTTTAAAGATTAGAGAAAAAAGGGATGAAAATTAAATGTTTACAGAATAACAGACCCCCCCCCCCCCCCCCAATCCAGACCCTCATGTAAATTTGAATAAATCTTTCAGATTTACAAATCGTTTAAAAGTTGCATGGTAAATTCACACAATGATTGTACATGTAAAATTGCTTTAAAAAGAACAATGGTTTGGTTTTCACATCCAAAAGAAAGATTATGCAAGTTTGATTTCAGTTGTCTGTCCGATAACAGCAGATTACAAACAATACACAGGCAAAATTTGCTCACGTGAATTTCACACGAATCTCACATGAAATTCACGTGAAAAATTTCATGTGAGATTCACCTCAATCGAGCTTATACATGAAACTCACGTGAAAATTTTCATGTGAATTTCACATGATTCTCACGTGAAAAATATCACATGAATTTCACATGAACTTTTCCAAAAAAAAATTGGAATTTTTAATGATTTTACTTTAGTATGAAAATTTAGATGTTGTTTGAATTACTTTATTTCAAAAATTCATGTGAATTTCACGTGAACAAAATTCATGTGATTTTCATGTGAAATTCACATGAGATTAATGTGAAACTGACATAAACTGATTTCACGTGAGTTTCACGTATAAGCTCGTTTGAGGTGAAATTCATGTGAATTTCACGTCAGATTCACATGAATTTAAATTCACGTGAAATTCATGTGAATGAAATTTTCCTGTGTATAACAAATGTTTTTGGAATGAATATGCATGTAATATTTGCCACTGTCCGTTGAATATTCTAGTATTCACCTATGGTTAACCATAATCCGTTCGACATAGTTATGAATATATTTAAGGCTCCGACGAGATGAAATGGCATGTAATAAATTTGATCGATTCTAACATCATATCTGAGTTAAGATCCTTTCCATGAGAAAGCCATGCAAAATAATAAAAAAAATAATAATAACGACTATTTATATATTTCGGCGAAGCAATGGAAAAAGTATTCCAAAGCATATTACCATGATTTTATTTTTTTTTGGCACAGTTGTGTGAATAAATCTAAATGTACCAAATATATAAGCATTCAAGGCGTTATCGAATGCATGCAGTGTGTGCACATCTTCAGATAACGTCGACAGTTTATGTGCAGGTCTAATGCATGGTAACGTTTATGATTTTTTTGTTTGTAACGTCACAATAGGGACCAGAAGAAACCTACTTCTCTGTTGTCGAAAGGAGCTTTTACTTCACGACAGCAAACATTAACGTATATGATAAAATTGAACAGTCTTTGGTGATATTTAGACTTGAGTCAAAGAAGAATTTCAATAGGGACGAAGGTAAGTGGCTTTATTTATATTTATACAATTAAATAGAAAATATACTTCGATAAAGGTCCACTCGATTATAGTAATAGTCCTGATATATATAGTGTTTGGTCTTTTTCTAACAAACATTTTGGAACTATAAATGAGTGCATGAGGCGGGTACTATATTTGGTATCGATGTCAAAGACAAATAAAAGTACAAATAAAGTCAACAATAAATTAACAGAATTCTACATTTAAGCTAGCTATTATTTAGAACTGTGTAGGTTTAGTCAAATTCAAAGTCAAAGAAGACGACAAAACAGAAACCATAAAAGCCATGTATATTCTGCACGTAAATACTTACAAGAAAGGCAATGTTTATTTATGTTCCCTTTTTTCTGTTTTCCGTCTTGCTGAACTTAAGATCACATGGTAATGTTATTTGGAATGAGATCACATGGTAATGTTATTTGGAATAAGATCACATGGTAATGTTATTTGGAATAAGATCACATGGTAATGTTATTTGGAATAAGATCACATGGTAATGTTATTTGGAATAAGATCACATGGTAATGTTATTTGGAATAATATTGGTCATGGTTTTATCAGCTGCTTATATATGTTGTGTAAAAGTTGTAATGTTGTACAAATTATATTTGTACAGACTTTTTGAACAAGTTATCAGAGTTTTATGAACCGCTTTACACAAATGGATGATGCAAGCAAACAGTCTTTTGTTTTGCATATTTCTGTCATATTTCCACAACTACATGGTACAGTCTAATACTGAGCATTGATAAAAATAACATTAGAACATATAAAGACTGTTTATGGATATGGTTTTTGTGTATGGAGAAAAATATAACTGGAATATAAACCATTCAAGTATCATCATTCCAAGTTTTAGGACAATGAGAATGGCACCAAATATTTTAGAAGATAAACTTGAATCACCTATTGCAAGAAAAAAAATCAAAAATCAAAAATCTTATAGTTTGTACAAAAACCCTGTACAAATTATAATTTCTATAAACTTACATCTTTTACACAACATATACATCATAATTATGTTTAATTGTTGACTTGTTTTATACTATTTTTTTTATTATTCTCGTTTACAACATGTTCTTTAAAATACCCTTTTTTAATTTTTAGAAGTATGTGCGATAGTGCACGAGAAATACCACCGGACAAGTCCGAAATGTCAGACCACCAGTTTGATATGGTAGTGGACCAAGACTACCAGGACGGAGAAATGTTTTCTCAGTAAGTATATTCTTAAAAGATAAGCACATACTTGTTTACGCCGTTTTTATACGACCGCAAAGATTTTTGCAGTCGTGTATTGGTATCACGTCGTCGTCGTCGTCGTCGTCATCCGAATACGGATGGTTTCCGGATAATAACTTTAGTATCAATAAAATTTTAACACAATGTTTATATCCACAAAAGGAAGGTTGTGATTGATTTTGGGGGTTATGGTCCCATCGGTTTAGGAATTAGGGGACCAAAGGGACCCAAAACATACATTTATCTAGTTTCAGGACAATAAGTTGTGTATTTCAATTAGTGTGAAATTCTAACACAATGTTCATACCATTAAGTTGAAGGTTGGGATTTATTTTAAGGGTTATAGGGCAAACAGTCTAGGAATTAAGGGCCAAAAAGGGGCAAAAAAAGCATTTTGAAGTTTCGGGACAATAACTTATGGTTAACTGTATGGATATCTCTGACATTGTACCACAAGGTTCCATATAATGGAGGGAAGGCTTGGTGTCAGTTTGGGGTTAATATTCCTGACCATTTAGGAATAAAGTGCCAAAAAGGGCCAAAAAGAATCATTTGTCTAGTTTAAAGACAATAACGTGTGTTTAAGTGTATGGATCTCTTTTAAATTAAACTACAAGGTTTCTTACTACAAAGGAATTGACTTTTGGTGTTCTTGCTCCAAGGGGGGGGGGGGGTTCAATAAGTGAGGGGCCAAAAAAGGATCCCAAATAAGCATTTTTGTAGTTTTCAGTCAGTAACATGTGTTTAATTATATAAATCTCTCTGAAAATATACCACAAGTTTCCATACTACAAGGAGATGGTTATAGGGGGTAATGGATCAAACCACCCTAATTCAGAGATGTATCAAGCTTAAATGTTGTGTCCATACTTGCCCCAACTGTTCAGGTTTCGACCTCTGCGGTCGTATAAAGCTGCGCCCTGCGGAGCATCTGGTTTTGTTTAAAGAAGGTTTATGAAATGAAGTTCACTCTTTATAACCGGAGAATTGCAAATCTTTATATTAATCCACCATTGCAGAAGATGTCCAAAAATAAGGGGAGAAATCTGAAACATCCAAAACTAAGGGATGACATCAAAAGTTCAATGAAGGATAAAAAACTTAATTCAAATAGTTTTTTCACTGACCCCCCCTACCCCCTATTAACTTAATTTGGGGAAAATTGATTGACCCATATGGATATATGTAAAAATCAATGTCGGATAACCAAATCTTGCAGCAGTTCAACCCCCACCCCCAAACTATTTGAATTAAGTTTTTTTATCTTACATTGATCTTTTGATGTCGTCCCTAATAAGGTCAGTCTTAAAGTTTCTTCGATCAAGTAGGTACATGTATGAACGTGAAGCATCTTCGCTGTCGTAGTAGTATTATGTATGTGCTTATATTGTCCGGGGTCTCGGGTTCAAGTCGTGTTTTTTTTTTTAATTTTGTCTGAAATTTCCCTATAAATGTAAACTAAATTAATGGATAATCATCATAATTATATGAAAAAAATACATGCATATTAAAAGGGATAAGCAGTTGGGAAAGTTTATCAGACATGAATTAGAGACGTAGGTTGTCAAATAAAATTGACACATACAAAAGTTGCTATGGAGAAATTTAAATATTAAGTCTGAGGAAAAAATCCGAGGGGTTACACAATATTGAAGAAAGAAAGTGTATAACCTATCATTTTAAAAGGGTAAAGATGTATTGAAATATTACATACAGCAAATGACTTTATTTTAAATTCAGGTTGGCACAGAATAATCAAAATCTTGAGTCAGACATTGATGCAATTGATGAAGAAATTAAAAGAAAGAATGAAAGAATCATCGAATTGGAATTAATGCTAGAAGAAAAGCAAGATTGGTTAAATCTGAAGTCACAAATGGTAAAGAAGCTTGAGGGAGAGTTAAGTCATGTCCAAGCACGTCACCCCGAGGGATTCACTTTTGATGATACCGGAACTAGTATTGTCCCAAAATCATTGGAACAAACATTAAAAGATCTGGAGAGAGAAGAGAGAGAAGAAAAATTCCGTACAAGGTACATGCCCGTTTATCACAGGGAAATCGAAGTATTTCGAAAACGAGGCAAATACCCAACAAATGCCCCGTATTTTAATGAAGTTTCCATAGCAACAGAATTTTTAAAACGCAAATATTTAGAGGCGTTTGGTGAGTGTTTTTCTTTCGATTACAAAAAGAAGTCTTTTCCAATAAAACCAGACCCATCCCCTCGTACACACATCAGACCATCCCAGGCATCTTTTATTCATCAAGAGGATAACAGGGAATTCTTGGTTTCTGGTCATCTTGGTGAGGTAGAGCTACTCCCAGTTGTCACAGAGGCATGTGATCTGGAACGGTTTTCCGAAATTCCAGCAAAACCAGGAATAATAAAAAATGAACCAGCTGAGATATGCTGGCAAGATGGAGATAGTTCTCCTGATATGTGGAGGACAAGACCAATACTTGCACGCCCCAAAACACAACGACCATCTAATGATAAGAAACCAGTAAAACGTGCTAATGTGAAAGAGTTGACAAACGGAAATAATCTATCTAATATCTATAATAACAATGGAACAAACAAAACACTTCCAACTGAAATATTTAAAGAATGTGCTCTCAAAAGATCTGTTAGTATGGACTCTGTTTTCGTAGGAGATGGTACAAAAATGCGTCCAAATTTTATATGGCGGATGGGTGACGAATGTGTTTCCTTAGAAAACTATATTCATGTGTATACCAGAAATCCAGAAGAATTGTACGAAGCTGTCAAAAATCGGGGCATTGAAAAAGAGGAAGAAGACTACAAGGAAAATGTACTAGTATTGTATGCTGTAATCAAAGCTAATCTAATCGGTATCGATAAAACTAAAATTAAGTCAAATTTACGAATTTTGGATTATTTCATCAGAGAAGAAGAAGAAAAAGAAAAAGGTAAATCAACACAGAAACAAGTCCACACTGAGAACGTTGACAAGACCGCCATAGATATTACCCTTAATGATAAAATAAGAGACGAGAAGAAAAAGATAGTTCTGCCACCAATCCAAACCGGGAGTTTTTATGAGGATATAGACAGTGCCGATAAATTCGATTATGAGCAGAAACCTAGTACTAGTTTTGACATTATGTTTGAAAAACCAAAGAAACGAATGTCTAAACCCAAACTCTCCTCCGAAAAAAGAAAAATCGTCAATTTGATACCTAACGTCACAGACCAGAATATAAAGAGCAATGAACACAAAGAAGATATTAAACATGAAGAAAAGAAAAATATAAGTTTTGACATTATGTTTGAAAGTCCAAAGGAACAAAGGACTAAACCAAAACTGACTTCTGCTGGAAGAAAGGCAAAGTTTCAATTGAAACATTCTATTGATGAAAAGAAAGATAAATGTCATGATAACGAACAAAAAGAAGAGTCAACTGCTGACAGTCAAATTGCTGTTGAAAATGCTGATGGTGCATTCAAAGAAGAGCAGGCATTGAAGAAACACGTAAGTTTTGATTTCGAGAGTCCCAAGAAACTGAAACCTAAACCAAAGATGAGCTTTATGAAGAGAAAGCAAAAAAACGAAACAAAAAATAACATTGATGATAACGAGGTCCTAAAAGAAAAGAAGCATGAGAAATCGCCTAAAGACCCTAGTAAAACAGCTGAGGTAAAACTTTTAAATGGAGGAAAACTCGGAGGAAAGTTTACAAATGGAAAACTCGGAGGAAAGTTCACAGATGGAAAACTTGGAGGAAAGTTCACAGATGGAAAACTTGGAGGAAAGTTCACAAATGAAAAGCTCGGAGGAAAGTTTACAAATGACGTTTTGATCAAAAGGAAAGATAACAATGAAAATCGGTTCAGATTCTCATTTCTTCATCAAACCAGTTCTATCCCAAGCAGAATCCCTGTTATGGTTAGGAGATCTAATGGACAAAACACGTCTTTAACCAGACTAAATAATGAAAGGCCACAATCAAATTCAGTCAGACGTATTCCTTTCAGTGTATTGAAGGTTAATAACAAAAAACACAAAGCAAAAACAACAGGTCCTTTAGCTGTAAGATCGACCCCGGAGAGAAAAACATCAGTAAGACGAGGAACTGATCTAAAAACCAATAGCACAAGAAATGCCAAAAGTCCAAACGATGACAGTGGATTGCCTAGAAAGAAAGAGAGAGGTATACAATTGCCTAGAATCACTCGGACAAGAAAATCTAGAATACCGGTCCGAATAAAGGGCTATATATGGAATGCTTACAAGAATGAAAACAAGCAGAAGATAGATGAAAGTAGACGCTTACTTGCACCTTTAAGCAGAATTCCAATTCCAAAAGATAAAATACGTCGTCCAAGTGACTGTATTATACCAAGGCTCGATCCAAATGAAAATTTACCCCAAATATGTCAGAGTTTTTCAAAGAGAGGAGAGCAATCTAAAATTCCTGAGGCAAATCGAAATCTTGTTTCTCCTAATCCCGTGAGGATAGGGGAGAAAGGCGAAAGAATTTCTTCAGGATCAACATTAGAATTCCTGCAGTTACCGTCAATAACTACCAAGAATGCAATGGTAAAGGCAAGTAATCCTGTATCAAACTCAGGACTAGCTCGTCTCACACAGATAAAACGAAGAAAGGAATCCGTCGAGGAAAACAGAATAGTATCTCCTTCTGTTATGGGAGCGTTACCACCAATAGTCGGCAGAAGTGACACGTTTTTAGACCGACCCCTGTCAGCCTCTGGATTCAGAAAACTCCCGCCAATAAATAGCACAGGCAAAACAACGATGGAACGTCCGATGTCGTCTGCTAGTTTATCGCCATTGTTTACTGCATTTGAGAATACAGAACACAGACCATTATCGGCATGTGGATCACCAAAACTTCCACCAATCATAGATGGAAATATCATCGAAATGAGGCCTACGTCATCATTATCTGGGTATTCACTACTCCCACCCATACCAAGTTATAAGCGAGACTCAGACGAAGACGAAAAAGTATATGTTGAACAATCCAACCGAGATGAAACTGATTTTACACCCAATAGGGCAGAATAATTATGGCGGCTTTTTCCTGTTATTTTATTTGTATACATGTTTTGTTTAATTAATATAAAGATTTTGTCCATATACGTGTATTTATATTTATGAAAAGGAAAAAGGCCAACGAAGGAAAATATCGGATTCCAGAGAAATTAAACATATATGAAACGAGTGTTATGGAAACTTAAACTGGTATTTTACATTTCTGTAGTCTTTGATTTGTGGGGTCATATTCCTCCATCTTAATTTATTTTGTGCATTATTCTCTTTCCCTGCGTAAATATACATGTATGTGCCGGCCGAGAAGGAGATATATATATATACATGCAGGAGAAAAAAGTTTGCATGGCAATAAAAAAAAAGGTCTGTCCTTTATTCTTACAAATCATAAACTATATGTTGTTATAATACTTAGTAATCGACATGTTACTTTTCGATTGATAAAAATGACACTCTTAATTTCATGCTCATGCGTCCGAGGTGCCTTCTATATTGACCTTGATCAGGAACGCTCTAAACCAAAAATATGAAAGCCAGAATTCTACATGCATTAACTTGATATATAGAAACTGTAAACGCTATAGGACCTAAGGAACATAATAAAAAAGAGGTCCACAATGTTGGCCTGTAGAATGTTTTTTGGTTTGTTGCGTCACTATCTAATTGAAGTACTCTCACATCTCGTGTTATTCAAAAGCACCAAGCCCTACAAGAAAAGATAGAGACAGAAACCTAGCCATCGCAAGTTCTCCAAGACCGCGAAAAAAATAAATTGTACGTTCATGGGGGTCAGCGTCTAGGGGATATTGTGACTGTTGGTATTCATCAATGGGACCGATAAAAAAAAACAATAGCAGAAGCGGTACACAAATTCCAATAGCAAACACAATTCATACCCTGGTGTGATAAAAACAAACCAACATAATCATAGTCAATCTATAGATAGCGAATAATAAGAAAAACGCCAAAATGATCATGCCTTAAAAGAGAGGACTTGAATAATATGAAACATCTTGACAAATTATGGCATTTTTTTTCCACTCATAAAATTGAGAATTAGAATGATGAATGTGTCAAAGAGACAACAACCCGACCAAAGGGTAAAAGAAAATTAAACAGCACAAGACCATCAATGGGTCTTCAACATAAAACATAAAAGGCTAACAAAAGCCAGAGACTCATGCCTAGGGAAAGACATATTGATCACAGGATTGCATGTGTTTAATTGTTGCAGAAACACTAAAATGAATAAAATGTGCATTTTATGGTTATTTATTTGCAGTTTATTGTATGAATAAATGTTTACAGAGTTTTCAAACAGATATTTTGAACGACAGTTGTCACAGGGGGAGTAGGATTTGCTAATTTTTCCGGAGAATTTGAGATCACACTAGTTTTGTGTAAAAAGGTTCGTGTTGCGTTTGCTTAATATTATCAGTGTTCTGCTATGTGCTTTTATTTTATTTCAATGTTTAGTATGGTTTTCACCGCTAATTTAACAGTCTTGTCTATCCTTTGTCTTGGAAAAAATTGAAAAGTTTTAGATGATTAATCAAGATTTACAAATACTTAACCTCAACGTACAGTTTTAATTATTTCGTTATTTGACGTATGATTTTTTGTTTTTTTTAAATTTTAGATTAAGAAATCAAAAATTGAAAACGGACGTTTGGAGTATCTTTTTAAAAAGTGCAAAACGGAATAAAAACGAAGCGAAACCAAACCAAACAAAGTCTGCCGAAATGAAGCGAAACAAAAAAATTTTCAAAAATGAAACGAAACGGACAAAACGAAGTATTACGAAACGAAATTAAATGAACATTATATTTTATTTAAAATACGATATATATAAAAAATCTCAAATATGATTTTTGTTCAAAGTGATTAATGAATGTAAAATAGTGAAATAAGAATTCGTTTATAGCGGCCAGTATGGTTCAATTTTGTCAAAATAAGCCAAGACATATTGATGATGAATTATTCACTTGCAAGTAAATAAGTCGACCTCATTAAATCCGTATTCATGTGAATTTCAATTTAACCCCTTAGCCAGAGATGGATAACGCATGAATCGTGCATGCTGGGCTATTTAAAGTAAAGTAATGTGTACATTGAAAGTGAAACAAAGTTAAATCATTTGATTGGTTGATTCAATCCACAAAACATAATACCTTTACAGACAAAAACGATGATTAGCAAATATTTTTAATCTATAATATGTAATTAAACTGCCATAGAAGAATCTAATTGCACGAGTTCCTGACAGTTCCTGTCCATTCGTTTTTGATATATTTTGTCATTTGATTTTCCTCTGAGTTCGGTATTTTTGTGATTTTACTTTTCCCCGCTATCTATTTATATTTATATCTATATTTATGGTTATATCGCTTATATGACCATCGGATGTCTTCGGAGGTCATTTCGATAATTAATTAGATGGCGTCTAGAATAAAATACACACGAAACAAATTAAATATATCCGAGCCTATGCCCTGTAAACTGTTTATATTAGACTTTTATAATTTGGATAAAATTAATGTTTCCATTATTATATATAGATCAGAATTTGAGTCAAATCGGTGAACATCACAGTGAATTTATCAGCTAGTATAATGAAAAAAATAAAACAAGAAACATACGAATCAAAGCCAATAAAGTTGAATAAAAAATAGATATTACTCTGCGCGAGGCATATATTTCATAATAAGAAACACTTCCATTATCATGAGTATGATCATTGATTTTAATTTAAAGAAGAGCTTGTATTTCCCTTAACAATGAGATATCGGTATCCTAAAAATGAGATACCAGTATCCCTAAACAATGAGATATCAGTATCATAAATAATGTTATATCAGTATCCCTAAACAATGAGATATCAGTATCCCTAAACAATGATATATCAGTATCCCTAAACAATGGGATATCAGTATCCCTAAACAATGAGATATCAGTATCCCTAAACAATGAGCTATCAGTATCCCGAAACAATGAGATATCAGTATTCCGAAACAATGAGATATCAGTATTCCGAAACAATGAGATATCAGTATCCCTAAACAATGAGATATCAGTATCCTTAACAATGAGATATCAGTATCCCTAAACAATGAGATATCAGTATCCCCAAACAATGAGATATCAGTATCCCTAAACAATGAGATATCAGTATCCCTAAACAATGGGATATCAGTATCCCTAAACAATGAGATATCAGTATCCCTAATCAATGAGATATCAGTATCCCTAAACAATGAGCTTTCAGTATCCCGAAACAATGAGATATCAGTATCCCTTAACAATGAGATATCAGTATCCCTAAACAATGAGATATCAGTATCCCTAAACAATGAGATATCAGTATCCCTTAACAATGAGATATCAGTATCCATTAATAATGAGATATCAGTATCCCTAAACAATGAGATATCAGTATCCTGAAACATTGAGCTATCAGTATCCCTAAACAATGAGCTATCAGTATCCCAAAACAATGAACTATCAGTTTCCCGAAACAATGAGATATCAGTATCCCGAAACAATGAGATATCAGTATCCCTTAACAATGAGATATCATTATCCCTAAACAATGAGATATCAGTATCCCTAAACAATGAGATATCAGTATCCCTAAACAATAAGATATCAGTATCCCTTAACAATGAGATATCAGTATCCCTAAACAATGAGATATCAGTATCCCTTAACAATGAGATATCAGTATCCATTAACAATGAGCTATCAGTATCCCTAGTCAATGAGCTATCAGTATCCATAAACAGAGATATCAGTATCCCTAAACAATGCGATATCAGTATCCCTAAACAATGAGCTATCAGTATCCCGAAACAATGAGTTATCAGTATCCCTAAACAATGAGATAGTATATCCCTAAACAATGAGATATCAATATCCCTAAACAATGAGATATCAGTATCCCTAAACAATGAGATATCAGTATCCCTAAACAATGAGATATCACTATCCCTAAACAATGAGATATCAGTATCCCTAAACAATGAGATATCAGTATTCCTAAACAATGAGATATCAGTAATCCTAAAGAATGGGATATCAGTCAATCTAATTAAAAACCGATCTCTCATCGCTCTTGTTTTCTGATCTGTCGCGTGGGAGATCTAACGAAACCGGCTTTAAGGTCACATGTGAGTGAACTAACAGTTATGAATTTATAAAGATATGCAAATGAGTTGGCGACCTATTAATAAGCAAAAAAAGTTTATGAATTATTTTGACTGACGATTTCGTCGTAAATAAAATGAGTTACATCCCTTTGCCTTACGTTAAACTTTCAAGATCGTGGAAGACTCAATTTCATTGGTCGAAAAAGACACACCTACGAGGTCACTCACATGTGACCTCAAAGCGGGTTTCGTTAGATCTCCCACGCGACATATCAGAAACAGGAGCGATGAGAGATCCGTTTTATAATTAGATTGGATATCAGTATCCCTAAACAATGAGATATCAGTATCCCTAAACAATGAGCTATCAGTATCCCGAAACAATGAGGTATCAGTATTCCGAAACAATGAGATATCAGTATTCCGAAACAAAGAGATATCAGTATCCCTAAACAATGAGATATCAGTATCCCTAAACAATGAGATATCAGTATCCTGAAACATTTAGCTATCAGTATCCCTAAACAATGAGCTATCAGTATCCCAAAACAATGAGCTATCAGTATCCCGAAACAATGAGATATCAGTATCCCGAAACAATGATATATCAGTATCCCTTAACAATGAGATATCAGTATCCTGAAACAATGAGATATCAGTATCCTGAAACAATGAGATATCAGTATCCCTTAACAATGAGATATCAGTATCCCTTAACAATGAGATATCAGTATCCCTAAACAATGAGATATCAGTATCCTGAAACTTTTAACGGGACGACCATTTGCTATTCTGGGGGGGGGGGGGGGGGGGGGGCAGGAGGATTTGTTTATGATCAGCTATTTATTTTTGTAAACTAAGAGGACAGATTATTCATTTTCTGCACTATTGAAGCAAGATTTTTCAATTTCATTTAAGCAAGGGACTGATTATTCATTTTCACAATTATATTTATGATATTCGAAAACATACAATTTTTAAATGATTTGTTTATTATAAATAATACATGTATAGTCAAGTCATTATGTACCATTTTAATCAGAATTAATCATCATCCTCTGCAGAAATGAATCTTTTATATTCCCAACTGCATATACATGTATTGCATACATACATAGTATTTTAGTTTGGTTGTAATGCCTCTTTTAAAAGTATTGGCAAACATATTACGCCTAGCAGAGCGAGGCAAAAAAAAAATTTTAAGGGTTTTGGAGCCACTGAAGGCCCAAGAAGCTATAGAACAAATTATGCAAAAACATGCTTTCTGGGTGTTCAGACGCCCATTTCATAATCTGAAAATGCAAGTTTTGTATTAATAATTGTTTGACAATATTTTGGTCTCAAAATGTATAAATTCAGTGTAAGACTTAAGTTTCTAGGGACAACATCAAAAGACCAATGTGAATGATAAAGAAAAAATGGAATTCACATAGTTAAGTCTGTGGCTGCTGTTTTTTTTTTTAAACTCATGAACAAGTTCATAACAAAATTACTAGATTACAAAAGGAATGCAACACTAACAGAATACAGAAGGGCAATCAATGAACAATAGACAAATAAATAAGAAACATTGATCCCGAAAAATCAGGGCTACGTCTGAGGGAAAACAGAATTTGCTTCTTGCAAGGCACTTGCTGTGAACACAATTTGATATGGAGACAAGCGTTTAGTTTAGAAATTTCCTACATGAAGCATTTAAAATATGTTAAAATAAAAGTGAGGTAAGGTTTCCTGAGACAAGATACCTCAAGTTTAATAAAACCAATTTTCAGACATATCAAGTATATTTAAATAATATTTTTACTTTTATTATCAAAAAGATTGGGAAGTGTTTTGCGATGTTTTTGGTAAAAAAGATGAATTTACGAAGAATCTGGTGCCATCTCATACTTTAGATTAGACCTGCTGAGTTATTTATTTTTAATACATTGCCAGTCAGGTAATTTATTTTCAAACTACCATACTTTAGAGAACAGCCCGGATTTTCCCTGATATTCAACATTGAAACCATGTAATTGATTGTTTATACAAGCAATTAAATGATTAAGTTAAGTGCTTCTATCACAGTTGGTGTCCACTGATGTTATCAATACACAGATGGATATATAGCTGGTCAAGATTATTTAATTTCCATATCCTCTGCACAAAATACATTTTATATTCTTGTCTACAAAATATAGTCAAGGTATTTTGAATGAAAAAAAATTTTACTTTAAAAATGCATTTAAATAGAATGAAATTCAAAACAGTGTAGCTGTGGCCATTGATTGACACATTAAAATCATCCATAGACTGGGACAATTTAGGTGAACGTTTGTATGTAACGACCAATGCTCACTATGTCCTTTTAAAGACACTTAAACTATGGGGTCACCAAAGGTTCTCAACACCTAAATAAAGTAATTCGAAAAATTAATCAGAAATAACACGATATTTTGATTTATATCAATTATATAAATCAAAACACAAAGGTTATTCCTGATTAATTTTTCGAATTATTTTATAATTAAAGGCGTTAAGAAACCTTTGGTGACCCCACAGTTTAAATGTCTATCGTACGTCGTGAACAGTGGTCGTTACAGACAAACGTTCACGTAAATTGTCCCAGTCAATGGATGATTTTAATGTGTCAATCCATGGCCACAGCTACACTGTTTTGAATTTCATTCTAATATATAAATTTAATTTTTCTTTAGGATTTCTGCAGCTAATTTGGAAATGCTATGATAAATAATTTTTAAATTTAGCAAATTTAATATTTTTTAGTATTATATCATTATCAATAGGGTCCAGGACCAATTCAGTCTATCTTATCCCAATACTCTTCAACTTCGTACTTTATTTCGCTTTTTCAACTTTTTTGGATTCGAGCGTCACTGATGAGTCTTTTGTAGACGAAACGCGCGTCTGGCGTATATACTAAATTTAGTTCTGATATCTATATATGGTGAGTTTATTTATCATAGTCCTTCGTAATTAATTCCATTTTTCATTTGCATATATTTAAAGCTGGCATATTTATTGAAGGATACATATTTCTTGTTAAAAAAGTTTTTATGGAATACATTTTTTAGCATTTATTTTGAGTTTTTTTTTAATTCTCACTTGCAAGCTTTAAGCTAAAATGTAGTATATTTATTGTGTGTGTATATTTAGAATATAAATTTTAAAAAACTGGTCTGTGTTTCTACGACTAAAGAGGGTGTTTCGGTTACGGTCACATATCATCATCTGGTGGTATTCCTAACCTATATGTTTCCTTTCTTGTAATACTTAGAATGGTTCGAATTTAGTTTCACTTATGGGGATTCTCCAGAGGCGGATTTAGACCCCCCCTTTTTCTGTGAAAAATTTTATTGATTAAATAAGGAATCACTGAAGCCTGACTGGAGCAGTCCCCTCTAAGGAAGCCTTTGTGTACTCAAATAACTATATTGAAATCAATCAGGTTCAGGACCAATCCATATATTCTTCGTTTTAAGGCTAAAATATTACCTAATTCTGTTCACGTGCAAATGTGGAGTGGACACACATACCTTTTTATTTTCCACTGAATAGAGGGGCAATATGTAGATACACCACATTTATTGTTATAGTATCGCATTGAAATGAGTGAGATCAAACGCTTAAAATAAGAGAAAATAAGTTGAAATATGAAATAAAATTGAGAATGGAAATGGGGAACGTATCAAAGAGACAACAACCCGACAAAAAGGCAGAAAACCGTCGAAGGCCACCAATGGGTCTTCAACACAGAGAAAAAATCCAGCACTTGATGATGTTTTAAAAATGAAAACTAAGCTCAACAAGAATGTGTCCACAGTACACGGATGCCCCACTTGCACTATCATTTTCTATGTTCAGTGAAATTAGGGTAAAGATTCTAATTTGGCATTAAAATTAGAAAGATCATATCATAGAGAACATGTGTACTAAGTTTCAACTTGATTGGATTCCAACTTCATCAAAAACTACCTTGACCAAAAACTTTAACCTGAAGCGAGACAGACATAAGGACGGACGAACGAACAAACGAACGGATGCTACAACCAGAAAACATAAATCCCCTCTCCTATTGTAGGTGGGGCATAAAAATAATAAACAGCTGCGCCATGAGCTAGAGCGCATTATACGCCTAACGGTTTTCAAGAATACAGTTCGATAACTTCTCAATATCATACCAGAAATTTTATGAAAAGGGGGATTATCTTAATAGATATAAATCAGTCAACAAAGTTTAACAAAAAATGGTCAAAGCACTTTAAGGTTATTGTCTGAAAACTAGAGAATCACTCCTTTTCATGAATAAAATCCCACAACTCGGAAATGTGAAATCAAAAATTTATAAAAAGCGAAAGGGAGATTTTTACATAAATAAGGCCGTTAGTTTTCTCGTTTGAATTGTTTTACATTGTCTTATCAGGGCCTTTTATATCGGACTATGCGGTATATGCTTTGCTCATTGTTGAAGGCCGTACGATGACCTGTAGTTGTTAATGTCTGTCATTTTGGTCTTTTGTGGATAGTTGTCTCATTGGCAATCATACCACATCTTCTTTTTTATATTAAATAAATAGATAAAAACAATTTACCAAAGTTTCATAAGAACATAAAGCATTTTTGAGTTTTTCTCCAAATACTAGAAAATGTTAATGTCTGACATGTTAAAGAAGGACGGACAAAGATATACCATAAACATTCCTTTAATCAGGCGTATAAAAAGGGGGAGGGGTGTTCTTATCCCTAATTGTCTTTGCTTCATGAATATTTTATATATAAACAAAAATATTAAGGAGATTTTGTTTTATCATTAAATCAAGTTAATCCGAAAAAAAATGTGAAAATTACAAAGAATATTCATTTTTTATCAAAATTAATCTTCAAAATGACGTACAACATCAATTCAACATTTAAAAAAAATGAAAATTAATAAAAAAAAAATCTTTATTTTATATTCCTTTAACTGTGAACATGATTGATAAAAAAAACAGTGACTTGATTGTCAAAATCTTATGAAGAATATACACACATAGATAATGTTACATGTAGTAGACATATTTATTCTTCAAGAAAAGACAGAAAATGCCAAAATTAGATAATCAGATAATCAATGTGTAACATCTGTGGTCAGTTTATTGCGAAGAGTGATATATAAATTACAAGGACTTCAAACTGTGAAGGTAATCAGTTGTGAAATTTGAGATTCCCTCAAATCTGAGGGCATTCTTCGGGCTGTACTAATACACAGAACAAACCATTTATTTTTGTGATTATCAAGGCTGAGTTATTTATTTTCAAAATCCTCCCCCTAAGGACTTTCTTTTCTTAGGAAAAACATTGTTTTAAAATTATTTAAAGCTGCACTAAACACATTGATTAATCTCTAGCAGATTATAAGCGTTACAGATGATTCATTCCGAAATATTTTGTTTTCACAATAAATAAAAAAAAAAAAAAAAAAAAAAATACAGCGAATTCCGAATTCATTTGGTCGAAATGGACACAAGGAATTTCTGGTTGAAAAGTCAACTCCTTTTACATAATCGTGCTTGTTTTACACTTATACAAAAACGTCACTTGCTTGATAAAGAAAGCATCCATAATTTAGATGTACAGACATGATTTATAACAAACATTTTTAGAAATGATTACCTCCAAGAGGGAATTGAGAATAGAAATATGGACTCTCAGGTTCTTTTCCGACCGACGGCAAAACGATTTCGAAAGAGGGTAATTTCCGTTTGGCTGTGTGGGATGAACAAGTATGCAGTAATGTCCGGTCAGAATGGGGCATACATAGAGAATGACACGCTCTGTGAATGTTGAGAGCTCTTGCAACAACTCGTCTTGTAGAATATTTGTGTTCACATTGAACTTTTTTTCACTGCTATTCCTTATTTTCTTGTCCCTTTTTTTTTTTAAATTCAGGGTTTTGTCACGTTTAATAGAACTAATTGGGAATAACTTTATCGTTTTTCACCAAATAACAGTTATCAACTCAAATCAAAATGCTGAAGTACTGTACACCGGTTGACTGTAAGTTCTTGTGGATGGTCAAGATGACACTTGTCACAGAAAAAAATGACATCTCTATACCTGAAACTGAGGTTAATTTACAGAGATATTTTTTTCTGAGACACGTTCGTACGTGGATGATGAATAAATGACGGGAAATTCAACCTCAGCGTAATAACTATTTTATTATAGTGATACAAATCAGTATACACTGGCTTGTTATTATATATTAGATTAATATAACAGTTACGAGTATATATAAGTAGATATAGGAAGATGTGGTATGAGTGCCAATGAGACAACTCTCTATCCAAATAACAATTTATAAAAGTAAACCATTATAGATCAAGCCTAGGTATGGCCTTCAACACGGAGCCTAGTCTCATACCGAACAACAAGCTATAAAGGGCCCTAAAATTACTAGTGTAAGACCATTTAATCGGGAAAAACAACGGTCTAATCTATATAAAAATACGAGAAACGAAAAACACGTTTAAATTACATGAACAAACGACAGATTCCTTACTTAAGACAGGTGTTCGTTCATTTGTATATCTTTCTATTCTACTGTTCTAAAAAAGTGATGTGCAAGTACATGGTGGACACTCTTCAGTAATAAATCGATTGTTCTAAAAGATTGTTAGTCTTGTATGTTTCGAGTTTAGTGTGACGTCCATTTTCCCTGAACTAGTACACACTTTTATTTAGCGGCCAGCTGAGGACTTTCTCGCTATTGGTGGTGTTTGGCTATTTTCTGGTCTTCGGTCGGGTTGTTGTCTCTTTGACATGTTCTTCATTTATAAGTGATTTATTAAACTGAAGAATTTCTAGTGTTTCCGTTTTCAAACAAGTGAATAATTATGACACTCAAGTGGGAAATGCTTACTGCTATCTTTTCTGTCATATTCATCAAATTGAGAAAGGAAATGGGGAATGTGTCAAAGCGACAACAACCTGACCATAGAGCAATCAACAGCCGAATGCCACCAATGGGTCTTCAATGTAGCGAGAAACTCTCGCATCCGTAGGCGTCCTTCAGTTGGCCCCTTAAAAAATATGTATACTAGTAAAGATGAACAGATTTTACTTTCCATGTGATTTATATCATATGAATGTTCATTTAAGGTAGATCATAAGTAAATGTTTTTTTAGAAAGAATTTTCTTATAATTTGCCAAAATGAAGATTTAAATATGCTTTTTTCAAAAATATAATAAAAAGTATGGGTCACCGTGCTATTTTTTAAGCTATGAATCGTTGAAAATTGCCCAAATTTGGTTGGTTTGTTCATGAAAAAACACATAAGAGTGCATACAAAAAAATCTATGAGATAGAATTTTGAAATCAATTTTGAGAAGATAGGTTTTATATTATGTTTTAAGAAAATAAAAAGAAAACATGGTGTCCCTGAATTTGTTTTCTTGCCACAAGTAAAAATAAAAAAAAAATCCCTATTAGCCAAGTATAAGTTTTGTACTAAAAGAGTTATCTTCCCTTAAATGGCTCATTTGAAAAAAATGATTTTAAAAACCAAAAAGGTTGATATTTGTTAAAATATTTTGAATAATACAATAAATTAACAAGTTTTCTTTATATAAATAAACTGTCTAACCATTAAATTGCAAATCTGTTTCCAAATTTGCTGATTTGTCAAATATTTAGACCGATTTTGTACTGTGATTGTACAATCCAAGATGGCAGTATACCATGAATCTACGTTAAACCACTGCAATTCAATGTAACAGATATATTTCTGACCTGAGTTTTTTTCTTTCTTATATATACATGTATATTAGACTGATGTTAAATTTATTTACAATTCATTTTTGGGGGATTTTTTGTACCACCAGTAGCTTTAACTTGCGTTTAACAGATATATCATAACAGACATATCATATCAGTTTAGATTTTTTTCATTGTTGAAGGCCGTACGGTTACCTTTTAATAAATTGCTTTCATCCACTTTATTTTAACTTTGTTGGATAGTTTTCGCATTGGCAATCCTCAAAACGTGTATTTTCTTTGAATAGCCACTGCCATCCCTCATTCGAATGCCTGTATCAAGTTGGAATATTCCGTTCTTCAGATGAAACATTCTTTGTTTTATTGTTTATATTATTATTATTCTTTTAAGTTAAATTTCTGTAAATATTGACAATGCAATTACCTCTAGAAATTCCCTGTATGGCTACAACTGTGCCATTTTACTATGAAAGAGGGACGAAAGATACCAGAGGGACAGTCAAACTCATAAATCGAATATAAACTGACAACGCCATGGCTAAAAATGAAAAAGACAAACAGACAAACAATAGTACACATGACACAACATAAAAAACTAAAGAATAAGCAACACGAACCCCACCAAAAACTGGGCTGATCTCAGGTGCTCCGGAAGGGCAAGCAGATCCTGCTCCACATGTGACACCCGAAGTTTCGTAAAAATATATATCCTAGAATGGAAAGGCGATAACCACGTGCTACTTTTTCATTCAAAGGTAAAAAATAGGGATGTGCGGCATGTTTTCAACATTTATATGCCTGGAACTTCTAAGAATTTAAACTTGTACTAAAATTCTGCACTACTCCTCCCTCCACTTTATGTCTTACTTAAAATTCAATTCCACATCCCATCATGTGTATTCATACTAGCAACATTCCCAAGTTGTGTCTCTATGAGATAAAACATATAGATCAAACTTGGGAACCAGTACATAAATAAACACAATATCTATGACTAGTATATATTTCACTAAAATATGTGTGATTTATGAAACAACTGTATTTACATAGTGCAACCGTTAAACTATTTAAAGGTGGTCAATTGTGTAAACTTCAAAACGTTCTTATTCGTCTGGAGCACTTACACTCTTTTTATTTTAACGAGTTCGATTACCTTAGTCATAATAACGAGTTAACTAAGTCGTTTAAACAAGTTAGCTGAGTCATTTAAACGAGTTAGCTGAGTCGTTTAAACAAGTTAGCTGAGTCATTTAAACGAGTTAGCTGAGTCGTTTAAAAGAGTTAGCTGAATCATTTAAACGAGTTAGCTGAGTCGTTTAAACGAGTTAGCTGAGTTGTTTAAACGAGTTAACTAAGTCGTTTAAACGAGTAAAATAACTTGTAATAGTGAGTTAGATAAGCTAAGTCGTCAGAACAAGTTAAAAAAGAAACTCCATCAAGACCTAACCGGCTTCTGTACATGCAATGTATTGTATACAAATGCCAATTTGAAAGTGATTGTACAGGAAAGGCCCAAGTGATAGTACAGTCAAGCTATTGTACAGTCAACAAGTTTGAATTTTGGTGGTGCACCTTTTCAAATAGAAAAATTCCTGAAATATTTGTTTCGGTTCTCTTTCTTTAATTTGTCTCAACCAAATTGTTATGTTATAAAACTTATGCAAAATGCTTATTACCACAATGTTCAGATCAGGTTTAAAATTTGGTGATGTACATGCATATTTTACTAGATTTATGCTCCTTTACAAATAGAAGAATTTTTGGTGGTGTCACTGTTCTAGAGTTATGCCCATTTGGTTTTAAAAATAGAAAAATTGCTGATTTTTTCGTATAGTTCTCTAACTGATGTTTGCCTCAACCAAATATTATGAAACTTATACACAAATCTTATTGTCAAACAAAACTCAGATCAAGTTCAGATTTGGGTAGCATCACTTTTATCGTTTGTCAGTTATGTCCTATAAAAACTTTACATGATACCGGTATATGCAAGCGAGGGCTTCATCTGTGTCTCATGGACACATTCACCATTTATTTTATTCAGTTTGTAGTATTGTGAACATCTGTTTTGGTATCGGCTTTATCTGGTATATTGTCGTTACTTATAACCATAACATGTCTTCATAGAAACAATGTATACATGTAAGCAAAATCCTTTACTAATGATACTGGTAAGATGCTCGGAACACATTTACAGTTTTATTTTGGAAACTTAATCATTGACAGGAATGTACATATTATATACATGAAGCACTGATATATTTGATATCAAAAGCAATGTCTAGGTAAATAAAATCTATGAACGGTCGGCACTTTTTTGAAAAAAGTATCTCCTCCATGACAGTCTTGAACATTAAAAGTCGATATCAAATCAAAGAAACTGCTATTTTCAGTGTTTTGTGAAAGTTGGCTGTCACTGTGCACATAAGTTCAGTTCAATATAGAACCTTATTGGGAAAACTCAGAGAACTCTTTTTGTCAGAAAACACTGTCAAACATCCAAAAATACTATCCACACTGATCTATGTCCACACTTGTGTAGTCGATAAATATCCAACATTGAGATTGTGCATATATTTGGATTTCTACTGCGACAATGTTTTTGAAACTTTCATGGATTAAATATACATGCAAGAAGATGTGATATGAGTGCCAATAAGAAAAATCTCCATTCAAGTCACAATTTAAACAACCCATAATAGTAAAATGTAAAGGCAAGCACACTACAAGCACAGGGACACATTATACTGTATCCGAACAGCACTAGCAACAGAGACTGCAGTAAATAGACATAAGAAGCTGTTGTATAAGTGCCAATGAGTGTCAACTCTCCATCAAAGTCACAATTTAGATGGAGACTATATATCAGCAACGGTACATGGGAATGTCGATATTTTAAAACTTGGATCCAAAATCTAGAAAAAAAACCCGATAATTTTAAAACTTTTTTCAAACTAGAATTGTTTAAAAGTGCTACATGGACCAATAACTGCAGATTTAGGTTACAAACAACATAGGCAACATATTAAAAGTTCATGGTATGAATATCCGTGTAGTATTTGCCACTGTCCGTTAAATATCTTTACATCCATCCATGGTTAGCAATCAGCCATGCCCATAGTTATGCGAATCTTCTTTGAGAGGAAATGAAAAATATACAAAATGTATGTGCATTCAAAGCGTGATAGAAACGTATTGTGTGCACATCTTTAGAAACGTCAACAGTACATGTGCAGATCTATTGGTAACGTCTCTGATATTTTGTTTGTAACGTCACAATAGCGCACAGATGAAATCTACTTCTCTGTTGTCGAAAGGAGCTTTTACTTCACGACCGCAAACATTAACGTATATGATAAATCTGAACAGTCTTTGAAGATATTGAGATTTGATTTTAAGAAGAATTCTTCAAAGACGAAGGTAAGTTGCTATTTTTATATTTATACAAATAGATAGAAAATATTATACTTCGATAACGATCCACTCGATTTCCGTACTAGTCGGTGGTTGAAGTCATAAAACTTTGCCCAGTGCTCGGAGCACAAACATCATGCTCGAAACAAGAAATCCAACATTTTGATTGGTTAATTTTGGAGTACAAGTACAAAAAACAGACTCGAAAGTTTTATGACTTCAAGGCCTGATATAGATTGATTGTAAGCGGTTTTGTTTGGTCTTTGTTTGGGCATTGTATTTGGTAGCGATGTAAAATAGGCGGATTTTTCGCCTGTTTGAGATAAATATTTAAACGAGGTCCACCAAAAAATAACAGAATTCTACATTTAAGCTAGCTATTATTTGGAACTGTATAAGAGCATAATAAAATAAAAGGAAATATTTTGTAATGAAGTAATTCTGGCTTAGTTGTTGGTATTTCATAATAGTCAAATCTAACTTTTTAACGCTGGGACTGAGAGACAGGAATTAACTTGGTTTTTTTTTCGTCCTTCACAAGAAGAAAAATCTACAAAATGAACTAATTCTAAACATTAATAAAAAATGTAGGAAAGAAGACGATGAAAAAAGAAACCACAAAGGCCATGTGCAATCTTCATGTAAATACTCGCTAGTAAAGGAATGTTTAGTTTTGTTCCCCTTTTTCAGGTTTCCGTTTTTTGTGCATGAACATAAGTTTACATGGTAATGTTATTTCATGGTGTTATCTTTTGCTCAAATACACGAGATGTTTTATTGTTAACTTGGTTTATCCTACTTTCATATATTTTTTTAAAGTATCCCTTTTTTATTTATTAGAAATATGTGCGATAGTGCACGAGTTTGAAATGTCAGACCACCAGTCTGAAGTGAAGTTTCACGATATGGTAGTGGAGCAAGACTACCAGGACGAAGAAATGTTTTCTCAGTAAGTATTTTTTTTATCATATATCATGCAAGATGAGACATAAGATAACCACAGACATGTTTTTTTGCCATTTTTTTAAAGGAGGTATACTGACTATGCGGTATGGGCTTTGCTCATTGTTGAAGGCCGTACGGTTGTTAATTTTTGTGTCATTTTGTTTCTTGCGAAGAGTTGTCTCATTGGCAATCATACCACATCTTCTTTCTATATACACGGAATATAAAATTGAGAAAGGAAATGGGGAATGTGTCAAAGCCACAACAACCCTACCATAGAGCAGACAACAGCCGAAGGACACCAAGTGGTCTTCAATGTAGCGAGAAACTCCCGTACCCGGAGGCGTCCTTCAGCTGGCCCCTAAAAAAATATGTATGCTAGTTCAGGGATAATGGACGTCAAACTAAACTCCGAATTATGTACAAGAAACTAAAATTAAAAAAAATTCACTCTTTCTTACCGTAAAATTGTCAATCATAATTTAATCCACCAATGTTGAAGATGGCCAAACATCTCGGGTGAAAACATCATGCAATCTATACTATTAAACGAGAAGACCTCATTTTGGGTGTCGCTTCTCTTCTTTCCACAATTAATTGATCAACACGCCTCTGTGTCCTATAGGTACAGTGCATAGTGCCATTTGTCATCCATTCATATGATTATTCAGATTGAGTTATTTTTGGAGAAAAACGAGAAAAAAGGCATCCGGATATTGTCCCATCATTGGACGAAATTTTAAGTAAGATTAGACTTCCGGTTTGCGTTTTTCTGTATACTTTGAACGTACATATACAAAGAATAAAGTGTATTTTCAGAATTCTATCTGCTATCATTTTCAAGTTTACTATCCACGGCAGTCACAGAGTTTATTAAATAGAGAGGGTCTGTATACTATATCAATGACCACTATGGATCGATTAGTAAACTTAGAATTGAAAGTAAATACACTATATTTATATAGTAATGAATGTTCATAATATACAGATAAGCGCTAAAAATATTCATGTGAACTTTTGATACCTTTTCTGAAATTCTCCAGTCATTAAATCTTTTACAAAAATCATTGATTACAAAAAAAGAAGATGTGGTATGATTGCCATGTTGAGACAACTCTCCACAAGAGACCAATATGACACAGATATTAACAATTATAGGTTACCGTACGACCTTCAACAACGAGCAAAGCCCATACCGCATACTCAGCTTTAAAAGGCCCCGAACTGACAATGTAAAACAATTCAAACCAGAAAACTAGCGGCCTTATTTATGTACAAAAAAATGAACGAAAAACAAATATGTAACACATAAACAAACAACAACCACTGAATTACAGGCTCCTTACTTGAATGTTCATAACATACTAAATGTATGTTCATATTGAAATTGATAGAAAACCAAAAAATGGGAATATTGGAAATAAAGGAGGAGGGATAAAAAAAAAGCATTTTCCTGTCCCCAATAACCTATGACTTATGATACTTTTGCTGAAATTCTCCAGTCATTAAATATTTTACAAAATTCTTCCAACAACACTTTACATACTTTAAACTACGCTTTGAATGCCCGCGATTTCGCGGGTGTGTTCTAGTACTAATAACATTAGGCATGAATATCGTTAAATTCTTGAATATCAATAATTTCGATGTTTTAAATCTTATTAAAAGGGATATTAAATTTATAAAAAAAAGTCAAAAACTGGGGTTACTTTTGAAATTTATATGTTAAAATTAAAAAATAAAAGACAGGTTATCTGAATTTATACCCCTGACACACAATGCAACTGCTTTATACCCTTGACACAGAGAGCCACATACCCCTTACTAAAAAACCCACTGTTTATACCATTGACACAGAGAGCCACATACCCTGTCTCAGATAGCCACCGTTATATACCCTTGACACAGCTGAGAGCCACATACCCTGACTCAGAAAGCCACCGCTTTATACCATTGACACAGAGAGTCACATACTCCTGACTCAGAAAGCCACTGTTTTATACCCTTGACACAGCGAGCCACATACCCCTGACTCAGAAAGTCATTTTATACCCTCGACACAGAGAGTCACATATCCCTGAATCAGAAAGCCACCGTTTTATACCACTGGCACATAGAGCCATATACCCTGACTCAGACAGCCACCGCTTTATACCACTGACACAGAGAGCCACATACCCCTGACTCAGAAAACCACTGTTTTATACCATTGACACAGAGAGCCACCGTTTTATACCATTGACACAGAGAGCCAAATACCCTGACTCAGAAAGCCACAGTTTTATTCCCTTGACACAGAGCCACATACTTCTGATACAGAAAGCCACCGCTTTATACCCTTGACACAGTGAGCCATATACCCCTGACACAGAAAGCCACCGTTTTATTCCCTTGACACAGAGCCACAAACTCCTAATACAGAAAGCCACCGCTTTATACCCTTGGCACAGAGTCACATACCCTGACTCAGAAAGTCACCGTTTTATACCCCTGACACAGAAAGCCACATACCCCTGACACAGAAAGCCACATACCCCTGACACTGAAAGCCATCGCTTTATACCCTTGACACAGAGAGTCACATACCCCTGACTCAGAAAGCCACCGTTTTATACCTTTGAAGAAGAGAGCTATACATGCATATTAAAAGGGATATGCAGTTGGAATAGTTTATCAGAAATGTATTAGAGACGTAGGTTGTCAAACAAATTGACACATAATAATTATAGAAGTTGCTGTGGAGAAATTTAAAAATAAAATCCAAGGGGTTACATAATATTGAAGAAAATAAAGTATTTGACCCATCACTTTCAAAAGTTATAGATGTGTCGAAATATATACAACACATAACTTTATTTTCTTTCAGGTCAGCACAGAAAGACCAAGATCTTGAGTCAGACATTTATATGATTGATGAAGAAATTCAAAGAAAGAATGAAAGAATTATTCAGTTAGAATTAATGCTAGAGGAAAAGCAAGACTGGTTCAATCTGAAGACACAAATGGTAAAGAAGCTTGAAGGAGAACTCAATTATGTTCATGCACGCCATCCAGAGCGTTTTACCTTCGATGACGCCGGGACAAACTTGGTACCTAAGTCATTGGAACAAACATTGAAAGATCTGGAGCGCGAAGAGAGAGAAGAAACATTCCGTACAACGTACATGCCCGTTTATCACAGAGAAACGGAAGTATTCCGTAAACGAGGCAAATACTCAACTAATGTCCCGTATTTTAATGAAGTATCCATGGCATCAGAATTTTTAAAGAAGAAATATTTAGAGGCGTTTGGCGAGTGTTTTTCTTTCGATTACAAAAAGAAGTCTTTTCCATTAAAACCAGATCCTATCCCTCGTAAACACATCAGACCATCTCATTCATCGTTTATACAACGAGAGGGTAACAGGAAATTCTTGGTTTCCGGTCATCTTGGTGAGACAGAGCTACTTCCAGATGTTACAGAGGCATGTGATCTGGAAAGGTTTTCCGAAATTCCAGCAAACGAGTCTTTAACCGGGTTGGATGATTTAAAAGTAACGTATGCAATAGAAAATTTAACCAGGACCAAGACTAGTCAATATGATGAAGATTTCGACTGGAAAGACATGACATCGATAAACATTGCCTATGAACTCAAACTTGATAAACAAGTCCACTTTGATGAGAACCAGACAAGAAAGAAGAGTGGTGAGAGTACCCCTAAAAAACCAGGAATTTTAACAAATGAACCAGTTGAGAAAAACTGGTGGCAAGGGGGAGAAAGTTTTAATATGTGGAGGACAAGACCAAAGCTTGGACGCCCAAAATCACCACGCCCATTTAATTATAAAAAACAAGCAGACAATGCTAATGTTGTAAAATTGATAAATGGAAATAATCAATTCAATACTGTGAGTGGAACAGTCAAAAACCCTCTAACTGAAACATCGAAAGAACATGGTCTCAAGAAATCTTTAAGCATGGAATCCGTATTTGAAGGAGATGGAACAAAAATGCGCCCAAGTTTTAAATGGCAAATGGGAGACGAATGTGTTTCCTTAGAAAAGTATATTCATGTGTACACCAGAAATCCAGAAGATTTGTACGAAGCTGTCAAAAAACGGGCTATTGAAAAAGAGGAAGAAGAAGACTACGAGGACAACGAATTGTATCATAAAGAAATCAAAGCTAGTCTAATCGGTATAGATGAAACTAAAATGAAGTCAAATTTAAGAATTTTAGATAATTTTATTAGAGAAGAAGAAGAAAAAGAAAAAGCTAAATCAACACCGAAACATGTCAACTCTGAGAATGCTGATGAGGCAAAAGATGGTACCCTTAATGAAAAAGTAAGAGCCGAGGAGGAAAAGACAGTTCTTCAACCAGACCAAACCGGAAGTTGTTATGAAGATATACACGGTACAGATGAAGTCGGTTATGAGAAGAAAATGAATACTACCTTTGACATAATTGAAGAAATCAAAGCTAGTCTAGTCGGTTTCGATAAAAATAAAATTAAGTCAAATTTGAGAATTTTGGATAATTTGATAAGAGAAGAAGAAGAAAAAGAAAAAGCTAAATCAGAACTGAAACAAGTCCACACTGAGAATGTTGACCAGGCTGCCGTAGATGTTACCGATAATAAATCAGAACTGAAACAAGTCCACACTGAGAATGTTGACCAGGCCGCCGTAGATGTTAGCGGTAATGATAAAATAAAAGACGAGAAGGAAAAGATAGTTCTGCTACCAGACCAAACCGGAAGCTGTTATGAGGATACAGACGGTACAAATGAAGTTGATTATGAGAAAAAAATTAATACTTGTTTTGACATATTTTTTGAAAAACCAAAGAAAAGAATGTCTAAACCTAAACTCTCCTCCGAAAACAGAAAAACCGCCAATCTAATGCCTAACGTATTGGACCAAAATATTAAGAGGAATGAAAACAAAGAAGATGTAAAACTGGAGGAAAAGAAAATTAATACTACTTTTGACATTATGTTAAAAAAACCGAAGAAACATACTTCTAAACCCAAACTATCCTCGGAAAAAAGAAAAACATTCAATCTGATGTCGAACGTCACAGACCCGAACATTAAGAGCAGTGAAAATATTGAAGATGTTAAACTGGAGGAAAAGAAAGTTAATATTAGTTTTGACATTATGTTCGACAGTCCAAAGAAAAAAAGTACTAGACCAAAACTCACTTCTGCTGGAAGAAGGGCAAATTTTCAATTGAAACATGATATCGATGAAGAGAAAGATAACAGTTATGATAACGAACAAAAAGAAGATGCCAGAACTGCAGACAATCAAATTGCTGTCGAAAAAGAAGTACATGCATTAAAGAAAAATGTCAGTTTTGATGTCTTTTTCGAGAGTCAAAAGAAACTGAAACCTAAACCAAAGCTGAGCGTTATCAATAGAAAGCAGGAAAAGGAAACGGAATACAAAATTGATGATAACGAGATCCGAAAAGAAGAGAATCATGAGAAGTTGCCTATAGTACCTAGTAAAACAACTGAGGTAAACCTTTCAAATGGAGGAAAACTCGGAGAAAAATTTACAAATGGCGGAAAACTCGGAGGAAAGTTTACAAATGGAAAACTCAGAGGAAAGTTTACCAGTGGCGTCATCAGGAAAGATAACAATGAAATCAGGTTCAGATTTTCATTCCTTCATGGTACCACAACCATCCCAAGCAGAATCCCATTAATGGTCAGGTTATTTAATGCAGAAAACACGTCTTTAACAAGACTAAACAATGACAGGCCACGCGTTAATTCAGCCAGAAGTATTCCTGTCCGTGTATTGAAGGTTACGAACACAAACAGGGCAACAATGACAGGTTATTTAGCTGTAAGATCATTCCCGGAGAGCAACACATCAGTAAGACGAGGAACTGATCTCAAAATCAATAGCACAAGAAATGCTAAAAGTCCAAACGATGATAGTAGATTGCCAAGAAAGAGAGAAAGATGTACAAAATTGCCCAGAATCACAAGAAAATCCAGAATACCGGTCCGAATAAAGGGCTATTTTTGGAATACTTTTGAGAGTGGAGACAAGCGAAAAATAGATGAAGGTAGACGCTTACTTGCACCTTTAAGCAGGATTCCAATTCCAAAAGATAGAATACGTCGTCCAAGTGACTGTATTATACCAAGGCTCGACCCGAATGAACATTTACCCAAAATATCTCATGATAGTTGTTCAAAGAGAGAAAAACAAGCTAAACTTCCAGAAGAAAATCGAAATCTTGGTTCTCCTAATCTCGTGAGCATATGCGAGAAAGGCGAAAGAACTTGTCCAGGATCAACATCAGAATTCTTGCAGCTACCGTCAATACCTACCCAGAATGCAATGGTAAAAACAAGTCATCCTGTATCAACATCAGGATTAACTCGTCACACGCAGATACATGGAAGAAAAGATTACGTAGATAAAAACAAAATAGTATCGCCTTCTGTTATGGCAACGTTACCACCAATAATCGGCAGAAATGACCCGTATATAAACCGACCCTTTTCAGCATCTGGATTTGCAAAACTTCCTCCAATAAATAGCACAAACAAAACAATAGAAATGGATCGTCCGAGGTCGTCTGCTAGGTTATCGCCATTGTTTACCGCAATTGAGAATACAGAACATAGACCATTATCGGCATGTGGATCATCAAAACTTCCTCCATTCATAGATGGAAATATCATCGAAATGAGGCCTACGTCATCATTATCTGGTTATACGCTACTCCCACCAATACAAAATTATAAGCGAGGCTCAGTTGAAGACGAAAAAGTACCAGCTGAACAATCAAACCGATCGAAAGGAAACTGATTTATTACCCAACAGGGCAGAATAATTATGATTTTTTTGTTATTTTCTTTTTAATTTATGTTTTGTTTTATTGTTATAAAGATTTTTTTCTATAAAGATGTAGTTTACTGATTTATATATGAAAAGAAAAAAAATCTACGAAGGAAACATTCTGAGAACATTATAAGAAACAAGTGTCATTGGAACTGAAATGTGTATTAGACATTTATGAGGGTCTGTATGGCAGTGAAAGTTTTTATTTCTGTTGTCTTTAATTTGTTTTGTCATTTTTCTCTTTCCTTAATTTGCTGTGCTTATTTTTTCTTTCTCTTCGAATACATGTATATACATAGATAAATAAAGGGTTTTCCAAGATACTCAAAACATATTATGCACATGGAATATATGTGCTGGAGCGGAGACTATTTATATACAGGAGAGAAATCAAAGTTTACATGAACATAAAAAAGGGTCTTTCTCGTCTAACAAATTATGAAATATATGTTATGATATTGACATGTTGAGAAAATTCATTTACTTTTCGATTGCTAAGGGATGACATCAAAAGTTCAATGTAGGATAAAAAACTTAATTCACATAGTTTTTTCACTGACCCCCCACAACCCCCCACAACCCCCCTCTAAACTTAATTTGGGAAAAATTGATTTACCAATAGGGATATATGTAAAAATCTATTTTAGATATACAAAACTTGCAGAATTTTAACCCCCCACCCCCAAACTATTTGATTTAAGTTTTTTTTTTATCCTACATCGATCTTTTGATGTCGTCCCTAAAATCTAGATGAAAATAACAAGTTGCATTCTGGATTGACCTTCATCAGGAACGCTTAAAACCAAGTATATGAATGTATAAACAGGTTAAAACGGTAAGCACTACATAATCTAAGGGACCTTAAAATAGAGGTCCATTGTGTTGGCATTTAGATTTATTCGATTTGTTGTGTTACTGTCTAATTAAAGTACACTCACATCTCCTTTTATTAAAAAGCACCCAGTCCTACAAGAACATATCGAGACAAACACCTAGCCATCGAGAGTTCTCCAAGACAGCTAAAAGTAAAAATGCACTTTCACTGTGGTTAACGTGGCAGACAATTGAGATGGTTGATATTTATCAATGGGACACAAAGACAAAAACAGTAAAGACTAAGAATATGACTTATAGAGGAACTATCAGATTTAGTAAAGGCAGACATGTATACCTTACATTCAATGTATACATTAACTAATATAGTTGATCTATTGCTTATAATATTGACCAATGAACCACCAAAATGAGGTTAGAGTCAGATGATACCTGTCAGACAGACATATACAGTTTACAATCCTTACATACAACAACAAAAACCCTTCCATACAACAAATATAGTTGACTTATTGCTTATAGTTTAAGAAAAACAGACCAAAAACACAAAAACTTAACACTTAGCAACGCAATGTGAAAATGAAGTCAAGGCCAAATAAAACCTTCAAGAGTGACATATACATCATCAAATATTTCCATACACCAAATATAGTTGACCTACAGTACTGCATATAATATTAGAAAAAAGAAAAAAAACCCTAAAACCTTAACTTTGACTACTGAACCATGAAAATGAGGTCAAGGTCAGATGACGCCGGAAGTTGGACATGTACACCTTACAATCATTCCATATACCAAATATAGTAGACAGACCTATAACACACAATGGACAGTATAAGAAAAACAGACCAAAACACAAAAACTAAATTATAACCACTGAACCATAAAAATGATGTCAAGGTCAGATGACTCCTGCCATTAGGACATGTTCACCTTACAATTCTTCCATACACCAAGTATACTAGACCTATGGCCTATAGTATCTGAGTTACATTTTGTAGTTAACCACCAAAACTTAACCTTGTTTACTGATCTATGAATTGAGGTCGAGGTCAATTGAAAAATGTTTGACGGACATAAGAACCTTACAAGGTACCCACATACAAATAGATAGATATAGATAGATATATTTTTTATTTCCAGTAGTGGACCCATTACGGGCATAATCAGTACATTGATTTTTTATCACACAATTGCAATAGACAAAAAACAATAAAAATAGAAATACGTTTGACAAAAAAACATGAAATATAAATTGAGTTAATAATACATGTAGTCACATATCGAAACTTGTATGTTTAGTGATTATTGACCATGCACCAGAAGCAGCATCACATCCATTATAGAAAAAAAAAAACTAAAAAAAAAACAAAAAAAAAAAACTTTGAGTTAAGTCCTTCCTCGTGGCTGATGCATATGAGCAAATAGTATTGTTGTTCATATGCAGGAGTCACCAAGGGCAGGTGCTTAAAGGACACTCAAGCCTCTTCACAGAAATCTGAAAAATTTAAACATTTTACAACACAAGCATAAACTAATACTTAAAAAAGAATTACTATATTATAGTCCTCCTTGTGGCTGAAGCACATAAATAAGATTAATATGTAGTTATCCAAATACAGGAGCCATCAAGGGCAAATATATCCTATAACTTATATAAGAGAGAAATTAACATTACAAAAAATTTACTTTTTCAAGTAGCCACTGAACCATGATAATGAGGTCAAGGAAAATGGACACGTGACAGACGGAAACTTCGTTTTATAACGCATCTATATACAAAGTATGAAGCATCGAGGTCTCCCATCTACTAAAATATAAAGCTTTTAAGAAATTAGTTAACGCCGTCGCCACCGGACCACTATCCTTATGTCGAGCAATCTTCGACAAAAATTGCAGGCTCGAAAAAAAAAGGAAGAACTTCAAACAAAAAAGGACAAAAAAGTATAGCCTAAGCCGGACAAGGCATCAGAGCTTTGCTTGAGGGAGATGTCATCTATAATTTTAAATACTTTACAAACTTTCAGAACAACACATTTTGATAACACAAGAGCGGCATTGACCCAGTGGTAGTAATAACATAAACGGTACCATTTTTTGCACCAGATACACATTTCGACAATTAATATAAAATAAAGAAGATGTGGTATGATTGCCAATGAGACAACTATCCACAAGAGACCAAATGACACAGAAATTAATAACTATAGATCAACGTACGGCCTTTAACAATGAACAAAGCATATACCGCATAGTCAGCTATAAAAGGCCCCGAAATGACAAAATTTATGTAAAACAATTCAAACAAGAAAACTAACGGCCTAATTTTTGTACTTAAAATGAACGAAAAACAAATAAGTATGTAACATATAAAAATGTAAAAAAACGACACCCACTGAAGTACATGTTAGTGGGATCACGACAACCACTGACGTACATGTTAGTGGGATCACGACACCCACTGACGTACATGTTAGTGGGATCACGACACCCACTGACGTACATGTTAGTCGGATCACGACACCCACTGAAGTACATGTTAGTGGGATCACGACACCCACTGAAGTACATGTTAGTGGGATCACGACACCCACTGAAGTACATGTTAGTGGGATCACGACACCCACTGAAGTACATGTTAGTGGGATCACGACACCCACTGAAGTACATGTTAGTGGGATCACAACTCCCCCCTCACTAAACTGATACAGTGGTGTAACAGTACATTATAAGAACGAACTATAAAAATCAGGCTTAATTCATCAGATGGATACAAATAGAAAATTTTATACAAAAAAGTCATCTAACAAAAACACAATACGTACTAATCTGAAAGTCCTCGCAGTTTCTGAATGTTGATACTTTACGCTTCACTAATTACAAGTAAACTGAATTTATAAATTATATTGATAATGAGCTAAAAGCCATATATATATAAAAAAAACTGTGACAGTTAGCTCCCCTTATTTCTTCGCGTTAAATATACTCCAAGGATACACACATATTTGTAATTTTATGGTTAATGAACACGAAATTTTGTAGAATACCAAACAACTGAAATGAAAATGTAAATTTAACACAATAATGTTGGATCTTCGTTATAAATATAATTGCAAACAATAACATGTTGATATACCTTGAATTATGTAACGTAAAATGTAATTAAATACCCAATCCCATCTACCTGATGCCGTTAACTCTTACCTAAAGAAGGACAAATGATAGAACGGGTGTCCATTGTCAAAGTAAAAGGCAGACAAATGCGGCCGCCATGAGGGGCTGTTATTCAGCCCTGAAGAACAATGCACTGGTAAAGCCATTATATTCTCTGTATTATTCCTGGCGGGGCACATTATATATGTGGCACAGATAATCTTCTGGGACTATGTGCGGATGGAATGAGTGAATGAGAAGGTAAGTCATGGGGGTGGGAGGAGATTTGGAGTGGGAGAGTGGCAGTTGAGAGAGTGAGAGTTGAATGTGAGAGTTGAAAGTGAGAGAGTGAGAGTTGAGAGTTGAAAGTGAGAGAGAGAGAGAGAGAGTTGAATGTGAGAGAGTGAGAGTTGAGAGTGAGAATTGAGTGAGGAGAGTTGAGAGTGAGAGGTGAGAGAGAGAGAGAGAGTTGAGAGTGGGAGAGGGCGTTGGAGTTGAGAGAGTCTTGAGAGTGAGAGAGATGGAATTGATAGTGAGAGAGTGTGAGTTGGAGTTGTTAAAAAGAGGCATTTAATTCTAAACACAAATATTCTTCTTCTTTAAATGACATATAAAAAAAAAACGCTTCCATTTAACTATCTCAGAACAAGAAAAATAAAAAGAAAGCTGAAAACAATTTTGATTTTAAAATGTCTAATAAAAAAAGTCTGGATGTTGTTATGATATTGTAATTATTGTATTTATTTGTGTTGGCCTAATTTGTGTTGTATGGCCTGATAGTTGTTTACAGAATAATCTTAGAACTGTGCAGTTTAGAAATCACTGGAACAATTACAGAATGATTGGAACTTTCCAGAATGATCCTAATAAAAGATGCGTTATATAAACTTCTACATTTTACTAGAAACTTCCATTGTAACTTTCTAGGATGTTCCAGTGTAGATAGTTCTAGAATTTTCCTTGACAATTATATATATGCAGACACTAAAGTTAAACGCTCACTCTTGGATTTGGACTTAGACATCGATAGACATTAATATTCATAGCCTTTGGATTGACACTTTTATTCTACAAACAACATCATACTGGATTGTGACCGTAATATTCAGATTGGATTCCGAAAGATATCCGGATACAGATAAAGATAAAAGATTGGACTCATATTTTGACAGTTAAGTTGACAGTAAAATTTGTGTAATACTTCTTGTAAACTTTTGTATAATAAATATTGTTAAATTTTATTATTGATTTGTGTCTTTTGTTGGCTACAATTTAAAGGCGATTTCTGGCCGTAACAATGTGGTTTCCATTTATACATTGTTTAGGGCATTTTCTTTAATATTTTCCCCATTCTTCTCTGTTCTCTATATATTAGCAGTCTTTAATTCCTTCGTCAATGTTTCTCTATTCTTGATTTTTGTCCAATTTTTCTATTAAAACAGTTATTGTTACTCGTTTTTCTGTCTTACCTATATTTATTTTTTTGCCTCTTAAAATGTTGCTTTTTTTATATTCTGGAATTTATACCATTATGTGTAAAAAAGATAAATATGTTTTCTATATTTCGAAAATCAACTTTTTAGAAAAAAATGCCAAATATACCTTTTACAATGTCTGTAAATAGTAAATGTGACTGTAAAATACAGAACTGAGAAAAATAGGGGGAAAACAGAATAGGGAATAATTGATTCAATAGTTATAGAATACTGAAATGAAGGATCTCCATTCAGACCCTCTTTAATATGCACATCAAATACAAAACAATTCGAAAATCTAATCCAACCTTTAGAAAAAAATTCTTACTTAAATATTGTCTAGATTGGATAGCTCGTGATGTAACTGAGATCACAGAATGTAATGAGGCAAATAACATTTCATGTTATGACAAATTTGACATTTAGATTTCTTGCTAAAAGAAGTTAATTCAATGATCTTAGTATATAAATAAACAGGCAATTAAAAATATTTTCTTTACAACATATACAACTGTACATGTATGTATGCATTAGAACAGACCAATTTGACATTTATAATTCTTTCAGAACCTAACTCTGTATGCTGCAAGATTACTGCTAAAAGAAGTTAATTCAATGATCTTAAAGCGTATATACATTAGCAGGCAATTATATTTTCTTTACAACATATACAACTGTACATGTATGTATGCATTGGGACAGACCAATTTGACATTTAAAATTCTTTCAGAACCTAACTCTGTATGCTGAGAGTTTTAAAACAGCTAAAAGAAGTTAATTCAATGATCTTAAAACGTATATAAATAAACAGGCAATTATATTTTCTTTACAACATATACAACTATACATATATGTGTGCATTGGGACAGAGCAATTTGACATTTAGAATTCTTTTAGAACTTAAAACTCTGTATGCTGAGAGTTAAATAATCTTTAACCACCCCGTATTAACTTAAATAGCGTTTGATGTAATGAGCTTGTATGCACTAGAGACATAATGAATATGCATCTTATGAATTATTGACTGCAGATCTGTTTAGACTTATAAGTGAAGAAAAACTAAACGAAATAAATATATACAGTCACGTAGAATATTAAAATTGAGAATGGATATCGGGAATAAGTCAAAGAGACACCAACCCGACAAAAAAGTTAAAAAACCAAAACAAGTCGAACGCCACCAAAGGGCCTTTAACACAGCAAGAAAATCCCGAACCCTAGGCGGATTTTATAAGTATACTCTAAGACTACAGTAGATAAACTGTCTACCAAAACTGTCACTGTACACACACGGGTCCGAGTTCGAGATTCCTGGTTCATTCAATCACCACTCTAGTAACCACTGCTAAAGTTATAAGATTTGTGGTTTACTTTATACTACATGTACATTGATTCAGTTGATATGGCGGTAGCTACACGGCCAGGGATCCTGAGGTCGAACAGTGCGATGGGTTCGTCTGCCAGTAATAAATTGGTTTTTGTTTCTTATTTTGCATGTATGTATCTGGCTCATGAAAATATTATTATTGTTGACTTAAGTCCCATAATATTATTTGATACAGTTTTACAGCTCAAGGAGGTAAAACTAATAGTTTTAGATATCATCGGTACAAATATATAAAATTGTGTAAAATTAATATTCAACAAACTTGTTTTAAAAAAGAGAGAGAGAGCAAATTTTAAGATGGCAACCAAATAAACTCATCATAGATACCAAGACTACATTTAGAATATACGCCAGACGCGCGTTTCGTCTACAAAAGACTCATCAGTGACGATTTTATCCAAAAAGGTTAAAAGTGTCAAATAAAGTACAAAAAACATTAGTCCAATAAAAACAGTCAACTCCATAACCAAAAATAAAAAAAGACTAAAATACAAACAATAATAACACAACATATCATAGAAAACTAATTAGGATTAAGTAACATGCACCTTAACAAAAACTGGGGTGAACTCGAATGACCTTTGTGCTGATATGGTATTCCATAAACAAGTCCAATAACTCATCGGAAATATGAATTTGACAAATTGTCACAAACACGCATATTGCATAATATAAATTGTCATTACAAGACCGCAGTTCAAACAGTTGATAGAAAGTTTGTCTCTGTAATGATCGATAATTCAATCTGCTCTTTACAGAGACAAATCTACTGACTTAGACATGTGTGTTTGTTATATAATTGACATCTAGGAAAGAAATTAAGATCCTGGATGAAGACAAATTGAAGTAATTTCGAAGACAAAATTCAACCTACTAACACGTTAATACCATCTGGGTTGCTAGAAACCATGACAAATGTGTCCTATCTTTTGAATTTTAAAATGAATTGATGAAATTAAAGATACTTGTATATAACCTCTCTTCTTCCAAATGACATAAATCTTAATGATCAAAATGAAAAGAAAGATTCACTAGTATGTTGATTTTATATTGCGTTTTCTTCTCTAATAACGACTTGGTCCTCTTTTAGATATACTCTTAAGTCTGGGAGAACATGATTTATTTATTGTAGTTATTGCCGAATTGCAAGTACTGTTAAATGCATGTACATGTAGGCATGATAGGTGTGACAGTGTGCATTTTGTACTTGTAATTGTTGTTTATCTGTGCTACGTTTACTTGTAATTGTTGTTTATCTGTGCTACATTTACTTGTACTTGTTGTTTATCTGTGCTACATTTACTTGTAATTGTTGTTTATCTGTGCTACATTTACTTGTACTTGTTGTTTATCTGTGCTACGTTTACTTGTAATTGTTGTTTATCTGTGCTACGTTTACTTGTAATTGTTGTTTATCTGTTCTACGTATGGCGTTTCGATTGCAATTCAGTATATACGTTCTACTTCATAAAAAAATATATTGTCTATGCAGGTATTGCGTTTCTATAGTAATTCAAGATAAGTTCTACTTCTTTAAAAAGCGACAACAAGTTCAAATCTATATAAAATCTAATTAATCATAACCATTGAATTTCGTGTAGTCAAAGAGTATCGATTCAGATATTGCGTTTCTATTGCAATTCAGTATACGTTCTATTTCTAAAAAGAAAAAGATAACCAATTTAAATCTTTATATACGTGTAGTCATTGCAATGAACATCGATTCAGATATTGCGTTTCTATTGCAATTCAGTATACGTTCTATTTCTAAAAATAAAAAGATAACCAATTTAAATCTATTATATACGTGTAGTCATTGCAATGAGCATCAATTCGGGTATTGCGTTTCTATTACATTTCAGTATACGTCCTACTTCTTCATAAAATTTAAAGCGATAACCAATTTAAAACTATATAAAAACTATTTTATCATTACAATTGAATTTCTTGTAAGCAATGAGCATCTCTCTAGACAATGATATAGGTATCAAAAGACCTTCTAGTCAGCTTATCTGATCTGTTTGTAGACAAATCTATGTATCTTCTTCTCTGTTACGTAATTTAAATAGAAAATGAAGACGAATTGCATTTTTATCATTGACCTAAAGCCATCATAATCAATTAGTGATTGGAATCCGAGTAGACAAATTGAACTGGCGAATTAACTTATGTGTCTATGCGGTCTAGAATTTAAAGTGGGTCAACCGTTTAATGGAAATCCCGCGAGAATATGAGATATCTTGTTGAACTAAGGTTCAGCTGATTTATTTTGAGAACGCATTGCGGATTCTCAAAGCTTATTCCAAGGCCGTAGCTAGGCATCTTATTTTAGTGAGGCAAAATAATTGAGCCGAGCGAAGCGAGGCGAAATTTTTTTTTTTGAGGGTATGTAATGAATGGTGCAAAATCCTGCATTCTAGGCATTTTTAGAAAGTTTGATAATGTTTTGAATTTGGACACTTTTTATATTAATTTTTCATTTTTTTAGACTTTTACCAAGGATTTGTATAGTTTACTATACAAATCCTTGCTTTTACTAACACCAAATTTTTAACAACTTTATTTAAATTTATATGTAAGATAATCATCCAAATATCACTGATTTGAGTCTGCTGCCAGAACATAGAACAAACATCGATTCAGTAGAGTTTTCCAAAGTTTTCTATGGCCGGTTCAGTCAAATCGTTTCAGAATCATAATTTGGTCTGCTGATATCCTTATCGCGATGAACATGGAGCATGGCAAGACCGCACAATCTCGCGCCACTCATGCATGCTCTTTTCCAAGTTTTCAGTTGTTTCAGGGCAGTCTGTGTTTCTAAAGGTAGCACATCATCATCAACACAATGATCAATGTCTTCTTCCAATTCCTTCTCCATCAGCAATCTGGTAGCAGCATCGGTAGTAACAGTTTTGTTTGCAAAAGGGAAATAAGCTTTCCTGTAAGCACCATCATACAGTCGCAGTTACAAAATATTAAACTCGCTTTTATGCTGACAAAGAGTAGACAAACTAGGGATAGAATGAGATAAGATACATGTATATGATTCTATCTATAGAGTAAGTATATATGGGTACAGGATAATTGGAATGGATTTTTTGACGTTTGTACATGTAGTTCCGTAATTTCAAAATATTTCTGGAAATAGTTGGTGGTATTTTAGTTCCAGAATCTATAAATTTAGGGGTTAGGGTTTGGGGGTGTCCGATTCCGAAACCCCGAATATAAAGAAACGAAATTCCGTAGTCCCGAATAAGTAAAGACAAAATCCTGTGTTAAAGGTTCTACCATTCCTCAATAATATTAAATTGGAATATGGGATATTCTTTCAATTTTTAAGGTTAAAGAAACATGGATAAAAACAAATCCATGCATTCATGTTTCATATTATTTATATTTCATTTATCTGTAAAGAGAAAGTTTAAAGTTCGTGAAATGAATACGCAGACAGGACTGCCCCTTTGCGATGCCCAGTACTTGATTTGTCAAAAGTTGGTGAAACGGAGAAATGAATACGCAGACAGGACTGCCACCTTCTGAAGACCAGTACTGTATTTGTCAGTCTACTTATCGTTTTTTGATTGTTCTAATGAAGTTATATGCTATACTCAGACTCTGTTAAAAAAAATAGTTTACTAGAATTGTTCCTTCTTTACCTTCAGTGTCGCTTTTCCTTTTTCTGCAACAGCCTGTTTTTAACTCAAGATCCATGATGATTATCGTTACTATAGGTTAATATAATCGAGAAACATCACCCGTTGAGATGCTTAGTTATATCCAGGAAGAATAGTTTAAAACTAATGATGACAAGTTATAGAAATTAAGGTTGAGACAGAACAACAAATGACTATTATATTTATATATATGTATAAAAAAAAATAATCAGTGTCGAAATTTTAGTGAGGCAATTGCCTCACTTGAATTGCCTCACTTGCCTCAATGGTAGCTACGGCCTTGTATTCAGTTAACTCCTCATGCGTCAAGTTTACACAAGATAACATATTGTTCTCTCCATGCACCAGTTTATAGTTTTGCTTCATAAGAAGTATAGTACTGAGATGTATATATCTATCGGATATTTCATAGCTGTAAATTTGTGGTTATTAATACTTTTCATTATATCATGTGATATCACGATGTTTTGTCATGCTGCAAATGAAGTGTGGTCTTTCGTAGTGTTTTAAATTTTGTCGAGCCTGCGACTTTTGTCGCACAAAGCTCGACATACGAAAAAGAAAGTGATCCGGCGGACGCTACTACAGTGGAGTCGTTCGATCACTCCTTAAAAGCTTTATATTTCAAAAAGTCGAAGACTTGGATGCTTCACAATTTGTATACAGATGGCCTATGTGACGTAGTTCGCGTCTATCACATGTTCATTGTCCTTGACCTCATTTCATGGTTCAGCGAATACTTGAAAAAAAAGTTAAAAAGTTTCGTATTTTTAAACTCTCTCTCATTATGAGTAATACAGATAACTATATTTGGTATGTGCGTAACTTGCAAGGCCCTAATGCTTATCAGACAGTCTTAACTTGACTTGACCTCGACCTCATTTCATGGATAGGTGAACAAGGTTAAGTTTTGGTGGACATGTCCATATCTCAGATACTATAAGCAATAGGTCAAGTATATGAAAGGATTGTAAGGTGAACATATCCAACTGGCAGGTGTTGTCTGACCTTGACCTCATTTTCATGGTTTAGTGGTTATAGTTAAGTTTTTGTGTTTTGGTCTGTTTTTTTTCTTATACTTTATGCAATTGTTCCACTATATTTAGTTTTTGGAATGATTGTAAGGTGTACATGTCCAATTGACAGGTGTCATCTGACCTTGACCTCATTTTCATGGTTCAGTGGTCAAAGTTAAGTTTTTTGAGTTTTGTTTTTTTTCTAATACTATATGCAATAGATGAACTATATTTGGTGTATGGAAATAGGTATGATATACATGTCATGGCGGGTTTTATTTGACCTTGACCTCATTTTCACAGTTCATTGCTCGGTTTTAAGTTTTTGTGTTTTTCTTAAACCATAAGCAATATGTCAGCTTTATTTGTTGAATGAAAGTATTGTAAGCTATACATGTCTGCCTGGCATGGTTCTTCTGACCGTATTTGATTTATGGTCCATTGGTCAATGTTTAGTTTTCCATGTAAAGTCTGTTTCTTAGAAACTATAAACAATAGGTTAAAATTCTGTAAGTTTTGTATATCTATAATCGATTTTTACATATATCCCTATTGGTAAATCAATTTTTCCCAAATCAAGTTAAGAGGGGGGTGGGGCGGTGGGGGTCAGTGAAAAAAAACTGTGAGTAAAGTTTTTTTATCCTACATTGAACTTTTGATGTCGTCCCTAACAGGAATTTCTCGTTTGGTTTATATGACCTTGACCTCATTATCTTGGATCATGTTAAGCTAATGTAATTATTGTAGTTCAGCTTTATATTTAGGACTATCAACATAATATCAATATTGGGTAAAGAAGGCGAGACATTCTCAGCATGTGCACACTTGTTAAAATATAAATTACATAAGGATTAAACGAATAAGTGCAAAACATTTAAAATAGAGGAAAAAGCATGAAAATTAAAAATACAGAAATACATAATTAAATGACCCCATCCCCTTTGTCAGACCTTCAGCAATGAGGGAACTAAATTTAAATATCTTATTCATAAACATTCATGATGTGTCTATACAATATATGAAGCTCTAAGTTTTTAAGGTAGTTACTGCAAAATGCCATGAGTGTGAAGGTAAAGGTAACATCTTTAGTAAGCTTGCTTGCTAGCTGAATCGTGAAGTCAATTTTAGGTAAGTCATGCTACCCTCCTTTTGGAGAAGTCTAGTTCTATAGATAGATAGATTGGATATATGTCGGACTAGTCTACTCATAAATACGGGTATACATTATCTAACGTATAATGACTTCACGGTTCAGCTAGCAAGCAAGCTAGTCAGAGATATTACCTTCACTTACACACTCAATGCAATTTGCTGTAATACATCTATTAGGTATATTGTAACCCAGTTTTCGCATGTAAGGGTTTTAGCTTACTAGTGTAAATATGTTTGTTCTGTCTATCATCTGACTTATTTGTTGTAAGATGAATGTAAAATCAATATAATGTTCCAACCGAATCAGTGTTATTGACAAAACGTTAAATGTCATAATTCCAGAGGGTGAACTCAGCAAGACATTAACATGGAGAGTTTTTTAATTTTCTTTCCTTTGCAATATTACTTTCTATTCGTGAATCAACGTTGAATTCATTTTATGGAAGCAACCACTTAACTTTAAGGGAAAGGGCAGGGGTATGGGTTTTTTTTTTTTTTTTTTTTTAAGTCAGAAAAATAATTCGAGTTTTTTTTTTTTAATCGATGCTATACACATGATAAACACTATATGGTATGGGGAAAATCGGGATTCACAATACAAAATTTTGTCATCTGCTTGACCACAATATTTTTATAAAAATCTATTATCCCCGCCCCCGATCGTTATCAAGCAGACATTTTTATTTAATTGAATTATACCATCGTATATTTGAGATATTGCTAGAATATAACTAACTGTATTCATTCATAAATCAAAATTCTAGCAATTTCACAGGTATGAGATTTTCAAAAGTTTAAATGCCGGACAGGTGATGTTCAGGTTAGCATATTATATATCCAAGTCAAAATTTGTAGAATTAAAACTTCGGAAAACAAGAAGCAGAAAAAGAAGAAAGACTTGTTTCCTTAATATTACTGTTATTGCACTAACAAATTAGCCTTCAACATTCATATATAAACTGAATAATGGTGTTCTGTTTGATATTGTTAAATTTCATGGAAATCTTAGTTTAGAAAATAAGATGTGGTATGATCGCCAATGCAACAACCAGAGACCAAATGAAGTAGACATCAGCAACTATAGGTCACTTTACGGCCATCCTTAACTTCTTATAAAATGCAAGAAAGACTATTTCTCCAGTAAAGTTTCCGAAATTGGACACGATCAAAAACAACTGCATCGCTTGACTAATGATTTGATGGGAAATAAAAGAGAAATATTTCTACCCGAGCATGAGGATGACAAGTTACTTTGCCGACAAGTTTTGTGAATTCTTTGTTGGGAAGATAAGTATAATTCGTGACAGCCTGTCAACATCAAACACCTCCTCAAGTGACAGTAATCCTATGAGAGCTGACATTAAATTTGAAGGTAATCAACTAACATCACTGTCATCAGCATCCAATGAAGAAATACGGAAAATAATTCTAGCGTCTCCAACAAAGTCATGTGAACTCGATCCATTACCAACCCAACTTCTAAAACAATGCTTGGACTACTTGTTACCAGCTATTACAAATATAGTCAACAGATCGATATCGGAAATGTGTGTTCCAACGCCTTTTAAACAAGCGGTAGTGAGACCACTATTGAAAAAACCGAGTTTAGACAAAGAAGTGTTAAAAAACTATCGGCCGGTCTCAAATTTACCATTCATATCCAAGATAAATGAGAAAGTCGTTGCCACTCGTTTTGAGAATCACATCACGTCTTATTCTCTCTATGATCATGTTCAGTCAGCGTATCGTGCCTACCATTCTACGGAAACCGCTCTCTTGCGCGTCCATAATGATATTGTGTGCGCACTTGATAATAACTGTTGTGTCGTCTTGCTTATGCTTGACTTATCTGCTGCATTTGACACTATCGACCATACAATACTTCTCAATCGTTTAGAGTTTTCATTTGGGATAACTGATGAGGCACTGTTGTGGTTGAAATCATATTTGACAGATAGAACTCAGCGTGTTTCTATCGGATCGGTACAATCGGATGATATCAGACTCGGCTTTGGTGTACCACAAGGCTCTGTGTTGGGACCAAAACTTTTCTGTATGTTTGCCAAACCAGTCGGAGAAATTTGCAGGCGACATGGGATGTCTTACCATTCATACGCTGACGACACGCAAGTGTATCAAGTCATTAAACCTCTTGGAGACTGGTCGGACCTCTCCAATCGTCTTGAGAACTGTTTGTCGGATATCAGTGCATGGATGAGTATCAACATGCTTAAATTAAACCAAGACAAAACCGAATTAATTGTGTTTGCACCAAAACAACAACTAAAGCAACTATCCAGTTTCCAACTAACATTCGATGGAACTATATTGACTGATGCTTCTTGTGTGAAAAATCTTGGATTTTATTTTGACAAAACACTCAGCATGGAACAACAAGCTAGTGCAACGACAAAAGCATGTTTTCATCAGATACGAAATATTGGTCGCATTAGATCCCTGATTACAGATGAGGCATGTAAGACTCTCGTGTGCTCACTCGTTACATCACGACTAGATTATGGTAATGCGCTGTTATACGGAACAAATAGCTGTGTAATAACAAAACTACAGCGTGTGCAAAATACAGCAGCACGGCTAATAACGCGCAAGAGAAAATACGATTCAATAACACCTGTTCTCATTTCATTGCACTGGTTACCGGTTCATTTTCGTTGTCAGTACAAACTCCTGCTGTACATTTTTAAAGCAATTCATGGCAAGGCACCATCATACCTACAGGAATTAGTTGACCATTACAAACCTGGTAGAGCCTTGCGATCGGAGAAAAGCATGCTGTTACGACTACCAAACGATGTTAGGACAAAACGCTATGGTGAACGACGGTTCGATATTGCCGCACCAACTCTTTGGAACAGCTTACCTTCATCCTTACGAAATGAACAATCTCTTGACGTTTTTAAAAAGGATCTTAAGACATATTTTTTCCGAAGTGCTTTCATTGATTTTTTGTAAATTTTGAAATTTATGAACAATTTGTTTTACCAGTTGATTGTATTGTGAACTTTTACTTAATAATTTTTAATACTTGAGTCACTGTGGTTTAATGATAATCATTATTTTATATTTATACAGAGGAAATTTTAAATTTTTCTTAACTCATTTTTATTTTTTGAAACTTTTTACTTTTCTTTCATTTTGATTAATTTTAAATTTTTGATATTTTTTGTGTGAGTTGTACATTCTTTTATATTATTCTATTTAACCGACAATCAATGTTTTCATTTTACACGCCACTGCTCAGAAATTGTATTTATGTGATTGTATATTTTGCTTTTACCTTATGTATCTTATTTTTTGTTTATTCATGTTAAGCGCTTAGGGTAATTTTTCAAATTATATAATGCGCTATATAAATATTGTATAATAAATAATAATAATAATGAGCAAAATACAGAGAATGCGAATTAAAAGGCACCGACAGAACCAAATGGAAAACAATCCAAGGGAGATAACCAAAGACAACCACTAAATGACAGCTCTTGACTTGCGAATCGCACATACCTACATGTAACAGCTGTTTAACAGAATACCAAAAAAGTAAAATGTACAGATCAATAAGCGAACAAACTGAATTACAAGCTACTTCATTTTTGGGACAATATGAAAAGCGACATCAATATCCATGTTAAAAAAATCTAAATCTACAACAGCAATGTGAAATCAGTTTTGCTATATGGTGCAGAGTCATGGAGTGTTATAAAATCTGACTTCAACAAACTGTCAGCATAATACGTGTCCTTGTAAAAATTGCAAGAAATTCTATAAGTAGTTTAGACCTAACCTTACAAAGAGACATCCGAGCAGAAATTAAATAAAGAAAGGCGATGGAAATGGATTGGCCATGTTCTACGAAAAGACAAAAATGACATAACAAAAATAGTTCTCCGATTGAAACATACAAAGGGAAAAAGAAAGAGATTGAGACTGAAAGAAAGATGGCGACGCACATTAGAAAGTGAACAAGAATTCATGGGAATGACTTGGGGAGATGCAGAAAGAAAGGCACAAGAAAGGCAACAGTGGAGGGCGTTGGTAGTGGTCTCACGTGCAAGTACGAACGAAGAGGATCAAGTTAAGTAACTACGAATTTGGGAGAGGCATTATAAACTTTATATAAAATCATTGAAATTCAAACTCTATTTTGTATATGAAACAATCACAGCAGAAATGTGTAACACGAAACATTACAGTGAATATAAAAAAGAAGATGTAGTATGATTGCCAAATGAGACAACTCTCCACAAAAGACCAAATGTCACAGAAATTAACAACTATAGGTCATCGTACGGCCTTCAAGAATGAGCAAAGCTATTACGAAACGTTACAGTGAATCAACTTTTCTTGTTAAAAAAAAGATGTCAACGTTACAAACAATGTATGTCATCCTAAATTTCCAAACATATTTGTCATTAGTTACAAAAGGAACTGTTAATTCAACCAAGAAATATAATACTATCTAAGACAGCTGGTCTATCCAATTACCACTTTTTATATTTGTTCTATTTCCTTGTCAAGTTAGTTGTCATTAATAATAGATAATTATCGGCGTTATTTGAGAGCGATAAATGACATGCTAGTTTTCTCTAAGAACAAAAAAAATCGAGAAGATATAAGATGTATGTCTTTTGGAATTTAAGACCAAATTTTCTAACGATTAGTTTCGAATTATTGAATGATATTGAACACCGGTCTAGATTGTACCGAAGCCTCCGTGTGATGTTAAAGACTCCTCGGGGTATTGGGAGACGTCTTAACAAATCAAATTCTTCGATGTATTCTTTTCCTATTAACGACATTTTTAGAAGCGATAATAATTTTTCACGTGATAACCAAGACATGATCATTACAGAGATTATCATCACGTGATTATCATGTTTTCCCTTATGGAAAATTAAAATATGGTCAAGTTTGGCGTTGTGTAGACAATTTGCTGTTTAAGACATACAAAATGTTGTAATTTGCAATATGTTGAACAATTTCTAAGAAATCTATTGAAAACTGTGCTGATAGCAGACGACAGCAAAACGAAGCAGACGACAACTAAAACGAAGCAGACGTGAGAGTTCTGAATATACATCTAAATGGAATATTTTACAATCTTCGAATAGAAAATTACATGTTAATGGTGAGACTGCATGTTAGGCAGTATATATATATATCAAATGCACATTAATGTATAATTATAGAATTTCTATAAATGTTAGAGAAACATGTTTCATATAAATAGTGGACTTAGTTTCAAATCAATTGGCGGCGCAAGATCACCAGTTGCCTTGCCGCGATTTCTACCAAGACGACATGCTAATTCGGAATATATTAAAACTGATGAAACTGGCCTCCCAAGACGCCGTCTGGTAAAGGTAAGTTTAAAATATATTGTGCTTTTTCATGAAAACTAGCGAATACAAGCTGATACGAATTCATCGAATTCAGAGCAACAAATTGCTAGGAAAAATTTGAAATATGTTTCAAATTGTGGGAATTTGCAGCCTTAAAGCTTGCATCTCAAATTATGCCTGGAGGGTTATCTGCATGCATCTACAAGTGACTTGGACAGATGTTCTCGTAAATTTGAATTTGATTTGTGCTAAATAAAGCAAATAAGAAGCACACGAGGATCTAGATATGATGTGGGCCATTATTTGACCCCTGAAATGGCAAAAGTAGTTTATGTTTGTTTTGAATTATTACCGCGCGTTAAATGAGAAGAGTAGATTCAGTGTTGCGATGAAGTTACAAACAGGTTTAAATTGACGTTTTTTTTTTATGTAACTGAAATGGTCATGTTTGCAAAAAACACATATTGGCCAAGGCAGCAAGGCCTAAACCAAATTTTTGGTGAAACACATTTTGTCACATTTTGTTTTTTTAGTAAAGCATTGACTCATCTAAATGATAACGACTTCAAATGTGGCTACTTCTCCGATCCCGGTAGTCAAAAACTCAAACAAAACAAAAAAAGTAAAACAGAGCAAAAAAACATACAACCCATGCCAATGGAATTTTGAGTTGGATCTGAGGGATTACTTACATGCATGAGGATCTGGATTAGGTTTACAGTAAAGAGAATAATGGACATGTTGTGCAGATTAAAGGCCCAGAAAATATAGATAATAGAGAAAATAGGCCAAAGAAATAAGAACAGAGAATAACAGACAAAATTTATAAAGAATAGAGAAATATTGCCTAAAAATTAAGAAAACGGAAATGAAGGACCCCTATCCACAACCTCATGCATTTTCTTATGATACTAACTAATACGGTTTACTATGCTGAGTAAACACATCTGCATGCAATTAAGTATCATTAAAATACAATTTCAAAGTTCAAATCAGAAGGCGCTTGATTGAAATTTCAGTCGTCATTCACAAAACGCCCACATAAACTATTAGCCTTACTTTGTAAGCTTCAAGCTTTGACAACAATTACATTACTAGTATATATATAGATTAACTATACATTGTCTAGAAAGATAATTTATTTGTAAAAGATATATATAGTCGGAAAAGGAGAAGGCGATGTTATGTCAATCATTTCTATTCTGTTTCGAGCAGAGAATTAAATCAATTTTAAATTTTGAGATAATGTAGTTATTCTCTTTAAACTACCATTTGCATTTTAGGGGTGGGTTGAGAAGGAGGAATTTGGGCTAGGATAAAATTGGGAAAAGACAGGACAGGAGTTTTGAGTAAAAGAAAGGCAGGATGAGCAATTTGGAAAAAAGGCAGAATGAAAATTAATGTAAAAAAATAAACTTAAAAAAAATCAGGACAGAGATTACAACTAAATTAATGAAGGACTATTTTTTTAATCCTAGCCCGCCTAGCCCGCCTAGCCCGCCTACCCCCTAATAATAAAATAGTAGCTCCCTTAATGTACTTTGACAGCGCAAAAACACATATATTCAATCCCTTTTTCTTTATGATATTTGAAACGTTTTTTGTTTGTGTTTGCTGTTTAGTTATTGGCACTCACCAATATATATGCATTTTGAGCTGTCCAGAATTCTAACCGGATGATTGATTAAAATTATCTGCAAATGGTATATTATGCAAATGCTTACTGAAATAATATTTAGCGATGCATACTTGTTGTTGTTCATAAAGCACTCCAATAGTACCTAGAATTATCACGAAAAGCATTTGTGGAAACGATAAAAATATAGAAGTTATTAGCATCATATCTGTAGATACTACATGTATGATGTTTCCTTGTACGAAATTAACATTAGACAGTTACCTCACTTTTTTTTAACAATTTATAGCCATGTAGAAAATGTAACAAAAACTTTGAAAAGTGATATACATTTGTATTTAAAGTTGGGGAAGTTCCAACACTCTTCAGCAGAAAGGTGCATGCATGGATTGTACAAGCAATGAGTCAATAATGAGTTGCCTTTATCCTTGGCTTTGATGGTTACTGATTCAGCACTCCATATTGGTTTACCAAAACAAAGGACAGTAATTAAATAGTATTCACCCATCATCTGTTCTACCTTATATTAGCTAGCTTTCTATAGTAGCAACAATAGTTCGACCTAATGTCATCTTGTTCAGGTTATTGTTCATCCCGTTGTAGCTGGACTCGGTAGTCTTTTGATGGTACGTTTGAATTTTATGACGTATACCGGTAGTCTAGATAAATCGAAGTTTGAACATATAAAAAAACGTTTTTTTTTGTCTGTCCAAAGCTTCTGTTAATCCGGACCATGTGTTGTTCATTGCTATATAAACATCCATTTTTGGGAATCTCAAAGGCGGATCCAGACATTTTTTAATATAAAGGGCAGGGGCGAACCCAGGATTTTGAAAAGGGGACGAAGTTTTATAAAATCGCCGAGCGTAGCGAGGGGATAACTTTTTGGGACCTTTTTAGCCTAAAAAACACATAAAATAAGTGAAAAATGCACTTTTGAAACGGTTTCTGACGTGGGCATGTATATTTTTATAGTTGCTGTAAAGTGTAAGGGTAGGACATGTTTGATGCTTTATTCTCCCTATTAACTGTCTATCATAAAATGATAGTATGGATTCAAAGCTATGTACTGATGTATTTGATGTGAGACTTGTCAGTGAAAAATAGACCTGGAAAATTCTCGTTTGTTGTAAATGTATGTTAAGTGAGCATAACCTCACAGATTTCTTGTTATAAACAAGATATACGCCGGGCTATTCGATGAAATTTACAATACGACCGACACGAGTTAAAACAGACGAACACGCAATTTTATTCAAATGTTTAGTTGTTATGTTTCACCAAATAAAATGAAGGAAAGTGAGGGTTTTCAAATCAACAAAAGGCTACGAATGAGTCTAAAATGACAACGAATTTATGAACGACGGTCAACAAATGGAGACATAAAGGCCCAGCAGACAGGTTTCAGTCTGGTCTTGAGACATCAGTTCGGCGAAACAGGCATTCAGGTCAGACATGCAAACCTCCGCCCGTTTTTTATTCATCATGTTCATTTAATACTAAATGATTCGGTTGAAAATGTTCGTTTCTAATAGCAAAAAACTGGACAGGATTATTGTTTTCAATCAAGATACGGCCAGAATTTTTGTTCAAGGCAAAAATCAGAGTCAGATTTTGTTCACTCATATATCTCAGACTGCCCCCTCAAATCAAATGGTTCGTACCTTAGACTTAAAATATATCTAGAGCTTATAGTGAGTAGTGATCATTATTCAGCTACATGTATGTTATTTTAGACCACGTGAAAACTTCGACTCATCCGAAATTTCGAGTCGACCGAGTTCGATTCAACGAAAGTTAATTAACTGTATGTTATTTTAGAATAGGCTGGGGTGTTTAGGGTTAAACATGCTCAATCCTGTGTTGCTTTGAAGGTGTCATGATAGTCAGTCTCAGCATAATCAATGTGTTACTGTAATTTGAATTTTAAAATGACTGAGTGACGTTTTTTCGACGCATTTGTCAACTCCACCATAGCGAATCACATGACTTTGACATGATAAGTAAATACCAGCGAAAAATATCTTAATAAGTTAATAAGTAAAGAATTGTCGCATAAAAATTCAAGACACGGGAAATGGCAAAGTTCACGAAGTCTAGTCTGATTAATCATTTTACAAAAAAAAAAGTCCGTGCAAAGAGGGGGACGTACGCTCTCTACGCCCCCTCTGGATTCGCCACTGAAAAGGGGGGGCAACCGATTCCCTATATAATCGACCAAATTGTTCTCACAAATGGGGGGCTTTGGCACCCTGTCCCCCCTTAATCCGCCTCCGGTTATGCTTTTATGTATTTTTATTATATAGGAGTTTTATATCATGTACTGAAAATTGTGCAATTTTCTCTTTTTCGATCAAACCTTGTGCATGGTCAAAGCGGCATAACTCAATACGAGTTATCCAGGTTTTATGCACGATAAATCGAAGAAGATTATTCAAATATTAATGAAATTGTTTTTCAGATAAAATCTTTGTATATATGACTGATTGGTTGTTTATTGACTGTTTAACGTCCGTCATGAACGTAAATAATCTGGATGATAAGAGTTTAAAATAATATTTTGATTTATCTTGCTTTGTACTATTATACCGAATTTTCACTCGTGCTAGCTCAGGCTGCCAAAAAAACCTAATCGAAGATATTATTCGTACTTAAAACCGACCCTTTCGCTTACTTCTAAATGCAGTGTATTTGTCGGAGAAGCAGAGCATATCCATTTTAAAGTCTGAAGTATGATTATTCGATTCAACGACCTCAAGGCGATAACGCTACCACGCTGTTTCTATATATAAGATATTTCTATAATTAATGAAAGATACTTATATTGTCAATCAGACAAGACTTTTTCCTTCAGTTACAAGTGTTCTCGTCAATCGAAAAGGTCATTCAACCTCTAGCTCAAAATGTGTATTGTCTGTACATGCATGTAGAAAACACAATTTCTTATGTATGCCGGAAGGGGGTGGGGTGGGGGGTGGTGGTCCTGTCCTTCATTTCTATATTTTAAATTAATTGTTTTGTTAATTATTCTTTATCTTTAACATGTTTAGGAATAATGGCTATTCTGCAATTACTCGGTAATTGTCATGATTATGGTCATCATCATTTCTGTAATCAATACATTTTACACAATTCTTTAGGACCAGATTCTTCTCTATTTTTAATTATTTTGTCTATTTTTTGTATTCTTTTATCTTTGTCCATTATTCTATATTCTGTTACCCCATGCACATCTGCATGTATGTTCATTTGTAATATTTGCCACTGGGAACTGCAGATGTAATAACAATATGCAATTGCATACGAATACGACAACGAATATTTTGAAAACCAATTATTGACCAATAAAGTGCATGTTACATAATAACGAAAAATGTTAGTAATGAAAGTATATATATAGTGCTCTTCGTAATACGGATTTAACTTAAGCAGTTTTTTTGGTAAAACATTTATAACAAATCAAAGTCACAGTGTTTCATATTTTTCATGTGCATAAGAAAAAAGCCCGAAAATCTGTTTTTTTTTTTTTGTATTTGAGGTTTTTGAAATTATTTCATATTTTTAAGCAGTATTTAACATAACATATTTGATTGAAGCATTAATTCAGTTCTATATTTAAACTGTCTTGTAGTTAGCGTATATTAGGGTCTGAAAGAGGGTTTTCTGTTTCTGAATTCCTAATGTTTTGGTTATTTTTCTCCATTCTTTATACATTTACCAATCTCTTTTTTTTTTAAAACTAAGTACTATATTGTTCTCTGTATATATCTCCCATTTTCTCTATTCTTTATATGTTTAGCCCATTGTTATTCTCAAATCTGTAAACCCCTATCCAAACCTTCGTATATAAAATGTCAAAATGTAATTGATCAATTAATTCATCTATTTTCTAAAAATAAAATAAATGGTAAATGTCGAAAAGTAAAATGTCAGGAAAGTCCGCTATAATCAAAGGGGTATGTAAATAATATTTATTATAGATGCAATATTTCACTTGCCATTTTTCCCCTGGACAAAAGTTTTCTGTGATTTTAATAGGAAAAGACGTTTAATTAAAATTCATGTCGAAATAAGGAGACGATCGAACTCTAAATTTTTGATTTTCTAGTGAGGACCAGGTGATTTGATAAGAGTCAGGATAACAATTAATGTAAATAAAGTATTCATTCATTCAATTAATGTAAATAAGAGTCAGGATAACAATTAATGTAAAAATGCAGGATAACAATTAATGTAAAAATGCAGGATAACAATTAATGTAAAAAGTCAGGATAACCTAATGAAAACAGGTTTAGTATGTTGTGTATTGTGTAATTGTTTTAGTCTGTTGGTCTTTTTCTCTTTTAGCCATGGCGTTGTTATTTTCTGCTTATAAGTTTGAATGTCCTTTTTGGTATTGTGTAACTTTCGTTTACCATCGTACCCAACTAAGGGTAACTGCATGGGGTGTACTCCCCTCCTTTAGAACGAATAATTCGGAGAGGGGACAGTGAAATGTTTTCTTAAGCATCCAGATGAAGTCGAAATGGAGACACTATTTTCGCTGCCCTATGCTTGTCATGTTTCTTCCAAAAATCTCTAAAGAATTTCTGCAAGAATTTTGAAAATGCTCATTCTTGCAGATAACCTTCTACAATGTAAACATTTTGACGCTTTCAAATATACCATTTTTCACGATGTGGCCAAAATTAACCGACTTCTTCCCTGTCGGCATGCGTTACAATATTTTTAATTGATGTATTGTGTAATTTGTTCTTGTTCTGATTATGAATATAATATTTGCCACTGAACTTAGTAATAATCATTCTCGACTGATAATAATAAAAAAGATTTTGTGTAAAGAGCTATTTTGATTTAGCTTTGCTTTGTTCTTAGTTTTTTCTTTACTTACCTCATTATTATTTGAGCTATCTTTATTGCTTTTGTCTGCTTTTCTGTTCTAACATACACTATTATGATTAAAAGTTTTTAAAATGCCGAAGACTAGATTTGCAGTTACTTGCAAACCGTTTCATTTTAAAGCGATACAGAACATTAAAGCAGCCGGACTGAATTGTATGATATTTCAATAGGTAAAGGAGTTAATGGATAAACCTACTCTTTAGGTGTCTATAAGTCCGAATTTTATAGAAATAAAACCCTTAAAACTGCTAGTTACCGTGATATATACAGCTAGTTTCCTTTCCATAAAAAAACTAAACAACAATAAAACCGTCTTTTTGAATAGTAGAACTTTATGTTAATGTGTTAACCAGTAGGTATATATACTTTATTTATTGCATTGTAAACTCATCGATATATTTATAGTGCATATATGTACTTATACATGTAGTTAAACATGTACTTTTGTTACATCAAAGGCACGTGTTATCTGTTTTAGAAACTGTATCCCTTAGCCTGTATTTATTTCCCCATTAACTCAACAATAAAGGAAGAGGGTAACCAGTGTTATTGGTTACCTCAAGCTGTTTGTTGTGATCGGGGGAAATTCCATAGAACAAGGATACTTCATTTGTAACCGTCACAAGACGTAAACAAAATGATAAGTACAAATGTACATGTATGTGTGAGTACATTGTCACTGAGGACGGAAATAAAGTTCGGTTTTTAAATTCGAAAGATTCTTGTAGAACATTGCTTTATTTCAATCCATGAATTTCTTTAGAAATAGTATTTATTGAGAACTCTTGAACCTATTATATACATAAGTCTATGGCAAGTCGAAAAAGAAAATACTATCGCTTTAACAAGTATTATAATCGTCCCCCAATTATTCAGGACATATAGCTTCTATCTTTTTCATGAATAAGCATTTAGCATCCAAGTTTTAAATGGTGACTCTTGACTCGAGAAATTAAAAAACAAAAACAAACTATGATTTTCACGATTAATTCTGAAAACGTTCTGCTAGTAGTCTGATGTTTTTATGTATTAATGTCATTTTGTTTAAAATATTTTCTTTGGTTACATCTTCTGACATCAGACTCGGACTTCTCTTGAACTGAATTTTAATGTGCGTATTGTTATGCGTTTACTTTTCTGCATTGGCTAGAGGTATAGGGGGAGGGTTGAGATCTCATAAACATGTTTAACCCCGCCGCAATTTTGCGCCTGTCCCAAGTCAGGATCCTCTGGCCTTTAATGTTAGTCTTGTATTATTTTTAATTTTAGTTTCTTGTGTACAATTTGGAGTTTAGTATGGCGTTCATTATCACTGAACTAGTATATATATTTGTTTAGGGACCAGCTGAAGGACGCAATCGGGTGAGGGAATTTCTTGCTGCATTGAAGACCTGCGGCTGTTGTCTGCTCTATGGTCGGGTTGTTGTCTCTTTGACACATTCTCCATTTCCATTCTCAATTTTATGTTGCTTTCCAAGTGTAAAGGGCGCATAGAAGTTTTTTTCAGAGGGCATGTTCAGTTGATGTATTTTTAAACACTCTTTACTGGAACTGTACATAGCCTGTTGCTAGGAATGGCCAAGTTTGTAGGTTTTGAACATGCATGAACTATTTGCAACTGGACATTTAGCACACAGCAATTACTAGTTATTGTTACCCTGATGATCAAACTTATGAATGGAAACGGGAAATGTGCCAAAGAGCAAAACACAGCCTTAGGCCACCAATAGGTCTTCAACATAGCGAGAAAATACCGCACACGGAGGCGGGCTTCAGCTGGTCCCTTAAAATGTACACGAGTTCAGCAAAAAAAAAGACGTCACACTTAACTCCGAAACATATTTATGAATCAAAATTAAAAAAAATCATACAAGTCTAATAAAGGCCAGATATTCCTGACATGGAATAGACGCAAACATGCAGAGGTGTTAATGTTTCTTGAGATCTCAGCGGCAATACGCAGAGTAAAACACTATTTAAAAGAAGGCGTGGTTAGATTGTCTGTATACTGTCATCATTAACATGCAGACGTTTCTTTAACTCGAAAATTACTTTGAATATTTTTTTCTCAAAGCTTGAAGCTAAATTCTCATTGCGGAAATATTTAATTTAACATTGATGAAAAAAGTGACTGGACTAGTTCAGAAATATGAATAATATAAAATATAAATTATACATAACCACTTCAGAATATAGTACCTCGTTAGAAAAGTATCCATATAGGTACAAATGTAGCTTGTTGCAAAGGTTAAATTTCTGTGCCAATCTTATATACCCATGCATCAAAAATTTGCCACTGGACGAAAAGTAAAAATCAATCAATTAGTCATATTATAACTTACAAAATAGAGAGCCAATAACAAGCGGACGATGAAAAAACTCATAATTTGAATAAAAAGAACAATGATTATCATTTAGAGACACGCCTTTTATTTATGATGCTGTACTGCATTAATTGGCACTTTTCTCACTGTATCTTGGTATATAATCAACTTTTTTATTTTAACTTTTTTTCCGGTGGATGAACTATATTGAACGTCTATAATTTATATTTTCTAAATTGCTATGATATATGAGATTACATTTTCGTCCGGTGAGTGAACTATATTGAACGTCTACTGGGTTTTTTTGGTATGGTTCATGTATTTTCAGAATTGCTATGATGTATGGCATATTTCTTCTGGTGGGTGAACTACTTAGTATTATATTTAACGTCTACCGTTTTTTTTGGGTTATATATTTTCAAAATTGCTATGATGTATGGGATAATATTTTTTCCGGTGGGTATGTTTTTGAATGTCTGTGATGTAAAGGATGCTATTTATATCCTCGCGAGGTGAGAACAAATGGGGGTAATTACGATCAAGATTAATCAACGTCAGACTTCATGACAATTATTTACATCTCCAATACACAAGAGTAAACATTTTATTACCTTTTATTACATAAGGATCAAACGGTTAACTATACTAGCAGTAAACTTTTACTCTAGTAAGGCGGTCTGTGCTTGTCAATATTTGGTGAATTCATGTTTCATTTAAGATATGAACTAAAGGAGAATGATGTAGGGTATAATAGTCGTCATTTGATTAAAAATGTGTGTTTTTATGATCATTATAGATCTGTATTTAGTGCATGTTCATGCATCATCATCTTTTGTTTTGTTAAATATATGGTTTAATTGACTTTCGAACCACTGATATTCACTTCTGCCGTTGGCCTTAGTGAATATAAATTTTTCAAAAGTCAATAATTATAGATTATCGTTGATAATCTCAACGAAATTGATTTTCTCGCTTGAGCCGGTACGGCGAAAGTGAGAAGAGGAATAGAGTTGAGATGACCAATGGTAATCTGTTTACCACTATTTACCTATGATGACGTTGTTAATTTAATCGACAACGGGCACGTGGGTTCTTAGTTTCTAGCGATAATTTTCACATCACTCGACTCCTCTAAGATAGAAAATATCAGTCAGCAAGATCAAAGGAAAAGTTCGTAAAATAGCGACAAAAGTACATCATCAAAAGACAGTACTTGTATAGTATCTTCCACTCAAATCGAAAATTGATAATTTACCAAACTCTATTTTCTTTACAATTGTTGCAATCTGCAAGCATAAGTTGAGTATGTGTCTGGTTTTCCGAAAACTATCTTTAACAATATACATGTATATATTCTCGTTTTTATATAGATTAGACTGTTGATTTTCAAATTTGAATGGTTTTACACTAGTAATTTTTTGGGCCCTTTAAAGCTTGCTGTTCTGTGGGATCCAAAGCTCCGTGTTGAAGGCCGTACCTTGACCTATAATGGTTTACTTTTATAAATTGTTACTTGGGTGGAGGGTTGTCTCAATGGCACTCATACCACATCTTCCTTTATCTATATACACTGGCACATAGGAAAATAAAATGATTTTACACTATGAGGCCATGGTGTTTATCGACACTATACTTTGGCACTCAGGAAACTAAAAAATAGTTTTACAATAAGGCCAACGTGTTTATCGCGTTTACACACATGGCATTTAAACTACATAACTTGCCAAATGTCTTGGCAGTCGCCCCATCAATTTACATAACGACGAAAATCTATTTCGTAACATTAATGTGAATTGTTTGGATAAACGTGCGGTAACTCACTTAGTGCTTTATACTATTAACATTTCATAATATCTCCCAGGATGCACTGCGATTGTACCCTGGGCCTTGAACGCATTAATTAGATAGCAAAATGTGGTCCGAATCTGGACACTTTTTCAAAATTTCGTCACTGTGCATATGTGTTATAGCGGTTAGTTCAAATGATTTTAATGTGTAAAACTTTGTTCATATATATGTAACGGATTATTTCAAATGTCCGCATTTTAAGGATTTTCCCCGAAATTTTACTCAATATGTTATTGGTACCGGAAACAGTCGTAGAGATGGTAAGTCACGAGGTCTGTGAGTTTGAAATTTGCATCCTGAGTTTTTGTTAAAGAGACGATTTTGTGGTTGACATTTTTGCTTCCTTACAATATATATGTTCCGGACCATATGAATATTTGGACCATACGCGTATGGTCATGACCATATGCGTATACTCATATGGTCCGACCGTACGCGTATGGTCGGACCATATGAGTATATACTCGTATGGTTATTGACGGACCGGACCATATGAGTATTTTGACCATCTAGATATTTTTTCAAAACGTTTCAATAATACAATAAACTTTATCTAAAAAAATACAATGATGGTAACATGACAATGTATTAATTTAAAGGCTACGTTAAAATTAAATATTGATGCCAAAGTTAATTTTCATCGCTTATTACATTTTTGCATGTAGGCTTATGATGCCATTTACTTCCACACGGTAACAATTTTTTTCGCATTTGCACGTCATCCTTTTCAGTTACACCCTTTGTTTGCAAGTGAAAAGATAGTCTTCTCTGCAGCTGCGTGCAGTGATGCCGGGGTTTTGGGTTATTCCGATGTGTCTACGGTGTTTAGGAAGCTCTAGATTTCAAATATCGTAATATGACTACAGTACATCATATTCACAAAACAATTTAAATAAAATATGTTCCTTGCCAGTGACTTCTTGTGTAACAGTTTATTGAGAAATTTTTGGAAGTTATCTTTTCAAGACGACATATTGCTATTCACTCGTAATAGCAAATCGGTAATGGACATCGGTATAAAATGTGTTTATTATAGTTTTGACTAGGTAGTAAAATTAACTATGTGAAACTTCTTATTTTTTATTTAATTAATCTCTTTATTATAATATGATAATAAAATGACCTATATGATAGCGTAATTTTAAGGAACGATCATACCATATGAAGAGTTTAGAAATATTCAAAGTAAACTGTAACAGAGTGTTAATTACCCCGACCATACACGTACGGTCGGACTTTACGTGATGGTCGGACCATATGAGTATATACCCATATGGTCATGACCATACGCGTATGGTCCAAATACTCATATGGTCCGGAACATATATATATATAGAACTATATTGCTTACGCAGGCGATCCAAGTTTGTAGTTCAAAAGGGTTCAATTCGTTTACTTCTACTATCAACTTTTTTTTTGTTGACAACTTGCGACCGGCGTCTTTAAGATAATATCAAAACTAACCAGGTCATTAACAGTCTAAATCAAAGGTCATTTGACTTTTAAATGTTTTTTTTTTGTATTTAAGCGTTGTGATGCTGGTATGGTCATGCTTGTAAATCGCGTTTATAGGATAACGAATGAAGCACAATTAAGTCTCTAACCAACTGACTACATATTCAATATGACAATTATTTTGTCAAGTGATGTACTTTTATTTTCTGAATCAATTAGTGCATTTAGCATTCAATACATCAGTCGCATGTATATATAATTCGCATTAATTAAAATAAATTTTGGTGCGTAGATGTCTTTTCGATGTCCTACTTGTACTATTCTAAAGTATACCAATATCGAAACGCTCTATGTCTGAGATGTTTTTAAACAAACAAATTAACTGTTTACTCAAACAAGAATAACACATATTACATAATTTTGTAAATCGTTATTTCCAACATTAATGGCAATTAGTTCGGCACTAAGATCAAGTCCTCACGGTACACTACGATAATTTTGCTTATTGTATCTCATTTTTTCAAACTCTTCACTCAATTGCTTTTTGAAGGAAATCAGACAAGAACGTCTATTTGTCCGTGTAAGCTATATAAATACACAGCCAAGTATGAACATAATTTTCGGGGGAACTGGTCTATTAAAGGCTTCTTGAACCATTTCATCTCTTTAAGGGCCACATAGCTTGTGAGTTGAAGAAAAACACGCCTGCCTCTATATAAAATCCCTCTTCGTTCAGTGCCCGTCTACAAGAGGGACGAAAGATACCAAAGGGACAGTCAAACTCACAAATCAAAAATAAACTGACAACGCCAAGGCTAAAAATGAAAAAGACAAACCGACAAACAATAGTCCACATGACACAACATAGAAAACTAAAGAATAAACAACACAAACCCCACCAAAAAATAGGGGTGATCTCAGGTGCTCATGAAGGGTAAGCAGATCCTGCTCCACATGTGGCAACCGTCGTGTTGTTTAAGTGATAATAAATCCGGTAAGTAGTCTAATTCGGAAGGTCACATTCATGAAAGGGAAGGGGATTGTAGTTACGACGTAAGGAACATATCCGATATCATTTGTAAAACGGTTATTCTATAACGGCCAACCAACTCGTGATGGCGTCCGTAAAATTTACGAAGGGATGATTTCAACTTCACCATTTGGAACTCTTGATTTAATAGCTTCCTTGTGAGCAGCAACCCTCTATCAAGAAAATCATGAGAGGAAATGCAAGCACGGGAATATCGTATAAATTGGGAGATATATACCCCGTATGCAAGTGCTGCTGGAATGTTGCTACTTAGAAATGGAAAGTTCACAATTGGAATTATTTAGTGAAAGTACATCATCTATATAGCGGAAAGTAGAGTTAAAGGATATTGCTAACTTCTTGTCTTTCTTCCTAAGAAGTTCCTGCATGAAGTCCGCCTCATAATAATAAAGAAACAAGTCGGCAAGTAGAGGGGCACAGTTTGTTCCCATTGGAATGCCGACAGTCTGTTGAAAAACACGTCCTCCGAACGTAACAAATATGTTGTCAATCAAGAAATCAATCATCTTGATAATATCAGTTTCAGAGAATTTTTTGTTTGAATCAGAGTGATCCTTTACAAAGTAGGATTTATCCCTTCCTAAGACAAGATACTTGTATCTACGTTGGCCATTCTTGTTTATGAAGCAAAGCAATACCAACTTTTTCAATTTGTCTTTTAGTTTGGAATGTAGAATACTTGTGTAAAGAGTAGAAAAGTCAAATGTTTTAATACTGTTACAAGATGAAACTTCCACACCAATCTGTCTTCGTTTAGTTGCAGTCTTAATTCCTCACCCATCTCCCCGATCGACCGACGTTGAAGAGCCTATACCACTGGAATTATTTTTAATTTGTTTTTGTACAGAATATACACGAAATAGTTGCTAATGGACGTTAAGAGAAATTATATATATATATATTAATCACTGCGTTTTCGGATTTTGAAATAAAGATATACATGTAGCCATACGAATTCTCATATATTAATGTTGTACGTTATGGCAGATGTTTGAAATTTTCTGTTTTAACTTATTTCACTTCTTTAGACTCTGGACGATAAAGTTTAGACTAGTGTCGCTAGTGGAAGACTGTATTTTGACCTCTAGATGTCGTTTGGTTGTTTGTGTCGTTAATTTGCTGTTGAAAAATACATCATAGTATTCTTTTTATGTATTTTATATATATTTGGTACTAATATCAAATAGGAACATTTCATAGATATATTTATACAAACAATATTTCAAAAATAGATAAACAACCTCGCTGTTTTTATACGCCATTTGCAGACTATTTATCAAGGTCGTTATAGGTTGCTTACTTTTTGATTTGTCAGTGCTTTTTTTAGTTTGGCAATTACGCTATGTCTTATTTTGACCTTTCTAATTGTTGACTTCTCGTTCCCAATTACTGTTAACATACAAGACATCCATATCACTATTTTTGACGCATAATAACATGGCCTGATATTAACACAGATAGCTAGAAATTTATATGTCAAATGAGACGGGGAATATGTTGTAGAGCTTACTAAATGCATACCACAAATACGAAAAAATAACAATTAATTAATTAGTACTTAACTGTTACTGTCGTTTAATGTTAACGATATAACTGAAAGATGCGTTTGGCACTAATTTTCTTGTCACCATAGCGACGAACTGCTTAAATTTCAATTAATGGAAACAAGTATAAACTATATATACTTTTGTACATTGAAATAAAACTGCTTAATATTCCTGATATAATCAATATAAGGGAGGGTTGTCCTCACGAATGGTCTTGTAGGAGGTCTTACTACTTCATTTTTGTCGGATTTTATGAAAATTTTAGATTTATTCTAGCAATGACTTTAATGAGTTTGAAAAACAGCGCCGATTTACTATATTGTACGGAATCATATCGTCTTGGAGATGTAAATTGCATGTAAAATTGCATTGTCAGTTCTCTCTCGCCTACAATTGATTTGACTCTCGGGTCATGTTCAAGGTTGCAGGATTCTTTGAGTTGACTTTCTATTCAAAAGTGAAGCAATCTCTAATTTGACTCTTAACTTTTATTCAAAGTTGCAGGTTTGTCCAATTTTAATCTGAATTCATATTTATTAGGTTTGACTTTCAATTCCTCTTAATAAAACTAATTTCATATTCAAAGTTGCACGAACCAATTATTTTATTCTTAATTCTTATATTTATAGATGAATGAAACTCTTATACGACTCTTTATCCCAAAATTGGCTGAAAGAACCTCTAATTCAGCTTTAAATTCCTATTCCAGGATTATCCAGTTTTACTCTTACTAGTATTCTATACTATTAAATGACCTCATTTTGTGTGTCGCTTCTCTTCCTTCAACAATAAATTGATCATTATGACTCTGTGTCCTATAGCTACCATGCATAGTCCTATTGTCATCCTTACTTATGATTATTCTGTTTGGGTTATTTTGGGAGTAAAACGTAAAAAAATACGTCCGGGTACTGTTTCTGTCATCGGACAGACGTTTAAGCTGAAGGACGCCTCCGGGTGCGGGAGTTTCTAGCTACATTGAAAACCCATTGGTGGCCTTCTGCTGTTGTCTGCTCTATGGTCGGGTTGTTGTCGCTTTGACACATTCCCCATTTCCTTTCTCAATTTTATGATTTAAATCTGTCATTGTTTAAGCTTGAAGATTCATTTATTCGATTTTCAATTCCATTTCCAGATTGTTGATTTTGTGGTGTCATTCTCAGCAGGATATCTGAAGTATCCCCCTTCTCCCTTATATTCCTGTTAAGTTCGCATAATACCTTTGTTGACTCTTAGTTTCTACTCATGGTAGTAAAATTCTCTGATTTCACTCTTATTTCTTATTCAGAATATTTCCGGAATTCTGATTTAGCTGCTTGTTCATGTTCATGATGATTACTTAAATAAAAGCAAAAATGGTTTTGCCGTCAGTTGCCTACAAAATGAACGTTTGTATATCTTTATAATAAGTTATCTTAGGTCATGCTTAAATTGATTTATTGTTGTTTGTTTAACTTCTGGTGGCAAATAGTTCATGCATGTATTGAACGTATAGGACATTTTAAAACATTTTTTATGGAACCAAATGTACAAATCGGATACATTTTATACTTGGTTGTAAAATTTTTCCCAAACGTTTACTTCTCTTAATTCCTTGTCATCGAAATAATACAAATTCAACCAATCAATATATATGTGTTTCTTTTATTTCCTTAATCACACAATAACACTAAACAGGTGTTAATAACGGCAAAGCAATACACATTTCGTCATGTTTTAATTCACAAAGAACACAATCAATAGAGATAATACTTAAATTTCTAAATATATAGTGTTATAGATATCCTTTCTGATTAACTTTAGCTAATAAAAGGAGACATACATAAGTCATCGAAACTCGGCTCGATGTAAAAAAAGAGGATGTGGTATGATTTGCCAATGAGCTGACATCTCTCAACACGAGACCAAATGACACAGAAATTAACAACTATAGATCACCGTACGGCCTTCAATGTCCATGTTGACGCTATTAACTTTTTCGGTCATAATTACAGAATTATTGAACTTGTTTTTATTGATAGAGGTCATATGGTTGTACATCCAATGAATGAAGGGATACAGTGATATTTATTTCCGTAACAGTCCATCTTTTTTTCAATGAAACTTGCGTACACATTTGACCCATAACTGCTGGTGGACGTTGAACCTAGTCAAGTAGTCAGCACTTGGTTTTGACATGAAATATTACTTTTTATTTTCATTTTATTTCGTAATAATTTGAAACACTAAGGCTTTTTTTTTACATAGATGACCATTGACGGCACAGTTTGTCGGACCTTTTGTCTTGCAGAGATTTTAAATTCATGTTCAATTTGGCCAGTCATTTTTCTTTTATTCCTGCATCGTCGATATGTCTTATGGAAACGAATCACGTATCTGGCGATATGAAATGCTTACTGTTAACAAAATGTAATGTATTCTGTATAAACGTCAGCCTAAATTAATGTTTATTATGTAAATAAAAATCTGCAAAGACGTTGCATAATTAATATAGAAATCATCAACAAATCTGCAAACGATGAAACATGTAAGAGTAACGAATAAATGTAGCAATCTGCCAACAAAATCAATTCCCAAAATGTCAGCAACACGTTTATATTTGGCAAAAGACAACCACATAGTTCCTGACTTGGGTCACGCATATGAATTAAACAACATCGTTGTCATAGTTAGTTAGATCTAAACCCTCTCCGACTACACGTGTCTTAAACTCAATATTATTAGATTTGTTCGAAATGTTTCAATAGTATTTCAAACAACCGCATAACAAAAATCTATAATACACGAGAACAATCACAGTATGAAATTTGATCGGTTTTGGTCGGGTTGTTGTCTCTTACATACATTCCTCATTTCCATTCTCAATTTTATGACAGAACGTATGAGGTTCAAATTGAAAAACAATATTGGTGTTTTGAACTTAATTAAACTTGACCTATGATGATGGAAGTGTTTAACGACATTGACTGGCTTTTCAGCCTTCGCACGACTGGCTCGGTGTCCGAAGTCGTTTGGTTAGCTTTTAAATATTTTCTGCAGTGGGTCAGGATCAGGTCAGGACGCCATTTAAGGTAGGCCGCCGTCTTGGATTTTTTTAGTTTATTTAGTTTTTACTATTTGGATGTTTCTTTATCTCACAACGAATGTCGCAAGTTTCAGGGCCAGATTGGTCAGCTTGGCAGTCCGGTAACCACGATGATGGAGTACTGGTAGATGAGTCTCGGATGTAGTATTAAAGATGACAGGAAGCATTATCAGGACCAAAGTCGTGAGACAGTGAAATGAAGGGTTCATCATCCAACACCTAGGATACAGCCCTAGTGCTAAGGAGAGTGCTTCGTTCTTTGCACGTAAAAGAACCTTGTTAGCTAATCGATGTGTCTATAAGTGACATATGGCCAGTGGCGGATCAAGAAATTTTGATGAGGATTGGATGGGACCACTATCTGTCTAAGAGGATGCCCGCTCCTGTCATGCTTCAGTATTCCCTTAAATATCAGCCAGTGCTACTCCATAAAAGAAAGGCCTTGTCCTTCCCCCTAAATCCGCCTTTTGTTGCAAAAAACATCCAACATACGTGCATTCATTTTTTTCAGCGACTTCCAAATTTCTCGCCTTTCATGATGGACCTACCTTGCAGAATCTGCTAATAGTATCAATTATTCAAATGAACAGTTCATGAATATGCATGAAGTATTTGCCAATGGACACTAAGTAAGCTTCAATCAATTATCCAATCAAAGATTTATCGCTAGCAACCGGAAGCTGCCTGACTTACTTATCCGTGTGACTATTACTCATCCTGGTATAACAAATAATAAGAGTTTTTAAAATATTAACAGTTCTTAAGTAACATGGACATGACAAAAGATGATTAAATATTAAAAAGATAACACGTGATAATTAGATTATTGCAATAAATGGATTGTTATGTTTCATTATAAAGGGAGTTAATAAATAGCATTTATTGCAATATAACAAACGACTTATTAAGGTTACATGGAATAATAAGACGTATATTGGTATATCGTACATCAATATAAAATCCTTAAGTAGACACTTGAGTTTGTAGAAATACACTCTTAAGTGAAATAAAAATGCTAAAAAAATACCATGATGCACAAAAACATAAGGATATCTTTTCTTCCTGATCAGAAACTGAAAAACCGAGGCCGGACAGACTAAAGTCAAAATTGTAAATTCTTTAGTTAAATATATATTTAGATTTATTTAAAAACTACCGATGAATTACACTAAAATATAACTATAGTCTAGTACTTGTGGCTATTTTTCTTCAATTTTTTTTTTACCCGTCTCGCCTCCAGAGTTCTAAGGATCATTTTATAGATTATGCATATGTGTTACCACCAGAGAAAACTTTTTCTTGTGGTTTTGGCGGAGAAATGGACCGAACTATTTTTGTAACTTCTCTATTTCCTAAATTACTGACCATTTATATTGTGAATGTTAGTATGGCTTATCATTTAAACGGCTATGCAAGTCTACATGTACCAAAAAATGTAAGTATACAACTTATATTTTTGTGTTTAATTACCGATAAAAACAACACATTTTTGAATAGTAAAATAAAATTCTAACTAGATATTGCATGGTTTTCAATCAAATTTAATGCTATTTTGAAAAAAAGATGACAATTTTAAAATTTGTTCATATTAGATTATCATATTTCTAAGTAACTTACTTATGGATTTTTTAACGACCTTTGACTAGCTATTTGTTTAGTTGACACTATTCCGTTTAATTCATAGGTTTTAAAACGAGTGAGAATTGAATGTGATCGCTTAATAACGAAAGCCTTCATCATATCACTTTCTATTCCTCACAAGAAGTTTTAAAGATCCCGATGTTAAATCTTTATGCCAGCTGGGTCTAGACAGCTATATATATACATGTATTGTATAATAAGAAAGTCTTGTACTGGCATCCGGATGATCGAAAACAAACTATTATAGTACAATTGGTAAATAGTGAGTTAATAACAATAACATCACAATTAATGTAGAAGTACTAGTAATTCGTACCAATTATCATATAAATATATACTAGTAATAAATTTTCTTAACAAGTTTATAAATAGTTTATTATATAATATTCATCATTATTCTTAAACTGAAAAACGTTTTTGTTTTTTTGTTTTTCTCCATTCTGTTTAAATAGCTGCTTTTCCAGAATATGTAAATTTCATTATCCATGATAGTTTCAGTATGAATGATCAGTATGAATGAACAGGTATAGATATTTTATATTAAATTTTAGTTTTAGATATATGTTATTTCTTAGTTGTTATTGGTTTTGAACTAGCTGCTAGTAACTACCAGTACTGTCAGATCTGTAATTTGTGTCTGTTTTGTTTAAAGGATGTACAAATATCCTGCAAAGTCTTGTTTATTGAAATATTTCGGCGGGTATATTATTAGTGAGCAGTAGCTCGCAGTTTTACTTGTTTTTTTTTTTACAGTTGTTTTGTTTTGTATCGATGTGAAGAGTTAAAAATATGCCTTTTTCAACTATTTTGTTTTGTTTGTTCTCATGTTGTTCTGTTACAACACTGTCCCAGGTTAGGAAGGGTTGACTCCTTCAAACATATTTAACCCATCCATATTTCTATAAATACATGTACCTGTCCCAAGTCAGGCATCTGGGTGTTCAGTGGTTGGTTCATGTCTGTCATATTTGTTTTTCGTAAACTATATTTTTATAAAGTAATCTGTTATATTTGTGTTCTAAATTTAATTGGTTTATATTTTTCATGTTGAGGCCTTTTATAGCCGAACTAACGGTATTGTTTTTTTTCCCCATTGTTGAAGGCAGTACGGTTGCCTAAAAGTGATTGCATCTACTATAATTGAATTGTGGTGGAGATCTGCCTCATTTGAACTCATGTCGCAAATGGAGAAGACGTTGCTAAGTTGTAGAACTTGTGTCTGATCCTTTTGTCATTTTGAACAATAAATATGTTTAAATTATTAAACTCATACCGCATCTCCTTATTTTTGTACAGTACCTTGTAAATACATATTTTATTTATGCAAAAGTTCAAGAATGATTGTCCATTTGTAATCCGGCATTAGCATCATACTGTTTAAACTCATTTTTTTTAATCTTTTTTTTTTTTTTATTGGGGTGTTTTGAGGGATTGAATGTTGCGGGTGTATTTTTTAAAATCGGAGGGTGTATTGATCTCCAATCTTATATTGAATAGGATTGTCAGTTTTCCTGACGAATGACGTCGGTGGCAGTACAGCTGTTTCAATAAAATATGACGGCCAAAGTCGTGCCGAAAGTAGCGTTGATCACAAATAATCAATAAATCAATTTTATTTCGAGTCTTTGGACATATGTTGAATATAAATGTAGATTATGACGCCATCACGATTATAGGATTATTCATCATGATTAAACGCGTTCAGTTATATAATCGCTTAATCAAAGATTGGTATCATGGATTACAATACATGTCTTTCCAGAAGAAGGACAATGCATTTGAATTTAAGAGATACATTCTTGAGGTTTTGTACGAATCTAAATTTAGTTAGTACTAGAACACACCCGTGATATCGCGGGTTCGTGACTGAATTAAAGTATATAACTATGCGTAAGCCTTATTTAAGTATTGGTATTGTCATCTGAAAAAGTCATGCCGATTATAAGATACACAGTTTGCTCTGCTTTCAAAATCTTTCTGTTTGAACCCGTCGACCTTGAACTTATCAATTATTGGTAATATTAATTATTTGGAAAACAAAAGGTTCTGGAATGGAGTATGTTTTAATCAACAGGATTGTCCTATATTAGTTATAGATAAAGTTGAATTCTTTTATTCGCTGTTTTACGGCATGCCCGCTAACAAATTGAAAACTGTACCTATATGCCTTATTTTAAGTCCAGATTTTTAGAATTCGTATTGTTATCTTAGAAAGTCTTACTGATTGAAATACTACAATAGGGACAAATTTGACAATGATTAAATTTAGTAGTGTCAACCCTGTGATTATGACCCGTATATATAGCAAAATCCCAAATACACCGTTTGGTGGTCCGCCTGTCAGATGCGAAACGTACAGATAAGATAATAGGTAACAGATGAGTAAATATACTATTAGTATCGGTATCGGATTCGACCCGGAACTTGTTAATTATTGGCAATATCAATTATGTTGAAAACAAAAGGGTCCCGGGGGGGGGGGTGTAATTTTTAACCTACAACATTGTCTTATATTAGCTATATATAAAGTTGAATTCTTTAATGTTTACTTGATGACGGCTGACAAATTGGACATTGTTATTTTAGTATTATAGATATTCTTTGGTAAAGGAGACAAGGAAAGACAACTCGGGTATAAAAAGGTACAGTTCTTAAAAAGTAATCGAATGTATAATTAAGACAAGTTTTAAAAAGAGAAATATAGAAGACTGATTTCAAGTTCCTAACTCACTGAGTATTTTGTGTGCGTCATTATTATAAAACAATTACAAATGAGATTATAAGCCCCTACTCTTCATAACGTTTGTTTGTTTTTTTTTTTTTGTTTTTTTTTCATCGAGCCTGCGTCATTTTTTTTTAAAACCCTACATTTCGTCGTCTGTGTCGGTGGTCTCTATGGTAATGTTTGCCTCAAGGGGGAGGGGACCATAAAACGTACGAACACAGCCTTTAAAATGGTATTTGCTGCTTCTTCGCTAAGCACATCGGAAGTAAAGAGTAAGATGAAAGACTATTCGGTTCGAAAACACAATAATGTGTCCGGGTATGGTGGTATATCTTCCTGCAGACAGTCTGTTACATTGTGAACAAGCACATCAAAACATCTGGCTTAATTTTTAGGTCTAGTTCAAAAGAGGGTTATATTTGATTTATATTACATCAGCATGTTCGGGTCCTTAATGGGCACATGTATTTGTCGCTGGATGTTAAATATACATCATTATCAACTCATCTGTAACCCCCATCGGGACCTTCTTAAATCGAAATGTGTCAAATTTTCTTCTTTTTTTATTTAGGTTTGATTTCTCTTTCAGGGTTTATGGTTATATTTGTTGACCCATTTCTTTTTTTTTTTTTGGCACAGGACGTTTGGGCTTTACTACCTGTAAAACGATGGGACATTTGCGATTCAATTATTATGGACATTTACGCTTTAAATTTTGATTGACCTCTAATAAATTGACCGGAAAATTGCGCTTTTTACCTGTAGTCGTCTACCTGTAATTTCAATGAGAAGTAATCATTACGTTAATAAATTTAACTTTAATATTATAATATATGTGTTATTAAATCGACAAATGGTCAAGAATCCTTCCATACCCACTACATGTATAATGAAAAGTTCTCCTCGACTCAGTCGGCTATTTTTATCTTTTTGAAGAGTATCATTGGACATTCGGTGAGTTACCTTAAGATTCTTATATTGATGAACAGGCAACCCAGTCAAGAATTGAGAAAGATAAACTTGATTATGTACTAGTATTTAAAATGTGGGCGAAATACCAGTCAGAACAGATAACAAGAGCTAAAGTTCACTCCTTGGGCTTCAGAAATTACTGTAAAACGGATCTGTGATGACTATACGTGTTTTTATGTCTTTAGAATGTTTACTTTTAGTTGTATTTAAACTTTTAAACCTATATCAATGAGCTATCATGATACGAATGAAATGTGTTATGAAATGATTTTTAAACCTTTAAGGGACGGCATCAAAAGATCAATGTAAGATTAAAAAAAGCTTAATTCAAATAGTTAGGGGGGAGTGGTGAACTGCTGCAAGATTAGGTTATCCGACATTGATTTTTACATATATCCATATTGGTCAATCAATTTTTCCCAAATTAAGTTAAGAGGGGGGGGGGGGGGGGTCAGTGAAAAAACTAAGTGAATTTGAATTTTTGATGTCGTCCCTAATCATAAAGAAAAATATGACTTTAACTCTGCCAGGTCAAATATGTCGGTCCCAAGCCCGGATAGAAGAGGAGGATAATCATAAAAACAAAATATTGCAAAATCGGAAATGTCCTTTTTTGAAAGCGCAAATGTCCTATGATTTGAAGCGCAAGTGTCCAAAAAAGAAAGCGTAAATGTCCTATGATTTGAAGCGCAAGTGTCAAAAAAAGAAAGCGCAAATGTCCTATGATTTGAAGCGCAAGTGTCAAAAAAAGAAAGCGCAAATGTCCTATGATTTGAAGCGCAATTGTCTAAAAAAGAAAGCGCAAATGTCCAAAATAGAAAGCGCTAGTGTCCCGCGCCGCTTTTTTTAAACGTTAGTAACTTAACATAGTAGCCTGGAAAAAAATAACTTTCTTGTGTATATGTTCTGAAAAGTATGGTACACAAATTACCGTAACGATTGCACGCCATATTGAAGTTGTTTGCATAATTGACGCATCTGTTTGTCGAAAAAGTTACGTTTGTACGGAAGCGTATTAGGGATTTTAGAAAGAGTAGACATGGTCTCAAATTATTAAAGCGTCATCCACACAGTTTGGCAATTTATATTCAGAAATTGGTTTTGTTCTTAGATTAAGATATGTATTAGCATTTAATATTGAAGAGTTTCATTCGGAAAAAACATGCATGTTGACAGAAAAAAAATGTTTTCCCATATTCCATGTTTTAGTTTCCACGACACTGTCATAGGATCGTCAGATCTGAGGACATTTAGCATCACAGTTTCAAAGGCCTGTTTGGTTTCCCAATAGCATGTCACTGACTTTGCCTTGTTTGATAAATCAAGTAGCCAAAAATGCCATGCATATTCAGGACGACCAATGAGCTGCTCAGTTTTATAGTTTTGGAATTTTGAAATGTTGGTTCTTTTTTCTGGAACATTGATTAAACTCTAAAAGTTGGCATTCTTATGACAAAACTATTAACCCTTGTCTTTATGTATTAGACTGTTGAATAAAAGTTTGTCGTAATATAGGTGTTTCGGAATAACGGGGTTGTCTTGATACACATATCTGAAGTCCAGACTTTAATATGTATTTGAACGTGAAACATATTTTATTTATTCTTCGGCAAAAACAAGATATTCTATCTAAAATAACCTCTTTAAAATGGTTTAGTTTATTAAAATATGCTTATCAAGTTTATGATGTATATGACTCTCCGCTTGCTGATATAAATGACAGTGAATGTGAAATTTTGAGTTAAAAAAAAGTCGAAATTTCGAGTTAAGACAAATTCGAAATTTCGAGTTTTAAAAAAAGTCGAAATTTTTAGTTTAAAGTCGAAATTTCGACTTTTTATAAAGTCAAAATTTCGAATTCTAAAAAAGTCAAAATTTCGACTTTTTAAAAAGTCGAAATTTCAAGATTTTTGAAAGTCAAAATTTCAAGATTAGAAACGTCAAAATTTCGAGTTAAAGTCGAAATTTTAAGATTTGAAATGTCAAAATTTCGACTTTGAAAAAAAAGTTCACTGCCAATTTTATTTTTTCTATGTCCCTTATACGCTTCCGTACGTTTGCATTCTTCATATGCAAAAGGTGTATGTTAAGGATGTAGTCAGGTGAAATTTAAAATTGATACTTTAAGTCAGAAGAACATCAGTGAAGGATTGATTGATTGATTGTTGGTTGCTAATTAACGTCCAGTGGCAAACATTTCATCCATGTTCAAGACGAGAACAAGTTTACTATACATACAATAGGTTGGTCTTGTAATAGAGGCCATCCGGGATGAAGGTCTGGGTAATATGGACTGCCACTCGAAAATGAGGGTATATTGGATAGGGACACGTATGCCTTGCAAGAGGCCACCTACGGACCCACCAAAGGGCATCAGTGAAGGAACAAAATAAGCTAAAATACTAAGGTTATGGAACTCCTTCTTGTGTGATATTTGATTTAAAATATTTGAAAATAATTGATTAACACACTCGAATTCGTCTTGGGTGATAATTGTTCCCCACCTCCCGAATGTTAATCTTTCCTTACACCTTAATCCAAATGAATAAATAATAATAATAGAAATAATATAAAAATATTTTGACACTTAAATACAACGTTTCTTCATTTTAACTTTAAGCTTTTTTAATGTTAAGTTCATAAGTGAAAGTGATTACGTGTAATATATTATCTATGATGAGTTTTTACAACCCTTTAATTTAGAGAATCAGTGGCGGATCCAGAACTTTTCATAAGGGGGGGGGGGCCGCTGACTGACCAAAGGGGGGGCCACTCCAGTCATGCTTCAGTGATTCCATATATAATCAACCAAATTTTTCACACAAAAGGGGGGGGGGGGCAAGGCCCCCCTGGATCCGCCTATGAGAATTAGTAATTACGTGTAATATATAAATAGATTTGATGAGTTTTTACAACCCTTTAGTTTAGAGATTACGTGTAATATATAAATAGATTTGATGAGTTTTTACAACCCTTTAGTTTAGAGAATAAATCAGACCACCCGCATCTTTGCATTATAAAATATTCATAACCGTTTTGCACTGGACATAGGTCAATTAGAAACCCAATAAAGCAAAACACAACAATCATATATACCATCTTTTATGAAATTATTTATATGAATGAATTTGCCAATTCGACTTACTATTGTATACGGATCGAAACGATACATCATCGCTAAACATATTAATAGGTTATGGAACACTTTTTTGTGATAATTTTTTTTTATGCGGAACTAAAAGGCCGACTCGGACTTTTACCTTATGCTCGAGATTGGCATTATCTGGGGTCTCAACTCATAAGAAAAATCTAGAATTTGCTTAACATTTGGTAATGACCTTTTAATGAGCTATTGCAGTCTTCTATGCAAAGAAAAATGGATGTAGCCTGGGATCATGTCTCACTTATATACATCATTACGCCTGACTCTATTCACGAAGAAAAAACATTGTGTCAGGATGCTAGGCTAAAGTTGGTGATATTGGGCAGAATACTTTGCCCTGTATCGAAGGAAAAAAACAAAAGGAATTCGAACAGCAGACACAAATTCCTAAACCTGATCTGACTATTATCCTAAACGATGTTAAGTTTAAGGCGTGTGATATTGTGAGTTTACACTATTGTTTCAGATAAGGGTGAAGGTTGGTACCTATTAAAACGTTTAAACCTGCTACATTTGTTTACACCAGTCCTAAGTCAGGAACCTGATGTTCAGTAGTTGTAGTTTGTTGATGTGGTTCATTAGTGTTTCTCGTTTCTCCATTTTTAAATAGATCATAGACCGATAATTTTCCCGTTTGAATGGTTTTACAATTAGTAATTTTTTGGGACCTTTATAGCTTGCTGTTTTATGTGAGCCAAAGCTCCGTGTTGAAGACCGTACGTTGACCTATATATGCTATAATGGTTTACTTTTACAAATTGTGACTTGGATGGAGATTTGTCTTATTTGCACATATACCACATCTTCTTATATTTTTCTACATTATTAAAATAAAACCTTGACGTCAGTTTCTCTATTTTTTATTGAATTTTGCTGAACCATCTTTTACAAACAGTCAACATATGTATAGTATATGAATGATCTATATAAACCAATATACATCTGAAAAGATAGTTAATAGCTAAATATAGCACATTAATTTCAAAACGAAACATACATATTGATGCTAATTACTTCCCTCGAGATCTCTGGTACATCTTATATTATATATACATTTCTTATGGGTAATAAACATAGAAAATAAGTCATTTTATTGTCATTATTGCTTCACTTTTTTTTATCAAAATAAGAAGGCCTAGGCCATATTTTGAATAATTATTTTCAAACCTACTAGTCGACAATGGAAACAGTACAACCTGAAAATGAAATTGCTGTACAGATTGAATCTATTTTTACAACAAAAATTATAATTTTCGTTCAATACTTCTTTTTATGTTAGATCGCTTTAGCCTTAAAGACATCTTCCATAGCAAGGACAGAAGATTTTTAACTCGGCAATCTTTAAACGTAGGACTAAAAATGTCGTTTGATGAAATTGGATACCCTACATTGATACTTTTCAATTACTTGTGGTCAAATCAATGAAAGATCCCACTCCTAAATTTGGAAAAGTTTATTCTGTATTGGCAATAATATCAAATTTCCAACAAGATATTTATATATCTTGTTGAAAATTTGATACATCCAATCGGAATAACGCCCTCGTAGGTGTATCTATACAATCAAAGAACAGACTTCACTTATAAATCATCGAGTGGATCTCCGATGAATACCAATTGTCATACGACGCGATAGACATAAACATAAATATTAATAAACACTCATGCAGGCACTTGCAATCGTATATTAATATTTGTCTATATTCTATTTCCGCTTGAACTCATGTCATTGATTAAAAAAAATATATATAAATCATGATCGTTGAACCTGATTAAGTATGATTTTTTGAATTCAGAATCAGACATCGAAATGTGTGAGTGGCTTCCTAGTTTCACTTTCCAATGTCGACATTTTTTTATTTTGATAACTGAACATGCTTAACAGATGCGTAACATATCCCCAGCTGAGGGTAAAATTGAAGGTGGATTGAATACGTATTCAAATGATTGAAATTAATGACTTGCAAGCCAACAATATTTACCGATATTTTTGCTTATTTTGACGAAACAGGTTCAAGCTGACTGCAAATAGCGAAATTATATTTCACAATTCCGTTTTTATAAATGTTTGAATCAGAGACGATCATATTTTGTCAAAATTTTGGTTATATTGCTTTGCAACTTACGCCTTCATATGTGTATTTCTTACATGTACTTGCAATGAATGATGTGCACACCTGGAAATATGCGTAAAAGTGATGAACTTTAACTAGTTATGAATCAACTTCGTGTGTCAAGATCATTTTACTAGTGAACAGTTTAAATCAATCATTTAGAAATTGAATATGCATTGTTGTTATTTTAATTATAAATTTGGTATATCGGTTTTTTAAAGTTATTTTAGTTACGTATTATGATAAGGCTTTGACCAGAAACAAACTGGTAACTGAAGTTGAAGCGTTTACTTTTAGAACGAAGAGTTTTAATTTGATCGTAAACGTAAATTGTTATATTATAGTTCGTTTCTGTGTGTGTTACAATTTAACGTTGTGTCGTTTGTTTTCTCTTATTTTTGAGTGTAAATTGACATTGCGATAAGACGTGTCACGGTACTTGTCTATCCCAAATTCATGTATTTGGTTTTGATGTTATAGTTGTTATTCTCGTGGGATTTTGTCTGATGCTTGGTCCGTTTCTGTGTGTGTTAGTTACATTGTAGTGTTGTGTCGTTGTTCTCCTCTTATATTTATGCGTTTCCCTCAGTTTTAGTTTGTTACCCCGATTTTGTTTTTTGTCCATGGATTTATGAGTTTGAACAGCGGTATACTACTGTTGCCTTTATTTAATTTGATCGTAAACGTAATTACCTCAGTCGGTGGACACCAATATCAAAAAAGAGGCAGGAGGATAATCCTTTCTCAAATTCTATTATACTAGAAGATGCCCATGATTGGGCAAGTGTTGAAACCAAAATTTTGAAATGTCGCGGGTAGTACATCGACTGAGCATACGCTTAGCATATAAGACAAAGATAAATAACGGTCTATGAATTATTATTTCAAAAATAGGCGTTTTCAGTGGAAAAAAGATTGTTTCAAAGACACATTAAAGAAATACAATAGACTACATCTATACGTCATAACACAAATATCCCCGACTTTTGTATGGTTTCAGGGGAGACGCAGCTCAATGCATGCCGAGTCGGTCTCTTTTTTTAAGTAGTAATGGTTCCATCCTTGGTCCGATAGAACTGATAGTCTTATTACTGCCCACGAGAATAAAATAGCAATCATATGGAAGGCATGGCATACTTCAGTACAAACTCACTATAGATCTCAAGGTTTCTGAACTATACAAGCTTCCTTATGGCTTGTTGAATGAGGGTGTTTTATGTGCTGGTAAGACTTTGATTTCATTAACCATGCAAATAATAAGATTTTTTAACGATTTTATTACGTTATGACAAAATTAATATTATTCATTCCTTTCTTTAAATACAACTGTAATGTGTTGCTCAGTCTTTATAAGTTTTAATGGTATGTTGTGTGTACTGTTAACGTTATTATAGTGTCTGTATGTTTTTATCTTTTTAGCCGAAAATATTAGGATTAAATCTCTGAAAAGTAATAAACCAAACTCAAATAAGTCTGAAAACCAACTTGAATAAAAAGTACCGTAGTCATATTCTATTTTGTCTTTGGTGCAAGATTTTTATTATTAGTTGTTATTGGCTTTGAACTAGCTTTCAGTATCTGTTATGGCACGCCGTTATTATATTTATTCAATTTCGAGATATCTTATTTAGTTAAATAAGATATCTTATAAACTAATTGAGATATCTTATAAACTTTTAGAGATATCTTATATATTAATTGAGATATCTGATTTGTTAAATCTGTGAGTACTCTCCGATCTGTAATTAGTGTCTTTTTGTTGTTGGGAAGTACAAGTTCACGGTCATGTCCACTCTTAGTTTTTGTTATATGTATTTCTATTTGTTTCCATATGATGAGTTAAAACTTTTTCAACTGATTTTTATAGTTTGTTCTTAGGTCTACTATTGTAATCACTAGCCATTCAAGACTGTGGTTTGATTTCAAACCCCGCTCGTGCTGGTGCACTTGACTCCAATCTTAATTGTCTAGGATTGTAATTGTTTTTCGAAGGTCGGTGGTTTTCTCTGGCTTCCTTTGTCCATAAAAACTGACCACCACGAAATAGACCAAAATTGGCGCTTAAAAGTGGCGTTAAAACACCAACACTAAGTTTCAGCCATGACTTTTGTTTTATTTTGGACTGCTGAGTTTGTAAGTTCCTTTGTTATTTTTCGCCTATCTTTTACAAATAAAAAACTTGATGTTATGGTTTTGTATTATCAATGTGAAATTCACTATATCCAAATTTGTCTTTTCAATATATGGGTATAATGCTGAATGCAATTAAAAAGAATAAATATTTTTTACGTATGACGTCAATTTTCACTGAACACTAGTCATATTTTTATTTAGGGTACAGCAGAGGCCAAACTCCGAGTCGGGATTTTCTCGCTGCGTGGAAGATACATTCATGGACTTCTCCTGCTCTTTTGTAGGGTTGAGGTCTTTTTGACATATTCCCCTTTTCCATTCTCAATTTTTGTCGAGCCTGCAACTTTTGTTGCTGAAAGCTCGACATAGGGATAGTGATCCGGCGGCGGCGTTAGCTAACTTCTTAAAAGGTTTATATTTTAGAAGGTGAAAGACCTGGATGCTTCATACTTTGTATATAGATGCCTCATGTTACGAAGTTTCCGTCAGTCACATGTCCAATGTCCTTGACCTCATTTTCATGGTTCAGTGACCACTTGATAAAAAAAGTTCAGAATTTTTGTAATGTTGAATTCTCTCTTATTATAAGTAATAGGATAACTATATTTGATATGTGCGTACCTTGCAAGGTCCTCATGCCCGTCAGATAGTTTTCACTTGACCTCGACCTCATTTCATGGATCAGTGAACAAGATTAAGTTTTGGTGGTCAAGTCCATATCTCAGATACTATAAGCAATAGGGCTAGTATATTTGGTGTATGGAAGGACTGGAGGGGTACATGTCCAACTGGCAGGTGTCATCTGACCTTGACCTCATTTGCATGGTTCAGTGGTTATAGTTAAGTTTTTGTGTTTTGGTCTGTTTTTCTCATACTTTATGCAATAGGTCTACTATATTTGTTGTATGGAATGATTGTAAGGTGTACATGTCTAGCGGGCAGATGTCATCTGACCTTGACCTCATTTTCACGGTTCAGTGGTCAAAGTTAAGTTTTTAAGTTTTGGTCTTTTTATCTAATATTATATGCCAAAGGTCAACTATATTTGGTGTATGGAAATATATTATGATCTATATGTCAGTCCCGCAGGTTTTATTTGACCATGACCTCAATTGCACGGTTCATTGCACAGTGTTAAGTTTTTGTGTTTCGGTCTATTTTTCTTAAACTATAAGTAATAGGTCAACTATATTTGTTGTATGGAAGCTTTGTTAGCTGTACATTTCTGCCGGGCATGGTTCATCTGACCTTGACCTCATTTTCATGGTTCATTGGTCTTTGTTTAGCTATCTTGGTTAATGTTAAGTTTATGTGACCGTTGCAATAAAGCTTTATACTTAGGACTATCAACATAATATCAATGATTAGTAAAGAAGGCGAGACATTTCAGTGTGTGCACTCTTGTTTAATATAGCTGTAAAATTCTAGGTCTCTTGGTCTATGTGGATAGTTGTTTCATTGGTCCCACGCTACATGTTCTTATTTATATATATGTTAAAACTAAGGGGGTATGTTGTATCTGTCTTTGACACCAAATTAGAAATAAAAAAAACACAATGTTGCAAAACATAAGTCGAATAAAAGGTTCAAAATCCTGGAAAACTTCGAAAGAGTCATAATATGTATCAATAGATTCTGAATTTTAATCTATAAAATACCTATTCATGTTTCAATTTTCACTCGTGAAGTTCTTTTTTTTTTTACTTTCAAGCTGCATTTGTTTGCACCTGTTTGGAGAAGGCGTTACTAAGTTGTAACACTTTTGTTTAATCCATTTGTCATTTTGAACAATAAAATATGTTTAAACTATACCTGTTCAAAGACAGGAACCTATTGTCGTTTGTTGATATGATACATTGTGTTTCTTCTTTCTCGGTTTTTTTTTTATATAGACTACATCGTTGGTTTTCCTGTTTGAACTGTTTTCAGTACACTAGACATTTTGGGGAATTTTAAAGCTTGTTGTTCGGTGTGGGCAACGGCTCCGTGCAGAAGGCCTATTATTGTTAACTTTTTATACATTGTGACCTGGATGAAGAGTTATCTTATTGTTACTCATATCAAATCTTATTTCTATTGTAGATAAGGTTACTTTTCAGACTCTGTAGAAATCGTAAATTATTATATATTATGTGCTCACGGCTACGGCTGAGTTTAAACTGAGTCAATATAATTAATAACAATTGCATTATACTGTATACATACGATATGTTTTTATTTTTGAGTATTTATTATTCAATTGGATTCACTTATTGAGTTAATTAATCAATTAATTAAATAATTATATGGGGGTTCAATGTTCATAAGTTGCTTATAAAGTTCTTCTGTGAGCTTGATGTGGAGCAGTAGTCAATGAACATGTTGATTTTACAGAAATGATTATAGAATCGAAACCGTTGGTATGTTATATTAACAATAGTACTAGTTCTTCAAGAACTTCTGGATAGACCATATGCATGTTAGTGTCTTTTCAAAGCCTTGTATATATTCTTGTTTGACTGCCTTTAAAATTGTTCCAATTCAATAAATAATTAAAATAATTTGATATAGCTTACAACCTCTCTAAATAAGTGTTGGCGAGCATCCCGAAAAGCAATAGGTCTCATTTTAAGTGTTGTATCAACCGCAAACGTTTTAAGGGATTTTCATTTAGCGCCTGCAAAATAAAATATTCATAATACGTTACTTTTCTCTATATACACGAAGTGTACCACAGAATGAGAGGAGAATATTTATTCAATATTTATTATCTATAGTTTGTATTTGGCTTTTTCTAGTTTTAATACTTGACTTTCTTTTACTTTAGGCGCCCCAACCCAAAACTAATCTTAGCAGTTACCATAACCCTAATAAACGCTATCTATAATCTAAATAAAGGTACCAGTGCAGTAGTATACCGCTGTTAAAAAAGTCATAAATCGATTGAGAGATAACTAATCCGGGTTACCAACTTATAACAAATCCGGGTTACCAACTTATAACAAACCCTTACCATAAATAAGCCGTAACTCGGAACTATACGGACCCAAAAATAAATAAAACAAGGTCTGGAGCTGAAGGATTTTTTCCCATGGGATGGATAAAATCAAACATGGGCAAGCGTTTTTCTTTTTTAAGTTTCCACAGTCTTCTCGCAGTACAAATGTAATGTATTATGTTTGACTCCCGCAATTCTTGTCCTTGTCAACTGCTAAATATTGTAGATATGCATCATTTTAATTTTGCGGAGGTCCGCCGTTATCTAGTATATGCAAGCACAGTTGTCTGGAACAAACAATTGGGATAACTTTATTCCAAACTTTGAGAATTCAGTTTTGGATGTGACACGTCTTCTGTTTGGCAGAATTTTTGTGTGTGTATTAGTATACTATTAGTTCATAGACAGGACTGTGTCATGTGACCATGACATTATCAACGTTTTTACGATTTACTCCTTAACAAGAATGTGTCCATAGTACACGGATGCCACACTCACACTATCATTTCCATGTTCAGTGGACCGTGATTGGGGTTAAAACTTTGATTTGGAATTAAAATTAGAAAGATCATATTATAGGGAACATGACCTTTATGTACTAAGTTTCAAGTTGATGTGACTTCAACTTCACCAAAAACTACCTTGGCCAAAAACTTTAACCAAAACTTTAACCTGAACTTCGCACTATCATTTTCTATGGTCAGTGGACCGTTAAATTACTCAAAACTTTAATTTGGCAATACATTTAGAAAGAGCATATCATGGGGAACATGTGTATTAAGTTTCAAGTTGATTGGACTTCAACTTCATCAAAAACTACCTTGACCAAAAACTTTAACCTAAAGCGGGACGAACGGACGAACTATTAGTGTTTTTGACCCAATTTCACGGTCCACTGAACATAGAAAGTGATAGTGCGAGTGGGGCATCTTTTTTTGTATTATCTTTATTATATATAATTTTAATAACACAATTTAAAACAAAAATATTATTTTTTATTTTTTTTAAGTTTCTGTAATATATGTAAACAAGTTTGTGGGAATACATTTTTTCTTTCTTTTTTAACTCTTTATGTTGCACAATGTAAAGGATAATTGACCGATCATTAAGAACTTTCTAATTTCATAAAATTTATACAATTGAAACTTATATTAAATTAAGCATAAAAGAAGCAATTGTCCTACTGACTCATGTTTGATTGTGGATTGTTTTCTTTTAAAATCATAAAAAAATGTCACTTTTATTAAAAATAATAATTCAAGAGAAACAATTCCCTAATTAAATGTTGTTAAACTTGCTATACAAACACAGAGGTTTAATTTGTTTATTTAATATTTTTATCTAAATTCCCATTTCGCCTTAGTTCAATTCCCATCTGGCCTTAGTATATTTTTTTACCTTTTTTACCTGGAATTCACAGCTAAGGCGAAATGAGAACACACCCGTGTACTTGGGACACATTCTTGTTTTTTTTATGTTATTTCGAATAGACGAAACATATATAATTATAGTCATGTCTTATTTAAATTTCGAAGTAGCTGATAGAAAACTATAAAATTATATGTTTACGATACGTTTTAAATATTGAAGTAACAATTTACTATAAAATAAAAGAGAGTATTTTCACAAAGACAAACAAAACAACAAATATCGAGTACACAAGATACTAGACTCTTAAATCATGTAATAAAACACACAAAAAAAAACGTTCACACTTTTTTGTAATTTGACATACAAATCCCGACTCAATGACATCATTGAAACATTTATTCAGCTTTGTTTTGTAAAGTTATTGTGAATTGTGAATGATCTTTATCGGATTACAGCTACATTGCTTAAAAATCGATAGTAGAATACCTAATTTAGATTTCTTGACGTTTGTTTTCGTAAACATGATACAAAACTATTATAATTTGAACATGGTTATAAATTCTCATCAAACATTTATTACTTTGTAGTCGAGGAGATCGTCTCTGTCACAACTACCCGTATCACGTGACTGTGGAAAAAAGGCAAAGTATTCACCGATTGGTCAATCGAAAAAGACAGATTCCCACGATTTTGAATTAACAAATAATTGCAATTCGAAGAAAGCAGGTGAGAAATGCAAATGTACGGACAATCAAGAAAGGTCTGGTGGAGATATGGCGTTTAGCGCCATCTATAGCGGTGGACGTGGCGGGAATATTTCAAAACACCGGGTAGTACAACAAACAGACGACAGTAACATAGAATTACAAAATGATTCGGACACTTGTTCACGATGTCGGATGTCAAGCACATCGAGTCAAAATGGTAGTGATACGGTGAAACTGAACGTAGGAGGGACAGTGTTTGAGACCTATGTGTCTACATTGAAAAAGTTACGGACTTGTAAATTGTCAAGAAGTTACGAAATGAAGAAGTATTATCGAGAAGACAAGGGAGACTACTTTTTAGACAGGGACCCTCAAGTTTTTTCCGTAGTTCTGAACTATTTACGAACAGGAGAATTACATATTCCAACTTTTTTATGTGGTCCTATTCTGCAAAGAGAATTCGAACACTGGGGAATAGACGAATTAGACATTGAACGTTGCTGTTGGCAACCCTACAATACTTGGAAAACGCAAAATCTATCCTTGGAAAAATTAGAAAGTGATCGTAAAAAGTCAACAACACAAAGAGACCTGAAATGTGATCGAAATAGTCCGTCCCGATGGAAACGGGTGCGGGCGATAGTCTGGAACGTCCTACAAGACCCAACCTCATCATGCGGTGCAAAAGTAAGTACTGATCTCATTACAAAATACAGGTACATATACAATGTATCAAGATTATCGGAAAATAAAATGTGAATGCATAGGGTATAGTCTATAGAAATATGTAGAAACAATTTTCTTGCCGATCTTCTCTCCTGTTGTCCGTCGATCACACACAATTATGACTATGCTCTTAATAGAAGAGAAATGCCAGGTTATTAGTTTAGACAGAGACATATAATACAAGAGATTAGAATTCAAATTGTTCAATATCACACCCTTCTTTTAAGGTAAAATAGCTAACTACAGAATGCGATCATTTATAGTATTATGTGTCCCGAAAGAGGTTATCTGAAAAAAATAGTCTGATTGTCGTTCAATGTTTACTAAAAATAAAATTGAGAATGGAAGTATATTTGAGAGTTTTTCTCATTGTTTTCTGTCTTCTAATTGTGTGGTAATATCTTATTATTTCGACTGGTTTAACAAATACCGAATATATTTTTGGATTGATTAACAAAAACGTAAACTTACCATTATAAGGGGAGATAAATTGATTTTTATTTACGAATTGAATGCTTCTTTTTGTAACTTCATTGGGGTGTAAAAACGTTAACCGAAGTAATGTGCGCACGGTCAACGCTTTTACAACCCTATGAACTTACAAAAAGAAGCATTCAATACTTATAATTACAGTTTTTAGCTAGGATCATGAAAACACGAATTTTATCAATTTTTGATTTAATTTACCTGTGCACTTTTTTATGGGATCACGTGTTATCTTGAATGATTAGTTTTATTGAGTAATGCAAATGCTTAAGGAATAACATGTGATGTGCAGTTAGCCAATCATAATAACGTATTATAATGAAGCATACATCTAATGTAATTATAAAGCAATGTTCAGTAGATATTATTTTTTTGTAAAATAACAAGAAAAATATACGATGATTCCATCTTATTTTATTATTTTCTAAAATCATTTTGTAATTTAGAGCTATTTTCGAATCTTTCAAATAATGTCATTAGGGTTTCTGTCTTTTCAGTAAAAGATTCCATATTTTTTGAGATCAGATCTAGTATTTCGTGCACATTTCACAATTTCGTATGTCTTGCGAATTTAACGTTAGATTTTATAAATTTATTACCTACAATACTAAAATATCAAACATAATGACAAGCTTGTTATTTCAACACAAACTACATATGTGACAATATGAATTCAGTACTGCTTAATCTATTTTTACAATGATGCTGGTTGAAATGTATTTTTCTCCATATTCAACATAGTTATTTATGTCAGATGCGTACCACATGCTGCTGGATATTTATCAACCTCAATTGAAAAACCTGTGGTTAAATATTTTATACATATAAAGCAATACCCAACAAACAAAAGGATGATGGGGTTTACAGAATAGAGAATAATGGGCCAATACCGCAGAACAATGGGCCACAACAATAAAGAATAGAGAAAAATAGGCCACTTAAATAAAAAATTAAGTAAAATATGAAACAAATAAAGAATAAAGAAAAATAGACCATTAAAATAAAGAATAGAGAAAAATGGTTTATATGAATTAAGAATAAAGAAAACTAGGCCACTTAGATAAAGAATAAAGAAAACTAGGCCACTTAGATAAAGAATAGAGAGCAAAGGGGTGATAAAATATATGGAATATAATAATGGGCAAAATTTATAATGATTAGAAAAAATGGTCGAAAAAATTTTAAAAATACAGATATGAAGAACCTCAAATCCAGACCCTCGTTCACATTAGAGTAAGGAGATAACTGTATTGTATTTTAAGCTCCGACGGCATCAATTGGTGAAAAAATACAATATTGTTATCCCCATTCTAATGAAACTGACAGAAAACAACATCAAATTATACATCCAAAATCTGTCATACGTCGTCTGGGCTTGCGTGTACGTTTTTATAGCATCAATTGTGAATTGATGTCACGAAAACTAGTGACGTTATCAAATCAAAATAAACGTTACAATGAAGTTGCATTAGAATAACAAATAACTAAATGACACATGCATATTAAGTCAATGTAAGAAGTAAAACTAATTTCGACAAAGAATAAACTTTATGATGATACATTCAATTTTTAAGATATGCTAGTTTTTGAATATATTAACAATTACAAGTTGAATACCAAAATTATGCCTCGTTCACACGGACATATAATTCGAATTGAGTTCGAATCGAATGCGAATCGAATTCACTAATCGCGTTCACACACTCTTCTTTTTTAATTCGATTTTTTTCGAATTGGCAAATTCGAATTACCCATTAGAAATACGCTTTTCTTAATCCGAATTGACGTTATGATGTAAACGTTGCGAATGCGAATTAAACTAATTCGAATTAGTTAATGCGAATCGAATTCGAATTACGTGTGAACTCAGCATTAAATTGATGTTTCATATACATCCTCGTTCATTGGTCACTGTTGGATAGTTGTCCGATTGGCAATCATACATGTAGCACATCTACTTATTATTTTTTATATTAAAATGTCTGAACGCAGGATTGGTTGAACAGTTTTACTCTTTTTTTAAATGGTCTGGCAAATGGACCGAAATTGTTACAGTAGATTGCCTTTCAAATCATACAACATCTTCTTATTTTTATATAAAAAACAGAATATTAAATACATTTTTGTTGTTGCTTTTCCTTAGGGGAATTCTAGTAGAAATTAATAAAGCATTTTTACTGGCGTATAAGGATTAATGAAAATAGAGCTACGAAGTATTAATCCCCACCTGCTGATGCTGTTAACGAAAAACAATATTATTTGCTCCACTTTCAATCATATATGGAACTGTATTGGGTTACTTTCGCTACACGATAAACACGATCGTTTTTCATTAGATGTTTTTGTATCACAATTTACCTTGGCTGGTGGAGTTAGATGACCAATTGGTTTAACTATCTTTTTACAGAAAAGTACGGCGTACACAAAGTTAACATATACCGTCAAAATTACAGAATCGGTTACAGACTCAGATCAGATCCATAAATCTGTGTTAAAACAAAAGTGTTTCGTGAATTTTGATGAAAATTTATATCATCTTAAAAAATGTTTCTCTGGCAAATCATTTAGTTCCCAAGTCTGCAAAAATGGGAAAACATTGTTCAAACATTTCCATAATAGCAGATACAATATTTAAATAAACGTGCAATCCTTTTGTGAAGTTTCGAGCATCTTGGTTGAAGTTTAGGAGATTTGATTATACAAATCGTCTTTCGCGAATTTGGATGATAAATGACGATGTACCAGAGTTTGGTAAAATAAGAAAACGTTCATCAATCAATTCCATACTAGCTGATGCACAATCAAAACATGTGCTCAATCGTTCTATTAAGTATTAGGGATCAGGGATGAATTTAGGAGTTGATAACACAAACAACGTACTTACTTTCCGCCCGACATCACCGTATTGTAATCCGGTTTTGGATTTCGTCCAACCCGACCAGAAAAAAAGAAAAGGATATTCTAAGCCAAAAACCCATCCAAATATATATGTTATATCTAACGCTTTAAGTCTTTGGTAGATGTTTCTCAGTCGTATTTTTATGTTTTTTGTTGTTGTCTTGAATCATCTTATAAATGCAATATTCATGTACAAAGAAAATTTACCAGTAATTTATCTACAGCGTTTACACTCAATTTAACTGTTGGGGCGAAAATTGTATTTTTCGCTTTCACTTATCGATCAGAATTTATACGTAGACTTATTAAATCATAAAAGATAATGTTATTTCAACAATTCTTATCTAACTAACGAAGAAAGTCTTCATTTCCAATTTAGATATACGCGTTATTGGTGTTCGGTTTTTATATATCTGCTTTCGTTTACATATATAGTACCTTGTTTTAAACCAAATAACCATTTCTGAACAATAACAACATATAGTTTAAGCGAACCTGTTCCTTATGATCACTCTAATGTATACTTGGTGATCCGTCGACGACTTTAAGGTTTTATTTTCATGTTCTCATCTTTTACTCTGAGCTATGAAATTGAACTATGAGTAAATTTGAACTTGCCATGGCAGAAACAAAGTTTAAAATGATCAATTGAAGATTCATTACCAGATATTCGGCTTGAATACGGATACTTTACAAATAATAGCATAAAAGAAGGTAGTTGCATCCTATACATCAAACGTGCTTTATATGTTTCGGAGTTTAGTGTGACGTCCATTTTCACTGAACTAGTACACATTTGTGTTTAGGGGCCAGCTGAAGCCCGCCTCCAGCTGCGAGATTTTCTCACTGTGTTGAAGACACTTTGGTGGACTTCGGTTGTTTTCTGCTCTATGGTCGGGTTTTTGTCTCTTTGACACATTCTCCATTTCCATGCTCTGTTTTTCAGTTGTAAAGTCTCCTTCCAACAGGACATGAAAGTGTATTTATACATCCTTGACTTCATTACCTTCTATGATTTTTTTTTATTCATAAATATTTGCAACTGGACATATCACAACTACTTGGAAACTAAAAGGCCAAAATATTTAAGACAATGAGGCTAAGATGACTTTCTAACATAGCGTCTGTTTCCCACAAATGACAGGACTAATTGGCGGCAAAACCATATTTGAATTGACAGCATTAAGCGGTATACGACACCGGGTCAGTGGAGTGTCTGTACTTTACAAGTAATAGTACACGACGCTCTACAAAATGAAGATTTCAAATTTAAATGGATATACATTTTTTATTTTACTTTTACCAGTTTTAATCAGTATCATGTTATGCCTCGTGGATACGTTCACGCGTAGCTGTATGTACACGAAGGGCGTATGATGATTGATTGGTTTGTATTTGCCTTAAGTCCAGTGGCAAATATTTCATGCAAGCTCCGCACGAGTCGACGCATGTGGGGAAGTTCAATAAATATCTCATTTTGATTTCTCCTTATTTGAAATTCTTGAATTCACTGCAGTTATATTTAACATTATCAGAAGAAGAAATGGTTAACATAATTTATATCGGAAGTCTATGTATTTTTTTTTGTTTTTTTTCTGTTTACATTCTTAAAAAAAACATGATTTTTCTAAAAAGTGATGTCCTTCATATTTCTTTCGATAAATATAAGAAAAAAACAGCCTTCTTTTAGCACTCAATTAAGATATAAACCGAAATGTATTCGACGAATAAAACTTTTAATTTATACATTACCAAAGTCTTTGTTATTTAAATATAAGAAGATGTGGTATAATTGCCAATGAGACAACTCTCTACCAGAGACCTGATGAAAAAGAAGTTAACACTTCGTATGGCCTTCAACAATGAGCAAAACCCATACCGCATAATGAGTAAAACATGTTCCTTGCTCTTTTATCAAACACGCATACGGAAACCATGATCACATTATGTACCGTCGTATTCACATATTCATGGACGGTCCATGATGTATCAGTGGCATTAAGTCGTAAGAATTCATTCCCCATATATAACTGCTTCAATATCATTTTTAAAAATGTCGATGGATTATTTTTCTTTAGATTTGAATTTAATGTAGAATCATAAAATCACGTGACATTTCTTTTATAGGTTAAATTAAAACGAGATCAAAACTTTTAAAATTTAAATGGTGGTCTCTCGTGCTTTTAATGATTGAAGATTCCATATACACATTTTCCAATTAACGATAGACAGTTGACGCCAAAGTGTAACACAAAACTTGTACAACTCTTATTTATGTCAAAACTCTAGCTGAAAAGTGTACGTATTTTTTTAATAGTTAGGAATTTTTACATATGTTTTTGTTTCGTTTCAGATATATGCCTGGATTTCCATTTTATTCGTTTTCCTTTCCATTTTTTCATTCTGCGCGGAAACGCATCCGGCATTCAAGGTAGACAGAAGCGCCCTCAAGTCTTTCGAAGCTTTATATAGCATCCAACCCGAGGCTACATACTTTACAGAAGCGACTGTAACCATTCCAAGTACGTTGAACGACACAAACTCAAATCAAACTGCGGATCAACGAGTTACACACCCTGCCTTGAAAATCATTGATTTATGCTGTGTCACTTTTTTCACCGTAGAATTTATCTGTCGGTTTGTCTTTTGTCCGGCTAAATTACAATTTATCACTACAGCACAAAATATCATCGACATTCTCGCTATTTTACCGGATTATGTGGAGTTTATCATATACATAATTAACCCATCTGGAGAGAAAATGCCTTTTATGGAATTTATTGTGATTCTGCGCATGCTCAGGTTATGTCGTATATTCCGCTTAATTCGCCATGTGCCTGGATTATGGATTTTACTGTATACATTGAAAGCCAGTTCCAACGAACTTTTGTTAATGTTTGTCTTCTTGTTGATTGGTATGATAGTTTTTGCTTCGCTAATTCATTTCGCAGAATCCGATAAAGGATTTGATAACATTCCAATTGGCTTTTGGTGGAGTGTTGTTACTATGACTACGGTTGGTTATGGGGATAAGTTTCCTCAAACAGCATACGGTTATATTGTAGGATCTCTATGCGCAGTCTCAGGACTTCTTATGATCGCTTTCACAGTGCCAATCATTGTTAGTAATTTCGTACTTTATTACACGCATGTGCAATATGGACTGGGAAAAATTGAACGCACGAAAAGAAACGCATTTGAGGAAGAAGAACAAGGTCTTATCAGTGACTATGAAAGTGAAACCGAGTGTATAGAATCAAAAGAGATCATAAAAGTAAAAGAAAATGGCCACGGAAACCACGGGACTGACGGCAATTACAATAAAGTGTCAATTTCAAGCGAAGACAACAGTCCAGTATGAACAATTAATTTTTATTGCATACAAGATGGGTTTTTTCCTCAGACATATTAGTTATTTATTTCATTGTAATCTATACATCTACAAAATCTCTCAATTAACATTTTACAATATTTTAGAAATATTTTTAAAAGGAATATTCCAGTGAACATGGTGAAGTATATTCATCACTTCATGTCTCTATATTAAAAATATACGATTTTCTTTAAAAAAATAATTAGATGCTAATACAATAAATTCAAATTCTTCATTTCAAAAAGAAGTTGTATAAAGTATTTAATGTGATTGATCGAAGAACAATGATATTTCACGGTTATTATCACATCAAAAGTTGTCTCGCTTTAGAATATTTTTATTTAATAATTCGCATCGACATATATGCCTGTTTAAGTTTGAGCATTAACTTTCATTACATGTACAAAATGTGAACACACATCTCAACATGAATTGCAAAATAGAGAATATTGGAACATTAAGGGAAAATACATGTAATGGAATTTGAAAATTAAAATATGTGACACTTTAGGATGTTCGCTCTCTTGGTTTTTGTTTGTTTTTTTTTTTTTTTTAACTTTTAGTCAGATACTCGGAATCTTCTAGTTTTACCCATGTTCGACCCGCTAACCCCTACTTTTCTTTTCGTAATTTTAATATATATAGTTTAAAGGGGCATTTTTGAAAATCTACTGATATCCTTTTTATTTTTTTCATAGCCTTTGAAAGAAAAAAGGTGTCAATGTTTAATTTATGAAAAATCTAGAGACAATTATTTCCCGCCAAATGTTAGATTGATTATAAATCAAAAGCAATGGTTGTTTCCCCTTATCAGCCAAACTCAGACAGACCTTTCATTTTTTTCTGCTTTGAAGTTTCGTTATTCATATTTTTTTTACATTATCAATTTAGAACTGTCATTTTGAAAGCAGAAGAGCTAACATCGTCAATATAGAAATTACAACGTTTATGAAAAAAATCCATTGCATGAAATATGAGATTTCCTTGAACAATTATATTTCTATGCAATACTAGTATTTTCTTTTTTATTTGGACAGAAATCATTATTTTATAACTGAAATCATATTCCGTAGGCTTGCATTTCAAGTTCATTCCAGTTTATAAACATTATTTATATGCCATTTAAATATATTTTTGCTATGGTCGTGTAATCGATGACAACAGCTGGCATAATCCCACCCACTTGTTTTCCTAAAATAACTTTTTTTTCATTTTACAAACAGTATTTTTAGTTGTTTTATTTAAAAGAAGACGTGCGCAGTAAAATATATTTCAAATACAATTAGTCAGTACTCTAATTGTCTTTATCTAATTAAGGTAGACATGTATTTATAAGTCACGAACTTGAAACCAAACGTTTTGTATCAATTAATTATTCATACCATTTTATGATTTACATATATCTCTGACCGACTATTAAATACCAAACGACCATGCAGGGGTTATTCGAACAACAGAGAATTCGTGTTAACTCGTTTAAGGTCAAAAGTTTGTGACCGAATAATTCAAATCCTAATTTTTTATGTAGAAGATTTATCAGGTCATATGAAGGCTGTTAATACTCGAGTCTCGGCTCAAAGTTGCGATTATGTATTGATTGAATACGTTATTTTATTAAAGAATACGATTAAAACAGCCCTAATAATACCAAAACGGCATGTGTCATACTGGTAACGTCGTCCTGGTAATATAAATCATGTGATCTATACTGCTTTTCGGCCCGGTCCGATATTTTCCAATACGGACTGGCAATGAATCCTGAATTACATGTACACATATATTGTGCATGTTATTCAAGATTCATTGCCAGTCCGTATTGGAAATATTAGCCCTATATTTACATCATTGCCAGTCCTTATTGGAAGTATTGGCACTATATTCACATTTGATGTATGTAATACAGCATTCAGAACAAGTCTGTATTGAAAAAGTTGGATTATTTAATAAAAGTGTTATGAACCTACGGGTCTCGAGGCCAATACAGCAAACCTTGAATCTATACCAGTGCCAATACAGAAACAGCCAGTTAATAACACAATAGTATTAAAAGACTTCTTCTAATACTATAATTTAAGATTTGCAAACGGTGTTTTGGTAATGATGTAATAAGCCTTAAAATTTTCATTGGTGCATAAAATGAAATGCAGGCTGTCAAATGGTCGCTCATTTTTCGTCGATCAAATAGTCTTTTTCATATTGGTACAACAAACATTATATTAGAATATTGTAGAAGCACTATGTTGAATATATAACCGTGTTTATCACTGGTGCGGGGTTTTTCTATCAAAGCACATTTTATACGGAAAGACTTTAACCGTTTAATCTAATTATTAGTTTAGAAATTTAGTTTTAGAACTCTTATTTGTCTCTACGATACTAGCACAATTTTTGCTGAAATTGGTTCAGAACAGAATTATTGCTGTAGAAAATTCAAACACAGTATACCGTTTCTTTGAATACTATTTTTCTGTTTTTTTCGTCCTTTTTCGCTCACCTGGAGATATTGCTCTTTAAAAAAAATATCACAATTTTCATAAACGTTTCATAAAATATTCAGATTGGTGTCAAGAATGAATTTTCGAATAAACTTTCGTTGAAGTACCAATAGTGTATAAGAAGTAAAAGTTTCTAAATGTACCTAAAACAATGGCCTAGTAACAAATTTAATACAATAACATCACCGGACCCAGTTACCTACCAGAAAGAGGATTTTCACAAAGATACAAATTATTAAAAATCGGATTTTTTTTTAATTTATCAAATATTTTGAATATTTAGCATACACATCACGAGGACTAGTGTTCATCGTTTCATTTCCCTTGTCTTTCAAATCTTGCATTCCTATATTGTTAAAACAAAAAGTTATCCGTCAAAATGTACTTTGATATTTAGTGGCAAGTAATTGTTGCTGCATTGGCAATCATACTTTACACATCTTTCGACATGCATGCAATGATAACATTTTTCAAGGAAGTGATAAGTATAATTTTTGTTGTTTTTAATACCGACTCCTTATTTTGATGAACCTGAGATAAACAATAATTTACGTTTATTTATATAAAAAAGAAGATGTGGTATGATTGCCAATGAGACAACTATCCACAAAAGACCAAAATGACACAGACATTAACAACTATAGGTCACCGTACGGCCTTCAACAATGAGCAAAGCCCATTATGATACCGCATAGTCAGCTATAAAAGGCCCCGATAAGACAATATAAAACAATTCAAACGAGAAAACTAACGGTCTTATTTATGTAAAACAAAAATGCTTATTTTTAATGTAGTGATGATCATTCATCTTTTTTATAAGGTTGTATCAAATAATTGAAGAAAACAGAGATTTGCACACGCATCTTTTTGCAGATATAATATGTAATATTATGGGCATTTTTAGCACAATGTGTTCGAAATGAAATTATGATTCTGTATTTTGTATGCTTATATAAAGTTTTATTTACATTTATTGATTATCCGTAAATGTTCATTGATAGAATTTAATTGACTTATCTTTTTGTGTACTGTTTATAGTATGTTAAAAATTGTTATTCATTTAGAAAATAATGTGATCATATACTTTATAACATTTCATTTTATTATCTACATAATTATTGTTAAACTGTTACTGGCTACAACATGTACAATTGATTGTTATATTATATCTTAATTTTGCTTTAGTAGTAACGCAAGTGAACGCTAAGTGAAACCATTTTTGCAATGCTATCTGGTTGTAAGGTATTCGGATACCAATTAGAAAATACCTGGATGTTATATGCAAATCAAACGTATGGCTTTGTGCTGTTTTCGGCTCTGTTGCGGGTTGTTTTATTTCCTTGGCACATTTCCCGTTTCCATGCTCTATCCTATAAATGAATTCGACAAACATTCGAAAATTGAATACTGTAGATTTTATAAGGTGATCTAATTTTGTTTTATACAGGTTTATTATCGATTCAGTGGAGAATATTAAATGTATATCAGGGCGGGAACATGTTAATGTGATAACCCTGATTAATAACAATGCTTCGTACTAGACAGAAAAGCTGAGCTTAATATTATTTTTACCGAGCTACTTCACAAAGTGAAATCATGACATCCTTTTTTTATGTCAAAATTGATATCATACAATTTGTACACGTCACACCATTTATCTCTTCCGGTAAATCTACAACGAATTAAGACATTGGTCACCGAATGACGGATTACCAAACAATAGTAAAATTTCCAAAATGCGGTTTGATCGAATCGCAGTTGTCGCGCTTACAATGTAACCATTGACAAATCAAAACCATTAGATAGTGAAACAAGTATTAACAACCTTTTATGGATAATCGTAATAGGACATGCAATTGTTTTTGCTTCTGTGAAGTATAATATTGTTGCTTGTTACACTTATTTTATGACATATATATCTGCACATTTAAGTATTATTTATGAATATTCATTGACATATATGTGTATCATTTTTCACATTCATTTAAGAATGTATAGTTGCTCTGTGATATTGAACCATTCCTTCATCAATCATTTGTAATTATTGCCTCATTGTTAAACAGTTGTGGATATTTTATTCCCCACGTTTTACCTTCTGTAAATAAATCACGTTGTTGATCTTATCTTGTGTGTAGTTATTTCTTTGAATTTAGAAATATCAAATGAGAGCTCCAACTTAAAACGATGATGTAGCGTGAAGCAAACACGCGAGAAGCAAACACGAATCAACCAATTAATAAAATTTAAAAAAAAAACCCCGTTTGCTCTCATGTTGCGCTGCTACTTTTAGTTCATTAACCCATCAAACGAATGGGAAACAACTGTTATATTCCTGATTTGGTACAGGTATTTCTTTATTGAGAAAGTAAAACAACAAAAATACCGAACTCCAAAAACAAATTCAAAAACGGAATGTCACTTAACAGTTGTAAAAATCACAGACTCCAACATATCAAACAACTGACAAATTCCTGACTTGGTACAGGCACTTCCTTATGTTGACAATGGAGGATTAAACCGAAATATGTGAACAAAACAAAAAGACATAATAGGTAAAAATTCAAAAAGAGGGGTACAGCAGTCAACATATTGTATTATAATCACAATCACTATAAGAACAAACAAATATGCCAACAAAGATAAACAAAACGGAATATAGACAAAGCACATCCGCAAAAATGAAGCACAAGAATACAAAAAATGACCACAGCACAACAACTTAATGGCGGGATTTACAAGTTCTGTGCCACGCTTAAAGAATTTAACTTAAAATAGATCAAACAGTAAACTTTTAGAATTTACAAAGATATACTAGAAATATTCTTTGACCACTATTTGGTTTAGGTTCGGATAGCATAGTTTTATGTCCTCGAGCATAATTGTATCTATAAAGTTTCTGTTTCTAGAATATTGTTAAGGTGGTACCTAACACTACAGGGAGATAACTCTGTAAAGTCAGCTAAACGTTTTAATTACGTTGTGTTGTAAAGGGAATATTAAGCTTCACAGTGATCAATATTGGTGTTTGTCAAACTGCTATATAACCAGAGTAATTTTTCTGATAAAATGGTTGGTTCAAAATTTTAGAAATTTTTATATTTTTGTTAAAGGGTCAAAGTAGATACTTTGTCAAAATTTTATGAAAATTAAACGAGCCAAATTAATTTTGATGAAAGTGTTGGGTACCACCTTAATCGCTTGATAATTTTCGCTCAGAATGATATCAAACGTTTTCAAAAGTAGCCATATCAAATAAAACTATTTAGTTTGTTGATTCGATTATATGCCGCTTACTTTACATTATACTTTCTTAATATATCTTAATCTTTTAAAAAGAGGACCGAGTTGTATAACAACATGATAACCATTTCACTAACTTTAAAAGTGAAATATCATTTACAAACGCCAGGAAGGCATCTTCCTGAAAAGTCATGCAATTGGCTTACCGCGTACATGAAATCAACAAATTATCAATCAATATTCTTTTGTCCGATTTATTCAAGATATTTTCCAATGTCATTTCAGAATTAGTTCTTTTATGACACAACAGCTTTTGCTCATTGTTGAAGTCTGTACGGTGACTTATGTCTTTTCATTTCTGAGTTATTTGGTCTCGTGTGATGATGTGTCGTACGGTAAAGCTGAATGTAGATATATTTGCTGTAACTCATTTAAAGCCTTCTTCTCTAATGAGAAAGGTAAATATGCTAGATATTCTTACTGGAGGTGTGATGAGATGATTGAAGCTGTTAATTTTCTCCTTGATAATATTTATGTACGTTTCGGCAACAAAGTTTATCGACAGGTTGTAGGTATCCCCATGGACACTAATTGTGCCCCTTTAATAGCAGACTTGTTTTTGTACTGTTACGAATCATAGTTCATGACTAAACTCACTAAAGACCCGTCGAAATTGCATTTAATTGATAAATTCAACAACACTTACCGTTATCTTGATGATATTTTTTCGTTAAATAATCAAGAATTTTCTCAATATACTGCTGAAATTAACCCCAAGGACCTTACTTTGAATAAATCAAATTTATTCGGTAATAACTATCCTTTCCTGGATTTAGATATTTCGGTTTTAAACGGGGAAACTCCACACTAAAATTTACGACAAAAGAGACGATTTGTCGTTCCCTATTGTTAATTTTCATTTTTTAGATGGTGATGTTCCTTTGGCACCATCTTACGGTGTTTATATTTCACAACTTGTTCGCTATGCCCGTGTCTGTTGTGACGTTATTGATTTTAACGAACGCAACCTATTATTACTGGTAAATTATTAAACCAGGGATATCGTTACCATAAATTACTAAAAACCTTAACTAAATTTTTCCATAGATATGAAGATTTGGTTTTGAAGTTTGGTTGTACATGTACCTGTAGAAAACTTATTTCAAACGGGATAGCACATCCTCATTTTTACGGAAATGTTGTTAACCGTGCCCGGAAATTTAGAAATGATCCATGTAAACTTGTCGCTCCTTTAAATAAACTTATTCTAAAAGGTTACCTATTCAACACTGTAATAAGATCATTGAATATTGTTTTTATTGGTATAAATATTGATTTTGTTATCAGTAAATTAAAAGCTAACTAAATATTACTAGTATGTTATATGCATATACATATTCATGGATCTACAATCTGTTCATACCTGTAACTTGGCATTGCACAAGGTCATGTTTTTCTCTAGCTGTTTATGACGTCTTTACACTAAATCCATTGGATTTTGGATGTGTACTGATTGATAGTTAAGTCTTAGATGCATGATTTTTTTAATAGTTGTTAGTGGCTTTGAACTAGCTGTCAGATAACTGCGAGTACTCTCAGATCTGTTCATTGTGTATTTTTGTGTCGGGATGTATAAGTACCGGGCCACGTCCACTTGTATTTTTGTCCATCTGATGAGTTAAGCCTTTTTCAACTGATTTTTATAGTTCGTTCTTATGTTGTACTGTTATACCACTGTCCCAGGTTAGGGGGAGGGTTGGGATCCCGCTAACATGTTTAACCCCGCCACATTATTTATGTTTGTGCCTGTCCCAAGTCAGGAGCCTGTAATTCAGTGGTTGTCGTTTGTTTATGTGTGTTACATATTTGTTTTTCGTTCATTTTTTTATATAAATGAGGCCGTTAGTTTCCTCGTTTGAATTGTTTTACATTGTCTTATCGGGGCCTTTTATAGCTGACTATACGGTATGGGCTTTGCTCATTGTTGAAGGCCGTACGGTGACCTATAGTTTTTAATGTCTGTGTCATTTTGGTCTTTTGTGGATAGTTGTCTCATTGGGAATCATACCACATCTTCTTTTTTATACTAATTGCCAATAATACCACATCCTTTTTATATTCATGTCAAAACTAAAATCATTTTCTTTATCACATCGATTTGTACACGTCACACCATAAAGCTCTTCCGGTAAATTTACAACGAAGACATTGACCACCGAATACGGATTGTCAAACAGAAGTCAAATGATCAAAAGGCGGTTTGCATTTGGTAGAATCGCAGTTGTCGCGCTTACAATATCAACATTGTCATAAATCAAAACCATTAAATAGTGAAACAATTATTATAAACCTTTTATGGATAATCGTAATAGAACATGCAATTGTTTTGCTTCTGTGAAGTATACTATAATTGCTTGTTACACTATTTTATGATAAATATGTGCACATTTAAGTATTATTTATAAATATTCATTGACATATTATATGTATCATTTTTCACATTCATTTACGAATGTATAATTGCTCTGTGATATTGAACCATTCCTTCCGACATCAATCATTTGTAAATATTGCCTCATTGTTAAACTGTTGAGGGTCGGTTGAAAACAAAACTTTACGACAAAAGAGATAATTTCAGCTTTCCAATTGTGAATTTTCCATTTCTAAGTAGCAACATTCCAGCAGCACCTGCATACGGTGTATATATCTCCCAATTGATACGATATTCCCGTGCTTGCATTTCCTATCATAATTTTCTTGATAGAGGGTTTTTGCTCTCAAGGAATCTATTAAATCAAGAGTTCCAAATGGTGAAGTTGAAATGATCCCTACGTAAATTTTGCGGACGCCTTCACGAGTTGGTTGACCGTTATGAAATAACCGTTATACAAATGATATTGGATATGTTCCTTACGTCGTAACTACAACTTCCCGTTCATGAATGTGACCTACCGTAACGACTATTTACCGGATTTGTTATCACATAAGCAACACGACGGGTGCCACATGTGGAGCAGGATCTGCTTACCCTTCCGGAGCACCCCTAGTTTTGGTAAGGTTCGTGTTGATTATTTTTTAGTTTTCTATGTTGTGTCATGAGTACTATTGTTTGTCTGTTTGTCTTTTTTTATTTTCAGCCATGGCGTTGTCAGTTTATTTTCGATTTATGAGTATGACTGTCCTTCTGGTATATTTCGTCCCTCTTTTGTGGATATTTTATACCCACGTTTTACCTTCTGTAAATAAATCACAGTTGTTGATCTTATATTTTTCTGAATTGCCGAATATTGGTGAGAAAGCCAATTTAAAACTCAAATGCAGAGTGAAGCAAACATCAATTATTTAATGAATCAATCTATCAAATATGTATTTAAAAGAAAACTTCGATTTTCGAACTGATTTGTGGTTATTTTGTTCTGTCACCATGATTACACCACTTGTCTAGGTTGGAAGCGATGGTTGCGAGAAAGCTAACTTGTTTAATCCAATATAATACTGTTGTAGCCGTTGGTTTTCGTCAGTAATAATTAGTTTTGAGATGCACAATCAGGTCGTTCGTTTTCTCTTTTACATGTTTTATATTCTTTTTATATCTTACTGGATGGTGTGAGTTTTGTGAATTGTTGAAGGCTGTACGTTGACCTGTTGTGCTATCCTTTTTTGTCTTTGTGGAATGATATCTCTTTTTATCATTTAATTATATCGATCGTGTTAACGAAGTTCTGAAACCATTCAGAAGCATCTCTGTATCACTGTATTTAGGAGAGTTCATATTGCTAAAACTTGAGTTAAACATTTAGTTTGCAAACATTTTTATTCTATATAATATGAGGCAGGCATTACCTGTGAATGGCGACGAAGTCTGTAAGAATTATTTTTTTTGTAACTGAAATATTTGTTAAAAAAAGAAACGGAAATACCGTATCGTTTCCGAAGTTGCTTCTGTTGTTAGGGATTTTAGTTGTGACGTTATTAAAGTTATGACGTCATATTCAATTTAAACAAAGAAACGCTGTCATCAGGTAATTTTTTTTTTAAATAATTTTAAAAAATGAATAAGTATTGGGTTCCTTTCTTAGACTAATAAATATACATTTTATTCAAAGTCTCATGCAAACAGGATCGGAAACGGAAGTAGATTTCTGCGCAGATCCGGAAATTCAAAAACGCGACAAAAAATATTTTAAACTATTTTGATTTCATTAGCACAATGAACAATTCGGGAAATTTTGTTTTTTGAATTTTCTACTGTAATAGGGGACTTCGTCCCCATATTAACATGTTCATTTGTGCGTTATTTTCATCTGTTAAGGTCTCGTATTATAGTTCGAGTTTATTTTATCCATAGAACACACACAGTGCCCTACTCCTCACACTCATATTCCTTAAACCTTAAAATCTTGATAAAAATTGAAACATCATTAAGAAAAGAAAGGATATGTGGTGTCTATTAATAACAAAGGAAATCGCTTTTTATTTGTTAACTTAATGCGACAAACGTAGTGAGGCCTTCAACGCAGAACAAGCACTTTCACCTCACTAGAACTGGTTTTAGCAGAATTTTTTGCAAATTGACGCCACAACTGGTAAATGAAGAACAAAAGCCATATAGTTATATTAATATAATAAATCATTTACATGTACAAAAAAATAATCATTTACTGTCATAATTAAGCTAGACAATCACTTCAAAGCGTGAAAAATCAATACAAACGTTTTAACAACTACAGGACAAATCAAAATGTTAGATAACTTTGATGGAAATAACAATTGATGTAAATACTGCTTTAACTTTTAATATATTTGATTGGTTGATTGTAGATTGCCTGCAGTATGTCCAGGGAAAATATTTCATGCATGTTCGGGACGAGAAAAAAAATCAACCATATATAAACTGACAAAGAATAAGTTTATGTATGTGATGGCGATCGAACGGAATGATTTGCAGGAAATTTAGACTGCCACTGGGCTATGAAGGTATAGAAAAAAGTTTTGCCATTTAACAGGCCATCTATATGGACCATAGAGAGAGTTGATTTACTCATCCTGCACAGTAAAAATGACGCCTTACTTGAGCATTTGATTTATTGTCGCAACGGGAAAAATCCAGGAATGAGGTCACCATAGTTCTTCCCTCTGACAACTCTTTATATTTTAATCTACGTGGCTATAAGTGCCTGTGTAAAGGGAAGAATGTGACAGTTGTTTTCCATTCATTTGGTGTGTTAAAGTAATTGGTTTTGCCAATTAATATAGGACTTTCCAGTTTGAATTTTCCTTGTAGTTCGGTTTTCATTTAATTTGCGTTTTTATGGAGATGTGCAAAACACTGCAGAATCTCATTGCTTAAACACTGTATCCCTTTCCCCCTTTACAATAGAAATATAACATCATCTGCTTTTTAACCACGCATAGACCTTACTATTAACTTTATATTTCCAAGGCATCTGTTTGACTAGCAATATATATAGGGGCTTGCGAATACGTGTATAAAGCGTATTATTATAAGATATTCATTACATTCATTTTATTAAAAGATCAATGCACTTGACTCTCTCTCACATTGTCATCTTCTTTTGCTCAATCAACGGTTGTTATAATATACCTCTTGATCAATGCCTTTCATTGTTGGATTGCTGCAGCAGACATACAATGTGCTTGTGACCTTTCAATTTAGCGATTTGTAATGGCGATTTTCTCTCCTTCGTATATATATTTTGAGCGGCTTTATGTTTTAGTAAATCTTGCACAATATCGACATGACCCTTTTCACAAGCTACATACAATGGTGACAAACCCTGTGAACCTAGACTATTTGAACATATATTAGGATTAGCACTGTTTGCAAGTAATAATGTAACAAGTTGAACATTCCCATTCGCAGAGGCTATGAATAACGGCAATTCATAATCCTGACCTTGAATCCTAAAATTGGGATCGGCTCCATATTTAAGCAATAATTTCATAATAATTGTCAATTCATATGTTGCACTTATACATAATGGTGATAGATGTATGTCCATCAAGTCATTTCTACATAAATTTGGGTCACATTTATTTTGGAGTAATAACATAACAATATCTGCAAATCCCTTCTCGGTAGCAACACAAAGCGGAGAGTCGATTTTCGATCTCAAATTTGAAAAATGCATAGCCTGTCTTTTGTTTGTTTTAAAATGCACTACCATATCCTGATTTGCTTTGAAATCAAGTAACAGTTTAACAATATTGGTAAATCCATCTCGCGAAGCTATGTACAAAGGAAATAAGCCATTGTTTGCTCTTAAATTTGAATCTGCTCGATGTTCAAGTAATAACTGAACTATTTCGGTATGACCATACTTTGAGGCAATGCATAATGGCGACTGTCCATCATGCATTATATCTTCAGAAAGTAAATTTGGGTCACTGTTTCTTTCTAGTAGCAAACGAACTACTTCGATATGACCGAGTCGTGATGCAATAAAAATGGGAGAGTTGCGTTTTCCACAAATGTTAGGGTCACTTCCGTTCTCAAGTAATATTTCTACAATATCGATAAATCCTTTACTTGAAGCGAAATATAACGGAGTCTCCTGATTTGTTGTACATATATTTGTGATTGCGTTGTGTCTTATCAATAGCCTAACAACTTGTTTATGGCCCAGTCCAGAAGCTACATGCAATGGCGTTTCACCATTTTTCAACTCTCTGCGTTGATTTGGATCACACTTATATGTAAGCAATAATTTAACCATTCCAACTTGATCATTCTCAGATGCAATGAACAAAGGAGTTGTTCCAAATTTATTCATGACATTAACATCAACTTTAATTTCAAGTAATGCCTCCATTATATCAAGATAGTTTTGTTGGGACACTACCAGTAAAGGCGAGATATCTTGAAACACACGTATATTTCTTTTCAAATTAGATTTCAAGCGTAATTGTTCTATAAACTTCAGCCTGAATGTTAAATACTGCAGTTGTTTATTTGTAAATACTTTTTGAACATATCCGTCATTTATGTCCTTGCATAATCTTATCATATAGTCTTTTTCTTTTTCCATCGGAACATAAATAACTAGTGACTCTTTGCTTTGATACCTTTGATTAATTTCAAATTGATAGCGATCGCGTATGATATCGGGATGACAAAGTCTTAATATCATATCAAACATGTGTTTTCCATAAAAAGATACAAAGTGTCAAACCATTTATCGTGTATTATGCTGTAAGAGTCTTTTATCATTCTAACATATGTATTCGATAACTTTGTTAGGTTGTCTGTCACAACTTTTCGTGAAAGTGCAGACGATGTTCTAACATTATCTGAGATTTCAGATAATATTTTTTTGAAACGCCGGTTTTTAATATCATTTCTATCAATTTTGTTGTTATAAATGACAAACAACGATAATACTGAAAATGTTGTTTGATCAGGGGCATGTTTAAATGATATTAAATCATCTTCGATCACTTGAGTTGGATTGTTAAAAAAACTGACAATATTGCTATTTCTGTTTGTCGAATAAAATTGACAAAGAAGTGGCAAGCAATCATATTTGTTGAACACACTCATACGTTTAATAGTTTCTACTTCGTCAATGAAAAGATGGGATTTTGCAATCAAAATTCTTTCATTATTTGACAAATTGTATTGAGGTGATAATATATCATGTTCAATTGAAGAAAGGATATCAACACCTTTGAATTGTGAGTCATTAAATATATGTGGTCTACAAGTAAATAGGCATTTCAATAACCCGTCTCCGAAGAGCAGTCGTATATCCATTGATAAATCTTTCCACTCCATAAGTTTTTGTAAGTCTAACGAATATTTGCCACAGACGTCATCAAAAACAAATAGTTGTCTTTTCCCTTTAATATAATACGTCATTAGATCTTTCGGTGAATGCACTGCTAATATTTGATATTTTAGTTCTCGGGATAAACGCAAAGCTACATTTCGGACAGCAGTGGATTTTCCACTACCTGAAAAACCAATAACGGTGACAATATCTTCATCCTGAATTTTTTCTTTCAGTGCTTCGATTGCTGATGTCATTACAATCAATTTGTTATCGATTTTTGACCATTCATCTATAATATGTTCTTGAATATCTAAGAATATACGAGTGAAAGTGAAGTACGAATGTAGCAATACAGTTTCTTAATTTTTTCTCGATAATTATTATTTTGAAATATGTATTAATAAGACAGTGACCTCTTAAAACCAACAAAAAACAACGTTTTGGCAATTTATTTCAAATTTTTCACACATTTTCGTAACTCTCGGAATCTTTAGATAGTTGCTATCTAGAATCATATTTTATTGTGTTTTGTCTTGTACTGCATCATCTTAATTCACAAATTGGTAAACTAGTGTTTCATCTAAATTTTCACTTTAATAATTTATAAAGTGTACTATTCAATTTAACAATCTGGGCCGATACCGCTGCTGGTGGACAATCAGTCCCAAATGGTATCATTAGCCCAAAAGTCAATTTCGTAGTTTAGGCAAAGTTTGAATTAAGATGTATTTCGCAATTATGTTAGGTTAATTGTTTAACTGGTTCGGTCCTTCTACATAATTAACTTTCATAAATACACCTGTGTGCGTGTCTGATGAAGGCAAATCCAGAAAAGCAGTTTGAACGCATAGCATTTTTATAAATTGTTTTAAACGACGGGTATAAAAAATGAGGTAGATTTAGCGTACACATCCGACACCAATTTATTATTTTGTAAACTACATTATGTTGCTCTTATTGCACACAATTTGTGTCTGAGTGTATTAATAAAACTTGTCTTGACTTGTCTTGACATATCTGAGATCAACCCCGGTTTTTGGTAGGGTTCACTTTGCTCAGTCTTCCAAGTGTTTTGATTGGTCGTTCTTTGCCATGACACTACTAGTTTATTTTTCGACTTATCAGTTTGAATATTCCTTTGTGACCTTTTGTCTCGGTTTAATAAAATATACCATATATTTAAATATCATACATTTGTAGTTGATAATAAAATATTCAGTCAAAATGCTACTCAGAAAAAAGTTGAAAATTACTTTTACTTTACTATAATACAAAAAACAAAGAATGACCCTCTCACATCGTTGAATCATTGAATCAAATCAGTTGTCCAATCATTGCTTGTCGAATAGTCGTCCTGTTAAATGTTAAAGTCGACTGAAAGTTTATTTTGTCAACCAACTAATTGAAGGTTACCTTCAACAAATAAACATCATTTTGACAACAAAAAGCGTACCTTTAATAGCTGGTGGTAAGTTTGCATCAAGACGCTGGAACCTGAGCTCCTGGCATTGTTCTCTAAATTGTTCACCACCAAGTCTCACAACTGCCTGTTATTTGAAAGAACATTATATAAAATCTATGAGGTCAAATGTAAGATATAACACTTGATTTATCATGACTTAATGATATGATATTGAAAGGATATAAAATATGACTGTCAATAAGATAAATATCTTCCAGAGTCCAAATGACATTGGAATAAACAATTGCAGATCAATTGTATTGCCTTCAACAATTAGAAAAACCCATACCGTGTACCAATATTCAGATGTACTGAACCGCCCCGTCAAAACAAAGTGTGAAACAATTTAGACGAGCAAACCAACGACCTGTTTCATCAAAGAACAATAAAGTAAGACAAATATGACAGAGAGAAACCGTTGGCAAACACTGTACTAAGAACTCCTGACCAACGAAAGGAACATAGATAATGTGACTGATTTGAATTAATATAAAGATTGTTGGGGTACATTGCTGCTGCAACAATTTAATGCAAACTAATAACAACAGAAATGCCTTGTCACTCTCTCTGCTTACTGATAGGTGACAACGCACAAGCAATTTCTAATCCGTTTGATAGAGTTATCTCTCATACCATAGGTTTATCCCCTTAAACGACCAAAACATTTAGTCATTTTCAAAGTTAGTAATAATTGACTTTGGAATGGCACAATAATATGTAGGGGGGTTAAACTATGATCTTAAGATTTAATACCGTTCATATATAGATTTTATCATTAAAAAAACCCAAGGTAAATACAAGAAGAAAAAAGAAAGAAAAAAAAACAGTATAAGCAAATCCGTTACCTTTTAATTACTACTCTGTTAAAGAGGTAACGCTAGGACAAGACGAAGATAAATGATGATAAACTTTCAAACATTCAATAATACTCCGATCTTTTAAAGTAAGCTCAGAGTACTTTCATAGCGATACATATGACATTTCAAAGCTACAAAGACAATCAAGGGTAGTCAAGGTCGTTAAACCTCCCCCTCGTCGTAAATGAAATTATTACGAAGATTGATGCAATATTTAGGTATAGGAAGATGTGGTATGAGTGCCAATGAGACAACTCTCCATCCAAATAACAATTTATAAAAGTAAACCATTATAGGTTTAAGAACGGCCTTCAACCCGGAGTCTTGGTTCACACCGAATAACAAGCTATAAAGGGCCCCAAAATTACAAATGTAAACCATTTAAACAGAAAAACCAACGGTTTAAACTATATAAAAAAAAAACGAGAAACGAGAAACATATATAAACTGCATAAACAAACGACAACTACTGTACATAAGATTTCTGATTCCTTACATAGTTTCACCTTAAGAGCGGGAAGTGTTCGAATATAAAAGATTGATAGCAACGTGATACAATTTTATAAAACAAAATGAAAAGTAAGCCAGATTCATTAATACCTCGCTTATTTCGTTGTAGGCTTTTTCGAAGTCTTGAATTTCATTTGTCTCCATTGCATCATGTGCACTTTTATTTCTATAGAAAACAATTCTTGTTAGATCAGCCACTGTACTTGTGTCAATCACAAGAGGAAGTTGTTTTCCAATGGATAGTTTTGCTATATTTCTAAAGAAAACCATCATCAAGGTAATATCAAACGTACTTGACGATACATTACCTACAATGAAAAACAATGCATTTAATGTATAGTTAAAGAGTTTTTTTCCTCTATTGGAACGATAGCCATAACTCCCTAGATGTCAGTATTTTGGCCTAAAAGTATTTCACATTAAATAAAACAGAAAACATTCCACATATATTTATGAAGATTACAGTAATTTGATATCTCGATCGATGTGTTTCAGCTTTTGATTTTGCTATTTAATTTAATTCCTCGGAGCTAGGTACTTTTGATATGTTACTGTTTTCGAAATGTATTTTCAACCACAATTCTTGTCCTAAAGATAAAAAACTATTTAAAAAATCTCCAACCTTCGTCACAAGCCAGTTCTGGGGTATTCAAATCAAGGTCAAGAGAAGCAACAAAAATTACAGTTCCTACAATTAAATGGAAAAAAAGGAAAAACGAACAGAAGATAAACAGTATATAAAACACAACATATAACACACTAAAGACTGCGCAACACTAAACCAACCAAAATCCGTGTTTGATATCAGGAGTGAACGACAAGCATATCGTTATTTTCAATACCTGGCACCCGTAGTGTAGATTGTGTAAGTACGCACCTGGTAATTAATCTGAGTCTGTGGGTCACCATCGAAGATAAAATGACGGATTGGGATTACGACGATTGGAACATATCCATTGTCATAGAAGCAACAGATATTCCAAACCCGTCAAAGAAATCGTGATGGCGTCCGTAATTTGTTTGAAGGGATGATTTCATCTTCATTACTTGAAACGTTGGTTAAAGAGCTTCCTTGTAAGCAGCAACCCTTAATCGTGGAAATCATGCTAGGAAATACAAGCTATTGAATATTCTATAAACTGGGAGAGATGTACTCGTAGTGCATGCACTGCTGGGATGTAACTATTTAGAAATGGAAAAATAACAATTTGAAAGCTGAAGTCATCTCTTTTGTCGTAAGGTTTTGTTCTCAACCGATCCTAATCTATTTCGGGATGCAAGTCAAGGTATGGGGCAAACTTAAATGTATCTATGGAATCCTTTATTTCAATCAATGAGATAGATGCAATCAACATAGTAACCTAGTGAATTTTAAATTGAATCAACATATGCAATGGTATTGTTAATACCACTACGCAAGAGAACAGTTGCACAGTATTTCCGAAGATCCTCTTTTCATAGAGCCAGATATTTTGTTAGTCTTAAGGACAATTCATTTGTGGACAATACAGATGAGCAGGCAATGTACCGTGTTTTGCACGGAATTTTGTTACGATTTGGTATCCAATACAAACCAGGTACGTCCTCAGATATGCTGTTCATTGTATTATTTATTAATATGCAGGACTTATGATTCGTCAAATGATATGTTTTTGTATGTGGATTACATCCGTTCTCATTATTTCCTTATTCATTTACAATACAATAATAGTTATAATTATAATTTGCATACAAAAAATTTTTATTTAAAGCTTTGTTTGTAGGAGCATTAACACGTTTATCGTGAAGTGATGATAGACACGTCACAGCTTCTTTTTCTCTGAAAATGGACGTTGGTCGATCATTCACACAATTTTTCAACTCACGAAATCGACGTTTCATCAGAGACCTGATTGTTTTGACTCATAATGTCAGTCCAGTTCAACTTCTTCTCGATTGGTACATGCTCAGGTAAAGAGGTAAAATGGGAGGATTGCAATCGCACAAGTCATGTTTAACTCAGCCGCATTTTTGCGCCTGTCTCAAGTCAGGAGCCTCTGTTTTGGAGTTTAGTATGACGTCCATTTTTACTGAACTAGTACACATTTTTTAGGGACCAGCTGTATACCGCCTCTGGTGCGGGATTTTCTCTCTGTGTAAAAGACCCGTTGGTAAGCTTCGGCTGTTTTCTGGTCTTTTGTCGAGTTATTGTCTCTTTGACACATCCCAATTTCAATTCTCAAATTTATAATCATAAATATCATTAAGATATACATGTCCGGAGTTTTCGGATTTTTTTTATGGCATAGGTTTGGAACAAACAAAATTGATTAAATACTAGTAATCTGGATATTGGATGTTTTAGATGTAGGAACATCTAGAAAGGCGCTTTGGACGTAGCATGAAATAGATACAGTATTGTTCTAATTTTTTTTTGTCAGCATGATAATGTCATGACATGTTTTGTAAATTATCCTTTTCAATGTTTGCCATAAAATTGCAAATAGAATTACTAGGGAGTGGTAGGATCGTCCGTGCTATTGGAATGACGTGGTGCGTGAACAGAAATAATGTCTGCTGCTACGCCTGCATCACTCATTATGCAAATCATTATTCAGTCAAAATGTCAAAATTTGAAACACAACGTCAAAATCACAGACTATTCTTATATCTAATATATAAAACAGCCAAAACATGTCGCTAGTTTGATTGAACATGGACACCCCGTATCGAGCAATGAATTCGTAATGGTGACCACATGAACCATTTTCTCATACGTTCTGAAATACATATATTTACCTGATTTTGGTTCTAACAATTCATACTGTTCCTTCGTTATGTTTTTATTATGTAGGATTTTTCCTTGGCGTATAGTCCTCTGAAGCACATCTGGGTGAAATTGTTTGTCGAATTCCACTCTAACAGCCGGGGTAGCTACACTCTCTATTAGATGTTGTAGTCGTAACCTATTTGATTGTTCTGTTGGTATCGATCCTTTGTCAGTCGTCAGACACGTTTCTTGTTCTCTCTTTGTGGATTCCATATTCTAATGTGATAACATATGCATATGATATTGTAACTTTAAAACATAAGCAAACTACTTCATTTATAGTGATTAAAAATGTGATGAATAATTATAATGATGACCATTATATTTACTGCCACCACAGGGGGTTTCGTTTTAAAACACCTTTGACGTCGCCAACTAGCGAAAGGGTCAAACCCCATGTTAATGACTTCAGATAATATTCAAGTTTGGAAAAGAATTTCAAAATGATATGTTCTGAAAGTTAAACATATTTACTGAGTTTATATATTCACCATAGGATGCCTCAAGAGCAAAATCGTCAAAAAAATGTTTGTAAAGAATAAGTCAAATCGCCGATTTTATTTTTCACTCTTTCGATTGTGTACTATTAGAATATCCAAGTTATATGATGTTTCAACATGTTCAAATTTAAAAAAAATCGTTATGTTTTACATAACTGAAAATCTATTTTCATCTTAAAACACGTTTTCAAAGATCTTTAAAAGAAAATCCTCTATTTTATCCACATTTCACATAAAATGTACTGATATTGAATTATTGTCATCAAGTATTTCATTTACCGAATCTTTTTACCATATTCAATGATTTAAACATCGTTAGGAATTTGGCCATCCCACGGTTAAAGTCAGAAAACAAACTTGATCGATGAAAAAGTCAGCAAACCTGTAAGGAAGACATAGGAAATTTTTCATATAAACCACATCATTTAACCACTTTTATGGCAAAGTTAGTGAAAAGTGGAAACACATGAAAGATATAAAACAAAAAAACATAATCATCGCTCAGTCAGCTCACCTCTACATCCGTGTTTCTGCATTCAATGATTATAGAGGTCACAGTCGGTAAACCTGAGCGCCGAGAACCGAATGTTAGTTCTAATATGACGTCCTTATTACGCTTTGTAAACAAAGCCGTGTTTCAATTAGCACAAAATATGTTTGACACATGCGAACACACTTACATTCTTGTCATTTACATTGTTATTTTAATAGATTATGCACATTTCAGCTGCTAACATAAACTTTGTTATACATTGTAAATAAAAAAAAAACACCATATATTCACCCTGCTATTAGTTTTTTTAAACTAATTAAATATGAAAATGAAATGTACATATTCCGCCGGGAGGAAGCGATAACAATTTAACATTTATAGGGTATTTTCCGACGCTTCGACCTATAAAAATACTGTAAATGAAAATAATTCGTTCATGTCATGCTCTATGCCCATTTTAACATGGGTAGGCATTATATTTGACCATATTTTACACCTCGCTAAAGCCCACTGAAAAATATCGACAAATATAATGCCTACCCATGTTAAAATTAGCTTAGTGCATGACATGAAGGAATTATTTCTTAATCATCAACGAAAGCTTATCATAAAAGTTCACAGACTGTAATGTACATAAAATTGACAATTAATTTGAAGTCAAGCCAATCAAATACTATGTACATGTATACTTACACAAACTGACATTGAAGCTAAATCCAGAAAAGCGCTTCGGACGCAAGAAATTATTTAACGTGTTGTTTTCAATTTTTTAAAATGTTTAAAAAAACAACAACGACACAACTACTTAATAAAGTCCTACACATAATTAAATAAATTATCAAGATACATATGAAGTTCACAGATACAAATCGTAATCAATAAACACATAAACACTTAAAACTTGAAACTTATGGGGTTCAATTAGGATACTGCACTTGTTGTCATTTTAAGTGGTTTTCCTTTGAAAGATCTTAAAAAAATATCTGTTCGTTAGTTGATATAGGTGGGTGTTTATTTTTATCAGGATTGATGGACTTCTCACTTTTTGAATTTAGATTAAACATATTCAGGAGCCTGTAATTCAGTGGTTGCATTTTGTTTATGTGTTACATCTTTGTTTTTCATTTATATATATAAATGAGGCCGTTAGTTTTCTAGTTTGAATTGTTTTACATTATCATTTCGGGGCCTTTTATAGCTGACTATGCGGTATGGGCTTTGCTCATTGTTGAAGGCTGTACGGTGACCTATAGTTGTTAATATCTGTGTCATTTTGGTCTCTTGTGGAGAGTTGTCTCATTGGCAATCATACCACATCTTTTTTTATATAATTATTTATAGTGGATTGGGAAACAAGTTACTGTAACTTATATGTATCCCTCTCCACTTTGCGGGTGCGAGTGCCGCCTTGTAGTGGCATAAGCCTGCTCTTTTCCGAAATCTACAATGGTGTCTTTTTTACGTGCAAGAGACATGGCTCTCTCTTTAAAAGGGTCAGCCATTCATGTCATTTTTCAAGACCATACTCGCAAATGGTGTCAAGGGAGAGCCAAAAAAGTCAGTTCCTGAGCGGGGGATCTAACCAGGAACTTTTGTATGAGTATTCCGATGCGTTTACCACAACACCACGTCTCACTTAAATTTGAAATCTCTGTTTGAATTTGTCTTTGAGTGTTTACTGATAGTTTTTCGTGTTATACAGTCGGTTGAACGACGAGGGTTCGAGAGCATAATAAGAAATTGGACTGTGCTAATTTAAACATATTTCATGAAAGAACACTATTTCAACAGTGATGTATATAGTAGAAAGTTGGATCAATGGAACTGTATTGTATCGAAATCTTGAATTGCAGGTGCCATAACATGACTTAGAATGTATGGAAACGCGCTCGGTCAAATCAATTATTAAGTTTGGTAAAAGTTGGTCAGAATGGAGCGGTCATTGGTCAGCAGTTGATAGGGAACAGTTTTGGAAACATAATACAGAGCGAATTGCGATCGCAAAAAAAAAATCATTGAAGGTTAAACCTATACTTAGAAATGCCATGCATACGAACAAAAGTTGTTGCACCGTATTCAACATGTGTAGTTCATTAAAACAAATATGGCAGCATTACAACTAGAGAATGTATTTAAAATCCTATGATTTAGATTTATTAGAACTTATTGGAAGGGGGTTACTCTTCCATAGTAGGGAAGCAAAAGTATTTGTAGATCTTTTCCAAACATATATAATATGTTAAGATGTTTTGGATCCCAGCAAAAAAGCAGGAAAAAGCGTTCAAATCATAGGATGTTCGGGGTTTAATGTTACTTGTAAATGAGTAAAACACCATGATTAAGTAAAAGTGATGGTGTGATATTTTATATACTAATATCCATTCTTATATTTTTAGATTTCAAATATTCCTTCATAACTGAATTAAATAGCCTAATAAAGAAGGATAATTGGAACATATTTCTTCTTATTAAGGGTCAATTGAAATAATATTTTAAAAAAATGCATGGGTCCTGCGCGCTTTTATTGTTTTATCTTAATCATGAATTCTGAAAAATAACACTTGAAAGCCAAGGATGTATAAATACGTAGAAACATTAGGAGCGGATGGAAGTTGGATATACTATTGCTAGAGAAAGTGATTTGATATCTTTTGTAAGATATTTCATTTTTTACATCTAGTTAAATTTCGTTATAACTGATCAAAATGAAAATAAAATTAAGATTTGTTCAACAATGTTTTTAACACACATCAATTATTTCTGATTACATATATTGCAATATGCTTTTTTAAAGCTTTACATCGATGCTATCAAAAGTTGGTCTTACCTCTAACTACATATACAACTAAGACTATTCATTTCCAAGATTTTCAAGATTTTCAAGATTTTATTGTAAAGCAACGCTCAGACACATATATGTGTAACATGAGGTACATATATACAATGATAAACATGATTTATAACACAAAGGTAACATTCAAAAAAAAAAAAAAACAATAAAAAACAATAAAAAAAAAAAAAAATAAGACAAAAAAAGAAATAATTCATACAAATTAATATACATATCACAATAAGTTATTCAGCTTTCTGATAAAAGATGCCACCTGTCTATATAAATTAACATTGCAGTAAGATAACATTACAGATAATTTCTGCTTACTTGGATGCTTCGTATAATAACTAGGGATATGTTGTTCTCTAAAACAAACCAGTTGAGGAGACTTACATATAAAAATATAGTGAAATTCGTCTCCTACACTCTCTTTACATATGTGACATTTTCGGTCCTCCGCCGGAATATTGTACCAACGCCCAGTTTCAATGGGAATTTTTATATTAGACGTTCTTAATTTTGTCATCCAGATTCTTGCATTTTCCGGTATTTTTATAAGATAATTTTCAAAACCAAAACAGTTTTTATAACTAGAATAAAATACACCTCGGGAAGATAATTGGACATCTTGATGCCATTTTTGTATATATTGGTCTTGTAAAACCTGTTTTATCAGATGCTTGTAGTCAGCACTATCTTGATTGACAAACACATATCCTAGTCCTGTATCATTAAATATTGATTCTATAAAGTTCAGCCATTTGAATGATTGACCGCTATTTTGCATTAAACTTAATAATAATCTATACATATTACCACTTAATTTGTCACCATGCATTATTCTTCTCCAAAATGATGTCATTCTTATTTTAACTTTTATTTCTAATGGAAATCTGCCTAATTCTCCATATACCATATAGTTAGGCGTTGAAGATCTTACTCTTAGAATACGTTTACAAAAATTTAAGTGAATTGTTCTAAAATTTTCAGGTTTTCGTATCCCCAAATCTCACAGCCATATAAAAGAATAGGCTCTACCATGGCATCAAACATTTTAAGCTGTAAATCCAATGGGATGGCTTGATTTCTAATACTTTTGTACAAGCTGTATAATGCTTTTTGTGCTTGATTAACCAATTTTTTCTTCGCCTCCGTAAAAGTACCATTACATTTAAATATAAGGCCAAGATATGAGTAGGTATCGACTAATTCTATATTTTTGCCATGTAATTTAAATTCGAATTTCCGTCGCACTTTGCCTTTACTAAATACCATGCTTTTTGTTTTTGTAACATTAACTTCCAGTTTCCATAATTCACAGTAGTTCTGGAAAATATTTAGTGCATTTTGCATACTTTCTGCAGAATCCGCCATAATGACGGTATCATCAGCGTACAGTATGGCAAACAGTTTCATAATTGAATTTAACTCATTTTGACATTTTTCTCTAACTATCTCAAGGGGACATCCACCTAAATCAATAAAGAATTTTTCTATGTCATTTAAAAAAATTGAAAAGAGAAAGGGAGATAGATTTTCCCCCTGTCTTACACCAGTTAGACAGGGGAAATATTCTGACTGTTGGTTGTTGTATTTAACACATGATTTAATATTATTATACATATTAAAAATAACAGTAAATATTTTTCCTTTTATACCACTGTTCTGTAGTTTTTTCCACAGACCACTTCTCCATACAGTGTCGAAGGCCTTTCGGACTGAAATCAACAAATGTACAAAATAGTTTTTTACCAAAAGACTGATACAGTGATATTAAGGCATACAATACGAATAAATTATCGGTTGTAGAGTGATCTTTTCGAAATCCAGCTTGGTTGTATGAAATTAAGGAAATTTCATTTGCAAAAAAGGTTAACCTAGAATTAATTATTGATGTGAAGACTTTTCCTAGACAGCTTATTAATGTTATTGCTCTGAAGTTATCAGGATCCATGGTATCTCCTTTGTTTTTAAAAACTGGTCTTATTATACCAATAGTCCAGTGCTCTGGTATTATTCCTGTTTCTAAAACAATGTTAAATATTTTACAGTAAATATGTACCAGTGCTGTAGTTGAATATTTTATATACTCATTTAAAATATTATCTAATCCTGGTGATTTGTTATTCTTTAAATTTTTTATTGCATCATTTATTTCAGCTTCCGTAATCTCATCGTTCAAAATTGAATCATACAAAGCATCATCACAAATAGAGTTAAAATCAATATCAATAGCATCATCAGCTGCATCAGGTTCATATTGATTCAATTTTTTAAAATATTCGTAAAATGTGTCAATAGGAATCGGAGGGTTCTGTTTAGTTTGACCGGAATATTTTTTAAGAGTCCTCCAAAAGGCTTTTGTGTCAGATTTCGAGTGGGATCTTAGCTCAGCGGCACATTTTTCTTGATACTTATTAAAATTTTGATTTAGTATTTTCTTATAATCTTTAGCAGAAGTGCTTAAAAGTTGTTTGATCTCTGCAGATTTTGTATGCTTATATGTATTTTTAACCCGATGAAATGCATTTCTTTTTTCTCTGCACTCTTTATCAAACCAAGGTTTAATTTAGGTGACCTTTTAGACCTATTATTTTTTTTATCACTAAAAACGTTAGTGGCGCTATTTACTAAGAATTTACAAAGGTTATCTATAAGACTATTTATCTGATCGACATTAACCTGTGTGTTTTCATTCATTTCATTCAGCATGATGTTAAGTTCATTTAATGAGTTATTGGGATCATCATTTATTTCTTGAATAAATTCATTTGCTTTATCTGACCTCCACCGTACATGTTGGTCTACCTTTTGATTAAAAGTTAAGTTTTTCTGATGATTATGGCTATCTATTTTCATTGTAAAATGGACTCTATTATGAACATCCGAAAACATTTGGTTAAAACCAATTATTTCAAAATCTGTAGTTATATTAAAACTATTAGGTGAAAGTAACAGATAGTCTACCATGCTAGCATCTTTACATGTTGTATGGCCAATACCTTTGTCTGAAAAAAAAAAGACGACCATTTGCTATAAAAAGATTACATCTTTTACAAAAATCCAATAATTTTGTTCCATATTTGTTTACACGACCTGTATCTTCATTAAATCTTTGTAAAATATTATTTTCTTTTAGTATAGAATAACTAGAAGTATTATCATTAATTACATCTTCTTCAATTTGTAGTATTTCTTGTAAATTTATATCATCATCAACATCGAATATACGCATGCGCAAGATGGACAGACGTAATTTTTTCTGCTCTTGTAAAATGGAATAAAAATGCTATAAAAAAACTGTTCCAATTACTCCAGAGATGAGCCAAAGAAGTATTCTGTAAAGGAAAATGAATCATACATAATATGTGGTAAGCAGCACTCTCAAATTTACCATGGCCTAGACTTTTTGATTTGTGTGTAAATGTTTCGATATAAACGGTGACCAGTATTCATGATTGTTGTCATACTCAAGTAAATACCTATTGGTCAGTCAACGATAACAACGTAAACAGAATATACAGAATACACTTATACACAGATATAAAAACAAATTATCCTTATGGTGCGTGTGCAATAAATGTCAAAAACTATCTCAAGCCAAAAACGCAGAAGACACTCGACGGAACCATCGCCGGGTAAAAGCCAAAGCTTCAGCGTAAAACCTTCCAGCAAAAAACTTATCACTGATAACGAATTTAAAACTGTAACTATGCCTAAACAAGGCCAACCTCCTGTGTCTAACCCATCAACACAAAGTAACCAGTCAATTTTTACAGACAACGATGTTAATAGACTAGCACAAGCGGTTAAAGCCATAATGTTCGAAGACCTACGCAATGAACTAAAATCCGACTTACAGGTGTATCGCAATAGCTTAACCGTTCCCCTCTTTACTGAGATTGAAAAACTTAAAACGGAAAACATTGAACTGAAAAAATCCATAAACGAGGTAGGCAAACTGAGTTTAAAAGTGGACGACTTAGAACAGCACAGCCGGAAGAGTTGTATTAGAATAAGCGGGGTTCCTTATACCCAGAGTGAAGATACGACAAAAATTCTATGCGATATAGCATCTAAACTTGAAGTTGATTTACAAAGTAACGACATAAGCGTATCCCATCGTTTACCAACAAAAGAAGGCCACAAGCAAATCATTGCCCGCTTTACGCATACCAAGAAACGTGCTGAATTTTTGAAGGCAACAAAAAATATCCGAAATATCCCAGATTTACATGGTGTCGGAATAAGTCAGGACTTGACCAAGGCACGTAGTAGAGTTGCTTTCTTAGCTCGTGAAGCAGTGAGAAAGGGTAAACTAAAATCTTCCTCAGTATGGGACGGAAAAATATTCTTAACAGCCATTAACGATGATAAACGCATTGTATCTACCGAATCGGAACTGAATGACTTCATAAACGGTAAACCAGATCCAAGACGAAGTGATATAGAAAACAATGTTGCTGATATGCCTATCGCGCGTTCCCCTGGTACTCCTCATTTTCAACCAAACAACATGATGTTTCCTCCACAAATGATGCAATACCAAAGCGGGGCCCAAGCGATGTATCCACACATGTATGGAATAATGTCTTGATGTACTTTAACCAATTAAACCATTATGCATTTTGTACTGTGTTATCTAATATAAGTTGACCACAGGAAGGTATTGACTTCATCTACATACTTTTATTAACTTGTGTACTTACAAAACTTCATGTATATCATTTAATTTAGTGACTTAAAGGTAATTTTTGCACATGATGGAAATGTATTCTTCTGTAATTTAATGCATACCCTGTCTAATGAAAAGTTAACTTTTAAAGATAGCAAAAAAAATCAACATTAAAAAATATATAGATTCACATAATTAAAAGTCTATTCTACTTAGGCTCTGTTCGACAAAAGAATTTTTTTCTCGCTTTCTATTGTTCACGGTAGGAAAGTATCAAATCGAAGGATTTAATTCTGCCCGTATCAATTCAATCTGTTATCTAATTATAGTATTTTATTGATTCGTTGTTTACACTTTGTTTGACTACTACTTACATTTTTGTTTATATCTTATTTTACCGTTCATCAATCTGGTCACCTGACCTAATAAAAAATCCCACGGTTCAATAATTTAAGTTGTACTGACAATTTAAGTACAAATCTCTCTCTGGAGTTGTGTATTCGAACTCGCCAACATTACGTGTGTAAATATGTTTGTTTTTGTTTGTAGTTATTTTGTTATAGTTAATGAAAATGTAAATAGCACTGGTGACAATTGTATAAATATATTAAGGCTGGAAATGATGAATGTAGAAGAAATGACCACTGTGACTCGCTGTTACGCTTCTTGGGATACCAAAGTTACTTGATGGGTATTTCCAGCGTACTCTACAAAGTCAGAGTGGGACTCTTCTACAATCGAGCCACAAGAGTAAAAGAAAATAAGTTGTTAAACTTGGATGATATTGTTTTTGCAAATTTATTTATGCAGTATAGTTTGGGTGCCATACCTGTAATATTATTGTTAATCATATGTAAATCTGAATTTAAAACCAAAATTAATCTAAAAGAAAACCCATCATTTAATAATGAAATATTTTGTCAAAAGGAAGCCAAATACAGTCGGGCTTGGATACTAAATGTTTTACCAAAGTGTTGTATCATATATTGTGTAATAATGAAAATTGTATTATGTATTATGCTATTTATATTGTTATTAGTTTTGCTTTTGTCTGGAGACATAGAAAAAAATCCTGGTCCATCATCGCTATATTCTTCAGATAAATCTACAGTATCATCCGTATCCGACCTCTCATTTGATGAATTCAAGCATTGTCTCTCCAAATTTATATCATTTGTACATCTAAATGTTCAGAGTTTAGAGCCTAAACTAGATTTAATAAATGTCGAACTTCAGCACTTGGATATACTCTGCTTTACGGAAACTTGGTTAAAGCCAGATGTACTCGAAAATGATGTTCTGTTAGACAATTTTGTAAAGCCGTTCCGGCACGACAGAGTAGATCGTATGGGTGGTGGGGTGGCTGTTTATGTGAAAAGTTGTCTTTCTGCAAAACGGAGATGTGACTTAGAAGTAAACGGGGTAGAAAGTGTTTGGCTAGAACTAAAGTTAAAACAGAATCGACCCTTTTTGCTCGGTACTTTCTATAGGCCTCCCAACTCACCACAGCATTTGTTGAATCTTATAGAGCACTCTTTTGATCTCGCTTCAGATACCGGCATTGAGACCATCGTAATTGTAGGCGATTTTAATGACGACCAAATGAATCCGAGGCAATCTAAGATGAAGGAAATTTTCACAAGATATGGCATGACCCAATTTGTAGAGGAACCTACAAATTTTTGTGAAAATTCAGCATCTATTATTGATTTGGTATTAAGTAACAAATTAAACGTAGTAGATTTGGTCCACGTAGGCCAACCGTTTCTTCCCGCTAATATCCGATTTCACTCTCCTGTTTACGGTATACTAAAATTTCAAAAATCGTCAAATACGTGTTTCAAACGCAAAATATGGTTGTACGACAGAGGCGACTACGACCTTTTCCGTAGGATGTTTTCAGATGTTAACTGGAACGATTTTATTGAATCTAGCAATAACGTCGATGTGCTCGTCGAGAGATTTTCCGAATTATTAATAGATTTTGCTTCGAAAGCTATTCCAAATAAAAATATCACTGTTAGGAAAACCGATCCTCCGTGGATGAATAATTACATACGCAGGACTATTAGAAAAAGGAACCGTATTTATAAGAAGGCGAAAAAGGCAAATAGTCCCGAAAACTGGCTACAATTTCGCAGGAGTCGTAACAAAACTGTGAACGTAATACGGAATGAGAAGACAAAATTCTATGACAAACTGATCGGAAAGCTTAGAACGACCATGTCTTCAACCAAAATTTGGTGGAATTTAGCCTACCGCATAACCAACCTAAAATCTCGAGACATGAATATCCCGCCTATCAATTTAAACAGCTCTATTATTGAGGACGATAAACAAAAGACCGAGGCATTTAATGACTATTTTGCGTCGCAGTCTAATATTGACGATAGCAACAAACTACTGCCTAGGGACGACACCCCTCCAGATAGACGATTAAGTACTATCGTTTTCGAAACGTACGAAGTTAAAGACATTCTTCAAACTTTAAATGTCAACAAGGCTTCGGGGCCTGATGCTATAAGCGGTCGTATTCTCAAGCCGGTTGCCGATATTATAGCAAAACCACTACGCGCTATTTTCAACTTAAGTCTTAGAACGAAGTTGTTCCCGTCCGCATGGAAGCTAGCTAATGTAATTCCTTGTTTCAAGAATGACAATAAAAGCATACTTAGTAATTATCGACCAATATCTCTTCTATCGGTGATGAGTAAAGTTTTCGAGCGTTGTGTATATAAGCACGTTTTTAACTTTATACGAGTTTTGATTTCCGAGCACCAGTCTGGTTTCATGCCTAACGATTCGACCAGAAATCAGCTTTTATACATTTGTAACGTTCTTAGCAAAGCCTTAGACGAAGGCAAAGATATCAGGTTCATATTTTTCGATATAAGTAAAGCCTTCGACCGTGTGTGGCATAAGGGATTGCTCTATAAGTTGCAAATGATGGGGATTGTTGGTGACCTTCTCCTGTGGCTTAAAGATTACTTGTCGAACAGAAAACAAAGGGTGGTCATAAACGGAGTAGAATCTTCCTGGGCTGATGTAAATGCTGGAGTACCCCAGGGGTCAATTCTCGGGCCCTTGCTGTTCCTTATTTATATTAATGACATTATTAACGAAGTAAGCTGTAAGATTAAACTATTTGCGGATGATACATGTATTTATGCTGTTGTAGATAATCCACTGGTTTCGTCGATTTCTTTAAACAACAACTTGTGTAAAATAAATAGCTGGGCGGATAAATGGTTAGTAAATTTTAACCCGTCTAAGACAGAATCCATCGTATTCTCACGCAAAAGCGAACCAGATTATCACCCCCCTTTGAATATGAATGGCGTCATTATAAAAAGAGTTCAAACTCATAAGCACTTGGGATTAACTTTCTCGAGTGATGGGACATGGAATCATCACATTGAAAAAATAATTTCAAAGACGTTACCTCGACTAAACTTACTGCGTCGCCTAAAATTTAGGCTAGACAGAAGATCTCTTGAAAATATGTATTTTAGCTGTGTTCGCCCATTACTTGAATATGTTGATGTTGTCTGGGATAACTGTCCCGAATACTTAAAAGCAAAGCTTGAACATGTAAATTACGATGCTGCACGCATCGTTACTGGTGCAACAAAACTCACCAGTCTACGCTTACTTTTGGCTGAATGCGGATGGGAGACTCTTCAACAGCGAAGAGATAAGCATAAACTTTTACTTTTTCATAATATGGTGAATGGAAAGACCCCATGTTATCTAAATGATATCCTTCCCGATCAGTTTAGAAACATTCATCAGTATAGAACTCGTTCTGCAAATAATTTTCCATCAGTACCCTGTCGAACTACTTATCATATGAAAAGTTTCCTTCCATCAACAGTTCGACTATGGAATAGCCTCCCCCCAGATATAAAAAATGCTGGTTCTATCGCGCCACTTAAAGCATTTCTAAAGATAAATCATTCTATACCAAATTATTATTATGCAGGCAGTAGACTAGGCCAGATATATCATGCCCGAATCCGTACCGAGAGCAGTAGTCTTAGGGATCACTTGTATCAGAAAAATTTGGAATCAGACCCATTTTGTAAATGTAAACAGATAGAAACCTCAGAACACTTCCTTCTAAACTGTCCCAATTATCATCGAACTCGTGAAGCCCTCTTTGTTAACCTAGTTGGTACACTTAACATAGATACGTTACTATATGGGGATCCGAACATTACCGATATAGACAATAAAAAGAACTTTCTTATTGTCCAAGACTATATATTGAAAACTAAGAGATTCACATAATTATTCTTGTTGGCCCAACAACATGTCACCCAATATTAAAAATACTATCTGCATTATATTTTAATTTCCATTACATTTGATTTCTTTTTCCATGATACTATATTATATAGTTGTACATTTTCTGTCCATTGTAATTGATTTTGCCATTTAAAAGGAGAGGAATTTGTATAAGTGACTTGTCACTTGTTTTCCAATCCATTGTATTGTATTTATGTTCGCATTTATTTATCTGTTTCTGAATAAAATATTGTTTACACTATCATCAACATAATCCGTTAAAGAAGAAGTTCTAGCATTGAAATCCCCTACGATCACAATATTTTTGATACCTTGAGAAAATATAAACAATTCTTCTTCAATTTCAATAAAAGATTCATCAGATGAATATTTTGAGAACTCAGGTAGAACATAAGTACAACCAAATAGAGTATGTTGATTTAGAGGGGATATTTGTTTTGAAATTTCAATCCATTGAACAAATTCAGAATCGGACTTTAAAAACCGTAAATATTGTTTAAGCTTTTTTTTGAAAATAATAAGGATACCTCCTGATTTGTTTTTAAATTTCCTTCTGTTTTTTTGCAAAGTAGTCATACTCTCTGGGTAATTCCAGCACATCAAAGTTATCCAATTTAGTTTCTGAAAACACTAAGATATCATACTGTGTAATTAGATGGTGAAAATCAGGATTCAGTAATTTTGATTTTATACCACACACATTAAGATGAGTTATTTAAGTTTATCAATTCGCTCAGTATTGTTATCTAAAGCGTTGCCAATGTCCTATCTTGATTTTTCGGCAGTATCCGATTCAGTACGGGTCCTTTTTGATCGTGGTGGTATTGGTGGACTGTTTGCTGCTTCTCTATGTTGTGGCGTACTAGGAGCTCGTTGATTGTTAATTTCTCTGTCATTATCTGCTGGATTGATATTGATGTTTTCGGGATTGTACAGCTGACCATTGATATATAGTTTGTCGCGAACCAGTCTCGCTTGCTTCCCTAAACTGTTTTCATTTTTCAAGATCGGGTACAGTTTGCGGCGCCTTATTTCTATCTCTGGAGGGAATTGCTCGTTGATACCGAAGTTTGTATTTTTAAGACGATATGCTTGTTTTAGAACATGTTCCAATTCCTTTCTATAAACGAATCTTGCAACAATCGGGCGTGCTCCATTTCTACCATATTTACCGAATCTGTGAACATTTCCTAATGTAACCATGTATTCTATTCCTAATTGTCTATTAATAAAATTTTGTAATTTTGCCTCACAGTCCTCAGATGGTTGATACGTTAGACCGTTGAATACCAAGTTGTTTTTCATGCTACGGCATTTCAAGTCTAGGACGGTTTCCTGCAGTTCCTTGATGATTGGTTTTTCCTGCATCGTGTTTTCCTCAATCTTTTCAATATAATTTCTATTTAAGTCACATTTTTCCAAAACTTTTTCAACAACTTGACCCATGCCTTCAAAGCTGTTTTCCATTTCTTTGTTATGTTGCTGTAATTCGGCCAGACTATGTTCTGCTTGATCCATACGTTGGACAACTGATGATAAACTTTACGACAAAAGAGATGATTTCAGCTTTCCAATTGTGAACTTTCCATTTCTAAGTAGCAACATTCCAGCAGCACCTGCATACGGGGTATATATCTCTCAATTGATACGATATTCCCGTGCTTGCATTTCCTATCATGATTTTCTTGATAGAGGGTTACTGCTCACAAGGAAGCTATTAAATCAAGAGTTCCAAATGGTGAAGTTGAAATCATCCCTTCGTAAATTTTACGGACGCCATCACGAGTTGGTTGACCGTTATGGAATAACCATTTCACAAATGATATCGGATATGTTCCTCACGTCGTAACTACAATCCCCTTCCCTTTCATGAATTTGACCTACCGAATTAGACTATTTACCGGATTTGTAATCACATAAGCAACACGACGGGTGCCGCATGTGGAGCAGGATCTGCTTACCCTTCCGGAGCACCTGAGATCACCCCTAGTTTTTGGTGGGGTTCGTGTTGTTTATTCTTTAGTTTTCTATGTTGTGTCATGTGTACTATTGTTTTTCTGTTTGTCTTTTTCATTTTTAGCCATGGCGTTGTCAGTTTGTTTTAGATTTATGAGTTTGACTGTCCCTTTGGTATCTTTCGTCCCTCTTTGTCTAACATCTTCAATTTTTTCGACCTCTGTTTCAATTTTTGCTATTCTGTTGTTCATTGATAGCAAAGTATTTAAAATCTTATTCAGAACCTCCAAAGTTTCTATGTTTGCTTCCAACGTGTTTTTACTAGTATCTTCTAATAAGCGTTTTGTATCATTTGGATCCATTTTCAATCGTTTTTGGTAACGTTGTTACGACGCCATCTTGTAGTTAGTAAAGAACAATATCCCAACAATACAGATTTCTAATTGTGACGTTAAAGTCTTGGTTACAAAATAAAATAACAAAATCCGTTTTCCGAAATCTCTCAAATTTGTAGTTTGAACGTATTTTTCAGCAAAATAAATTTTGTAACATGCAGAATTACTTACTGCGAAGCTTTCGGACAAATTTCAGTTTCTAACTTGGGCAGTAATCACAGTAAATTCGCATTTTCGTAAGAGCGAAAAAAACAGCAGCTATCCGTAGCAACATCCGGGTCCATGTTTCCAATTTGTAATTACTAGATATTTATAATTGGATGTTAAAGCTTAACTTAGGCCGCGTTCACACCAAACGCCGTGTACAGTAAACATGTTTACATTTAGTTTAATTTATTAACCAACTAAGTACATTATTGCCAAAAATGACTATTTATTAAAAATTACATATTTTCTGTAATGGCCCTGTTTTTCTGTAATGGCCCTGTTTTTTTTCTGTAATGACCCTGTTTTTCTGTAATGGCCCTGTTTTTCTGTAATGGCCCTGTTTTTTTTCTGTAATGGCCCTGTTTTTCTGTAATAGCCCTGTTTTAATGCCCAGTTTGTCTGTATTAAGCCATGCAGTTAGGGTTTTTAATCAATTTAATAAAATTAAGTTGTAAAGAGTATGATACCTTTTTGTATATTGTTTAATTTAGTAACCAGCAACAAACATTAAAGAGTTATAAAGAACCATATAAAGGGATCACTGTTCATCCTGTTTTTCAACACAAAACTTCTTTCAAATTTATATCTTGGATATTTGGTATATTTAAAGCTTTATCATGGTGAAGTACAAATTATTTTTTTCAAACTAAACTGTCATTAAAAGAGTAAGAGAGTACATCAAGTTGGTAGCAACACATATACTTTTGTTCAGTTGGTTAATTAATGTATTAAGAAATGGATGTTTTTATAATGGCCCTGTTATAGGTCCTTGGTCAGTAATAATTGCCTCGGATGTCTGTAATGGCCTTCGGCGTTGCCTCCTGCCATTACAGACTTCCTCGACCATTATTACAGACCTTGGACATATAAAAGGGCCATTATAAAAACACCCATTCATTAATACTATAGTAATGTACACTAGTTTCACATTAACTTTGTTCCCATCTATACACCTTGTTAAGCTACCTGTACATAAGATTTGTTCACACTTATAATCTATATGTCATTTAAATGTTCATTACGTAGAACTGAATTCAAATTTTCGAACAACTTTTCTAGCAGTTAGGGAACGACCATTTGACTTTAAAAAAAAGGGGATGGATTTTTACACAATCTGATTAAAAAAACAAATCGGGTCATACATGTAGATGATTAGAATGAACAAATATTCTGAATCCAAAGTTTCCCCATACATTATAGTGTTAAATATTGAATTGGTACCATCGAAAAAAAACACTATATATAAACTTTCAAAAAATTCTGACCCACAACCCCCCCTTTTTTAAAAGTTCAGTGGTTGCTCCTTTAAGAAAGACATTTTGGATGATTTGCAGTATTTTAAAGATGTCTCTATTACTCATTAAAAACGTAGGCTGCATCAGAATGCTTACAGACGATGAAAAAGAATTGCGATGTTAAGCATGTTAAGAATCACTACATTTCCATCTTTTCTGTTTGTTTCAAATGGTGTTTTCTCCGAGGAGTATTTGGCAAAGGGAGGGCGTAATGTTTTTTTTTATTATTTCTAATTGTATTTTAACGGATCTGAGATACTAAACAAACAAACAATTAACCACGCCCTTTTTTCTGTAATACATTTATGAGTGAATCGTTATTTCAGTAAAGACCAGTGGCAAATATTTCTGTCAATGTGTACGTCCAGTCGATTCGTGGGGACCTTTTCAAATGAATTATGTGTTTGGCAATGATGATAGATGAGTCTTGATAAGGAGTAAATAAGGCTACGTAAAGTGTTTTATAAAAAATTATAAGTGTATCAAGTTTAGACAAGTATTTCTGTAAAGAACTTTATTAATAAGTGTTATAAGTATCAATTTATATAAAAATCGTTTTTATTTCAATTATACATGGGAAAATTAAAGTTCTGAATGCCCAGTTTTGTGTACACTTAACCTACACAAGGCCTACATCGACTATCGACTGCATGTAGACAAAACATGATTTCAACTACATGTAAACATTGAGTTTTATCAATGTGAACGTAATCATGTTTAGTTTATGTGTGAGTTACACTAACACAACACCGAGTTTACAGTGTATATAAAGTGCGAATCCAGCTAGTTCATTTTTACTGTTATATGCGGGCATGTCTATTGTAGAATAAAGGATCATGGGAAAACTGTATTTGTTTACGTTTTGAAAATACCAGATTAATTGATTTGAAGGAAAGTTTTTACATATTTTCATTGTGATATGTCTATATTATGTACAAACATAGCATTAAAGTTCAAATAAGTGTTATTAAAGCAACATAATATAGCATATCGATTATTGAAAGCGATCCATTTTAACTATAGATGCGATGAATTATCACTGTTAGTGCAGTCATTTCTGAAGTGGAATTTTCGAAGATGCGGGGAATTTTTATTGTAGAATTATGTGATAAATGCACTTGAAACAAATGAAAAAACTTAGTTGATGACTTTAGAATTTATGATAAATGTATTTTCAAATTGAAATACAAACTCCTCATTCATTCTTTATCAAATATATAGCTTTTCAAACTTGCAACAAAAACGCTTCTCAAAATGTCATATTGTATTCTTCAAATTACGTTTTTCCTTGATTTAAAAAAAAATTTAAAAGATATTTCTGTATTTTTCTTAAGTCAAATATTGATATGGCGGAGTTTAAGTGCAGTCTGTGTAAAATAGAGACGAGTACATTTGAGGACGTTATCTTCCACGCAATACATATACTTGCGAACAGAGAAATATGCATCTTGAAACGCAATGGTGACAGAAAAGCTTAATAAAGATTATTTTTTCCAGTTGTACCCTCAACTGCTTCGATTTCCATATTCTGAAAAAGAAAGTTTTTGGTAGAATAAATGTTCTTGACTCGATTGTTGCTTGCATGATTTTTACTGTATAAGGTGAAACGGTATGTGACATAAATTATCCACAGTCATTAAAACATGAAATGTAAGGTGTGTAAGCGAACTTTTTTGTTTGCATTGGTACGTGACGTAGAGCACCCTTGATACAAAAAAAAAATGATCCGTAATGCACACCTCGATACCAGAGGAAAATTTAGGGGAGACAGGGGGTTGTCCCCTTTTTGGGAAAACATTTGATTACTTTTATATGGAATCACTTGAGCGGGCCCCCTCTTAGGCAGTCATTGTGCCCCTACTTATGAAAATTTCTAGATCCGCGAGTGAATACTACCACAGAGGTCAAACAATGCATATTTGGGTAATTGTACACGACATGCATGCTACAATTCATGTTTGATGATCTTAGATCCTTTGGAACTCAGTCTATGTGGGCTATTTCGGTAACTTGGCAAAAAATCCCCAACTTGGATACACGGTTAGATTCAGCATGTCAAAGAACCCCAAATATCCATAAGGAGTTTTACTATAAATTTGGAGACCACAAACTTGAAAAAGGGAGCAAAAATATGAAAATGCATGCATGGGATACATTTGTTATTGAAGGTATGACTGTAACAATAGGATGAAGATAAATATATATCTTATTCTGGGGTCTCATTGGGTCGGGGAGGGGGGGGGGGGGGGTGTCTGATCCTTGATCCCGCTTACTGCTTTGTTAAATTCCCGTATCCCGCTTATACTATGCAGTTCTCATTTTTTGAAATTTTCCGTGTCCCGCTACCGTCCCGCTATACTTTATTTCTAGTTTTCACGACACAATCATTTGACTTTCACGTGTCACGCTTACAAAAAAATCGGCATTTCCGCGTCACGCTTATACCCCAACGCGACCCACTATTCTACTCTTTTCTGACTCATATTAAGCCCATTATAAATATATTAAAAAATTGTGTTTTTATCCCTTTATATCCCGTCTCGTTTCGGTTTGAGCCATTGATAGATAAGATGTCATATGTGACAATGAGACAACTCTCCATCCGAGTCACAATTCATAAAAGTATACCTTTATACGTCAAAATACGGTCTTCAACATGGAGTCTTGGCTCACACCGAACAGCAAGTTATAAAGGGCCCCAGTGTAAAACCTTTTACCGGGAAAACCAACGATTCAATCTATATCAAGATGTACGTAATTAGTGGTGAAGTGTCATGGAAATGGATTAAAAAAACAAGGACATGGAAATTGATAAAAAAAAGCAAGTCGGCTTTACAGCTAATTTCCTAATGCATGTAAAGCAAAACTTTGGTTGACTTGCTTGCTTTGTTTGTATAATTGTTTATACAAACTTTGTAAATAAGATTGACATCTTTAAACAATATGTATCGGCATAGTTTAACCTGTATTTATATAATTATTATATTTTAATTAAATTGGGTGTTATGATAATGATTGTACAATAAAAAAAACAAAGCAAGCACGCTAACTAAAGTCTTGCCTTACATGCGTAAAGAAATACGCTGTAATAGATAAAAAAAAATCATACAGTGAAAATGCTCCGCATATACAATAATGATGAATCGCTCTACAGTGAAAATGAAAGAATAGTATCATTACTCGACAGTAAACATGACTCGCATAAAGAAAGCATCATAGTGGAATTCAGTTCAATATGAAGAAACTGAATGACAAAACATATTCTACGTTATACAACTTTAATAATTGTGTTGAAATGAATATTTTTTTCTGCAACAACATCTTACCTGTTAGTTATAAAACACCTGCACGATCTGTTCGTGAAATGTCCTAAATATTCACCTATTTTGGTATATATTTCGCAGCTATTTGGCTTTAAGCGCGTAAAAACCCCGTTCGCATATCTTACTTTGTTTTATTAGTATTATGTATTTCTGAATATATTCATTTTAACCAATTTTCTTCATTTTCTTCAAAAATTAAAAAAAAGTTCGTCTGTTTATTTATCATTCTACATTAGACATTTATGGCATATACAGTAAAAATGATATTTTAGGATCCGCACTTTACATACACTGGTTTAGGTCAATGGGAACACGGCCTAAGTATTGATGAATTGATTACACATTCAAATTATTTTTTGAAAACCTTGAGGTACTCTAAAGGGCATACGGTACAGTTTTGGTCCAATAACGAATTTTTGATGAACATTTGCAGATAGGCTAATTTTTTAACCTGATTAAATCAAATATGTTATACAAAATATACCATCATGTGCTACTTTTTGAGTAAATTGAGGTTGAAATTTCAGATATTTCCTCAAAATTTGGATTGGTGTACGTATTTTTCTTTCATAACTTAACTTTTTTGTTTTAAATGATAAACACAAGCTGGTTTTTGTTCAACTATTTGTAATTTCTGTTTTATACAAATATTCTATAAATTTGTCTATTGTATTTTTACAGATAACTCATACTTATCTAATATTCATTAATGTAGAAAATACGTAATATTTTGCTGTATATTTATCAAATTAAAAACACTTGCACTATTGATTTTTTCATGAAAATTGGTACACATAATCTTTTTACATAATCAGCCAAAAGTCGCTTTAAAAAATACAGGTTCATGAACTCGTTTTCAAGTTATATCAGTTTTAATGATAAAAATCAATTGAAAACTACATCTTTTCCCGATAAGACACAGTTGGAAGTCGCAAAAATAACAATTTACGTTAGCAACGTCATAACCTTCACTGAAATTGTATCGTATGCCCTTAAGAAGCTGTAATACCGTAACATTCTGTTGGAATTTATCATATGTGTTTCAAATAGTGTGCATGAATCGAATGCAAATTGTTCCTGTGTCTTTAATGTGCACAAGAAATACAATGGTGGGATACTTTAATAAAATGTTGGACAGCATGAAATTACATCTGGGGATTTTTGCTGTCATGAATCGCTATAACCAATGTTCTGTATCATTGTTTAATCGGCAATATGTTTTTCCGATATTTATAGGTTGTTTGATAACTAAGAAAATCGTATGGTTATTTTTTGCTAAGTTTAGTTTCTGTGTCTTACTTAGTCTGTTTCACATTAATGAACTAAAAAAAAAACTGATAATATTTTAATGGAAATTGTTGCATCCTTCCTTGTACACATCCTCAAATACGCAGCTACAATGGAAAGTTAAAGTAAATGTATATTTAGTGATGACACGGAAGTTATATAATTAGTTTGTAGATTTTTCCCAGGCATATATTACCTGAGCGTCACTGATGTATTTCATGTAGACGAAACGCCCGTCTGGCGTACTAAATTATAATCCTGGTACCTGTGATAACTTTTACACCACTGGGTCAATGCCACTGCTGGTGGACGTTTCGTCCCCGAGGGTATCACCAGTCCAGTAGTCAACACTTCGGTGTTGACATGAATATCAATAATGTGGTCATTTCTAAAAATTACCTGTTTACAAAACTTTGAATTTTTCGAAAACTAAGGATTTTCTTATCCCAGGCATAGATTACCTTAGCCGTATTTGGCACAATTTTTTTGGAACTTTGAATCCTCAATGCTCTTCAACTATTTACTTGTTTGGCTTTACAAATATTTTGATATGAGCGTCACTGATGAGTCTTATGTAGACGAAACGCGCGTCTGGCATACTTAATCATAATCCTGGTACCTTTGATAACTTTTACACCACTGGGTCGAGGCCACTGCTGGTGGACGTTTCGTCCCCGAGGGTATCACCAGCCCAGTAGTCAACACTTCGGTGTTGACATGAATATCAATAATGTGGTCATTTTTTTATAAATTACCTGTTTACAAAACTTTGAATTTTTCGAAAACTAATATTTTCTTATCCCAGGCATAGATTACCTTAGCCGTATTTGGCACAACTTTTTGGAATTTTGGATCCTCAATATGCATGCTCTTCAACTATTTACTTGTTTGGCTTTACAAATATTTTGATATGAGCATCACTGATGAGTCTTATGTAGACGAAACGCGCGTCTGGCGTACTTAATTATAATCCTGGTACCTTTGGTAACTTTTACACCACTGGGTCGATGCCACTGCTGGTGGACGTTTCGTCCCCGAGAGTACCAACAGCCAAGTTGTCAACACTTCGGTGTTGACATGAATATCAATAATGTGGTCATTTTTATAAATCACCTGTTTACAAAACTTTGAATTTTTCGAAAACTAAGGATTTTCTTATCCCAGGCAAAGATTACCTTAGCCGTATTTGGCACAATTTTTTGGAATTTTGGATCCTCAATGCTCTTCAACTATTTACTTGTTTGGCTTTACAAATATTTTGATATGAGCGTCACTAATGATTCTTATGTAGACGAAACGCGCGTCTGGCATACTAAATTATAATCCTGGTACCTTTGATAACTTTTACACCACTGGGTCGATGCCATTGCTGGTGGACGTTTCGTCCCCGAGGGTATCACCAGTCCAGTAGTCAACACTTCGGTTTGACATGAATATCAATAATGTGGTCATTTTTATAAATAACCTGTTTACAAACTTTGAATTTTTCGAAAACTAAGGACTGTCTTATCCCAGGCATAGATAACCTTAGCCGTATTTGGCACAACTTTTAGGAATATTGGATCCTCAATGCTCTTCAACTATTTACTTGTTTGGCTTTACAAATATTTTGATATGAGCGTCACTGTTGAGTCTTATGTAGACGAAACGCGCGTCTGGCGTACTAAATTATAATCCTGGTACCTTTGATAACTTTTACACCACTGGGTCGATGCCACTGCTGGTAGACGTTTCGTCCCCGAGGGTATCACCAGCCCAGTAGTCAACACTTTGGTGTTGACATGAATATCAATAATATGGTCATTTTTATAAATTACCTGTTTACAAATTTTGAATTTTTCGAAAACTAAGGGCTGTCTTATCCCAGGTATAGATAACCTTAGCCGTATTTGGCACAACTTTTAGGAATTTTGGATCCTCAATGCTCTTCAACTATTTACTTGTTTTGGCTTTACAAATATTTTGATATGAGCGTCACTGATGAGTCTCATGTAGACGAAACTCGCGTCTGGCGTACTAAATTATAATCCTGGTACATTTGATAACTTTTAACTTTTAACAGGAGGACTCGAAGACATTTGGTCGTTGAGTCAAATTTAACATTCTATTCAAAACTTCCTGAATGAAGAATGACTGCATATGCAATTTAGGAAGTTTCTATGGTAAATTGCATTGTTGGTTTTACAAAAGTGCAACATATAGAAAGAAATTAGTATGATATAAATTACACAAAATACAAATACTTACCAGATATGTAATTTTGTCAAACGCCGTAATCAACTGATGAATTGTGAATGAAGTATTATTTTCCGGGAAATTAGTTTTCTGGTAGTAGCTGTACACTGAGAAACTAATAATAGATTGTTATAAGGGGCATACGATACCGTAACAGAGGTGACAGTGATATTGTTAACGCAAAATGCTATTTTTCGCTACGACACACTGTGACATATTGATAAATGATGTTTTTTTAGGAGGATTATTATAACATATTTAATTGACTAGATGAAAAAAAGTTTTTATGCAAAATTACGTTTAAAAAATGCAATGGCATCGAACCTATATCGTATGCCCTTAAACAGTACACTTAATGATTTTTAAAATCACGAGTTCAAGACAGTAGCTGCGCTTGAAATAAGTAATAAGAGCATGTATCTCTTCATTCTCATAAAAAAAAAATGTTAAAAGTATCACGAAACATTAGAAATAATTTTGCAACTTAATAACACAAATAGATTAATTGCAAAATTTAAATTAAGAACAGAAAAAAATATATGGTTTGAAAGTAATGTGAAACAAACAATAAAAGACTTGGTCGAAAAACAATTTATTTAACAAACAAGGGAGACAAATAATCATTGCTAAGGTCTAGGAAGCTTTCTTGGTCATATATATACAGATATATCGTTCATGCAGGTAAAATTATTTTTGAAAACAACATTGCCAGCAACAGGGAACCGAACTGAAATCTTTTAATTCGTGCGCAAAAATAATATTTTTTATCATATTACTATCTTTTTAAAACTTGATTAGAATACTAAATCTCTTATCGCATACAAGTTAACATAATTAATATATGACATTATCAACGAAGGCGTTCCAACATGATAAGTAAAATACAGATTGTGTACATGACTTAACCAGTCGTTGTTTTCCTAATACAGTAACTTGATACATGGTAGCAATTTTCTTCATTCGGAGCCCGTCTATATTTGTCGTCTGTCGGCTAGCTTTGTTTATTTTAATTATGAGAACATACCTATTTGTCAACAAACATGGCCACTTTCGGCAATTATAGGGTTTTCATAGATTGAAATATACTTAGTAATAGATTATCATTTATTGAAACGTTGATTCATTTAATACTACTCTTGCCTTTATTTTTGAATCAATTGAAACCTATCTGAAATACATGCCCTAATATGTTAAATTTATAAGAATATTTTATTCTATAGGTAATCTAAAATGTATGGCTTAAAGTAGAGATGAATAAAACTTTTCGTTATATTTTTTATGTTAATGTATAAAAAATATAACGAAAAGTTATAAAATTAGGTTGTTGTCATTAAAGTTCTTGTCGTGAAGCTACATGTATATGCTACGTAGCAAGTTTACAATTGTTAAAAGACACAAGAATGCACAATAGAATGAAAGCCAAAAGGTTTTAGTAGTTTTTTATGTTGTATGTTCGGTTTCTTTTGCCAGGCTAATGTCTATCTGTCTTTGACTAATGGTTTAGGATTGCGATAATTTAATCTAGTTTCTGCTTATGTTGATATTGTATAAATATTACAATTTATGAGATCATTTATGAAAAATACATTATTCTGTATCCAACTTTTATAAAAAGCTGTTTTTCCATCAATCATAATATTTTCATTTAAAAACAATGGTTGAGACAAGATATCACTTGGGGCTGTGGTCAGAGGTTCACACAGTGAGGCCCATGATGAAATTACATTTTGCCAAAAAGGGTTAAATTCTTTTTTAATTTCATTGAGTGCTGATTTTGATAAATGCCACATATTTTCTCCACCATTCATTTCAAGGTGATCTGCCAATAGAACTTTCCATGAGGAATAATTTGTGGGGTCTAAAACTTTTTTAACCCAGGATAACTTAAGTGATTTTATAAATGATTCAATATGTGGCATTTTTACACCACCATCCTCATAATTTGAGATAAGTATATTTCTTTTAATTTTGTCCCCTTTACCATCCCACACAAATCTGTATAGCATAGCTTGTAACTGCTTTAATATATCTGGGGATGGATCTGGTAAAACAGTAAAACATTGAATTAGAATTGGTAGGGCGAGAGTTTTCACAACTACAATTTTCCCATATATAGTAATATTTCTGAATGACCAATCACTTAAAAGATTTTTTACTTTTTGAATTTTTTCTAAATAATTATCAACACATATATCAACTTTTGACAAACAATATTGAATGCCTAGGAGTTTGAAATTTCCTGAATGGTTCCATATTATTGTTTTATTTGTGTTTAGCTCCTCACCACAGCCCCTTTTTGCCCCAATCCATATAACTTGGGTTTTTTCAAAATTAGCCTTCAAACCAGAGCATGAGTAAAACAAGTCTATCTTATTTAGAGCACTGTTGAGAGATTCTTCACTATCATCCAGGATCAAAGTCGAATCATCAGCATACTGACTGAGTTAAAATTCAGAATTTTTAATCTTTATACCATTAATGTTGTTGTCATATTTTATTGATGCACTAAGCAGTTCCAAACATAAAATAAAAAGATAGGGAGACAGTGGATCCCCTTGTTGTACCCCCCTCTCTATTACAAAAAAATCAGATAGATAGCCATTATTTTGAATGCAACTTTTTGAATTGTAGTAAAGAGTTGTGAACCATTTCACTATTGTGTCACCAAAACCTAGAAATTTCAAGGTTTCGCATATAAAATTCCACTCAAGAGAGTCGAAAGCTTTTTCAAAGTCCAACAAAACAAGCAAGCCAGGAATATCTTCCTCATCTACTTTTTTCAAGAGGTCATATATAAGTCTTGTACACTCACCAATATATCTGCCTTTCATAAAGCCAGTTTGAGTTTCACTAATCAGGTGATCAAGGACTTTTTTAATTCTATTTGCAATACATGTTGATACTATTTTATAGTCTACATTAAGTAGTGAAATAGGTCGCCAATTTTTTTAGAAAATGTTTTGGTTTACCATCTTTGGGTAGACAGGTGATAACACCTTGTGTTTGTGAAATTGATAATTTACCTTCTTGAAATGCTTCTTTGAAAGAACGCAGAAGGAAAGGATTAATGTCGTGCCAAAATAATTTATAAAACTCAGTTGTAAAACCATCCAGACCGGGAGATTTTCCATTTTTCATATTTTTTAATGCATTATGAATTTCTGAGCTTTTTAGTTCCCCCTCTAAATTAATATTTTGTTCATCAGAAAGAATTTTGATAAATGGGTTTTCCAGAGAAAAGAAATTAGCTCTGTGTGTATTATTTATAAGTGTTTTCTTGGATGAATATAGATTCTCATAATATAACTTTTGTTCCGCACGAATTTTTGCTTGATCAGTGATAGTTTCACCATTATCTAAAGTTAATTTTTGAATTACTTTTTCAATATAATTTCTTTTCTCTAGATTACAGAAATATTTTGTACTTCTCTCTCCTTCAATTTGCCATTTTGCTTTTGCTCTCATTATTGCCCCTTTTATTCTAGATTCTCTTAAAGACCTTAACTGAAGTTCAATACGTGTAATTTCTTCCCTTTTATCATTGATATTTTCATTATTGTTCAAATTGTTCAATTGACTTTCTAGTTCTTCTTCTTCCCTACTGCGTTCTTTCTTTTTAAAAGATGAATAAGATATTGTTTTTCCTCGTATCATCAGTTTTAATGTTTCCCAAAACAGTTGGTCTGAAATGGAAAATTCTATTTCTTCCCTATTTTCAGAATCAACTATTTTATATTGATCAATACAATCAGCAATACAAGTTTTAGTATTAGCAATAAATTCTTTGTCGTATAATAAAGCATTGTTAAATTTCCACGTCCCTTTGCCTTTTTCATTTGTATTAAATTGAATGGTCAGAGATACAGGTGAGTGATCAGACCTATATGCAACACCAATATCACACGAGGTTATCAGTGGTTGAAAATCAGATGAGACAAGGAAGTAGTCCAGTCTTGCCTGCTTCTTGTTAGGTCCTCTCCAGGAAAACCTCTTTTTCTCTGGGTATAATTCCCTATAAACATCAACCAGATCTATTTCTGACATCATTTCATTAACCTTTTTTTGGGCTTTAGGATTATTTTTATGCAAATAGTTTAAAGTATCCATATCATAATTTTGTGGTAAATTCCAATCACCCCCCACTATTACTGAAGTATTCCCAAAATTTTCAATATCTCTTTGGAGTATTTCATAAAAAACTGGTTTGTCCTCATTGGGTCCATATACCACTGCTATTGTCATTCTATGCAGTGATCTGGAAGGATTTTTTCTCTATGGGCCCAGGGCCCCTCAAAATTAAATTCAAGGGGCCATTAAAAAAAAATAATGGGCCATGTTGTCAAATTAATGGGCCATTTTAATTGACTACAGTGAAAAAAGTAAAAAGTGTATATCTCGGCAAAGAGATGGTGGCACTTACCTTTATGATTTTAAATAATATTATAGATATTGTGCCTGTGATTTTGTTATTTCAATTCAACAAAGAATGTAAAATAATTTCTTCCAAACCAGATAATATTTAAGATATTCTTTATTTACAATGTTTCTACTGCTACTGTTGTCTTGTTCATGTGCATGGGTTTTTTTTACATTAAATTTGGGTCTTCATCGATACCATACTTATTCCCGACGTTCCGTATTAGAGGAGGCTATTGGTACTTTACGGAACGGAACGGAACGGAACGGAATTTCATTTAAGGTATCCAAAGGGGGCATTTATCAAAATTTCGAAAAATCTTTAAAACAAAACAAACTTTAAAATTTCTGTGTTTTACGGTTTTCCATATACAAATAACACAAATGTATACTTAATCTCATCTTCACAGGTGAAATGTGTAATAATGTATAACATCGGGAAATATTCTGTAGATGAATATGTCGGATTGTCCTGATAAATTATCATGAAATTAACGCATTTGCAAGTCATGCATTATGATATCTAGACTGACCTCACGTCGTCCTTGATTAGAGACAGTGATCAAAATGAATCTGATTTACACAAAAAGTCTTTCTCCTTCCATCGGTAATTATATTTTAAAAAAGGGGCATTCAACAGCCCGTTCCGACGATGATTAGAGACAGTGATCAAGTTGAATCTGATGTAAACTTTTTAATTTATTTTTCCGTTCCGTTCCGTTCCGCAAAGTACCAATTGCTCTGAGGAATTGGTATTTAACGGAAAAAACGGAAACAGACATCTTTAATGTAATTAAAGCAGTATGATAAAAAAAATTGTCTGACACCTCTTTTTGCATGAGTGGTATGTGTTTTAGATAGCATTTTCGACTTGATCAATAATAAAAAATTTAACACAAAGGCAGGTTACACAAAAAGTCTTTCTCCTTCCATCGGTAATTATATTTTAAAAAGGGGCCTTCAACAGCCCGTTGAGACAGTGATCCAGTTGAATCTGATGTAAACTTTTTAATTTATTTTTCCGTTCCGTTCCGTTCCGCAAAGTACCAATTGCTCTGAGGAATTGGTATTTAACGGAAAAAACGGAAACAGACATCTTTAATGTAATTAAAGCAGTATGATAAAAAAAATTTGTCTGACACCTCTTTTTGCATGAGTGGTATGTGTTTTAGATAGCATTTTCGACTTGATCAATAATAAAAAAATTAACACAAAGGCAGGTTACACAAAAAGTCTTTCTCCTTCCATCGGTAATTATATTTTAAAAAGGGGCCTTCAACAGCCCGTTGAGACAGTGATCCAGTTGAATCTGATGTAAACTTTTTAATTTATTTTTCCGTTCCGTTCCGTTCCGCAAAGTACCAATTGCTCTGAGGAATTGGTATTTAACGGAAAAAACGGAAACAGACATCTTTAATGTAATTAAAGCAGTATGATAAAAAAAAATTGTCTGACACCTCTTTTTGCATGAGTGGTATGTGTTTTAGATAGCATTTTCGACTTGATCAATAATAAAAAAATTAACACAAAGGCAGGTTACACAAAAAGTCTTTCTCCTTCCATCGGTAATTATATTTTAAAAAAGAGGCCTTCAACAGTCCGTTCCGACGATGATTAGAGACAGTGATCAAGTTGAATCTGATTTAAACTTTTTAATTTATTTTTCCGTTCCGTTCCGTTCCGCGAAGTACCAATTGCTCTGAGGAATTGGTATTTAACGGAAAAAACGGAAACAGACATCTTTAATGTAATTAAAGCAGTATGATAAAAAAAAATTGTCTGACACCTCTTTTTGCATGAGTAGTATGTGTTTTAGATAGCATTTTCGACTTGATCAATAATAAAAAATTTAACACAAAGGCAGGTTACACAAAAAGTCTTTCTCCTTCCATCGGTAATTATATTTTAAAAAAGAGGCCTTCAACAGCCCGTTCCGACGATGATTAGAGACAGTGATCAAGTTGAATCTGATGTAAACTTTTTAATTTATTTTTCCGTTCCGTTCCGTTCCGCAAAGTACCAATTGCTCTGAGAAATTGGTATTTAACGGAAAAAACGGAAACAGACATCTTTAATGTAATTAAAGCAGTATGATAACAAAAAATTGTCTGACACCTCTTTTTGCGTGAGTGGTATGTGTTTTAGATAGCATTTTCGACTTGATCAATAATAAAAAATTTAAGGCAGGTTACACAAAAAGTCTTTCTCCTTCCATCGGTAATTATATTTTAAAAAAGGGGCCTTCAACAGCCCGTTCCGACGATGATTAGAGATAGTGATCCAGTTGAATCTGATGTAAACTTTTTAATTTATTTTTCCGTTCCGTTCCGTTCCGCAAAGTACCAATTGCTCTGAGGAATTGGTATTTAACGGAAAAAACGGAAACAGACATCTTTAATGTAATTAAAGCAGTATGATAAAAAAATTTGTCTGACACCTCTTTTTGCATGAGTGGTATGTGTTTTAGATAGCATTTTCGACTTGATCAATAATAAAAAATTTAAGGCAGGTTACACAAAAAGTCTTTCTCCTTCCATCGGTAATTATATTTTAAAAAAGGGGCCTTCAACAGCCCGTTCCGACGATGATTAGAGACAGTGATCAAGTTGAATCTGATGTAAACTTTTTAATTTATTTTTCCGTTCCGTTCCGTTCCGCAAAGTACCAATTGCTCTGAGGAATTGGTATTTAACGGAAAAAACGGAAACAGACATCTTTAATGTAATTAAAGCAGTATGATAACAAAAAATTGTCTGACACCTCTTTTTGCGTGAGTGGTATGTGTTTTAGATAGCATTTTCGACTTGATCAATAATAAAAAATTTAAGGCAGGTTACACAAAAAGTCTTTCTCCTTCCATCGGTAATTATATTTTAAAAAAGGGGCCTTCAACAGCCCGTTCCGACGATGATTAGAGATAGTGATCCAGTTGAATCTGATGTAAACTTTTTAATTTATTTTTCCGTTCCGTTCCGTTCCGCAAAGTACCAATTGCTCTGAGGAATTGGTATTTAACGGAAAAACGGAAACAGACATCTTTAATGTAATTAAAGCAGTATGATAAAAAAAATTGTCTGACACCTCTTTTTGCATGAGTGGTATGTGTTTTAGATAGCATTTTCGACTTGATCAATAATAAAAAATTTAAGGCAGGTTACACAAAAAGTCTTTCTCCTTCCATCGGTAGTTATATTTTAAAAAAGGGGCCTTCAACAGCCCGTTCCGACGATGATTAGAGACAGTGATCCAGTTGAATCTGATGTAAACTTTTTAATTTATTTTTCCGTTCCGTTCCGTTCCGCAAAGTACCAATTGCTCTGAAGAATTGGTATTTAACGGAAAAAACGGAAACAGACATCTTTAATGTAATTAAAGCAGTATGATAAAAAAAATTGTCTGACACCTCTTTTTGCATGAGTGGTATGTGTTTTAGATAGCATTTTCGACTTGATCAATAATAAAAAATTTAACACAAAGGCAGGTTACACAAAAAGTCTTTCTCCTTCCATCGGTAATTATATTTTAAAAAAGAGGCCTTCAACAGCCCGTTCCGACGATGATTAGAGACAGTGATCAAGTTGAATCTGATGTAAACTTTTTAATTTATTTTTCCGTTCCGTTCCGTTCCGCAAAGTACCAATTGCTCTGAGGAATTGGTATTTAACGGAAAAAACGGAAACAGACATCTTTAATGTAATTAAAGCAGTATGATAAAAAAAATTGTCTGACACCTCTTTTTGCATGAGTGGTATGTGTTTTAGATAGCATTTTCGACTTGATCAATAATAAAAAATTTAACACAAAGGCAGGTTACACAAAAAGTCTTTCTCCTTCCATCGGTAATTATATTTTAAAAAGAGGCCTTCAACAGCCCGTTCCGACGATGATTAGAGACAGTGATCAAGTTGAATCTGATGTAAACTTTTTAATTTATTTTTCCGTTCCGTTCCGTTCCGCAAAGTACCAATTGCTCTGAGGAATTGGTATTTAACGGAAAAAACGGAAACAGACATCTTTAATGTAATTAAAGCAGTATGATAAAAAAATTGTCTGACACCTCTTTTTGCATGAGTGGTATGTGTTTTAGATAGCATTTTCGACTTGATCAATAATAAAAAATTTAACACAAAGGCAGGTTACACAAAAAGTCTTTCTCCTTCCATCGGTAATTATATTTTAAAAAAGGGGCCTTCAACAGCCCGTTCCGACGATGATTAGAGACAGTGATCAAGTTGAATCTGATTTAAACTTTTTAATTTATTTTTTCCGTTCCGCAAAGTACCAATTGCTCTGAGGAATTGGTATTTAACGGAAAAAACGGAAACAGACATTTTTAATGTAATTAAAGCAGTATGATAACAAAAAATTGTCTGACACCTCTTTTTGCGTGAGTGGTATGTGTTTTAGATAGCATTTTCGACTTGATCAATAATAAAAAATTTAAGGCAGGTTACACAAAAAGTCTTTCTCCTTCCATCGGTAATTATATTTTAAAAAAGGGGCCTTCAACAGCCCGTTCCGACGATGATTAGAGATAGTGATCCAGTTGAATCTGATGTAAACTTTTTAATTTATTTTTCCGTTCCGTTCCGTTCCGCAAAGTACCAATTGCTCTGAGGAATTGGTATTTAACGGAAAAACGGAAACAGACATCTTTAATGTAATTAAAGCAGTATGATAAAAAAAATTGTCTGACACCTCTTTTTGCATGAGTGGTATGTGTTTTAGATAGCATTTTCGACTTGATCAATAATAAAAAATTTAAGGCAGGTTACACAAAAAGTCTTTCTCCTTCCATCGGTAATTATATTTTAAAAAAGGGGCCTTCAACAGCCCGTTCCGACGATGATTAGAGATAGTGATCCAGTTGAACCTGATGTAAACTTTTTAATTTATTTTTCCGTTCCGTTCCGTTCCGTTCCGCAAAGTACCAATTGCTCTGAGGAATTGGTATTTAACGGAAAAAACGGAAACAGACATCTTTAATGTAATTAAAGCAGTATGATAAAAAAAATTGTCTGACACCTCTTTTTGCATGAGTGGTATGTGTTTTAGATAGCATTTTCGACTTGATCAATAATAAAAAATTTAAGGCAGGTTACACAAAAAGTCTTTCTCCTTCCATCGGTAGTTATATTTTAAAAAAGGGGCCTTCAACAGCCCGTTCCGACGATGATTAGAGACAGTGATCCAGTTGAATCTGATGTAAACTTTTTAATTTATTTTTCCGTTCCGTTCCGTTCCGTTCCGCAAAGTACCAATTGCTCTGAAGAATTGGTATTTAACGGAAAAAACGGAAACAGACATCTTTAATGTAATTAAAGCAGTATGATAAAAAAAATTGTCTGACACCTCTTTTTGCATGAGTGGTATGTGTTTTAGATAGCATTTTCGACTTGATCAATAATAAAAAATTTAACACAAAGGCAGGTTACACAAAAAGTCTTTCTTTCCATCGGTAATTATATTTTAAAAAAGAGGCCTTCAACAGCCCGTTCCGACGATGATTAGAGACAGTGATCAAGTTGAATCTGATGTAAACTTTTTAATTTATTTTTCCGTTCCGTTCCGTTCCGCAAAGTACCAATTGCTCTGAGGAATTGGTATTTAACGGAAAAAACGGAAACAGACATCTTTAATGTAATTAAAGCAGTATGATAAAAAAAATTGTCTGACACCTCTTTTTGCATGAGTGGTATGTGTTTTAGATAGCATTTTCGACTTGATCAATAATAAAAAATTTAACACAAAGTCAGGTTACACAAAAAGTCTTTCTCCTTCCATCGGTAATTATATTTTAAAAAAGAGGCCTTCAACAGCCCGTTCCGACGATGATTAGAGACAGTGATCAAGTTGAATCTGATGTAAACTTTTTAATTTATTTTTCCGTTCCGTTCCGTTCCGCAAAGTACCAATTGCTCTGAGGAATTGGTATTTAACGGAAAAAACGGAAACAGACATCTTTAATGTAATTAAAGCAGTATGATAAAAAAAATTGTCTGACACCTCTTTTTGCATGAGTGGTATGTGTTTTAGATAGCATTTTCGACTTGATGAATAATAAAAAATTTAACACAAAGGCAGGTTACACAAAAAGTCTTTCTCCTTCCATCGGTAATTATATTTTAAAAAAGGGGCCTTCAACAGCCCGTTCCGACGATGATTAGAGACAGTGATCAAGTTGAATCTGATTTAAACTTTTTAATTTATTTTTTCCGTTCCGCAAAGTACCAATTGCTCTGAGGAATTGGTATTTAACGGAAAAAACGGAAACAGACATCTTTAATGTAATTAAAGTAGTATGATAAAAACAAATTGTCTGACACCTCTTTTTGCATGAGTGGTATGTGTTTTAGATAGCATTTTCGAATTGATCAATAACAAAAAATTTAACACAAAGGCAGGTTACACAAAAAGTCTTTCTCCTTCCATCGGTAATTATATTTTAAAAAAGGGGCATTCAACAGCCCGTTCCGACGATGATTAGAGACAGTGATCAAGTTGAATCTGATTTAAACTTTTTAATTTATTTTTTCCGTTCCGCAAAGTACCAATTGCTCTGAGGAATTGGTATTTAACGGAAAAAACGGAAACAGACATCTTTAATGTAATTAAAGTAGTATGATAAAAACAAATTGTCTGACACCTCTTTTTGCATGAGTGGTATGTGTTTTAGATAGCATTTTCGAATTGATCAATAACAAAAAATTTAACACAAAGGCAGGTTACACAAAAAGTCTTTCTCCTTCCATCGGTAATTATATTTTAAAAAAGAGGCCTTCAACAGCCCGTTCCGACGATGATTAGAGACAGTGATCAAGTTGAATCTGATGTAAACTTTTTAATTTATTTTTCCGTTCCGTTCCGTTCCGCAAAGTACCAATTGCTCTGAGGAATTGGTATTTAACGGAAAAAACGGAAACAGACATCTTTAATGTAATTAAAGCAGTATGATAAAAAAATTGTCTGACACCTCTTTTTGCATGAGTGGTATGTGTTTTAGATAGCATTTTCGACTTGATGAATAATAAAAAATTTAACACAAAGGCAGGTTACACAAAAAGTCTTTCTCCTTCCATCGGTAATTATATTTTAAAAAAGAGGCCTTCAACAGCCCGTTCCGACGATGATTAGAGACAGTGATCAAGTTGAATCTGATTTAAACTTTTTAATTTATTTTTCCGTTCCGTTCCGTTCCGCAAAGTACCAATTGCTCTGAGGAATTGGTATTTAACGGAAAAAACGAAAACAGACATCTTTAATGTAATTAAAGCAGTATGATAAAAACAAGTCAGACCCTTTTTTTTTGAATGAGTGGTAAGTGTTTTAGATAGAATTTCGACTTGATCAATATTTAAATAAACAGCTGCGCCATGAGCGCATGATACGCCCGTCGTCTTGTGAAAAAACATAAATCTTTTTTGAATAACACAGGGTTGTACAGGATGTCATGCTTAGTATATCCTGACTCATTCCTTATTCCCGCTCAATAGGAAGATTGTACAAGATGTAGTTGGAAACCCGACGCAACATTAGCCTGTTAAGTTTTAAGCAATAGAGATACAGCGCAACATGTGAAAAAAAACCTCTTTTTTTTACAATAAACTCAGTAACTCGAAAATATAAAAATGAATCATCACCAAAAAGTATACAGATCTTTAGATTAATATAACTAAGAAGTATTTAAAGTTTTAAGCCATAATCAAGAATCGTTTTTGAGATACGGTGCGACATGAATAAAACACACCCCTGTTTTAGTTACAAAGTGCCGTAACTTAAAAAGTTGTAATCTTATTTTCACAAAAAAGTATACAGATCATTTTACCATCATAAGAAACAACTATGTTAAGTTTCATGAAATTTGGATAAGTCGTTCTCAAGTTACGGTGCGACATGTTTACACCGGACAGACGGACAGACGGACAGACGGACGGACGGACACTGGACATTTGTATACCATAATACGTCCCGTCAAATTTGACGGACGTATAAAAAATAACACAAAGACAGGTTAGACAAAAGGTCTTTCTACTTCCATTGGTAATTATAAATTAAAAAAGGGGCCTTCCGAAGATGATTAGAAACAGTGATCAAGTTGAATCTGATTTCCGTTCCGTTCCGCAAAATACCAATTGCTATCATTTTCTGTAAAATGGTCCACTTACACGTTTTCAATTTCCGGATGTACTCACTCATATTCGCGCTATGACAAAAGGGTTCAATCGTCCCAAGATACATAGTTTCGTCCCTGGATTTGTTCGCAACCTTTGTTAACCATATTGATAATTGTTGAATGGAAGATTTCTTAAAAAAAATCCGGGAGCTCATCAGGTAACGCCTGCCTAATATCAATTACAAGATAGGCTGTGTCAATGTGCCATTTAGAGCCGTAGGCTGTGTCAATGTGCCATCTAGCACACATGTTGGGTCAAGTAGAATATATGGATTGTAGTTCAATTGGAAGAATAGAGTAGTAAATCAGTTAATGTGTACATAAGTCGGTTATGTTGACAGGTCGACAGATTGCAAATTTGACAGATTGACAAGTCGAAAGGATTACAGGTTGACAGGTCGACAATTTGAAAGCTCCATTGGTTTAATTTTACAGAATGTTTTTTTTTTTCCCAACTGCCAGCTGATTGATATTAAGTTGACGTTAATTTCACCTCCAAAAGTCGCCATATGAACAATTCAACATTATGATATACAAAAACTGTTTAAACAGTGTCGAAGTTTGCGCCAACGTGCCATCTAGCCGTAGGCTGTGTCAAAGATTGATCTAGCACTGTAGGCCGAGTCAATGGGTGACCTCGTGTGCCGTATGGTTAGGGTATGGGTAAGGTTAAGGGTTAGGGTGATTTGAAGAGTTAGGGACAGTGTTAGGGTTCGGGTATAATGCTATTTTTCTTCCTTTTAAATTGTCAACCATAGTAGTACATTTTGTAGTTTCAATTGCTAAAAAAGTAAGTAAATACTGTGAAAAATATATTTTTCCTGATTCAAAGTAAGTCGTTATACGCTATATTTTTAATAACACTTTTACCTATTCGAATTTACAACCAGATACGAATGATATTTAAAAAGTTATCCCTTAATATGTGCTATGACTAGTATTTTTGTCATACTTGTATCTGCATGGTGTGGTTTTCATTTCTACTATTATAATATAATTTTTAATATTATTCCTAATCAACCACATTTTTATATTTCTAAAAACTATATTAGTTTAGAATATGCATAAGATATTTGCCACTGGAAGATAAGGCAGCAACCATTTGATTTTCTGGAAGGAAGGGGGGGGGGGGGGGGGGGGGGGGGGGGGCTATGGTTTTTTTTGGAAAAAAAAGTTTGTTTCCAGGTTTTGGTGAAAAAAATAATTTGTTTTGGTCCCTGAGAAAAAAAAATTGTTTGTTTCACCCTCAGCTGCCACTATATGTAATGCTAAAATTGAAAGAAAAAAATTGTTTTCGGTTTGTCGCTAAAAAAATAGATTGTTCTTCGCCGAAGGCGAAAAAAAAGTTTGCACAGAAAAAAAAACCATAGCCCCCCTCCCCCAGAAAATCAAATATCAAATGGTTGCTGCCTAAGAAATTAACAAAATGTCTTGCAAAGAAAACTGTATATTTTTGATGAGGTGTCCTTATATAGTGTATTGGGTGTACAATATTTGGGTTTCGATGGATTGTTGTCTTGTTGGCGTCCATGGGGATGTTTTAGCACTAAAAGTTTTGGAACGTTTTGGCGTTATAAAATGGACACGTTTCGGCGGACGTTCTTCATCGGACACGTTTCGGCGAGATAAAAATTGGACACTTTTGTGCGATGGACAACATTGGACACGATACGGCGAAATGGACACGTTTTGGCGAATCGGACACGTTTGGGGGGATGGACACGTTTGAGAGAGTAACATATATATATATATATACACGAGACTCAATATGAAAAGAATTTATTGTCATTGTTACAAGTGTGGACACAGATCTGTATGGATAGTATATTAGAATAATCAGTGAAATGGCATTTGACAGTGTTAACCCCTATCTGTTATTTCTTATTTTTTCTCAAAAGGAATGGTTAAACTTCAGTCAAAAGTGACAGAAATACCAGATTCAGTACAATAAAAAATCAAAATGTGTGTCCACTGTTAGAGGGTAGTGATGTAAGAGAACAACAATGGCTAATTAAAAATGTGCTAGCTTAGGCAAATATGAAAATGAATATTCCAGCTCCATATTTTAGCACCAAATAGGCAACAAACATGTAGATGTTAATTCTTGCAGTTGTATTTGAAATTTCAATGGCTAACTACCTTTATTATGCCTCATGAGGCCTAGGCATGCCCTTAATTGTTATTGTACCTTCATTAAATACCCAATCAATTATACAAAAAAAATACATACCAGCATGTTTCAGCTAACCCTAATTTGTAGTGCATACCCAGTGATTCCAGAATTTCTAATTGGGGGTGGGGGGGGGGGGGGGGGGGCATTGGCTGCGTAAGAGGTAGCCAGATCTAGTCATGCTTCCGTGATTCCCTAAATAATCAATACATTTGTCTTAGATTCCCTTCAGCTCTATTAAAGTCAGACTGGTTCCCTATAGCTAGTAGTTATTAGCTAAAAATGTTTGTATATAAATAAAATAATATTACCCACAACTTACCCTATTTTTCAGCATACCAGCGGAAATACATGTATTATTTCTTTTTGTCTTTTGAAATTTGCTATAAGTTGTGCTAGGGGCAGTCTTAAACATGTACATGTAGCTACATGTATTAAAGGTATATTTTAGGTTGTTTTAAAGCATTATAGTTTATTGTGACTTTTAAATTAATTTAAAGAAAAGCAATAAAAACATGGGTTCTACGTTTTTTTTTCTTTAAATGTTTTAAGTTGGTCCAAGGACATATATAGAGGGAGGATAACATCTTAACAATCCTTGATGTATTAAAAAAATATGTAGAGAATCATTGGAGAAACCACACTGTACACCTTAAACCTTTAAAACTTGTTGATGGATTTTAATGGAATAAATATTTTCTTAAACTTAAATGATCCCCACATTTGTATTTCAAATATACATTTGTATAATTTTGGGAAATTTCAGTCACTCAACAAATACTTGTTATCCTATATGCATATATATATATAAGTAAAAGGGTTATGGAGCGAAAAAGGTCCTTGACATGAGATATGTTTACCAAAAAAATAATTACCAATGGAAGAAGTAAGACTTTTTGTGTAACCTGCCTTTGTGTTAATTTTTTTTATTATTGATCAAGTCGAAAATGCTATCTAAAACACATACCACTCATGCAAAAAGAGGTGTCAGACAATTTTTTTTTATCATACTGCTTTAATTACATTAAAGATGTCTGTTTCCGTTTTTTCCGTTAAATACCAATTCCTCAGAGCAATTGGTACTTTGCGGAACGGAACGGAACGGAAAAATAAATTAAAAAGTTTAAATCAGATTCAACTTGATCACTGTCTCTAATCATCGTCGGAACGGGCTGTTGAAGGCCTCCTTTTTAAAATATAATTACCGATGGAAGGAGAAAGACTTTTTGTGTAACCTGCCTTTGTGTTAAATTTTTTATTATTGATCAAGTCGAAAATGCTATCTAAAACACATACTACTAATGCAAAAAGAGGTGTCAGACAATTTTTTTTTATCATACTGCTTTAATAACATTAAAGATGTCTGTTTCCGTTTTTTCCGTTAAATACCAATTCCTCAGAGCAATTGGTACTTCGCGGAACGGAACGGAACGGAAAAATAAATTAAAAAGTTTAAATCAGATTCAACTTGATCACTGTCTCTAATCATCGTCGGAACGGGCTGTTGAAGGCCTCTTTTTTAAAATATAATTACCGATGGAAGGAGAAAGACTTTTTGTGTAACCTGCCTTTGTGTTAATTTTTTTATTATTGATCAAGTCGAAAATGCTATCTAAAACACATACCACTCATGCAAAAAGAGGTGTCAGACAATTTTTTTTTATCATACTGCTTTAATTACATTAAAGATGTCTGTTTCCGTTTTTTCCGTTAAATACCAATTCCTCAGAGCAATTGGTACTTTGCGGAACGGAACGGAACGGAAAAATAAATTAAAAAGTTTACATCAGATTCAACTGGATCACTGTCTCAACGGGCTGTTGAAGGCCCCTTTTTAAAATTTAATTACCGATGGAAGGAGAAAGACTTTTTGTGTAACCTGCCTTTGTGTTAAATTTTTTATTATTGATCAAGTCGAAAATGCTATCTAAAACACATACCACTCATGCAAAAAGAGGTGTCAGACAATTTTTTTTATCATACTGCTTTAATTACATTAAAGATGTCTGTTTCCGTTTTTTCCGTTAAATACCAATTCCTCAGAGCAATTGGTACTTTGCGGAACGGAACGGAACGGAAAAATAAATTAAAAAGTTTAAATCAGATTCAACTTGATCACTGTCTCTAATCATCGTCGGAACGGGCTGTTGAAGGCCTCCTTTTTAAAATATAATTACCGATGGAAGGAGAAAGACTTTTTGTGTAACCTGCCTTTGTGTTAAATTTTTTATTATTGATCAAGTCGAAAATGCTATCTAAAACACATACTACTCATGCAAAAAGAGGTGTCAGACAATTTTTTTTTATCATACTGCTTTAATTACATTAAAGATGTCTGTTTCCGTTTTTTCCGTTAAATACCAATTCCTCAGAGCAATTGGTACTTCGCGGAACGGAACGGAACGGAAAAATAAATTAAAAAGTTTAAATCAGATTCAACTTGATCACTGTCTCTAATCATCGTCGGAACGGGCTGTTGAAGGCCTCTTTTTTAAAATATAATTACCGATGGAAGGAGAAAGACTTTTTGTGTAACCTGCCTTTGTGTTAATTTTTTTATTATTGATCAAGTCGAAAATGCTATCTAAAACACATACCACTCATGCAAAAAGAGGTGTCAGACAATTTTTTTTTATCATACTGCTTTAATTACATTAAAGATGTCTGTTTCCGTTTTTTCCGTTAAATACCAATTCCTCAGAGCAATTGGTACTTTGCGGAACGGAACGGAACGGAAAAATAAATTAAAAAGTTTACATCAGATTCAACTGGATCACTGTCTCAACGGGCTGTTGAAGGCCCCTTTTTAAAATATAATTACCGATGGAAGGAGAAAGACTTTTTGTGTAACCTGCCTTTGTGTTAAATTTTTTATTATTGATCAAGTCGAAAATGCTATCTAAAACACATACCACTCATGCAAAAAGAGGTGTCAGACAATTTTTTTTATCATACTGCTTTAATTACATTAAAGATGTCTGTTTCCGTTTTTTCCGTTAAATACCAATTCCTCAGAGCAATTGGTACTTTGCGGAACGGAACGGAACGGAAAAATAAATTAAAAAGTTTACATCAGATTCAACTGGATCACTGTCTCAACGGGCTGTTGAAGGCCCCTTTTTAAAATATAATTACCGATGGAAGGAGAAAGACTTTTTGTGTAACCTGCCTTTGTGTTAAATTTTTTATTATTGATCAAGTCGAAAATGCTATCTAAAACACATACCACTCATGCAAAAAGAGGTGTCAGACAATTTTTTTTATCATACTGCTTTAATTACATTAAAGATGTCTGTTTCCGTTTTTTCCGTTAAATACCAATTCCTCAGAGCAATTGGTACTTTGCGGAACGGAACGGAACGGAAAAATAAATTAAAAAGTTTACATCAGATTCAACTTGATCACTGTCTCTAATCATCGTCGGAACGGGCTGTTGAATGCCCCTTTTTTAAAATATAATTACCGATGGAAGGAGAAAGACTTTTTGTGTAACCTGCCTTTGTGTTAAATTTTTTTATTATTGATCAAGTCGAAAATGCTATCTAAAACACATACCACTCATGCAAAAAGAGGTGTCAGACAATTTTTTTTTATCATACTGCTTTAATTACATTAAAGATGTCTGTTTCCGTTTTTTCCGTTCAATACCAATTCCTCAGAGCAATTGGTACTTTGCGGAACGGAACGGAACGGAAAAATAAATTAAAAAGTTTAAATCAGATTCATTTTGATCACTGTCTCTAATCAAGGACGACGTGAGGTCAGTCTAGATATCATAATGCATGACTTGCAAATGCGTTAATTTCATGATAATTTATCAGGACAATCCGACATATTCATCTACAGAATATTTCCCGATGTTATACATTATTACACATTTCACCTGTGAAGATGAGATTAAGTATACATTTGTGTTATTTGTATATGGAAAACCGTAAAACACAGAAATTCTAAAGTTTGTTTTGTTTTAAAGATTTTTCGAAATTTTGATAAATGCCCCCTTTGGATACCTTAAATGAAATTCCGTTCCGTTCCGTTCCGTTCCGTAAAGTACCAATAGCCTTAGAGGACGTATTTGGCATTTCCTCTGCACTTCTTGTATTATTATTACTTCATCACGATGACAACAATAACAGTAGAGAGTATTATTAATTGATAAAACAAAACAACAATTCGCTGAAGGCATGTTTACAAAATGTCAAAACAAGCCAAAGACCAAAAAGTGACAAGGACAGTTAGTCGCCTTTTATGGAGACAAAAACTATATTCATAAAAAGGCTTTGGGTCTTTCAACGAAAAAGTAGCAAGCTGAACTAAGTTAAAAGATAATAATTAGAGACAAATCTCGTCTGTACTAGCCAAATTTTACAATTTTAAGGTTGTAAAAAATCATATCATGAATGATGGTTAATTACGTTTTTTGGTTAATCAGTTACACCCATGGTTCTATTATTTCCATAGGAAAACACCCGAGACGTCCCAAAAATATATAGGTGCTCCTATAATTGGAGGAACATTACACAGTTGTGTACACACACATGGCGGCACGGAACACGATCGGAAATCCATTTGACGATATCTAAACGTATCGAAACGAAGTGAAAAATATCGTGCGCCACGTGGGCGCGTATATAAGTCACTCTATGCGCCATTTCTGGTCGATATGCGCTATAGGCGCAGGGCGCACGACTTTCCCGATCACTGTCTATGATTGAAAATTTTTATATCTAGAATTGCATAGTTCCCGTCTTGATCCACTTTCTGTCCAAAAATTTCAAAAGAAAAAGTGCTTCTAAATAAGATAGCCACGCCCCTACTGCTCGTGGTATGCGACCCAAATATTATTTTATACCCCCATTCTGCTTGCCAATACTTTTCAAGTTCTTTTTTACAGTGAGTATCTACCAAGAACACCATATCATAATTTTCTCTACATTTACTAAATATATCTCTTCTTTTAATTTTATCAGAAGACAGGCCTCCACAATTTATGCAACCAATTTTCAAACTACCCATATTTTATATCTCTTACAATTGTAAAGGATGAATGATCTAAAATTATACAGTCAATAAACATATTCAGAGCAATACAAAAAAATAAAGTACAAATAAATAGAGAGAAATGAAAGTGACATAAAAATGCTTTTTTCCAACCATTTAAACAATAACTACCAAAATTCTCCCGTTTCATGGTATTGCAGAAAATACAATTTAAATAAAATAAATTAAGTAACTAAGATACAGTGGGTTTCCTTCTGCCCCAGCCATTTATGTAAACAAAATATAGTTTTGTCTAAATCTTTTTTTTTTTTTTTTTTTTTTCTGTTTTCTTCATGCCTCTAAAGAACAGGTTTTTTTTAACATTACATATGGTGTAAAATCTATTTCCCAGTTAATTTTAATAGTGTTTGATTAAGGTTCGGAAGTTTGAATTAAGTATTTGTTATTTTTGACAGGGGTGCCCCTTTTTGTGGAAAGCAGATAACTATTTGCTTGTGACTTGTCTCTCAGGTTGATATGTTTTTTTTAAAGATACTAGAGTTTATAAATACTCTTTAGTGACATGTTACTTATATGTAGGGCTCTTTTAGAAAGGGAAAAAGTGCAACATGTGGTGATATGTATCTTGACATGTGGGTTTTATGATCTACCGCCGGTGTCCACGTTTAAAACTTATAAAACTATTGTCACCAATTGGACAAGTTCAAACAGGTTACGTAACTGGATTACATATTGCCTACATACTCTCGAAAGGCACATATTGTGTATTTATTTAGTTTAGAGTAGGCAGTATTACTGTAATGAATCTATCAGTGTTTATGTCTGATTAGCTTGCACGAGTCAAAACATCCGGTTTTGTTTGCGCATGTCTACCTGGGATGCCTAATATGCAAATTAGCCATGTGCAGATTAACCGGGACACTCAATTAACAACATAGAAAAAAAAACCGAATTTAGAGAGAATTTCAAAATACACAATGGCAAAAAAACACAAAAAAAACAAAGTTATACAATACAATAATACTAAAAAGATATACTATGAGTTTTCAAATGATTTTTTTTTTATAATTCTTTGTTTAATTCAGTTAAAAGTTGTCATTGGTTTTTTTTTTACGAGAAGGTCTGCTAAAAAGTCTATGATGATCTCTTTTTTTTCAGCATAACAAACGGATAATCTTTAATGTACACTAGATGGACATTCCTCTGTTCAGATGAAGGCAGTGCACGTCTTTCATTCAGAAGGTTAAATCTTAGTTTTGCAACAGACGGCGGCACATCGGGCACGACACTGTAACCACTTCCCAGTCATTCCCAAAAAATGGGTACAATTACAAAATTTCAGTGTCGCCGGCAAATAACCACAAAATGCAAGCTTAACATATGTCACAGATAATCTTTTTCGTGTTCTAAGTGATTAATATGTATACTAAAATAAAATTATATTCTTTTGTGATGTATATCGTAAATATATTTGTGTGATTTTCTATTCAAAATACGGAAATCACACGAATTCCGAATGTCGCCAAGAAAAACTCCAAATATCGGTGTGAATTAAAATACTTTATTTCATTTAAATCGTGATTAGATTTGCTTTTTTTATTTGACACTATATTGATTTTTATCCACAAAAATATTTTAGAATCAAAAGTTATAATATACACTTTGATTTACCCATTAAACCAATGTCGCCGATAACCGTATAACCTACCGTAACGTATCTTTAGGTACAGTCAAAACATATTTATATGATTGGAAATCATGCCCAAAGTGACTTTAAGCAAAGTTGATATATCAAATTTTAAAACCCTGCTTTTAACTTTTATTGCAATGAAACGAAAAATAAAGAAAAATCTTCTCTTTCTCTTTTTTTCGATTGTCGCATATAAGAATCCAACCTACGTAACGCGTATTTTGGAACGCACTAACCAAGAACAAATCAAAATGATGATTATTTCATTGAAAGCACCCATAAAGCTTCTCAATAATCAGTTTTGAGAAAGCAACTCAACAATATTGTTACATATTTCCATGTATAATGTAAATAAAACTAACCTCCGTTTAAATAACCTCCGTGACGCAGTTATTTACAGTTTTAGTTGTCAGACTTTTTTATCAGTATCAGCGGCTGCCGACACTGCCGAAAGTCATTTTTGTAGCAGACATCATTTATTATAAAGAAAACAGACAAACAAAATACAGATTTTGAGAAAAAAAAATGTTGTTTTGAGAAAGGTACATGTATGTTAACTTGTTTTTTCCCTATTATGTGAGCAACATTATAACGTTTAATAAACGTTATATCAGCCATTTTCTTAGATTTAAAATAGTCTACAACACAACTTGTGTAATTACGACGACAATCATAACTTTAACAGCGGTTTATGGCAAACATTTTCAAGATTATTTAGGACTCATCAATGTAACGGATGTTATGCAAATAAAAAAAATCTAAAGATGCATGTAAAAACGATCATACCAATTGAAATTCTTGTACATTGGTATAAATACCAAATCAGTTCATCAATTATCACTAATAAAAATTAAAAGGTGATGTCAATCATAGACGACATCATTGATTTACGTTACGGAGGATAGAAATTTAAGGAAAAAAAGTTTTTTTTCCCTAACAGGACTTTACTCTTTTTAAATAACGATTTACTAAGAAAAATGTTTAATTCTGTTGTCTTGTTTGTCATTTAATTCCAATATTTACATTCATTTATATGTTTGCTGTTAGTAAGAACTGGAATTGTCCGTTATGGAGGTTTTAAATGTCGTTACGGAGGATAGAAATTTTCGAAATGAAACTATTTTGACTCCAAAACTTCATAGTTGAGTATAATACATACATTATGGTGTGAAGGAAGATGACATTATCTGTATAGAGCTAATAAAATTAAGTTGAACAGTATTCGGTTTAGGTAAAACATATTTTTGAGTGAAAGTTCATGAATCGTTACGGAGATTTTGACAAGAACAAGTCCATTTGACTAAAAGAAACATATAACTTGATAGAAAACAGTTTTTTAGTTTGTAATGTCAATAAATTGTTAAGAAAAGCTAGCATTAAAGAGTTAAGTGTTACTATGTATCAGCATTCAGATACTGGTTTGATATCAACCTCCGTAACAAAGATGGGGGTGTGGATTAATACAAGCATAAAAAATACATACAAGTGATTCAAAACATAAATAATAGGGTTTTTCCTGGAAAGCTGTATTATGAAACTAAAATATTATACAGCATAACATTTCATTAGTTTAAATTCATTACTAAATAAGTTGTGAAAACTACTTATTTGAATTATTTTTTAAACACTATATTAATTCAGACCTTAAAATTGGTATTTGCTTTCAATATATACAGAATAATACGTATAAATCAGTTTGCTATGGTGGTAAATGTAACCCATTTCACATGAGCCTGGATTTAAATCTTGTGTTTTTCTCTAATGCAATTTTTAAGATGACTTTATACAACACTAACCTCCGATACGTTCATACTTACCTTGTCTTACAAAAAATGCTAAAACTAGAAAACAACTAAAATGGTGTAAGTAAAAATTTAAAAAATGACAGACTAGATATAGACACAGAAGAAAACAACACTCTCTCTCTGCTCAGTTGAAATTTATTTTTTAACAGTGTCTACTTTCGAATTGTACCCATTTTTTGGGAATGACTGTTCCACGTTTTAATTTCATTCCAGCAGCCAGAACGTCGTCTCGATCTATTAGGCTATTAAACCGTACAATGATCTTTCTCTTCTCCTTGTCGCTCTCTTTTCCTGGTAGCCTATGCACGGCCTGGAATAGCATTTTTTCTATGCGCTCCTTTGGTATCTCTAGATTTTTTTCAAAGAAGGACCGGACATAAACATCAGTCGCTTTAGGCATCTCGGTCAAAGGGGATCCCCTCACGCCACTTATAACAAGGTTCCATTTTCGGCCCCAATACTCCAGCTTTAGACGTTCCTTTTCTTCTGTTATTCTTCTGATATTTTTTCCTCAATATCAGGGAGGAGTGTGTTATGGACATCTTTTATACTATCCTCCATGAGTTTAGCGTGAGATTAAAGGTTTTCTACATTGTCCCTTAGTACCTTGATAACGAAAATTGTAGAAGAATTGTTAATTGATATGGATCAAGGAAAAAACTACACTGGAGTTGTATTCTTGGATTTTAAAAAAGCGTTTGATATTGTAAATCACTCAATTTTATTATCAAAATTAAAAATGTATAAGTTTGATTCTCTTTCTTTTGAATGGTTCAAATCATATTCATCAAACAGGTCTCAAAAAGTAAAAATAAATACCAACATATCTTCAGAAAAAAAAGTAACATTTGGTGTACCGAAGGGCAGTATTTTAGGCCCTTTATTATTTCTTTTATATATTAATGATCCCCCACTTTAGCTAAATCACACAAAGCCTGATTTGTATGCTGTTTACACAACTCTTAAATAATCTTCAAATTCCGTTGATGATATATGTGATAAACTTAATGATGAAATAGCGAATTTTAAAATATGGTGTGAAAATAATGATATAATTTTAAATATTAAAAAATCCAAACCAATGTTAGTTGTTTCACATAGAAAGCTTCAGAGTATAAAAGATACTTTAAAGGTGGAATATTGTGGAAATCTTTTACAAAATGTAAAAAGTGAAAAATTACTTGGCATCATAATCGATGATTGTCATTCATGGAATCAACAAATAAACAAAGTATGTACTGTGATTAGTACTAGACCAGGTTTACTAAATCGATTGAAGCATTATATTCCACAAAAAGGTTTATGTTTATTTTATAATGGATATGTACTTCCTTTTTTTGATTATTGTTGTACAATATGGACTGAAACATGTAATCTAAATATGGAAAAAATGTTAAAATTGCAAAAAAGGGCAGCCAGAAAAATTCATCCGACACGCCATCAAAAACTTTATTTAAGCAATTAAGATGGTTAACTTTTCAATCAAGAATCACATATCACAAAGGAGAATTAATGTATAAATGTGTAAATAGTCTTGCATCTGATTATCTTTGTCAATTATTTAATAATAACCAAAATGTTAATGCAAGATATTCTTTGCGTTCATCGGACAATAATTGTCTTTTCATACTTCGTCCGAGAACAAATTTTATGAAAAAACATTTCAATATTCCGGTACAGTTCTTTAGAACAGTAGTCCTGTTCAAATAAAAAAGATAGAAACTATAGAACAGTCCAAACAAAGTTTTTATAATTTCTTGTTTCTTCACTAAAAATGTAAATAAATTATCAGATAAAATTTACCTACTAAATAAAAGTCCATATATTTATCTTGTACATCTGACATTGACAAAATATATTCATGAACCTATTTTGTATGCTTTTCGCCTTTTGTTTTGCGTTACCAAATTGCACCTATTCAGCAAAAATAAACCTGTAGAAATCTTACAAGTTTTCTTTCACCATGTAAAGTTATATAATTATCATCTTTTTAAAATGAGCAAATTAAATTTGTTACCAGCATCCTTTTCTTCAAAAAATAATAGTTGAAGCATGGAATAATGTCAAATTGTTTGAAATATTTTAAGAAATAAAACAAAACATCTGTTTATATTCCAGTTTTAAGGATTTGAAATTAACCATACATGTAATGATGTATGGAATTTGGGTACTGACCTCATTACAGTATCATGGATTGTTTGGAGGTCATTTCAAACCCATTTTTCTATGACTCTACATGGACTCAAAATTAAATTGGTGTAACTATATTGTAAACAAGGATAGTTTACAAAAAAAGCACAGAATACACTTTTGCCTGGTACATAAAAAAAAAGTTGGTGAAAAATAACTGACAATATAGGTGCAATTTGGGTATTCTCATGTTAGCAACTTCACAACAAAAATACAAATTTATTTTCATGACCAAAACAAAAAAAGTACAAACCTAAAGGCAATAAAATGCTTCACCATGCACAGCCTGATACGACCACAGATGTATATTTAGCATATAAAAAACATTCTCAGATGCAATGAACAAAGGAGTTGTTCCAAATTTATTCATGACATTAACATCAACTTTAATTTCAAGTAATGCCTCCATTATATCAAGATAGTTTTGTTGGGACACTACCAGCAAAGGCGAGATATCTTGAAACACACGTATATTTCTTTTCAAATTAGATTTCAAGCGTAATTGTTCTATAAACTTCAGCCTGAATGTTAAATACTGCAGTTGTTTATTTGTAAATACATTTTGAACATATCCGTCATTTATGTCCTTGCATAATCTTATCATATAGTCTTTTTCTTTTTCCATCGGAACATAAATAACTAGTGATTCTTTGCTTTGATACCTTTGATTAATTTCAAATTGATAGCGATCGCGTATGATATCGGGATGACAAAGTCTTTTAAATATCATATCAAACATGTGTTTTCCATAAAAAGATACTACAGTGTCAAACCATTTATCGTGTATTATGCTGTAAGAGTCTTTTATCATTCTAACATATGTATTCGATAACTTTGTTAGGTTGTCTGTCACAACTTTTCGTGAAAGTGCAGACGATGTCCTAACATTATCTGAGATTTCAGATAATATTTTTTTGAAACGCCGGTTTTTAATATCATTTCTAATTTCTATCGATTTTGTTGTTATAAATGACAAACAACGATAATACTGAAAATGTTGTATGATCAGGGGCATGTTTAAATGATATCAAATCATCTTCGATCACTTGAGTTGGATTGTTAAAAAAACTGACAATATTGCTATAGGCGCTTTTCTTTCATAACATTCACCGTGAACACTTAAAGACAAATTTTGAAAAGCCGAGGATGCATATTGACCGAAACAATCGGATAGCCATATGACATGAACCTTTCTTGGAATCTATAACATATAATGCGTTAGTGCAGCCCACGTTTTTTTTTTATCTGTTTAAATTTAGGTGGGCGGGTTCTCTAAGAGAATAACGAATTGGATTACCACATTATTATCAATAGGGAGGGAAAGGTACCAATCTTGCAAACTTCAACTCCATCAAAACCATTTATTAAAAACAGCATGACTACTTCCTGTAAGCTTTTTCCATCTTGAGTTATTAAATCTGGAACATTAATAGTGTTTGCAACATTGAAGCAACAATGTTTTCTGACGACTGAATTGCATTTGAAGTAGATGGTGTATGTGTTTGCATTTCTTATTTTTTACAAATGCGGACATTTGCAACAATTTTACCTTATTGTTTTGATTTAATTTTGAGTTTTCAACAAATATTTTTAAAATTACAAACTGCGTAATCATAGTCTCTTGTATTGGTGTTCCTTTTTTAAACAGTGTCTTATTTGTCACCGCCTTATTATAATTTAGTATTGTTATCTGTTTATACTTCCAGATTGCTGGCAACGTTTTCATATACGTTTTGGGTTATGCAAGTCTTATGGAAGAATTGCTTGTGCTACAGAATTATTTATAAATACATGCGACGACCAAGAACAATGTACTAGTTGTTGTAATGGCTTAACAGGACAGAACTGTGACATAGGTAAAAAAAACATATACATATGTATATACTTGACAGTGACATTTATTAAAGAGTGTAATCAATTGTCCACTACTGAACACGACAGTGATAGAGTTTTTTAATAGTAATATTGCAGTTTTTTTCAGTCATTATCTTAGCGTTTATTATTAGCAATATGGTCTTTCAATACCTATTAAAAGGACACATGCCACCCATCTGCAGCTGTACAAATACCCATTTCACCACCTTCAATATTCATTTCAACACTACTAATTGAAATATCTAATAAACAATCTCCAGCAGAAGAAATATCCATGTATCCATTACAGCAAACTCCCATGTACCATTATCAGCAAAAATAGCAATTCAACTGGCAGCAATATAAATGAAATTAAGAATAGAAATTGAAAATATATCAAAGAGACAACACTAAAGTGCAGATAACAGCTGAATGAATCCAATGGGTCTTCAGCAACACGAGAAAACCCCGCTACCGGAGGTGGGCACCAGCTGTCCATTTTGCCGCTAGCTACAGAACTATATCATTTAACTCTAGAAGTTTGAATATTTCATACACCACCAGAAGTTTAAATATCCCATCAACCACTAGAAAATAGAATATTCTTTCCACCACAGGCAGTTTATATATCCCTTTTGTCGTCAGAAATTAAAATATTCATATCGCCGCAAAAGTTAAAATATCCCTTTCACCACCAGAAGTTAAAATATTCTTTTCCTTACCAGAAGCAGAAATTTTCATATAACCACAAGAATTTGAAAAATAAGTCTTTTAACCAACTATTGAAAATCTCCATTTCACCATCAGTAGTAAAAACAGGCAGTATATAATTATATTGGTTGAAGTATATGCTGACATATCCATTTTACAAATCCGTGCAGAGATTAATATTCATTTCAGAAGTGAAAACACTTTTTTCATCACCGGTAGCAAAAATATACATCACCCCAGTAGCAACCGAAAATTTCAATTCACCACAACATGTTCAAATGTGTATGTAATCACCAAATATAGCAATATACTTTTCACCACCAAGAAAAGATGTATTCTTTATAAAATCCACATTATATATACTCATTCACCACCAGCAACAAATCGTCTTTTTTACCTTCAGCAGTAGAAGTATCAATTTCACTGTTAAAATGTGTCTTTCAACAACAGCAGTAGAAAAATATGTTTCATCAATAGTACCAAATCTTTTTACCATCAGCAATATAAATAACATTTACATAACCCGCAGTTAAAATATCCCTTTTAACAGCAGCAGCAACATATTCATTTCACAAAAAATCCGTAGAAATATTAATTTCACCACCACATGTAGAAATGCTTTTTAGACAAAAAGGGCAAATCAATGATCAAGAATTAAAAAAATAAATAAATAATGCCTTGATCTTTCTTTCTTACAATGTTAGATCCTGTATTTATGTTTGGTTTTCAGATATAAATGACTGTCTTTCAAATCCTTGTTATAATGGTGCGAACTGTACAGATCAAAGAGGGTCCTATACTTGTTCCTGTAGGACTGTTTATACTGGGACACGTTGGTTGTGATCTTTAAGTTGAAGTTATTGCTGTAAGTGTCACATTCAGCGATCAGCATTACTATTTTGAAGTACCTTTTAGTAAAACAAATGTTGATGAAAATCAATTTAATCAAATTTGATGAACCTTTTTAAAATTTACTTATTCTTTTATATTCAGGTGTTCCCAGAATTACCAGTCCACTAATTTAATCATCACTTAAACGTGCAGGAATCGATGGGAAGTTCACGTGTCAAGCCGATGGGGTTCCAGGACCAACCATCACTTGGACCTTCCAACCAGTACGAAAGCATTTTTCATTAAATTAATAATTCAACATATACCTCAAAGGGGCACTAGCTACGAGATATATGAAAAATCTAAGATATTATTTATTTTTTCTCAATCATCAATTAAATGCAATAAGTGAAATAATATTTCCCTTTTAGCGGCCAATATGGTTCAATTTTGTTAAAATAAGCGAAAAAACTGTGATTATGAATTATTCACTTGCAAGTGAATAATTTGACCTCAGTCAATGAATTGGTACTCATGTGAACTTCAATTTAACCCCTTAGCTTTAGACGTGTAACACGTGAATTGTATGTGTAAAGTTATTTAAAGGAAAAGAATGTCAACATTGAAAGTGAAACAAAGGTAAATTATCTGTGAACAAATTAAGTAGTTTTAGAATTCTATAATTTACACAAACATGGTCTGTAATCACCGGAGGTCCAATAGCATGTTGACGATTTTACTTTTATCATTAGTTTTGCTATTTCATTACAGCTTCCAATTATCGATCACGTTTTTCGTTTTCCATAATGTAAATGACATCTAGAAAAATCAAATGACCTACTAGTACTGAATGTCACTTTAAATAACCGAACAAGAGTGACACTGTTCTTAATATCTGTCAACCTATGAATATATACAAACTTCTAAGTTGTTTCGCAAAAAAAAATAAGAAAATTTGTTTTTTAAAATGTATGTACAAAAACCATTCATATTTTACTAAAAAAAAAATGAAAATGTTTTCATGTGATGGCAATTAAATTTACTACCTCCGGTTTGATGGAACTTTCTCTTTGTTTTGATAACAGTTTGGCCAAGCAGGTAATACTTTGGGTGTACGACATGGATCAAAGATAACAATTACAAATATGCAAGTCTGGAATATTGTTCTGCGTCGCTACAAATGAATTTTGGACTGAGAAGGCACAAGCAAATATCATCATCAGTAAAGGTAACATATGAGCTGCGTCGGATAGAAATCGACCTTATGCAAGTGTACGTATGTTTATATATGTGTAAGACTTTGTTTAATTTTGGAACATTTAAAAAACGATTCAAAGATAAATTTTGGTCTGATATATAGGGTTGTCATATCAACAAAGTTATCTCATATCAACAGTTATATTTACTGATTGTTCATAGCGATTTTTTCAACCCGACAAAAGGTTAAAAGATGTATTGATATTCATTTGCATAAGGTCGATTTTCTATCTGATGCAGCTCATATCATAGTATTTCCTGGTCCAAATAATTATTCATTATTACTTTATATTTTCCAGGAGGTACCAGTGTAGTTGGTTGAGCACTGTGATAACATTGAAATAAATTGATATCTTTAATCTTTAATTAATTTTTTCTATATATCATTTTATCTATTTTCTTCTTTGTACATTTCCATTACACTATAACCAGAGACCAGATACCAAATAGCGTAGATGTAAGCAACTGTTACGGGTGCCACATGCAGAGCAGGATATGCTTACCCTTCCAACCCACTTAGATGACCACCAATTTTTGTTGAAGTCCATGTTGCTCTATCTAAAGTTTGATTATTTAAATGTATTGAAAGTTCTGTTTAATATTGTTATATCAAGGTTGTTGATATTGAATTGCTGTTGTTAACAGTAGTTTTTTTGTGCAGACCAATGAAAGAAGGTTCTTAAAATTGAACACTTGAACACTTTAATATAAAAATAAGAAGATGTGGTAAATAAAGGCAACAGTAGTATACCGATGTTCAAACTCATAAATCCATGGACAAAAAAAAATCGGGGTAACAAACTAAAACTGAGGGAAACGCATTAAATATAAGAGGAGAACAACGGTAACACACACAGAAACGGACCAAGCAACAGACAAAATCCCACGAGAATAACAAATATAACATCAAAACCAAATACATGAATTTGGGATAGACAAGTACCGTGACACGTCTTATCGCAATGTGAATTTACACTCAAAAATAAGAGAAAACAAACGACGCAACGTTAAAATGTAACACATACAGAAACGAACTATAATATAACAATGGCCATATTCCTGACTTGGTATAGGACATTTTTAAAGAAAAAAAATGGCGGGTTAATTATTATCTTTATTTACCAAAGTCATAACAACTATAGACATACAACATATAAACTACACAAAGTATACATAGATAGCAGAAGGTAATGTGTTACACATATTACATCATGTTAGATCTTAATTTTTGTGCACGAAATATAAATTTACCCAAATTACATAATTCTCTAAGATTATTAGAACTCATTAATTGTATATATTTATACATAGAAGGTTATGGTTTTATAAAATAAGATCTAAGACCTTGATAAGTAGGACATTTTAAAATAAAATGCATCTCATCTTCAATGTCATATTTACAAAAACTACATAGTCTATTACTTCTTGGAATTGCAGAATAGCGACCACATTCTATAGCTAAATCATGACTACTAAGTCTTATTTTGGTAATACATGTCTTATAAATAACTGGTATTGGTTTACATAAATAATTTTGTGAACAAAAATTTTGAACCATATATCTATAACTTGTACATTTCACTAAATTATTCATTTGGCTGTCAAAATCTTGCTTCAGACAATCAAACAGGCGTTGTTTAATTATCAAGTAAAAACTACTGGAGAGCTTACTATCTAAAAATAAACCTTGATTATACCAAATATCACCTAAACCTATACTGAGCAACTCATTTTTAATAAAATACAACCAATTTGTCTTATTATTTGGACATTTTTGTAAATCGTCATAAAAAACAGTAACAGTTTTTAAAATACAGTTTGTAGTACATAACAGCTTAAACCAGTATTTAAAAATTCGACATTTTCTGGTATGCAATAATGGCAATCTACCTAGCTCGTAGTACACCATGACATTACTAGTAGAGCTTTTTACTTTCATAATATTTTTACAATAGCCCAGATGTATCCTTTCTATAGCTGGGGCCTTGTGAGCGCCCCAAATTTCACAACCATAACACAGTACACTGTTTATATAAGTATCAAAAAGCGAAAGTAAAGTTACAAAATTCAAATATATATCTTTTACATTTCTCCTTAAGGCAAACACAGCTTTTCTACCCTGTTCTGAGAGTTTCTGCTGTAACACATTATATTTACCATTAAAATTTAACAAAATACCAAGATAACTAAACTTATCTACAACTTCTATTTCCTGGTTATTATAATACCATTTCTCATTGACATGTATTTTTCCACCCTTTCTAAAAACAAAAATTTTCGTTTTTGCTATATTCACACTAAGTGACCATTTGGAGGTATAATCATACAAAGTATCAAGTAATGTTTGTAATCCAGATACAGTTTCTGAAAAAATAACCATATCGTCAGCGTACATTAGTAAAAATAAATTTAATTCCTTCATCTCATAAGGAATAGAGTCACTATTTATAAAAGCCATTTCACAATCATTGACATACATAGAAAAAAATATCGGTGATAATACTTCACCTTGCATCAAACCTACTTCATTAGTAAAATAATCAGAGTTGAACCCATCAACACTTACACAAGAAGAGACATTAGAATACATTGCTTTGATAACCATTAAAAATTTACCTTGTATACCAATTTTTGATAGTTAATTTACCATAACATATATCTTTGAACAGTGTCAAAAGCTTTCGTGTAGTCTACAAAACAACAATAAAAACGATTTTTGGCTGATAAGGATTTGAAAATTAATGATGTAAGAGCAAAAATAGCATCTACTGTACCCAGACCGGGACGAAAGCCGAACTGGGCATCGGTCACAATATCAAACGTTTCCGACCAGTCTATCAAACGTTGATTAAGAACGGACGTAAATAACTTTCCAAAATTACTGACTAAGCTAATCCCTCTGTAGTTGTTCGGATCAAGCACACTACCCTTCTTGAATATAGGTATAAGTATGGCTTTAGCCCAATCTGTAGGGAAAATTCCGGAATGTAAAATTCCATTAAAAATGTACAGTAATACAGGCATAAACACATCTTTGTATTCAATAAAATATTCGTTAAGAATTCCATCAACTCCATGACTTTTATCACGTTTAAGGTTACGAATAGCTTTCAAAATGTCATTTTCTGTAATTTCTCTATCAAGTTCCTCATATATAGACGCATTCACCATCAGTATTATGAAATTGGCTGTCGTCCAGTACAGCATCTGTGTCTGATGAGCACAATGACTTAAAATGTTCATGGAACAACTTTAATGGTACAGCATGTTTAGAGGACGCTTTCCTTTTAAATTTCTTGTAGAATAATTTAGGGTTTGTAAGTCTCATTATGTCTAGCATGTTTCCTTCAGTGCGCATATACTCTCGTTTCAAGCGACGTTCTAGTGTTTTATAGTCCTTTTTCGCTCGGATTAAATTACTATGGTTTAGTTGCGATTTCAGTCTATTAAATATATTTTAAACAGTTTATATAGCGGCGATGAAGGTCTTTACACTGGGCGTTGAACCAAGGTTTATCATCACAAATGTTAGATCTGCAAGATTTATAATTGTTAAATGTCCTCTTTTTAACCTGGTTTTGTGGCATGCCAAAAAATTTGGTAAGATTGCAAATGAGACAACTCTAGTCTAAATTCAACAAATAAAGAAAGTCGGTAAGATAAATTTGCTCTCACCCCATATGAAATTTACTGACCCCGTATATATCATATTTAGGTCACTTACACACTATGTAACTAATAGTCTTTTTCATTGCCACCATCTTTTATATTTTTATTCTTAACATTTTTTTTTCTTTTCTTTCCGTATTGCATGAGCATAGCAACATACATGTGTTTTCTTCCTAACTTGATAGTCTATAAGCTGGTCTTGTTTGCTTTACCTGCGATGTTGTTGGTATGGGTATCACATGACATGTTGTAGGATTATACGGAGAATAATACATGGCAAAATCTGTATCATATGTCGTATCATCCCGAGACACCAATATCAGCCCAACGGCCTTTAGGCCCAAGGGACGATATTGGTCGAGGGTGATACGGCATTTTATACGGATTTTGTCATGTGTTATAGGTGTCAGACAACCAATTACTCCCTCCAATTTAGAACGTATGTAAAAGTAGCCCTACTCTGACACAAATAGTGCTTTTGATGTCCTTGTTTACTTAAACTAACCAACAAATTTGCAGAAATGAAACTTTTGGTGAAAGAGAAATATATCTAGATCATTTTGAGCCAAAATTTACTTGTCTATGAGTTTGCATTAAAAATTGAGGATTAATGCGCTCCATAGTATACTAATTTTAGATTTCCAGAAAACCAGGTTGTTCTTTTAGAGTACAATAATTCAATAAATGCGTCACGCCCGAATGACCGTTCTATTGGACCTATTTTGAGGATAATTGTTCTTAAGCTTACATAAATAAAAACTGACTTTATGTAAAGAAAAAAAAAAGAAGTAGGGGTGTGATAAAGGGTATGCGATAAAGGGTAGGGGTGTGATAAAGGGTATGCAATAAAGGGTGCTCATCAAAGTTGCGCGATATTGATTAAACAGCAGGCTATTTATCAAATATGCAATACTACTGTATTTACTACTAAACATATGATAAAAAATAATTAAACGGCTTTTTAAGGGCATGCGATACAGTTACAGGGGAGGTAATGACGTTGTTAAATGGTTATTTTCACGACGTCAAACGGTGACTTATCGGAAAAAGATGCAGTTTTCGGCTGATTTTTATCATTCAAACTGATCTAACTTGAAAAAGAGTTCATGGACCCCTCTTTTTTAAAATGACATTTGGTTTGATTACGTAAGAAGATTATGTGTCCCAATTTTCATGAACAAACAGTGCATTTTTTTTTTAATTGATTTATGTACAGCAAAAATGACGGGTTTTTCCTACATTCATAAACATTTGATAAATTTTAGTTATTTGTAAAAATAGATGTACAAATTTATGCAATATTTATATAACACATAAATCACAAATAATTTAACAAAAAAACAGCTCGTGTTTATCTTTTGAAACAAAAAAGTTATGTATTTCTATCGAAAGGAAAAATACGTCCACAAATCCGTATTTTGAGGAAATATCTGAAATTTGAACCTCAATTTACTCAAAAAATAGGACATCAAGTTATATTTTTTATTACATATTTGATTTAAACTGGTAAAAAATAGCCTACAAGCAAATTTTCATCAAAATTTAAATACGGGATCAAAACTGTATGGTATGCCCTTAAAAATGTATTGATGTATAAACTCGGCACGTTCTTTTTATCCTATACTATATAAATACATTACACAAAAGTATTTGTCTTAACAGGATAAAAGGTTCAAATATATATATATATATATAGATATATCTTATTAATAAAAAAAAACAACGGTATACGATTTTTTTGAAAAATAAGGGATCATTTTTTTTTTAACTGCCATTTTAATCTATTTTTTATGGACCGTTAGTATAATCAGATGATTTGTTTTCTATAAATCTGTTGTGTTTAATAGTGAATATATTTCTTGTCGTTTATTTTTTCTTTTTGTCGCTTCTTGCCGCTTAATATCATCTTGTCCCTAATTACGGAGACCGATAAAAATGCGTTACAATAGCCACTGCCGAAACTATATTCCCGTCCAAACCTCGTCGTAAACGGGATCAATTGCGTCAAAATGGCGGGGAGTTGAAAAGCAAAACAGTGGAAAAGAAAAAAACTATTTATATTGTTTAAACACCAATAATACACGACGACATGCATTTCTATCAATAAATTCATCAAGATAACCAATATTATGCGATTGACAAAACCTGGTTGGGTTCATCACGATGGCAAGTGATATTTAAAAAAAAAATATCTCCCTCAATCATAAATTTTATAGTTTGCTCATTCTTTTGCAAACATTTTAATATGCCTTAAAATTTACATTCCATAAATTCATTTAAAGCTCTTGTACCTTTCAACTCCCATGGGAGTTAGGGAACACAGAAAAAGATATGCATAATATAGTAAATGTCAGGACTTGAATTTATATTCAATACACCTCATCGCTAATCCCGGCTGTTTGAACTTTTGACGTCAACAACAATCACTTTTCCATTGTGGTGTCAGATATTTTGCTTTATGACGTCAAATTTTACGGGAACCTATGTGATATCCAGTAATGGCGGACAAATAGCCTTATTGCTAATCCCGTCTGACCCCAGAATGGGTCCCAATCGAACTAATGACATCATACAACAATCACTTTAACATTGTGGTGTCAAAAATTTTGTACTATGACGTCATAATTTATCATGAACCTGTGTTAGGTAACAAGACATATCTGCACATAGACAAATCGGCACTCAAGTACGAAGACATTTCGGCACCCATTTTGGACATTCCGGTATCCTGAAAATTCGGGACCAAGTCAATCCGGCACCTTGTTTTAAAAAATAAATTTATTATGAAAAATAAAAGAATTGTTGCATAGATATTATAAGTTGTATATAAAATATGCATTAGGCCAAATAAAAATATATGTGTGGTTCCAGTAACCCTACCATCCCTACTTTTTCGGCTTAAAAATAGCCTACCCTAAAGATTTTATTGTCATTTTTCATTAAGCACTGTTAAAATCAGAATGTTGCTCCCATAGACTCAATGTAAAAAAAAACATAAAATAAAAAAATATCCCTACCTACCTACCCCAACTTTTTTTCATGTTTAACTGGAACCACACATACTTTTTTATTTGGCTTACAAAAAGAATAATCATCATTTAATTAAACTATTAATGATTATGTATGTATGAATAAACATCGTTTGATTAAATCATAATTGATTGTGAGATATGTTGTTGTTTGAATAAACATTATTTGAATGAATCATAATTAAATCGTATGCATTAATCAGTATTTTATGTTTAAAACTTATAATTTCTCAATAGAGATCAAAAGTGTAAAGCTTGTGTTCTTGTTTGATCCTTACATCTGTTAAGACAACACAATACTTGAAAACAATATTTTTTTGTTTTAATATTGATAAAAGCCACAAACATAACAGCGTGTGCAAGCAATAATGAGTAAATACCTAGAATTGTAATAAGTTTATTGCAAATCAGCATATAATATAATGCTATAGCATCAACAACGTATATAAGATAAGATAAGATAAGATTTATGTTATTTTTCCAAATTAGGTCTCCAGGGGGGCATATACACATAACATATATAACTGATACAACATACAGTATTTTACATAACATTATAAAATAATCTATTGAAATAAAGTAATACAGGTACATGTATTATTTATTAAATAAAAAAGAATTTAAGAGTTGCTACTCCATAAATGCTGCAAATTTAAAAATAAACAAATCTATTTATATCCAGTAATAGCAGACAAATAGCAATAAGGTGTATACCAAGGAGGGGGGGGGGGGGGGCTTTGTTGGTCAAAGTTGCTCCAGACTTTGAACTTGACATGAATCTGCTAATATCTCTTTGGTCTCTCTCTTCCCACCAAGCAACCTGGTGTTTCTCTTTGAGTAGGTCCGCTTCCTCCACCATAAATTATAGTGGAGTCCCCGGTGTCCACGCGGCCAGTGATACCGTGCATTAGCTGATTTCGTTATATCAACCCCTTAACGCAAATAAAATTGTTCTTGTTATTGTTTTAGCATTCCGAAGGGATAAAAAAGAATAAAATTGATAAGTTCCAGATTGAAATAATAATAACTGCAATCCCGTGATTTACAATATTTGGCCAATGTCCATTAAAAAAATATACACCATCAGATAAAATTTGTTTTACTTAACATGCTTAAGTCAAATTTTTATCAGATTGAAATAATTTTTGCTCTGCATCCTTGGCAGTGTGCTTGGTTTGAATTTAGCTACTTTTTGTAGCAGCAAATCTTTCCTCTATTCAAAATAAGCTATTTTTGGAAGGCATGCGCGAAATCACCGGACATTGGAGGAACTCTCAGAACAGGGGTTTCCCCAATTTTGGACACACATTACATAAAAACTTGAGAGTGCAACCCTACAAACTGATAATTTTATGAAATAAAAGTATGTTATGAATGTCTTTACACAATATTATCCAATTATTGGTTTTATCAGTTGAATGAAGTGAAGTCATTAGTCTTAGGTGTGGGGATACACCGGACTGCACTGTACATGATATCAGATTCTGACCAGTGTCCTACACTCCCTACTGTTGGTTGTAAATATGTTAGTGACTTCTTCTTCTTTTCTGTAACTTCCTCTTACTAAATAATGAGGAGCACATCAAATAAGGACAGTTTGTTGCGTATATACACAGACATAATAATGTTAATCATCAATGAGGCTTATGTTACACAGGAAGAAATTGGTGATGAAATCCATTTAAGAATATCGTCGATGCTTGCAAGTTCATGACATCTCAGGATTTCCAATTTAAACATGACGTCATGCAAAAATATTTATCATCGGCAACTTGCTACTTAAAAAAAACTAAGCCTCATATTTTTCATGTCATTTTCACTAGTATCGGCTTCAAAAAGAGTTTAGAATGTTCTTGCATATTAATTGTTTAAAAGTCTTTTTCAACTATGACTGTTTTGTTTTCATATACTTCATGTGATTAAACAAAGTCTGCCAAGTTGTTGATTGTAAAAGTAATATAATTCTATGCCATTGAATGCAAATGGAATGAACAAATACTTTGAGGCATTTATGACATTGTGACATCGCTATAGTTATCTTAACCATGTTTAAAGTTAAATACTGAATTTTCAAATTGACCATCAAAAATCATGTGTTTAAACTCTAATATTTTTTGTATTAAGGTTAAAAAGTTAATATGTCCCAATTTCTCTATTTAATGAAGTATCATATGTTATTTTATCTTAAATTTATTTTGTAATGTTAAAATACATAATACAATAGGCCTGTCCTATATATTGTTGCACATGTGCAAATATCACTGTCCAAAACTGGTCACGAACTTACAAGCATGTCTATTTATTTTACGGAATCGGGTCACAATACGAAATTTAGACAGATTGGCCACGTTTCTGAAACTATTCATCAATTAAGTATATCAGCATGTTTGCAAAAAAGTAAAGAATATTTCCATTCACCGTGGATAACATTTGCTGGAAGGTTTTGCTTTTTTCCTTGTGTTTCGAGTTAGGGTAACGAACTTCCAATCATTCAGGATACATGTATTTCACTGTAAAATGCACATATCATGCTTAAAGTTTTCATTCTCCATAACACATCTTTTTACATTATAAAATGTTAAAAAAAAAGACAAAAAGAAGAGGTTAGCAACAAAAATTTTAATTTAACGTCAAGAAGTCTTATAATTTTTAACAAAAAATAATGATAGTGAGTCATTTCTTTATTCTTTGATTTTGTTAAGCCACTTCTCAACTCTTTCTCAAGGATTAGTTCATTATGTATGCTCTTATATTTAGAGAAATTGCTATAGGCCTTTACAACATAGTTTAAATGATTTAATTGCCAATTATCATTAAACATTGTTAAATCACCAATAGAATATTTCATTTAACATTGTTTAACAACATTTAAAAAAATTCCCGAATTTTTACATATAAAATTTAAAATATTTTTATAAATACATCTAAAAATTTGTATGTTTTATAACTTGTTTTTATTTTGTAGGTAAACCAATATTCTCCATAGACATTCATCCAGATGGATCAAGATTTGCAACTGGGGGACAAGGTAAAGAAATTGTAAAAAATAAGAGTAAATCCCTGGTTGAGTATTATAAAATTGAGAAAGGAAATGGTGAATATGTCAAAGCGACAACCACCCGACCATAGAGCAAACAACAGCCGAAGGCAACCAATGGGTCTTCAATGTAGCGAGAATTCCTGCACCCGTAGGTGTCCTTCAGCTGGCCCCTATAATAGTACAGTGATAATGGACGTCATACTAAACTCCGAATTATACACAAGAAACTAAAATTTTAAAATCATACAAGACTAACAAAGGCCAGAGGCTCCTGACTTGGGACAGGCGCAAAATTGCGGCGGGGTTAAACATGTTTATGAGATCTCAACCCTCCCCCTATACCTCTAGCCAATGTAGAAAAGTAAAAGAATAACAATACGCACATTAAAATTCAGTTCAAGAGAAGTCCGAGTCTGATGTCAAAAGATGTAACAAAAGAAAATAAATAAAATGACAATAATACATAAATAACAACAGACTACTAGCAGTTAACTGACATGCCAGCTCCAGACCTCAATTAAACTGATTGAAAGATTATGTCTTCATCATATGAATATCAGGTACAATCCCTCCCGTTAGGGGTTTAGTATCATACTATCATAAAATATATGAGAAGAACATAACCCGTGTCATGCCAACAACTGTTTTTTTAGAAATAAATGTGTTTAGTTCCGATGCAAAGACCCTATCAGTGAATCAATGTTAAATCCAAAATATGCAATCTTTAATGACCTGACAACAGTATCGTAACTATATCCCCTTTTAATAAGTCTATTTAAAGGTTTTGTTAGTTTCTGAGGAGAATACTGACATTTTTGTGCTTTATAAAGAATATTTCCATAAAATTTTGGATGTGAAATACCTGAACGTATAAGATGTCTGCATGTTGAGTTATATTTACGAATTATTTCCTTATACCGGTGATAAAATTTAGTAAATGTTTTGACCAGTTTGTGATATCGAAAACCCTGGTGTAATAATTTTTCAGTAATACATAAATTTCTCTCGCTAAAATCTAATACATTGTTACATACACGAGCGAATCGTACAAGTTGAGATATATAAACACCATAAGATGGTGACAAGGGAACGTCACCATCTAAAAATGGATAATTAACAATAGGAAATGAAAAATCATCTCTTTTATCATAAATTTTTGTATTAAGCTTCCCGTTTATGATATAGATATCAAGATCGAGGAAAGGGCAGTGGTCATTGTTATCATTAGCTTTATTTAAAGTAAGTTCTACAGGATAAATTTCTTTAGTATACATACTGAAGTCGTCATTATTTAGAGCCAATATATCATCCAAATATCTAAAAGTATTGTTAAATTTTTGTATCAAATGTTGTTTTGATGGGTCTTTGCTAATTTTAGTCATAAATTGTAACTCATAACAATACAAAAACAGGTCCGCAATAAGTGGTGCACAGTTAGTCCCCATTGGAATTCCAATAACTTGACGATATACGGAATCTCCAAAGCGAACAAAAATGTTATCAAGTAAAAATTCAAGTGCATAAATAGTATCAAAGCATGTCCAATTGACATAGTTCTTTTGTTTATTGCTACTAAAAAATGATCTAAAAGAGTTTGAACATATGTACTCGCATTCCGACTTTTTAAATGCCCAGTTAATTAGGGATGTGAATTTTTTCTTAATAAGAATATGAGGCAAAGTGGTATATAGGGTAGAAAAATCAAAACTTTGAACAGATTCAAAATCACCAATATATGCATGCAATTTATCAAGTACTTCCAACGAGTTTTTGACACTCCAAAAGTAATTAATTCCACTATTTTCAAAGGCCTTATTTGAACAATTTATTATCAGGTTTTTTATTGTACCAAGTGTACTAGTAAGTAAAACAGACAATTTAGTAGTTGAACAATGGCTGGAAGATGAAATAAATCTATATTTGTAAGGTTTTTTGTGCAGCTTCGGAAGCCAGTACATAGTTGGGACTTTCATTGTGTTTGGTTCTGCTTGTAAAGAAGTAGCTAAAAGTTTATGTTTGTTACAGATGTCGTTTTCTGAAAATGAAGTCAGTTGGAATGTTGGTGAATTCGTGATTTCCTTTTGCAGAACCTCTATATAAAATTTACGTCAAACAATAATGATATTATTAGCAGCTTTATCAGCCGGGACAAAGACAAATTCCTTGGCTAGTTCTGTTAGTTTATTTTTGATACGCGAAATAGGGTTTTTATAGTTTTTGTTGAGGGTAAAATGTTCTTTAAAATGTTGTATTCGAATATCAACTATCTTCATTACTGAATTAATAAAAGAGTCCAAAGATTTTTTGTCAGCTTTTTCCCGTTTTACCCATTTCAAACAGTAGGCGCGGAGTGAGTCGTTGATGATATTACGACACTCATTCCAGTTAATAGTTGACGGGGGACGATATTTAGGTCCTTTACTGAGGAATGATTTTAACTCTCGGTCGCGAACGATGTTAAGGTCTCCTGTTATAACATGGGAAATTGGTCCATAGGTGTATTCTGAATTACTGCAATTACACGACATAGGTGTATTTTCAGTGATATTTACATCTTTACACAATTGGCTATAATTAAACACATATTTTCGGGTAGATTTCTTGTAAATATAACAAATGAGAGGGAGTTCAGTATTATCAAAATATCCAGGAATTTGGTCTTTAACAGAATGGTCGTTAAAAATACCGGCAATATTTACAAAATCAAAACCTTTATTGACATACTTTATTTTAATAAAATGTTTTTTATGATCTTCAGGGCGATCAATTTTTGGAAACAGTTTAGAATAACAATATGCCATTATAATTTGGACAATTTCATACTTAGGACTGTAACATGAAATTGTGTTGCAATCCTCTAAAATTTTATTTAATTTATTTATAGGTAAAGAACAAAGCTTGGTTAACAGATAATGTCTGCCGTTTTTTGAAATGGAAATTAGGTCCGAAATATTTGTATGGTTGGTCCGAAATTTTCTTTGATTGCGATTTTTTCTGCGTCCATGAGAACGATTTTTACGAACAGTTTTAGAAACTATATCCAAAATGTTAACAGAATCGGTTCTTGATATATTGCCAATTCCCATGATATTATCATTAAGACCGAGAGGGTAGACTGTCTGTAATTTTTTAATCCAATTTAATTCATTTATTTTTCGTGATCGTACAAACTTGGAATGAGATTCACCAGGCTGCTTATTTACTACTTCTAAAGGTTGAACTGTTAAATATTTAATAGGATGACTGTGCTTCTTAAGATGTTGATAAATGATACTTTTGAATTTATTGGGTCTTTTAAAACGATACAGGTGTTCTTGCGTGCGTTTAGATAAATATCGCCCAGTTTCACCTACGTACTGAATACCGCATCCCGGTTTGTTTCATGTGAGTAAATAAATAATACTGTTTGTTTTTCAAGTAATATCAGTTTCAAAATTTAGAGAAAATGTGCGACCATTAAATGTGGACCTTACTGTATTGTTGGTGGAAAGACGGGGACACGTAAGTCATTTTTTGGCATGACACTTATCGATAGAAGGGTAACCACGATTTTTATTGTTAAAAACGTTAGCTATGGTAGTATTTTTAGATAAGCGATTCTGAAGATTGAGACGTGTAGATACCCTTTGAACGAGTTTAGTATTTAATATTTTTCCATTTCTAAGCTTCATATTTGTTTTTTGGTATGTAGATTTATTACAAAGGAGCAAAGACTGGCGTCCAGAATATGAACCATCACACAGTAGATTAAATTGTGTAAAAATGATAAAACTGTTCGGCTCAAGACGTCAAATGCTTATTGTCATAAGTTACCCGACAAATTTAAAAAAAGAAAGGGTATATCAAGGTAGCGACTGACGTCTGACTAAATAGATGAATGGGGCTGAATATTAAAATACTACTTTTTGATAGATATTCCTAAAGTAATGAACATAGAGAAGTTCTCGCTCGGACACACACTCCATAATCTAGTATAATATAAGAGCATAAACCTTAAGCACGGGGAGGCACTCTACTGTCTCCACACGGCACTAAAGACAAACTCTGTAAAAAATAAAATTGAGAAAGGAAATGGTGAATATGTCAAAGCGACAACCACCCGACCATAGAGCAAACAACAGCCGAAGGCAACCAATGGGTCTTCAATGTAGCGAGAATTCCCGCACCCGTAGGTGTCCTTCAGCTGGCCCCTAAAATATGCATAATAGTACAGTGATAATGGACGTCATACTAAACTCCGAATTATACACAAGAAACTAAAATTTTAAAATCATACAAGACTAACAAAGGCCAGAGGCTCCTGACTTGGGACAGGCGCAAAATTGCGGCGGGGTTAAACATGTTTATGAGATCTCAACCCTCCCCCTATACCTCTAGCCAATGTAGAAAAGTAAAAGAATAACAATACGCACATTAAAATTCAGTTCAAGAGAAGTCCGAGTCTGATGTCAAAAGATGTAACAAAAGAAAATAAATAAAATGACAATAATACATAAATAACAACAGACTACTAGCAGTTAACTGACATGCCAGCTCCAGACCTCAATTAAACTGATTGAAAGATTATGTCTTCATCATATGAATATCAGGTACAATCCCTCCCGTTAGGGGTTTAGTATCATACTATCATAAAATATATGAGAAGAACATAACCGTGTCATGCCAACAACTGTTTTTTTAGAAATAAATGTGTTTAGTTCCGATGCAAAGACCCTATCAGTGAATCAATGTTAAATCCAAAATATGCAATCTTTAATGACCTGACAACAGTATCGTAACTATATCCCCTTTTAATAAGTCTATTTAAAGGTTTTGTTAGTTTCTGAGGAGAATACTGACATTTTTGTGCTTTATAAAGAATATTTCCATAAAATTTTGGATGTGAAATACCTGAACGTATAAGATGTCTGCATGTTGAGTTATATTTACGAATTATTTCCTTATACCGGTGATAAAATTTAGTAAATGTTTTGACCAGTTTGTGATATCGAAAACCCTGGTGTAATAATTTTTCAGTAATACATAAATTTCTCTCGCTAAAATCTAATACATTGTTACATACACGAGCGAATCGTACAAGTTGAGATATATAAACACCATAAGATGGTGACAAGGGAACGTCACCATCTAAAAATGGATAATTAACAATAGGAAATGAAAAATCATCTCTTTTATCATAAATTTTTGTATTAAGCTTCCCGTTTATGATATAGATATCAAGATCGAGGAAAGGGCAGTGGTCATTGTTATCATTAGCTTTATTTAAAGTAAGTTCTACAGGATAAATATACATATATCATGCATTAACAATGATAAACAATGATAAAATTGAGAATGGAAATGGGAAATTTTTCAATGGGTCTTCAACACAGTGAAAAAATCTATGTCAAAGTTCTAATTCTAATTCTATTTATATTTTTGCTGACCTGTTGAATATTTTAATTTTTTAAAATCAACGTTTGGTTCTTTTGATCTCAGTTAGTCAAATTTTCTTGCTTACAATGTACCTCTGAAATTCCTATTGTGTAAAGTCATGAAAAAAGGCATTAATGTCAAAGAAATAGACACATCTTATTGCAAGTGGTTTCAAAAGAAGAATTGAAAGTGTCTGCATATCATCAAAAATTTATTAGAGAAACAGATTCCACAACCAAATAGGATATTTATTTCTCTTTACTAGACAGTTAAATTTAAAATATTTAAACCGCCCTGCAAGAGTAATGTCTTAAAACTTTTCTCTACTCGGAGCACACAAATTGTACTGGAAACACCAAATTTAATTATTTAATTGGTTGATTTCTGAATGCTCAAAAGTCTAATGACAGCTAGGGCTGGTCACAGTCAAGACATTTTTTTTGTATTTGTAGGTGATGATACGGGAAAAGTTGTTATTTGGAATACAGCCCCTGTCAGAAATGAGGCAGATGAGAAAGATAAAAATGTGCCAAAAATTATCTGTCAGATGGACAATCACATTGGTAAATATTAACAAGTCTTTAAATAGCTGACTAGGCTATTTTGGCCTTGATCATTGTTGAAGGCCGTGGTGATACCTTTAGTTTTCAATTCTATGTCATTTGGTCACTTGTGGAGAGTTGTTTTGTTGGCAATAATACCATGAATACCACATCTTCTTATTTTCATATTTAAAGATTTCTTTAGTTACATCGATTTCAGATGTGGAGAGAGCTCTAAAATACTAAATTGAACCTAAAGTATCATAACTTTACACTTGAAATATTTTCAGTACATGTTACTGTATTTCATGAGAAATTTGATGCACACAATCCTGACAATGTACAGCTATACATATTTTGAAGAAAACTGTCTCTATATTAGATATTTACATATTTACATCATTGGTATAAGGGCCATATATATTCTTTCAAAATAAGACAATAAAAAAGATAAAATGAATGAAGTGAAAATACATTTTTTTTATAAATATAAACATTGTTTAAAAAAATTGGACAGACTATTATGCTATGTACAATATGACACATGAATTGAATTTATTTCACAAATATGTGTATAATTGTATTTTGATAAGTGTATTTATCAATCTTATTGAAATACAGATCAAATGTCCATGCTTAACTGACTAAAATTATTCTACCTTCTGTTTTTGGAACATAGGGATGTGTCATAGTGATACACACCTTCCAAACTTTTGAATGCAGATATTTCATTGGCTAATGTAATAATAACCTGAACAGAAACAACAGTGTTGTCAGATCCTTGACCTTTGAACCAGGGTCACATGATCTGAATTCTAATATTAATCAGATTGTTTATATACTATCATTTAACTATCTAATTGATTTCTACTGTAAATTTGGATATTCTGATTTTCAGCGTGTGTGAACTGTGTTCGATGGTCTAACAATGGAAAATACCTAGCCTCTGGAGGAGACGATAAACTAATAATGATTTGGCAAATCAGGTAATGTAGTCAGTACAATGCACTACAAGATATGGTGAAATAAGTTCTAAGGAAATGTTTCATGCTTTAAAGCCTTTATACATATTAGTTATAAGCTCATTTGCCTGAAAGTGTCATTGCAAAACTTCTTGTATTACTTAGCATTTTATAGTAAATTATGAATAAACAAGAATGTTTCCCCAGTACACGGATGCCCAATCCACACTATCATTTTCTATCTTCAGTGGACCATATAAGTGGGGGAAAATCTCTAATTTGGCATTAAAATTAGAAAGATTATATCATAAAGAACATGTGTACTAAGTTTTAAGTTGATTGGACTTAAAACTCCATTAAAAACTACCTCAATCAAAAACTTTTAACCTGAAGCGGTACAGAGATATGGATGAACGGACAAGCAAACGAATGGATTGACGCATAGGCCAGAAAACATAATGGTCATAAATGGGGCATAATATCCTTTGAAACCATAAGACAAGTTTGCACCAAACTTTGTCTGAATGATTCCTAAGATATATTAAAATGCCATTTTCATGACCAAGCATGATCTTCAGAAAATAGAAATTAAACATTATCTTCTTTGTCCACAGTTGTGCTACCTATGACCATAAGTCCTTTGTATAGTTAGTCATGTTAGTCCCTGAATCTTTCTCTTTCAAATTTGGGAGAACAGTTAAGTATTTTCAATGATGTCATTAGTATGATTAATATTTTAATCAAACATGTTCGTACATTTTCAATTTTCAATTTGTCACTTGATTAGCATTTATACTTTCCCAGCTTTATGTTTTGATTAGTTCAGTCGTCAGTTCCATGTTTAATTTATCCCTATACAAATGATCGTTCAAATTTTCTGCCATTTGTAGTTTGGCAGAATCTACTAATTAAGATTTATTAATATGCATGCATGAAATATTTGCTACTGGGTATTAAGCAGACAGCAATCAATCTTGATCATGTTGATTCACTAACTTAACATAATATTGTAATTATTATTACAGGTACAGTGGATCAACGTCCACCATGTTTGGATCTGACACTAAAAACCAAGAACAATGGAGACCATCTATAACACTCAGGGGACATTCAGGAGGTAAAACATTATTTTAATTAGGCAATATAGAAAATGTGTACTGACATAAACACAGCAATTTGTATTACTTCAGCTTTATAGTGCATCAAAAGATTTAAGAGATTTTTAATGTATGATCAGAAAGTCTGTAATTTATTCAAATTTATTTTCTACGCACAAACTGAAGTAAAATTTGATGCTGATAGAAATGCCAATTTGGCATGTTTGGAAAGAGTAAGGGCTGTTCTATTTTATCAACATACATGATACTTATGGAAGTAACTTCTGAAATGGAAAACATTGTTTATAAAAACAATTTAATGATTTCAGCACATTTTTAACAGTTTAAAAAAAAAAATTGAGACCTTACAGTAGATTTAAAAAGGCAACTAGATAACATTTATAAGGCATTGCTACAGTTTTTGAGCTGTATGTACTAACTTACGGGATATACATTCTTGTATTTTCTTGAAATATTGTTACATAGAAAAAAGTAACTTCAGTTGTATTTAGAGTAAATAATCCTAGAAACTGATAAATGTGTATAATACAGACCATACATTCTAAGAGTCCTGTCTCAGATAACTTTCACACAGCCAGCTTTGTTAATTATTGCTATTAAATATTATTTTAGCATTTCCAAATGAAATTGTTAATGCATTTGTTATATTAATTGCTAAACAATTGATTGCAATAAATAATGCTTTCCAAATTTTAAATGCAATTTTTTTTTAGAGAAAAACCAATCCAGTTGAAATTTTTCAAAAATAAAAAAAACATTTAAAAAATCTACGAATTTTCAGTCCAGGTACAGTACATATGAATGATGCAATAACCCAACAACACAATAAAACCCCCATAACCCAACGACACTTTATATTCATTTTTTTTTCTACAGATATTCTAGATTTAGCATGGTCAGGAAATGACAGCTGGCTAGCTTCATGTAGTGTAGATAACTCAGTTGTAGTATGGAATGCTGACAAATTTCCAGGTGAGATTTAAGACAGGACTGTAGTATTTGATAAAAAATATATTTATTTGATATAAAAAAAATGTGTGAGTTAACCCATAGCAGTACCGATAAACTTATAAAGATACGAAAATAGGTGTGGTATATATGATTGGTTCACCAGAAATTATTACCACTGTGAAACATTAAAAATTAATAGATAGTTGCATAAAACAAATAAATCTGCAGGATTACTACATGTTTTGGAAAGAAACATGGTGAATCTGTATATGGATAGCATATTTTGTTCTGATTTGTATGCTTTTACATGGCTAGAATTACGTAAACACTTAAAGTCAAATTGTGTGCAATTGATTAATATAATTGTACATATTTCTTTACAGCAGAATGCAATGAGTAGTTTAAAAAGGTAGAACCTTTGGTTAGCTTGCTTTTTAGCTGAACCATGAAGTCATTACAAGGTTAGGTATACCACACTCCTTTTGGAATAGTCTAGTCCTACAGACAGGTAGATTGGTCAGACTAGTCTACTCTTAAAGGAGGTAAGTTACCTATCAATGACTTGACAGTTCAGCTAGCAAGCAAGCTAAACAAAGATACTACTGTTACATACACACTCAATGCATTCTGTTGTTAAGTTAATTATTCAATCTAGATAATTTGTTGCCCTGTATAATTTATTTTTGGATGTAACGCGTCTTCTGATTGGCTGACGTTATTTTGTTAAGAGCCCATAGACATAATTTAGTCATGTGACTGTGACGTCATCAACGTTTTTTCATGGTTTTCTATGGTTTAAAATGGAATTTAGAATTAAATTATAAGAAATGACTGTAATATCTTTTCTGTCTATTCGAAATAACATAAAAAATGGGGTGCACACTGTTAAATAACCCGCTACGTGCGTTATTCAGTTTGCACCAAATATTTTATGTTATTTCAAATAGACAGAAAAAATATTACAGTCATTCCTTAATTAAAAGAAATGCTGTTTATATGTATTTAAAATTGCAAATAACTTTTTCAGAACAACATTGTATAGAAATTCCAATAAGAAACATATTTTTTTTTCTTCTTCAGAACAGTTAGCAGTGTTGAGAGGACACAGTGGCTTAGTTAAAGGTGTGACTTGGGACCCTGTAGGGAAATATTTAGCATCACAGGTAACTGAGGTTATTAGTATCCTATCAAAGGAAAAAGGGAATTTACGTTTTCTCTCTGTTTGTGTTCTTCACAGAAATTTCATGTATCCCGGTTAACAATGAATTGTGAAATACTTCTTGTTTCTATAGAATATAGAATCACATTCATTTACTGAGATAGCATCACATTCTAGAACTATTGTATTTATTGTTAATTTGTTCTCGTCCTGAATATGCATGCAATATTTGCATTTGTCGTTAAACAACCAACAATTCTTAAAATTAAAAATAAGAATTCTGATTCTTAATTCTATGCTGAATAGTAATCTCTTTTGCAGTTATAAGACAACATGTCTTATTTTTCTTTTGATATCTGTTGCTTAATTGCCTTATGTTAAGAATGCTAAGATAATTTGACAATGAATATTACAGATGAGATAAACAGCTCCTAGCCTTTTTCTACATATATATATCTTAATTACCATTTTAGGTGCCGTTCAATCAATTAACTGCACTAAAATCATAAACAATAAGAATTATGAAGATATATTCACAAACATTGATGGAAATCCTGACTTTGGGACAGACACTCTGGTGGAGATTTGTCTCATTGGCAATCATACCACATCTTATTTTTACACACAAAAAAAATACATATAAAAACATAAATGCCACTAATTATGACTATATAGTTTTCTCTAATCAATTTATTAAAACAATTTACTTATAATGAATTAATTTTGTTTATGTAGGCTGATGATAAAAGTGTAAGAATATGGAGAACAAGAGACTGGCAGGAAGAGAAATCCATAACTAAACCATTCCAAGAGGTATCTACTACAATATCCAAATTTTTAAAAATATTTTCATGTTACATCATTTATCTCATCAATGAAAATGGTTACAATTTTCATGACCTTCAGGGTTGAAGTGAATTTTCTGACTTGTAATATGTAGCAAAGTTAGCAAAATTTCTTATAAGAAATTGTATTGTCTTACTAGCAGACAAAATAAACTGTTTATACTAATAGTACCAATTTAACTACACCATGTGGTCATGAAAACAAACTTTTGTCTCTTCAGTGACACTAAAGGTCAAAATATTTGAAATCTAAAAACAACATGGAAAAGAAATCAAAGGCTCATCTACAAAATGACCTAAGGGGTACCTTGATTTCCTCAATTTAAAATTAAACCCCAAATTTTGCAAAGGAAAATGTCAGTAGAACACTATTTGTATTTAAATGCCTGGTCAGCCTGGACCAAAGTTTTGGCTGCTGGTTGGGATAGGTTAATGAGAGATTTGCTACAAATAGGACATCATAATGAATTTTGACTAATGAAAATATCTATCAAAATGTTGAATATTTGTCAGGTGAAAATGACAAAAATTCTATATCATTTCAGTGTGGTGGGACCACTCATGTTTTACGCCTGAATTGGTCACCAGATGGAGCTTATATTGTATCTGCCCATGCAATGAATAATTCAGGACCCACAGCACAGATCATTGAGCGTGATGGCTGGAAGGCAACATTGGACTTTGTTGGCCACAGGAAAGCTATCACTGCAGTTGTAAGTGATTATTTGTGTGGATTTTCATTAACTGTGGACTCATTCATTTTCATGGGTATCCATTTTTTCGTGGATTAAGGAAAACTTGCATATTCGTGAATATTTAATTTTGAGGTTTTGAAAAAGTCTGCATACACTCCTTTAGAAAATTTGTAATTTTTGAACATTCAAATTCATGGTTCCCCTGTACCCACGAAATCCACTAAAATTAGTATCCAATGAATACTAATGAATCCACAGTATAATATATATTTTCCTATAGGATGTGGTATGGTTGCATGCAAATGAGACAATTATTCACCAATGGTCAAATGGCATTAATATAAACGATTATAGGTTACTGTAATGCCTTCAACAATGAGAAAAACTCATACTCAGTAGTCGATTTGGCCAGGTCAATTTGTGAAATTGTGAATCAACTTCTATAAAGGAAACTACGGCTTATAACAATACAGTCCCTTTTTAAATTTATACAGCATATGCTGTAATGGGCTATGTATAGTTCACACTGGTCTATTGTCCTTACACATGTATTGTATGAAATGCGGAATTGGAACGAATAACTAATGAAGTTTTGAAGTTTATACTTCAATATGCACATAAAGCTGCTCTCTGGACCACTTAAATTCTTTTTTCATTCCTTGAAAATCGAGCAGATTCCAGTTTAAATTATGCAATGCAGTGAAAAAGAATTTGTTGTGTATCACTTTATTATAAAATTTATCAGTTCAGACTGATACTTAAAAAATTTGTTTACTACTTTTCAGAGATTTAATCCTAATATTTTTGCCAGTAGAATAAAAGGCACAGAACAGGTATTATAAAGTTTTAACTTTCAGTCTAACATGTAAAAGGTGCAGGTAACTGAGGTTAATATGTTTGCTTGCTGGATTTTCACTAAAGTTTCATGAAACTAGAAAAAATAGTTTTGATTTTACAAAAGAATGTTAGCATGAATTTAATAAACTCAAAGAGAAATTTTTATTTTACGTGGTCCTATATACACGCACAACAATGTATATCAATGTTGTAGTTTTTTTCATCAAATGGTATTTTGTCCTAAAAACTTGAAAGCTTTTCCCCACAACATTTGAGCAAATTTGTATTAATTTTGGAATCATTTGTTATTTTCTTCAGATTTGTGACATTATCTTAGGCCACGGTTTTTTAATTTGTTGGTTTACAGATTTTTTTCTCATAAAAAAGTCCGGTCGGTCGGTCGGAAGATAAAAGAAGAAAAAAAATCTTTCAAAACAGAAAAATATTCAAAATAAATATATATTTCACCTTATTTAACAAAATGTTTGTCTTATTTGCTGTTTTGTCACCTTTCTTAACATTTAGTTTGATGAAATATTATTGACCAGTGATCATGAACATTGCATGACATCGTTTAATAACTTCCTGTAAAAAAGGGGGGGTTGCACGGACAAAGACGAAATTAAATCGTCATTTCACAATCAAGAAAAACAGATTCCCGTAGCTCTCAATCAATTCCAGAAAACTTGGTAAATAATGATCTTCAGTAAAAAAAAACTGATAAAGAAAAAAATGTAAAAACGTTGTACAAAAATAAGTTTCAACACACGTTTCGAAAAACGTAATAGACTCGTCCACTGGAAAAACGACAATATCGGGTTAATCAGTTGTCATGCAATCCGGTTTTTATCCCAATAATTGATAATATGAAACAAGAAAATTTCAAATGATTTGTTAATATTCAGTACTTTAATTGATGTATTCCACCTGTCAACATTTGGACAAGTCTATTTCTCTGAGATGATGCATCTTACGGACTGATGACAAATAAGGGAAACCAACTTATTTTGTAATAGGTTTTCAACACAGGTTTCGTTCCGCAAAATTATTTGTTCAAAAGACATTTCAAGGTCAGTTAAAATTGATTTGTCTATTTTAGAAACGTAAATTGGAAGTTTTATTTTTCACAACAGAAAGTGTTATCAACTTTGTTAATGATTAATGCATTTCATTTTATAAAAAAAAGAAAATTTTAATTATTTTTCAGGGATACTGCATTGATAAGGGTCGGCGGGAATAAAAAAAGCATGAAAAGTAAATTTTATTTTTATTCTGAAAATCGGCAAAATCGGGTCGGCGGATCCGTAAACCAACAAATAAAAAAAACGTGGCCTTATTAATACATATTAATAGATAGCTGCTTTAGATGATAAGCATTAAAAATTAATTCAATCTATAAATTAAAAAGTGCTATTAGAGCTATTATTAATGTATCATTTCTATTTTCAGCATCCCCAATACACATGTTGTGCCATCGGAAGTAAAGATAGATCTCTCTCAGTATGGGTAAGTAGCATGCATAAAGGTGTTGAAAGTAAAATCACAAAAATATTACTGAACTCAGAGGAAAATTCAAAAAGGAAAGTTCCTAATCAAATGGCAAAATCAAAAGCTCAAAGACATAAAATAAATGGATAACAACTGTCCTATTCCAGACTTGGTACAGGCATGTTCTTATGTAGAAAATGGTGGATAAAAACTGGTTACATAGCTAGCCAAACATCTCACTTGAATGACAGTCACAATTTGGAAGTTGACAAAGGTGTCAAAAACTGTTGGAAATGGGATTGGGTTGAGTGTACAGTTTATGGCAACCCAGTAGGCCAGTTTATATGGAAAATTGATTCAAGAGGAATGCCAGATGCGAGTTATGTCAAAAAGACATCAATTACGCTTGAAGAGGCTAGAAAAATTTGGAGCAACATCTAACCAAAATGAAAAAAACTTCACCTGTGGGGGTTGTTCCCAACCTGTTTGATGGTGTTCATTACCTATATCACATTTGCAGAAATATTTGCAGAAAAAAAATCAAGTCCAGACCAAATTTGGCATTAAAATAAGAAAAATCATATCATATTAGGTTGATTGGACTTCCAATTTCATCATAAAATACCTTGACCAAAAATTTTACATAAAACTGTATAGACGGACGGACAAACAAACTAAAAGACGCACAGTCCTAAAAACAGACCTGATTTTGCAGCAAGAAATATAAAGCTGAAATATAATTACCTTGATATTCCCTGGGTTGTGATTAGGCCTGAAGAGGCTAAAAAAGTTTGGAGCAACATCTAACCAAACTGAAAAAAACTTCACCTGTGGGGGTTGTTCCCAACCTGTTTGATGGTGTTCATCACCTATATCACATTAGCAGAAATATTTGCAGAAAAAAAGTCCAGACCTACAAAAAATTTGGCCATGGTGGACCATGAATATGAAAATTTAAAGTTACTACCAATTTCCCAGGCCTTAAAGTTTGGACAAAGAAAGAAAAGCAAAGATAGTAGGACAGTTCTCTTTATCCTAAAAGAACATACCTCATTGATAATAAGATAGATACACAACATTTAGACAAATAAAAAAACGAATTTTCAAGGTACCAGAAAGGCTGTGTTTTGTTTTTCTTATTTTCAAATTGTCTAAGTGAAGTTTGAGAAAGTATGTGTTTTTTTCTCTTTTTAAAATCAAAAAGTTATAGAAATATATCGTATTAAACAATTTGTTTGAAAAATGGGGTAAAATCTTATAAAAACTGTAATTTAAAACTAAAATTAAGTGCCAGGAGTTGCCCAGAATGCATAATTTTGCACCATTTATCCCTTAATAGGCCCCCATGCCTCCTGCTGTGAGGACCACCCGGCTAGGCCAATATCAAGGTAATTATATTTCAGCTTTATTTTTCTTGCAGCAAAATCAGGTCTGTTTTTCGGACTGTGCATGTGTTAGTTTGTCTGTCCGCCTGCACAGCTTTAGGTTGCAGTTTTTGGTCAAGGTATTTTATGAAGCATTTGGAAGTCCAATCAACATACTTAATTAAATATGATATAATCTGTCTAATTTTAATGCCAAATTTGAGTTTTGACATAAATTTCAAGGTCAACTGAACTATTCAATGCTGTATTCAATAAAATAAAAACATTCGGATGGGGGAATTTCTCGCTGCATTGAAGACCTGTTGGTGACCTTCTGCTGTTGTTTTTTTCTATGGTTGGGTTATTATCTCTTTGACACATTCCCCATTTCCATTCTCAATTTTATTATATACAGCCTACTTCTTGTGTAAGAGTTTGTAAAGAGTAAACAATTGTTCCCAAAGATTAATTTATTGCAAAAACACAGCTTTTCCCCCTAGTGGTTTATGATGGAACCACCCCACCCAATCCCTCTCTCCTCATTTTACAGACAGGCTTGAGACTGTCCTTGGCTGAGTTACATAAACCACTAGAAAGGAGAACTGTACTGATAAAATTATTTGAATTGTATTAATATCTAGCATTTTTATCCATATTAAGATTTTGGGGTTTAATCTTGTATTTTACTGTTCAAATATTTTAAGTTAAATGGTTTAATTGTATAAGATAAATAAATTGAATTATGAGTTTAGATTAGAGATATGTTGTACACTGTTCCTTATAGAAGTATGTTGACAGTATTTGTGAATATAAAGGAAAAACATGGGCATAGTTTTACAGGGGAAGTAACTCTGTGTTTACCTAAATCTGTCTATTACATTAATTATAACTGTATAAATTATCAAATCAATGTCCAGAATAAAGTTATGAAACTACAAAACTAAAAATTTCTTACTAGTAGTTATTGCTCCATATGTCATGTATGTGCAAAAAATATCTAATTTTGAAATTATTAGTTAGTTGTTCTCTCAAAAGTTACACAATATGAGACCATAATCATTATCTCATTACAGCGCATATTATTTGTATAAATCTTATTTGACATGGTAGAAGATATGGGGGCTTCATACCTTGTATGCAGATGCCTTATTTTATGAAGTTCCCATGGCCCATTGTCCTTGACCTCATTTTTGTCAAGCCTGAGACAAGCTTGACATGGGGAAAGTGATCTGGCGTCTACAGCGTTAGCTAAATTCTTTAAAAGCTTAATATTTTAGATTAAGAAGGTGGAATACCTGGATGCCTCATATTTTGTATATAGGTGCCTCATGTTGCGAAGTATCCGCCTGTGACTTGTCCATGGTTCTTGACCTCATTTACATGGTTCAGTGACTACTTCAAAAAAAAACTGGCAGGTGTCATCTGACCTTCATATTCATGGTTCAGTGGTTATAGTTAGTTTTTGAGATTTGGTTTTTTTTTTCTAACACTATATGCAATAGGTCAACTATATTTGGTGTTTGAAAATATTTTATGATGTGCATGTCAGTCTGGCAGGTTTTATTTGACATTGACATCGTTTTCACGGTTCAGTGTTAAGTTTTTGTGTTTTGTTCTGTTTTTCTTAAACTATAAGCAATAGCAGGAATAGGTTTAACTATATTTGTTGTATAGAAGAATTGTAAGCTATACATGTCTGCCTGGCATGGTTCATCTGACCTTGACCTAAATTTCATGGTTCATTAGTCAATATTTAGTTTTCTTGGTTAAGTCTGTTTCTTAGAAACTAAAAGCAATAGGTCAACTATACTTATTGTTTTGAATGATTGTAAGGTGTACAGGTATTTCTTGTTTGGTTTATATGACCTTGACCTCATTTTCTTGGATCATGTTAAGTTAATGTGATAGCTGTAGTAAAGCTTTATATAATTTAGGACTATCAACATTATATCAATGAAATGTAAAGAAGGCGAGACATTTCAGCATGTGCACTTTTGTTAATTTTCAGTTACATCCATGTACTATGGACACATTCTTGTTTACATTGCTTTTGGATTCATTTTCATTTTAGATGTCCTTGATTCAAGTTTTATATAAAATCATCTTTTTTCAATTTTTTTTTTAGCTGACAGCTCTGAAGCGGCCATTGGTGGTGACTAAAGACCTGTTTGACAGTGCTATTCTTGACATAACTTGGTTTGTATTAAATTCATTTATAAGAAGTCGGGAACATAGTCAAATCTTATTGATTGAGTCTTACTTTTTCACTTGTCTCAAGCTTGATGTGAGTTTCATTTTACTTTTCTAGTTGTAAGATTACTTTGTCAACCTAGTAGGTTAGGCCAAATAAAAATATATGTGTGGTCCCAGTAACCCTACCGTCCCTACTTTTTCGGCTTAAAAATAGCCTACCCTAAAGATTTTATTGTCATTTTTCATTAAGCACTGTTAAAGTCAGAATGTTGCTCCCATAGACTCAATGTAAAAAAAAACCATAAAATAAAAAAAATCCCTACCTACCTACCCTAACTTTTTTTCAGATGTAACTGGAACCACACATTCTTTTTTATTTGGCCTTAATTTTAAAAACATTTTTTTTTTTAATTTCCACTTTATTTGTATCAGTTATATTAAAAATGAAATTCATTTACAAAAACTGTGATAGAAAATAATCTTCAAGTTGTGTCAACAAAAGTAAATAAGAATAGATTATGGAAGTACAGTCCCAAAATTGGTTACCTTCTTTAACTTTAATGAGCTGTATAGGCAAACTTTATTATTAAACCTAACCTCACTGCTTATTACCATTAAACACAGATATTGTTCATTTATGTGCCGTCGTTTTCACTGTTCTTTAGAAATTTCCCTTTACAAATTGTAAAAAATACTGAATTTGTGGTTCATGCACTCTTACTTTACTTTGCCCCTCAACCAAATGTTTAATAATATACACAATGCTAATTACCATGGAACACAGTTCTCGATTAAATTTTGTAGTATTGTTGAGTTATGTCCCTTTATAAATTTAAAGACATTCAGAATTTGCTGTATTTACACTCTAAAAAGCAAAAAAAACAAAAAAAAAAACAGAAGAAAACTAAAAACAGAAAGACCCTTTCCAAATGTCAAATTCAGAAGCACAAACACATCAATCGAATGTATAACAACTTTCATATTCCTTAATCAGTACATACATTTTCTTATGTAGAAAGTGGTGAATTAAACCTGATTTTATAGCTAGCTAAACATCTCACTTTAATGACAGTTGCTTCAAATTCCATTATATTGACAGCAAGAAACAGAGAAAACTTTTAACTGAAGTAAATGTTATAATCAATACTCACACATAATGCTTATCACTACCTAACACAGATCAAGATTGAATGTTGAGTGGTGTCACTTTCAGGGATCTTGAGTTATGTCCCTTTATGAATGGTGAAATTGCTGAATTTACTCTATGTTTACAAAGGTTGGGCATCTGTGTCCCATGTACACATTCTTCTTCTATTTGAAAAATTAAGTAGAATTACACAAGAAGCAGAAAATGATTCAAATAAAACAAACACAGGTCAATAATAAATGTTAAAAACTAAAGATTGCCTGAAGATGAATTATAATGTTTATTTTTTGTTATAAGGAGTAAAAATGGCATGGAGTTAATGGCTTGTTCCCATGACGGCACTGTAGCTTTTATAGATTTTACTCTGGCAGAAATAGGAACACCTCTTACTAAAAATGATGTGGTAAGTCGAGGGATTTGATCAAAGGCATTTTTAACATAGATAAAAGATGATGTGATATGAGTACCAATGAGACAACTCTCCCATCAAAGTCATAATTTGTAAAGGTAGACCATAAAAGGTCAAAGTACAGCCTTCAATATGAAGTCTTGACTCACACCAAACAGCAAGCTACAAAGGGCCCCAAAATGACTAGTGTAAAACCATTCAAACAGGAAAACCAACGGTCTAATCTTTATTAAAAAAAAGAAAACAAGAAACACTCATGCATCACATCAACAAACGACAACTCCTGAACATCAGGTTCCTGACTTAGGACAGGTGCAAAAAAATGCAGCGGGTTTAAATTGCTTCAATGTACTATTATAGATAAGATGGTGTGATAATTGTCAGTGAGAAAAACTACCAACCACAAACTAAAACAAATTTTCATTTATATATCTTATCATTACAGAAAGAAGGCCATATAAATGATAGTATAAATCGATTTGGAATTAATTAATCTTAGCAAATAAGATTTGTATTCATTTAAATTTTCATTCTGATTTATTCTTGACATATTAAATTGCAAAATAAAAGTACAAAAATTAAACAAGTCAATTTTGTATAAATTCAACATAATTTTCTAATAGCTTGCTATATTTTTTAATGTATACTGTTAAGATTTGTTTGTGTTACATTTCCTTTTAGCAAATGTTTCTGGAAAAAATTTATGGAAAATGTCTTCCAATGAATAAAGCTTCCAATCCAGCAAACCAAATTATAGAATCGGCAGCCATGTTGAAATTGCACCAGCAGCAGAAGATACAACAACAGTTGCAGAAGACACCTGAAAAAATGGACCCAACTAAAAGTCTCTCTGATAGTTTTTCTAATGATAGTAGATTAACCAATGGGGGTACACCTGGTACTCCTTTTAAGGTAAGCCTCCAAAAAATGTGTTGGATAAGGGCTTTTTGTAAAAAAAATGAAGGGGCTTGACAGGGGGGTCCCTGATGTTTGACTAAAAATTTGCTTAGTTTTCATGCTTAGTAATGGAATTTTCTTTTAAGAATCAACTATGCTATCAAAACCTCATACCAGAAAGGAGGCATATCACTAAGTCATCATTTTATTAAATCTACTGTATGATAAAAAGTAAATACATCAAATAAAATTGAGAATGGAAATGGGGAATGTGTCAAAGAGACAACAATCCGACCAAAGAGCCAAACACAACAGAAGGCCACCAATGGGTCTTCAATACAGCGAGAAAAGTAAGAACATTCAAAAAGGTTGATTCAAAATCTCATCAGGCAAGCTATAGGCATGATGCGCTGATAGTCATGCTTATACTGTTCTCAACAAAATAGTGATGGAATAAAATGTTATTAATGAGAACTTCGCTTAGCATTTTGATGTATCATTTGACAAGTAATTCTTAATAATTTTCTTATTCCAGGCATATATCTCCTTAGCCATATTTGGCACAACTTTTTGGAAGTTTGGGTACTCAATGCTCTTCAACTTTGTACTCGTTTGGCTTCCTAATTATTTTGATCTGAGCGTCACTGATGAGTCTTATGTATAAGAAACGCGCATCTGGCTTATTAAATTATAAGCCCGGTAGCTTTGATTACTATTAATACTATCTTTCATAACTAAGTGTTTTGCTTATTATAATAAATGAGGAAATCTCAAACACTTTTACAGGTCTTTTCTAGTTATTTGTATTTGTTTTTGTGGTTTATTTCTTTTAACAATTACAAAAAGTTGAAACAGATCTATTATAACAAAACACACAGGTTTCTCCTGCTGGGGGTTAAATTTACATCCTGTAGGTGGTGTTTGGATTTCGATCGGATTTAGGATATTCCTATGCCCTTCTGTGCACCCTCCTCATTTTTCAAACAGGCTTGGGACTGTCCATGGCTGAGTTATCTTTGATCAAAACCACCAGCAGTATGAACTGTGTATTGTGTTGTTGTTGTTCAGCAGTATTTATATGCATGATTTTATCTCAGATATGACTTGTAGGGTTAGATTTGGTATATACTTTTTATAATTTTTAGTTAAATGATTTTATTAGGAAAATGATAATACTTTGAATGATAAGTTTTAAGATGAGTAGTATCATACACTGTTCCTTGAAGGGGTATAAAGGGAGTATATGTGCAGATATAGAAAATACATGGAGATGGTATTTCAGGGGAAGTAACTCCAGCTTTTTCTGTGTTTATATTGGGTTATTGCTAAAATTACAGAATAAAAATGAAGAAACTGTCTTTATTACATGCGTTTGTTTTGCCAAATAAATTCAAAAAGTTGCATATTTGTTGTTTTAAATATTGTATGAAAATTTTTCAGTTTCAATGGAAGCAAGGGGGTTGAAAGAAACTTTCAAAATTCCCTACAACCAAAAGTACTGTGGATTCAGTATTTTTTATATTTAACACATAATTTGAAAGCTAAAATATCACACTAAGAGCGTTCATTGCCACATATGATATGAAACTACAAAAAAAAATACTTCTGTCTTTTAATAGGGGTTCCATACTGACAGAAAATTGTGACTTGGATACTTAAATCATAAGGGTTCTCACACCTATAGTTCTCATTAAATTTCAATAAAATCTGTTTGATAGATTTTGAAAAACAAGGCCAGTTGAATACTTATGGAAGGGAAGAATTTTTGTCTGGGGGACTTATGCCCAATGGAAATGTTAAATATTTATAAAGTCAACATTGTAAGGACTCGCTCAAACACAGTTCTCATCAGATTTTTACATCTCAGTTTGTCAACCATTTATATTCTCTGCCCACAAGATCATAGCCAAACTTTAAATTGATAAGCAATGATGCTGTTCATCAGATTTTCATTTTGAATTGTATGCGGACAGGCAAGACATAACTGTTAGTCTGTATGTCGGCAGTTTAATCTTTCTTTAATATATTTATACTTTATGATTTACCTAGTTAAATCAGGAAACCTCAATTCCTTCTATACATTTGCTGCAAATTTCTTCTAAAAATGAATGGAAAAAAATTCAATTTTTCTTTTCTTTCTGCATTAATTACCACCCTAAGGAGGCCTAGCTAGACTGTGCATTAACAACTTTTGAGATGAAAGTTAATGCACTGGTTTAAGGTCCTCTCATTCTTTGCTAATTATATGAGAAGTCATGAACGGCGGTATTGGAGAATGCAATAACTTAAAAATCTTTCAGTTAACACACTCTAAAAATAACTGAAGTTAACACACTAGAAGATGAAAGGGATTTCCATTCCCATGTTACATAATAATAAAACACACAGATTGTTCCTGCTGGTGGCTCTTTACATCCCCACTTTCCCTCCTCATTTCTCAGACAGGCTTGGGACTGTCCAGGGCTGAGTTGATCTCTCTGTTTTAGCCACCAGCATTGAGAGCTGTGTACTTTAGGAGGTAGTTGAACAGTATTTAAACACTTGGTTTTATCTAAGATATGACTTGTATGGTTAGATATGGTATTTAATTTTCATATTTTCTAGTTAAATGATTTTATTAGTAAAATAAAAAAAAATAGAATGATTAGTTTTAAGATGAGTAGTATAATACAATGTTCTTTGGAGGGGTATAAAATAGTGTATGTGAAGATATAGAAAATACATGGAGATGGCATTTCAGGGGAAGTAACTCTAGTAGCTTTTTTTCAATAATCTGTTGTGTTATTGGTAAAATTTCAGAATTTTTAATGATACGTTTTAAGATGATTATTATATTCTAATGCAATTTGTATGTAACAATTTTTTTCATTGGCTAAAAGTTGCCGTCAAATCCACAGTTGACCAGGCGTAACTAAGGAGAGACAATCATTTTGAAATGATTCAATCAACAAATTTTCGATTACTACTATATTATCCAAAATAAAACAACACCTACCTCGAATTCGCCGTTTTAAAGTTATTTTGTCCGAATTTGAAGCGTACAGGGAACGCAATAACCTCCAGTTTGTAAGTTTTCATTTGACTGACGTCACGTTTACCCATGACGTCTTTGCCCCAAAATCATTCATGAAGTTTCACGGATTTTTTTTTTATTTGTCAAATTTAGACATTTTTCCAAGTTTTATCATATTATTTCATTTTGAAATGCATTAGAATCGGAATAACAGTACTGTAGTTGAAGAGTTGCCACCGTCAATTTTGATTTGACGGTCGCAAATCTCCGTTTTACTGTCTCCGCTACGCGTCGCCAGTAAAACTGCATTTGTGACCGTCAAATTTACAATTAACGGTGGCAACTCTTCAACTACAGTACTGTTATTTCTTAAATACACTGTTCCTTGGAAGAGTATATAGGAAATGTATGTGCAGATGAAGAAACAGAGATGATTTTTCAGGGGAAGGAACTCATAGCTTTCTCAGTTATCTGTCTATTGTGTTATTGGTTAAATTACAGAATTGACAAAATTTAGAAATTGAAAATATTACATTAAGATTACTCTACTCCACTTATGTATTCTGAATTTCGAAATGTAACTACAATAAAAATTCATATTTTTGTCCTGTAGTTGTGGTTCTATATATTTACTTACAAAAGTTGTGTCTTGGATATGGCAATGCTGTTGTCCCTCCCATCATCATTGTATTACATCAGTTTTCAATAAATCAGCAATATCTTGAAGGGGTTTTGAAAAATTGGCGAGTTGAATGTTTATGCAAGACTTAAGCTGGCTGGGGATGGATTAGATAGGGAAAATGGTATTGTAAACACTCATTCATGCAATTATAATTGTTATATGTCTGGTACACTTGACCTAAGAATTTAGGACAAATGATCTTTAGTCATTCCACAGTCACTTTTCTTTAATGCAGTCTGCACCGTTAGCCACTAGTCCGATGCCCCAGATTAGTAGATATTGATTTGGACTAGAGAAAAATTTCAAAATTTTATATAAGGAAAAGGGATAAGTTTTGATATTTAGTTTCCGGACTAGTAGATGAAAAAGTTTTTGGCTCAGACTGTTAATGGTGTGAGACAATTAATCTTGTGGTGTTCAAATTTTACAGGAACGTTTGCAGTGTCCACTAATTATAATGACAGACTAACAGCAATAAGGTGTTTTAAAATTTGGAATTATTTTTAATGCCCCACCTACAATAGTAAAGGGGCATTATGTTTTCTGGTCTGTGAAATATATACGAACCAGATACTGTGAATTCAGAAATTATTGTGAGGTTTTTATTATTGCAAAAAATATAACAGAGTTGTGAACGCAATAATTTAAACTCACATTTTGATTTATTTTAAATGAATTAAACAGGATTTTTTTCAAAATTGTAAAAATTAAAATCGCAACAATAAATGTATGTAATAATTTCTGAATTACAGTATTGGATTTGGATCAACTGACATGAGACTGTTCTGTTAGTTTACTGGAAAAAAGCAGGGTAAAAGTTTGAATTTCACTATTAATATTATTTTATTCAAAAACACAGTTTAAACCCACTCTTGGCGATAGAACCAACTAAATTTCCTAATTATCGCTTATTGTTATTTCTTTCCCTCCTCCTCATTTCTCAGACAGGCTTGGGACTGTCCATGGCTCAGTTATACACACTAGGAGTGGTGGTATCTGTACTATTTTAGTAATTTGATTTGTAAATATAAACAAAAGTTTTATCACACTATGATTCTGTGGTTAAATTTTGTGTTTTCTTTTCCAATTTTTAAAGATAAATGTTTTTTCTTTGCAAAGTAAAATATATTAAATGATTAGTTATCATAAGGGTTTTATTATACGCTATTCTTTGTAAAGGTATATATAGATTATTTTTGAAGACAAAAGAAATACATGTAGATGATTTTTCAGGGGAAATAACTGTTTTTATTTTTTGATTAAACATTTTTAGCTCTTCAGGCCAAGTGAGCTTTTCTCATGACTTTGCGTCCAGCGTCGTTGTCCATCGTTAACTTTTACAAAAATCTTCTCCTCTGAAACAACTGGGCCAAATTAAACCAAACTTGGCCACAATTATCATTGGGGTATCTAGTTTAGAAATGTGTCTGGTGACCAACAAACCAAGATGGCCGCTATGGCTAAAAATAGAACATAGGGGTAAAATGCAGTTTTTGTCGAGCTTGCAACTTTTGTTGCAGAAAGCTCGACATAGGGATAGTGATCCGGAGGCGGCGGCTACGGCGGTGGCGGCGGTGTTAGCTCACTTCTTAAAAGCTATATATTTTAGATGGTGGAAGACCTGGATGCTTCATATTTTGTATATAGATGCCTCATGTTACGAAGTTTCTGTCAGTCACATGTCCATTGTCCTTGACCTCATTTTCATGGTTCAGTGACCACTTGAAAAAAAAGTTCAGATTTTTTGCAATGTTAAATTCTCTCTTACTGTAAGTAATAGGATAACTATATTTAGTACTAGAACACACCCGTGATATCACGGGTCCGTGACTGAATTAAAGTATACAACTATGCGCAAGCCTTATTTTAGTATTAGTATTGTCATCTGATAAAGTCATGTCGATTATAAGATACACAGTTTTTCTCTGCTTTCAAGTCTTTCTGTTTGAACCCGTTGAACTGGAACTTATCAGTTATTGGTAATATTAATTATTTTGAAAACAAAAGGTCCTGGAATGGAGTATTTTTTAATCAACAGCATTGTCCTATATAAGTTATAAATAAAGTTGAATTATTTGCTTTGCTGTTTTACGTCATGCCCACTAACAAATTGAAAACTGTACCTATACGCATTATTTTAAGTCCAGATTTTTAGTATTCGTATTGTTATCTTAGAAAGTCTTACTGATTAAAATACTACAATAGGTAACAATTTGACAATTTAGTAGTGTCAACCCTGTGGTTATGACCCGTGTATATAGCATATTAGTCCTGAATACAACGTTTGGTGGTGCGCCTGTCAGATGCGGAACGTACAGATAAGGTAATAGGTAACAGGTGAATATACTATTGGTATCGGTAGCGGACTCGACCCGGAACTTCTTAATTATTGGCAATATTAATTACGTGGAAAACAAAAGGGCCTGGAGTGGTGTAATTTTTAATCTACACCTTTGTACTATATTAGTTATATATAAAGTTGAATTCTGTGATTCGTCGTTTTTACGTGATGACGGCTGACAAATTGGACCTCGTAATTTTAGTATTATAGATGTGCGTACCTTGCAAGGTCCTCATGCCCGTCAGACAGTTTTCACTTGACCTCAACCTCATTTCATGGATCAGTGAACAAGGTTAAGTTTTGGTGGTCAAGTCCATATCTCAGATACTATAAGCAATAGGTCTAGTATATTCGGTGTATGGAAGGACTGTAAGGTGTACATGTCCAACTGGCAAGTGTCATCTGACCTTGACCTCATTTTCATGGTTCAGTGGTTATAGTTAAGTTTTTGTGTTTTGGTCTGTTTCTCTCATACTTTATGCAATAGGTCTACTATATTTGTTGTATGGAATGATTGTAAGATGTACATGTCTAGCGGGCAGATGTCATCTGACCTTGACCTCATTTTCATGGTTCAGTTGTTATAGTTAAGTTTTTGTGTTTTGGTCTGTTTTTCTCATACTTTATGCAATAGGTTTACTATTGTTGTTGTATGGAATGATTGTAAGGTGTACATGTCTAGCGGGCAGATGTCATCTGACCTTGACCTCATTTTCATGGTTCAGTGGTCAAAGTTAAGTTTTGAGTTTTGGTCTTTTTATCTAATACTATATGTCATAGGTCAACTATATTTTGTGTATGGAAATATTTTATGATCTATATGTCAGTCGTGCAGGTTTTATTTGACCTTGACCTGGTTTTCAAGGTTCATTGCTCAGTGTTAAGTTTTTGTGTTTTGGTCTATTTTCTTAAACTATAAGCAATAGGTCAACTATATTTGTTGTATGGAAGCATTGTTAGCTGTACATGTCTGCCTGGCATATGGTTCAACTGACCTTGACCTCATTTTCATGATTCATGTTAAGTTTATTTGACAGTCGTAATAAAGCTTTAGATTTAGGAGTATCAACATAATATCAATGATTAGTAAAGAAGGCGAGACATTTCTGTGTGTGCACTCTTGTTGGCTTATAACTCAAAAACCCAAGCATTTAGAGCAAATCTGACGTGGGTGAAGATCTATCTGACCTAAAATTTTCAGATGGATATGACTTGCTGCCCCTGAATTGGTAAATTTAAGGAAATTTTGCCGTTTTTTTGTTATTATCTTGAATATTATTATAGATAGAGATAAACACTAAACAGCATTAATGTACAGCAAAGTAAGACCTAAAAATAAGTCAACATGACCAGAATGGTCAATTGACCCCCTAAGGAGTTATTGTCCTTTATAGTCAATTTTTAATAATTTTCATAAAATTTGTAAATTTTTACTAACATTTTCCACTAAAACTACTGGGCCAAGTTCATTATAGATAGAGATAATTGTAAGCAGCAAGAATGTTCAGTAAAGTTAGATCTACAAACACATCAGCATCACCAAAACACAATATTTTGTCATGAATCCATCTGCGTCCTTTGTTTAATATTTACATAGACCAAGGTGATCGACACAGCCTCTAGGTATATTTTCTTTCTTATAATTATTGCTCTGTATGTGCATAGAAACTACTTTTTAAAAAAGAGGTGGTATACTGTTTTACCTCTGTCTGTCTGTCAGTCTATCCATCCATCCTTCAGACTGTCCATCAGTCCATCCATCCATCAGTTTGTCGGTCCCATGAATATTTTACGTCACATTTTTCTCAAGAACTGCTATACAAGGATTTCTGAAATTTTGTTTCAGGGTTTATATAATTCAGCTATACCTTTTGATGTATTTTTAGATTCATCACTCAACAAATTTCTTTTACCGAACACTTGTATCATTTTACACATGATAGGCAAGTTGAAAATTTTCGTCACATTTTTCTCAACAACTACAATACAAGGATTTCTGAATTTGGTTTCAGGGTTTATATCAGTCAGCTATACCTTGTGATGCATTTTTAGATTCATCACTGAACAACTCCCTGTTAACCGAACACTTGTATCATTTACACATGATAGCCAAGTCGAAAATTTTCGTCTCATCTTTCTCAGGAACTTCAATACAAATGTTTCTGAAATTTGGTTTCAGGGTCTATATAAGTCATCTATACCATGTGATGCATTTTTAGATTCATCACTCAACAACTTCCTGTTTAATGAAATATTCGGCGGGGGTATCATCAGTGAGCAGTTGCTCACACTTTCACTTGTTTTATTATTTTTTCCTGAATTACTATAAATACTGATTATATGATTGCTAAACGGCAGATCTAGATCAGTCCTTGCTGTTCAAAAAAGGTTATACCACATCAAGAAATAAATTCCAACAGATATCAAATACACATTTAAAAACATTCTATTTACAAATTAGGTGAGCACAAGAAAAAGACTCATGTTTAATGTTTATCTTGCATTTTCTAACAGGAATGTAAGCTAGATCTGTTTGTTATATATCATCATTTGCAGTTACCTCTGAAACTGTTTAAGAAGTGTTCATGTATGTGTTTTTTGTACTTGGATTTTGAAAATCCATTTGTGTTGATGCAAAAAAACCAACTATGGACTTTTGTGAATCTGAGGTGAACTATTTAACTTGGAGCAAAATTATAAATTATTTTATTCTATTTTTCTGTTCGACTGGTAAACAAAGTTAAATTTTGTCAGTCACTGTTTGACCTTTACACTGTTTACAGAAATTGAAAGCAAGAGGCAGTAACAAATGGAGCCCTTTACATATTGTATTAGTTCTTGTATTTGTGTTAAAATCTTAGATTGGTATTATCACTTAGATAAGTGCTTAACATTTTATAAGGTTTATTAGGCCAATTTATGCTGGTGAGACAATGTTTGTATTTGTAGATAACTTATATGTTTGGAATTTTATTAAAATTCCGTATCAAATTTGATTGAATCATCTTATTCTTTGAAAACATATTTGAATTTTCAAAAAAAAAAAATCATTTGAAAGTTAAGTGTTATTTATTACAGCCAACAGAGAAGCAGATAGAAACAAAGACAAAAGATGGAAGAAGAAGAATTACCCCAATCTTTCTAGCACCTCAACTAGATGTTAATATAGGGTAGGTATCAATAGAAAGATTATTTGAAGATGGCTGCGAAATCTCGGTACATTTGAGCAAGTGTTGAAACAAAGAGTTTTTAAATTTTGCTGGCAGTATGTTGACTGAGCATGCACAAAATAACAGTCTTCAAATTTGGATATTTTCTCTAAAATTGGTGTTTTTTTGTGGAAAAAGATTGTTACAAAAACAAATTAAGGAAGTAAAAAACACTTTGTATAGTTTCAGAGAAGTTGCAGCTTGATGAAATCAGTCTACGGTATTCCTTAAGTAGTATAGATTTAAAATATCTATTCTGCTCCTTGTGGGCATAAAATATATATTTGAATTTGAATTTGTAGGATCAGAAAAAAAATTGATAGGCCACTTGCAAACCTTTCTAAGAGTTGTTGTACGATATATTTTTTTAAACCTGTAGAAAGGGTTTTACTCTAACTATAAGAGGCCATTTCTAACCTGATTAGGTTGCATATTTATACATTCTGCACAAATAAACAGATGCCCTTTTTCTGCATTGTTTTACACCCAAATGGGAAAAATCCAGGTGAAAATATTCATATCAATAAAAACTGATTAGATAACTATTTATGCATGTATTCTTTTATAGGATTACTGAACTTTCATCATTAAAAAGTAAAATCACAAAAATACTGAATACCGAGGAAAATTCAAAACGGAAAGTCCCTAATCAAATGACAAAATCAAAAGATAAAACACACCAAACGAATGGACAACAACTGTCATATTCCTCACTTGGCACAGGCATTTTCAAATGTAGAAAATGGTGGATTGAGCCTGGTTTTATTGTAAATTAACATCATGTTACAAATTTCTTATTGGTAAATAAACTGAACCATCAAGTACAAATTCAGAGGGAAGTAGTTGAACTGGTCTTTGATGTATATCTTTTAAGTAGATACTTTATAAACATATATCTGTAAGCCTCAAATCTATGTCCGGCCTCAAATCTATGTCCTTCCACCAAATCTATGTCCTTTTTAATATTTCGTCATAGACGTTCCAAATCTATGTCCTGTATTTACTCAAATCTATGGCCATTTTTGGCTCAAATCTATGTCCTTTCATTGACGTAAAACATAACAAAACGTCATCAAGCAAACAATGAAAAGTTAAAAATTACAGGTGTAAGTACGGCCTTTAACACGGAGCATTAAATCACATCGAACAACTTTGATCAAGTGGTTTACATGACAAAAGCAAGGTTAACATTTTATCTATTAATACACATGGTTTAAAATTGCTTTATATTTTGTTTTTTAAAACTGGAGGAAAATCTGTTATAAATAGTGGACTGATGGAATATTTTCAAATACGTCAACTAGAGATTTATCCTCTTGAAATGTTTTCTGACAATTATCGGGATATCTTTACTTACTCCTACTTTTTGGGAATATTTATAATTCAAAACAAATCCAGCCATGAACAAAGGGACTGCAGTGTTTATACATCTGGTTTCTGGAGAGAAGGAATTTGCCGAAACATAAAGAATGATTCCTTTCGGGCAAAGATTTTTGTTATTAAAGACATAATTACAAGTTTTACATTTGAACTAAATAGATATCAGCTAATACCAAACAATTGATATATGCTTTATTGTGATTTACAAATATTTTAATTAAAAATATAGAGCACGTAACTTTTATTTTTAGCAATTCAGAATGATTTTATAGATATTTAAAGTAACATATGATAGATAAAGTGGTATGAATGTCAATTTAACAGCAATATGAAAAAAATTTAGAGACAACTGAAGTACGCTGAAGTTGCATACAAATAGTCATTCTTTACTGTCTTTTTACTAAAAAAAGTATGTGTAGTTTAAATATTGACGACGGCATACAATAATAACACACACATGTAAAGATTTTAACTACAAACATGGAGAAATTACTTTATAAAACAAAAATCATACAAGACCGTACTTATAAAACAAAAATCATACAAGACCGTACTTAAAAAACAATATTTTAAATCCGGGAGTTTCTTAGTCCCTGTTTAAATACAAGCGGAATAATCTAGCTAGATTTACTTATACTGGAGCTCTTGTACACACAGGGAGAACACATACCAATAAATTAATATTGAACTATGGGAAATGACTTAATAAAAAAAAACCTATAAGGCCGAAATTATTAGGTGGGCATAAATTTGCGCATGGCTGAAAAAGAATTAAAACATTACACAGTTTTAAAGCCTTATCTTTTATAACGGACATAGATTTGAGAAAAAACGTCACGATTAAAAATCGGCCACAGATTTGAGGCCAAATTATTTTTTAAGGACATAGATTTGTGAATGATGTCATGATAAAAAATCGGCCACAGATTTGAGGCCAAATAATTTTTTTATGGACATAGATTAGCGATTGACGTCACGATGGGGCATAGATTTGAGAAACGGACACAGATTTGAGGTCGTACACAGATCTGAGGTTTACATATCTTATATATTTTATTTATTTTCAGTGATGTTCCCTTGCCGTTCTCAGCTAAATCAAACCAGTCAGGTGACATTATGTTCGAAACAACGAAAGAGGCCAGTAAGATTGTTGTTGAGAAACAAGATATTATAACAGGACCTGGTTTCATTTCTCCACAGTCTAAATCATCCCTCTCACTGAGCATGTCATCGCCACCACAGACCGGTATCCAGTCTGGCACTCCTACAGTCTCCACACCAAAAGTGGGACAACCTGAAAAGAAATCCAGTACATCAGAATCTGATACTTCCTATACTTCTAAAGTGTTCATAAGTCCAAGCATACAAGTAAGGATATAAAAAGAAGTATTAAGAAAAATCTAAAGTTTTTATAAGTCTAAGCTTGAAGGTATATTCGAAAAGGAGAAACTCCATAAACACCTGACCTAACCAAATGTCAAACTATATCAACCAATCTTAAACAGCTTGGATTGTTTTCCTGCCAAATGTTTTGGTACTCTCAGGGGACTCTAGTTTCCTCTTTCATTCAAAACTGACCACCACAATCTGGCCAATAGTGCTGAAAATGGCATTAGACACCTAAAATCAAACAATCAATAAAAGAAGTTGATAATAAACTTAAGTTATCTTTATTCTTACACCCTGAGAGTGCCTTTCTGCTATAGAAACAGTCAGCAAATTATTAATGCACTTAAGAGTACATGTATATTGATATTTTTGTATTATGAGCTCTTCTTTTTTCAGCCCATGTCTGCACTGGTATCAAAATCTGAAAGTACAGTGAAAGAAAAACAGAAAGACAAAGAAAAAATAGAAAAACCCAAATCCAGTCTTAATACCCCTGATAGGTAATTCTTAGGCAATGTCAGATATTTTTTTTTCCTTTTGGCCTTCAGACATTTTCCTCCCTTGCAGATTCTTTTTTTAAAAATGCAGTTGTCTTTTACTTGTCCGAAGAATTGATGTGGGTACTTCCTGAGTTTGAAAAAATCAACAAGGTATATCCACATGAATAATGCCCACAAATATGCCCATTTGATTCTTAAATCTGAGCAAGCAAAATAAGTTTCTAACACCAGTTCAGTAATGTGTTTTGCTAGGTAAGTACACCACACTATAATTCTTTTTGATGATTTTTCACAATGAATGCTGGTGGGTAGAAAATCTATATATTTGGTAATGATGACAGGATTGTTTAGCTATATAATCAAATTTGACTTATGATAGATGTAAGAAGATGTGGTATAAGTACCAATGAGTTTGAATTCCACAAAAAATTATACTTTTCACTCTGAACACTGGCAAGAAGCCCATTCTGTCACTTTAAAGCACTGAAAATCAAGATGATTGATTTTCACATAATTTCTTTTCATTAATTCTCTTTCAGGCCTGATAAAGAAAAGGTCAAGGACAAGTTAAAGTTAGGTGGGATCAAAAGAAAACATGAAGGAGGTCACGGTAAAGCGAGAGCAAAGAAAGAAAAACCAGCGCCACTTGTTCAAATGCCTCCTGTGAGTATAGAAGAAGAAGATACTTTATTTCCAATTATGGGCCCCAAAGGGCATAAACATTACTACATCCATAATTATCATAATACAATACAAACAATGAGATAAAAAACATTAATGAGAACTATTTAAGTTCTTAAAGAATATGAAGATAAAGAATCTACAATATTTGTTCAAATATCTAATGCATTTTAATGCAAGTGTCATTGATATAGTTGACAAAGAAACAGTCCAAAAAGAAAAACAAATATAGATATCCATATATGTATAGTACACAATAAGTTGGATCAATTAAACATATAATAACTAGCCAAAAAGAAAGTTTAAAGAAGCTAATATCAATAAAGAAGAGATATGGGTCATACAAGACGGCAACGCAATAGCACAATACCACCAGAAAAAATTACTGATGCCTGAAATTTTTTTTCAACATGAGACAAATATTAATACCATCTATATATATAGATAAGAAAAAAAGTGGTTTGAGTTCCAATAGACGTATTTACACTTGTGTGCAAATTTGTCCACCATTACGTAAAATCACACAGGTTCCTGTAAACTTTTACATCATAATGCAAAATATTTGACGTCATAGTTAAAAAGTGATCCTTGTTTGACTTCAAAAGTGATTCGGAATAGATCTAAGATGCAGTTAATTACCAAAAAAGTGGAAATACTTTTATTAGGCAACTCTCCATCCATGTCACAATGTATAAAAAGTTTTTTTATTATTGGTCAAAGTATGGCCTTCAACACAGATCATTGACCTACACCAAACATCAAGCTATAAAGGGCATCATAATGACTAGTGTAAAACAATTTAAACAGGAAAACCAGCATTCTTATCAATTTAAAAAACCAAGAAATGAGAAATTCTTTTGAACACTGAAGAACCACACCAATAAATGACAATCATACATGTATATGTCCTGTTTAATAGAATTTGGGTGATATTATCAATTATGAGACAATTTATGCAAAACGTTGACTTTTCAAGTATGTTGGTATAATTATTAATGGTATTTTGTATATTTTAGCCTCCAGTTGAGAAGGAGACTATACGGCTCGTTGCTGCATCTTCTGATCTCAAACTTTCCATACCAACGTCTCAGAAGAATTTTAACAAAGTGGTAAGTATTTATTTAAAATTATTATTCAGAAAAGGAATATTGCTTGAACCTTAATTTTCATGCAAGTTTGAGTTTACTGCTGTAATTATTTCCTTGGACAAAAGAAGATGTACAAAGTAAATGAATAAAACTGGTGATAGATGAGCTATGTTTATTTATTATTTCTATTTATAAATGTAAGCTTAATGGCATTTCCTTTATTCTATACATAGTTTCATATGAATTAGGAAACAATATCTTACATTTTAGACAATATTATGTTCATTTCACCAAAACTCTTGTCAGTGGCATTTCCTCACAGCAAATATCTTGTATAAAGTAATATACCTTCACCATTTTGTTCACTACAACCTCTGAAATTACTTGAAAATGTATTATGTTGATTATCGTGTTTTTTGTGGATACAGCAGACCCACAAATAAAAATGTTCTACGAATAGCAAATATTCTATAGAATTTGCAAGCAGCAATTCGCCGTTTCAGAATCTAATGCATCCTGGGTAATATTTTCAAAAGCGTACACCAAAGCGTTTTGATTGGTTTAAAACGTTATAAACAATGGAAATTCAACCAATGACGTAACGTTATTTTCACTTCGGGGTACGAACAATGAAATTACCCATGATGCTTTAGATTCTGAAACGGCCAATTGATAAACCATGCAATCAAATATCCATGGAAATGCAAGTTATAGGTTACCTGTTGTAAGAGATAAAATTTGATTGCTGTCAGTTTTCCTGATCTTTCAACTTTTGAGACCTATAGTTGTTGATTTCTGTGTCATTTGGTCTAATTTGAAGAGTTGTCTCATTTGCAATCATACCACATCTTTTTTATAATCTGTTTATTTTGTCTAATTGTACAATTGTACATGAAATTATTTGCCTTACACATATACTAGTTGTGGATCACCCCTTAAATGTATGAAAAATTGTTGAAACCAAACATTTAAGAACATAATATAATTTCAGATCACTGGCAAACCTGGTGCAGATGATGTCATCACATTGGAAGTGGAGAATGATGTTAAAACTGGAGTTAACTCCCTTCATAAGATCAAATCTGTCTGTGATGGTACATTGCTATGGGAACAGGTTTTTACATCAAGAATTTTAGCTGTCACTGGGACCAAGTAAGTAATTCAATATTGTATGATAACTCAATAGATTTGATTATAGAATTATAGATCCTCATGTATTCAGGCATTTATACATCTTTGTCTTTACATTTTTGGTGATTGAGCGTTTTTCATGAATGTTAATTAAAAAAGAAGAATTATAAGAAAAATACAGAATGAAAATCTAGTAAAGTCTTGTAGTCAAAGAATCAAATATGTTTTATAAAGTCTGATAATAGAATGAAAGAAAATGGGGTATCGACCCATGACACAAAATCAGTACATGTACAGCAAAAATAATAACACACAAAGGAATAGTGGTTTTATTCCTGTTCTTTTCAAAGTCATAATGAGGCCTTCTAAACAAAGACAAATTAAACTTTTACCTCCCTACAAGTTTAATATAGCCACTTGGTTTAAGCAAAATTCTTTGAGGAAATATCAATAAAATAGATCTATCATAGAAATCAAACATTTACTGTCTTATATTCAGTTCTATGCACTGAACAGAGTTTTTTGGCAGATTTATGTGAACAAGAATAACTAAAGTTACAACCAATAATGGAATGGGTTCTGACATTTAATGTGTAGTACCTAATATTAATTTCTGTTTTTCTTTGACAGGTTTCTGACATGTACAGCTTGTGAAGATTCGTCAATACATATATTTTCTAATACGGGAAGAAAATTGCTTCCAAGCTTAATGTTAAATTCTCCAGTGTCTCGCTTAACCAGCTGTAGGCAGTATTTAATGGCAATCACACAAAAAGGAAATCTTTTTGTATGGTAAGGCAAAAAAACAAAAAAAAATATGTTGTGGTAACCATATAAACTTGTTATTTGAAATTTTGATTGTGCACCATGGATTTCTTTCGATATTTTGGATTGAGGCAATAATTGTAATTTTGTAAATTTAGGATTTTGTAGTTTTGCCAAAGCTTAAGGCAGCATACAATGTTACATTTACAAGACTAAGGAAAATTGAACCTTAGATTTTTGATTCACCTTCACCCATTTAATCCATGAAAATTGTTGTCCAGAGTATCCATAACTATCCAACTTCAGGTAAAACATTAAACATAGATAATAGGTTTGCGAGTAAGACAAAAACAAATGGCGATTAGATATAAGAATTGTTATCATTTAATAAATTTATAAGCAATATGCTAAAGCATTTCATTGATATTTCATAACAAAAAAAACTTCAAAAATGAGGTTGAAACTGTTCTTTTATTTTTTAACACCTGTTTATTTCAGGAATGTACAGAAAAGTAAAGCTGTGATAAGAAACGAATCTCTTATGACTGTCATGTCAGGTAGGTTTGAAGTCTTAAAATAAAACTGCTCCATAGATTAATGTACATAATATCTACACCAGCTCATATTTGAAATAGAGGTTTTGCTGCCCCTTTATAAGTTTTAGCACTCAATATTTAATACAATTTGCAAATTAAATTATGCTCTTAATTGATCTCTGTCTGGCTCCTACTATTTAAAGAAGCCTTTCAGAGCAATAAAGATCTGAATTTTAAAAAAATCATTAGGCAAAGCTTTATGAAATTAGGTGAACAAACACTGTCAAGTGTGTCAGTTAACCACCATTTTTTTAAGTTTAACCTGTAGCACACTACACAAAATGATTTTGTGATCAAAGTTCAATAAGAGGGACCAGACATAACCATGTCACTTATCTAAGGTTTAAATTCAATAAAGGTCACATACATTTGATAGATCATGCATTTGGCTATAATATTATAACTTGAATTGTAAAGGTTGAAGACATGTTTTTATTCTGATCCATCTGAATCCATTATTTACATTTATTTCATGATGATTATAAGCTAAAGAGGTTCTAATTAATTTATTGCTCTCTTGCATTACAAAATTACAACACTTCTATTAAAGAAGATTACTCTCGAAACAAGAATTTCATACTTTTTTTTTAAGAAGCATATGATTTAAATAATTTAGATATATCTTTAATGAAATTAACTTTGTATTTTGACAGGAGATGACCATATAGTTAGGGCATTTGTTACTGCTGATGGAGCACCTACAGTTTCTATATCTACTCATAAATCCTTCACATACTCACCTGATCTAGGCTGCTGGTAGGTTAATTAATCTAATAATTTTTATACATACTTCATCTAATCATTTCCAGTGAGTAAATTTTCAATTCTACTCACATTCTGAGATCATCCGCTGAAGAGTTAAATTTCAGTCCTATAACTATTCGTTAGATGTCATCTGCTGTTAAGTTGTACGTTAAATTCTACACTTAATTGAACTCTGCTTGGCTCCTACTATTGAGTCAAACAAGTATAATACCTAATCATCTCTTGATAGTGTCTAAACTTAAAGCATGTATCTAATGATGTTAGATGTCGCTTAAATCGAATGAAATTTAGATATGGTAGTATTATAATGTAGCTTCAAGTGTGTGTACCCACTTGGAAAATACTTAGAAGATATAGCTTCTCAAAAGCAGAAAAGGTTACTTTTGGCAATATGAGTGTTTAATTTATGTTCATTTCTTTCAAAAACAAATTCAATGATTGGGATTGGAAAAAAATGTACAAAATTTATTGCAGGATAACGACAATAACTGTTTAGTGTCTTTAAATATCAGCTGTATTTGTCCTCGGCTCGAAACAGGAGTAAAAGTAGTAGTTTGTTTCACAAAAAAATTTGTGACTATTAAAGATTGATTGTAAGTCATGAACAAATCAGTATACTTACGATCAATCTTAGTCGTAAGTATTTTTGTGAAACCGACTCCTGTTTCTTAGCCTTGTATGTAGAAATACAGCTGATATGTAAAAATACTAAACAGTTATTGTCTATATATCTTTAAATAGGTTTGAACATTGTTTTCATTTTGGACTTTTAATTATGATATTTAATTCATTGTTGTACCCCACACAACAGAGACCATCCCTCATTCCTGTTTGACTCATCGCAACTCCTTTGAAACAACTCAACAGAATTTAATGAAACTTTGTAGACATGCTATATAGATGTGCATATTGACAGAAAAATATAATTTAAATTTGTTATGCTTCTTTGAACATAGAACTTGGCCTAAATATAAACAGTTTGTAATCGCAACTCCTCTATAAACACACAAGAAGAATTTTGTAGTTAATAAGGACACTATGTAGATGTACATATCCACAAGATGTATTTATCAGTTAAATTTTTGTAGAGTCTTTGAACTTAGGAATCTGGTGAGATTTTGTTTGCTCAGTGACAAAGAAGCGTGGTGTATGTGAGCATGCTCTTAAAGGTTTTTAAATTGTTTTTTGTTTTTGTTTATACTTCTTCAGGATTCTACTGTATGATAAACAAGATGTTATACACCACAGTTCTGATCACCATAGTTGTACACCACCAGTTTTGGTAGACAAACCAGGGCCACTTGCCTCCTTAGCTTCATCCAGCAATAGGTAAGAGTAATAAAAGATCTGGCAGACAACCCAAGGCTGTTGGTATCTTAAGCATACATAATTAAAAAGTATGGCTTGATCCTGCTTTGCTTTTTTACAATTTATTATGTATTTGAAGAAGAAAAAACATGACTTGCAGAGCTGTTTCAGCATTACATGAAAGGGATCACTCATTGTACTTGAATAACTTTTAATAGGAATTGCAATGTTTTTCTAAATCATTTTTACAGGTTATTCAGTTTAAAGGTGAAGTTATAAGACATTCATTCTACATATACTTTTGTCTCCTTTGAGACTTGGTATGCAGGGAGGAAATTTTAGTGTTGACCCTTGTATATCCAAGTAAGATTTTGTTTCTCCTTTCAGATTGGGTATGCAAGGACGTAGAATTTTCAATCTGCCCCTTGTAACGTAAAATTTTGTCTCTCCTTTCAGACTGGGTATGCAAGGAGGTAGAATTTTCAGTGTTTGCCCTTAGTATATCAATGTAAACTTTTTGCCTCTCCTTTTAGACTGGGTATGCAGGGAGGAAGAATTTTCAGTGTTGACCAGAGCCTGCAGCAGGTGACCACTATAAACCATTTAGAAAGTCAGATGGCAGCTAGTCTTTCATTACAGTCAGGGTCAGAGTACAAATTCTGGTTACAGACTTATGTCAGATATTTAGCAAAAGAAGGTATATATGTTACTATGGAGATCATTGTACACCATGGAAAAATTGATTGTAGTTTTACCTTTGGGGTATTACTTATTAAAAAGAAAATGGAAATCAAGTGTAAAAATTTCGACAAAGCAAGAATACAGACAAGATAGTATAATCAACTTGAAAAAAAATTTCGTCTGGCAATTTTTTTTAACAAAAATTGTTCACTTTGTTATTAAAGTGGTTTTGTTATTCAAACACCCTTTTCCGTAGGTCAATTTCCATAGAAATTAGGGGAATGCAAATTATGCGACTTAATCATTGTTACTGATGCAGTTTCTTAAAAATGTTGGTGTTTTTATAATATGTACATCAAATGAAAATGATAAAAGAGGGACGAAAGATACCAAAGGGACAGTCAAACTCATAAATCTAAAACAAACTGACAACGCCATGGCTAAAAATAAAAAAGACAAACAGAAAAACAATAGTACACACGACACAACATAGAAAACTAAAGAATAAACAACACGAACCCCACCAAAAACTAGGGGTGATCTCAGGTGCTCCGGAAGGGTAAGCAGATCCTGCTCCACATGTGGCACCCGTCGTGTTGCTTATGTGATTACAAATCCGGTAAATAGTCTAATTCGGTAGGTCATATTCATGAAAGGGAATGATTTAAATAATTTTAGATATAACATATGTTTAAATGAGTAAATCCATACCAAACAAATCAACCAATGAAACAAACAAAATTAAATGACATACATCTGATATTAACACTCTCTACTGGAATGTGATGTAAAATAGTATGGTCTCTTACATTTGTGTAAAAATAGTATGGTCTCTTACATTTGTGTAAAATAGTGTGGTCTCTTACATTTGTGTAAAATAGTGTGGTCTCTTACATTTGTGTAAAATAGTGTGGTCTCTTACATTTGTGTAAAATAGTGTGGTCTCTTACATTTGTGTAAAATAGTGTGGTCTCTTACATTTGTGTAAAATAGTATGGCCTCTTACATTTGTGTAAAATAGTGTGGTCTCTTACATTTGTGTAAAATAGTGTGGTCTCTTACATTTGTGTAAAATAGTGTGGTCTCTTACATTTGTGTAAAATAGTGTGGTCTCTTACATTTGTGTAAAATAGTGTGGTCTCTTACATTTGTGTAGAATAGTATGGTCTCTTACATTTGTGTAGAATAGTGTGGTCTCTTACATTTGTGTAAAATAGTATGGTCTCTTACATTTGTGTAGAATAGTATGGTCTCTTACATTTGTGTAGAATAGTATGGTCTCTTACATTTGTGTAAAATAGTATGGTCTCTTACATTTGTGTAAAATAGTGTGGTCTCTTACATTTGTGTAAAATAGTATGGTAAAATAGTGTTGTAGAATAGTGTGGTCTCTTACATTTGTGTAAAATAGTATGGTCTCTTACATTTGTGTAAAATAGTATGGTCTCTTACATTTGTGTAAAATAGTATGGTCTCTTACATTTGTGTAAAATAGTATGGTCTCTTACATTTGTGTAGAATAGTATGGTCTCTTACATTTGTGTAAAATAGTATGGTCTCTTACATTTGTGTAAAATAGTATGGTCTCTTACATTTGTGTAAAATAGTATGGTCTCTTACATTTGTGTAAATATAGAGCTCTTAATATGACACAGTATTAATAATTACAGGTTTGGAAACAAAAATACGGGAAGTTTGTGATGATTTATTAGGACCTGTGTACAAATCAAAAGGTTCATCATCCTGGGATTCATACATCCTGGTAAGTCACAGTTATATTAAAGTCAAAATCGACATTTTATCCATACTTCCTTATACATGTATGTGTAGTCTGTAAACAAGTTAAATGTCATCATCTTGGAATTACTACATTCTACTAGTTCAAGACCCTAAAAATAATTCTAGTGTCACTGAAATTATTTAACTTATTTATATAAAATAATATATAGCATCCCAATGTAGCAAGGCTAAAACAGCCTGGGGATTAAAAACAGGCTCAGCGGGTCAGTCTTGTACTTGGCAGGGTTAATATTCATATCATATTTATATCACATTAGCATGTTCTTGTCGTGATATGCATATTAATTTACTGCTAGACATTAAGCGCTAAGCAGCCATTTTATTATCATTATCATCAAGATTTTAATACAATGCAAAAAGGATAACAGCAACCCTAGAAATGAACATTACAACAAACACTTTTAATCTCTAAACAAAATAGATTCACAAAGAAAAACTACAATGACCAACACTTGATGTAGATATTGAAACAAAATGTCAAACATAATTATGTTCAGATTGAAAAGCTCGCTGTCTTAGTGTCATTTGACAAACTTGATAAATTCCAATGAAAAACAGATATTTGGTCAAAGGGATTTGTTCTATGTAATATTATTTTTACAAAGATAAACTTATACATGTAATACGGACAGAGTTACTTTCAGAACAGTACAGGTTGTTTGTCAGAAATACCAATGGGCTCAATAAAAAGTCTGAATATTTTTTTTACAAAAACCTGATTGGGTGCTCTCAGGGGTTAAAAAATCCACTAGCCCGACGCCCGGGACTAGATCATTTACGCCTCGGGCAATTAAAATGTGTAATCCGATATGCCCGACGGATTAGTAACAAAAAATTCTTGACGTTTCCAAAATGGAAAGTGAAAAATCCCTTTATCACTATTCTATGTTAGCCATTTCGATTCAATTAAGTCATCCGGGATTCCAAGAATTTGAACTGGTTTGTACAGGTCCTGTTGTACATATTTTAAAAATAGAACAAATATTTCTGGCATGTCTGGGTGGCCTGGTATCATGTGTTGATTGCAATTCTCGTACTTTTAAATATCGATTTCTCATACCATGGCTTGGGGTATTGTACATTGCTTATCGTGCCGAGATTTCCAATTAACGGTATTCGGGGGTATGATGTATTAATTGGTATTGACCTGTCTTGTTGCACAGCTCTTGAGCACGAAACCATACAACAAAATATTTCTTAGTTTTAGTCCTATTTTAGTACGGGAACCCCAGGAACTTCGTCAGTTTCAACGAAAAACGGTAGATGAAGGAGTAACGAGGCTGAAAATTCATCCCCCAAAAATGCTAAATACGACAGGAAAAGCCGCGGAAAAAATAATAGTGACCAGGCTGTCAAGTCTTTAGCGTGAGACTCGCACATGTTCATGCTTATTTGGCGGCATTTCCCTTTGATCTAATGTTTTTTCTCTTTGATCTTTACAATTTAGCAAAAAAATCAAGCATTCACTTCCTGAAAAGTTGGCAGAACTGAGACACAATGATTCCCCTGGCAAGGTTGGCTGTTGCTGATGGAAAAAAACAGACAATGCTCTGTGAATACTGCCGTTAGTTGCCCCAAGCACGCCAATAAAAAGTCTGCTTTGAATGTGGGAACAACTAAGTTAGGTTAAGCACCAAAAGAATAAATAACAGATCAACAAAAATTATCAAATACAGTGTATAATGTCTCCTTCAAAACAAAGGACACCCACTTTGTATTATGCAGCAAACTCTTGATTTTGAAGGCATACTAGGGCTAGCAGGTCAGTTTTAATGGACTAGCAGTTCTTCCAACAGGGCTAGTAAGTCCTGCTGCCAATAAGTCCTGGGCTAGTTAGCTGTAACAAATTTTTTTAACCCCTGGCTCTGCTAAAATATGCAGAACTTTAAATCCAAATTTGAAAGATATGGATGATTTTGTGGAAATATTACATTTTACATGCTTTCCCAATCTTGTGTTGGTAAAGCTTTATTAATGACATGTTTATTTTATTTTTATCATTTTAAAGGGTATGAAAAAGAGAGAACTACTTCATGGAATTTTACCAAACATTGGCTCAAATCTACAACTTCAAAGACTATTCACAGAATACCAGGAACAATTGGAAACAATTGAAAAATGACAATAAACTGGTAGTGATTTGGGAATCATGGATCAAATTTAACCTTATTTGACAAGATCAAAACAAATACGGAAAAATGACATGCCAATCAGACAGCTGTTGATCAGAAACCATTGTCATGGTAATCATAGTTTCACGAAATTGGAGGATGGGTGATTCAGTGTTGTTATAGTGCTATTTTGTGTCATTATAGAATGACAAAACTAAAACATTCAGAAGTGCTATACTTTCAAAATAAAAACCATTTAATTTAGTGTTTGAATTTATATAAAGTGTTTGAAATGATATTAATAGGTAAAATGTGTTGTTTAAGGGCATATCCAACAGTTTCAGGGGAGGTAATAACAAACGTAACCGTCGTCTATTGTTTCCCGTAATTTAACGTTGTTTCAACGACGTCATAACGGAATCACCATTGGCTATGGCCATCTGGCAAGGGTGGTTTCTGTCCTTAAAGGAAAGGGTACGGCGGGAATCGGCAGAAAACTCATACAAAATATTAACAGAAATAGAAATAGAAGTCAAATCTTAAAAGATGTTGTCCTCTAGGTCCATTATAAAAGAACTGCAATTATCTTTATAATTATAGACCATACTCACTTAAGTTTCCGTTTTATTAAAATTATCTTCAATATACAGTACAGTAGAGAACAACGAGAACAAATGCGTAATAATTTATTTATTTTCATTAGAATGCAACACAAATTGTAATTAATTCATTATCAAACTTATCCGAGATTTTGTCATTCAGTATAGAAAACTGAAAGTTTGATATGACTTGAGAAAGATTAAAAAAATTGGTCTCTTGAGAAAAATAAAATACGACATAATAACATGTATCATTGCATCTAGCATCTAGCTTGCGTTGAAGTGCTAATATACAGAAGCTCTTTAAATGAAAAACGACACCGTAATAAAAAAAAAATGAAATAGGAAAACATTGTAATATAAATACTGACATACAAGTAAAAAATATCTGACGATTTTAGTGTTTACTTATGTATGAGAAAATAAATATAATATAACAAACAAACAAAAACGGTGTAAGTCTTGATGCAAGTCCTGATTAATTACCAATCCCCTCTTAAAACCGGCGGTTCTATAATAGGATAGGAAAAAACAGCCATCGAAATATCATAATCCAAAATTGTGGGGATTTGGGGGGGGGGGGGGGGGGGGGGAAGCTAATAGCTTAACTCAAGATTTTGATCTTTATTCAACTTTATTCTAGTACGGCATACGTTTTACCGCTAGCAAACCCTTTTTCTTAATAATGTATCAATCATTTATTCAGATCCACTCTCACCTCGTCGTAAATATGCGTGATATATTTGCCACTGGAGCACTGTCTAAAACAGTTTTCCAGTTTTGTTAAAAAAAAAATTATCTATATTTTATTTCTAAACGAAAATTTTAGAATTTCTTTCCGCATCTTTCTGTTTGAATTTATTTGTTTGAATAATCAATAATAATATAGTTATATAGTAGTCTACATCAGTGGTTACATTGTATGCCGCCAAACTAGGTGGAGTTTATTCTCAAGTTATTGTCTTTCTGATCTGTTTTGTAAATTAAAGGGTTTTTTCATGACATCTACAACTGCAAATGGCGCAACAGATGTGTTGAAATCAGCCATGTGACTTATTTGAAGATTCATGTGACATTTGTTGTGGTTAAGAGATCTTACTCAAGGTTCGAATATTCCTTGAACCATTTATTTAGATGGTTTTTAAACGTACAGATACGCGAAACTCTCACCACACTATGCATAGGATATACGACATTTTTATTTCGACTAAACAAGGTTGTAAATTTATACATCCGAGCAGCTAAACGGCTGTACCCAATTAAAGCAAAGATATACTGTCGGACGTGAGAAGTCCAGAGATGTGAATATTTCTATATCCTGTCCAATCAATCCTTTTGTTTTGAAAAAAGATTTTAAATGTATATACATTAATTCGACAGCAACTGAACGACACATATAATTCAAAACACTAAGAGTCAACATACATATTTTTGTTAAAGCTAGAAGCCTATAAAGAATAAAAAGCCCAAAACAGCAACATGATTAAATAATACAGTCAGTGAGTTTTTAGACAAGTGTTTGGTTGCAAATTTCACTAGCTCTTTATTAATTTCGATATGTGAAATTATAGACGGTGTAATATAAATCAGTGTAAGAAAAACACTGCATTGTAAAACTAACTGAATTGTCATCTTGTCCACATACTAGTTCATTATAAATAAGAAGATGCGATATAAGATATGAGTGCTATCGAGACAACTATCCAACAAAGTCACAGTGTATAAATACATTTGTCTGCAGTCGCACTGCCTTTGAAAAATTAGCAGGGAAATATAACGTTATTTCCCGAAACGTCTTAATTTTTGGCGCAATTTGTGAGGCTTACGGAAGGGATTTAGTAAACAATATCATATTTCTCGATTTTTCTCAAAAACGAGTACGGTGACAAATATTTTTCAAAACGTTATGACGTTCCATTTTTTTCAAATAATAACATATCTTACTTTGACTAATTCGACACCGTTAGAAATATTTAAATAAATTAAAAATGTGCATTTCAAATGTTCATTTCTTGCCGTTGTTTGGGTCCATCATAACGTTTTTGGCTTTATTTGAGTAAGACTTAATGCTTTAAATGGTAAAGTTAGATTTTTCTAACCATCTTGAATTATTTTGCTTTAATTTGAGCCCCATTATATAAGTATATGTTGATTAAAAAATCATATTTAATTTTTTTAAATAAAAAAACGTGTTTTACTCCAAAATTGCAAAAATGTTCAATTTTCAGCAGTATTTTTTGAAAAAACGAAATCGACGACTAATATTTTTTTTGGCAAAATTTGATTCTATGTCAATTGAAGAATGAAATATCTTCAAGGGAAAAAATTCTCACCGTCAAAAATAAACTGTTGGATATGCCCTTAAACTGAAATCAGTATGTTTTTTAAATGTGTGTGTTTATAGCACAAAAAGTGCTCAAGCCGGACTATGATGAACAACAACTGAAATTGACACTTCAAATACTTAACGGCTGCTATCATAGTTTGGTTGTTGATACAGTGTGTGTGTTTCAACTCACAGACACATGCTTTTGTGCTGACCATGTTTGATCTGTAGATCTTAGAATAGTCTTCTGCTGTTAAATTTACCAATTGCGTCCTTTTCCTTATTCACATTGGCGGAAATGGAAATGGGGAATATGTCAAAGAAACATTAACCCGACCAAAGAACAGACAACAGCCCAAGTCCACAATGGGTCTTCAATGCAGAGAGAAATTTCCACACCCAGGGGGTGGACCTCATCTGGTCCCTAAATAAAATTGTGTACTAGTTCAGTGAAAAGGACGCCACACTTGACTTGCAAACATATAAATTAACTAAAATTAAGAAACATACAATGTTTACAAAGGCCAGAGGCTCCTAACCTGAGACAGGCGCAAAAATGCGACTGAGTTAAACATGTTTTGTGAGATCTTAACCCTCCCCTGTACCTTTAGCCAATGTAGAATAAAGAAACACATAGCAATAAGCACAGTAAAACTCAGTTAAAAAGAAGTCTGAGTCTGATGTCGAGTAGGTAACAAATTAAATAAACTAAGCAAAATGACAATGTAACATAAATTAACAGGACCACTAGCATGCATGCACAGCAGAATGCCCTAACCCTGTTGACAAACAGTGCTCACCGGTTTGTTATTTTGGTTGGTATTATCCTCCATTTTTTCTGTATTTTACTTTTATATGGACTTAGATTTTCTGCCGGGAAACAACACATTCACTCTGAGGTTAAAAGTTTTAAAATTTTAATAACTTTCTTATACTATTTTGGATTTGTTCCAAACTTGGATAGAAGTTTATTTATCAAAAGCTAGTATCTTGAAGGAAATTTTGTTAAAATTTGGTACCTGTGTATCTGTATTTTACTTATAAATGGACTAAATGGACTTCAATTAACATTACATGCAGTTATAGTTAAAGTTTCTAAACATTTATTAGATTCATAAACTATCCTGGATTTTTACCAAACTTGGACAGAAGCTTCTTACAATCAAAAGTTAGTATCAAGAGGAATACTTCTATTGATTGTTTTTCCTTATTTTTGTTGAGCCTTCAATTAACAACAAAAGTAGGCGAGACACTGGGTTCCTTACAAATGTTTTAGAAATTAGGTTTTCGAGTTTTGGAATTTTATTTATAAAAAAACTGGGATTTTCCAGTTTTCTGACTATAACTCAAAAATGCTTTGATTATCTTTTATGAAACCTTGGTGAAATGTTTATATATAATTGTCCTAAGGCCACACAAATTTAATTCCTTGTTAGACCTGTCTGCACATATTTTTTCTAAAATAAATATTAATTTATCTATTTTGATATTCCCTCTTCCAGCATTCAGAAAAGTATTTGTGTAATTTTGTTGGTGTGATTCAAAGGTATTTTTTAGTTCTTATATAAATTAGAACATTGGTTTTCCTGTTTGAATTATTTTACGGGGTCTTTTATAGTTTGTTGTTTGAACTTCAATTTTTTTTTTTTGTATAATGCTATTATGTCGTTGTCCAAAGACCCTGTTGGTTTTGGGACAATAACTATTTTAGTGTATGGATCTCTAATAAATATAAACATAAGGTTATATACCACAAAAGGAAGGTTGGTATTATTTTTGGAGGCGATGGTCTCAACCGTTTAGGAAGAAGGGGCCTAAAACCAGTACTTTTTCTAGTTTTAGGACTATTACTTTATATGCTCTCAATTGTCCCACAAGTAGAAGATTTGGATTCATTTTTGGGGTAATTGCCTTAAAAAAAAAAATTGTGTGGGGGGGATTTTTTTATCCCTCAAAATATTAAGAAATTAAAAAGAAAATTTCTTCAGGATTTTTTTTTGGTGGAAATAAAGGCTTGGGGCAAAACAAATATTTTTTTTTGGGGGGGGGGGGAGGGGGAAGGTTATTATTTTTCCCTCAAATTTTAGAAATTGTCAGTTTTTTAAGAGAAAAAAAATTGGGGGGTCACAATTTTTTGGCTAATTCTTTGTTATAGTCTGAAAACAGTTTCACTTAGTATTGCACAAATATGGTAAGGTTGTCAATGCGTACATGTGAGAACTATCCACCAAAGTTCAAATAAAGTGGATGTAAATAATTATAGACAACTGTACAGCCTTCAACAATGAGAAAAACCTTTACCAATTTAATCGGCTATAAAAGGCTCTAATATAAGTATGTATGAAACAAACCAATTGAGAAAACCAACTGCCTAATTAATTACCAAATTTGATAAATGTTTAAAATAAAAAAGATCAACCAATCATAATATGATAATTAAATGTTTCAAATCACTTTTCTGTATCTATCTACATCAGAAACACTCAGAACAATTGAAAGCCAGAGATAAGTAGTCACCCTGTTTGATATACTTAATGACTTAGAAAAAAGCCATAATTCGTAAAATGCAGATTAAAGGGTTCTAGTTTAAGTACTCCACATGTGAGCACCGGGCCAAAAGGGTACATAATGTAAAGTTATAAAATGTTAATTTGTCGTGTTTTATGATATATTTTTTTAGCTAACCTGGGCGGCCCATAGGACATAGAACTTTTCTCATTACTTGGATCTGCCCTTGACATTGCCACTTTTACACAAATCTTCTCCTGTAACTACTATATAACCAAACTTTTTCACAATTATAATTTAGGGTATTTAATAAAAAAGATTTGTCGGACATTACTGTAGTGTGATTTAAGAAGAAGACCATCAATGATTGATTGAGGATTAGAAATATGCCATAATGAAAGGGCAAAACTATGAACTTGTAAAGTCTACATTTTAACATTCAAACAGCCATTGCAATCTATAATGTATAGCTTTGCTACTGAGTAACTAGGTTGAAAATTAGGAAAAGAAAAAAATCTAAAAGGCATCTATTTATATATATGAGGTTTGAGATTTACAAAATAGAGAATAATGGACAAACGCAGAGGAAAATAGGATGAAAATAGAGCAAAGGGTATAATGGTGTGCTAAAATATCAACAATAGAGTTTTATGGTGTGCTAAGGTATCAACAACAGAGAATAATAGTGTGCTATAATGTAACATTAGAGAATAATTGTGTTCTAAGACATAAACAATAGAGAATAATTTTGTGCTATAAAAGTTAAACATTGTTAAAACAGATATTTCATATTAAATTTTTGAATTTTTGGATTTTTTGGTTCGTGTTGCTTATTCTTTAGTTTTCTATGTTGTATCATGTGTACTATTGTTTGTCTTTTTTTCATTTTTAGCCATCATGGCCATGGCGTTGTCAGTTTATTTTCGATTTATGAGTTTGACTCCCTCTGGTATCTTTCGTCCCTCTTTTAAAACCGATATTTCATATCAAATTTTTTGATAGTTTTGTAGTGTTTAGTAAATTATACAATAGTTTTTGTTGAAACCCCCCGGCAACCTCACTCGACCTTCGGTCTCGTGAGGTTAAGGCCGGGGCTTTATAACTAAGGCACTGGCTATGGTTATATGGAAATGTAACAATAATAAAAATATTATTGTTACACTGGAGACTAAATGCCGGAATGCATGGTTGGGTGAGGACCTGATTAATTACGAATGTAACAATAACTATTGAGGCTACGGTTACATAGCGTTATTGTTACATGAAAAACAGCAATGTACGATGGGACTTGTAATATGTACTAAATAATAAAAGTTTAAGACATTTATTTTATATTTACAATACATACAATGTCTTTATTTTTTTTTATTTACAATGACAGTTTATAAATATCCAGTAAGTGGTTTTTGGAGCATGTTTAAGTCCACATCATTTTGATGAATCTACTCCAAGCAGCCATCACACACCAGTAATAAGGGGGCGGGACATTTTTCGGGATGCGGGATCGGGTGTTTTTTTAAGCTCGGGATTTCGAGATTGATCTTTCGGGATGTCGGGATTTTTTTTTTTTTAATTCGGGACCTCGGGACTTCATGTTTTTAAGCCCGGGATTTCGGGATCAGGACCCCTCCTACCCTCCGCTGTGAACGTCTGTATCGCATACCGTGCAATTCAATTCTGCGATATTCCTTTTAGAAGATAAGGAAATCTTTAATGTTACAAATGGAAGTTTTTAACGACCTTGACTGGCTATACAGCCCTTGCACGGTCGGTCTTTAATGTTTGCCATGCTTTCGGTGTGAAATACTCTCGCAATGTTGATATTCTCATCCGATCTTTTGGTTGAAAGCATGTGGTGTAGTTTCATGTTGTCTTTCAATATGATTGCATTGCTGTCCATTACGGATGTTAGGTTTACCTCAGATTTCAGTATCCAACTTAGCAGTTAACAAACTTTGCTTCAGTTGATGTATCAATTTTTTAGAGTTGCTTTTGTATCTATAGCTGTATGAAATTTGTGTCTTGATATTGTTTCATTTTCGTTTCAAACGCATCCCAAGTTTTTCATCCAAAACTAAATTGGTAAAATAAATCTCTTCATCCATTGTTCAACGTATATAATGACAGTAATAAGAGAAGGTGTGCAGTTAAATACTTCAAAAAAGTGAACACTTTATCAGCCCGAGTTCTCAACAACAAACTATATTTTTCGCATTAATTTTGACACTACTAATCTGAGGTATTTTTATTACCTTTAAGATTAATATGTAAGTAAGTAAAGTAAGTAAGTAAATAGTTTATTAAAGTGTCACATATTGATTGACATAAATATAAGCAACATTATATAAATATATACACATAAAACAATCAATATCCAGCCATAAAAACGACTTGTGAGACACTAAAAAGCTTAAAATTCTATAAAAATTCAAATATATTCCGTAAAAAACATACAAGTCACAAAACAATCACCATTAAAATACAAAAATAAAAAAAAAATCACTAAATTCAATAAATATATATATATAAAAATTGTCGAAATCTGACTTTCCTGGTACAATTAAAATGATAAAACTCTGAAGCTAGTAAAAATTTCATAAAGAGCTGTTAAACAATTTTCTTCGCCAGAAAAATTTATGTAAAAATTTGCATAGGAAATATTGTATATCATAACAGTTCATAATTTTAATAAATTTATTATCTATATCAAGGCTGTGAAAATTTTGAATTAATTTTGAACATTCATGAAAAAAGTTATACCGAATATCGTCATAAAGTGCGCATTCCATCAGAAAATGTTTTTCAGTCTCTACACTGCAACTTTCACAAAACAAACAAAGTCTATCTTCTACGGGTGTAGGCGGCCTGGAGTATCTGTCAGTTTCGTGCGCTAGCGGTAGAGCCCCGGAGCGAAACAGAGCCATAACACGCCTTTCCTGTTTAGAAATGTTTAAAAGCACATAAGGTTCTGTTTTCACACATTGTTTATAACATCTGTAAGTGCGCAATTTGTTTCCGTTTTTTATATTACGACGGTCATCAAAAAGTTCTTCATACCATTCTGTGTTGTCCAGCTCACATAGTTTTTCACTTATCATATGCATAACTGATTTAGTCGATAATGTTAAGTCATACGTCGGATCCTTTAGTCTGATCCGATCAACAATCTTATGCACTTCAAATGACCAACCCTTTCTTCTTCTAGACGTCCATTTAAAAGTTTTGTAGGAAATTCTTTGTTGGTCAGTACGGATCAATTTGCACAAAAGTCTACAATAATTTATTCGTTGTTTTGTTATTGGTGAAGTCCATCCCATATCACCGCGTGAAGCTACGTTCGATGTGCGCTTTCCCACTGATAAGAAAAATTTACATGCTCGGTTTTGTACTGCTGATATGGCACTGAACGATTTTGTGCCCCAGATACCACTACCATAAAGTAAAATTGGTTCAACAACGGACGTATATAGTTTATTGTACACTTTAAAAGTCATCCCTCCCATGGATTGAGTTTTTGTAATTAAAGCACCCAAAGCACGGCTCGCTGCTTTGGCCAGTTCTTTTGCATTTTTTACGAAAGTTAAATGTTCGTCCATCCACACTCCAAGGTATTTGTATGAATCAATGTAGTCAATAATTTTTCCAGAACATCGGAACGTAAAATCTGAACGTATGGATGACTGTGGACGGAAATGGACAATTTTAGTTTTGCCAATGTTTACGGATAACTTCCATTCAGCGCACCATTCGGTTACTACATTTAACATACGTTGTAGACTTTCTTTATCTGGAGCTATTAGCTCTATATCGTCCGCGTAGAGCAATAAACTGAGATGGAAATCATCAATATGCACTCCACATTCTAGAGAGTTTATACGATCTGCCAAAGTATTGATATATACTGAAAACAAAGTGGGCGATAGGATACATCCCTGCTTCACACCGGCATCTACACTGAACCAAGGGGTCTGGTCACTATTGATACGAACGGTACATTTTAGGTCATTATACAAGGATTGAATCGCAGATAAGAACTGTCCACGGACACCAACACGTTGTAATTTAAACCAAAGAAGATGATGTTCGACGGTGTCAAAAGCTTTCTTCATGTCTACAAAGCATACATAAGTTGACTTTTTTGATATTTTTCTGTCGTTCAGAATAGAATGAAGCGTGTGAATATGTTCTTCGCAACTACGGTTACGGCGGAACCCATTTTGCTCATCACACAGAATTTCGTTATTTTCCAGCCAAGAGCTAAGTCTCGTGTTTAAAATGTAACAATATATCTTACACGGCACGGAAACCAAAGTGATTCCCCTGTAGTTCATGGGATTTCTATCGTCGTCAGATCCCGGTTTTAAAATTGGATTGATGATACCACTATTCCACTGATACGGAACTTTTCCAAGATTAAAGCAACCACTGATAATTTGATAAAGTAAGTCTATTGCCGCGTCATTCTTTAAAACTTCCGTCGGAATTTCATCTATTCCCGTGGCCTTTCGTAATTTAGCGTTTATTACGGCATTAACGACCTCGTCTCGTGAAATTGGTTGATTTAGCGGCGTAACGTCTATTTCTGTGTTGAAAGTAGATGCATTAAGTTGGCTATTATCTCCACCATTGCGTTGAAATAAATTTTGAAAGTCACTTTTCCATTTATTAAGAACGTCGTTTTTATTCGTATTTACATTTCCATTTGGACCTAATACCGCCATCGGAATACATGGTTTACGTTCACTTGCGATTCCAATTTTACCAACAGACTTCCAAAATTCGCGCTGATTTGATGTACATAGTTTTTCTTCTAATTTCTTTCGCTCTGTTATTTGGTGTTGCCGCTTATATTTTCTGTTAAGACGATCGAATGTCTTCCTTTCCACGCAATAATCTGTTTTTAATCTTTGTTTTGTGCCGCTCGGACCATTACAGCGCAACCATTTCTTTTCACATGCGCACACTTTAGACCATTGTGAAGACAAATCATTGTTCCAGTAAGGTTTATACCTAGATTTTGTGCTTTTATTACGACCAAAACCACTTGTGTTTATTTGTAGCTTGTTGTTCATTTCACACTTAAGCAAACCTTGAAATTGGTCATATGCGTTTTGTATATCACTAGATACATTTATATAATTTTCAATATTTTGAATAGTTTCCATCACCTTTGAATGTATTTGCTCATTCATCAGAAAGTCATTCGGAACAGTCGACACGTTATATTTAGGTTTTCGTATTAATTGTGGCTCTTCGGAGATTGTTTTATAATTCAATTCAATTTTAATATCACTATACAAAAACGAATGATCAGGGATACTTTCTGGAACATAAGCAATGTTATTAACTACATCCGACATAGATATTATTTTAAAGTTGCTAATGGTATCCAGATCTTCATATGGGACGCAAATATAGTCAACTACGGATCTACCTGATGTAGAAATACAAGTGTATTCGCTGTCTTGAAAACGACCATTTAACATCCCAAAATTTGTATCACTCAGAAAATTTATAAATGTATCTCCATGGTGGTTTTCTTTTTGATCTAGAACATTCCTAGGTCTCACTAAATCAACCCCCTCTATATAATCTGAATTACAACCCACACGGGCGTTAAAATCTCCACAAATAAAAATTTTCCCTTTATGTTGATATAAATAGACTTGTTGCATTAGTGTTTGGAAAAAAGTGTCCGCATCAACAGGCCTGCACGACTCAGCTGGTGGTAAATAACATATTACGACACAAAAACTTATATTTTCTGATTTAGCTGAAAATTCTAACCATAAAATGCCCTCTTCGTTATCATCTAGAATATCAATATTATATATGGACTGTAGTTCATTTTTAACAAAAGCGCCAACTCCTGCAGAGCCTCTCGTAGCTCGACTATGTAAATATTTTCTATTGTTTCCATAAAATCTAAAACCATTTACACTTAGTGTTTCATCTCCTCTCAAAAACGTTTCGCATATTCCTAAAATGTCACACTTTGAGAAGTTTAAAACCTTTTCTCGAAAAATAGAGTTATCGTTCGTTTTTGCTGGCCACCCCCTACAATTCCACACCCCAAGCCGCAGTTTGTCCTAGTTACGTTTGGTTAAAAGACGACTACCAGCAAACATATACTTCTTGTCTTTACCCATTTCCTTAAGAACAGTTCTGACTGCATTTTGAAAATTTCTTGTTTCGACCGGTAAATCATTTTCTATGTAAACTTGATCAAATTGTCTGTTTTGTTTAAGCTTTGATTTGTTCTTCATGATTTCTTTTTTACTTTCAATACAATCAGTTTCTACAATAACTACACCTGGGTATTTCCCTCTGGCTACTTTTCTTGACACATATGTTAGGCCTATGTTAGCTAAGCCTAAGCAATCTTTCAACATTGACTGTACTTTGTGTTCTGTTAACTTTGTTTCAGTTTCTTCGCGTTCATCATATTCAAGATTCTTGATCACTAGCCTATACTTGGTTTTATCGATTTTTTGACTGTTTGTGTGTTTTTCATGTACCTGTTTTTCAAGATGTTCTATTTTATTTTGCATAGTATTAAGTTCTTGTTTAACTTCAGTTTTCACCTCATTCATTTTGTCCGTTAATTTTTTATCTATAATCGAAGAAATTTTCTCGGAGACTTTCTCGGATATTTTTTCTTCGAATCTTATTTCAAAATCATCCATTCTCTTTTCTAGATTTTTACTCATAGTTGTAAAGTTCGATGAAAGTTGCAAAATTAAAGTTTCTAGCCTACTAGTGTTGTCAATCATTTCGGGTGTACTCGATGCACTTGGTGTACTTAACTCGCTTTTATTTTTTTTGTGCATGAAATGTATGTCTTCTTGGTAACCAGAAACTTGATCTGATAATTGACGTTTTCTTTCGGATGAAGATGTTGCTGTGTTGTAATGTAAAGTACTTACAGGTGCGAATCCTTGATTCATCGTAACATGATTGTTTACATATTGTCCGCCATTTGTACACAAAGGAAAGTTCACAAACTGATCCATTTCCTGATTCATGATCCTATGTTCACGCAATAAAAGTCTTACTGTTTAATATTTACACTGCTTGTAAACAAAATAAACACTTGTGCTGTATAAAATGTCTAAAATTGGTATATATCTCACAAAATAACCACTTTTTTCTCAGCTACTTTCTATAGAACACCTTTGTTTGACCACAGGTAAATCGTCTCTTTTTATTACCTTTAAGATTAATATGTAAAACTACTTAAACACCACTTGTATAATAATAATACTTATTAATTATCATTATTACAAGTATTAATTAGTACACATGAAAGAATTAAGCAACACCGCCAAAGAAGATTTAAATTTAATAAATTTAGCGTACATTGCTGTTTTTCATGTAACAATGTAACCGTAGCCTCAATAATTATTGTTACATTCGTAATTAATCGATTCCTTGCCCAACTTTGCATTCCGGCAATTAGTCTCCGATGTAACAACAATATTTTTATTATTGTTACATTTCCATGTAACCGTAGCCAGTGCCTATAACTTAACCATTGTTAAGCTACGTATGTAATTCTTAAATTTCGTTTACACAATACTTTTTAGTAAAACTTTTAAACAATATTTCTAACGGTAGCTTCATTGTTTATTTATAGTACAGAGTCGATATGTTAATCTGTATTTGAATTGAGAAATATATATACTTTGTTTCAAACGGCTCTCCATACATGTGTGGAACATAACCTAGTTCAGACATTTTTGATTGGGTAAGTGTGCACTATATATTTTTGTCTATAAACTATCATATAAACCTGTACAGCATAACACTGTCGGTATTTTTTTCTTCAAAAATGGTGTAGGTTTTCGATTTGTTTTTGGGGTGTTTGTTTGCTATTATCATTTAAAACTTTTTGAGGCATGGCCGGGTCATGGGGGTTGACACAGTTGAAACCGAAAGTAATTGAATTTAACCATTCCCATTTACCAAATAGCATTCTTGTAATTGTCATGATTATATTACATGCAACTTTTTAAATCGAGAATTTAATATAAATTAATACGTCTAGATGAAAATAGGTATTATGTAAACTAATCTAAACTGTTAAAGCATGATCTCCCACACTTTATACCACGCTTTATATAAGCTTACGTATCATTTCACTGTATGTAAACTGCGAGTCGATTTAAGTTTTATTACTTGAACTTTTTTTTGATTTTTGTTATGTTTTTTGTCATTTTAAGTGTGAACGCCACTTTTAAGCACCGCTTTTATTCACAAGAAATAAATTACCATCCTGTATTTGTCAAAACCTTTGACAGTTTTGGATCTCAATGCTCTTCAACTTCCCACTTTATCATGTTTATTTAGTGTTTTTATTATTTATTTGATTCGAACATGGCTAATAAGTCTTTGTATATGAAATACGCATCTGGCGTACAAATCACCGATAAGTTTTTATAACCAGTGGTCTACACCATTTATGGTGGATTATCCCCTCGTGGGTATCACGAGCCCAGTAGGAAAGAACCTCATCATAGGAAGCCTTGATACCGAGTACGTTGATATGGCATATCATTGATTTGGTCATATTTATAACATATATGAATTATATCACGCTGACTTATATTTCATACTTATTTGTTTTGTATTGAATTAAATAAGGCACTGGCTACGGTTACATGGAAATGTAACAATAACAAAAATATTATTGTTACATTTTATTTTATATTTACAATACATACAGTTATTACATACAATTTCTTTATTTATTTTTATTTACAATGACAGTTTCTACATATCCAGTAAGTGGTTTTTGGAGCATTTTAAAGTCCGACACATTTTTTTTTACAAAACCTCTCCAAACAATATTTGTATATTGGTATATAGATTTAAAAAAAGGGAAAAACATTTCCATGTAACCGTAGCCAGTGCCATTAAATAATGACAAGCATCTAAGTGCTAGACGCACAAAACAAAAGTATAAAAGAAAATTGTACCAATTGAGACTTCGGCAATCCGTACATCGAATTAGTAAAAATCAGACAATGTTTCGAATTGACCAGTAATTTTTACAGATTAATAGATAAATCAATTATATTTCATGTCATAGTCATAAAACAAAAATAAAAAAGAAAATTGTACCAATTGAGACTTCGGCAATCCGTACATCGAATTAGTAAAAATCAGACAATGTTTCGAATTGACCAGTAATTTTTACAGATTAATAGATAAATCAATTATATTTCATGTCATAGTCCCGGATAATGGGGTGATGATACCATTCATAAGTCAACGACACATCGACAGGCAGTGACATCGACCTAGAACTATAATATGTTCCTATAAGAGGGAATAACAAATAGTTTCTCTTTAAACAATTGCAACTATTTATCTTTTAGGAGAGATGACTTAATTCATTTTTCATGTTATTTTGTCGGGGAATTTTCAAATTGTTGCTATGCATTATTCCCAAATTTGACATACTGTGCTAAGGCCAAAGCAAAATATATGCCTGCTTTCTGTTCCCGACCGACCGTGACTCAAAAACCCCGACCCTAGAATTTGTTCTTTAAATTTGGGGGGAAAAAAATCATTTCCAGTCCGGAAAATTCGTTTCCGGTCCGATCCAGATTCGTATCTTACTATGTCCAAACAATAAAAAAATGGCTGCTCCCAGCACAAATGTGCTACAATTAAGGTTTAAAAAATGTCGGCACTGGCAGGAGAAGTCAATTATAGCTTCTTAAAGAGATTAACTCATTTTGGGGTACAGAACCCTAATTAAACATGACATTGAACCGACTGCAAATCTGACAGGGAAAGCAAAAAATATTTAAAAAAAAAAAAAAAAAAAAATCTCGACCTACCGACCCTGTTAAATTTGACTTGGCGGCAGGAAACAGACATATTTTTTTTGGCCTAATGAAGTTAATGACAACCGTATCTCATTTCCGTTTTTATTCCACCGCAAAACTTTTTTTTTTGTTGGTCGTATATTGATATCACGTTGTCGTCGGCGTCGTCGGCGTCGTCGCCAGCGTCATCCGATTAAAGGCAACAGTAGTATACCGCTGTTCAAAACTCAAATCCATGGACAAAAAACAAAATCTGGGTAACAAACTAAAACCGAGGGAAACGCATTAAATATAAGAGAACAACGACATAACACTAAAATGTAACGCACACAGAAACGGACCGAGCATCAGACAAAATCCAACGAGAATAACAAATATAACATCAAAACCAAATACATGAATTTGGGATAGACAAGTACCGTGACACGTCTTATCGCAATGTGAATTTACACTAAAAAATAAGAGAAAACAAACGACACAACGTTAAAATGTAACACACACAGAAACGAACTATAATATAACAATTGCCATATTCCTGACTTGGTACAGGCCTTTTTTAAAGGAAAAAATGGTGGGTTGAACCTGGTTTTGTGGCATGCCAAACCTCGCACTTTTATGGCCATGTGAAATATAACATCAAAATGACAACACAACACCACAGGACTACAATATAAATAAATTGGAGAACACAATTGACAAAGAATCACACGAACAACAGCCAACAAAAGGCAACAAGTTCAAAATTTTAATACGCCAGAAGTGCATTTTGTCCACACAAGACCTACTAGTGACGCCAAGATACAAAAATTTGAAAGCCGAAACAAGTACAAAGTTGAACAGCATCGAGGACCAAAAGATCAAAAAAGTTGTGCCAAAAACGGCAAGGGTTTTCTGTTAGTTACCAGAACATCCCTATTATTTAGAATAATTTATACTTTTGCAAACAGTAAATTTTATAAAATGACTATACAAAAGATGTACATGATAAAACTGAAGTGTTAACTAATTACAGGAAACAACTGAAATACATTAAATAACCATTTGCAACACAAAAAGTAGACACATCCTAATAAGTTTAAACCTCAACGCCAAGTGACGTCATATTAGAAACTACAAAAAATGACAAAAAAATGACGTCATTTGACTTTGTAAAACAGATCATCAAAAAATGAAAAATGACGTCACATTAGAATGAATAAGATAAAATTAGGATCGATTTAAGATTATATTTGAACTAAATACTGATATTGCATTTAATAACAATGCACATTTCAATACTTATTAATAGCAAACTAAGATAGCAATTAACTATATTATAAAGCTATGTCCGGTTTGTTTTGAATCTAACTTCAAACGTAAAATATCTTACTGATTACGTTGAAAAAAATCGAATCTAATAAATGAAGACGGTGATTAATTTTCTTTACCATAACACATAAATATAATAGAAAAGACGTCAACACATTTGACAAAATCCGATGAGAATTACAAATATAACATTAAATATTTAAACTAAATGGAGACAGATGGTTTCCGTATAATAACGTTAGTATAAGTATATAGAAATCAATAAACTTTTAACACAATGTTTATAACCACAAAAGGAAGGTTGGGATTGATTTTTTGGTGGTTATGATCCTAAAGGTTTAGAAATGAGGGGCCAAAAAAAGGGCCCAAATAAGAATTTTTATAGTTTTCAGTCAATAACTTGTGTTTAAGTATAAAAATCTCTCTGGAATTATACCACAAGTTTCCATACTACAAATGGATGGTTATGGGGGGTTATTGCTCAAATCATTTAGCACTAAGGGGCAAAAAAGGGGAAACAAGTTTGTTTTTTCTGGTCAATGGACAATTTAGACAATTTAAAAGCAGTGTAAGAGAGGTAATCGAATTAACATTAAACGAATACTGTTATATATATGTTTGCTTACTTGATTACATCCCTTACACTGCTTGAAAATTATGTATTAAGAAATGATGATTGTCTTGAGATATGTAGCTGTAAATTTATTTTTAGAAGTTACTATTAATTTTTATGTTCTAATTCGCCAAGCTTAACCGAACATAAATTATTTAGTCAATAAAACTCAACACATGTATACTATAGGAATGAGCTCTCCTTGTGAGAAGCACACTTTAATACTTTATTATATTTCCTCCAAGCATCAATAAACCATTTCATATATTCATATTTCAATATTCATTCAAATGTTAATCTGCATCTAATAACTCATCCAAGAAAATCACACAAGTTTCCTCAATACACCAAAGTCCGTATCGGGACTCCATCCAACTAAAAATCAAAATCTACGACAATCTACAAAACACAATTAATACATTATTATTACAATTTATCTAGTCTCATCATTAAACTGTCTAACTCAAATCTATCAAATGGGTGGGGTTGGGTGGGATGGGGGATATGTATAACGAAACGGAAGGTATACTACCCGGAAAAGGCAAAACGTCGAATAACTGGTTATAAAAATATATATTATTTACAACAAAATTCTGCACGAGAATCACGATCATACCCTCGTACAAACGGGTAGGATACCTGCATTTCGACATACAATATCCAATAAAATCATACAATTAACAAACCAGGTATGAAACCATGTGCTCATCAACACGTGTTGAACATAAACAAACACATACATGTGCTTCCAATACTATTAATAAATATATATATTATTTTAACCATGACTGCATTTCATTTTATATTTTAGTATTCTATGATGTATTTAAATGAGTCGTTATTGTTGCTAACTCTATAAGAAACTAAAAAAAAATTTTCTTCAAATATTTTTTTTAGGGGATTAATATTCAACAGCATAGTGTATTGCTCAAATGCAATTTTTTCAAAGTTCATTAGACCACATTCATTCTGTTTCAGAAACTTTTGCTGTGTCAACTATTTAATCACAATCAAAATGCAGAGCTGTATCAATCTTGCATGTTGTGTCCATACTTGCCCCAACTGTTCAGGGTTCAACCTCTGCGGTCGTATAAAGCTGCGCCCTGTGGAGCATCTGGTTGCATCCTGTGTCGACCACTTAGTTATAGCTGACATCGTTTTCCTTTAATAAAACATAGTGCACACGAGTTGTTTACCTGTCATATACTTTTTTTTTTACAATTTTCATGGTGGTATCCTTTTTTTCAGAATATTGAAATGGCTACAGCTAGTGTATGTGGTCCATGTTTTGCTGAAAATAAAACGTTAAAGGCAACCAAGTTTTGTTCAGATTGTGAAGAAAGACTATGTTCCAGCTGCACTGAATCACATGACCGGTTCAAAGCATTCAAATCACATCACGTGATAGATTTGTCGTCTGTCGATAATAAGATTCCAATCTCTGTGACAAAATGCTGCCAAATCCATACGGAATTACTCCTGGATTATTTTTGCACAGATCATGATATCATTTGCTGTAGAGCATGCATTCCCAATGACCACAGGACATGTCAAAATATTTTACCATTAGAGTTTGCTTCTAAAAATGTGAAAACGTCTGCACTTTATACCGATGTTATACAGGAAATTAAACACCTTCTTGCAATATTGAATAAATTCAACGATAACAGGCAGTCCAATTTAGAATTACTTGCAAAGTCTAAATTAGCAATAACCAATCGGATAAGTGAATTAAAAGTCCAATTATTGAAACAAATAGATACACTTGAACTTGATCTTCACTCCACACTTTCGTCCTTCCAACTAAAACATGAAACTGGAATCAACAAACAAAAGGAAGAAATATCACAGATGATGGAGATCTTAAAATCAAAGGAAAATGAAATAGAAGTCTTGAAAGAGTGTGGTTCGAATAAACAATTATTTATAGCATTGCGTAAACAGGTATCTGATGTACAAACCGCAGCAGACCAAGTTCAGCAGATGATTTCCAGTTCACAAGAAGTCGATATATCTTTAGATGAATACAAAAATTTTAAGATGGAATTTTTTGGATCATTGTTAGAAAATATTAAACCATGTCAAATTCTATACAAAACGTTGAAATTTCAGCAGGCCCAGATCATGGCAGAACCAACCCATCGTATCCTTGGGTTTGAAAAGGACACTGATTTAAGATGCAATGATATATGTAACTTTCTAGATGTGGCAATCACAGAGGATAATAAACTGCTCGTGACTAATTATGTCCGATCAAATCGGAAACTATATGTCTACAGAGAGTGCAAAGAATACGAGGGAGAAATAACATTCACATATGATCCCAGAGGTGTTGCTGTGATCGCTGGTTCAGACAGAGCGGTGGTAACCCTTCCTAATAATAAATCGATACAATTTATAAACACAAAACAGATGAAAAAGGAGGTCAAAGTTAACGTTAAATTTGAATGTCTTGCTGTAAGTGCTGGACGTGACAACATTTACGTCAGTGGTAATAATGGTACTATCAAAACATTAGATACAAATGGGACAATTCTGCAGTCAATCAACCATGGAGAAACAGATATTTATTTTCTGTTATACGATGATATTCACGAGCAGTTTATTGTCAGATGTGATAACAAACTATCTTGTGTAAAATTAGATGGAACACTAGTATTCAGTATCGATGTTTCAGGTAGAGCAGGAGTAACATTTGATCGTCAGGGCGACATTTACTTCGGAAATTATCACACCAACAACATACAGAGAATATCACCAGACGGGAAAAACTGTGAACAAATGCTGAACCAGGACAATGGCATACACTGTCCATATGGAATGTGTTTTAACAATGACTTTACAAAACTATTTGTTGTTAATAACAATTGCCGGTCTGTAGACGTGTACAAATGCAAATAATTTATAAAATGTAAACGAAGAAGTATAACCATATTGAATATTGCTTGTAGTGATTTAAAATGCAAGAATATGCATAGTATTGATTAAAACTCACATAAAAGGACACGTGATGATTTTTGCCACTTGATTATATATATTTTAATGTTATCAGAATTGTTTCCCGTAAATATCTACATTGTATGTGGGGTTCATGTTGCTAAGTCTGGTTTGTGTACTACTGTTTGTCTGTTTTCTATTTTTAGCCATTGCGTTGTAAGTTTATTGTGACTTATGAGTTTGAATGTTTCTTTGTATTTTTCGCCTCTCTTTTACAGAGATTTTGCTCCTAGATAGAAGATTATTAAGAAAGACATTTTTACTTATTATAAAATTGAGAATAAAATATTTTTGTTTTGCTCATACATCTATATGGCTGTCATATAAGTTTGAGATTCAGATAGCTATTAAACCGGGTTTAATCCACCATTTTTTACATAAGGACCTGCCTATACCTAGTCAGGAATATGACAGTTGTTTTCAATTCATTTGATGTGTTTGAGCTTTTGATTTTGTTATATGATAAAAAAATCTTGTCGTTTTGAATTCTCCTTGTTTTTCTTCTATACAAATTGGCAAGCAATTTAACAAAATACTGAAAAAGACGAAGAAACTATTCAACAATAATCAGACATCTGCATAAAATATCAGCAAATATTTAAAAATGAATTAAACCAAAAACTATCAAAAATCTATCGTAAACGCCATATTCTTGAAATATTGACAATCATTTAGGTATGGCATATGACAACTGCTTATGAGGTTTATGATTGCGATAGACTCATGTGATAGGTTACACCTTTTATCCCTTATACATCATGATCGTAGTGCAGACACAACTGTTGTTACACTACTTACCTAGATCACTTAAGAATTTATAAACACCACAAAGATGACAAAGTTGAACAAAATTGAAATCGAATTTAAATGTTATGGTATTATAGCCACTGAAAATGACATAATTTACTTTGAAGAGTCGCATTATCAATCCATAATACATCAATAGGAAAATTCGAAAAACAATTGAATCAGATTTTACTCATATACTTTATATGATACAGTAATACTATTACCAGCTTCATGTTGGAACAAGCTCATATGTGTCAGTTCAAGTGGAACATTAGTATACAGTAAGGGTATCGCATCAATTGTTCAAGGCTTAACAAATGACAGACAGATTTACACCTAGGATGGTGGCAAAACAACAACATACAGACTGTCATCAGATCGAAAATAAAACCGGAAGAAATGCTGAGAAGAGATGATTTTGTTTTCGAGTGTCACTTTTGTAGCCGAAACGGACGTCTGGCTCTTATACAAATTTTCAATCCTGGTATCTATGATGAGTGTATTTTCAACTGTTCTTATATGGAATTTGTTTTGACAATGACTTTACAGCACTCAACATGTATGTTATCAATAACTTAAACACTTCCGTATACATATGTGTATACAAGTGTAAACATTTACATTTGAAATCAACATGAATGAAATGTAATTTCCATAACAACGAATAACTAACAAAAGACGTTGTTTTAAATTCTGTAATTTTGTTCATTTTTCAATAATTTAATTTCGCAATAACATAAAAAATTTGGTTCACACTTTAAAATAACACACTACGCGGGTTATTCAGTGTGCACCACATTTTTTTTTATGTTATTTCTTCATATTAGAAAAAGTACGGGAGGTATGTACTGGTTTTAACAACCCAGAATATATTTTTCGTTTTGTTGACAGTTCTGTTTAAAGGCAACAATACCACACCGCTGTTCAAAAATCATAAATCGACTAAAATAAAACAAATCTGGCTTTTAAATCAAAACCGATGGAAACACACCAACAATAAGAGGGATACATAGGAACAAAAGGAACACCAAAATAAAACAAAATAAAACCACACAGAAACGGACTATTTGATAACAACTGCCGTATTATTGATTTGGTACAGAACATTTCAAGAAAGAATGTTAAAACACTACTACGCGACAGAAACAAACAAACACACAAGAACACCTACAATATCAATACGTACAAACAGACAACATGCAAACTGCAGAACAACAACGAACATATTTCATCAACGCTACGTGGAATTCATTCCTGATTGATTGATCATCGGTTGCTGCAAGAGTTTTTTGTTAGATTTACAGTGAGTGTTACATATTTTTTTACAAGAGTCATTTGTTATCTGCATTCCAACGGTTATGTGTTTAAGCATCAATGTAACAAGTGAACACCCACCTTTATCAAAGAAGGTACTTCAACTACAAGACGGGTGCAGTACATGAATTACTTTATTTGTATAGAAGAGATTATGCTTTGTATAGAACATTTTGCATGAACCATTTTACCCTTTTTTTGACGAATGTGAACAAAATACACGAAAGATAAAAGGAATCATCAATTCAACCAGAAAGTAGAAAAACAAAATCGCTTACCATGCATGAACAGCTCTTAACAAAATCCACGAATAAGCTTAAGACGTACCACAAATGGTATATAAGGTACTGACTCATCCTCCTCTTTTTCTATGTTTACTATAGGTAGTAACGTAAATCATAGATTGTTGATGAGTTTTTTTTAAAATAGTGACCATAACAGATAAAAGGCATGAGTAGATGTACATATTGCTATATTCAAAATGTACTGTTTAATTACAGGAGCTCGCTGACTCCTATAAGCAGGTCAAGTTATTGCCTTGGAATGTAGATCAAGTCATCGAATGACGGAAGTATCAATTTATTTGCTCTGGCTACGTCACAAGACTCATTACTGCATGTATCTACAGTCATACTATTTTGGCGGAGATTAAGTTAAAACTGAACTCATCAATTAAAGACTTAAACAACAAACTCTCAATATGCTCATTTATACAAGCATCTACAATGAAATCACAAGTACAGATATTCAAACCATAGTTCATTTGATGGTACACAATTCATTTTAGGAGTATTTAACCATATTCTTTCTATAACAAATATATATTACACAAACAATTCAGGTATATGACACTTGTTATTTATTCGTTTGATGAGATGTTTAGCTGGCTATACAACCAGGTACAGTCCACCATTATCTACGTGAAAATATGCATGTACAAATCAAGTTTAGCTAGCTATAAAACCAGGTTTACTTCACAATTTTCCACATAAGAAAAAAATCGTTGATAAGTGTTTTTTTTCTTTTTTCCTCGAATAGATTATTTTTTCTATTGAAACCAAAAACATGTTTGTCCTATTCAGGAAAATAAAATATTTCAAAATCATTTCGAACGGCAAGTGAAATTTCATGAAGATTAAATAGCTCAAAAACACCCGTCCGCTATTTAAACAAAATAAAAGAGAGAAAGTATGTTTTAGAATACCCCATGGTTGATTGCACCTTTTCTAACACAAAGTATTTCTGACTGTTTTTTTTTAGAATTTCCCCAATACGACAATTGCGATATTTACAAAATGATTTAGTGTGTCTAATGTAAAATTTATTTTCAAAATAATGTTAGTTCATTCTATCATACTACGTACAATTACATCATTTTTAACCTGGATCACACCGTATACAATAATTAATGTTAATTAACATATTGCTGCAAATATATTAGAAAAAAAATCTACAGAAAAACATCGCTATCGTTTAATACATTGTTTTGGATTGACGGTTTATTTTTACACTTTGAGAATGCCCAAGATTTATATGCTACCTGTTATTGTAATTGTAATCCGCAAATGTCTATTAACATGATTAAGAGTAGAAATCATCTTAAAGTAGTAGCATTTTGTTCTAGACTTCACTGAAATAATCAATATATCTCGACTATATTGATACAATTATGGAAAGTGACAGACTAGGCGGTTCATAGCTTATCATAGTTAAGAAATTATCATAGCTTGTTTTTCATAGTTATGTATAATTTGATATAGGGTCAAAGTAACTTTTATAGATTGAATTAACAGTAATACCTAGACAAAACATTATATTTTTAAATATTTTATTTTAATCAATTATCACAAGAAATATACTTTGTTTCATACAGCTTTCCATACAACGAACTTGAACTTTGTTCAGAAATCTGAAATCAGGAAAGTTTGTAATGCAGTCTTCGAGAAACTATTATAACTTGTAATAAATATACAGCTGCTACTGTTATTATTTTGTTGTTATATTATAATCAATGTTACGACACAATGTGCAGATATATAGGTTGAAAGTGTTGAAACCGAAAGTAGATTTCAAATTTAGCCACATCCTTTCTCTCTTTAAATTCTTGTAATTGTATCACAATATAATTATAATTTTTGAAGTAAACAATTTTCAAACATTTAAATTCGTACGGTAAAAGGACTTAGTAATTACAGCTGTCTTAATTGTACATTCACTTATTTCTATTCGGGAAGACATATAGTTTGTTACATACGACTTTCCATACAATAAACCTGTTCAGACATCTTAAATCGGGTAAGTGTGTACGGACTGTTGTCTTCAAGAAGCTATTATAACTTATAAAAAGTGTACATCTGCCACTGTCATTATATTGTTTTCTAAAAACGGTATATGGTTTTAAGTCTTTAGCGTTATTTTTAATGTTATCATCATTGTAATGACTCAATGTGGATATATATATAGGTTGACAGTTGGAACCGAAAGTAAATTTATTAAATTTAACAATTTCCCTTTCTTCTTTACATTCTTGTAATTGTATCACAATAATATATTTGAAGTAAACAATTTTCATACATTAAATCCGTCTGTTAAGGGAGCTACCATTTGATTTTTATGGGGGGGGGGGCTAGGATGAAATTTGTAAAAAATAGGCAGGACAGGAGTTTTGAGTAAAAAAAAGGCAGCATGAGACACTTGCAAAAAAAAAGTCAGGACGACAATTTAGGTAAAAAAAGTCAGGATAAACTAAAAAAAAAAAGGCAGGACCGAACAGAGTGAAAAATAAAAAGGCAGGACAGAGATTACAGCTAAAAAAAAATGCCGGACAAAAGTTTTCATCCTAGCCCCCCATAAAAATCAAATGGTAGCTCCCTAAAGTTGGTATACATACTTTTAATGTTAATGTTGTTTACCTTGCCATATCAATATATATTAATAAAATGCACTGTGTGAAAATTGCGAGTCGATGAAAATTACCAATTGAAAACTATTATCCGGCATCTGAAAAGGTTTGTTCCATTAAGCATGTTCAGAAAAGGGGATGTTGCATTACAACTTTATGTTTTACTTACAGCAAAGGGTTGCAGCAGTGATTCTAGGATAATCGGATATTGTAAGTACTTTGCTTCAGATTTAATTACCAGTCCCTATATATTCTAGGATAATCGGATATTGTAAGTACTTTGCTTCAGATTTAATTACCAGTCCCTATATATTCTAGGATAATCGGATATTGTAAGTACTTTGCTTTAGATTTAATTACCAGTCCCTATATATTCTAGGATAATCGGATATTGTAAGTACTTTGCTTCAGATTTAATTACCAGTCCCTATATATTCTAGGATAATCGGATATTGTAAGTACTTTGTTTCAGATTTAATTACCAGTCCCTATATATTCTAGGATAATCGGATATTGTAAGTACTTTGCTTCAGATTTAATTACCAGTTCCTATATATTCTAGGATAATCGGATATTGTAAGTACTTTGCATCAGATTTAATTACCAGTTCCTATATATTCTAGGATAATCGGATATTGTAAGTACTTTGCTTCAGATTTAATTACCAGTCCCTATATATTCTAGGATAATCGGATATTGTAAGTACTTTGCTTCAGTTTTAATTACCAGTCCCTATATATTCTAGGATAATCGGATATTGTAAGTACTTTGCTTCAGATTTAATTACCAGTCCCTATTTATTCTAGGATAATCGGATATTGTAAGTACTTTGCTTCAGATTTAATTACCAGTCCCTATATATTCTAGGATAATCGGATATTGTAAGTACTTTGCTTCAGATTTAATTACCAGTCCCTATATATTCTAGGATAATCGGATATTGTAAGTACTTTGCTTCAGATTTAATTACCAGTTCCTATATATTCTAGGATAATCGGATATTGTAAGTACTTTGCATCAGATTTAATTACCAGTTCCTATATATTCTAGGATAATCGGATATTGTAAGTACTTTGCTTCAGATTTAATTACCAGTCCCTATATATTCTAGGATAATCGGATATTGTAAGTACTTTGCTTCAGATTTAATTACCAGTCCCTATATATTCTAGGATAATCGGATATTGTAAGTACTTTGCTTCAGATTTAATTACCAGTCCCTATATATTCTAGGATAATCGGACATTGTAAGTACTTTGCTTCAGATTTAATTACCAGTCCCTATATATTCTAGGATAATCAGATATTTTAGGTACTTTGCTTCAGAATTAATTACCAGTCCCTATATATTCTAGGATAATCGGATATTGTAAGTACTTTGCTTCAGATTTAATTACCAGTCCCTATATATTCTAGGATAATCGGATATTGTAAGTACTTTGCTTAGATTTAATTACCAGTCCCTATATATTCTAGGATAATCGGATATTGTAAGTACTTTGCTTCAGATTTAATTACCAGTCCCTATATATTCTAGGATAATCGGATATTGTAAGTACTTTGCTTCAGATTTAATTACCAGTCCCTATATATTCTAGGATAATCGGATATTGTAAGTACTTTGCCTCAGATTTAATTACCAGTCCCTATATATTCTAGGATAATCGGATATTGTAAGTACTTTGCTTCAGATTTAATTACCAGTCCCTATATATTTCATCAGTCAGTCATTTATGAATCACACGAAAACTTCAAATGCAAATTTGAGATAATAATCTTTGTTGGTGTATTTTTGGCATTTTTGTGTACATTACTGACATACGTTTTTTTTTATTCTTTTGCATTAACAGGAAAAAATAGTGCAGTTATTTATTTGTAAATAGTTTAATTCTAACCTTGTATTGATGAAAAGATCTAAGAAATTATGTAATTGGCCAGGAAATGCAGTTTTGCAATGAGAGTTTGAAGCCCAATACAAATATGACAAAAATTCAAAACTTTAAAAACTCTAGGAATAATACATTGCGAACAAATTAGGTAAAGAACCGCGGACTTGGGCCTGGTTATTAGGAGCATACAGTCATGTAGTCTAAGACAACATTTTAAAAAGAATTGTTTTTATTTGCATTTTTGCATTTTTGCGCCTATCCCAAATCAGAAGCCTCTGGCCTTTGTTAGTCTTGTATTATTTTAATTTTAGTTTCTTGTGTACAATTTGGAAATTAGTATGGCGTTCATTATCACTGAACTAAAATATATTTGTCAAGGGGCCAGCTGAAGGACGCCTCCGGGTGCGGGAATTTCTAGCTACATTGAAGACCTTTTGTAGACCTTCTGCTGTTTTTTTTCTATGGTCGGGTTGTTGTCTCTTTGGCACATTCCCCATTTCCATTCTCAATTTTAATTTAAATTATGTTTAGCTGTATTTATTTCAAAATATAAAATTTTTGAGTAAAAAGGTAAAATAAAAAAAATAAAAAAATCCGAGCAAAATTCAAAACGAAAAGTCCCTTTAGACTTATATCTCGAATTTGACTTATACAGTCATCTCAGTACCAGAATTTATGACAAACGAGACGATTTTAATTTTGAAACTATAAAGGAGTAGGGCCACGAAGGGTCAAAAATGGCCCTGTCTTAGAAATTGACTAAATTACTCCAGAATGATCCCTTACTAGGGTAGTTTATAAATTGATAACCATCAGACTTGTAACTCTGTCTGTATAATTTTCCTGAACGTCAGAAAAGACCATGGTGAAATCCTATTTTAACAATTTGTGCGTTACGTCAAAATTGTTTTTCTTGACGTTCTTATACTAATATAATCATTTCACCACAAGTATTATTTTGCAAAGTATTTCTTGAATCTCATACACATAGTTCGTTCTTTATATAAATATTAATAAAAATTTACTAAAAGCCGGACAGATTAAAGTGGCAAACAATGCTCCAATTACATTAAGTACAATTGCACCGAAAACTCGTTTTCGGCTTTGATATTCACGAAATAGAAATTGCAGACAAACAAATTTCTATAGCAATATACCAACTTCACCTGCATAGGGGCTATATATTTCCCAACTTATCCAATATTCAAGAGCTTGCAGCTCTTACTCAGACTTTGTAAAACTTCACCAGTGTCTGAGCAGAAAATTGATGAACCAGGGGTATGTCAAAGAACGTCTCATCCTTTTTCTAAAAATGTTCACCGGAAGGTACCAAGACCTGGTTGATAAATATTCCGTATCAACTTCACAAATAATACATGATCTTGATGTATATATTTTGCGTATTGATGTTGATGATCATCTTAACAACGTGTTATACTGTTCTTTCATTTGTCTTTGTTCTATTACTAATATTAATTTTACTGTTGGATTGTATTATGTAATATCCATTAAACGTGGCTCGTTACTTAAACATCCCGTCAATGTGAAGTTAGTATCTTTCATTTTTTTGCTGATGTGTTTTGTATATTTGAATTTTTGTGTTTCCTTGGTTCTTATAACGTGACTCTGTACTTTAAAAGATCCCGTCAGTATGATATTGTTCTATTATAAGTCGTTATGATATATTTCTATAATTAATTAGAAAATACGTTGAACCACAAACGTCAAAATTATTCAATCGCGTATTGGAATGAACTATTTGTGGATTCTTATAAATTCTATATAACTTTTGGACCATTTTAAATCTCGGTCTATTTCTGAAATTAATTCTTTCACACTTTTGATTATTAAACCCTTTATGCTGACATTGCCCATGTGAAATTTGAGAATTGTTTGTATAATCATTGAGCGACAAAAATTTGACGTATATAATTTTCCGACGTCAGATACGCGAATCAATGAATGTGTTTGTAGATATATGTTCTTGTGTTCTGCTAAATTGTTCCTTTTAAAATTGTTACACGATGATGACTGCTGTACCCATATTTTGACTCTATTATTTATAATGTCTGTTTGTAAATGTAACGGAATTTGATGAGACTGTCAACATTGTGAGAGGTTTAGCGCTATAGAACCAAGTTTAATCCACCAGTTTCTACATTTGTATATGCCAATATGACTTATACCAAGTCAGGAATATGACAGTTCTTGTCCATTCGTTTTATATGTGTTTTTTCATTTGAATTTGCCATGTGATTATGGACTTTCCGATTGGATTTTCCTCTGAGTTCAGTATTTTTGTGATTTGACTTTTTTGCTAATCATATGACAAAATCAAAAGCTCCAACACATAAAATGAAATGATAGCAATTGTAATATTTCTGACTTATAACAGGGATGTTATTATGTAGAAAATGGTGGATTCAACCTGGTTTTATTGCAAGCTAAACCTCCTACTTACTGGTATATGAAAGTCGCGTAAAATTCATTTACATTCACAACGATATGTGAACAAAACAAACAGACATTAATAAGTAAAAATGTAAAAAATAATAGTACAGCAGTCAACATTGTGTAATAATCTTAATCGCTATAAAACAAACACATATATCATTAAAGAAAACATAAAGGCATCTACTTGTATTTTTGTCCATCTGATGAGTTAAGCCTTTTTCAAGTGATTTTTATAGTTTGTTCTAATGTTGTACTGTTATACCATTGTCCCAGGTTAGGGGGAGGGTTGGAATCCCGCTAACATGTTTAATCCCGCCACATTATTTATGTATGTGCCTGTCCCAAGTCAGGAGCCTGTAATTCAGTGGTTGTCGTTTGTTTATGTGTTACATATTTGTTTTTCGTTCATTTTTTTACACAGTTTGACGTACAATGAGTGATCATATTTTCCTTGTGATGTTTTATATTAAAACTATCAATTTGTTGATATAAATATACTAGTAGCACTTTACTGATTTTAGTTATGTTTGTTAGTACTCTTATCATATCTGATTTAGTGATGTATGAGTTGTTGATGTCTGTGTAATTTTGGTCTTTTGTGGATAGTTGTCTCATTGGCAATCATACCACATCTTCTTTATTGTATACAGACAAAGCACATCTAATTTAGCATAAACGAAAGACAGGAAGACAAATATTTTTCATAGCACAATAACACAATGACGGGATACATAAGTACCGAGCCTCGTCAAATGGATATGACCAAACATAGACTTACAAGTAAATGTAATTTTTTAAGACAACTTAAAACCACTATTACTAAAGTAATATATAAGGAATATGACAGTTGTTGTCCATTCTTTTCGTGTGTTTATTGCAATTTGATTACGGACCTTCAGTTTTAGAATTGCCTCCATTTTTATTTATTTTTTAACTTTTAATACGTTATAGGCGAGTGTAATATTTGAAAAAGATGTCTAGTTAAGGACTTTAATGCACCCACCTAACACACGGCTAATTTTTTTTTTAAATGAAAGAATAATGATTAAACTTTGATGTTTGCCCGGTCGTCACAAAATTGTACTGTGCAGTTTTTGTAAAATTGACGTTTATTTCAGAAATTATATGAAAATTATAAAATTACGACATGTTTTTCAAGCAAAGGAAATAAGTCGTATCTCTTCTTTTAGACAGAATTATTAAGTGAATTAGATTCTTAAAATAATGAAAAACAAAATTTATAACTGTAACTCCGCATGCTTTTACATTCCTTCTAAATATTTGACATTTTGTACCAAAATTTTCATAATCCCGACCTTTTCGGATCTACAATTAAATTTTTATTAAATGTTTTTGCTCTCTATCCGTTTTAGAACACACCAAATTACTCGTCAGTTATCGTTTTTTCATTCAAGATCAAGACTTTATCTCAACATTTCTTAAAATCACGAATTTCTGTAATTTTATGATGTTGGGTAAAATCACTTTAATTTCCGGAATCCCTTATCTATTTCGTTATCGTTTTTTACTGAATATATTAGTCGATTTCCGTGTACTTAATAGTGCTTTTAGAGTACGATAAATCATATTTAAACGGCGCTATTTCTATCTTTAACTTCAGTGTAGCTTAAATAGATATAAAATCGTCCGAAATAAAGATCAAATCAAAGTAAAACATAGTTTTTGAGTTCTGTAGAATTCACCTCTTTCTAAATAAGGAATCGTATCGGAAAATTTTAGAAAAATCTTCTGAGTCGTGTCAAATTTTCACTGTCCAGTTCACAATGAAACCCTTCCTTTGCTAAAAAGCCAAAAACAATATCGATTTATTGAAACAGATGCATAGTCTGTCATGTATTTACTACATAGCAACTATGTAGTTAAAAACTTAAATGAAGATACAGTTGTATTGCCGCAGTTGGAAAACGAAAAGATAAAGTTTACAGAAGACTGGTCGATGAATATGAAAAAAATGAAAACATCCCATTTGAAAATACAAAATATCATAAGAGTTGCTATAAATATTTCAAAAGTAAGCACAACCTATCATCTTCTGTTTTGTCTGTACAAAGACTTTGTACTACATGTACCAATTCTACCGACCAGTCTCTTCTCATATATCAACGAGGGCAGTAGATCTACAACTCATTCTGATTTGTCTGTCTGTATATTTCGCAAATGTATAAAGCCTATAAGCAAGTTACACAACTTCATAAGGTATCCTCTGAGGAGCAAACTCAAGCTGTTTTGAGTGTAACTACATATATCTCCTACAATGATCTGATTTACAAAATAACTCATGATAATTTTACTATTAAATCTTTTTAGCATCGAGCTTGCATCGCTAAGGGAGCTACCATTTGATTTTTATGGGGGGGGGGGGGGGGCTAGGATGAAAAATTTTGTCCTGCATTTTTTTAGCTGTAATCTCTGTCCTGCCTTTTTATTTTTCACTCTGTTCGGTCCTGCCTTTTTTTTTTTTAAAACCCTCCCGCACTTTTTTTTTCAAAACAGATTTTTTTTAATTTTTTTATATTCCCGCTTCCTGCATCCGGAAATGTAATCGTGTCCATTTCCCGCACCGTTTTTTTGTATATATTATAAAAAGATATCAACATTTGTTTTAAAATCACAGTCTGAGCAGTGACTGCGAAACTGGTTGCAAGCACTTTATGCATCTACTAGTATTTTACGGAAGCAGATATAGGGTAGAGTTGTAATCCAATCACCATTATCTAAAAACATTTCACTGGAATCAATTGAAATTATGCCATCTGCTTTAAAAACATTTCTGTATTGTCTTAAGCTTTTAGATGATGACACATCTGCGGCAGTTAATAAAGCGTACGATATTCCTATTGACAAAGTTCTTAGACGTATGGCTTTAGTAGAATGTATATTATCTATAAATAGTTTTTTTACTCTTTTTCATTTAGGTTTATCACTACAAATGCACCGTATTTATGGACACACCTTTGATAACTATCAACAAGTTTGACTAATCAGGAGATTAGAAACAATCAAAATGGGGCATCCATTCTACATGGCATTATTTTTCTTCTGGGGGTTAAAATTGATGTCGACCTAACTACAGAAACAATAACAGATCTCCGTATGACTTTGGTTGGCTAAAAGGCAACATCGGTCCGGTATGATGTCATTCAACTTTCTACAATATTTGATATGTTCACGCATTGGCATAGGTATAGGGGGAGGGTTGAGATTTCCAAAAACATATTTTACCCCGCCGCAATTTTGCGCCTGTCCCAAGTCAGGAGCCTCTGGCCTCCGTCCATTATCATTTCAAACTAGTACATTTTTGTGTAGGGGCCAACTGAAGAACGCCTCCAGATTTGGGAGTTTCTTGCTGCATTGACGACCCATTGGTGGTTTTTGGCCGTTGCCTGCTTTAAAGCGCGTTGGTGTCTCTTTGACAAATCCCTCATGTCCATTCCAAATTTTTAATTCAATCTGTATATAGTAGATCTTGTGTCCGCTTTGAGCAAAACCTCTACTGTACTGATATATGCCCATGCCAAGGAAGTTGTCTTTGTATGGATATGTTGTCCGATAAGAATGATGAGATTACAAGTTTAAATGAAGCTATAATATTCCGATATCGCAATATTCCGACACCTAAATGGTCCAACATCCCATTGGTCCGACATTTCGATCATTTAGGTTATACGCTAACGGGATTTTAACATCAGAAAGCCAAATAAAAGGTTCAATATTAGGATAGCCTTGTCCTCCGTTTGAAGCGGTGAAACAAGATAAAAAGAAAGTAATACTTAGTGCCAAAGTAGCCGAACGTCATCACTAGCGTAATTTAAAAAGAGTACAAACTACTTTGTCAAGTGTTGTTTGATAAATTATATATCTCAAGATACACGGTGGCCGACTGAAGTAAAATCAAACACAGTTTGACGTACAATGAGTGATCATATTTTCCTTGTGATGTTTTATATTAAAACTATCAATTTGTTGATATAAATATACTAGTAGCACTTTACTCATTTTAGTTATGTTTGTTAGTACTCTTATCATATCTGATTTAGTGATGTATGAGTTGTTAATGTCTGTGTCATTTTGGTCTTTTGTGGATAGTTGTCTCATTGGCAATCATACCACATTTTCTTTTTTATATATCAACATATTGCACTACAATAATAAAAGAAAATCTGCTCTATGGTTGTCTGATCTTGAAGCGGTTGGCAGGCTTTCAAACTAACAGGAGACCATACGCTTCCTCAGGTTTAATGAACAGCTCATCATGGGACTTTTCTAAACAATTAAAAATACGTCATATGTTATATTTTCCTCTTGCTTCAAATTTGTTTCGGATTATTTATATCAAATTTGCAGATATATGTTTGTAAATCAAATGATATGGAGGTATTATAAGATTTAGATAATGCAATGGCGACTACAGATACATTTGTGTGACTTAAATGGTTGATTTTCAAAGACTCCGAGAGAAAACGTTCTGTAACATGTGTTACCGTTAAAATCAACCAAAATTAATTAATATTATGATAGAAATATATTTTCCCAACAGTAATACAGCATTCCTATAAAATTGTTTTGTTTTTACATTTGTTTTGACTCGATTTTACAACTGGAAGTATCCGTGAATTGAAATTGCACCCATGACCTTTGACCTCGATTTAAAAAAAAAATGCACCATAATTTCTTTTGACGACCGGGATATTTAGAAAGTACACATTCTTAGCTTTCCAGTGATATATAATTTAGCCGTGTGTTAGGTAGGTGCATTAAAAATGTAAATTTGGCTCTCATATCACTCGCCTATTATTGAGATAATAAACAATGTCGGTTACTAGAATCTATAAGTAAGAATCATCGTGCATTATCTGTAAAGTTGTGACGGAATATTTATCAACAAGGTATTCCTATCTTCCGGTGTACCTATTTTGAAAAAAAAGACGAGACGTTCTTTGATGTACTACTGATTCGTCAACTTTCTGCTCTGACACTGGTGATGTTAAATCAAGAATGAGTAGCAGCTGAAAACTCTTGAGTTTTGAAAGGAACATCCCATATGCAGGTTAAGTTGATATATAGTCCGAGATTACTCTGACGTCCAACGGCTGTTTTGCCAGACAAGCTGGGGCCGTAGGACGTCAGAGCACGTCCCATATCAAAAAGTGGATATTTGCCCACCCAAAATAAATGCGCTGCTTCGTCGCTTCTGATACCGACTGACGGCCTTGGAATTATATAAATCGGGCATCAATATGTTCATTTTTCATTTATCTCTTCATTAATGTAAGTTTCACCTACCTGCCAACCTTTATTTTTCCATATTTTAACAGTTTTCATAGAGTACCATCGATTTCGGCATTTTGACTTTCACTTTCAAATGGACGTCATGTTACGAGAGAGTTTCGTGGTCTCGAGACTCAAAATATGCAAATATTTATATTTTTTCACCTCCTTTATAGGAGATCGATGTTTAACATTTAGTTGCCAACCACGATTTTTTACCTCCTTTACAGGAGATCGGTATGAAGCATTTAGTTCCGACCACGTTACAATCGGAAGCTCTCGGACATTTAGATAACTTGCATCGTAAATGAACGAGGTGTTACATTATGGTCATTTGCATAAATCATCACTATTTTCTCGTGGTCACGTGATAATCTTTGAAAATGAATGACAAAATCCCGAAATCGATGGGTCACTGTGAAAACTGTCTAATTATGAGAAAATAAAGGTTGGCAGGTAGGTGAAACTTACATTAATGAAGAGATAAATGAAAAATGAACAGATTGATGCCCGATTTATATAATTCCAAGGCCGTCAGTCGGCACCAGAAGCAACGAAGCAGCGCATCTATTTTGGGTGGGCAAATATCCACTTTTTGATATGGGACGAGCTCTGACGTCCCACGGCCCCAGCTTGTCTGGCAAAACAGCCGTTGGACGTCAGAGAAATCTCGGACTAGTTAGTATACTGCTACTTAGGTGGGGAAATTGATATTTATAAGATTAGAATCGTCTTGTTTGTCATAGATTCTGGTAATGAGCTGACCGCTCATGTCAAATTCAAGGTATAAATCTAAAAGTAAGGCAGCGGAATCCTGAAACTTTAACTGAAGGGTACATTTCCTTTGTTGTTCAGATGATAAGTACCAGTTTTTGTTGTAACAAACTTCCGGTAACAGGTGCGATCTAAAATGTCCAAAAGGTATATCTTATTTTTCAACACAAGTCAGACTTTGACATGAAATGATTGCCACTTTATTTGAACTTTAAACTAAGAAGCCATTGATTTATTGTTTCAAAATGATATCAGAATTTAACATAAAAAATCACGGGATTATGAATTAGTGCCTTTAATTTATTACCACAATTTTCAGTCAGTGTTGTTATATTTAGTTTTTGTCTATAGTTTAAAAAAAAAAACCACACCTTACAAAAGCAGGTACTTATACATCCTCGGCTTTCAAATATTTGGCTTAGAGCGTTCTCGATGAAGGTAAATCCAGAAACTTAAGGAGGCTCGAGGGTATGAAAAATTCAGAAAAAAAAATAAATATTTTATTTTTCATTACAAATTCGATTTGTTACTTTATGAGTTGTTACTTTATCATATGGTACAAAAATCATTCAAAAAATCAATTCGTTTTGACCCCAGATGACTTTTGAAGACCTGTTGGTGACCTTCTGCTGTTGTTTTTTCTATGGTCTGGTTGTTGTCTCTTTGACACATTCTCCATTTCCATTCTCAATTTTATTCATTCATTTGCATTGTTTGAAAGTCAAGGTTAATCACTCTGATACTTAAACTATGTTGTGTTCTTTTGCTGGAATGTTATCCAACTGACCAATATGCTGAAGTAAATTTAAATTTCGTTTTCTTGTTTATAACTAAAAGAAAATTAAGAGTTTTCAAATGATGTTTTCAAATGATCCCTTTTCTATAATACTTAATAATAAAACAGATCCAAATCATCAAAACGCTACATAAGGGACATTTATTGATTTTATATATTAAAGATATGTAAAAAAAAAAGTAAAATATTTTATGTTGTTAACAAACGTTAATAACACTTTATTGTTTCAGACTACTTAAATGGCTTCAGGGAGTTTATGTGATCCGTGCACTGGGGAAAATTTATCAGTACCAGCAACAAAATATTGCCCTGACTGTGAAGAGCGACTATGTCCAACCTGCACTGAATCACATACACGATTCAAAGCATTCAAATCTCATCAAGTGATAGATTTGTCTACCGTCGCTTCTGATATCCCAATATCTGCGAAAAAAATCTGCAATGTCCATACGGATATGCTCTTGGATTATTACTGCACAGATCATGAGATCGTTTGCTGCAGAGCTTGCATCCCTAAAGACCACAGGAAATGTGAAAACGTTCTGCCTTTGGAACATGCCTCCAAAGATGTAAAAAAATCGGCACTATTCACCGACGTTATGCAGGACATAAACCAGCTCATTACAACATTAAATAAGTTACACGATAACAGAGAATCAAACTTACTACGACTTTCTAAAACCAAATCAGTTATAACCAATCAAATCAGTGAAGTCAAATCCCGATTATTGAAACAAATAGATGATGTAGAACGCGATCTTCAAACTGAACTATCGTCTCTCCAACGAAAAAACGAGACCGAAATTAGCATACAAAAAGAAGAAATAGCAAAGGTTCTGTACAGATTAAAAACAAATCAGAACGAAATTGATTTTCTGAAAGATCATGGCTCAAATAATCAGCTTTTTTACGCTTTACACCAACATGTATCAATCATCAAAAGCGCGGAAGTAAACGTCCAGAAGATGGTATCCAGTTCACATGAAATTGATATAGCCTTTGATGCAAAGAAAGATATCAGGATTGATTTGTTTGGACAACTTTCGGAGATCGTTAAGCCTTGTCAAGTTCAATACAAATCAAAGAAATTTCAGCAGGCCCAGATCATGACAGAAAAAATAAAACACATTGTCAAGTTTGAAAAGGATACGGAAGTAAAACTCAAAGCTGGGATGAAAAAACTCCACGATCTGTCTATCACAGTCGACAATAAGCTGCTCCTGACTAATTGGTCATCATCAGATCCCAAACTTTATGTCTACAGAGACTGTAAAGATTATGAGACAGAGATAATACTTTCTTCTAAACCTCATGGTGTTGTTGTGATACATGGTACAGACAGAGCTGTTGTTACCCTTCCTGACGAGGAATCGATACAATTTATAAACACGGCAAATATGACAAAGGACGACAAAGTTAAAGTTAGTTTTACATGTTATGGTATCACTGCTGGACGTGACAGAATTTACGTTGGTGGTAAGGATGGTACTATCAAAGTATTAGACACTAATGGGACAATTCTAAAACTAATTAAACAAGGATCTGGGGATATTTACTTTCTTGTATACGATGATTGTCATGAGCAGTTTTTTGTGAGGAGTTTTAAATTAGATGGAACTCTAGTATACAGTAAGAAGGTTTCGGGTACAGCAGGAGTAACACGCGATAGACAAGGAAACATTTATTACGGCGGTTACCATTCCAGTAACATACAGAGAATGTCATCAGATGGCGAAAACTGTGAAGAAATGCTTAATGAAGACGATGGCATTGACCGCCCATATGGAATGTGTTTTAACAATGACTTCACAAAACTGTTTGTTATTAATAATGTCAACACGTCTTTGTTTGTATATAATTGTAGATATTGATTGTGTATTACTGGTGTTGTTAGAAAATAAAATTATATATTGATTATAGTAAGGACGATTACAAATATGATTTGTTGTATTTTATCTTTAGCTCGTATAGAAAGGTATCGTATTGAAAATGAATGCACGAAATGTAACGAAAAGATAATGACTATATGATATAAATCAAAACATGATCAAAAGTTTTTCTGTAATATTTATCCTGATTATCAGCTTGACATCTATAATTTCATTTTGAAGTTTTCCGAAAAATCAAAGTCACTTCGAAAGTAACAAAAAGGCAACTATATTTACTTTAGTTTTTTTTTTAAATATTACGAAAGGAACACAAGAATTTTACTAATTGAAATGTATTTATCAATTCACTAAAACTTCAATACGAGTTGACTTATGAATATATTTATAAAGGGCTGGTTAAAGTTGTTTACTTATTTTATCATTTCTTACATACGAAAGGAGTTTCTAACAGAGATTGTAAAGTATCCCATAAAAAGACACAGCAATTAAATCCTAGTAAACAGGACGAAATCGCATCCAAAGGAGCGATACAGAGTGTGTAGTCCATGTTAAATGAGTACATGGAGTATGCATCTCCTGCTGTGCATGCATTTCAAATCATTGAAGTTGTGACATAGACACATCGTATCGGTCAACCAATTTGTGATTGTGACCGTTACACTGATGTTGTGTTGATTTTGACGGACTAAACTAATTACCCTGTTTGCAGCAGTTTGTATGTAAAGATAATAACACTGTTAATGAAGTTATTTGAGAGAACATACACTAACGTGACGTTCTTATTGAATTGCAATGGCAAAGAGGGTATATCCCGCTGAGAAATGAAAAATTGAGAATTGGGGAGTTGAAATCGACACGTTTGAAATACATTCTATTCTGTAGTCGTCCAACTGAGTCAATATCGAGGAAAATATCAACTTTTAAAGCAGACTTTTTTATTTCGGTTATTTACATAATCTCAATATAGAAAAAAAAGGAGATGTGGGATGATTGCCAATGAAACAGCTATAAACCCTCTATGAAACGGATGTAAGTAATTAAGGACAACCGAACGGCCTTTAAAATGTCAAACAATGAGAAAAACCAATATAGTGTAGGAGACAATACAAGGCCCCGACATGTAAAACAGCATTAAACAGTTTAAGCGAAAGAACTAACAAGCAATATCATTACAAAACAATTGATGAAAAACAAATATGACAAACATGTACCAACGATAGCCACTTAATTACACACCCTGGCTGGGGACAACCACATAAAGAATGTGGCGGGGTTAACATGTGTGTGAGCCCTCAATCCACCCACTAACTTGGTGTACAGAACAAATAAGAAAATCAGTTGATAAATGCTTAATTCATATGACTGATACACGGCAGTTTTTGAGTTTCAGGAAAATATCAAAAATCCGACAGTAAAATAAAAAAAGACATTGCTATGTGTTTTGTTTTCCGTTTTGTCTGCAGAAGAAATTCTTTTTGAATTCTGCGTCATATAATTCGGATGAATATTGGTATTACAAACTTAATGCGTAAAACAATCTTGACATTGTTACAAAAGTGTATAATTTGTGATTAATATCTTTAGAATATTTTTAAGAATTACATCATAAACCGGTTGTATAAAAAAGAAGATGTGGTATGATTGTCAATGAGACAACTATCCACAAAAGACCAAAATGACACAGATGTTAACAACTATAGTACATAGATCAGTTCAATTTTCTGAGCGTCATATTTCACTATAGAACAAATGGTACAAGAAATGTAGACATATATTTTGTCGAACATCATGACGACCCTGCTATATAGCAATTGACCAAAGAATAAAAGAGGGACGAAAGATACTTGAGGGACTGTCAAACTTATAAATCGAAAATAAACTGACAACGCCATATCAATAGTTCACATGACATAACATAGAAAACTAAAGAGTAAGCATAAAGACTATGTAGGGTTAAGTGAAGTATTAAATTAAGGATGAGAGTTTTGCCTTCTTTTTGTTAGAAAGTTAGAACATGTAGAAGTAAGAATTTGTGATAGTTTCTAGAAACAGGGATTGGTTTGCCTTGTTTAAAACCAATTTAAAAGAAATGAAAAAAATTAGACGATATTGATAGCAACCTTTGTTTATAGGGTTACTGGTAGATGTAAGTGAAGTATAAAACCAGGTTCAATCCAACATTTTCTACATAAGAAAATGCCTGTACCAAGTAAGGAATATGACAGTTGTTATCCATTCTTTTTATGTGTTCGAGCTTTTGATTTTGCCATTTGATTTAGGACTTTCAGTTTTACAGTCAAGTCTGCCTCATATTTTGACTTTTGTCTTGAAATTAACAATGAGGGTCGTTTGAAACGTTTGAAAACAAAACTTTACGATAAAAGAGATGATCTGATCTTCACAATTGGTACCTTTCCATTTTTAGTTCCAAATGGTGAAGTTGAAATTATCACTTCGTAAATTTTACGGATACGGAGTTTGTTGACCATTGTGGTATAGTCGTTTCAACGATGATATTGAATATGTAACTTATATTGTTACTACAAGTCCGTGACCTACAGAATTATACTATTTACCGGGTTTGTAATAATATGAGCAACATGACGGGTGCCACATATGGAGCAAGATCTGCTTATTCTTCCGAAACACTCCAAGTTTTTGGTGGGGTTCGTGTTGCTGCAATCCCCCTATTTGTGACATGTTTACCTTTTGTGGTTGTTTTGTTCACACATCGTTGTCAATATTAGGGAATTTGATGAGACTTTCATACAAGTAAGAGGTTTAGGTAGTTTTTAAAATCAGGATTAATTCACTTTTTTCTACATAAGAAACTGCCTGTACAAATTCAGGAATAGGACAGTTGTCTTTCACTCGTTTGATTTGTTTGAGCTTTTGATTTTGCCATTTGATTAGGGACTTTTCGTTTTGAATTTTCCTCGGAGTTCAGTATTTTCGTGAATTTACTTTTCACCTCTAGTGCAGCCATCTGAATTGATCAACTATTCCTTTGGAATTTCGCACTACCCCTGTTTTGTTTCGTTTTAAATGTCGTTTAAATTCTTTAAGTTGTTATTTTGTAGCCTACCTGGTTATATTAGATTCTGTTGAGCTATCTCTAACAGTTATCAAGTGTACCGGTCTTGTATTTTCATACGGCTGACGTGCGTTTCGTCTAAATAAGACTCATATATTAGGCCGTTAGTTTTCTCATTTGAATTGTATTACATTTGTTTTTTCCAGACGTGTTATTGCTGATTATGCGGTATGGGCCTTGCTCACTGTTGAAAACCGTACGGTGACCTATAGTTGTTAATTTCTGTGTCATTTGGTCTTTTGGGATAGTTGTCTCATTGCCAATCATACCACATACGCCAGACGCGCGTTTCGTCTATATAAGACTCATCAATGTCGCTCAGGTCAAAGCAGTTAGAAAGCTAAATAAGTATTAAGATGAAGAGCATTGAGGATCAAGAATTCCTAAAAGTTGTGTCAAATACGGCAAAGGTAATTTTCATCTGGGCTTAGAAAATGCTTAGTATTTCGAATAATTCATACATTCCATGAAAATGACCATATAATTGATATTCATGTCATAACCGAAGTGCTGACTACTGGGCTAGTGATACTTTCTGGGACGAAATGTCCAACTGTAGTTGCAAAGTCATGAATATGACAATTGTATTCAAATCGTCCCATTGATTAATAACGTCTAACGTTCGAATAAGTCCATTTTTTTTTGGAAAACCCCTTTTTGAAATTACTTCGGCAATCAATATTTTTGGTATTTTTTCGAACCATATAAGTATTGACATTAAACCAGTATACCAATACACAGTCAAACCTGAGAAAACTGGACCCTGAGTAAAACGGTTTCCTGTCCATTCCTGCAGAAAATTAAAGTCCCATATTTCCGTTTCAAAGTCTTGGTTGAAATACCCTAGGTAAACCGGAACGTGTGTATTCCGTTTTCCGGTCTAATGATGCAGTCCCAATATCCTTAATTACGTCAATCATTACCTGTAAAAACCGGTTTGTCTAATTAATTTAAAATGATAACAGTATTGACTGATATGCAATAAAAACATATTTGTTTATACAGACTTGCTTTTCATGATACTTAAATTGCCGGGTGTTACACAAGAAATTACACATGGTCCAGTAGGTATATATAGTGAGCTGTTGCATTAAAAAAAAAACTATAAAAGTGTAAATAAAACTAACAGACACGCCGAATATATCTCTGATAGAACTTCTGTTGTAACTTGCAATATTCTTTTTAAAACGGGCAGTAAGAAATTTTTCACCGTATTTTCGAAATTATTTATTTGTGAACCCCTAAATCAATGAAGCTGATGATGAAGGACACCCGGATGGTTATGTTCACTGAACGACAATGATTCAATCGTGATGAAGTTTTTTTTTATAAAATTTTTGCTTTTTAATCGGATGTACAAAAGAAGTATGTGAAATCTGGAATTAAAACAAAACTCTAGTGTCACATTTCAAACAATGCAAGGATTCTGCAGCAAATGAAAACAATGATAATAAAGTGAAACTGAATCTGACAAGTCTGAGACTGATGCTACCAAAGTAAATCAGTCAATTTAAGTCAATGACTAAACATGTTTAAGTATCCTTATGACACGCAATTCAGTAGTTTTCCATGTTACACAACTTAAATCTGATAAAAATTAAAATGAATATTGATATTGTAAATAAATACAATCAATAGGGAATCAATTTCGTAACAGTATGGACAAGACCATTTATTGTCGCGCTCAGGTTATCAATTGACTGGATCATATTATGAACGTTAATCTGTAACTTGTGATTTGTACGTTTTATAGACATTTTAATTGTGGTGGTGTCGCCAAAGGTTCTAAACGCCTTTTTTTCAAATACAAATAGTACGAATAACTATCAGAGAACTAAACTTTTTGTGTTGATTCAAATTTCGAATACTAAAGGCCTCTGACAGACTGAGTTAGCATGCAATAACTGTTATCGAATACTGATGACAAACAAGTTATTGGTAAATGATTCAGTTGTATTACTAGCATAATTATTATGGTTATTCACGGTGCTATAAAAATTATTCTATATTTGGTAAAACTGCTGCTCTAATGTTTTTTTTTAAATTTATTTGGTTTTCGTATACGTATACGTGTACAAAATGTACCAGGTTTGTTTTTATTAAAATACAGTTGTCTGATGTCATTGTTAACACACATTCAAGACGGAGGATTAATGTCATCGTTAAGGTTCAGCATTTCCTCACTGTCAAGTCATCAAGTCACAGTCTTTGTAAGTTGTTGTAATCAACATTATCATTGTAAACGTTACTATGCTGATCAAGTATTATCTTGCTGTTCCATCAACGTCCTAACTGTATACTGGTGATCCATTTAAAAGGATACAAAGTTGTTTGCGACGATATCTAGCTATAAAAAGGGGAGAAGATACCAAAGGACAGTCAAACTCATAAGTTAACTGACAACGCCATTGCTAAAAAATAAAAAGACAAACAGACAAATACCTTTAATTGTTTACTTTTATAAATTGTTACTTGGGTGGAGAATTAACTCATTGGCACTCATACCACACCTTCCTATATCTAAATAATAGTACAAAGACACAACACGGAAAACTAAAGACTAATCAACAAGAACCACATCAACAACTAGGGATGATCTCATGTGATCCGGAAGGGAAAGCAGTTCCTGCTCCACAAGTAGCACTCGTCATGTTGCTCGTGTTATCCAAAACCCGGTAAATAGTTTGATAGGAAGAAAGTTTGGTACCATTAAATTGTTTAATCCCGCTGCAAATGTTTTCACCTATCCTAAGTCAGAAATCTGATTTACAGTAATTGTTGTCTAATTAGTGAGTCCATCCTTGTTTATCGTTTCTCGTTTTTATATAGAATAAACTGTTGGTTTCTTGGGGCCCTTTATACATTATGTAGCTTGGTGTTTGGTGTGAGCCAAGGCTCCGTGTTGAAGGCCGTACCTTTATCTATAATGATTTGCTTCTTTTTTTATAAATTGTGACTTGGAAAGAGACATCCATACCACATCTTCCTATATAAATCGAGTAGGTCACATTCGTGGATAAAAGGGAAGTGGATTGTAGTTACGACATATATATAAAGAACATATCTTATATCATCTGTAAAACGGTTATTTCATAACGGCCAACCAACTCGTGATGGCGTCCGTAAAATTTACGAAGGGATGATTTCAACTTCACCATTTAAGACTCTTGGTTTAGTAGCTTCAATGTAAGCAGCAACCCTTTTTCGAAGAAATCTTGATTGGAAATTAAAGCCCGGGAATATCGTATCAATTGGGAGAAATATACTCCGTATGCAGGGGCTGCCGTAATGTTGCTACATAGAAATGGAAAGTTCACAATTGGGAAGCTGAAATCATCTATTTTGTCGTAAAGTCTTGTTTACAACCGAACCTCATTGTCAATTTCTAGATGTAAGTAAAGATATGGGGCATACTTAACTGTATCTATTGTATCCTTTATCTCTAGATGCGTTCAATATAGTCAGCAAATTTTGAAATATTTAGTGAAAGAACATCATCTATATAGCGGAAAGTAAAATTAAGGATATTGCTAACTTGTATCTTTCTTCCAAAGAAGTTCCCGTATGAAGTCAGCCTCACTATAAAAAAGAAACAAGTCGGCAAGAAGAGGGGCACAATTTGTTTCCCTTGAATGCCAACAATTAGTTATGAAACACGTCCTCCAAACTTAACTTATATTTTGTCAGTCAAGAAATAAAACATCTTTATTATGACAGTTTCAAAGAATTTTTTGTTCAAATCAGAGTGATTCTTTACAACGTAGGATTTGTCGTATAAACTGCTTATGGATATCATCATATAACATATAGTAAATATTGCCAGATAGATGTTTAATTGTTTTTAGAATCGTCCAATTGGTGCATATATCTAATGTTTTGACAGTACCATCTTTACCACCAATGTAAATGCTATGTAAATGCTGTCATGTCCAGCAGTGATTCCCGACAATTAAATGCAACTGAAACTTTGTTGCCAAAATTTGCATAGATTGTTCATGAACAGAACAGATTTTGCGGAATGAAAAAGAACTATAATTATATAGAATTTTGAAAATAAAATGTGATATGATAGATTTTTTAATATGCTTTGCGTAAATAAAAAGGATATTTTATTTTTTCGTATCTTTGTAAATAAAATGATGTATAGAATATTTTTTCATAATACAGAGAGTATTCTTGTAGGTTTCAGACGGTAAAATAGGGATATGTTTAGCACTCTTTGTTTTTACATCAAAAATGATACTCCTGTTTTTATGTTATGAGAATATATAAATTGGCAAATAGAAATTAGAAATAGAAATAGAGATTTTGCAGAAATACAAGTTTTACATAATCGAACGTAACGACTATTCATCAAATAGCATATCCCGTTTTGAAATAATTTAGAAACTAAATCTATTGAAATTCAAAGTATTTTCAAAGCAGCGTCAGAATACCGTTATGAAAACAATAAGATTAAAAGTATTCAAGTATTTGATACGAATGGTTACGGATGGTTCCTTTTCTACAATATATTTTTACCAAAGAGTATTTATTTATCAGCCACTTATCATAATAGTCAAATGAAAGGGAATATTTTCAAGTGCATTTCCAAATGTTCTTCTTCCCTTCATGCCTTTACTTCATTCGCAGCCAATCAAATTCAAGAAGTTTCATTTTGGTTTTGATGATAAAGTGGGAAATGTTGTCCAACAAAATAGTGAAAAACACATTTGTTATAATGTGCAAATATCTTGTTGGATTGTTGTTTTCATTCATCTGCTGTGGTAACGTATTATCTTATTGACACTTTATATTGTAGGATAACAAAGAGGTCCGACAGTAGTTACTCTTAGAAACACGTCAACTTGAAAACTTCGAAACGTCTTATAAATTTAAGCTCTAAGATGTCATCAGTGTCGCCAATAACGTTTTCAACAATTCAAAACGATGTAAGACAACAAGTTTTCTAACATTCTAAAAGTTTTAAAGTCATTATGACACATGGACAAAAGGATTAGATATGCATAAAGACAAATAGAAAAAAGAATATCACACTATATTTTTCTTGTGGTGGATTCGATAATGTTTCAACTTTTCAATTAAGGCACTTCACAAAAACTATTGAGTTAGTAGGTAATTTACTAACATTAGATTGTTCAACGCTGATTGTTACTATTTAGCATAATTTCAACGCCGGTTGTTAATATTTAGCATGATTTTAAGTTGCTAGCAATTTGCGACACAAACATTCATTCTTTACCAGTCGCAAGTATCTCATGCAAAATGCATAGTGAAAATAAAAATCGCAATTTATTAGTCATATGCATTTAAAATATTGTTTTGTCATAGTGAATTACTTTGTTGTGATACCAAACGATCGAAATGATATATGAGGGTATCACAAGGGCTGACTCCTGGTGATCTGATAAACAATCTGTACTTACTTCCCTTATCTTGTTAGCTAAAAAAAAAGACAGTTTTGCATAAGAACACATTTTAGGTGATTTGGACATGCTTGGATTGATGCACACGTTGCCTAATAAATACATAAAACCTGTCTTGTTATCAAGAAAAGTTAAATAAAAAACACTACATCATGTAACGCGAAGTACCCTAACAATACGATCTCCTAGCTTACCTTTTGATACTGCAATGTAATTGACATCTTTTCACACTCTGAAGTTCTGATAGTTAACCTTACATTTTAGCAGACTTTTTCACAAGGGATGTTTTCAAGTAATTAGAAATGCATACGGCAGAATTACTATCGATGCTGACAAGGGATCTCTGCACTCAGAATAAACACATGTATTCAAAAACCAGTTGTTGGCATGAAACAGGTTTTGTTCTTCATAATTTTTCATTGTGATTCTAACCCTTAACAGGGGGGAGGGGGATTAATTTTCATATGATGATAGGACAATTAATTAGCGTATTGATAATACTATCTGTAAACGTATTTACAATACCTAAAACTGGTGTTTATTTGTTGCTTACTCCACGTTCTAACATATAACGATTATCCTCACCTTATCTGCTTCTGTTCTCTACACAATCAACTTTATTCCTAGTAGATTTCATAATTCCAATTTGTACAAAGAGGATTCTGGATCCAACTAAATTGCAATGTGAACTATGACATATATGTGTACTAGTATTACCAATGTGTATATACGTGTATAACCTTAATCATTTATCGTTTTAGAATGTGCTGATGTAAATATAGCTTTAAAAAAATCTACAAAGATGTCGTCCGTTTATGATCCTACAATTAACCAGAATACAAAATTTCTGTGTTGTAACTCTTCAATGCCGTTGATGGAGATATGTCAGTATGGACAGGTAGCAATTCAGTTTGTGCACATTCAAAGAAAGACGACCAGCAGCCATGGTAGTTAGTTGACCTACAGAATGTTTATGATGTCAATGTTATAAATATTTATGGCCACACAGATGGTATGTATTACTTTTTTACTTTTTTTTAATTATAAAAATCAAGTAAAAGAATTTAAACGAGATGAAATTTTATTTGTTTAAAACTTGAACAAAACACTTAATTGTACAGCTTATTTACAAAATATTTGGTAAATAGTTATCAAAGGTACCAGGGTTATAATTTAGTAGACGCGCGTTTCGTCTACATAAGACTCATCAGTGACACTCATATGCAAATATTTATAAAGCCAAACAAGTACAAAGTTGAAGAGCATTGAGGACCCAAAATTCCAAAAAGTTATAAAAGTGACCACATTATTGACAAAAAACTGTTTTAAAGGGGCGTTTACAAACTAGGCAACATGTCGATGGATACATGTATAAAGTCTGGACAAACACAGTAAAGGTGATTGAACTAAATGTCCCCTTCGAAGCAGAATTGATACAGAACCTTCTCAAAGACAAAAGGCAAAAAGGTACCTGGCGAAATTCTTTAATTTTACTTTCAGATATATTAATGATGTTCTGTTATTTATTAACCCATATTTTAGTCAGTACTTGCATTTACAAATTAGCAGTCATTGTTGTTACATGCTGTTTTTTTAGATCCATGCTCTGTATAATTGTTGTCTTAGATAACAAATTTGGTTAAAAAACTCGATCTTTTGTTATGGGTTGAGATCAGTATTTCTTAAATTAAAAAAAGATGTTGCAAAATTAATTTAAAAAAAGGTATAAATTGTACTTGCATATTGACTCAATTCAATCGAAATATCATCAGCATCATAGATGAACGTCATTCTACTTAGAGAAATTGTATTAGTGTCAACTAAAATGAAGGACTACAATTCAAATAAAAAATGTTATATAAATTTAAACAAACGTAATAAAAAAAAAAATTGAAATGGAATCCAACAAATAATTTCTTTGTAAAAGGTATTATAAACTAGAAGTGAGAATGACTGATATAAATCAAAATGTTGTATCTGTAAAGGTCTAGCGTGACTACAAATGACACATATGTATGAAACCTCAGAAAGATACAAAATATTTTTTTCTTGTTCTTAAATATGCGATTGAAAAAAAAAATTGCGCCTGAAAAGCAGCTATTTAGCATAACAACGTTATACAATGTATTCAGGTTTTTGCGATCAACCCCAGTTGTTTGGTGGGTCTATGATCGATCGACAAGGCGTAATAAAATATAGACCTTATAAATACAAACACAGTCTATTTAGATTGCAGATGAACATGGCAGAGTTTGAAATTTATTATTTAGTAGTTTTTATTTATTTTTCCAAACTCTTAAATATTATTTCATCATTATCTTTCAAAGCATCTGTGTAATTGTTCTAAGCGTATTAAAATAAGTGTCACAGTGTATAGTTTTTATTAAATTTTTTCCAAACTTCACTTGTCGAATTTTTTAATTACCTCACCATCATGCAAAGTATTTGTGTATGCAAATTGTTGTGACAGTGTACATGCTTTAATTTGGTGTGCTCTTACAGCACTAATAATGAGAAATCTTAATGAAGGTCGAATCATAGCTTATATTTTTTCCCATATGGCAACAATGATGCATGGTAGGCGAAGCTTTAAATGTTTGTAACTTGACTGTTGGTGGCAATGCCGAGTGTAATATATACGAAATACGTATCTTGCGTAACAAATTTTAAACCTGATGATTTTGTTTTAATTCAATTCTGATATTCTAGTTTTTGGAATATGAATACTAGTATATAGTGTGCAAACCTTTAAAGTTATAATAAAGCAGATATAAATTCAGTGAAGACTATTTCGTTACCGTCGTTCGTATCGATAAATTGTAAAAATCGAATACTTGAAATAAAACACTAGAGATATATATTTATCAATTGAAAATAAAATTTAGAGTTTATCATGTATATTTCCCCCTAACGTTTGTAATGGATGCAAACAGTTTGTATACTTGTAGTCTAAACATTTGGTTTATCAATTATTCTTTTGGGAATAAATTATATTTTAGCTAACAGGGATAAAAGACAATAAGCAACATCCTTGTAATAAAGAACAAATACTTAAATGCCTCTTGCGTTTTGGCTGACACCAACACATACATAACTAATTGAATAACGACTCAACGAATTAGATAATCATCTAACTTCAAAGAGCCAAATACATATCGTATTTTGTGAATTTAAAAAAGAAAATGTAGTATGATTGCCAATGGGACAACTCTCCACAGGAGACAAAATGACACAAAAATTAACAATTTGCTTGTTTAAATGAACCACACAGATATTTTCATAAGTGAATACTTGTCTCAACGAACCAAATGCGTACCTTACTTAGTTTGTTTTGTCTCAAACGACCTAATACAAGCATTACTCCCACATACTTGTCTCAACAAACAAAATACTTATCTTGCTTTATACATGTTATAGATATTCCTGAACAACTGTCAGACTTTGATGTAGAAGTTTCTATTCCATCATTTTCCTGTAATAAATGGAACAGTTTAGATGAAGAAGATGAATTACAATGTCACTTCCAAGCTACGGCAAGCCAGCATATCACTATCACGTGTCCCAATAATACAAGAGGGAGGTTTGTCCGGATTAAACGTAGAGATACTGAAGTAATTTGTGAAGAAGAGGTCTATGGCGATTCAGTAAACAGCATCATTAAAGCAGGTATTAAGTAAAAAACAACAATTGGAAATTGAGGAAACAATTTAAACACCCATAATTAAGGAGTAATATTAAACATGTTAAAGAATGGTCAGAAGGAAGATTTGTTTTAGATTTACCGTTATCAGGAACGGTGTAATACTTTCGCTTAAACGTTGAAAAAATATATTGTACAAACAGGCATTTAAGTGTACTTTACTGATTCTTTTCCAGTTGAAGTGAGAATAAATTCACAAATTACAATGAATTAATCAAAGGACAGCTCCTAGACGTTAACCATTCAACACATAATCCGCCTATCAATATAATACATACACAGTATCATATCTGTATGTCTCAAGTACATAAACTCGTAAGTGTCCCTTCTTGTTCCAATATTAATCAACACCCTCACTTGACCAAATTTTTTTTTTTAACGATAACAAATATTTCTATTCAATTATTTCCTGATATATAAATACCTACGTAGCCCAGGTCGCATACTTAAGGACCACTGTATTTTAACAGCCTCACTTGACCAGGAAAAATATCAAATGAGTTTAAACTTCCCATAGTTTTACATAACTATATTTCTATAATAACCAATACAATTGATTTTACCTGATACTTATAGCTGACACTATAATACATAATAATTATCGTATATCCGGTACACTGACGTACATTATACATGTTTTGAGTAAAACGTGAAAACCATATATTTGATTGAGAAAAAAATAGTTATAGTTAGAATTGGAAATTATTGACTAAATGTGAATAAACAAAATTTGAAATGATTCTGTGATTTACGTATGGATTATAAAAATATAAAGCCAATGTGGTGAGTACTAATGTATCATAAGAAACGTGATATGTGTAATTTACTAATATACATATGTATATGCACAGACATGGGTTCAAATATCGATTACAGTACAAATCTTTATTTCTGTAAAAAAAAAAAACCAACATATTGTTCCCTACGTTCTTCCTAAGATATAGTAATATTATTACATAAGGAATCAAACAAATCTTTAGTTTAGAGCAGTTGGACTAAGTATATTTACCTACAGAGTTAAAATTTTAATCTACATATATATTTTATATCTGAGCGTAGCAAGAGTAGTTTAAATTCGTTTTGCATATGCAATTTCAACAAAGCCTGTATTTTGCAATTATTACGTATTTTCTAAATAGCCCTTTTAAAATAAAGTATTATTGCGTTAACAATTATACTATTTGAATTATCTAAACAAATTCCTAATATAATATCTCTTTCAACGAGTGCATCGTTTTTATTAAGTTAGAAAGTTGTAAATTTCTGATAACTGTTTCTATCAATGGTTTAACATTGTTTCATTGTTAAAATAAATACCAAAGAGTTTTAATATTTTTATTTTTCATCACATTAGTGACATTTTCCATTTGACATATACATTATTTGCAGTCGGTTTTCGGTATATAATATCCTGTGTATACATTTCCATTGCATCCTTTAACTTTTCTATTAATATCTAGTTGACTGGGATTTAGCCAAATTGTTTCCCAATTTATATACTCGCTATACAAATTTTCCCATTTTGTTTGACATTTAGGGTCTCAGTTATGTTTAATTTTAATATTAAATCTTTTATTTTGATGATTTTATTATCTGAATTTATAAATTCAAAGTTTTCAGAAATTTTGATTTTGTTGTTTTTTAAAAAAGAAGAATAAAATAAAGTTTTTCTTTGAAATAAAATATTTGAGTTTTCAAATAAAAGCTGTTTCTTTAATTCCATTTTATTAGATATACCCTGTGTGATTCTTGTCAATTTTTGACCACGATTGTTAAGCGCTTTTGTAATAATGTGGTAAGTATTTTATTTCAAGACCTGAAAGGTCTGAACATCTACACAGAAAAAGTTTATCTGCAAATTTTTTATCATATTATTTTAACCAAAATTTACCTATTGCATTTCAACTAGATACTGGCTTGTGTAATATCGAATATAACGATTTTCTATATTTACTTTCTATCTATCTAAATTTACCAAAACTAAAGATTGTTTAAAACAATTCTACATTTACAGATCAATATTTAACATTCACAGACTCAAATAATACATTTACAGATTCATATTATTCATTTACAGATTCATATTATTCATTTACAGATTCATATTATTCATTTACAGATTCATATTATACATTTACCATGTTTACAGATTCAAATATTACGTTAAAAGATAAATGAAGTATACATTACCAGATCAACAATATATCGACAATGATTCATATAATGAGTGAGTTTAAGGCTCGAAATAAAAATTCATTTCCAATAACCCTTATATATTCCTATGGTCTTCAACGAAATCCTTCGTTAATATCTACCCCTAGAGGTATCTGTTTTTGTTCCAGGAGTATTGTCTCCTCGACGGAAAATAGCACTATTATATATCTAGGGATATATCAAAATAGTTGACGAACATTTCTATTTTAGGTCGGTTAAGGACTGCCTATGCATGTGGATATATCGGTTATCGATATGTAGGTCCTGCCATCGGAACATTTGTAGCTAACAGTGACGTTCACTGTACAGTAATATGCTTGACCGATACAATGAAACATCGGATGGCCATCAATTTTGAAGTGATGAAATTAAAAAAAGCGAAACAAACTCTATAATAACAAGTTTGAATAGTAAAAACAAATATATTTAAATAAAATTCTACTTTAAGAAAAAAAAAATATTTTGTATTATGCTGAATACTTATAAATAAAGGCAACAGTAGTATACCGCTGTTCAAAACTCATAAATCCATGGACAAAAAACAAAATCGGGGTAACAAACTAAAACCGAGGGAAACGCATTAAATATAAGAGGAGAACAACGACATAACACCGAAACGTAACACACACAGAAACGGACCAAGTATCAGACAAAACACCACGAGAATAACAAATATAACATCACAACCAAATACATGAATTTGGGATAGACAAGTACCGTGCCACGTCTTATCTCAATTTCTCAAAAATAAGAGAAAACACAAACGATTCAACGTTAAAATGCAACACACACAGAAACGAACAATAATATAACAATGGCCATCTTCCTGACTTGGTACAGGACACTTTTAAAGGGGAATAAAAGTGGTGGGTTGAACCTGGTTTTGTGGCATGCCAAACCTCGCACTTTAATGGCAAAGTTAAATATAACATTGAAATGACAACATAATATTACAGAACTACAATACAAATTAATAGGAGAACATATTAGACAAAGAAAAACATGATTAATAGATAATAAAAAGCATTAGGTTTAAAATTCAATACGCCAAAAACGCGCCTTGTCCACACAAGACTTACAAGTGACGCCCAGATATAAAAGATCGAAAGTGAAAAAAGTACAAAGTTGTACAACACTGAAGATCAAAAGTTGAAAAGGTTTCGCCAAATACGGCATTGTTTTTATGCCGGGATAAGAACATTCTTATTATATAGAACAATTCATGCTATTGCAAACAGTAAATTTTATCAAATGAATATGAAAGAGATATACACGTACCCTACTCAAAACGTGTTTAAATTTTTTTCGAGTGAAACACTTTTTTTTGTATCGTAGGACTTTTGATTCTTTATTTAACATGCGATCTATATCAAGCTATTTCTATAATGTAATTGCAAGTAGAAATTAGAAGTTTGGGTCAAACTACAACCCACATCAGGAGAAGAGTTTACAATATGCATTGAAGACGCATTGGTCGTTTTGTGCGGTTTCCACACCTTGTAGGAAAATTGTCTATTTGACACATTTCCTGCTGTCCTCCTATTCTTTTATTAGTGACTGTATATCTTATCTAGATGACTGTAATGCTTGGTGCACAAACAATGCAAATTTTTTTTCTGTATTTTACTTTTTTCTAAAGTTTAGTGTTTTATTGTTTGTATATTTTGAAGAGCAACATTTAGAACATCAGTTTTCTTTGCTTAAAACAGTTTGTGACGACTAAGAAAAAAGGCATTCTTAATGCAATTGTTTAGCTTTATTATACATTTTATAGTTGTCATTTAGGACAGACAAAATTATATAATCCCAATGAGTCACAAAAAAATTATAACTATTCTGATTACATTTAGCCTATTTCAATTGATGCTAATGTTTTGCTCTGAAAACATATTACCATAACCTTGCGGTATTAAAATATACAAGACACACTGAAGCAATCTTTAATACGAGTATAGGAGAATCAAAACATTTGCAATTTCGTTTCATGCTTAAACTTTGCCTATTAAGTTAATACTATTTTATAATATATATTTATATATCTGTAGCAGTGGCAAAACTCTGCGTTTACATAATATATAGGGATACGACAACTTATATAATTACAAACAGCACTTATAAAATCACAAAAATGCAATATAAACCCTCATATACTACTTAAAGAGAACAGTTTAGCCCTCCCAAAGATAAAAAACTGCTCGGTGCCCAAGTGTGACATATGACATTCGAAAATCGTTCTTGTTTTCTATTCCTAGATCAATAGAAAAAAAATGTATTACTACCAAGACAGCAAGTAAATGCAATATGAAAAGTGCCCAGTCTACTAGCTATTGAATGAAACAAAAACGAAAAACGATACATATTTTTGACCGTCTCAATCCCACCTGTTTGTGCTGATAGAAATATTGTTTCCATCACAAATAATTCACAAATAGAATTGATATATGAACGTTGAAACGAAGATTGCTCACATTGCTCAAATTACTGTTTCGAAACAACATTAAGCCGTTAGTTTTTCTCGTTTTAATAGTTTTACAAATGTCATTGCGGTGCATTGTAAAGCTGATTATGTGGCATATCCTTTGCTCATAGATGAAGATCATATGGTGACTTATCGTGGTTAATTTATTTTTGTGTGTCATGTTGTCTCTTGTGGAGAGTTGTTTAATTGACAATATCACCACATCTTCTTTTTTTATGTCTGGTATGTGCAGATAAACCAACATGTTTATATGGGTGTAGACAAGTCGGATCAATCCAGACATACGTAGACCTGTGTGGTCTGAATACAGTAAACATTCATCAGGTAAATAATTTTTTTGTCTGTTCTATGGTCGAGTTGTTGTCTCTTTGACAATTTCCCCATTTCCATTTACAATTTTATTTATTTTCGCGCAGACATGTTTGATCAACCAAATATATGTTTGCAGTGTCCTTGTAATTTATAAGATGAAAGATATCGCAAACTACGATACATGTATATATTTTACAATGAATTTGTAAAACGGGGATTTTGCGTTTTTGATTAGATTCAGCGAATTTGCAAAAAAAACCAACTTTTTTCTTAAAAACAAATCTGTTTATATGTTGCTAGTCGGTGAGTATAGACAATGCAATTTCCCATATGAACTTCATTTGCGGCTAAAGCTTTGCTACATTTACTAAGTTTCGTAAAAGACGGTCAAAACATAGGATTGTGCAGCATACTTTCAGCATTTATATGCCCCGAATTTAAGATTTGAACTTCTACTGAAATTATGCATTAATAAACTCATTATAGATACCACATTTGTATTTTCGCCAGACGCACGTTTCGTCTACAAAAGATGCATCAGTGACGGCCGAATCCCAAAAAGCTAAAAAGGGCCAAATAAAGTACGAAGTGGAAGAGCATTGAGGACCAAAATTCTTTTTTTTGCCAAATACAGACAAGGTAATCAATTCCTGTGGAGGAAAAGCCTTAGTGTAAACCCTACTTTGGGTCTTCCTCATAATTCAATTGTTCCCACTGTCAAGTGTATTTATACTGGTAACATTCCCAAGTTATATCTCTATGAGATGAATCATAGAAATCATATCTTTGAACGGGTACGTAAACAAAACAAAATATTTATGAATATTATATATCTCCCTAAATGAGGTGTAGCAGGTGAAACAGCTGTATTTACAAAGTGCAATCTAAAAAAGTCTACAAAAGTTACATTCAACAAGTTTGATATAAAAATAACCTTTTATAAGCCTCTTATATACTGAGTGAGGAGTTTGTACAAAACAACTCACATATTGTAGAAATATGGTTCGGGCTTAAACGTCTTAAAATCAAGAGAACAGTTACACACAAAAGTTGCATACCGAATTATTGGAAATATCGATTGCTTCGGAACAATGAGGGTACACTGAATAGGGACAGAAATAAGGCATTTCATCAAGCCAGCTAAGGGCCCCACAACGAGCTGCAAGGGTTTTTAACGTATGAATAGCATGATACTCTCTTTACACGAGGTATCGTATTCTGATTGGAGGTGGCTGCGATAATGTACATCCTGCTGAACAAAACCGATGTCAAACTTTAGTGAAGCTTTGACTTTCAGTCGGAGGAAGACCAAAAGTGACCATATTTTTATTCCCAGTCACCCTAGTGAATAATTAGGATATGTACAACATGGTCTTGCTACCAATAGAGATACATAAGAAACACACAACAACCCACTGATTCCCTGTGTTTTAGTCCATAAGCTATAACTGTTAACAATCTATATCTTTTCGACAATCAGATTACGTGTTTTTCGTTTGTGATGGACAGGGTTTTTTTACCAAGTTGATGTTCTTGAAAGAATAGAAATGAACAAAAAATAAGTATGACAGTCGAAAAGCAGGGCTATTGTGTAGCAGTTAATGAGACACACAAAAAAAAAAGATTATGACATTTTGACATAACATAAGTTTTTCAATAAATCACCTATCTTATTTAAACATGTAACCAAATCTTACACTCATAGTTTACTCCCCCAAAACGTGGTAGAAATTAAGAAACTTTTTGTCAACTTTCTCCAAAATCTAGTTTGGCGTATTTATTTCGAGTATACCTGTCAACATTCTGCTACAAAGTCACAACATAGATGTCACTGTCTTACATGTCTAATCCTCGTCGCAATTTTTATCTGAAAAGAATGGAATTAGTTTTTTGAGTCAAACAATTCACGTACTGAAAGCAATCCTTTAAGGGCATACTATACAGTTACAGGGGAGGTAATGACGTTGCTAACGGGAAATGTTATTTTCGCGACATCAAACTGTGACTTATCGGAAAAAGATGCAGTTTTCGACTGATTTTTATCATTGAAACTGATTTAACTTGAAAACGAGTTCATGGACCCCTCTGTCATTTGGTTTGATTACACGAGAAGATTATTTATGCCAATTTTCATGAAAACGTTAGTAATGCAATTTTTTTAAATTTGATAAATATACAGCAAAAAAATTTTTTTTTCTACATTCATGAACATTTGATAAATATGAGTTATTTTTGATAAAAAAATGTGTAAATTTTTAGGATACTTATAAGAAAACAGAAATGACAAATTAATTAACAAAAAACAATTTATGTTTATCTTTTAAAACAAAAAAAAGTTATGTTTTTCTTTCGAAAGAAAAAATACGGCCACAAATCCGAATTTATAGCAAATATACAAAAAATTCTACCTCATTTTAATTAAAAACTAGCACATCATGCACATGAAGGTATATTTTTTTTATTACATATTTGATTTAATCAGGTAAAAAATAGTCTATATGGAACTTTTATCAAAATATAAATACGGGATCAAAACTGTATCGTATGCCCTTAAAACAAGAGGAAACACACGAATTAAATAATGCAAAAATCAATTAACAAACAAAAATGATGACAGACAACAACTACATACAACCACTGGGTTACATGATCATTCTTTTACATAAAGAATATTGCGGGTTTATCGTAAACCATCTCCTAACCTAGAACACAATGTAAAAGCGAAAGATAACAGAGAAATGTAAATTGCAGTTGAAAAATATATAACTCATTAGATTTGTTCTATAGATTGTATCGAGCTAAGTATAACACTTTTTCTAAATTTTAAACTATATAAGGAGATGTAATTGTTTTTTAAATATGAATTGAATGATGTTTTAACTGTTCACAATACAGAGGAAACTCCTGTAGCCTTCACATTATTAGGCAGAAATATATGTCTAATTGTCTGTTCCTAAAATTAGTCATTTAGTCAGTGTTTTGTTTCGGAAAATTATTTCATTTTGCAGTGAAATCCAAAATAGACACTTTAAAGGTCAGTCGAAACAAACCGAGGAATTGCATATATTTTACTAAGGATGAAACAAACAAATCATTTATTTATCAACTTTGAAAGCGCGGCGACACGTGTCTTTGCATTAAATTACATTCGATTTGCAACAAAATGCTGAACTTCCTGATCAAATAGAATATCCCGTGTTGAAATCAAAGCAGCTACAGAATACCTTTATGAAAATAATAAGATTTAAAATATTCAGGTACTTGGGACAGATTGGTACTGGTGGTTCCATTTCAACATTATATTTTGTTTTATGAATCAGCATCTAGAATAAAAATGATTATTTTTATATTCATTTCCAATATTTTCTTCTTCGGATCCCTTCATGCCTTTACTTCATTTGCATCCAATCAAAACAAAGAAGTTATTTATTGATTTTGTAGCTTAAGTGGGATATATTGTCCAACAGTGAGAAACACATTTTGTGATGATGTGCAAATATCTTGTAGGATTGTTTTTTCATTCATCTGCTGTGGTAATGTTTTTAATTATTTCACTGATGTACCTTTATATTATAGGATAACAGTATTTAACATTTTAGTTGTATTATCTACGTTATAATTTTATCAATCTTTGGAAATCAATGTCATAAGTGTATATGCAAAACTCCCAAACATTTTCATTTCAAAAACGTGCCCGACACCCTTACACGTGTCTTTTTTGCCGAAAGTCTGCATAAATCCCAAATCTCCCAAACCGCTCCGATAATTGTTACTACCCGAAATATTCCACCTGAAAAACCAAGAACATCGTTAAATTTTATGCTCTGATCTGTCATCAGTGCCGCCAATAACGTTTTCAACAATTCAACACGATTTAAGGCAACGAGTTTTGCCAGAGTTAATATAAACAGTACATTTGATATTTTTTTTGGTATGCACACAAGTGGTTCTTATATGTATTTTGCATGAAATAAAGAGAATAAAAAGTATCTAATCTTAAATTTTGTTTATTTGAAATCCATGAATGGTACCGAAGCAAAACAAGGAATATTGCTAACTTAAATCATTGGTGCCTTCAATTATCATATAAGCACAAACACTTACGAATAATTTGGTAATTTTGCACCATGCTGTTTTGAATCATAACGCGATAATTCAGGTTCCGCACCCGAAATTGGGTGGAAATACGGAAAAAAACGAGACGTCCGTTACCATTCCACATCGTGAATATGATAAACAATCGATAATACATCTATTTTAAATTATATTTATAAATATTGATATCAAAATTTTAACGAAGAGGTTCCTCAGTCATTCTAGAAGAATATAAAAAAAAAAACACAATTAAAGAGATATAGGAGTTTTAATAAGATATAATATGAATTGAACCAACATTTGTTTGCACCTGCCCTAAAACAGAAACCTGATGTTCAATTGTTGTCGTTTGTTGATGTGGTTCATAAGTATTTTTCGCTTTTCGAATTTCAAATAACTCCGCTGGTTTTCCTGTTTGAAAGGTTTTACACTAGACATTTTGGGGGCCATTTATAGCTTGATTTTCGATGTGACCCAAGGCTCCGTGATTAAGGCCGTACTTTGACCTTTAATAGTTTACTTTTACAAGTTGTGACTTTGAAGGAGAGTTTTCGACATCTTGTTATTTCGATAAAAGAAAAATTGACGACCAATTTACTATGAATTTATTTAACAACAGAGCATTTTTCAAAAGGTTGCAGTAGCATAAAGAAGTGCTTTGTATTTTAAATGATTATGTATTTTATAACTGTTAATCATAGATACCCAGAGCCTTCACTTATATTTTAAGGTAATAACTTATGTATTGATTATAAAATAGAAAATGATAAATATATGTATAGTGTCTTTAAATGCAAAATTTAAATAAAACGTTGATGAAATTTCAGTTTTGTCTCAAAATATTTAGAAGACAATTTTGTAAATTTACGCAAAATGTTCTTGATCCTACTATATAAAAAAATTGAAAACAACACGTTTAATAATTTCTTGCGTCCGCGAGGCGCTTTTCAGGATTTACCTTCATCAGGAACGCTCAAAGCCAAACATTTGAAATCCGTAGATGTATAAGTACCAAAACCGTTGAAGAGCTATATGTAAAAAATACCTAAAATTTATAGCCAAGTTCATCTAAAGCCAACTTTGCTTTGGGGAGTCGAAACCTTAGTTTCTTAACATAACTTATTCAATAAAAAATCTCCCAAACCTCTTGATACCGACATTTCTACTAGTATATAATGGAATTGTCAGGTCTAATGGATTTAAGTTAGTATAGATAAAACTTATAATCCATACTCGTAGATATTGGGATTCTAATTGTAGTAGGAGGATTTTGAATCAAACTGAATCATAATTTTTACTGTGACATGAACGTGTTTTTTCAATGTGTATAACTGTATTATCAATGTATTTTGTTTTTAATTAGCCTTTGCTGATGTAAATATTGCTTTAAAGAAACCTACAAAGATGTCTTCCGTTTATGATCCTATTAACCAGAATATTCAGTGTTGTAACTCTTCATATGCTGTTGATGGAGACAAGACAAATTTGGCGTATATTAAAGGCGATTTTTTGTGTGCGAATTCAGCCAAAGTAAATCATCAGAAGTCATGGTGGGCTGTCGACTTACAAAATGTTTACAAAATAGATGTGATAGATATTTTTGGACGGACATCTAATAATCGTAAGTGATCCCTTTTCCGGTTTCATTTTATACATGTTAATATTACAGATGATTTTTTTTAACTTTTTAAACAATTTTAACAGGACGAAACTTTATCGGTTTATAATTTGAAATGAGAAAGAGCAACACGAACCTCTAAAACAACTGGGGATGATGTCAGGTGCTCCGGAAGGGTAAGCAGATCATGCTCCACATGTGGCACCTATCGTGTTGTTCATGTAATAACAAACCCAGGAATAAGTCTAATTCGGAAGGTCACACTCTTGAAATAAAAATCCATAAATGGGAGGTATATTTTGTGACAGTATACCTTAACATGCATGATATGCATGTAATATTTCTACTCAATGATACACTGCCATTTTCCAAATCTTTTTCGTTCAATCATCTACTATCTGCAAAAAAAAATGTTGTTATGCTCTTTTCCACTGTATTTGTTCTGCATCATAGGATTTAGTTATATCAATTAAAATTTAAAAAAGATATCCCAAGGGAAATAGGATAAAATATGTGTGAATTCTCATGGGATACTTATAACTCGAAAGGGAGGAGGAAAACAAAATAGGCCAAAAGAAAAAAGCAGCAGCTACATAAATTTAAAAAAAAAAATACCTACCTTGCTCATAGACGACTACTTATCTCAACGAACCAGATGCGTACCTCACTTTGTAAATACTTATCTTTCTTCGTGGATTCTTGTCTCAATGAACAAAGCACTTATCTTACTTATTAATACTTTTCAAACTGCTCTAAATACTAACAAGTATCCTAACTAACCAACTACGTACCTTACTTATGGAAACCTGTCTCACCAAACCAAATACTTACCTTGTTTGTATATACTTGTCTCAACACACCAAAATACTTACTTTCCGTAGAGAATACTTGTCTCCACAAACCAAATACTTACCTTGTTTGTATATACTTGTCTCACCACACCAAAATACTTACTTTCCGTAGAGGATACTTGTCTCAACAAACCAAATACTTACCTTGTTTGTATATACTTGTCTCACCACACCAAAATACTTACTTTCCGTAGAGGATACTTGTCTCAACAAACCAAATACTTACCTTGTTTGTATATACTTGTCTCAACACACCAAAATACTTACTTTCAGTAGAGGATACTTGTCTCAACAAACCAAATACTTACCTTGTTTGTATATACTTGTCTCACCACACCAAAATACTTACTTTCCGTAGAGGATACTTGTCTCAACAAACCAAATACTTACCTTGTTTGTATATACTTGTCTTACCACACCAAAATACTTACTTTCCGTAGAGGATACTTGTCTCAACAAACCAAATACTTACCTTGTTTGTATATACTTGTCTCACCATACAAAAATACTTACTTTCAGTAGAGGATACTTGTCTCAACAAACCAATTACTTACTTTGTTTGTATATACTTGTCTCACCACACCAAAATACTTACTTTCAGTAGAGGATACTTGTCTCAACAAACCAATTTCTTACTTTGTTTATAAATAAATACAAACCATGATAATGGAATACTTGAAACAACGAATGAAATAAAAACCTCACTAAGTCGATATGTGTCTCAAAGAAACAAATACTAACCTAACATAGTAAATAATTGTCTGTACGAACCAAATACCAATCTTACTTTGTAGATACCTTCTTCAAAGAACCAAACACTTGCCTTATTTAAATCGATCTATCAGAAAATGTCCTATACTTGCAGATACTTGTCTCAACGAACCATAAACCTATCTTGATTAGTGGGTTCTCATTATAACAACGAATCAAATGCTTACCTAGCTTAGACGGTACTCATCTCTACAAACTATACACTAACCATAATACGTTGCCATTGATCTCAATTAATCAAGTTAAAACATTACTTTATAAATGAGTGTCTCAACTTACCCAAGGGACCAAATACCAACCATTCATCTTGTATCAACACACTAAATACTCAAATAACTTTGTGATACGTGTCAAATCAGTATTCATCTACATGTTATACAATAACTATATATTGAATATGAACTTCTCTAATACATCATATTTTTCAGTTGACCAACTGACCAATTTTGATGTCGAAGTTATCTTGCCATCATGTTCATGTAATAGGTGGTTCAATTTAGATGAAGGAGATGTATTTCACTGTCACTATCAGGCCACAGCAAACCCGAGAGTTAATATAACGTGCCCCCCTAACACAAGAGGGAGGTTTATCCGGATTAAACGTAGAGATACGGAATACCTTACAATATGTGAAGTGGAGGTGTATGGTGATACATTAAACAGTCTCAATAAATCAGGTATTTAGAAAAAGCCAATCTTCATTATATTGGATATTAAGTGTACTTTTTATTGTACTTCAAGGAGAAAAAACAAAAAATGGTCTGCGAAATTTGGAATATTGAATCCGTTAAGATGACATGATCTTTAGAAGAAATTGATGTAATTAAACGTTAAAACCTACTGTGGACCATTTCTACATACATATATAAAATTTATCCTTCCTTTTGCAGTTGAATTAAGCATAAATCCTCCAGTAAATCAAACTGAAAGCTCTATTGATAAATAAACTCGTCATTGATACCAGGATTAAAATTTCATATTTGCACAAGACACGCGTATCGTCTACAAAAGACTCATCAGTATCACTCGCATCAGATGCATATTATGGCTTATTCGACAGATTCATATCAAACGTTTACAGATTCATGTTATACATTTTCATGATCGTATTCCTCATTTACAGATTCATATTATACATTTACAGATTCATATTATACATTTACAGATTCATATTATACATTTACAGATTCATATTATACATTTACAGATTCATATTATGCATTTACAAATATAAATAATACATTCACAGATTACCGTACTGCATGAACAACGGATAATTCATTATATGCATTACAAGTTAGCTAAAAGCTCAAATACAATTCCTTCATAATCACTTACACTTTTATATGTTTAGAATGTCGATAAAACCGGTGTAAATATATAAAACCCTGCAAGTGTCTGATATTAGACGGGCGTATTGTCTCCTCTCTCGGGTAGAAGAACACTCACTATGTAACGAAGGCTATGAAATCTCTTGCAGGTCTCTGATATTAAAACATGCGTATTTTCTATTTTAACAATGTTGGTTTTTTTTCTATTAAAGATTCTTCAAGAATTGATACTGCCTATGCATGTGGATATATCGGGTTCAGATACGTAGGTCCTGTAATAGGAACATCTGTAGCGGACAGTAACGTTCACTGTACAATAATATGCTTCGCACAACCAGCCTGTACTGCTGCAGAGTATGACAAGAACACAAATGTCTGTACGCTCAAAGGTGACTGTGTAATTGGAACTCAATCGGCTTTATTCCCAGATAACAACAAAAATGTATTTTTCATTCAATAGAACATTGGGAAGTGCCCGATTCTATATCCTCTTTAAAGTGATAAAATTTCCAGCAAAGACAGTTTTAAATTTAGTATTTTTTATGTTAACAGTATAAATAATAGAAAACAAAAAACGTTTTCTAAACAAATATTTGTAAAAGGATTTTTACCTTTAAACAGATATCATGTGACGAAGGATGCTTATTTTAGTCAATAACATGATTTTGTTAGATTAAAATGGGTGACTGAAAACTTTGCTTCCTCATATTTAAAAAAAGGGTTTTATTTTAATGTAACGCTTTATATGATTAAGCCTGTGTTGAAAATGTATCTTCATGCTTATAGTTATATTAAATGGGGTATCTTATACTGCTAGTTTTTATAGAATAACTTTTTTGCTTCATTGTATTGCTTTAATTATTGGTTTTAACATTGTTTAATGTGAAAAAAAGGAAAATCACAAAAATACTGAGCTCCGAGGAAAATTCAAAACGGAAAGTCGATAATCAAATGGCAAAATCAAAAGCTCAAACACATCAAACGACTGGATAACAACTGTCATATTGTTGACATGGTACAGGCATTTTCTTATGTAGAAAATGATGGATTGTACCTGGTTTTATATTTATGTTCTTATCCGTCTGATCTGCAAGGAGGGCACCTTAGCATTAAGTAAGAGGTCCTCGTAGGAGCTGGTAAATCCTCATACACAAAACGGAGTGCTCTTTCCTGCACCTTTTCTAGTTTTGTGGATTTTTTCTCAGTGCAAAAATGCTATGCCAAAGGGCAAAAATTAAAATTAATAAGAATAAAAGTATGAAATATAGTAAGTTTACTAAGTCTATCCAAAACTGAGCCTAAACGTTTTAAAACATTTTTTTGCTGTGATGCCTTCCTACAGATTGAGCTGATATGAACATCAAAATTTAGCTGGTAGTCTATTTCAATGCCTAATAATTTGACTGTTTTGTCACATGTAAGGTTCGAATTTTGAATATGTATAGATTGGTTCTTTTCAAAGATCTTTTTGCCAACAGCAAAAATTTAATATTTGTCAGGATTTGCTTGCATTTTATTTACCCTGAACCACTCAATAAGTATTTTTGAATCAGATTCCAAGGTTGAAATTAATAAATCGAGATCTGCAGTACAAAAAGACAAAGTATTATCATCTGCATAATTATATAAACTACCATTTTTAACAAAAAGAAAAATATCATTTATAAATATGTTAAACAACAATGGCCCTGGTATCGAACCCTGTGGTACGCCTTTATGGATGTCAACCCAACCATTCAGAACATTGTTGACTTTAGTTTGCTGTTTTCGATGTGATAAATAGGACTTTAAAAGAGCAACTGCATTAAGGGTAAACCCATATGCTGATAATTTATCTAGCATAATATTGTGAGGCAAGCAGTAAAAAGCCTTAGAAAGATCCATTAATACTGCTGCAATGCGCTGGTTTTTATCAAGAGCTTCACGCCAGTCTTCTAACACTAAGTGTGGTCTGACATCCATGTCCACGTCTAAATGCACTCAAAAATAGATTAAATATTTTATTAAAATAATCAGTTAATTGAATTTAATATATTTTTTTAAAGATTTTAGAAAATATGGGTAAGACACTGACTGGTCTATTATTTGTTTTTAATAATGGATCAGTCTTTTTATGAAGGGGGGTCACTTGGGCTTCTTTGAGTTTATCAGGGAAAGAGTTATTTTCAATTGACAAATTTACAAGAGTTGTCAGCTGTGGTGAAATATAAAATTTACAATTTTTTTACAATTTTTGCTGGAATACCATCAGCTCCTGTAGCCTTCTGTTTATTTTATTAAATTTTTTTTCGACATTATCATTCCATACTTCAAATAATTCAAAATCAGAATTAACATTATGCTTTCTGTTATTCAAAATTTCTTTTATACTTGGGTGATTTGAGGGTTCATATATCACACCTGCTTCACTTTTGTCTGCTACTTTGGCGAAAAAATTATAAAAAAACATTTGAAACTTCATTTGAAAAATTTACAATTTTGTCATTTTCACATAATAAAATTTTTTGCTCTCCACAGTTCCCCTTTTTTGAAAAAAATGGTTGTTTTCCAAAAATCGCAAGATTTTGCCCCACCAGAGCAACGTTCTAAAAAGTATACTTTTATTGATTTTCTCTTTATCTTTGTTACCAAATTTCTTTGTTTTCTAAATTTCTCCTAATTTTTGTCACTCCGGTTTTTAGTATATCGTGAATAAAGCTTTGTGTTTTCTATATATGGCCCCTCTCAGTTCTTTATTCATACATGGAAGTGGTTCATTTCTTTGACCACTAGATTTTACAGGTGCATGTTTATTTAATATAATAATCATCATATATACTATCTAAATCTTTCTCAGTACAATTTTCTGAAATCTATATTTTCTGTAAATCATTTGAAAATTCATCAATATCAAAAGTTTTGTAACTTCTATATGTTACATCCCTGCGTTTTTTGTGCATGTAAATTCCCTTTCACAACTGTTGAAATGATATTGTGACAGTCACTAACACTATTTGGACTATTTATTGTTTTAAAACACAAATTCTTTTTATTTGTAATAATAACATCGACAAGGGATGTGTTACAACCCTTTTTAAAACATGTTGGGCTTTTAACCATTTGAGACAAGTTGAAAATATCACATATATCATGTAGAGTCTGAGATTTTTCAGCAGACAACATATCAAAATTTAGGTCACCAAAAATAATAATATTGTCATATGACACAAAACATTTATCTAGTGATTTTGTAAAATTTTCAATAAAGTCATCATTTTTCATGGATGGAGGCTTGTATGCTCCAATAATAAGCAATTTGGCATCATTTATATAAATTTCATAGCAAATAAGATTCGAAACATTGTTTTCTACTTGATGGAAGGTCTGATTTAATCAGGCTAAGTAAGCCACCGCCGTACTGATATCTGTCACGCCTTTGTAATTTATAATCTTCAACTTGAAATAGGTTGTCTTGAAAGGTACTGTCCAATTTTGATTCGGAAATCATCAGTAAGTCAATTATATTATCTGTGAGTATTTTTTTTTACCTCATCAAATTTGTATCTGAGACTGTTAATATTAACATATGCCGCAATAAAGTTCTGTGGATGCAGACGCCTGGTCTTTCTCAAGTCTTGAAATAAAAGTTTGTTTACACCGGAGGTATAGTTAGACGATAGACTGTCATTTTGTGCGTTTGATTCCTCGTTAAAATCAATAAAATAATATTCGCTAAAATCTGATAGATAACATATTTAACAGAACCAGCTGTCAGTTGTACTTCCAAGTAGTTCATATTCTTTTAGGGGTAGGTCTATACATTTTAGATGGAACCACACGTTACAATCATCGCACTGGATTGGCAGTTGGTTCTTTCTGACTCCCTTCTCGCATGTCCCACATGGAAATTTTACTGGCCCAGGATTTAAAGACACATCTCCTGATAGTAAGAGTAATCTTATACAAATAGACGTTGTATATTTACAGTTCGCAGTTAGTTCTTTATTTTTGTACCACGTATGACGAGCCTGTTTGATTTGTACTCTGGGGTGCAGTAGATCTATTAAAAGTTCTCTATGAAGGTATGTTTGAATCGACCTTGCTGCATAAAAACCCAGATCTTCTATATTATATGCAATGTGGGTGTTTACTGGCTCAGTTGGTGATGCCAGTAGACGGTTAAACATGGTAAAAATTGTGAGAGCTGTTAAAACACCACGTACACCTGTCGCCATCTTTCTATTCTTTAAATATCTATCAGTTGTTTCACTAGAATGAACATGTCCTAAGTCAGGAACTTCATAGTCAGTGGTTGTAGTTTGTTGTTGTGGTTTATAAGTGTTTCTCGTTTTTATATAGATTACACAATTAGGTTGTCCTGTTTGAATGGTTTTACACTAGTCATTTTTGGACCCTTTATAATTTCTTGAACGGTGTGAGCAAAGGCCGTACTTTGACCTATAAGGGTTTACTTTTACAGATTGTGATTTGGAAGGAGAGTTGTGCCATTGGCACTCCTACCACACCTTCTGTTATCTAATAGTAAACCGATTTTTCAAGTTCATTTGGACGTATTCAGTCAATAAAGTCACCGAACTTGTACTCAGTGAAAAGACAGCATCTTCTGGTATTCAGCGGATAGTAATGTTGAAGGATAATACTGACTCTTTTTCATCACAACCTTGTGTATGGGGTCTGCTTCATTAGAATAATAAAACCAGTCATATAAATGTCAATTATATCTAATGTGATGTCAATAGATATAATCCATCATTTTAGACTTGTCAATTTTTATAATCATTTCCCTCGAATTAGAGTGTTGTTACAACCTTTTTAATATGACCGTATTTTGAAATCAGTAACCTCAAGTAAATTTTAAAGTTGTACTACTAGTAATGACTTAGACTGAAGCCATTCAGAAATAATAATACTTGTAAATCAAATCATTCTTTTTGTTTTTTTTTTGCCCAAGAAATTATTTATTGCAAATGTAATGTTAAAATATATTGTCTGTACAATAATCAAATACAAGTTTACAGACATAAAATTAGTCAGGTCTTATTAGTACAAAGAAAGGCAGAAAACATTATTTGAATGATAATAAATAAGTATCAATGTTCAGGACCATATGGGTATATTTAATACGCTGAACATTGCATTATGAACGACCTTTCAACGTGTCATAAAAGCCCTTATCAACTTATTTTCATATTGTTCGGTAACACTGTCCCAGGTTAGTAAAAGGCTCAAGCGCTCACAAACATGTTTAACCAAGCAACATTCGCTAAATGTGCCTGTTCACAGCCGGGAGCCTTTAGTCCAATGGCTATTGTAGTATAGACTTAGTTGGACGACGTCATACTAGAATTTCTTCCAAACATTGCGATTTTAACTTCTTAGTTTCCTTTTCCTTTTCACAGCGGTACAATACTCTCTTTTCCATAGTTTGTAGTTTTATAGATCACTCTAGAAATAAAAAAAAGCTTTGATTAGTGAACTCAAATTGTTTAACTTGTAGACAGCTATCAATTAATAACATTAACGGTACCAATTTTTCTGCACCAGATGCGCATTTCGACAAAACATGTCTCTTCAGTGATGCTCGTGGCCAAAATATGTAAAATCCAAAGCTTATATAAAAGATGTAGAGTTATAATCCAAAAGTTCCAAAAAGTATAGCCAAATCCGTGAAAGGAATCAGAGCTTTACATGAGGGAGATACATTCCTTAATTTATAATAATTTTTAACATTTTGTAACAGCAAATTTAAAGGTGAAATGCAAAGGTAGAAAAAAAATTGAGGAAAAGGTGTAAATCGCAAGAATTTAGGTTTAAAATGTTGAAATTTATATTTATACAATAATTCCAAACCTCGTTGGTACTAAAAATAACAAGTAAATATTGGTGTCGAAAAATACGGGAAATACCAACCTTGTTGATCTCCCTTTATTTCCTTCTCGCTGTGACGTCATATGAGTCCTTTGTTACATTGGTATCGAATACATGTGTTAGAACGTAAACTTGTAAACAACGTTAACCGGCTATGGTGTTTTGTGTTGCATACAACTGTAATACTGAATCAGGTCAGGGATTATGTTTGTTTACATTTCCGAAACATTTACTGGTGCTTCTGAAATAGCTGCTGGTATAAAAATCTATGAAAACTGAACATGAATTGCTCTGTATGCATCAGTCTCTGTGCCAGTCACAAATAAATGCAAGTGGTATTCATTGTTTGTAATTGAATTTGTATGTTAAAAACCTAATCACAGAAAATTAACTTCTTGTCTTTAAATATTAACAATACAACAGTTTGTCATTAGGAGACCAAGAAATGGGAACTTTCCAGAAAACTAGATTCCATACAGGGTAATTGACAGGTTTGTGTTGGCAAAATAAAAGAATATAGTCATTTAAGTAGTACAAGTTAGTGTATAATGTGGGGTTACTTGCTACTGGCATAATTAAGCAATGTGACAATATACTTACTCATGAATCATATGATTTGGATTAAATGTATTAGTTCTTGAAGGTATTCACCCATTTACAATGTATTCATAATACAACATGCACAAGAAGGTATTGTTAGGGTTGGACAAAACCAATCAATCAAAAGGGATATAAGTATATCAACTCTACAAGAGCTTAACCCAATTAACTTGGGCTTTATCATGTTTATCATGTACAATGTACATGTGTCATGTGTATTACAAATGTAATACTGTTACAAAGTGCAATTGATTACAAACAAAGCCATGACTTTCCTTAACAAGTTTTCTAAACATGCTAAATACTTTGATATTTATGAGATGGAGTTTATAGAGAGAATCGCTCTGTTCAAGCAAATTAATAAGCATAAATGCAACAGTCTCTTACTGTAGCAAGTTTGCCATATATGTTGATCAATCATCATGTATTGAATTTAAAATAAGAGAGAAATATATTTTCTTAATTTATTCCATTCACAACTTAAACAGTAAAAATTAATTTAAACGAATCAACATGACCAAACATGCACCCACCCTCTCCATGTGTTGATATATATATACAAGTACATCACACCAGAGACATACACAAATGTACATGTATGAAGATATTTCACCAACTCATGTATTAAAGTACTGTAAATGTGCAAATTTGTTTAAAATTAGGACTGACTAGTGACTATAAATATAATTTATTCAGAGGTGTTCAATAATTCATGACAAAAATTGTCTACATATATATAATATATAGTGCACAAATGTAGATTCACTGTACAAATTACCACACACAATTGCTTTTGTTTATATTACCCATTATATTGTAATAAATACATTGTACATGTAATGATGTATATCATACAGAGAGGGAAGAATTGATAGTATCATTTGAAGACATTTCCATTTCAGGCCTTCTTTTTCAATCAAATCAAACAAAATCTCCCCCCACTTTTTTTCCTTTTTATCTCAACTTTAATTAAAGAGGGGTGAGCAGGAGTCTTTTGATAATTTTCCTCTTCCCTAACCCATCCAATTCCATCTCCCTACTCCCCCTCAACTTCGCATGTTCCCTGCCAACCCCTCCCTCAACAGCTAAAGGTCGCAATGTACATTAACTGTGTTTACCAACCTACTTATATCAATATTATGTGATTACAAAAATTTGTCCGAGATCACTATGACGTCCAACGGCTGTTTTGCCAGACAAACTGGGGTCGTGCCGAGGGCCCAAGCTTGTCTCTCGATGTCTGACAGAACAGCCGTTGGATGTCAGAGTAATCTCGGACTCACAAAAAGTATGCCGAAATACATTATTTTACTATCTAATTTACGCACCATGAGAGTTTGAAGCCGACAGGCTGTTAAAGATCTATTTCGTTTCTATCTTCACCATCGGATGTAGAAAATGTTGGCTTCTTTATCCGGTTACCGATTCAGCACCGGCAATCCTCTGGCTCTGACTTACAGGTTCCTACATGTATGATTGTACTGACATAGTTAGTTTAACCTTGGGAATGTCTATCTGTTCACGTTCATCGTCTGTGAATCGATAATCCATAGTTGTATCGTTGTATTGTCGTTCACATATTCGCGGCCATGCTTGTTTGTTTACATAATGAGAGGACACATATGACGTCACCAGCATTCCGGAACAAAGAGAGATAATCATGTTGCACTTTCCCCGATAAACCATGAAATTACCTGTTTTATAGGTATAACGAGGACACACAAACGACTACCAATATTTTTTTTAATATTTATTTTAACCAATTTATTAAAATATGAAACAAAAAAAGTTTTTAAAAACCTTTGCATTTCACCTTTAATGACTCAAAAAATCCGTATTTTCATGCCAGTACCGGAGTACTGGCTACTTGACTGGTGATACCCTCGGGGACTAACAGTCCACCAGCAGAGGCATCGACCAAGTGGTAGTAATAACATTAATTTTTCAGCTATTTTTCATACAGCAGGTAGATGGGAAGCATTACCAAAGAATTCTTTCTACAGTCACCTTTCACAGTTGTCAACTAAGTTGCCACAATTTTGCCTTTCTTCTAGATCAGAGAATACAACAAAAATATACAAATATGCTTTTGAAGCTTGGACTAAATGGTGTGTATTTAATGGAATTTGCTATTTACCGGGTTCTGACACTCATGTCTCATTGTATTTAATAGATTTAACCGAATCTGCCAAGTCACATTGCAAGATTAATGAAATGTTATAAGCTATTAGTTGGGCTCACCGGCTCGCCGGGTTACCTGATCCATGTAAATCAGATTTAGTTTTATCTGTCAAAGAAGATGCTTTAAGATTAATAGGTCATACTGTAAACAAAAAAGAGCCAATTACTCCGGAAATTTTGAAACATATTGTATTGTTATATGGCAATGAGAAGTCCTCTTTAAAAGATTTGATAATAGCAGGTATGTGCTTATTGTGTTTTTCTGGTTTTTTACGTTTTTCAGAATTGTCAAATTTGAAAAGAAACAAAATAACTTTTTATGATTCATATGTGAAACTTTTTCTTGAAAAGAGTAAAACAGATGTATACAGATAGGGTAACGATGTTCTCATTTCTAAGACTTATGACATCACTTGTACAGTCAATATGCTACACAGGTATTTAAGTTTGGCAAATATTTCTTCTAGTAATACGGAATATATATTCCGAGGTTTAAGCTATTGTAAAAGTAACAACAGTTATGTACTTCGTAAGTCAGGGAAAATATCATATTCCTCCGCTAGAGACATTTTATTGTCCGCTCTTCATAAGTTAGGTTTAGACAAGACAAAATTTGGTCTTCATAGATTGAGATCTGGCGGAGCTACGGCACCTGCCGCATCAAAAATTGAAGATAGAATTTTCAGAAAACACGGTAGAAGGAAAAGTGATCGTGCTAAAGATGACTATGTTAAAGAAAATTTAGAAGAGAGGTTGTCAGTTACAAAAAAATCTTGGTGTTTGATATATAATCAATGAGTCCGTTTTTGGCCCATCCTTTGTTCGAAACATTGCTGCACTCGTCTAGGCGAGCTGTTTCCCATAGATATGTGTTTGAGTTTTTGTTCATAAATACTTTATTTGCGTTTGAGGGCACGAATAAGGAAATAAATGTATTTATTAACTATCGATAGCACATGGGTTTGTTGTTATATTGGGAACATGTGTTTATGTTTACAATAATATTTAAATTATTTTAGCATAACAATAAGTCACCTTAACAAAGTTAAGAGTTTAAAGTTCTTTGTATGATAGTACGGACTGATCATTCGCGGTAAAGTTAACATTGAAAATACATTTTCATAGCTTGACCATTCGAAGCTCCGTCTTAGTGCAGTGAAGTTTCCCCCCACCCCCTCCCCCTATGTACATGTTTTGTATAAGCTTGTAATATTGTAAATGCATTATGCATTTTCTGCAGATGTTAAAAAAGAACATTATGAAATTATGGATTTATGATATGAAAGATTCTATTTCATTATTTCTCATTGTAGATATGTTTGTAAGACATGTATGCTGCAGCGGTCTTAGTGTGCTGGCAAAGTGATTTGAGGACAGTTGAATTATTTGATAATAAAACTTTGCTGCACTCGTCTAGGCGAGCTGTTTCCCATAGATATGTGTTTGACTTTTTGTTCATAAATATTTTATTTGCGTTTGAGGGCACGAATAAGAAAATAATGAAAATTAGTCATTAAGTCAGTGTTTTGTATCGGAAAATTATTTCATTATGCGGTGAAATGCAAAATAGAAACTTCAAAGGTCAGACGAAACAAACAGAAGAATTGCATATATTTTACTAAGGATGAAACAAACAAATCATTTATTTTTTCAACTTTGTGTCTTTGTCTTTGCATTACGTAATATTCGCTTTGCAACAAAATACTGAACTTCATGAATACGACATCAAATAGAACATCCCGTGTTGAAATCAAAGCAGCTACAGAATACCTTTATGAAAATAATATGATTTAAAATATTCATGTAGTTGAAACGGATTGTTACTGGTGGTTCCATTTCAACATTATATTTTGTTTTATCAATCAGCATCTAGAATAAAAAGGACTATTTTTATATGCATTTTCAATATTTTCTTCTTCGGATCCCTTCATGCCTTTACTTCATTCGCATCCAATCAAAACAAAGAAGTTAATTATTGATTTTATAGCTTAAGTTAGATTTATTGTCCAACAGTGAGAAACACATTTTGTGATGATGTGCAAATATCTTTTAGGACTGTTTTTTTCATTCATCTGCTGTGGTAATGTTTTTAATTATTTCACTGATGTACCTTTATATTATAGGATAACAGTATTTAACATTTTTAGTTTTATTATCTACGTTATAATGTTATCAACCTTTGGAAATCAATGTCATAAGTGTAAATGCAAAACTCCCAAACATTCTCATTTCAAAACGTGCCCGACACCATTACACGTGTCTTATTTTTCCGAATGTCTGCATTAATCCCGAATCTCCTAAAACGGATCCGATAATTGTTACTCGCCGAAATATTCCACTTGAAAAACTAAGAACATCTTAAAAGTTTATGCTCTGAGTTGTCATCAGTGTCGCCAATAACGTTTTCAACAATTTAACACGATTTAAGGCAGCGAGATTTGCAAGAGTTAATATAAACAGTACAATTGATATTTTTTTTGGTATGCACACAAGTGGTTCTTATATGTATTTTGCATCAAATAAAGAGAATGAAAAGTATCTAATCTTAAATAGTGTGTATATTTGAAATCCATGAGTGGTACCGAAGCAAAAAAGGAATATTGCAAACTTAAATCATTGGTGCCTTCAATTATCATATAAACACAAACACTTACGACTTATTTGGTAATTTTGTACCATGCTGTTTTGAATCATCACTCAAAAATTCAGTTTCCGCACCCGAATAGGTTGGAAATACGAAAAGACGAGACGTCCGTTACAATTCCACATCGTAAATATGATAAACAATCGGTAATACATCTATTTTAAGTTATATTTATAAATGTTGATATTCAAATTTTAAATAAGTCCGTTGGTTTTCCTGTTTTAAAGGTTTTACACTAGACATTTTGGGGGCCATTTATAGCTTGATTTTCGATGTGACCCAAGGCTCCGTGATTAAGGCCGTACTTTGACCTTTAATAGTTTACTTTTACAAGTTGTAACTTTGAAGGAGAGTTTTCGACATCTTGTTATTTCGATAAAAGCAAAATTGACAACCAGTTAACTATGAATTTATTTCACAACAGAGCATTTTTTAAAGGGTTGCAGTAGCACAAGGAAGTGCTTTGTAGTTCAAACAACACAACGAATGATGATTATGTATTCTATAACTGTTAATCATAAATACCTAGAGCCTTCACTTATACTTTTAGGTAATAGTTTAGGTATTGCTTATAAAATAGAAAATGATAAATATATGTATATACGTTGATGAAATTTCAGTTTTGTCTCAAAATATTAAGAAGACAATCCTGTAAATTTACGCAAAATGTTCTTGATCCTACAATATAAAAAAATTGAAAACGACACGTTTAATAATTTCTTGCATCCGCAAGGCGCTTTTCTGGATTTGCATTCATCGGGAACGCTCAAAGCTAAACATTTGAAATCCGCAGATGTATACGTACCGAAACCGTTGAAGAGCTATATGTTAAAAAATACCTAATATTAATAGCCAAATTCATCTAATGCCAACTTTGCCTGGGGGAGTTGAAACCTTGGTTTCGTAACATAACTTATTCAATAAAGAATCTCCGAAACCTCTGGATATCGACATTTCTAGTAGTAGATATTGGAATTGTAAAGTATACTGGATTTAAGTTAGTATAGATAAAAATTATAATTCATACTCATAGATATTGGGATTGTAATTGTAGTAGGAGGATTCTGGATCAAACTGAATTATAATTTTTACTGTGACATGAACGTGTATTTTCAATGTGTATAACTATACTATCAATGTATTTTGTTTTAGCCTTTGCTGATGTAAATATTGCTTTAAAGAAACCTACAAAACTTTCTTCCACTTATGATCCTAAAATTATCGAGGGAATGGATTTTCTGTGTTGTAACTCTTCATATGCAGTCGATGGAGACAAGACAAATTTGGCGCATATTCAAGGCGATTTTTTTTGCGCAGTTGCAGTCAGAGTAGCTAATCAGCAGTCATGGTGGGCAGTCGACTTACAAAATATTTACAAAATAGATATGATAGATATTTTTGGACGGACATCTAATAGTCGTAAGTTGTCCCTTTTCCGGTTTCATTTTATACATGTTGATATTACAGATGACTTTTTTTTACTTTTTAAACAAATTTAACAAGACGAAACTTTATCCGTTTAAAATTTGAACAAGAAAATTATTTGTTCAATTTATATTCAAAAGTGCTAATAACCTAATGTGCATTTTAAATATGATTTGAGTGCCCCACTCAGATGAGAATCCAGGATTTTGAAAATGGGGTGCAAACTGGTCAACCTTTGGAGTGAAACAGTAAAAAGTTTATATCAACTATAAAAGTAGCTCCATAAAGGGGCGATGAAAGATTCAAACTGGCTTTGCTCATTGATGAAGGCCGTACAGTGACCTATAGTTGTTATATTCTGTGTCATGTTGGTCTCTTGTGGAGAGTTGTCTCATTGGTAATCATACCACATCGTCTTTTTTATATGGGATATCGAAAATAAACAAACAACGCCATTGCCAAAAAAGAAAAAAAAAAAGACAATTAAGAGATAATACACAGAACACAACATAGAAATGAGAATAAGTAACACGAACCTCTAAAACAACTGGGAATGATGTCAAGTGTTCCGGAAGGGTAAGCACAAAGCAGATCATGCTCCATATGTAGCACCTATCGTGTTGTTCATGTGATAACAAACCCAGGAATAAGTCTAATTCGGTAGGTCACACTCTTGAAATAAAAATCAATCAATGGAAGGTATATCTTGTGAAAGTATACCTAAACATGCATGATATGCATGTAATATAATATTTGCCACTCAATGATACACTGCCATTTTCCAAATCTTTTCGTTCAATCTTCTTCTATCTGCAAAAAGATTTGTTATGCTCTTTTCCACTGTTCTGCATAATGTGATTTAATTATATCACTTAGAATTTAAGGGAAATACACTAACCATAATAAGTTGCCATTGGTCTCAATTAATCAAGTTAAAACATTACTTTATAAATGAGTGTCTCAACTTACTCAAGGGACCAAATACCAGCCATTCATCTTGTATCAACACACTAAATACTCAAATAACTTTGTGATACGTGTCAAACCAGTATTCATCTACATTTTATACAATAACTATATAGTGAATTTGAACTTTCTCTAATACATCATATTTTTCAGTTCACCAACTGACCAATTTTGATGTCGAAGTTATCTTGCCATCATGTTCATGTAATAGGTGGTTCAATTTAGATGAAGGAGATGTATTTCCCTGTCACTATCAGGCCACAGTAAACCCGAGAGTCCATATAACGTGCCCCCTAACACAAGAGGGAGGTTTGTCCGGATTAAACGTAGAGATACGGAATACCTTACAATATGTGAAGTAGAGGTGTATGGTGATACATTAAACAGTCTCAATAAATCAGGTATTTAGAAAAAGCCAATCTTCATTATATTGGAAATTAAGTGTACATTTTTATTGTACTTCAAGGAGAAAAATCAAAAAATGGTCTGCGAAATTTGGAATATTGAATCCGTTAAGATGACATGATCTTTAGAAGAAATTAATGTAATTAAACGTTAAAACCTACTGTGGACCATTTCTACATACATATATACAATTTATCCTTTCTTTTGCAGTTGAATTAAGCATAAATCCTCCAGTAAATCAAACTGAAAGCTCTATTGATAAATAAACTCATCATAGATACCAGGATTAAAATTTCATACTTGCGCAAGACACGCGTATCGTCTACAAAAGACTCATCAGTATCACTCGAATCAGATGCATATTATGGCTTATTCGACAGATTCATATCAAACATTTACAGATTCATGTTATACATTTTCATGATCGTATTCCTCATTTACAGATTCATATTATACATTTACAGATTCATATTATACATTTACAGATTCATATTATACATTTACAGATTCATATTATACATTTACAGATTCATATTATACATTTACAGATTCATATTATACATTTACAAATATAAATTATACATTCACAGATTACCATACTGCATGAACAACGGATAATCCATTACATGCATTACAAGTTAGCTAAAAGCTCACATACAATTCCTTCATAACCACTTACACTTTTATATGTTTAAAACGTCGATAAAACCGGTGTAAATATATAAAACCCTGCAAGTGTCTGATATTAGACGGGCGTATTGTCTCCTCTCTCGGGGGAAGAACAATCACTATGTAACTGAAGGCTATGAAATCTCTTGCAGGTCTCTGATATTAAGACATGCGTATTTTCTATTTTTTTTAACAACAAATATATTTTTAAAGATATCTTGTTACAATTATACTTCACTGTCCAAGCGCCAGAGGAGTATTCCTGTGTGTATTTTCTATTTTAACAATGTTGGTTTTTATTTTCTATTAAAGATTCTTCAAGAATTGATACTGCCTATGCATGTGGATATATCGGGTTCGGATACGTAGGTACTGTAATAGGAACATCTGTAGCGGACAGTAACGTTCACTGTACACTAATATGCTTCACAAAAACAGCCTGTGCTGCTGCAGAGTATGACAAGAACACAAATGTCTGTACACTGAAAGGTGACTGTTTGATTGGAACTCTGTCATCTTTATTCCCAGACAACAACAAAGATGTATTTTTCATTCAATAGAACATTGGGGAGTGCCCGATATATATTCTCTATAAAGTGATAAAATTTAAGCAAAGACACTTTTAAATTTTTTTTTAAGTATTTTATTACACCTATTTAAACAGTATAAATAATAAAACACAACAAACATTTTATAAACAAATATTTGAGAAAGGATTTTCACCTTTTAATAGATATCATGTGACACATGTGATAATGGATGCTTATTTTAGTCAAACAAAGGATTTTGTTAATTAAAATGTGTGATTGAAACCTTTGCTTCCTCATATCTTTTTAAAAAAATGGTATTGCTTTAATAAAAAGCTTTATATGATTTAGCCTGTGTTGAAAATGTATCTTCATGCTTATAGTTAGATTAAATTGGGTATCTTATACTGCTAGTTTTCATAGAATAATACTTTTTTGCTTCATTGTATTGCTTGCATTATTGGTTTTAACATTGTTTAATGTGAAAAAAAGAAAATCACAAAAATACTGAGCTCCGAGGAAAATTCAAATCGGAAAGTCCATAATCAAATGGCAAAATCAAAAGCTCAAACACATCAAACGAATGGATAACAACTGTCATATTACTGACATGGTACAGGCATTTTCTTATGTAGAAAATGATGGATTAAACCTGGTTTTATATCTAGAATGTCAATAGCAGATATTGGATATATACTGAAATATGAAGAACAAAGGAAATGGGGTTTAATGGCCTATGAGAAAACTCTCCAAAACAGATTTAAGAACTCAATCATTGTGAATTCGATCAGAACCCTAACAATGGTCGACTCGATTGTTTTTACGAAACAAAAGTTAAAGATCATACACAAATATCTGTACAGGAAAAGTTCTTAAGGTAAACACACTTGATAACAAACAGGAAGCACACAAGTACGAACAATAAACATATTTAGAATATTTAGACAAGAATTCCTGCAGTTACTGAAGCCAACATCGAAGTGAGATACTTTCCTTAAAAAATCATTTCCGTTCTCCATTACTGTATACCGATAGAATAGTTAAATATCTATCAGTTGTTTCACTAGAATGAACCTGTCCTAAGTCAGGAACCTCGAGCTCATGGTTAGTGGTTGTAGTTTGTTGATGTGGTTTATAAGTGTTTCTCGTTTTTATATAGATTACACAATTAGGTTGTCCTGTCAATTTTTATAATCATTTCCCTCGAATTAGAGTGTTGTTACAACCTTTTTAATACGACCATATTTTGGAATCAGTAACATCAAGTAAATTTAAAAGTTGTACTACTAGTAATGACTCAGACTGAAGCCATTTAGAAATAATAATACTTGTAAATCAAATAATTCTTTTGGGGTTTTTTTGCGCAAGAAATTCATTATTTGCAAATGTAATGTTAAACTATCTTGTCTGTACAATAATCAAATACCAGTTTACAGACATAAAATCCGTCAGGTCGTATTAGTACAGAGAAAGGCAGAACAATATTATCTGAATGATTATAAATAAGTATCAATGTTCTGGGCCATATGCGTATGGTCATGACCGTATGCGTATACACTCATATGGTCCGGATATTAAAATACGATGAACATTGCATTATGGATGACCTTTCAACGTGTCATTAACTGATAGTTTCTAATTGATACTTATTTAATCAAATTGTAACCAATTTTCTAGTATAAATGAAATGAAATGAAGTTTATGTTTCTCATTTTCTGATAAATTAAAATTATAGCATTTTTATCATTAACAATTTTTCCTTATAACCAAAAACGGCAAAATGTCCTTAAAATTACCAATTCAGGGCAGCAACCCAACAAAGGGTTGTTCAATCAATCTGAAAATTTCAGAACATATAAATCTTGACCTGAATAACAATGTTATCCCATGTCAGATCTGCTTTAAATGATTTGGTTTCAGAGATATAAAGCCAAAACCTACATTTTAGCCCTATTTTGAATCTTTAGCCATAGCGGCCATCTTGATTGGTTTACCGTGTCACCGGACACATTTTGTAAACAACTAGATACCCCAATGATGATTGTGGCCAAGTTTGGTTAAATTTGACTTAGTAGTTTCAGAGGAGAAGATTTTTGTAAAAGTTTACGGACGACGGACGCCAAGTGATGAGAAAAGCTCACTTGACCTTTCAGGTCAGGTGAGTTAAAAATGAGACGGCAATGCAGTGCTTAGGCCAAAATTTATACATTGGTCTATATATGGGCAAAATACTTTTATTAAAGTGACCAAAATGTCAGACTAAACCTAAAGGCAGACATAAAGATTCTTTCTTCTTGAGCAAATTATTGTCAGCCAATCTTTCAAAGAGCAAAATACTACAACAGAAAATTCCAATCACAATCTAACTCTTTGAAAATTGATACAATGCATATGAAATTTGAAAAATTAGGTTAACAGGAGTATAATTCTTAAAAATTGAATGGCTTTCAGACTTGAATAACCTAATCATTTAGAAAAATAAGATTGCCCATTGTTGAATGTTAGAAAAAAACTTTACTAAAGAAGTCTACCCAATGGAAATTTCTTATAGTATTTCACTTTCCTTGCCACGATAATTATTTTCCTGAGGTAATGGAAATCATAAATTTTCAAGCCCTGGACATATGTTAGCCAATAAAAAATAAAAGATAGATTTTAACACAAAATCAAAAAGACATGATTGTATAAGGAAAGATTTTTATTGATGTTCTTCATTTCGGGATCTGGGAATTCTTTTTCGAATTTCGGGATGTCGAGATTTAGATTTCTTTACATTCAGGACCTCGGGATATCATGTTTATAAGGCCGGGATTTCGAGATCAAGACCTCTCCATCCCCCCACACACACACACTATTTTTAATTTCTTGAATATGTAATATGATATAATTACCCTCAATACACTAAACTAAAAAAAATCATAAGAAAGGACTATTTTATCATGAAAATATTCATATAAAATATTTATTTACAAATAGAACCTAAATAAAAGGGAATTTCAAGGTAAATTACAATGACTAGTATTCCTCCTTTGGTAACTTTCTATAACATTTACCCAAATATCTTTTTGCAACAATTTGTTTAAGAAATACCAGGCCTTAGAATATGTATAAAGTGCCTAGAAAATCAACCTAACGATGTTAGAGTAGATTTGATTCGTAACTTCCTCCCCGGCGCCGGGGCTGGAACCTGTACTTTATTTTCTAACTTCTACGACAACACCGCCTAGCATTGCGCAGAGACCTTATCCCCTCCTCTAACTCTAGCTTATAAAAATAAGCTTTCGTTTCGGGAGGTGTTACCTTCTTGTAGGAATTAAATAAGGATCTCTGATACAATACACGAAGTATTTATTTTTAGTGTACAGAAATGGTCATCTACTCATCTCTTCAGTATAATTGCAGGATGCTAATCTATTTTTAGAAGCATACAATCACTTTTAATAAATATATGTATATGTCTGCCTGTGTGTAGTGACAACTGCAAATTATACCTTGTCCATCGGATTTCTTATGATTAAGAAATACCAGGCCTTAGAATATGTATAAAGTGCCTAGAAAATCAACCTAACGATGTTAGAGTAGATTTGATTCGTAACTTCCTCCCCTATATATATATATATATATATATACGTCTAAATTTAAAACTACGTTCAAACCTAGGATTGCATTGGGTAAAAACCGCAATTTTTATACGTGTGCATGGAAAACAAATTTCGTTGTAGAAGGGTCTAATTACAGCACAAACAACCTTTTCCAAAAGACCAAAAAAGTGAAAAAGTGAAAAAGTATATTTAAACAAAACGCATTTGACTAACAGGTCAAACAACTGATGTTCTTTAACCCTGCTGACTGCCATTGGCGATTGCTAAATACAATATATATATATATATATATATATATATATATATATATATATATATATATATATATATATGTCGTGTTCTTGTAATTTATGAGATGAAACATACTGCAAACTACAATACATGTATACATGCTACAGAAAATTTGTAAAATCAAGGATTTTGAAAAATGCCTGAATTTGCAGGAATTTTGCGTCATCAATTAACTGATTAATTTCAGTGAATTTGTAAAAAAAAAATCTTTTTTATTTAAAAAAAAATCAGTTTATATGTTGCATTTCGGTGAATATAGACAATGCAATTTCCCATATAAACTCCCTTTGCCGCTAAAGCTGTGATACTTTTACTATGAAGTTTCGTAAAAGACGGTCAAAATATAAGGCTGTGACGCATATTTTCAGCATTTATATGCCCCGAACTTAAAACGTTTGGACATCTACTACAATTCTATTTAACCCCTACTTAAGGTCTTTCTCAGAATTTAATTTCCCTTACTGTCATGTGTTTTTATAAGGGATGCCAACTCGCTGAAGATTCACTAATCGGGTACCCGGTGGATTTACCGAGCGATACTCGAGTACTCGCTCGGTAAAACATAATAGATCAAAACAGAGTTCTACGCTTTTTTGAACATGTATTGTTGTTCGTTGCCCTATGAACGTCAAACTCTCAACATTATTACCTTGGACTAAATAATAGTTCAAGGAATTTGATATTATAAATAAAAGCCCATTTACTCAATTTAATAAGTTTGTTAGCTGTCGGTAATCTAATCAAGTCAGTAATTAATATATATGGACAAATGAATACTCAAACAACAGTATTTCAAAATCGTATCAATTACATTTGATAATTAACAAAGGGGTGATGATTAGTACTTACTGATGCCCTCCATCATTTTCTGAGGGCCGATATAGGGTGCAACGAATTTTTTTATCAAATTTGTCTTGGACAAGGCGATTTCTCAAATGTGTTAGGTAACTAATAGTCCTGTTATTGGGAATATATGTTCTGGTAGTACAGAGCCAAAGGTTGGGGAATGAATAAGATTAGCTAAAAGTGTAAGCATTGGAAAAGTGCTCTTGGTCATATATATTATTCCTCTGTTTGGAGGAATTTTAAATAACCAATCATTCTAGTATTATTTTGATAATCTATACTCGGTTCTACCGGGCGATACTCGAGTACTCGTTGACATCCATAGTTTTTATCCTGGTAACTTTCCCAAGTTATGTTTCTATAAAATATGAGTATGAGAATATATGGGAACCGGTACGTAAACAAAACAAAACATTTATAAATATAATATATCTCCCTAAATGACGTGTGGAAGGTGAGCCAGCTGTATTTACAAAGTGCAATCTAGTTTACAGAAGTTATATTCAACAAGTATGATATCAATTTAATCTTTTATGAGCCTCTTATATACTAAGTGAGCAGTTTGAACAAAACAAACTAACATATTGTAGAAATATGGTTCGGGCACATACGTCTTAAAATCGATGGTTTTTAATGTATGAAGAGCATGGTACTTTTTTTACACTAAGTTTTGTATTCTAATTGGAGGTGGCTGAGAACATGAACATCCCGCTGAGCAAAACGGGTGCCAAACTTTGGTGAAAATTTGACTATCAGTCGGAGAAAGACCAAAAATAACCCCGGTGTATATTTAAGACAAGTACAACATGGCCTTACTACCAATGATCACACAGAAGAAACACACTAGAACCCAGTGATTCCCTGTGTTTGAGTCCGTAAGCTCTAACTATTAACAATCTCATATCTTTTCTTAAATCTGATTACGTGTTTTCCGTTTGTGATGGATAGGATTTTGTAAAATGTGGATTTTCTTGAAAGAATAGATGTGAACGAAATAAGTGTGACAATAGTGTAGCACTTAATGTCACACACAATAAAAAACATTATGTCATTTTGACATTATGTAAGTTTTTAAAAAAAATCACCTATCTAATTAAAACATTTAATTAGTGAAATATTACACTCATTGTTTACTCGGCCAAAATGTAGTAGAAATTAAGAACATGTTGTCAACTTTCTCTAAAATCTAATTTGGCGTATTTTGAGTATACTGTCAACATTTTGCTAGAAAATCACAAGTCACAACATAGATATAACTTTCTAACATGTATATTCCTCGACACGTCGCACTTTGTATCTTAAAAGAATGGAATTAGTATTTTGGGTAAAAAAAGTCACTTACTGGAAGCAATCCTTTAAAACAAGAAAAAACAAACGAATTAAATAATGCAAAAATCAATTAACACGCTAGTTATGACAGACAACAACCACTCAATAACAGGCGTCTTCTTTTTACATAAAGAGTATTGCGGGTGTAGCGCAAACTTTCCTCTAACACCGTGTTAAAGCGAAAAATAACAGCGAAATGTAAATAGCAGTTGGAAAATACATAGCACATTATATTTGTTCTATAGATTGAACCAAGTTATGACAACACTTTTTTAAACTTTTAAACTATATAAGGTGATGTAATTGTTGTTTGAATGTGAGTTAAATGTTTTTTCAAATGTTCACAATACAGAGGAAGCTCCTGTAGCCTTTCGAATATTAGTAAGGGGTATGTTTCTAGTTGTCTGTTATTAAATTATTTCATTTTGGTGGTGTAATGTAAAATAGACACTTTAAAAGGTCAGACGAAAAATACAGAAAAAAGGCATATATATTACTAAGAATGAAACAAAAAAATCATTTATTTATCAAGTTTGAAAGCACGACGATGCGTGTCTTTGCATTGCTTTATATTTGATTTGCAACAAAATACTAAACTTTATAATTACAACATCAAAAAGAATATCCCATGTTGAAATAACGTAGACAATAAATCTATTGAAATTCGAAGTATTTTCAAAGGAGCTTCAGAATACCTTTATGAAAACAATAAGATTTAAAATATTCAAGTACTTGAGACGGATTGTTACAGGTGGTTCCTTTTCTACATTATATATTTTGTTTTATCAATCAGCGTCTAATCATAACAGTCAAATAAAAGGGAATAATTTTAAACGCATTTCCAATAGTTTCTTCTTCGGAACTCCTCATGCCTTAACTCATCCGCATCCAATCAAAACAAAGAAGTTCTATATTGATTATGTATCTTAAGTTGGAAATATTGTCCAATAATATAGTGAAAAACGCATTTGTGATGATGTGCAAATATCTTGTAGGATTGCTGTTTCCATTCATCTGCTTTGGTAATGTTTTTTTAAATTATTTCATTGATGTACATTCATATTGTAGGATAACAGTATTTTACATTTTTAAGTTGTATTATCTACGTTATAATTCTATCAACCTTTCATCAGTGCGGCCGATAGTGTTTTCAACAATTCAACACGATTCAAGGCAACGAGTTTTGCCAGATTCAATATATACAGTACATTTGATATTTTTTGTTTTGGTATGCACAAAAGTAATTTTTATATGTATTTTGCATGAAATAAAGAGAATAAAAAGTGTCCAATCTTATATAATGTGTATTTAAAATCCATGAGTGTTACCGAAATAAAACAAGGAATATTGCAAACTTAAATCATTAGTGCTTTTGCTTATCATATGAATACAAACACTTACGACTTATTTGGGTTGTTCTGTGCCATGCCGTTTTTGAATCATAGCGCGAACAATCAGTTTCTGTACCCGATAAGTTTTTACAATAGTAATTTTCGGGGCCCTTTTTATCTTTCTTTTCGATGTGACCAAAGGCTCAGTGATTAAAGCCGTTCTTTGACCTTTAATGGTTTACTTTTACAAATTGTGACTTTAAAGGAGAGTTTTCGTATTGGCATTAGTACGACATCTTCTTTTTTTCGAAAAATGAAAAATTGACGACCAATTAACTATGAATTTATTTCACAACAGAGCATTTTTTCCAAAGGTCACAGTAGCATAAGGAAGTACTTTGTAGTTCAAACAACACAACAAATGATGATTATGTATTTTATAACTGTTAATCAAATTATAAATACCTAACGCCTACACTCATACGTTTAGATAATAATTTAGATATTGCTTATTAAATAGAAAATGATAAATATATGTATGACGTCTTTAAATGCAAATTTTAACAAAAACTTGAAGAAATTACAATTTTGTCCCAAAATATTCAGACGACAATCCTGTTTTACGCAAACTGTTTTTGGTCCTACTAGATAACTCATTCAATCCAGAATCTCCCAAACCTCTGGATACCGTCATTTCTATTAGTAGATAATGGAATTGTTATGTGAACTGGATTTAAGTACATATAGATCAGAGTTTAAATTCCTACTAGCAAATATTGAAATTGTAATTGTAAGAAGAGGATTCTGTATCCAATTGAATCATATTTTCAATGTGTATAACTTTTTTTATCAATGTGAATATACGTCTATATGCATGTTTATTTTATTTTAGTGTTTGCTGATGTAAATATTGCTTTAAAGAAACCTACAAAGCTTTCTTCTACTTACGATCCTACAATTACCGGGGGAACATATTATCTCTGTTGTAACTCTACCTATGCAGTTGATGGAGACAAGTCAAATTTGGCGTATGATCAAGGCGATTTTTTGTGTGCAAATTCAGCCACAGTAGATAATCAGCAGTCATGGTGGGCAGTCGACTTACAAAATGTTTATACTATAGAGGGGATATATATTTTTGGACGGACAACTTATGGTCGTAAGTGTGACTTCTTTCAGGTTTTTTAATAATTTTACAGAATGACTTTCAACTTTTTATCAAGTTAAGCGATATCAACCAGACGTAATTTAATTGGTTTAAAATTTGAACAAGAAAATTATGTGTACAGTTTATAGCATGTATATTCAAAAGTGATAGCCTAATGTGCATTTTAAATATGAACAAACCCAAATACTTACCTTACTATGTAGATACTTGTATCAGGGAACCTTGAAACTAACTTTCCGTAGAGGATAAATATATCGACTTACCATATACTTACTTTGCTTATAAAAAAATACTAACCACACTAAGTGAATACTTGAAACAAAGAATGAAATATTAACTTTACTTAGTTGATACTTGTCTCAACAAAACACAAATTTACCTAACATAGTAAGTAATTGTCTCAACGAAGCAAATACTAATCTTTATCTGAACTTACCGCAAAGAACTTAACACCTGCCTCGGGTGTGTCTATTCTGTGTTGGTCATTCACTATGTATTCGTGTTTGTTTTATGTAATGAGTTAATACTTCAGTTTCATTATGTATATCTGTTATATTCATTTGATAAAATTTACTGTTTGCAATAGCATTATATGTTCTAAATAATAAGGATGTTCTTATCCCAAGCATAAAAACTTAACCGTATTTGACACAACCTTTTTCAACTTTTGAACTTCAGTGCTGTACAACTTTGTACTTTTTTTTGGCTTTCGATCTTTTATATCTGGGCGTCACTGGATGAGTCTTGTGTGGACGAGGCGCGTTTTGGGCGTATTAAATTTTTAACCTGATCCTTTTTGTTATTCATTTAATCATGTGTTTCTTTGTCTAATACGTTTTCCTATTTATTTGTATTGTAGTCCTGTAATATTATGTTGTCATTTCTATGTTATATTTAACATTGCCATTAAAGTGCGAGGTTTGGCATGCCACAAAACCAGGTTCAACCCACCATTTTTTCCTTTAAAAATGTCCTGTACCAAGTCAGGAATATGGCCATTGTTATATTATAGTTCGTTTCTGTGTGTGTTACAATCTAACGTTGCGTCGTTTGTTTTCTCTTATTTTTTAGTGTAAATTGACATTGCGATAAGACGTGTCACGGTACTTGTCTATCCCAAATTCATGTATTTGGTTTTGATGTTATATTTGTTATTCTCGTGGGATTTTGTCTGATGCTTGGTCTGTTTCTGTTTGTGTTAGTTACATTGTAGTGTTGTGTCGTTGTTCTCCTCTTATATTTATGCGTTTCCCTCAGTTTTAGTTTGTTACCCTGATTTTGTTTTTTGTCCATGGATTTATGAGTTTGAACAGCGGTATACTACTGTTGCCTTTATTTATGTAATGATTTTTTGTCTCTACGAACCAAACGCTTGCCTTATTTAGTGCATTATTGTCTCTACGAACCATACGCTTGCCTTATTTAGTGCATTATTGTCTCTACGAACCATACGCTTGCCTTATTTAGTGGATTATTGTCTCTACGAACTAAACACTTGCCTTTTTTAGTAGATGCTTATCTTTACGAACCAAACACTTGCCTTATTAAGTGGATTCTTGTGTCTACGAACCAAACACTTGTCTTCTTTATTAGATTCCTATCTCTACGAACCAAAAACACTTGCCTCAGTTAGTAGATTATTATATCTACGAACCAAACACTTATCCTATTTCGTGGATTCTTGTCTCTACAAACCAAATACTTTCCTTATTTAGTAGATTCTTATCTCTACGAAACAAAACACTTGCCTAATTTAGTAGATTATTATCTCTGCGAACCAAACACTTGCCTTATTCAGTGGATTCGTGTCTCTACAAACCAAACACTTGCCTTATTCACTAGATTCGTGTCTCTACGAACCAAACACATGCCTTATTTAGTAGATTCCAGAGGCGGATTTAGAGGGGGGCCCAGGGGGCCCGGGCCCCCCCTTTTTGGGAAAAAAATTGGTTGCTTATATAGGGAATCACTGAAGCGTGACTGGAGCGGGCCCCCTCTTAGCGCAGTCAGTAGGCCCCCACTTATGAAAATTTCTAGATCCGCCAGTGGATTCCTATCTCTACAAACCAAAACACTTGCCTTATTTAGTAGATTATTATCTCTACGAACCAAACACTTGCCTTATTCAGTGAATACCTGTATCTACGAACCAAACACTTGTCTAATTTAGTAGATTCTTATCTCTACGAACCAAACACTTGCCTTATTTAGTAGATTCTTATCTCTACGAACCAAACACTTGCCTTATTCAGTGGATTCGTTTATCTACGAACCAAACACTTGCCTAATTAAGTAGATTATTATCTCTGCGAACCAAACAAATGCCTTATTCAGTGGATTCATTTATCTCTACGAACCAAAAACATGCCTTATTTAGTAGATTCCTATCTCTACAAACCAAAACATTTGCCTTATTTAGTAGATTCTTATCTCTACGAACCAAACACTTGCCTTATTCAGTGGATTCATGTCTCTACGAACCAAACACATGCCTTATTTAGTAGATTCCTATCTCTACAAACCAAAACACTTGCCTTATTTAGTAGATTCTTATCTTTACGAACCAAACTTGCCTTATTCAGTAGATTCTTATCTCTACGAACCAAATACTTGCCTTATTCAGTGGATTTGTGTCTCTACGAACCAAAAAACTTGCCTTATTCATTGGATTCATGTATCTCTACGAACCAAAAAATGCCTTATTTAGTAGATTCCTATCTCTATAAACCAAAACACTTGCCTTATTTAGTAGATTCTTATCTCTACGAACCAAACACTTGCCTTATTCAGTGGATTCATGTCTCTACGAACAAAACACTTGCCTTATTTAGTAGATTCCTATCTCTACAAACCAAAACACTTGCTTTATTTAGTAGATTCTTATCTTTACGAACCAAACTTGCCTTATTCAGTATATTCCTATCTCTACAAACCAAACACATGCCTTATTTAGTAGATTCTTATCTCTACGAACCAAACACTTGCCTTATTCCGTGGATTCATTTCTCTACGAACCAAACTCATGCCTTATTTAGTAGATTCTTATCTCTACAAACCAAAACACTTCCCTTATTTAGTAGATTCTTATCTCTACGAACCAAACACTTGCCTTATTCAGTGGATTCATGTCTCTATGAGCCAAACTCATGCCTTATTTAGTAGATTCTTATCTCTACGAACCAAACACTTGCCTTATTCAGTGGATTCATTTCTCTACGAACCAAACTCATACCTTATTTAATAGATTCTTATCTCTACAAACCAAAACACTTGCCTTATTTAGCAGATTCTTATCTCTACGAACCAAACACTTGCCTTATTCATTGGATTCATGTATCTCTACGAACCAAAAACATGCCTTATTCAGTGGATTCATTTCTCTACGAACCAAACTCATGCCTTATTTAGTAGATTCTTATCTCTACGAACCAAACACTTGCCTGATTCAGTGGATTCATGTCTCTACGAACCAAACACTTGCCTTATTTAGTAGATTCTTATCTCTACAAACCAAACACATGCCTTATTTATTAGATTCTTATCTCTACGAACCAAACACTTGCCTTATTCATTGGATTCATGTACCTCTACGAACCAAAAACATGCCTTATTTAGTTGATTCCTATCTCTACGAACAAAACACTTGCCTTATTTAGTAGATTCCTATCTCTACAAACCAAACACATGCTTTATTTAGTAGATTCCTATCTCTACGAACCAAACACTTGCCTTATTCATTGGATTAATTTCTCTACGCACCAAACTCATGCCTTATTTAGTAGATTCTTATCTCTACAAACCAAAACACTTGCCTTATTTAGCAGATTCTTATCTCTACGAACCAAACACTTGCCTTATTCATTGGATTCATGTATCTCTACGAACCAAAAACATGCCTTACTCAGTGGATTCATTTCTCTACGAACCAAACTCATACCTTATTTAGTAGATTCTTATCTCTACGAACCAAACACTTGCCTGATTCAGTGGATTCATGTCTCTACGAACCAAACACTTGCCTTATTTAGTAGAATCCTATCTCTACAAACCAAACACATGCCTTATTTAGTAGATTCTTATCTCTACGAACCAAACACTTGCCTTATTCATTGGATTCATGTATCTCTACGAACCAAAAACATGCCTTACTCAGTGGATTCATTTCTCTACGAACCAAACTCATACCTTATTTAGTAGATTCTTATCTCTACGAACCAAACACTTGCCTGATTCAGTGGATTCATGTCTCTACGAACCAAACACTTGCCTTATTTAGTAGAATCCTATCTCTACAAACCAAACACATGCCTTATTTAGTAGATTCCTATCTCTACAAACCAAAACACTTGCCTTATTTAGTAGATTCTTATCTCTACGAACTAACCACTTGCCGTATTTAGTAGATTCTTATCTTTACGAACCAAACTTGCCTTATTCAGTAGATTCTTATCTCTACGAACCAAACACTTGCCTTATTCAGTAGATTCTTATCTCTACAAACCAAACACTTGCCTTATTCAGTGGATTCATGTCTCTACGAACCAAACACTTGCCTTATACAGTGGATTCATGTATCTCTACAAACCAAACAAATGCCTTATTTAGTAGAGTCTTATCTCTACGAACCAAACACTTGCCTTATTCATTGGATTCATGTATCTCTACGAACCAAAAACATGCCTTATTTAGTAGATTCCTATCTCTACAAACCAAAACACTTGCCTTATTTAGTAGATTCTTATCTCTACGAACCAAACACTTGACTTATTTAGTAGATTCTTATCTTTACGAACCAAACTTGCCTTATTCAGTAGATTCTTATCTCTACGAACCAAACACTTGCCTTATTCAGTAGATTCTTATCTCTACAAACCAAACACTTGCCTTATTCAGTGGATTCATGTCTCTACGAACCAAACACTTGCCTTATTTAGTAGATTCTTATCTCTACGAACCAAACACTTGCCTTATTCAGTGGATTTATGTCTCAACAAACAAAACACTAGCCTTATTCAGTGAATTTGTGTCTCTACGAACCAAACACTTGCCTTATTCAGTGGATTTGTGTCTCTACGAACCAAACACTTGCTTAATTTAGTGGATTATTATCTCTACGAACCAAACAGTTGCCTTATTTAGTAGATTCGTGTCTCTACGAACCAAACACTTGCCTAATTTTGTGGATTTATATCTCTATGAACTGAAACACTTGCCTTATTTAGTAGATTCCTATCTCTACAAACCAAAACACTTGCCTAATTTTGTAGATTATTATCTCTGCAAACCAAACACTTGCCTTATTCAGTGGATTCGTGTCTCTCCGAACCAAACACTTGCCTTATTCAGTGGATTCATGTATCTCTACGAACCAAAAACATGCCTTATTTAGTAGATTCCTATCTCTACAAACCAAAACACTTGCCTTATTTAGTAGATTCTTATCTCTACGAACCAAACACTTGTCTTATTCAGTGGATTCGTGTCTCTACGAACCAAACACTTGCCTTATTTAGTGGATTCATGTCTCTACGAACCAAACACATGCCTTATTTAGTAGATTCCTATCTCTACAAACCAAAACACTTGACTTATTTAGTAGATTCTTATCTTTACGAACCAAACTTGCCTTATTAAGTAGATTCTTATCTCTACGAACCAAATACTTGCCTTATTCAGTGGATTTGTGTCTTTACGAACCAAAAACTTGCCTTATTCATTGGATTCATGTATCTCTACGAACCAAAAACATGCCTTATTTAGTAGATTCCTATCTCTATAAACCAAAACACTTGCCTTATTTAGTAGATTCATTTCTCTACGAACCAAACACTTGCCTTATTCAGTGGATTTGTGTCTCTACGAACCAAACACTTGCCTAATTAAGTAGATTTATGTCTCAACAAACAAAACACTAGCCTTATTAAGTGAATTTGTGTCTCTACGAACCAAACACTTGCCTTATTCAGTGGATTTATGTCTCTACGAACCAAACACTTGCCTTATTTAGTGGATTATTATCTCTACGAACCAAACAGTTGCCTTATTTAGTAGATTCGTGTCTCTACGAACCAAACACTTGCCTAATTTAGTGGATTTATATCTCTACGAACTAAAACACTTGCCTTATTTAGAAGATTCCTATCTCTACAAACCAAAACACTTGCCTAATTTAGTAGATTATTATCTCTGCGAACCAAACACTTGCCTTATTCAGTGGATTTGTGTCTCTACGAACCAAACACTTGCCTTATTCAGTGGATTCATGTATCTCTACGAACCAAAAACATGCCTTATTTAGTAGATTCCTATCTCTACAAACCAAAACACTTGCCTTATTTAGTAGATTTTTATCTCTACGAACCAAACACTTGCCTTATTCAGTGGATTCATGTCTCTACGAACCAAACACATGCCTTATTGAGTAGATTCCTATCTCTACAAACCAAAACACTTGCCTTATTTAGTAGATTCTTATCTTTACGAACCAAACTTGCCTTATTCAGTAGATTCTTATCTCTACGAACCAAATACTTGCCTTATTCAGTGGATTTGTGTCTCTACGAACCAAAAACTTGCCTTATTCATTGGACTCATGTATTTCTACGAACCAAAAAAATGCCTTATTAAGTAGATTATTATCCCTACGAACCAAAACTTGCTTTATTCACTGGATTCATGTCTCTACAAACCAAACACTTGCCTGATTCAGTGAATTCATGTCTCTACGAACAAAACACTTGCCTTATTTAGTAGATTCCTATCTCTACAAACCAAACACATGCCTTATTTAGTAGATTCTTATCTCTACAAACCAAACACTTGCCTTATTCAGTGGATTCATTTCTCTACGAACCAAACTCATGCCTTATTTAGTAGATTCTTATCTCTACAAACCAAAACACTTGCCTTATTTAGCAGATTCTTATCTCTACGAACCAAACACTTGCCTTATTCATTGGATTCATGTATCTCTACGAACCAAAAACATGCCTTATTTAGTAGATTCTTATCTCTACGAACAAAACACTTGCCTTATTTAGTAGATTCCTATCTCTACGAACCAAACACTTGTCTTATTCATTGGATTCATTTCTCTACGAACCAAACTCATGCCTTATTTAGTAGATTCTTATGTCTACAAACCAAAACACTTGCCTTATTTAGCAAATTCTTATCTCTACGAACCAAACACTTGCCTTATTCATTGGATTCATGTATCTCTACGAACCAAAAACATGCCTTACTCAGTGGATTCATTTCTCTACGAACCAAACTCATGCCTTATTTAGTAGATTCTTATCTCTACGAACCAAACACTTGCCTTATTCATTGGATTCATGTACCTCTACGAACCAAAAACAGGCCTTATTTAGTAGATTCCTATCTCTACAAACCAAAACACTTGCCTTATTTAATAGATTCTTATCTCTACGAACTAACCACTTGCCTTATTTAGTAGATTCTTATCTTTACGAACCAAACTTGCCTTATTCAGTAGATTCTTATCTCTACGAACCAAACACTTGCCTTATTCAGTAGATTCTTATCTCTACAAACCAAACACTTGCCTTATTCAGTGGATTCATGTCTCTACGAACCAAACACTTGCCTTATACAGTGGATTCATGTATCTCTACAAACCAAACAAATGCCTTATTTAGTAGAGTCTTATCTCTACGAACCAAACACTTGCCTTATTCATTGGATTCATGTATCTCTACGAACCAAAAACATGCCTTCTTTAGTAGATTCCTATCTCTACAAACCAAAACACTTGCCTTATTTAGTAGATTCTTATCTCTACGAACCAAACACTTGACTTTTTTAGTAGATTCTTATCTTTACGAACCAAACTTGCCTTATTCAGTAGATTCTTATCTCTACGAACCAAACACTTGCCTTATTCAGTAGATTCTTATCTCTACAAACCAAACACTTGCCTTATTCAGTGGATTCATGTCTCTACGAACCAAACACTTGCCTTATTTAGTAGATTCTTATCTCTACGAACCAAACACTTGCCTTCTTCAGTGGATTTATGTCTCAACAAAAAAAACACTAGCCTTATTCAGTGAATTTGTGTCTCTACGAACCAAATACTTGCCTTATTCAGTGGATTTGTGTCTCTACGAACCAAAAACTTGCCTTATTCATTGGATTCATGTATCTCTACGAACCAAAAACATGCCTTATTTAGTAGATTCCTATCTCTACAAACAAAACACTTGCCTTATTTAGTAGATTCTTATCTCTACGAACCAAACACTTGCCTGATTCAGTGGATTCATGTCTCTACGAACCAAACACTTGCCTTATTTAGTAGATTCCTATCTCTACAAACCAAACACATGCCTTATTTAGTAGATTCTTATCTCTACGAACCAAACACTTGCCTTATTCATTGGATTCATGTACCTCTACGAACCAAAAACATGCCTTATTTAGTAGATTCCTATCTCTACGAACAAAACATTTGCCTTATTTAGTAGATTCCTATCTCTACAAACCAAACACATGCCTTATTTAGTAGATTCCTATCTCTACGAACCAAACACTTTCCTTATTCATTGGATTCATTTCTCTACGAACCAAACTCATGCCTTTTTTAGTAGATTCTTATGTCTACAAACCAAAACACTTGCCTTATTTAGCAGATTCTTATCTCTATGAACCAAACACTTGCCTTATTCATTGGATTCATGTATCTCTACGAACCAAAAACATGCCTTACTCAGTCGATTCATTTCTCTGCGAACCAAACTCATGCCTTATTTAGTAGATTCTTATCTCTACGAACCAAACACTTGCCTGATTCAGTGGATTCATGTCTCTACGAACCAAACACTTGCCTTATTTAGTAGATTCCTATCTCTACAAACCAAACACATGCCTTATTTAGTAGATTCTTATCTCTACGAACCAAACACTTGCCTTATTCATTGGATTCATGTACCTCTACGAACCAAAAACATGCCTTATTTAGTAGATTCCTATCTCTACAAACCAAAACACTTGCCTTATTTAATAGATTCTTATCTCTACGAACTAACCACTTGCCTTATTTAGTAGATTCTTATCTTTACGAACCAAACTTGCCTTATTCAGTAGATTCTTATCTCTACGAACCAAACACTTGCCTTATTCAGTAGATTCTTATCTCTACAAACCAAACACTTGCCTTATTCAGTGGATTCATGTCTCTACGAACCAAACACTTGCCTTATACAGTGAATTAATGTATCTCTACAAACCAAACAAATGCCTTATTTAGTAGAGTCTTATCTCTACGAACCAAACACTTGCCTTATTCATTGGATTCATGTATCTCTACGAACCAAAAACATGCCTTATTTAGTAGATTCCTATCTCTACAAACCAAAACACTTGCCTTATTTAGTAGATTCTTATCTCTACGAACCAAACACTTGACTTATTTAGTAGATTCTTATCTTTACGAACCAAACTTACCTTATTCAGTAGATTCTTATCTCTACGAACCAAACACTTGCCTTATTCAGTAGATTCTTATCTCTACAAACCAAACACTTGCCTTATTCAGTGGATTCATGTCTCTACGAACCAAACACTTGCCTTATTTAGTAGATTCTTATCTCTACGAACCAAACACTTGCCTTATTCAGTGGATTTATGTCTCAACAAACAAAACACTAGCCTTATTCAGTGAATTTGTGTCTCTACGAACCAAACACTTGCCTTATTTAGTGGATTTGTGTCTCTACGAACCAAACACTTGCTTAATTTAGTGGATTATTATCTCTACGAACCAAACAGTTGCCTTATTTAGTAGATTCGTGTCTCTACGAACCAAACACTTGCTTAATTTTGTGGATTTATATCTCTATGAACTGAAACACTTGCCTTATTTAGTAGATTCCTATCTTTACAAACCAAAACACTTGCCTAATTTAGTAGATTATTATCTCTGCAAACCAAACACTTGCTTTATTCAGTCGATTCGTGTCTCTCCGAACCAAACGCTTGCCTTATTCAGTGGATTCATGTATCTCTACGAACCAAAAACATGCCTTATTTAGTAGATTCCTATCTCTACAAACCAAAACACTTGCCTTATTTAGTAGATTCTTATCTTTACGAACCAAACTTGCCTTATTAAGTAGATTCTTATCTCTACGAACCAAATACTTGCCTTATTCAGTGGATTTCTGTCTCTACGAACCAAAAACTTGCCTTATTCATTGGATTAATGTATCTCTACGAACCAAAAACATGCCTTATTTAGTAGATTCCTATCTCTATAAACCAAAACACTGGCCTTATTTAGTAGATTCTTCTCTCTACGAACCAAACACTTGCCTTATTCAGTGGATTCATGTCTCTACGAACCAAACACTTGCCTTATTTAGTAGATTCCTATCGCTACAAACCAAAACACTTGCTTTATTTAGTAGATTCTTATCTTTACGAACCAAACTTGCCTTATTCAGTAGATTCTTATCTCTACGAACCAAACACTTGCCTTATTCAGTAGATTCTTATCTCTACAAACCAAACACTTGCTTTATTCAGTGGATTCGTGTCTCTACGAACCAAACACATGTCTTATTAAGTAGATTCTTATCTCTACGAACCAAAACTTGCCTTATTCACTGGATTCATGTCTCTACAAAACAAACACTTGCCTGATTCAGTGGATTCATTTCTCTACGAACCAAACTCATGCCTTATTTAGTTGATTCTTATCTCTACAAACCAAAACACTTGCCTTATTTAGTAGATTCATGTCTCTGTGAACCAAACAATTGCCTTATTTAGTAGATTCTTATCTCTACGAACCATACACTTGCCTTATTCAGTGGATTTCCGTATCTTCGAACCAAACACTTGTCTAATTAAGTAGATTCTTATCTCTACGAACCAAACACTTGCCTTATTCAGTGGATTCGTGTCTTTACGAACCAAACAATTGCCTTTTTTAGTAGATTATTATCCCTGTGAACCGAACAATTGCCTTACTTAGTAGATTCTTATCTTTAAGAACCAAACACTTGCCTTATTCAGTGGATTCATGTCTCTACGAACCAAACACTTGCCTTATTTAGTAGATTCCTATCTCTACAAACCAAAACACTTGCTTTATTTAGTAGATTCTTATCTTTACGAACCAAACTTACCTAATTCAGTAGATTCTTATCTCTACGAACCAAACCTTTGCATTATTCAGTAGATTCTAATTATCTCGACAAACCAAACACTTGCCTTATTCAGTGGATTCGTGTCTCTACGAACCAAACACATGCCTTATTAAGTAGATTCTTATCTCTACGAACCAAAACTTGCCTTATTCACTGGATTCATGTCTCTACAAACCAAACACTTGCCTTATTTAGTAGATTCCTATCTCTACAAACCAAACACATGCCTTATTTAGTAGATTCTTATTTCTACGAACCAAACACTTGCCTTATTCAGTGGATTCATTTCTCTACGAACCACACTCATGCCTTATTTAGTACATTCTTATCTCTACAAACCAAAACACTTGCCTTATTTAGTAGATTCATGTCTCTGTGAACCAAACAATTGCCTTTTTTAGTAGATTCTTATCTCTACGAACCAAACACTTGCCTTATTCAGTGGATTCATGTCTCTACGAACCAAACACTTGCCTAATTTAGTAGATTTATGTTTCTACAAACAAAACACTTGCCTTATTCAGTGTATTCGTGTCTCTACGAACCAAACAATTGCCTTTTTTAGTAGATTATTATCTCTGTGAACCAAACAATTGCCTTATCTAGTAGATTCTTATCTCTACGAACCAAACACTTGCCTTATTTAGTAGATTCTTATCTCTACGAACCAAACACTTGCCTTATTCAGTGGATTCGTGTATCTACGAACCAAACACTTGCCTAATTAAGTAGATTTATGTCTCAACAAACAAACACTTACCTTATTCAGTGAATTTATGTCTCTACGAACAAAACACTTGCCTTATTCAGTGTATTCGTGTCTCTACGATCCAAACACTTGCCTAATTTAGTGGATTATTATCTCTATGAACCAAACAGTTGCCTTATTTAGTAGATTCGTGTCTCTACGAACCAAACACTTGCCTAATTTAGTAGATTATTATCTCTGCGAACCAAACACTTGCCTTATTCAGTGGATTCCTGTCTCTACGAACCAAACACTTGCCTTATTCATTGAATTCATGTATCTCTCCTAACCAAAAACATGCCTTATTTAGTAGATTCCTATCTCTACAAACCAAAACACTTGCCTTATTTAGTAGATTCTTATCTCTACGAACAAAACACTTGCCTTATTTAGTAGATTCTTATCTTTACGAACCAAACTTGCCTTATTCAGTAGATTCTTATCTCTACAAACCAAACACTTGCCTTATTCAGTAGATTCTTATCTCTACAAACCAAACACTTGCCTTATTCAGTGGATTTATGTCTCTACAAACCAAACACTTGCCTTATTCAGTGGATTTGTGTCTCTACGAACCAAACACTTGCCTAATTTAGTGGATTATTATCTCTACGAACCAAACAGTTGCCTTATTTAGTTGATTCGTGTCTCTGCGAACCAAACACTTGCCTAATTTAGTGGATTTATATCTCTACGAACTAAAACACTTGCCTTATTTAGTAGATTCCTATCTCTACAAACCAAAACACTTGCCTAATTTAGTAGATTATTATCTCTGCGAACCAAACACTTGCCTTATTCAGTGGATTCTGCTTTCTACGAACCAAACACTTGCCTGGTTCAGTGGATTCATGTCTCTACGAACCAAACACTTGCCTTATTTAGTAGATTCCTATCTCTACAAACCAAACACATGCCTTATTTAGTAGATTCTTATCTCTACGAACCAAACACTTGCCTTATTCATTGGATTCATGTACCTCTACGAACCAAAAACATGCCTTATTTAGTAGATTCCTATCTCTACGAACAAAACATTTGCCTTATTTAGTAGATTCCTATCTCTACATACCAAACACATGCCTTATTTAGTAGATTCCTATCTCTACGAACCAAACACTTGCCTTATTCATTGGATTCATTTCTCTACGAACCAAACTCATGCCTTTTTTAGTAGATTCTTATGTCTACAAACCAAAACACTTGCCTTATTTAGCAGATTCTTATCTCTATGAACCAAACACTTGCCTTATTCATTGGATTCATGTATCTCTACGAACCAAAAACATGCCTTACTCAGTGGATTCATTTCTCTGCGAACCAAACTCATGCCTTATTTAGTAGATTCTCATCTCTACGAACCAAACACTTGCCTGATTCAGTGGATTCATGTCTCTACGAACCAAACACTTGCCTTATTTAGTAGATTCCTATCTCTACAAACCAAACACATGCCTTATTTAGTAGATTCTTATCTCTACGAACCAAACACTTGCCTTATTCATTGGATTCATGTACCTCTACGAACCAAAAACATGCCTTATTTAGTAGATTCCTATCTCTACAAACCAAAACACTTGCCTTATTTAATAGATTCTTATCTCTACGAACTAACCACTTGCCTTATTTAGTAGATTCTTATCTTTACGAACCAAACTTGCCTTATTCAGTAGATTCTTATCTCTACGAACCAAACACTTGCCTTATTCAGTAGATTCTTATCTCTACAAACCAAACACTTGCCTTATTCAGTGGATTCATGTCTCTACGAACCAAACACTTGCCTTATACAGTGAATTAATGTATCTCTACAAACCAAACAAATGCCTTATTTAGTAGAGTCTTATCTCTACGAACCAAACACTTGCCTTATTCATTGGATTCATGTATCTCTACGAACCAAAAACATGCCTTATTTAGTAGATTCCTATCTCTACAAACCAAAACACTTGCCTTATTTAGTAGATTCTTATCTCTACGAACCAAACACTTGACTTATTTAGTAGATTCTTATCTTTACGAACCAAACTTACCTTATTCAGTAGATTCTTATCTCTACGAACCAAACACTTGCCTTATTCAGTAGATTCTTATCTCTACAAACCAAACACTTGCCTTATTCAGTGGATTCATGTCTCTACGAACCAAACACTTGCCTTATTTAGTAGATTCTTATCTCTACGAACCAAACACTTGCCTTATTCAGTGGATTTATGTCTCAACAAACAAAACACTAGCCTTATTCAGTGAATTTGTGTCTCTACGAACCAAACACTTGCCTTATTTAGTGGATTTGTGTCTCTACGAACCAAACACTTGCTTAATTTAGTGGATTATTATCTCTACGAACCAAACAGTTGCCTTATTTAGTAGATTCGTGTCTCTACGAACCAAACACTTGCTTAATTTTGTGGATTTATATCTCTATGAACTGAAACACTTGCCTTATTTAGTAGATTCCTATCTTTACAAACCAAAACACTTGCCTAATTTAGTAGATTATTATCTCTGCAAACCAAACACTTGCTTTATTCAGTCGATTCGTGTCTCTCCGAACCAAACGCTTGCCTTATTCAGTGGATTCATGTATCTCTACGAACCAAAAACATGCCTTATTTAGTAGATTCCTATCTCTACAAACCAAAACACTTGCCTTATTTAGTAGATTCTTATCTTTACGAACCAAACTTGCCTTATTAAGTAGATTCTTATCTCTACGAACCAAATACTTGCCTTATTCAGTGGATTTCTGTCTCTACGAACCAAAAACTTGCCTTATTCATTGGATTAATGTATCTCTACGAACCAAAAACATGCCTTATTTAGTAGATTCCTATCTCTATAAACCAAAACACTGGCCTTATTTAGTAGATTCTTCTCTCTACGAACCAAACACTTGCCTTATTCAGTGGATTCATGTCTCTACGAACCAAACACTTGCCTTATTTAGTAGATTCCTATCGCTACAAACCAAAACACTTGCTTTATTTAGTAGATTCTTATCTTTACGAACCAAACTTGCCTTATTCAGTAAATTCTTATCTCTACGAACCAAACACTTGCCTTATTCAGTAGATTCTTATCTCTACAAACCAAACACTTGCTTTATTCAGTGGATTCGTGTCTCTACGAACCAAACACATGTCTTATTAAGTAGATTCTTATCTCTACGAACCAAAACTTGCCTTATTCACTGGATTCATGTCTCTACAAACCAAACACTTGCCTGATTCAGTGGATTCATTTCTCTACGAACCAAACTCATGCCTTATTTAGTTGATTCTTATCTCTACAAACCAAAACACTTGCCTTATTTAGTAGATTCATGTCTCTGTGAACCAAACAATTGCCTTATTTAGTAGATTCTTATCTCTACGAACCATACACTTGCCTTATTCAGTGGATTTCCGTATCTTCGAACCAAACACTTGTCTAATTAAGTAGATTCTTATCTCTACGAACCAAACACTTGCCTTATTCAGTGGATTCGTGTCTTTACGAACCAAACAATTGCCTTTTTTAGTAGATTATTATCCCTGTGAACCGAACAATTGCCTTACTTAGTAGATTCTTATCTTTAAGAACCAAACACTTGCCTTATTCAGTGGATTCATGTCTCTACGAACCAAACACTTGCCTTATTTAGTAGATTCCTATCTCTACAAACCAAAACACTTGCTTTATTTAGTAGATTCTTATCTTTACGAACCAAACTTACCTAATTCAGTAGATTCTTATCTCTACGAACCAAACATTTGCATTATTCAGTAGATTCTAATTATCTCGACAAACCAAACACTTGCCTTATTCAGTGGATTCGTGTCTCTACGAACCAAACACATGCCTTATTAAGTAGATTCTTATCTCTACGAACCAAAACTTGCCTTATTCACTGGATTCATGTCTCTACAAACCAAACACTTGCCTTATTTAGTAGATTCCTATCTCTACAAACCAAACACATGCCTTATTTAGTAGATTCTTATTTCTACGAACCAAACACTTGCCTTATTCAGTGGATTCATTTCTCTACGAACCACACTCATGCCTTATTTAGTACATTCTTATCTCTACAAACCAAAACACTTGCCTTATTTAGTAGATTCATGTCTCTGTGAACCAAACAATTGCCTTTTTTAGTAGATTCTTATCTCTACGAACCAAACACTTGCCTTATTCAGTGGATTCATGTCTCTACGAACCAAACACTTGCCTAATTTAGTAGATTTATGTTTCTACAAACAAAACACTTGCCTTATTCAGTGTATTCGTGTCTCTACGAACCAAACAATTGCCTTTTTTAGTAGATTATTATCTCTGTGAACCAAACAATTGCCTTATCTAGTAGATTCTTATCTCTACGAACCAAACACTTGCCTTATTTAGTAGATTCTTATCTCTACGAACCAAACACTTGCCTTATTCAGTGGATTCGTGTATCTACGAACCAAACACTTGCCTAATTAAGTAGATTTATGTCTCAACAAACAAACACTTACCTTATTCAGTGAATTTATGTCTCTACGAACAAAACACTTGCCTTATTCAGTGTATTCGTGTCTCTACGATCCAAACACTTGCCTAATTTAGTGGATTATTATCTCTATGAACCAAACAGTTGCCTTATTTAGTAGATTCGTGTCTCTACGAACCAAACACTTGCCTAATTTAGTAGATTATTATCTCTGCGAACCAAACACTTGCCTTATTCAGTGGATTCGTGTCTCTACGAACCAAACACTTGCCTTATTCATTGAATTCATGTATCTCTCCTAACCAAAAACATGCCTTATTTAGTAGATTCCTATCTCTACAAACCAAAACACTTGCCTTATTTAGTAGATTCTTATCTCTACGAACAAAACACTTGCCTTATTTAGTAGATTCTTATCTTTACGAACCAAACTTGCCTTATTCAGTAGATTCTTATCTCTACAAACCAAACACTTGCCTTATTCAGTAGATTCTTATCTCTACAAACCAAACACTTGCCTTATTCAGTGGATTTATGTCTCTACAAACCAAACACTTGCCTTATTCAGTGGATTTGTGTCTCTACGAACCAAACACTTGCCTAATTTAGTGGATTATTATCTCTACGAACCAAACAGTTGCCTTATTTAGTTGATTCGTGTCTCTGCGAACCAAACACTTGCCTAATTTAGTGGATTTATATCTCTACGAACTAAAACACTTGCCTTATTTAGTAGATTCCTATCTCTACAAACCAAAACACTTGCCTAATTTAGTAGATTATTATCTCTGCGAACCAAACACTTGCCTTATTCAGTGGATTCTGCTTTCTACGAACCAAACACTTGCCTGATTCAGTGGATTCATGTCTCTACGAACCAAACACTTGCCTTATTTAGTAGATTCCTATCTCTACAAACCAAACACATGCCTTATTTAGTAGATTCTTATCTCTACGAACCAAACACTTGCCTTATTCATTGGATTCATGTACCTCTACGAACCAAAAACATGCCTTATTTAGTAGATTCCTATCTCTACGAACAAAACATTTGCCTTATTTAGTAGATTCCTATCTCTACATACCAAACACATGCCTTATTTAGTAGATTCCTATCTCTACGAACCAAACACTTGCCTTATTCATTGGATTCATTTCTCTACGAACCAAACTCATGCCTTTTTTAGTAGATTCTTATGTCTACAAACCAAAACACTTGCCTTATTTAGCAGATTCTTATCTCTATGAACCAAACACTTGCCTTATTCATTGGATTCATGTATCTCTACGAACCAAAAACATGCCTTACTCAGTGGATTCATTTCTCTGCGAACCAAACTCATGCCTTATTTAGTAGATTCTTATCTCTACGAACCAAACACTTGCCTGATTCAGTGGATTCATGTCTCTACGAACCAAACACTTGCCTTATTTAGTAGATTCCTATCTCTACAAACCAAACACATGCCTTATTTAGTAGATTCTTATCTCTACGAACCAAACACTTGCCTTATTCATTGGATTCATGTACCTCTACGAACCAAAAACATGCCTTATTTAGTAGATTCCTATCTCTACAAACCAAAACACTTGCCTTATTTAATAGATTCTTATCTCTACGAACTAACCACTTGCCTTATTTAGTAGATTCTTATCTTTACGAACCAAACTTGCCTTATTCAGTAGATTCTTATCTCTACGAACCAAACACTTGCCTTATTCAGTAGATTCTTATCTCTACAAACCAAACACTTGCCTTATTCAGTGGATTCATGTCTCTACGAACCAAACACTTGCCTTATACAGTGAATTAATGTATCTCTACAAACCAAACAAATGCCTTATTTAGTAGAGTCTTATCTCTACGAACCAAACACTTGCCTTATTCATTGGATTCATGTATCTCTACGAACCAAAAACATGCCTTATTTAGTAGATTCCTATCTCTACAAACCAAAACACTTGCCTTATTTAGTAGATTCTTATCTCTACGAACCAAACACTTGACTTATTTAGTAGATTCTTATCTTTACGAACCAAACTTACCTTATTCAGTAGATTCTTATCTCTACGAACCAAACACTTGCCTTATTCAGTAGATTCTTATCTCTACAAACCAAACACTTGCCTTATTCAGTGGATTCATGTCTCTACGAACCAAACACTTGCCTTATTTAGTAGATTCTTATCTCTACGAACCAAACACTTGCCTTATTCAGTGGATTTATGTCTCAACAAACAAAACACTAGCCTTATTCAGTGAATTTGTGTCTCTACGAACCAAACACTTGCCTTATTTAGTGGATTTGTGTCTCTACGAACCAAACACTTGCTTAATTTAGTGGATTATTATCTCTACGAACCAAACAGTTGCCTTATTTAGTAGATTCGTGTCTCTACGAACCAAACACTTGCTTAATTTTGTGGATTTATATCTCTATGAACTGAAACACTTGCCTTATTTAGTAGATTCCTATCTTTACAAACCAAAACACTTGCCTAATTTAGTAGATTATTATCTCTGCAAACCAAACACTTGCTTTATTCAGTCGATTCGTGTCTCTCCGAACCAAACGCTTGCCTTATTCAGTGGATTCATGTATCTCTACGAACCAAAAACATGCCTTATTTAGTAGATTCCTATCTCTACAAACCAAAACACTTGCCTTATTTAGTAGATTCTTATCTTTACGAACCAAACTTGCCTTATTAAGTAGATTCTTATCTCTACGAACCAAATACTTGCCTTATTCAGTGGATTTCTGTCTCTACGAACCAAAAACTTGCCTTATTCATTGGATTAATGTATCTCTACGAACCAAAAACATGCCTTATTTAGTAGATTCCTATCTCTATAAACCAAAACACTGGCCTTATTTAGTAGATTCTTCTCTCTACGAACCAAACACTTGCCTTATTCAGTGGATTCATGTCTCTACGAACCAAACACTTGCCTTATTTAGTAGATTCCTATCGCTACAAACCAAAACACTTGCTTTATTTAGTAGATTCTTATCTTTACGAACCAAACTTGCCTTATTCAGTAGATTCTTATCTCTACGAACCAAACACTTGCCTTATTCAGTAGATTCTTATCTCTACAAACCAAACACTTGCTTTATTCAGTGGATTCGTGTCTCTACGAACCAAACACATGTCTTATTAAGTAGATTCTTATCTCTACGAACCAAAACTTGCCTTATTCACTGGATTCATGTCTCTACAAACCAAACACTTGCCTGATTCAGTGGATTCATTTCTCTACGAACCAAACTCATGCCTTATTTAGTTGATTCTTATCTCTACAAACCAAAACACTTGCCTTATTTAGTAGATTCATGTCTCTGTGAACCAAACAATTGCCTTATTTAGTAGATTCTTATCTCTACGAACCATACACTTGCCTTATTCAGTGGATTTCCGTATCTTCGAACCAAACACTTGTCTAATTAAGTAGATTCTTATCTCTACGAACCAAACACTTGCCTTATTCAGTGGATTCGTGTCTTTACGAACCAAACAATTGCCTTTTTTAGTAGATTATTATCCCTGTGAACCGAACAATTGCCTTACTTAGTAGATTCTTATCTTTAAGAACCAAACACTTGCCTTATTCAGTGGATTCATGTCTCTACGAACCAAACACTTGCCTTATTTAGTAGATTCCTATCTCTACAAACCAAAACACTTGCTTTATTTAGTAGATTCTTATCTTTACGAACCAAACTTACCTAATTCAGTAGATTCTTATCTCTACGAACCAAACATTTGCATTATTCAGTAGATTCTAATTATCTCGACAAACCAAACACTTGCCTTATTCAGTGGATTCGTGTCTCTACGAACCAAACACATGCCTTATTAAGTAGATTCTTATCTCTACGAACCAAAACTTGCCTTATTCACTGGATTCATGTCTCTACAAACCAAACACTTGCCTTATTTAGTAGATTCCTATCTCTACAAACCAAACACATGCCTTATTTAGTAGATTCTTATTTCTACGAACCAAACACTTGCCTTATTCAGTGGATTCATTTCTCTACGAACCACACTCATGCCTTATTTAGTACATTCTTATCTCTACAAACCAAAACACTTGCCTTATTTAGTAGATTCATGTCTCTGTGAACCAAACAATTGCCTTTTTTAGTAGATTCTTATCTCTACGAACCAAACACTTGCCTTATTCAGTGGATTCATGTCTCTACGAACCAAACACTTGCCTAATTTAGTAGATTTATGTTTCTACAAACAAAACACTTGCCTTATTCAGTGTATTCGTGTCTCTACGAACCAAACAATTGCCTTTTTTAGTAGATTATTATCTCTGTGAACCAAACAATTGCCTTATCTAGTAGATTCTTATCTCTACGAACCAAACACTTGCCTTATTTAGTAGATTCTTATCTCTACGAACCAAACACTTGCCTTATTCAGTGGATTCGTGTATCTACGAACCAAACACTTGCCTAATTAAGTAGATTTATGTCTCAACAAACAAACACTTACCTTATTCAGTGAATTTATGTCTCTACGAACAAAACACTTGCCTTATTCAGTGTATTCGTGTCTCTACGATCCAAACACTTGCCTAATTTAGTGGATTATTATCTCTATGAACCAAACAGTTGCCTTATTTAGTAGATTCGTGTCTCTACGAACCAAACACTTGCCTAATTTAGTAGATTATTATCTCTGCGAACCAAACACTTGCCTTATTCAGTGGATTCGTGTCTCTACGAACCAAACACTTGCCTTATTCATTGAATTCATGTATCTCTCCTAACCAAAAACATGCCTTATTTAGTAGATTCCTATCTCTACAAACCAAAACACTTGCCTTATTTAGTAGATTCTTATCTCTACGAACAAAACACTTGCCTTATTTAGTAGATTCTTATCTTTACGAACCAAACTTGCCTTATTCAGTAGATTCTTATCTCTACAAACCAAACACTTGCCTTATTCAGTAGATTCTTATCTCTACAAACCAAACACTTGCCTTATTCAGTGGATTTATGTCTCTACAAACCAAACACTTGCCTTATTCAGTGGATTTGTGTCTCTACGAACCAAACACTTGCCTAATTTAGTGGATTATTATCTCTACGAACCAAACAGTTGCCTTATTTAGTTGATTCGTGTCTCTGCGAACCAAACACTTGCCTAATTTAGTGGATTTATATCTCTACGAACTAAAACACTTGCCTTATTTAGTAGATTCCTATCTCTACAAACCAAAACACTTGCCTAATTTAGTAGATTATTATCTCTGCGATACAAACACTTGCCTTATTCAGTGGATTCTGCTTTCTACGAACCAAACACTTGCCTGATTCAGTGGATTCATGTCTCTACGAACCAAACACTTGCCTTATTTAGTAGATTCCTATCTCTACAAACCAAACACATGCCTCATTTAGTAGATTCTTATCTCTACGAACCAAACACTTGCCTTATTCATTGGATTCATGTACCTCTACGAACCAAAAACATGCCTTATTTAGTAGATTCCTATCTCTACGAACAAAACATTTGCCTTATTTAGTAGATTCCTATCTCTACATACCAAACACATGCCTTATTTAGTAGATTCCTATCTCTACGAACCAAACACTTGCCTTATTCATTGGATTCATTTCTCTACGAACCAAACTCATGCCTTTTTTAGTAGATTCTTATGTCTACAAACCAAAACACTTGCCTTATTTAGCAGATTCTTATCTCTATGAACCAAACACTTGCCTTATTCATTGGATTCATGTATCTCTACGAACCAAAAACATGCCTTACTCAGTGGATTCATTTCTCTGCGAACCAAACTCATGCCTTATTTAGTAGATTCTTATCTCTACGAACCAAACACTTGCCTGATTCAGTGGATTCATGTCTCTACGAACCAAACACTTGCCTTATTTAGTAGATTCCTATCTCTACAAACCAAACACATGCCTTATTTAGTAGATTCTTATCTCTACGAACCAAACACTTGCCTTATTCATTGGATTCATGTACCTCTACGAACCAAAAACATGCCTTATTTAGTAGATTCCTATCTCTACAAACCAAAACACTTGCCTTATTTAATAGATTCTTATCTCTACGAACTAACCACTTGCCTTATTTAGTAGATTCTTATCTTTACGAACCAAACAGTTGCCTTATTCAGTAGATTCTTATCTCTACGAACCAAACACTTGCCTTATTCAGTAGATTCTTATCTCTACAAACCAAACACTTGCCTTATTCAGTGGATTCATGTCTCTACGAACCAAACACTTGCCTTATACAGTGAATTAATGTATCTCTACAAACCAAACAAATGCCTTATTTAGTAGAGTCTTATCTCTACGAACCAAACACTTGCCTTATTCATTGGATTCATGTATCTCTACGAACCAAAAACATGCCTTATTTAGTAGATTCCTATCTCTACAAACCAAAACACTTGCCTTATTTAGTAGATTCTTATCTCTACGAACCAAACACTTGACTTATTTAGTAGATTCTTATCTTTACGAACCAAACTTACCTTATTCAGTAGATTCTTATCTCTACGAACCAAACACTTGCCTTATTCAGTAGATTCTTATCTCTACAAACCAAACACTTGCCTTATTCAGTGGATTCATGTCTCTACGAACCAAACACTTGCCTTATTTAGTAGATTCTTATCTCTACGAACCAAACACTTGCCTTATTCAGTGGATTTATGTCTCAACAAACAAAACACTAGCCTTATTCAGTGAATTTGTGTCTCTACGAACCAAACACTTGCCTTATTTAGTGGATTTGTGTCTCTACGAACCAAACACTTGCTTAATTTAGTGGATTATTATCTCTACGAACCAAACAGTTGCCTTATTTAGTAGATTCGTGTCTCTACGAACCAAACACTTGCTTAATTTTGTGGATTTATATCTCTATGAACTGAAACACTTGCCTTATTTAGTAGATTCCTATCTTTACAAACCAAAACACTTGCCTAATTTAGTAGATTATTATCTCTGCAAACCAAACACTTGCTTTATTCAGTCGATTCGTGTCTCTCCGAACCAAACGCTTGCCTTATTCAGTGGATTCATGTATCTCTACGAACCAAAAACATGCCTTATTTAGTAGATTCCTATCTCTACAAACCAAAACACTTGCCTTATTTAGTAGATTCTTATCTTTACGAACCAAACTTGCCTTATTAAGTAGATTCTTATCTCTACGAACCAAATACTTGCCTTATTCAGTGGATTTCTGTCTCTACGAACCAAAAACTTGCCTTATTCATTGGATTAATGTATCTCTACGAACCAAAAACATGCCTTATTTAGTAGATTCCTATCTCTATAAACCAAAACACTGGCCTTATTTAGTAGATTCTTCTCTCTACGAACCAAACACTTGCCTTATTCAGTGGATTCATGTCTCTACGAACCAAACACTTGCCTTATTTAGTAGATTCCTATCGCTACAAACCAAAACACTTGCTTTATTTAGTAGATTCTTATCTTTACGAACCAAACTTGCCTTATTCAGTAGATTCTTATCTCTACGAACCAAACACTTGCCTTATTCAGTAGATTCTTATCTCTACAAACCAAACACTTGCCTTATTCAGTGGATTCGTGTCTCTACGAACCAAACACATGTCTTATTAAGTAGATTCTTATCTCTACGAACCAAAACTTGCCTTATTCACTGGATTCATGTCTCTACAAACCAAACACTTGCCTGATTCAGTGGATTCATTTCTCTACGAACCAAACTCATGCCTTATTTAGTTGATTCTTATCTCTACAAACCAAAACACTTGCCTTATTTAGTAGATTCATGTCTCTGTGAACCAAACAATTGCCTTATTTAGTAGATTCTTATCTCTACGAACCATACACTTGCCTTATTCAGTGGATTTCCGTATCTTCGAACCAAACACTTGTCTAATTAAGTAGATTCTTATCTCTACGAACCAAACACTTGCCTTATTCAGTGGATTCGTGTCTTTACGAACCAAACAATTGCCTTTTTTAGTAGATTATTATCCCTGTGAACCGAACAATTGCCTTACTTAGTAGATTCTTATCTTTAAGAACCAAACACTTGCCTTATTCAGTGGATTCATGTCTCTACGAACCAAACACTTGCCTTATTTAGTAGATTCCTATCTCTACAAACCAAAACACTTGCTTTATTTAGTAGATTCTTATCTTTACGAACCAAACTTACCTAATTCAGTAGATTCTTATCTCTACGAACCAAACATTTGCATTATTCAGTAGATTCTAATTATCTCTACAAACCAAACACTTGCCTTATTCAGTGGATTCGTGTCTCTACGAACCAAACACATGCCTTATTAAGTAGATTCTTATCTCTACGAACCAAAACTTGCCTTATTCACTGGATTCATGTCTCTACAAACCAAACACTTGCCTTATTTAGTAGATTCCTATCTCTACAAACCAAACACATGCCTTATTTAGTAGATTCTTATTTCTACGAACCAAACACTTGCCTTATTCAGTGGATTCATTTCTCTACGAACCAAACTCATGCCTTATTTAGTACATTCTTATCTCTACAAACCAAAACACTTGCCTTATTTAGTAGATTCATGTCTCTGTGAACCAAACAATTGCCTTTTTTAGTAGATTCTTATCTCTACGAACCAAACACTTGCCTTATTCAGTGGATTCATGTCTCTACGAACCAAACACTTGCCTAATTTAGTAGATTTATGTTTCTACAAACAAAACACTTGCCTTATTCAGTGTATTCGTGTCTCTACGAACCAAACAATTGCCTTTTTTAGTAGATTATTATCTCTGTGAACCAAACAATTGCCTTATCTAGTAGATTCTTATCTCTACGAACCAAACACTTGCCTTATTTAGTAGATTCTTATCTCTACGAACCAAACACTTGCCTTATTCAGTGGATTCGTGTATCTACGAACCAAACACTTGCCTAATTAAGTAGATTTATGTCTCAACAAACAAACACTTACCTTATTCAGTGAATTTATGTCTCTACGAACAAAACACTTGCCTTATTCAGTGTATTCGTGTCTCTACGAACCAAACACTTGCCTAATTTAGTGGATTATTATCTCTATGAACCAAACAGTTGCCTTATTTAGTAGATTCGTGTCTCTACGAACCAAACACTTGCCTAATTTAGTAGATTATTATCTCTGCGAACCAAACACTTGCCTTATTCAGTGGATTCGTGTCTCTACGAACCAAACACTTGCCTTATTCATTGAATTCATGTATCTCTACTAACCAAAAACATGCCTTATTTAGTAGATTCCTATCTCTACAAACCAAAACACTTGCCTTATTTAGTAGATTCTTATCTCTACGAACAAAACACTTGCCTTATTTAGTAGATTCTTATCTTTACGAACCAAACTTGCCTTATTCAGTAGATTCTTATCTCTACGAACCAAACACTTGCCTTATTCAGTAGATTCTTATCTCTACAAACCAAACACTTGCCTTATTCAGTGGATTTATGTCTCTACAAACCAAACACTTGCCTTATTCAGTGGATTTGTGTCTCTACGAACCAAACACTTGCCTAATTTAGTGGATTATTATCTCTACGAACCAAACAGTTGCCTTATTTAGTTGATTGGTGTCTCTGCGAACCAAACACTTGCCTAATTTAGTGGATTTATATGTCTACGAACTAAAACACTTGCCTTATTTAGTAGATTCCTATCTCTACAAACCAAAACACTTGCCTAATTTAGTAGATTATTATCTCTGCGAACCAAACACTTGCCTTATTCAGTGGATTCTGCTTTCTACGAACCAAACACTTGCCTTATTCAGTGGATTCATGTATCTCTACGAACCAAAAACATGCCTTATTTAGTAGATTCCTATCTCTACAAACCAAACCACTTGCCTTATTTAGTAGATTCTTATCTCTACGAACCAAACACTTGCCTTATTCAGTGGATTCGTGTATCTACGAACCAAACACTTGCCTTATTAGGTAGATTTATGTCTCAACAAACAAAACACTTGCCTTATTCAGTAAATTTGTGTCTTTACGAACCAAACACTTGCCTTATTCAGAGGATTTGTGTCTCTACGAACCAAACACCTGCCTAATTTAGTGGATTATTATCTCTATGAACCAAACAGTTGCCTTATTTAGTAGATTCATGTCTCTACGAACATAACACTTGCCTAATTTAGTAGATTATTATCTCTGCGAACCAAACACTTGCCTTATTCAGTGGATTCGTGTCTCTACGAACCAAACACTTGCCTTATTCATTGGATTCATGTATCTCTACGAACCAAAAACATGCCTTATTTAGTAGATTCCTATCTCTACAAACCAAAACACTTGCTTTATTTAGTAGATTCTTATCTCTACGAACCAAACACTTGACTTATTTAGTAGATTCTTATCTTTACGAACCAAACTTGCCTTATTCAGTAGATTCTTATCTCTACGAACCAAACACTTGCCATATTCAGTAGATTCTTATCTCTACAAACCAAACACTTGCCTTATTCAGTGGATTCATGTCTCTACGAACCAAACACTTGCCTTATTTAGTAGATTCTTATCTCTACGAACCAAACACTTGCCTTATTCAGTGGATTTGTGTCTCTACGAACCAAACACTTGCCTAATTAAGTAGATTTATGTCTCAACAAACAAAACACTAGCCTTATTCCGTGAATTTGTGTCTCTACGAACCAAAAACTTGTCTAATTTAGTGGATTTATGTCTCTACAAACCAAACACTTGCCTTATTCAGTAGATTTGTGTCTCTACGAACCAAACACTTGCCTAATTTAGTGGATTATTATCTCTACGAACCAAACAGTTGCCTTAGTTAGTAGATTCGTGTCTCTACGAACCAAACACTTGCCTAATTTAGTGCATTTATATCTCTACGAACTAAAACACTTGCCTTATTTAGTAGATTCCTATCTCTTCAAACCAAAACACTTGCCTAATTTAGTAGATTATAATCTCTGCGAACCAAACACTTACCTTATTCAGTGGATTCGTGTCTCTACGAACCAAACACTTGCCTTATTCAGTGGATTCGTGTTTCTACGAACCAAACACTTGCCTTATTTAGTAGATTCTTATCTCTACGAACAAAACACATGCCTTATTTAGTAGATTCCTATCTCTACAAACCAAAACACTTGCCTTATTTAGTAGATTCTTATCTTTACGAACCAAACTTGCCTTATTCAGTAGATTCTTTTCTCTACGAATCAAATACTTGCCTTATTCAGTTGATTTGTGTCTATACGAACCAAACACTTGCCTTATTCATTGGATTCATGTATCTCTACGAACCAAAAACATGCCTTATTTAGTAGATTCCTATCTCTACCAACCAAAACACTTGCCTTATTTAGTAGATTCTTATCTCGACGAACCAAACACTTGCCTTATTCAGTGGATTCATGTCTCTACGAACCAAACACATGCCTTATTTGGTAGATTCCTATCTCTACAAACTAAAACACTCGCTTTATTTAGTAGATTCTTATCTTTACGAACCAAACTTGCCTTATTCAGTAGATTCTTATCTCTACGAACCAAACACTTGCCTTATTCAGTAGATTCTTAACTCTACAAACCAAACACTTGCCTTATTCAGTGGATTTGTGTCTCTACGAACCAAACCCATGCCTTATTAAGTAGATTCTTATCTCTACGAACCAAAACTTGCCTTATTCACTGGATTCATGTTTCTACAAACCAAACACTTGCCTGATTCAGTGAATTCATGTCTCTACGAACCAAACACTTGCCTTATTTAGTAGATTCCTATCTCTACAAACCAAAACACTTGCCTTATTTAGTAGATTCTTATCTCTACGAACCAAACACTTGCCTTATTCAGTGGATTTGTGTATCTTATAACCAAACACTTGCCTAATTTAGTAGATTTATGTTTCTACAAACAAAACACTTGCCTTATTCAGTGTATTCGTGTCTCTACGAACCAAACAATTGCCTTTTTTAGTAGATTATTATCTCTGTGAACCAAACAATTGCCTTATTTAGTAGATTCTTATCTCTACGAACCAAACACTTGCCTTATTCAGTGGATTCATGTCTCTACGAACAAAACTCATGCCTTATTTAGTAGATTCCTATCTCTACAAACCAAAACACTTGCCTTATTTAGTAGATTCTTATCTCTTCAAACCAAAATACTTGCCTTATTTAGTAGATTCTTATCTCTACGAACTAAACACTTGCCTTATTCAGTGGATTTGTGTATCTTATAACCAAACACTTGCTTAATTTAGTAGATTTATGTTTCTACAAACAAAACACTTGCCTTATTCAGTGGATTTGTGTCTCTACGAACCAAACACTTGCCTAATTTAGTAGATTCCTATCTCTACAAACCAAAACACTTGCCTTATTTAGTAGATTTATGTTTCTACAAACAAAACACTTGCCTTATTCAGTGGATTTTTGTCTCTACAAACCAATTAATTACCTCAATTAGTCATTACTACCTCGATACTCTTCATCGATCAAATATTTACATAACTTGCAGATACTTGTCTCAGCGAACCATAATCCTTTCTAGATTAGTGGGTTATCCTCTTAACGAATCAAATGCTTACCTTACTTAGACGGTACTCGTCTTTACACACTATACACTTACCATTATTATTTGGTATTGGTGTCAATTAATCTAGTTATAACATTACTTTATATATGAGTGTCTCAACGAGACAAATATTTGCCTTATTTTGTAGATATTTCTTCTTTAGGAACCATTACTCTTGTATCAACAAACTAAACACTAACAAATATTTGTAGATACATGTCAAATCAGAAAACATCTACATGTAATATAATAACTCCATATTAAATATGAGCTTACTCTAATACTATCATATTTTTCAGTTGAACAACTGGCCAATTTTGATGTTTACGTTATCATGCCATCATGTTCGTGTAATAGGTGGGTCAATTTAGATGAAGGAGATGTATTTCACTGTCACTATCAGGCCACAGCAAACCCGAGAGTCAATATAACGTGCCCCCCTAACACAAGAGGGAGGTTTGTCCGGATTAAACGTAGAGATACAGAACACCTTGCAATATGTGAAGTAGAGGTCTATAGTGATACCATTAACAGCCTCAATAAATCAGGTAATCAGAAAAAGCCAATCTTCAATATCTCGGAAATTTATTATACATTTTTAACGAACATCAAGGAACAAATCAAAGAATGGTCTGCAGAATTTGGATTATTGAATCCGTTAAGATGACATTCTCTTATAAGAAATTGATGTAATTAAACGTTAAAATCTACTATGGACATCATTTTTCCAAACAGATATATAAAATTTATCCTTTCTATTGCAGTTGAATTAAGCATAAATCCTCCAGTGAATCAAACTGAAAGCTCTATTGATAAATAACCTCATCATAGATACCAGGATTAAAATTTCATTTTTGCGCCAGACACAGAATTCGTCTACAAAAGACTCATCAGTGTCACTCGAATCAGATGCATATTATGGATTATTCCACAGATGCATGTCAAACATTTACAGATTATGTTATACATTTACAGATTCAAATTCAACATTTAAAGATTCATATCATACATTTACAACTATACATTATACATTCCCAGATCACCGTACTGCAATGTACAATCATGGCTAATCCAAAATATGCATCACAAGTTGGTTAAAAGCTTAAAATACAATTCTTTCGTAATCACTAACTCACTTATATGTTTCAAAATCGTAAACAAAAACTTGGTAAATATAAAACCGAAATAGGACATACCCTGGAAGTGTCTGATATTCAGACGGGCGTATTGTTTCCTCTGTTAGGGGGGGACACTCACTATGTAACTGAAGGCTATGAAATCCCTTGCAAGTCTCTGATACTAAACATGCGTATTTTTCAATTTTACGATAGATTTTTTTTTTCTATTTAAGATTATTCAAGGATCGAAACTGCCTATGCATGTGGATATATCGGGTTTGGATACGAGGGTCCTGTCATAGGAACATCCATTGCGAACAGTAACGTTCACTGTACAATAATGTGCTTCACAAAACCAGCCTGTACTGCTGCAGAATATGACAAGAACACAAATGTCTGTACACTGAAAGGCGAATGTTTGATTGGAACTCAGTCATCTTTATTCCCAGACAACAACAAAGATGTATTTTTCATTCAATAGAACATTGGGACGTGACCAATTCTGTATCCTCTATAAAGTGATAAAATTTAAGCACAGACACTTTTTAATTATTTGTTTTTTAGTATTTTATTACACCTATTTAAACATTTTAAATAATAAAACACAACAAACATTTTCTAAACAAATATTTGAGAAAGGATTTTTACCTTTTAATAGATATCATGTGACACATGTGATAATGGATGCTTATTTTAGTCAAACAAAGGATTTTGTTAGAGAAAAAAAGGTGATTGAAACCTTTGCTTCCTCATATCTTTGAAAAAAAAATGGTTTTGCTTTAATATAACGCTTTATATGATTTAGCCTGTGTTGAGAATGTATATTCATACTTAAAGTTATATCAAATGTGTATCGTATAATGCTAGTTTTCATAGAATAAAACTTTTTGCTTCATTTCATTGCTTGAATTATTGGATTTAATGTGAAAAAAAGTAAAATCACAAAAATACTGAGCTTCGAGGAAAATTCAAAACAAAAGTCGGTAATCAAATGGGAAAACCAAAAGTTCATATTCCTGACTTGGTACAGACATTTTTGCGTGTAGACATTGGTGGATTGAACCTAATTTTATAGCTAGATTTTCCCCAGCAGATATTGCATGTTTACTCACATATGAAGAACAAAGGACATGGGGATAGGATGGCCAATTAGAAAACTCTCCAAAACAGATTTGAGAACTCAATCATTATTATTTCGATCAGAACCCTAACAATGGTCGACTCGATTGTTTTACGACACAAAAGTAAAAGATCATACACAAAAATCTGTACAGGAAAATTTCTTAAGGTAAACACACTTGATAACAAATAGGAAGGACACAAGTACGAACAAAATATTTATCATATTAAGATGAGATTTGATGCTGTTACTGAAGCCAACATCAAAGAGAGATACTTTCATTAAAAAATTATTTCCGTTCTTCATTACTCTATACTCTATACAACAAAATTGTTATGTTCATTTACCTATGTACATTATTCCATTTGGCGATATTTTGTTTAAAATGTTATTGTTGTTTTCTGAAACATCTGACCCCTTATTTTATTGATTTCGTATTAAAGTTGTGTCATACATCAAATTAATGCGTTCAGTATGTATTTATCTGTTTGTTTTAATATGTCTTTTGATTAATTAAGCCATTTCAATTTTGCTATAATGGGAGATATCATGTTTACAAATGAAAAAGTTGAAAAGACTATTCACCTATTTAGTTGATATGGTTATTCATCACTGGATGTAAATTTAGCCTTCTAATTAAAATTAAATCCTGCAACTGCTCCCGCGCGGATATGATGCATGACATATCATAATGGAATATTTCAAGGATTTAATTTGAATTAGATTGTAGATTTGCAGGGTTATTTGTCCTTTCTTGCATTTGAATGAAAATTAACTGAATTATTCAATGTCTAATGATTACTATCAACCCAATAGAATTGTGAAACATCTATCAGTTGTTTCATTAGAATAAACCTGTCCTAAGTCAGGAACCACCTGGTCAGTGGTTGTACTTTGTTGATGTGGTTTATAAGTGTTTCTCATTTTTTTATATAGATTAGACAATTCGTTGTCCTGTTTGAATGGTTTTACACAAGTCATTCTTTGGCCCCTTATAGCTTCTTGTACGGTGTGAGCAAAGGCCGTACTTTGACCTATAATGGTTTACTTTTACAAATTGTGATTTGGTAGGAGAGTTGTGTCATTGGCACTCCTACCATACCTTCTATTATCTAATAGTATATTTCTCTTTCAATTTTATTGAGACGTATTTAGTCAACATAGTCACCGAACTTCAATTCAGTGACAAGACAGCATTTACTGGTATTCAGTGAATAGTAAAGTTGAAGGATAATACTGGCTCTTTTTCAGCAAATCCTTGTTTATGGAGCCTGCTTGATAAGAATAATAAAACCAGTCATATAAATGTAACTTATATCAAATGTGTTGTCAATAGAAATAATCTAGCATATTAGCCTTGTCAATTTCGGTAATCATTTCCCTCGAATCAGAGTGTTGTTACAGCCTTCTTAATATGACCATATTTTGGAATCAGTAACATCAAATAAATTTTAAAGTTGTACTACTAGTAATGACTTAGATTGAAGCCACTCATAAATAATAATATTTGTAAATCAAATAAATCTTTTGTTTTATTTTGCGCAGGAAATTAATGATTTGTAATTGTAATGTTGTAATATCTTGTCTCTACAATAATCAAATACCAGTTTACAGACATACAATCAATCAGGTCGTATTAGTACAGAGAAAGGCAGAACAATATTATCTGAATGATTATAAATAAGTATCAATGTTCTGGGCCATATGAGTATTTGAACCATATGCGTATGGTCAAGACCGTATGCGTATATACTTATATTGTCCGGATATTTAATACGATGAACATTGCATTATGGGTGGCCTTTCAACGTGTCATAAACTGATAGTTTCTAATTGTTTCTTATTTAATCAAATTGTAACCAACTTTCCACTATAACTGAAATGAAGTGAATGTTTCTCATTTTCTGGTAAATTTAAATTAAAGCATTTTTTCATTAACGATTTTTCGTTACGGAACAAAAAATATCGACACCATCTTTTGAATCTAGCTTTTAGAAACATTGAAATAAACTGACACACAAGAACTCAACTGTTTAACTGACATGAACTTGGTGCATTGCACCTTAGCATCTTCTTTAATCTCCCTTTTTTAATTTTCTCTTTAGGAAATTACAATTTGAATATTTCAAAGATTAACAAGGATTATGCAAAGGTTTCATCTCCTTAATGGATATTTAATATTCATTTACTGTTCAGTATACAATATATAGCTATGACACGAAGATCTTCTACAAAACGTCTAAATAAAATCATCAACACCATTTGTAATACAGTATAGTAAGACGTTAAGATAAATTGTTATGATCTATGTACAACCAGTCTCTGATGTAATTCTAAAATATTCTAAAGATAATTAATCACTATACAGTAATGTCAAGATTTTTCTACGCTTTCAGTTTGTAATTCCACTGTTCAAATGAAAATCGACTACACAATATAAAGCAGAATTCGTTAACAAATTTATAATGAAAAAATGGAGACAAAACCATCCAGCAAGTTTTTTTTCATTTCACTGTCGGACTGTATTGATATTTTCTGCAACCTTACAAATCCATCTTTTAGTGAGTGTTCGGTCTTGTTTAAGAAATAATTAATGGAAGCCATAGACTGTTGGAAATTTACACATGGCCTGGGCCGTGATTTTCGAATTTTATCCTGAACAACTGACAGTGAATTCCAAAACACAGATTTCCAACACACACAAGTTAGTTTGATAAAACACTTTAAATGAAACCTGGAGCAATATGAGGAAATTGTATATATGATCATGTATAAGCTATATGTATCAACTTGTTGCACAAATTGGAGCTTTGTTTCCATCAAACCTTTATTCATTCATGTCATTGGCGCGCTTGTGCTTGTGCTTTTTATTATGACCCGCGTTATGTTTGCATAGAACATGAATTCATTGCTGCAACTTGTTGCAAGTAGATAGAAGTGTGCAACGTTTGCATGAGACAGATTGAACTAAGAGGCAAATATAGCTAATGTATGCGGGTCAACGTTGCCATATTCATAGATAAACTTCTAAAATCAAATGCACACGTAAATTTTTAATGTCAGGTGAACGCGTATTTAACGTAAAAGGACAACAAATACGAAAGGTTGTGCAGCAGGTTTTGAATAAAAGATAAATATTCGTCACTAAATTTGGTTTAGAATGTAATAATGTATGATTTATCGACTGAAATAAGATTTACGGAGATCCAAGATAGAAAGTTGTCACTTATGCAAAGCCTCGTCAAAACATTCCTATGATTTCTATATTGAAGGCGAGCGGACATAAGATTCTCGTAGCAAAGTCTAAAAAGAGTCTTTAAGGAAGTAGAAAAACAGCGCAATGTATTTGGTGGCTTATATGAATAACTAAAGATAAAGAATAATGAAGATTCAAATAAAGAAACATTCAGTTATGTTTTTTTCTGTGTTTATTACAATCATAATTTTTTTAATATTCAAGGATATAACCGGCCATGCCCACTCTGAGTTTTTGTTAGATGTGTTTCTATTTGTATCCATCTAACGAGCTGCTCTTTTTCAAACTGACGTTTATAGTTCGTTCCTGTATTGTACTTTTACACAACTGTCATAATTCATGGGGAGGGTTGGGATCCTGCTAACATGTTTAACCCCGCCACATTCTGTATGTATGTACCTATCCCAAGTCAGAAGCCTGTAATTCAGTGGTTTCCTTTATTTTTATAGGTTACATATTTGTTTTTCGTTCATTTATTGTACATTAATTTGGCTGTAAGTTTTCTCGTTTGAATTGTTTTACATTTGTTATTTCGGGGCCTTTTAAAGACGACTATGCGGTATGGACATTGCTAATTATTGAAGGCCGTACGGTGACCAATAGTTGTTAATTTCTGTGTCATTTGGTCTCTTGAAGAGGTTTGACTCATTGACAATCATACCACATATATTTTTTTTTATATGAAGTTATTATTTGATTTTTTGTTATTGATTTTATGGATTAGAAATTTATATTTATAGATGACTATGTACTTTAAATTGATTTTTATAAGTAGTTTCAAACGCAAATATAGTATTTATAAACAACAATTAAAACAAACATAATATAGACCGGACCAACACTCCTCGACGAGAACATCAAAAATACAAATGTGAATAGCGCTCATTGACGAGTGCAGTGAAGTGTTATTTTTGAAAGAAAACATCGAAAAGTATGTTGATCAATTAAAATATATAAAGTATTCAACAATCATTTACTGTGCAGAAAAGACCATCACTTATTGATTAATCAGATTCCCTGTACGCAAAACTTCAAAGCAGTAAACATGGTTCCTTTGATCACTATTAACGCCACTGGGTCAATGCCACTGCTGGCGAAAGTTTCGTCTCCGAGGGTACCATCAGCCCAGTAGTCAACACGTCGGTATTGACATGAATATCAATTGCATGGTCATTTTTTTATATGAATTAACTGAATGCGTCTGGCGTATCAAAAGTATAAGCCTGGTACCTTTGATAACTATTTATTACATTTCCTTGTAAAAAGTCAAAAAAAAAAATATACAAAACTCCGTGGAAAAGTTCATCATCAAATGGCAAAATTAAAAGCTCAAAACAATTCAAACAATTGGATAACAACTATAGTCCTGACTTGGTATGGACATTTTATTGCTTTGAAAATGGTGGATTAATCCTCCATTTATAGCTAGCTAAATATATCAGGTGTATGACAATCGTATCACATTCTATTATATTGGCAACAATTGGTGAAAAAAACTGACATGATAGCTAAAAATGTAAAAAAAAACTGGGAAGCAGCAGTATTGTATTATAATTTTAATCACTACAATCAAATATGTCAACAAAGAAACACTAACATGCATATAGACAAATACATTAGCAAAAACGAAAGACAAGAATACAGAAATTTACGATATCACAATTCAACAATGTATATAACGAGCAACCTTAAATATACACAGCCTTACATATTATCAAAATATAAAAAAAAATATCATGGTTAGTACAAATGAAGCAGACCCCTGAATTAAATGATAAATCTTCATTCCTATCAATATAACAACACTTTTCTTTTAGTCACGTCGATTACTTAAAACCGTCACCTTTCCCATCTTGTGTTACCCTTGTACTTCAAAACCGTTCTATCCAATATTAGTATTACTAGGCGTATACCACATAAATTATTTCTACGTTTGTGGAATAGATGGTATAATCAAAAAATTAGATACCTATTGGAAAATTCTTAAAACAACTCCAGAAGAATCTGTTTATATTTACTATATGTTTATTTTCATATTGTAAGGAAACGGTTGATTGACTTTTGACGCTCGATTCTTTTGTGGTAAAAACGTGTCTGGCAGACTCTGATCCCAATCACTGTATCTATAAGTCTATCCAATTAGAGTCTATAGATTTTAACTCGTCTATGACACACTAGAAAAGGACATTCAATCTGTTTAACGATTTCATCTGGCCGTTAACATGTACATTGATTTAGATACTTTGTTTCAACTGATTTGTGCAAATTTGACTATAGATGACTTTGACAACTTTTTTTTGTCCATTATGATAAAAAAATATCAATTGTCGTACATGAAACATATGTCTATCCTGTCACCGCTAATAAATCAACCTTTGAATTATTTCTCCTTATGAATATGGAACCATTCAGGGATGAAATCAAACGCACAAAGTGTTCTAAAAATATAACACAACACGTTTCTTACTTTACATTGTATAGAAATGAAAATTCAAGTCGTATGTCAAAACATGTGTTGGTACCCTTTGTTCATGTCTATGCTGTTACCAACATATTTACTATTAACACCAAAATTATCCGTATAATCAAATAACGGATGTACTGAACACCGGATGACCTCAAGTTCTTATGGATGGTCACAAGCACTTGTCCAAGAGAAAAAAACATATATCTATACTTGAAGTTATTTAAGTCACATAGATATATGTTTTTATTTTGAGACAAGTTCCTTTGTGGATGAAGAATAAATCACAGTGGATTCATTCATTGTATTAATTATTATATTGTAATGATATAATCATTTGGTATCAGTATAATCTGGTTTGTTGTTATATATTAAATTTATATTTGTGTAACAGTTAAGTGCCAGTCTTAGATTAGAAAAAAACCCACCGAGCTAATCATGCTATTTAATACTAACCATCATCCTGAGTTAAAAATAATTGGTCTTTTGTTTGTGTGTGTCTGGTAATATCAAATAACTTGGTTAGAAAATTGGTTAGAATGATAGCAAATTACAGAGTTATCTCCCCTTTTTTGTTAATTTCTAGTGCATTTCAACCAAACTGTATCTTCTATTACCAGAACAGAAAATGGAAATGAATGTTATTTTTGTGCATAACTACATATTATAAACTGAAATCAATGTCAAATAGGGTGGGTTTTTTTTATCATGTTTTCAACACTGCCTGATTCTTAGGCAGACTGGCACTTAATATTTATTTAGCAGATCGATTCTTCCGCATGCGTTCAAACACATTTGTTGTATTCATGATATGTTACTGATACACTACAAAACATTTTCATAGCATTTTTCTAAGTTCTAAAAAAATTATTTGTTGATGAAAATAATATATAACAAGCGAATAACAGAAGACAAATCTGATATCTTCTTTAAAGGTAGTAGTTATTTCACAAGAGCATTCATAATTGACAAAATATGTCTATCATATTATTTTTATCCTGTTAATACGGTTACAGTATTGGAACATGACAATATTTGACAAAAACGTCATCAAAAAGATCTTGTTTAAATAGTCTTACGCATAATAAAATATTTGGTTGTATGAACATTTTACTACATCTTTCAATTTATCAACTGCTATTGGTAACAGAATAGACAAAAAAGGTGACAGGACAGTTTTAAAATTGTGTTATATTGTTAATATACGGTTCATGTTACCATAAAAGACGAAAATAAACCAACATGTGAAGAAATACTTGATGTTCGTTTTTATGAATATTCTCTTGTATGACATTATCAAGATAACTCTCATTATATTGTTTTCCATCAGTACTATGTGTTTTGATATGCTTATGATAAGAATTTGAATGAGAAAATTTGATTAAATTTTGCAATTTCTAAATTTGACAATATCAGAAAATGGCCCATTCACATTCTGCATATACGTTTCGAACTATGAACATGTAGGTCTACTTTTTAAGTGACAAGGAGATGGGTTCATGTTAAATTCTATCAGAGTGAGATTGTTTAACGTCGAAATTTAAAAAAAGACAAAAAGATATCGAAACGAAGGCCGACAAACAGGAGATGTATTCTAGTTTTCTGTACAATAAAACAGACATTGAAGTTAAGCAAGCGGTATTCATCTCGAGATAAGTGTATCCAGCTCTAAATCGCTTAACTTGCGAAAAAGTGAAATTCTTTCAAAATTACCTAAAATTTATTAATAAATGAATCGGTTGATATGTTGTAGGCACAACAGTTCTAAATTGTTAGTTGTGACATCATATCTTTACATAAATAAGATGGTGTATGATCGCCAGTGATACAACTTATAAGTAAAACTTTTATTGTTTATTCTTTAGTTTTCTATGTTGTGTCATGTGTACGATTGTTTGTCTGTTTGTCTTTTTCATTTTTAGCCATTGCGTTGTCAGTTTATTTTAGATTGATGAATTTGACTGTCCCTTTGGTATCTTTTGTCCCTCTTTTATTCTAATTCGGCGCATACAGTTCTGATGCGCTTTTCGCCAAATATAAAATCATATAAGATTTTAAAGATTGAAAAAAAAAATGTTATGCAAAATAAAACTTGATAAAACATCACAACATTAACATGGTTATTTGCGACACTATACGCACATATTGAAGCACTAAGATAGACTACGAAATGTATAGTAAGATTACAAACTATCCATAGAGACCAAATGTCGCAAATGTAAGCAACTATAAGTCACTGTAGGTTTTTTAACCATAACAAAAAACCACTATCTAAAATTGATACGCTTAAAATGGTCCCAACATGACAAAATGTAAAACAATTCAAACGGGAAAACCAACAGTATGATTTATGTACAAAACCATAAACGAAAAAAAGAAAAAAACCCAAATACAAGTCATTGATAATCACTGAAATACAGGCCCCTGACTTGGAATAGACAAATACAAATATGACATAGTTTGTTTCAAGTAATTCTTGACATTTCAAATATGAATTAAAATCATGTTCATCTTATTGCAAAATATCTTTACGGTAAGTCCGTGGCTTATTTATAACAATTTATTATATTGCCTACCTATGTGGATAATTTTTCAATTTTGCTTTAAATTTTGAAACAAAACAGCAAATATGTATAACATGAATAAGACCCAATTAAAAATCTATAACATAAAACATGAAAGATTTCAATATATTTGCGACATCTGAATCATGTTATTCGATAGCTCTTATATATACTTTTTTTATTTCTATCTGTTCTCTTTTCATAATTAAACCGTTGTACTTTGTTGATGCTCAACTTTGTCCAATCTTTACCTTATACAGTTGTGTAAAAAAAAAACATAAGATCCGGAGTAAACATATCGTTTTACAAGAAATTCTTGACAGTTGATATGTTAGTTAAACATGTTCATGTTATTGCAAAGAATATTTACGACTAGGCCATGGCTGATGTCTAACTAGTTATGTTATTTCATAAATATATTGATAACTTGGAGGTTTCGTATTTAATTTCGAAAGCCTTACTGAATACATATATATATATAACATAAAGGCGAAATTAAAAAAAAATATATAAATAATACATGAAAGACTTAAATGTATTGGCGACATCTGAATCATGTTATCCAATAGTTGTTATTTACTTTTTTTTATCTGCTTTCTTTTCACAATTTAACCATTGAAGATGCATTGTACCCACTTCAATACAATGCATTCTGTTAATTTCGATTTACATACAGTTGGAAAAATATCCTGAATTACTTGCCGGGATGACGATTTGATTAGATAATTTCATATTACTTTTTCTCTCCTTTATTCCCAAAAGTAAAAAAAACTTATTTACTTTGGGACAGCACAATTTGTTAAGCCTTCCCACTTTTTATCAAAATCCGTCATATTTTTGTTTTCTTTTATTTGTATTTGTCGCGTTTTTCTGTATATTATGAACATAAATATACTATAAATAACTTGTATTTTCCATTCTCTATCAAATCTAACTTTTACCGTCTACAGCGGTCACTGATATATAAGATCATTTAACATATATATATTTACAGATCTAACATTGTTGGGTTGATGGTTAGACGAGTTTTATATATAGCTAGATATATACTATGGGTTAAAATAGAAAGTACAATTTCGAAAAAAAATCTATTTGAACGCTTTGATTAGTTTTTGTTAATAGAATGGATAAATGGTTAAAACCATAAAATTCGACACATTAGTCTTGATATTTAATTGTGTGTAGCTAATCACTGTATGGAAAAAGTTTATTCATTGAGTAGTTGAATATTGAGCATCCTCATTAGGTTTTTAATTATGTAATTACTTGGCCATTTTTTCGTGATTCTATGATTAACAGATATGCAAATATTTCATGATAATTTGATAGTCTTGTACTCAATTTTTGCTTATTTGTTTATTTGTCTTGATTAAAATCATCAGTAATGTTTACCTGATTATATTTGATAATAATTTTCCGATATCATCTGTGCAACGGTTATTCCAGAACGGGGAACAGGGAACCAACTCGTGATGGCGTCCGTAAAATTTTCGAAGGGATGATTACAACTTCACCATTTGAAACTCTTGGTTTAATAGTTTCTTTGTGAGCAGCAACCCTCTATCAAGGAAATCATGATAGAAAATACAATCACGGGAATATCGTATCAATTGGGAGAAACATAACTGGAATGCAGGTGCTGCTGGAATGTTGCTGCATAGAAATGGAAAGTTTACAATTGCGAAGCTAAACTTATCTCTTTTGTTATATAGATTTGTTTTCGACCGACCCTCATTGTCAATTTCTAGATGTAAGTGAAGATATGAGGTCAACTAAACTGTATCTGTTTCGTGTTTCTGTATCATTTATCTCCGACAACGATACATTTTTCATACTTCTAGAAATAGTAGACATTTTAGTGCCCACTATTTAAGTGATTTAATTTATTGCCCACTTGGATAATAACTGTTGATGAGGTGTTCCATAATTAGAAGGAAACAAATATAGAAGAAGAAGAAAATAGTTACAGCTAGTTTATATAATCCATCATCTGAAGAAAGTAATATTGCCCAGACTGGAGACATACTCTCTTGTGACTGTGCTGAGTCATGATCAACTGATAAAATAATCTTATATTCCGTTTAATAACAGCCATGTATCTCACAATGGATTCAGGGGGAAAATAGAATTAAATCCTGATTCTCTGTTCCCTTGCAAAAAAAAAAATATACTGAATAGTTCATTCGTTTAAATAAATGACAGAATAATCACTTTTCCGCGATAAAAAACGTCATTACATATAGAAAATATTAACATAAAACCCCTTCATTCAACTAAGTTTGTATAATACATTGCCTTTAAAGTGACGTATATTTATTATTCACCGTAATCGGGTGGAATCAATCTATTTGTGTCTTACTTCATGCAGTTACATTTATATCTGAATTGTGTCTAAATAATGATTTTTAACGTTTATATCTAGATTAATTAATGAGTTTATTTTACATTATAAAAGAGTTGTAGGGCGTACTAAATCATAACCCTGGTACCTTTAAGATCTTTTTGTCGAAGAACACACATCGTGGTTTCAGGATTACCAAAAGAAAAACTTCTCTACCGTCGGTCTTTAATTTGAACAATCCTGACAAGCAAAACCTTATAATATACATTATCTATAACATAAAAAATACAAAGGGCGAAGAAACTTGATTTGGATTAATTTTTAGATTTTCATAAATTGCTGAATAAAAAACAACATGAACAATCTATATATAAATAGGTGAAGATAGACATACATTTTTCAAGGAAGTAACGTACTTGATATTTTTGTGCGGATTTCCGTACATTTATATTGACTGACCTTTGATAATCAGTCATTTCTATTATTAGTACTTGGTAGGTTTTTATCACTCCAGTTTGATATACATTTACACTTTGTCATCAGACTTTGTAAGTATTCTTATCTAAAACTTCTGCACGTTTAAGAAAACATTGTGTCGTTTTGTATTCATTTTACTGTCATAGTATTGTTGTTTGTTGTTATTTGTTGTTCATGTCACACAAACATAAGCAAGGCGCAGTTTGAAATCGAAATAATGAAATATTTGAAGAAGTAATGTTCATTCATGTATTAATTTCATTGTAGTTATTAGAACTGTTTTGTACAAAAATCTGACACACGATTTTAGAAATCTGTACTTGGTTTCAAATAAGTAATGTTTTTGTCGTTTTCTGAAAATGTATGTAGGTCATAACAATAAATCACTGTAGGGAAAAGGTGAATCGATTAAATAGTTCAATATTATTTCTTCAGAGTGTAAAAAAATGGGATCCACATAGAAAGGGAAGGCTACATTCAGAATATTTATACATTAAGACGTCAGAGAGTGTAATTATTATAGTGTATGATATTAAATCTAGATTGACGAGAAATTAAATACAAAAATGTTTGAATGATATAAGGTATACTTGTACAGGTTTATTAATTTGATAATGGAAAGGAGATGTTATTTCGAACTAAATCGACAGCAGGCGAAAGAAATCCTAACCAAATGTTAGAAAATCATCCTTTTAAGGAAATATAGAATAACGAGAAGCTCATAGAAACCAGCATCGGTCACCCAGAAAATTCCTGGCTTATGGTGACACTAGTAAGTTAACTGTTATCAATATCTGTTTCACATAGGACAATGGATATGTTCCAATAGTGGTAACCACATTCCTGTTTTCGTTTCCCCCGAATATGACCTACCGGATTTCTACTTCTTATATGTATGTGGTACATGGATAAAGATCTTTTTACCCCTTTGAAGCTCCTGCATATAGTTTTTGGTCGGGTTCTTGTTACACAATCCTTAGTTCTTACATGTCTGTTGTATTTTGTATATTTTTATTTATCTTTTGGACTATTTCGTTTTATGCCATTACATTGTCAGTTTATTTTCGGTACTGGCATGAAAATACGGACTTTTGTGTTATTTAATTTGCGGTTACAAAATGTTAGAAATTATCATAAATTCAGGAATGTATCTCCCTAATGCAAAGCTCTGATTCCTTTCACGGATTTGGCTATACTTTTTGGACCTTTTGGATTATAGCTATTCATCTTTTATATACGCTTTGGATTTCTAATATTTTGCCCACGAGCATCACTGAAGAGACATGTATTGTCGAAATGCGCATCTGTTTCAGGAAAATTGGTACCGTTAATGTTATTATTTTCGACTTATGAGATCGAATGTCCCTTTTGGTATCTGTCATTATACCCCCGCCCCTCTCCCCTTGAATCCAAATAATTAAAAAATATACTCATGCGTTTCAAAATTACATTAAGTTAATTGATAAATAATAAAGTTGATATAATCTGGACACATCTGTGTAGAAAGAGAAATCAGTTTTGGTGTTAAAATGATGTCCAGAATATATCGTAATTGACATATTTGAAACATTTTTGCAACTATTTTTTTGTCAAATTAGATATGAGCCAATGCCTTTCCGAAATTTTCATACTTAAAAACCTACTATTGACAATATAGTTCAACTAAAAGAATGATATGTATGTAGTATAAAGTACGATTTCATCATTATATTTTACATGCTCTACATGCTCTATGCATATTAAAATGATGAAAAAGAATCCGTGTAACTGATGTACATATCAATGTGATATTTCCATCATAGTTTGTTATCATTTTGTTAAATTTTACAAAGTTTTGAAACATTGCTATTGTACATCAGTAGATAAAGTTTTCTTGATATGAATACATGTTCGTGGTACGATATGTAACCATATGTTATTGCTTTAAAGATGATTATCATAATATGAATGTTACAGAGTTTAAAAACTACTATGTATAACAATGATGAGATGCTTTTAACCGTTCAACTTTTAGGCAGGTTTTTTAAGAGTGTCTTTCAATCATCACTTCCCAACATGCATGTCTTCCTTATCAAATTAAGCGTTGACGTCAAATGTACCAGAGTCACTTTTCCATGTATTTGCAAGTTATTTACACTAGAACTTGTAATGTTATGTATATATATGTTGAGGAGTATATACATTGTTTGTTTCTGACATCACATCTCCAGATATATATGTAATATGCCGTGTGGTCAAGTATTAACTTAATGGCATATGTGCAACATTCAATATTATTCGTATAACTGTTTTCGTAGATAAAAATGTACTACAGTCCAGACATAACATACTTACTGAAATTAAATGTTTAAAAACACATTATTTTCCTAATTTCATTTTCCTTCTTAGTTGAATTGTTCGTAAATTGACGTTCACCTAAAATCTACTTTAAACTAATATAAAAAAAAAAACAGATGTGTGGTTTGCATTGTGAGTTTCATACTGCTATGAAAAAGAGTAATTTTCAATACTTGCATGTAGTCGGACCTTTTTTTTTTTATTGTCGCCGCCACAGCGATCTAAAATTCAAAATCAAATCAATGGACAATTCATATACTTTAGACAATTTTACTTAACATAGACGATAACGTTCATTTATTTTATTTCTCCAGAATGCTGAAATGGCTACAGCTAGTTTTTGTGATCTGTGCTCAGAAGAGAATAAGTCGTCACTAGCAACAAACTTTTGCTCCGACTGTGAAGAAAGACTCTGTACTGACTGCACTAAGTCACATGACCGGTTCAAAGCTTTTAAAGCTCACCATGTTATCGATATTTCTACTATTGCCTCTTATATCCCACTATCTGCAAAGAAAATATGCACCGTCCATCCAGATATGCTAACAGATTATTATTGCACAGATCATGAGATCGTTTGTTGTAGAGCCTGCATTCCTAAAGGTCACAGGAAATGTGAAAACGTTCTGCTATTAGAACATGCCTCGAAAGATGTCAAAAAGTCTGCATTATTTACCGACGTTATGCTGCAGATTAATCATCTTGTTACAACCTTAAATGATTTACACGATAACAGAGAGTCGAACTTACAATCACTTTTGAAAACTAAATCAGTAATAACCAAACAGATCAGTACAGTCAAATCTCGATTATTGAAACAAATAGATGATGTAGAACGCGATCTTCATGCCGAATTGTCATCTCTGCATCGGAAACACGAAATGGAAATCTGCAAACAAAAAGAAGAAATATCACAAGTTTTGAACAACGTAAAAGAAAACGATATCGAAATTGAATTTCTAAAAAATCATGGGTCAAATAATCAATTATTTATATCCTTGCACCAACAAGTAACAAATATCAAAATCGCCGAAGCTAGTGTCCTCCAGATGATATCTTATTCACAAGAAATTGAAATAACCTATGATGAAAAGAAAGATGTCAAGCTTGAATGTTTTGGATCATTGTCAGAGTCTGTTAGTTCTTGTCAAATTCAATACAAAACAAAGAAATTTCAACAGGCCCAGATCATGACACAACCAACAAAACAAATTGCTGGGTTTGAAATGGGTGCAGAATTACAATCGAGAAAATGGTACCCTTATTGTCTAAAAGATATATGTGTCACAGGTGATAATAAACTGCTCCTGACTAATTATTCAGGAATACATCCGAAACTCTATGTCTACAGAGACTGCACGGATTACGAAACAGAGTTTACGTTTTCCTGTTATCCTCTTTGTGTTGCTGTGATACCCGGTACCGATAAAGCTGCTGTAACCCTTCCAAACGACAAGTCTATACAATTCATCAACACTAAGAAGATGATAAAGGGCGACACAGTTAATGTAGGATTTACATGTCATGGTATCACTGCTGGACATGACAGAATCTATGTTGGTGGTGAAAGTGGTACTATCAAAACATTAGACACTAATGGGAATATTTTAAACACAATTCACCAAGGATCTGGTGTTATTGAACGTATGTCATATGATGATAGTGGTGAGCAGATAATTGTTGGATGTCTTAATGAACTCATATGTATCAATTTAGACGGAACGCACGTTTACAGTAAGGACATTTCAGGTACAACAAGAATTGCACGCGATGAACAGGGTAATATCTATTACTGTGGTCACTGTGAAAGCACTATATGGAGAATGTCATCAGATTGGAAAAACAATGAAGAAATGCTGAACAAAGACAATCATGGCATAAGATTTCCATATGGCATGTGTTTTAACAATGAATTCACCAAATTGTTTGTTATTAATAAAAACAGCAAGTCCGTGTTTGTATACAATTGTAAATATTGATTATGTGTTATTGATGTTAAGTGAAAATCCATATTTATTTACTAGTAGATTATAATGAAGCACGTTTACACATATGGTTTGTTGCTTTTTATTTTTGTTCCGTATAACAAAGTCTAGTATTGAAAATTAAGGCATGAAGGGATGATTGAAAAGATAACCACTATATGATAATTATATAAGTATGTTTAAAAGAAATTCTGGTCTATAGTCGTCCTCTATCAAGAAAATCATGATAGGAAATAATAGCACGGGAATATCGTATCAATTGGGAGATATATACCCCGTATGCAGGTGCTCCTGGAATGTTGCTACATATAAATGGAAAGTTCACAATTGGAAAGCTGAAATCATCTTTTTTGTCGTAAAGTTTCGTTTTCAACAGTAATTTATAAGATGAATAATAAAATAGCTGTAAAATCAGCTAAACATTTTAATTACGTTGTGTTGTTAAGGAAATATAAAGATTCTCAATGATCAAAATTAGTGTTTGTCTAACTGCTATATAACCAGTGTAATTTTTCTGATAAAATGGTAGGTTCAATTTTTTGGAATTTTTTATATTTTTGTCAAAGGTTCAAATTAAATACTTTGTCAAAATTTTATGAAAATTAAACGAGACAAAATAATTTTAGTAAAGGTGTTGGGGCACCACCTTAACTGAATAAATTCAGTGAATTTGTAAAAAAAAAATATTAAAAAAATCTGTTAATTTGTTGCATTTCAGTGAATATGGACAATGCCATTTCCCATATGAACTCCCTTTGTGGATAAAGCTGTGACATTTTTACTAGGAAGTTTCGTAAAAGACGGTTACAACATAGGGCTGTGCAGCACATTTTCAGCATTTATATGCCCCGATTTTAACAGTTTGAACATCTGCTACAATGCTGTATTGTTCTACTTTTGGTATTCCTCAGAATTTAATTTTCCCCACTGTCATGTGTTTTTATGCTGGTAACATTCCCAAATTATGTATCCATGAGATGATACATAGAAATCATATCTGGGAACCGGTACGTAAACAAAACAAAATATATCTCCCTAATGAGGTGTGGCAGGTGAAACAGTTGTATTTACAAAGTGCAACCTAAAAAAAGTCTACATGAGTTACATTCAACAAGTTTGATATTAATTTAACCATTTATGAGCCTCTTATATACTTAGTGAGAAGTTTGAACAAAACAACTGATATATTGTAGAAATATGGTTCGTGCACATACGTCTTAAAATCAAGAGTAAAGTTACACACAAAAGTTACTTAACGAATTACGGGAAATGTGGACTGCTTTGGGACAATGCAGGTACAACGGATAGGGACAGAAATTATGCCTTTCAACAAGCCAGCTACGGGCCCATCGAAGAGTTGCAAGGGTTTTTAACGTATGAAGAGCATGGTACTCTTTTTACACGAGGTTTTGTATTCTAATTGTACATTCCTCTGAACAAAACGGATGTCAAACGTTTGTGAACCTTTGACTTTCAGTTAAAGGAAGACCAAATGTGACCATATTTCTATTCATGGGTAACATACAGAAATGTACAACATGGTCTTGCTACCAAGGGTCATGCATAAGAAACACACTAGACACACTGTTTCCCTGTGTTTGATTCCGTAAGCTATAACTATTAACAATCTCATATCTTTTTGACAATTACATTACGTGTTTTACGTTCGTGATGGACAGGATTTAAAAAAAATGTTCTTGAAAGAATAGATGTGAACAAAATAAGTGTGACAGTCGAATAGCAGGAAAACTATGTAGCAGTCTCACACAAAACAAACCATTCTGAAATTTTGACATTTTAAGCATTTAGTCAAATATTGAACTCGTAGTTTACTCGGTCAAAACGTGGTAGAAATTAAGAAAATTTTGTCAAGTTTCTCCAAAATCTATTTTTGACGTATTTTGAGTATACTTGTCAATATTTTGCTAAAAAATCACAAAATAGATGTAACTTTCTTCCATGTCTATTCCTTGACTATGAATCAATCAAATGAAGGTCATCACTCAAGAAATATTACGGTCGCCATCATGAGCTGATTGGCCATTATGACAAAATTGTGTCAGAAAGCATCTCTGATATTCTTCCTCAGTCGTAATAACCTTCCATCATTAACGAACTGAACAACAAAATAACACGACGGGTGTCGTATACGGTGCAAGTAATGCTTACCCTTCCGGAGCACCTGATTTCACTTCCGGTTTTTATTGAACTTCGTATTGTTTCTTATTTATTATTTATAACTGATGATGTAAATTTCCTTTGGTTTTGTGAGTCTTTGTTTACTCCTTAGTTTTGATTATTATTGTCTTGACTCGTCGCACTTTTTTTTTCTTAAAAGAACAGAATTTGTTTTTGGGGTCAAAAAGTCACTTACTGAAAGCAAGTTTTAAAATACAGTTCTTTATAAGAACCAGGCAGAGTGCCATATACATGTGATATATGGTGGGTTCCAGATTTATCTATAAATGGCCTAGTAACAGCAATAAATGAATACTGCTCAAAAAAAATTATGAGTGGTTGCCATGGTAACGGACACACTATTTTTTGGTTGTTAAGCGTGGAAAAATCTTTCAAAAATCAGCTAAATCACCACGATTCAGAGCCTGATTATGAAAACAATAATGCATTTTTCATTAATGTTCATATGTAACATTGATACAACTTGGGTTAAGCTTCATTTTAGTGAAGATTGCATGTCAACCAAATTTGTAATTTTTTTGAAATTATCAAATTTTCTCTGGTGTTTTTCAGAAAAATGCAAATGTGTACAGAATAGTTAACACTGTAGTTATGAAGTTTGGATACTACTTTACCAAATAAAATAGAAAAATACGTGGGATTTTCTTTAGTTTTATCACCATAGCAACCGATGTTTTCCTTGGAACGGAATTTTTATTTGCAGATTATTGCAGTTTCGGAGCTTAAAAATGTCCTTAATTGTTTTATAACCGATAAAAAATACATGAAAGCTAACGCAAACTTTAAATTACTATCTCTAAGTGTTGTTGACTTCAATTGTTACCACGGAAACACATATTATCCATAGAAACACCCACTCAAAAACTGCATAAATAGAAATGTATGTAAAAAATACATAAATAGAGGGTGTTTATTTTCAAATTGGAATATGAGTTCATTCTTTGCTTCACTCACAGTCTTGTCTGGGTTTTTTTCTTCAGATTGTTCAATAAATGTAATATATAATGCAACATTGGGGTTGTGGGGTTTGGAAAAAGGGGGAGGGGATATGTTGATTTTTTTAAATGTTACATACAAGTAGATACTTGAAAAGATAATTGCGTTGGTCGGACTTTGTTCCGAGTTCATCATCTGATAATCAATTTTTGAAAGATAACAGATGATGAACTTCATGGGATGGCATTAGTCGGGCCAACCTGGCTTATGGTAAGACACGATAGATATGGCCCTAACAATTGTAAGAGAGTTCTTAAATTCTTATGGCACACACCCGTCTGAGATGTTATTCCACCAGCATAAATCACAAATTTTACCTGTAACATCATATTAAGCTGTACAAACCAATAATAGAATCATTTGGTCAGAGGATTTCTAAACTGAAACTGAAGTGTGATGGACGGACGGAAAGACGGACAGGCAAAATGAACACATTTTAAGTTGGTGGTAACTTAAAAAATAATAATATTCAATTGGTGATCGCTAATATCAGAAGTCCAGTATAATGGAATCATCTTAGTATATACATGTAGCTATTAACATATCATTACTAACTCCTTTGTTGTACTACTATCACGCAATTGGAATTCAGAATCTCCGAATTAGACAAATAGAATGCATCTGCTAAGTTGGAATTGTGATGGTTCCGGTAAAAGAATGATGCTATTACCGGCAAAATTATCAAATCAAAATTATCAAGCAAAATAATTGTATCAATTATGAATCATTCCTTACTCTGCGTCGTTCTAGATATATATCATAAGTTCAAGATTCCGATAACATTATATTTTCTTTTGTGTGTGTGTGTGTGTATGTGTGTATGTATGTGTGTGGGTGGGTGTGGGTGTGTGTGTGTGTGTGTTGCGGGAGGGGGGGGTTCAGCTGAAGTACACTGCTTATCCTTCTGAAATTCCCCTCCCTTCCTTTAAGATAGTAAACGTGTAAAAAGGTATCATTGTTTTGCTATTCTCGACGTTTTTTTAACCTTTACATGAATTACGCCCCTATTTTCTGTCTCTGTCTCTGTAACCTTTATAAAAGACTGTGCATTAATCCCGAGGTTTGGAATGAAATCACTAAGCTGAGAATGTCTGCATTAATACAAGATTAATAACAGTAATGATTTGAAGACAAATTCCACACATGGTCTTATTCAATTAACTGCAACACTAGAAACAGCGCAGTACATACCAATCTTATTTGTCTTTGTAATTATCAATGCTTTCTAGTCTCAACAAGTTGTAATCATTCATGAATACAAGACTTTAGTGTCCCATGTGAAATAAAAGATTAAATTTCCAATGTCCCATGCATTGTACACATTTGATCGATTCAAGGTACAAGGGCAAAAACTGAAATAAACACTTTTATGGCCGCGCAGCAATTTGTAGGGGGGTTTAACCCTTGTCCGTCAGTACATTAGTCGTCACAAAGTTGGTTTCCATTTTCTATTTTTGTTTGCCTCAATCAAATCTTATGAAACATGTATACACAATGCTTATTACCACAAAACAGAAATCAAGTTTGAATTTTGTTGGTGTCACTGTTAACTGTATAATTTGCCTTAAATGGCCTGGTTAACTAAAGAAAATTTCTAAAAGTGACCATTTGATCTTAGGAGAACCTTTCTGGAGCCCTTTTTTTTGTCATACATACAATATTATATTTTTCGACTTTCATGTAGATGTTTTTTTTTTTTTTTTATCTTTTCTGTTAATTTAAAAAAGAAGATGTGATATAATTGTTAATGAGATAACTCTCTACAAGAGACCAACACGACACAGAAATTAACAACTATAGGTTAGCATACGTCCTTCAAAAATGAGCAAAGGCCATGTTGCATATTCATCCGTTAAAGGTCCCGAAATGACAATGTAAAACAATTCAAACAAGAAAAACTAACGGTCAAACTTTGGTGTTGGGTTTATATCTATTGACATAACCTTTAGTTTTAGTTTTTCATGAATTTTTGATATGACATTGAGAAGTTATTGAAATTTATTCTTTGAAAAAGCGACGGGCGTAACATGCGCTCATGGTGCAGCTGTTTATTTTTATTTTATGGAATTACACCACTTTCAAATTCTAGGATCAACCCCTAAAGGTATGAGTACATTTGAACTGTGCAGTATATATGAGGTAGTTAATGTACACCTTAGCATTACATTATCCGGATTGTAGCACAGTAATAACAAAGAGATTTTACCTTTGTTATGTGTGAAGTGTTCTTAAAAGACCATGACTTTATATGTTTTCGTTTGGTCTGTCAATCCATCTGTCTGTCTTTGTCATTTCAGTTTCAGTTTGGAAATGCTTAAACCGAATGTTTTTATTATCGGTTTGTTAGCTTATATTTATATGTGAGATTTTAAGTTGGGTCTCTTGCTGTTTGAAATTTGTGAGAGTTATTGCGCTAGGACAATTAGAATTTTGCCAAAATTTCTTATTTTTTTCCCCTTTGTAAAGGACATTATATTGTCGGAGCAATACTTTCAAATATTCAACGGACCTTCACAAAAGCTAGAATGTGCTATTGCAATCCCGATGAAGTCCATCATCTGTTATTAACATTTCATAAATAATTATAGATTCTGGTGCAAGGAAATTGGTACCGTTAATTGTATTACCAGATTGAAACCAAATGTTGTAGGAAAAAGTAATATAACAAATATACGGAACACTGAGGATAATTCTAAACAGATAGTCTCTAAGCAAATGGCAAAATCAAAAGCTCAAACACATCAAACGAATGAATAAAAACTGTCATAGATTACTGACTTGGTACGGGCATTTTCTTATGTAGAAAATGGTATATTAAACCTGGTTTTATAGCTAAACCTCCTAATTTTTCTTATAAGGATTTATGAAATATTCAAACAAAAACTACCCAACCTCCACTCCTCCCCCAAAATACCACAGTGTATATATTCAAATTTGTTGAGTCTTCTCAAGGAGCAAAGACAGGACTGAGAGTTAAACAGATTAAAGCATGCAGCTCTGAAGCTAAAACCAAGTTATATCGATGTTATATATGAAATTTCTGGAAAAAAAAAAATGATTCTATTTATAATCAGGCTATCCGACCAAACGTTATCTTTTCAAGAATCTACATGTATGATACCTTTAAAAAATAAACCTACCCCCTTTTTTTCTAACCTTCCAACCCCAATATTAAATTATATATTACATTTGTTGAACCTAATGAAAAGAACAGAAAAGACTGTGAGTGAAGCAAAGCATGATGTCATATTCCAATTTGAAAATAAACACCCTCTATTTATGTATTTTTACATAAATTTCTATTTATGCAGTTTTAGAGTGGATGTTGATATGGATAATGTGTTTCCAGGGTAACAATTGAAGTCAACAACACTTGGAGATAGTAATGTAAAGTTTGCGTTAGCTTTTATGTATTTTCTTATCGGTTATTAAAAAATTCAGGACATTTAATTTAAGCTCTTAAACTGCTATATTCTGCAAATAAAAACTCCGTTCCCAAGGAAAAATTTCGGTTGCTATGGTGATAAAATTAAAGAAAATCCCATTTTTCTATTTAATTTGGTAAAGAAGTATCCAAACTTCATAACTACAGTGCTAACTATTCTGTACACATTTGCACTTTTCTGAAAAACACCAGAGAAAATTTGATAATTTCGAAAAAAAATCCCAATTTCAGAAAAGTTGAAAATATGCATTTTTTCGCAAAATTTTTCAAAAAAATACAAATTTGGTGACATGCAATCTTCAATAAAATGAAGCTTAAAACAAGTTTTTTTTTAATTTTTTTTTTTATATTTATATATATTTTATTAAAATCTTTACATTTGTTAGTTTAAAACATCGATTACCGGTACCTTATCCCGGCCTCGTTAACATTCGTAATGATATTTATATATACAGGAGTTAGTGGTTGTTAGTAATATTCATTAAATATATATATATAATAAACCGGTATAAATACATGTAAGTTAAAAGCTAACAAATATAAAGATGGTTCAACACAAATGTATAATATAACAAACAAAAAATAAACAATTCTTCATAAATGAGATATTATTTAGTTTTGGATTTTAAGGAATAAAACAAAGATTATAAATCAAGAGTAATTTCATTTTTTTTTCTTTTCTTCTCTCTTCCCTCCCTTTTTTAATGCAATAAATGTTTAAAATGATTTTATTAAATTTTAGCTCCTCCTCCCTCCCAAGAAGAAAAAAAAATAAAGTTGAATAACTAAGATAAACTTTAAAACACACTGAAAGTAATTAAGAAATTAAATTAAAAAAAAGGAAAAACCAAGTTGTATCAATGTTACATATGAACAATAATGAAAAATGCATGATTCTATTCATAATCAGGCTCTGAAGTGTGGTGATTTAGCTAATTTGTGAACGATTTCACCACGCTTAACAACCAACAAATAGAGTGTCCGTTACCATGGCAACCACTCATATTTTCCCACATAAAATTATTTTTTGAGCAGTATTCATTTACTGCTTCTTCCTGGCCAATTACAGATAAAATTTGAACCTTCATGTATCGCACTCTGCCTGGTTCTTACAAAGAGCTGTACTTAAAACAAGAAAATAACAAACGAATGAAATAATGCAAAAATCAATTTGCAAAACATTATTATGAGAGACAGCAACTAACTACAACCACTTGATAGCATGCTCCTTCTTTTGACATTAAAGAGAATTGCGGGTTTAGCATAAACCATTTCTATGTTTTGTCTTCTGTACTATTATTTGTCTGTTTGTCTTTTTATTTTTAGCCATGACATTGATAACAAAAAAATGTAAATAGCAGTTAGAAAAAAACATAACTCATTAGATTTGTTCTATAGATTGTACCAAGCTAAGGACAACAATAAGGAGATGTAATTGTTGTTTGAATGTTAATTAAATGATGTTTTAAATTAGAAAATTAAAATAAATTAATCAGTAATTTTTAGTATCGGAAAGAAAATATTTCCTTTTAGTGGTGATATGCCAAATTGACACTTTAAAATTCAGACGGAAAAAAAAGAAGAATGACATATATTTAAACTAAAGGATGAAACAAAAAAACAACTTGTATTTATTAATTTGTAAAGCGCAGCGATGCGTATGTTTGGATTACGCAATATTTGCAAATTTGCAACAAAATACTAAACTTCATGATTACGACATCAAATAGAATATCCCGTGTTGAAATAACTTAGAAAATAAATCTATTAAAATTCTAGGTCTTTTCAAAGTAGCTTCAAAATGCTTTTATGAAAATAATAAGATTTAAAATATTCAAGTACTTGAGACGGATTGTTACTGGTGGTTCATTTTCTACATTATATTTTGTTTTATCAATCAGCATCAATAATAAAAGGGAATATTTGTATATGCATTTCCAATATTTCTTCTTCGGATCCCTTCGTGCCTTTACTTCATTCGCATCCAATCAAAACAAAGAAGTTATATATTGATTGTGTTTATAAAGTGGGAAATATTGTCCAACAATATAGTGAAAAACGCATTTGTGATGATGTGCAAATATCTTGTTGGATTGATGTTTTCATTCATCTGCTGTGGTAATGTTTTTAATTATTTTACTGATGCACATTTATATTGTAGGACAACAGTATTTAACATTTTAAGTTATATTATATACGTTATAATTCTATCAATATTTGGGAACCAATGTCATGAATATGCAAAACTTCCAAACGTTCCCATTTCAAAAACGTGCCCGATACCTTAACACGTGTCTATTTTGCCAAATCTCCCAAACGGCTCCGATAATTGTTACTCGCCGAAATATGTTCACTTAAAAAACCAAGAACGTCTTTAAACTTTAAGCTCTGAGTGCCGCCAATAACGTTTTCCACAAATTCAACACGACTTAAGTCAACGAGTTTTGCCAGATTCAATATACACAGTACATTTGATATTTTTTGTTTTTGTATGTACACAAGTAGTTCTAATATGTATTTTACATGAAACAAAGAGAATAAAAAGTCTCCAGTCTTATATAATGTGTATTAAAAACCATGAGTGGTACCGAAACAAAACAAGGAATATTGCAAACTTTAATCATTGGTGCTTTCGATTATCATATAAACACAAACACTTATGACTTATTTGGGTTATTTTGTGCCATACTGTTTTGCATTAAAACGCGAAAAGTCAGTTTCCGATCCATTACCATTCGACACCGTGAATATGATCAATAATCGATAATACATCTACTTTAAATCATATTTATATATTGTATTTTTTTCATAATTATAAAATAAACGGATATATGTTTGCACCTGCCCTAAGGCAGGAACATGATGCTCATTTGTTGTCGTTTGTTGGTGTGGTTCATAAGTTTTTTTCGCTTTTCAGTTTTTATATAGGTCCGTTGGTTTTCCTGTTTGAAAGGTTGTACACAAGTCATTTTGGGGGCCCTTTATAGCTTGCTTCCCGATGTGAGCTAAGGTTCCGTGATTAAGGCCGTACGTTGACCTTAATTGGTTTACTTTTACAAATTGTGAGGTTTTGCATTGGCTCTAAAACGACATCTTGTTTCATCGAATACAGAAAATTTTAAGACCAATTTAACATGTATTTATTTCACAACAGAGTCGTTTTTCAAAAGGTTACAGTAGCATAAGAAATAGCTTTGTAATTCAACGAATGATGATAATGTATTTTATAACTGTTTATCAAAAATAGATACATGTACACAGATCCTACACTTATGATTTTAGGTAATAATTTAGATATTGCTTATTAAATAGAAAATGATAAATATATTTATCCTGATTTAGGATAATTTCTCACAATTTTATTGGCTGATATTGTCCTAATAAATTTCAGTACAATTTTTTATTACGTCAATAGGAATTATCTCCCTTATTTATCACGTCAATTGGGATTATCTGCCTTATACCATTGACCTAATAAAAAAATTAAAAAGATAAATGGCTTCATAGTCCTAATATTTTAATTTTTTACACTTTTAGATTAAATTTCTAAAACATATTTCGTTGATATAGTCCTTATATTGAATTTGAATATAATAATATGTAATATAACAAAATCAGAATAAATGAGTTACACAGTGTTCAATTGTCCTAATACGGAATTTATCGGATCAATAAAATTCATATCGGGTTTGGCTTCGCCTCACCCGATATGAATTTTATTGACCCGATAAATTCTCGTATTAGGACAATTACACACTGTGTAACTAATAGTATGGTGTCTTTAAATGTAAAATTTAACAAAAACTTGTTGAAACTTCAATTTTGTCTCAAAATATTCAGAAGACATATACAATATTAGATCAATGTCAGAAAAATATATAAACTCTTTTGTATGAGGCTGTGAAACTGGGGAAGGGCGAGGTTCTACCGCCCCCTTCCCCAGTTTTGCGCTGAGAACACAAAAGTTTATATTTTTCTGACATTGACCTAATATTGTTTTTATACTGCAACTTAAAGTAATAAATTGATAGCTTTTTTAATCGTAGCATAATGTCAAAGTTATTGTCATCCCTCTACTGATTGTAAAGAAAGTGTTCCGTGATGAAATTAACATTATAAAAAATATAGCTTTGTTACTATAGTTAGGAAATGAACACAACTAGGTGCAATATAAAATCTTGTTAATTTACGCAAAATGTTCTTGATCCTACTAGATAACTTATTCAATCCAGAATCCCCAAAACCTCTTTATACCGACATTTCTACTAGTAGATATTGGAATTGTCTTGTGTACTGGATTTTAGTTAATATAGATCAAACTTCTTATTCCTACTAGCAGATATTGGAATTCTGAGTTGTACTAAGAGGATACTGGATCCAATTGAATTCTAATTTTTTTACTGTGACATGAACGTGTATTTTCAATGTGTATAACAATATTATCAATGTGAATATGCGTGTGTATTTTGTTTTAGCCTTTGCTGATGTAAATCTTGCTTTAAAGAAACCTACAAAGCTTTCTTCTACTCATGATCCTAGAGTTACCGAGGGAAAAGATTATCTGTGTTGTAACTCTGCATATGCAGTCGATGGGGACAAGTCAAATTTGGCGTATATTAAAGGCGATTTTTTGTGTGCGAATTCAGCCAAAGTAAATAGTCAGAAGTCATGGTGGGCAGTTGACTTACAAAATGTTTATAATATAGATGTGATAGATATTTTTGGACGGACATCTAATGATCGTAAGTGTTCCCTTTTCCGGTTTCATTTTATACATGTTAATATTACACATGATTTCGTTTGCTTTTTAGCAAGTTAAACAATTTCAGCACGAAAAAAACCTTATTGGATTAAAATTTGAACAAGGCAATGTTTTGTTCAGTTTATATTCAAAAGTGCTTTTAACCTCACGTGCATTTTAAATATGATTTGAGTACCCCTCTCAGATGAGGATCCAGGATTTTGAAGATGGAGTGAAACAGGTAAAAAGTCTTTATCAACTATAAAAGTATCTCCGTAAAGGGGCGGTGAAAGATACCAGAAAGACATTCAAACTTATATGTCGAAAATAAACAAAGAGCGCCATTGCTAAAAAAGAAAAAGACAAATAGACAAGCAAAAGGTAATACTTAAAAACAACATAGAAATGAGAATGAGCAACACGAACCCCTAAAACAACTGCGGATGATCTCAGGTGCTCCGGAAGGGGTAAGCGGATCATGCTCCACATGTGTCACTTATCGTGTTGTTCATGTAATAACAAACCGTGGAATAAGCCTAATTCGGTAGGTCACACTCGTGAAATAAAAATCCATAAAAGGAAGGTGTATCCTGTGACAGTATACCAAAACATGAATGGTATGCATGTAAATAGTCATCAAAGGTACCAGGATTATAATTTAATACGCCAGACGCGGTTACTGGTTGCCACTCAATGATACAATCCAGTAGTCAGCACTTTTGTGCTGACATGAATTATCATTGATATGATTATATTTATAAATTAACTGTTTACAAAATTTTGAATTTTTGAAATACTAAGGCTTTTCTACCTCAGGCATAGATTACCTTAGCTGTATTTGGCAAAACTTTTAGGAATTTTGGTCCTCAATCCTCTTCAACTTCGAACTTTATTTGGCCTTTTTTTTTTTTTTTTTTAACTTTTTTGGATTCGAGCGTCACTGATGAGTCTTTTGTAGACGAAACGCGCGTCTTGCGTATATACAAAATTTAGTCCTGGTATCTATGATGAGTTTGATTACACAGCTTTTTCCAAATCTTTACGTCCAATCGTCTACTGTCTGCAAAAATTGTTGATTAGCTCACACGGTTGTTATGCTCTTGTCCACTGTTTTTGTTTCTGTATCATGTGATTCAATTATATCACTAAAAATATAAACATATATCCTAAGGGAAATAAAATAGAATATGTTTGAAGTCTCACGTGATACTTATAACTCGAAAGCGAGGAAGAAAACAAAGTAGGCCAAAAGAAAATAAGCAACGACTACTTGAAAAAAATGAAAAATACCTGCTGTGCTCATAGACGACTACTTATCTCAACGAACTAAATACGTACCTCACTTTGTAAATTGTTATCTTTCCAAATACCAATCTTACTTTGTAGATACTTACCTCAAAGAACCAAACACTTGCCTGATTTAAATTGATACTGTTCATCTTTGAATACATTTCCTTTACTTACAGATACTTGTCTCAACGAACCATAAACCTACCTTGATTAGTTGGTTCTCCTTACAACGAATCAAATGCTTACCTTTCTTAGATGGTACTTGTCTGTTCAAACTATACACTTACCATTATTATTTTGTATTTGTGTCGTCTAATCTAATTATAAAATTGCATTATAGATTAGTGTTTCAACGGGGAAAATACTCTAAGATATTTCTTCTAAAAAATAAATACTAACCATTTATCTTGTATCAACAAAATAAATACTTATATAACTTTGTAGATACGTGTCAAATCAGTAATCATCTACATGAAATATATTATTTCTATATTGCACATGCTCTAATACTATCATATTTTTCAGTTGATCAACTGACAAATTTTGATGTCGAAGTTATCATGCCATCATGTTCATGCAATAGGTGGTTCAATTTAGATGAAGGGGATGTAATTCACTCTCACTTTCAGGCCACAACAAACCCGAGAGTCACTATAACGTGTCCGCCGAACACTAGAGGGAGGTTTGTCCGGATTAAACGTAGAGATACGGAATACCTTACAATATGTGAAGTAGAGGTTTATAGTAATACAATAAACAGCCTCAATAAACCAGGTAATCTGAAAAAGCAGACAACCATTATTGGAAATTAATTGTACATTTTATCGTACATCAAGGGGAAAAAAACAAAGAATAGTCTGCAGAAATTTTGAATATTGAATCCATTAAGATGACATGCTCTTTATAAAAAAATTGATTTAATTAAACGTTAAAATCAACTATGAACCATTTGTACAAACAGATATAAAATATATCCATCCTTTGCAGTTCAATTGATAATAAATCATCCAGTTAATCACACCGAAAGCGCCATTGATAAATAAACTCATCATACTCATATTAAAACATGCGTATTTTCTATTTTAACAATGATTTTTTTTTCTATTTAAGATTATTCAAGGATTGAAACTGCCTATGCATGTGGATATATCGGGTTCGGATACGAGGGTCCTGTCATAGAATCATCCGTTGCGAACAGTAACGTTCACTGTACACTAATATGCTTCACGAAAACAGCCTGTACTGCTGCAGAGTATGACAAGAACACAAATGTCTGTACACTGAAAGGTGACTGTGTGATTGGAACTCAATCAGCGTTATTCCCAGACAACAACAAAGATGTATTTTTTATTCAATAGAAGATTGGGACGTGACCAATTCTATATCCTCTATAAAGTGATAAAATTTAAGCAAAGACTCTTTTTAATTTTCTTTTTTTAGTATTTTATTACACCTATTTAAACAGTTTAAATAATAAAACACAACAAACATTTTCTAAACAAATATTCGAGAAAGGATTTTTACCTTTTAATAGATATCATGTGACACATGTGATAATGGATGCTTATTTTAGTCAAACAAAGGATTTTGTTAGAGAAAAATAGGTGATTGAAACCTTTGCTTCCTCATATCTTTAAAAAAAATGGTTTTGCTTTAATGTAACGCTTTATATGATTTAGTCTGTGTTGAAAATGTATCTTCATACTTAAAGTTATATCAAATGTGTATCGTTTAATGCTAGTTTTCATAGAATAAAACTTTTTGCCTCATTTCATTGCTTGAATTATTGGATTTAATGTGAAAAAAAGTAAAATCACAAAAATACTGAGCTTCGAGGAAAATTCAAAACAAAAGTCGGTAATCAAAGGGAAAAACCAAAAGTTCATATTCCTGACTTGCACAGGTACAGACATTTTTGCGTGTAGCAATTGGTGATTGAACCTAGTTTTATAGCTAGATTTTCCCCAGCAGATATTGCATATTTACTCAAATATGAAGAACAAAGGACATGGGGATAGGATGGCCATTTAGAAAACTCTCCAGAACAGAATTGAGAACTCAATCATTATTATTTCGATCAGAACCCTAACAATGGTCGACTCGATTGTTTTACGACACAAAAGTAAAAGATCATACACAAAAATCTATACAGGAAAAGTTCTTAAGGTAAACACATTTGATAACAAATAGGAAGGACACAAGTACGAACAAAATATTTATCATATTAAGATGAGATTGATGCAGTTACTGAAGCCAACATCAAATTGAGATACTTTCATTAAAAAATTATTTCCGTTCTTCATTACTCTATACTTTATACAACAAAATTGTTATGTTCATTTACCTATGTACATTATTCCATTTGGCGATATTTTGTTCAAAGTTATTTTTGTTTTCTGAAACATCTGACCCCTTATTTTATTGATTTCGTATTAAAGTTGTGTCATAGATCAAATTAATGCGTTCAGTATGTATTTGTCTGTTTGTTTTAATGTGTTTTTTGATTAATTAAGCCATTTCAATTTTGCTATAATGGGAGATAACATGTTTACAAATGAAAAAGTTGAAAAGACTATTCACCTATTTAGTTGATATGGTTATTCATCACTGGATGTAAATTTAGCCTTCTTATTAATATTAAATCCTTCAACTGCTCCCGCTTGGATATGATGCATGACATATCATAATGGAACATTTCAAGGATTTAATTTGAATTAAATTGTATATTTGCAGGGTTGTTTGTCCTTTCTTGCATTTGAATGAAAATTAACTGAATTATTCAATGTCTAATGATTACTATCAACCCAATAGAATTGTGAAACATCTATCAGTTGTTTCATTAGAATGAACCTGTCCTAAGTCAGAAACCACCTGGTCAGTGGTTGTACTTTGTTGATGTGGTTTATAAGTGTTTCTCATTTTTTTATATAGATTAGACAATTCGTTGTCCTGTTTGAATGGTTTTACACAAGTCATTCTTTGGCCCCTTATAGCTTCTTGTACGGTGTGAGCAAAGGCCGTATAATGACCTATAATGGTTTACTTTTACAAATTGTGATTTAGAAGGAGAGCTGTGTCATTGGCACTCCTACCATACCTTCTATTATCTAATAGTATATTTCTCTTTCAATTTCATTGAGACGTATTTAGTCAATATAGTCACCGAACTTCTATTCAGTGACAAGACAGCATTTACTGGTATTCAGCGAATAGTAAAGTTGAAGGATAATACTGGCTCTTGTTGTGTTGTCAATAGAAATAATCTAGCATTTTAGCCCTGTCAATTTCGGTAATCATTTCCCTCGATTTAGAGTGTTGTTACAACCTTCTTAATATGACCATATTTTGGAATCAGTTACATCAAATAAATAAACTAGTAATGACTTAGATTGAAGCCACTCATAAATAATAATACTTGTAAATCAAATAAATCTTTTTTGTTTTATTTTGCGCAGGCAATTAATGATTTGTAATTGTAATGTTATAATATCTTGTCTGTACAATAATCAAATACCAGGTTACAGACACAAAATCAGTCAGGTCGTATTGGAACAGAGAAAGGCAGAACAATATTATCTGAATGATTATAAATAAGTATCAATGTTCTGGACCATATGAGTATTTGAACCATATGCGTATGGTCAAGACCGTATGCGTATATGCTTATATTGTCCGGATATTTAATACGATGAACATTGCATTATGGGTAGCCTTTCAACGTGTCATAAATTGATAGTTTCTAATTGTTACTTATTAAATCAAATTTTAACCAACTTTCCACTATAACTGAAATGAAGTGAATGTTTCTCATTTTCTGGTAAATTTAAATTAAAGCATTTTTTCATTAACGATTGTTCGTTACGGAACAAAAAATATCGACACCATCTTTTGAATCTAGCTTTTAGAAATATTGAAATAAACTGACACACAAGAACTCAACTGTTTAACTGACATGAACTTGGTGCATTGCACCTTAGCATCTTCTTTAATCTCCCTTTTTTAATTTTCTTTTTAGGAAATTACATTTTCAATATTTCAAAGATTAACAAGGATTATGCTAAGGTTTCATCTCCTTAATGGATATTTCATATTCATTTACTGTTCAGTATACAATATATAGCTATGTCACGAAGATCTTCTACATAACGTCTAAATAAAATCATCAACACCATTTGTAATACAGTATAGTAAGACGTTAAGATAAATTGTTATGATCTATGTACAACCAGTCTCTGATGTAATTCTAACATATTCTAAAGATAATTAATCACTATACAGTAATGTCAAGATTTTTCTACGCTTTCAGTTTGTAATTCCACTGTGCAAATGAAATATCGACTACACAATATAAAGCAGAATTCGTTAACAAATTTATAATGAAAAAATGGAGACAAAACCATCCAGCAAGTTTTTTTTTCATTTCACTGTCGGACTGTATTGATATTTTCCGCAACCTTACAAATCCATCTTTTAGTGAGTGTTCGGTCTTGTTTAAGAAGTAATTCATGGAAGCCATAGATTATTTCGATTCTAATAGGACAAATACGGTCGTTGAAAAACTGAAGTGAGGGTAGGTATGCTGTGTGTGTGGCTGTTCTTTTTTACTCCCTGTTAGAAAAATCTCAAATATCTTTATAAATATGTAGCTTGCGTAGGTTATTTCGTGCATAACTGCTAGAAAAAAACTTCTCATAAGCTTCCGTCAAATCCAAAGTTGACATTTTGAAACTAAGGAGCCGCCATGTTGACTTTCTGAAATGAGTAAATATGCGAATAATGCAATAGAATAGAAAATAAAACAAACCCTACCTCAAAAATCAGTTTTAATACAATATCATACCAATTCCGATGGTTCACGTAACAGAAAACTTTCAACTTTAGCGGTTTCATTTGTATAACGTCATGTTTTGAAATGACATAAATGCGCCAAAAAGATTAATAGACTTTTGTGGAATTTGATTTAATTTTTATTTTGTTGATTTCTCCGAGCTCTTGTGCATTACTTCTTTTTATTATGTATACGAATAAGAATAAAAGTTATTTTGTCTTTATTAATTTCACTTTTTAAAACAATAAAATCGGCAACGGGTCTGCAAGTAGGTTCCAATATATGTAGATTTACGTGGGAAGTATATTGTAACAGCCATTATTATGTATATCTCTGAGTCTGCGCTAAGTATATTTTATCGAGGATTTTATCACAGTGTTGTTTACAAAGCTAAAGAAGCACGTCATATTAGAATTGGTGTTATTCTGCTTTATATCGATCTGATGAATTAAGCCTTTATTAACTTATTTTCTTATTGTGAGGTAACACCACTGTCCCAGGTTCGTTAAAGGGTCAAGCGCTCACAAACATGTTTAACCCAGCAACATTCCTTATATATGTCTGTCCAAGGCCGTGAGTCTATAGTTTAATGGCTGTTGTAGTATTGACTCAGTTTGACGACTTCATACTAGAATTTCTTTCAAACACTTCGATTTTAACTTTTTAATTGTCAATTTTCCTTTTCTCAGCGATACAATACCCTCTTTTCCATGGTTTTTAGTTTTATAGATCTCTCTAGAAATAAAAAGCTTTGATATGAGAACTCAATTGTTTAACTTGCAGACAGCTTTCAATTATATTATTCATTTTGTTGGTTTGGTTCCTTGGTACATTAAAGATAAACTTAAGCTTAGACAGCTGTTGTTTTGTTATTGTCGAAGTGACCATTTTTCAAGTAACTTCAAAATGGAATGTCAGACATTAGATCTGATGAAAATGTTGCAGGAAAGTATAATCACTTTTTCATTTACACTTTGAAGATAAACTCATCAGAAAATCCAGGTTACACTTGTGTACGTCAGATGCACGTTTCGTCTGCACAATACTCATTCGTGATGGTGGAATCAAAAAGTTAAAAAGTTAAAATTAAGCATCGAGGGCTCAAATTCAAAAGTTTTTTCCACACAAATCTCTTCGTGAGGGAACAAATCCTAAGATTTTCGATCGAAAACTTCAGTGAAGTAGACAGTTTATTTATACCTATTACCATATCAATGATAATTGTACGAAATTTCCCTCTTTAATCTTAGAATTATTAACTTAATTATTGGCATTATTTTTTTTTATCTTTCGGTTTCCATATTTAATCTTTAAATTATCAGCTTTAATCTTTTTCAATCTTTTTGTTTCTCGCCCATAGTATATTTAATTTTCTTCTAATTAATTTCGCGACTAATTTGATTGGTGTTTAAATAAAAAAGACGTGTTTTGGCTTCCAAACTTAGCGTCACTGGTTAGTCTTGTGTGGACGTATCGCACGTCTGACTTATTAATTTTTTAACCTGGTACCTTCTGTTGGCTATTATTCATGTGTTTCTCTGTCCTATATTTTCTCCAATTTATTTGTATTGTAGTCATGTCATGTCATGTTGTCATTTTAATGTTATAATTAACATCGCTGTTAAAGCGGGAGGTTTGGCATACCACAAAACCAGGTTCAACCCACCATTTTTATTTTAAAATGCCCTGTACCAAGTCAGGGAAATGGCCATTGTTATATTAAAGTTCGTTCCTGTGTGTGTTACATTTTAATGATGTGTTTCTGTTGTGTCGTAATTCTCTTATATTTGATGCAGTTTCAGTTTGTAACCCGGATTTGTTTTTTCTCTGTAGATTTATGAATTTCGAACAGCGGTATACTACTGTTGCCTTTATTTAATGTTTGCATTTTTCTTTCATAAATTTATATAGATTTAGATTATGTTCTAGATTTCATATATAAGTAATTCATTTCTAATCTTATTTGAATGGCCAATTGTGAATCCATCAGGGAATTCATATTTACATAGATTTAAAGTCCTGAATCTATACATTTCAAAAGTAAAATAGTGTTTATAAGTAAAGGCCATTCTTTCAACAGTATAACGGTCGCATTATTTCATGTATGAATTGTATATAAAAAATATCAGGTGAGCGACACAGGCTCCTTGAATCCTTTAGTAACAAACCAGGTAAATAGTCTTATTCGGTAGTCACACTCTTGAAAAGGGAAGGAAATTGTAGTTACGACATAAGGAAGATATCCGATATCATCTGTGAAACGGTTATTTGATAACGGTCAACCAACTCGTGATGGCGTTCGTAAAATTAACGAACGGATGATTCTAACATCACCATTTGAAAATCTTGTTTTAATAGCTTCCATGTGGGCAGCAACCCTCTATCAAGGAAATCATCATAGGATATAATTTGAATAATTAAAAAATGTATGACACTATAATCGAACGACATATTTTTCCATGTAGTTCGGATCAGAAGTACGCGTTTTATTACTTACAAACAGCCATAAATGCTTTTAAAATGAAATTTCCGAATTTAACATAGAAACCATTGGATTATTAATCATGTTATTTGTTCAATTACGGTAATAGTAAGTCTGTTCGTTTTATTATTATTACTTGTCATTTGCAATTAGTAATCTATAAAATTATAACTTATATGAGGGATATCTCATGAAGAGTAAAGAAGTATCTAAGAAGACAGTTTGTTAACCTTTCCTTATAAATATGAAGTTTTCTATTAAAGGTCAAACCTCAGTTACAACTTTTTTATCTTTTTCCCGCCGTTTTAAAAAAATCAATTATCTCAAAACGGAGCTCCATAACAAATCAAGATTTTTAGCTTATTTTGTTCCTTAAGAGATGCTCTTTCAACCTATCAATTTTAATTTCTTGATTTTTAAAATTTCACCTTTAAGTAAGTACATCTTTAAGTTGTATAAGTAGCATCTGTAACAGTTGGTCACTAAGGACCTGGCCTAGACTTTATACTTTATGCATTATGTATACGCCAAATTTTACGCTATGTTGTGATCTATTTACACTCAGTTAAATTTTCATAACTTAATTATCATATAATGTATATCAAGCTTATGTGTTGACAGATAAAACAAACTTACCACAAAAAAACAATATTTCATGTTATGGTCAAATCCCTTTTTATTTCTAAGAAGTGGCAAGTTCATGAATGCTATAATAAATGCCGGGCAGAATTATTTAATTATTTCAGTCTCATTACCCTCTATAGTTTGTTTCTACACATTGATATTTTTCGATATATATACGACGAAAACCTGATTATCTGTTTATCGTTCTATTACTTGTTTTTCCCTCTTCATAAGAAGTGTTACGCTTGACGAAAGCAAGCTTGATAACCTCTCCTCTCGAATTGTGACGTCGCTGATAACTTCTCCTCTCACATTGTGACGTTGCTGATAAGCCTGGTCTCGTTTTGAAGCCTTGATACGAAAATTACGGAGCGATAGAGCAGGGTCATATCGGCGTAGGGAAGGACGATAATATAAGATATTTGACACCTGATAAATCAAGATCATAAGAGAGTTTGCATAAGAAATCGAAAAAAGTGATGACGCAAACGTGATCGCATAGCACAAAAGATATGACCATCAGTTATTTGAAAGGGCATGTACAGTTTTTAACTATTGCCTGATTGCCAATCTAGTTAGAATACAATTCTCAGATTTCGTTATTCATACTAACTTCTCATGATAAACTACATTTGCTAATGAGATTCCCTGCACTGTTATTTCATTGCAATCGTACCACATCTTCTTTTATTCAATATTGAGGTTATTTACTTGGTTTGGTCTTTACAAAGTTGGCAGTTTTCCCTGAACCACTGACAGTGAATTCCAAAACACAGATTTCCAACACAAACAAGTTAGTTTGATAAAACACTTTAAATGAAACCTGGAGCAACATGAGGAAATTGTATATATGATCATGTATAAGCTATATGTATCAACTTGTTGCACAAATTGGAGCTTTGTTTCCATCAAACCTCTATTCATTCATGTCATTGGCGCGCTTGTGCTTCTGCTTTTTATCATGACCCGCGTTATGTTTGCAAAGAACATGAATTCATTGCTGCAACTTGTTACAAGTAGATAGAAGTGTGCAACGTTTGCATGGGACAGATTGAACTAAGAGGCAAATATAGCTAATGTATGCGGGTCAACGTTGCCATATTCATAGTTAAACTTCTAAAATCAAATGCACACGTAAATTTTTAATGTCAGGTGGACGCGTATTTAACGTAAAAGGACAACAAATACGAAAGGTTGTGCAGCAGGTTTTGAATAAGTATAGATTATAACATGGCCTTTTCCATATTGGCCCTGGTATCATCCCGAGACTCCCATATCGGCCTCGAGGCTTTAGCCGAGGGCCGATATGGGTCGAGGGATGATACCAGGGCCAATAAGGAAAAGACATGTTATAATCTATTTATCACATATCTAAGTTCTGCAGAATAGAGACACAAAGTTCAATTATTACAATTTAATAAAACATAACAGGTAAAATTTTAAATTTTGTATCACAAAAGTGTCGTTAAGGACGCAATGACGTGACGTCATTTGGAATCAGGGCACAATATCAATATCGTCTTTTTTGCCCCGGGCAATTTTGAGGTTATTGCATATGCAAAACCCAACGTATTCGTAACAAATATGTGATAAAAGATAAATATTCGTCACTAACTTTGGTTTAGAATGTAATAATGTATGATTTATCGACTGAAATAAGATTTACGGAGATCCAAGATAGAAAGTTGTAACTTATGCAAAGCCTCGTCAAAACATTCCTATGATTTCTATATTGAAGGCGAGCGGACATAAGATTCTCGTAGCAAAGTCTAAAAAGAGTCTTTAAGGCGGTAGAAAAACAGCGCAATGTATTTGGTGGCTTATATGAATAACTAAAGATAAAGAATAATGAAGATTCAAATAAAGAAACATTCAGTTATGTTTTTTTCTGTGTTTATTACAATCATAATTTTTTTAATATTCAAGGATATAACCGGCCATGCCCACTCTGAGTTTTTGTTAGATGTATTTCTATTTGTATCCATCTAATGAGCTGCTCTTTTTCAAACTGACGTTTATAGTTCGTTCCTGTATTGTACTTTTACACAACTGTCATAATTCATGGGGAGGGTTGGGATCCTGCTAACATGTTTAACCCCGCCACATTCTGTATGTATGTACCTATCTCAAGTCAGAAGCCTGTAATTCAGTGGTTTCCTTTATTTTTATAGGTTACATATTTGTTTTTCGTTCATTTATTGTACATTAATTTGGCTGTTAGTTTTCTCCTTTGAATTGTTTTACATTTGTTATTTCGGGGTCTTTTAAAGCCGACTATGCGGTATGGACATTGCTAATTATTGAAGGCCGTACGGTGACCAATAGTTGTTAATTGCTGTGTCATTTGGTCTCTTGAAGAGGTTTGACTCATTGACAATCATACCACATATATTTTTTTATATGAAGTTATTATTTGATTTTTTTGTTATTGATTTTATGGATTAGAAATTTATATTTATAGATGACTATGTACTTTAAATTGATTTTTATAAGTAGTTTCAAACGCAAATATAGTATTTATAAACAACAATTAAAACAAACATAATATAGACCGGACCAACACTCCTCGACGAGTACATCAAAAATACGAATGTGAATAGCGCTAATTGACGAGTGCAGTGAAGTGTTTTTTTTCAAAGAAAACATCGAAAAGTATGTTGATCAATTAAAATATATAAAGTATTCAACAATCATTTACTGTGCAGAAAAGACCATCACTTATTGATTAATCAGATTCCCTGTACGCAAAACTTCAAAGCAGTAAACATGGTTCCTTTGATGCCACTGGGTCAATGCCACTGCTGGCGAAAGTTTCGTCTTCGAGGGTAACATCAGCCCAGTAGTCAACACGTCGGTATTGACATGACTATCAATTGCATGGTCATTTTTTTATATGAATTAACTGAATGCAAAAGTAAGAGTTATTCGAAATATTTTGGATTTTCTAATCCCAGACATAGATTACCTTAGCGTATTTGGCACAAATATTTGAAATGTTGGGTCCTCAATGCTTGTTTTGCTTTTTACTATTTTGATCTGAGTGTCACTGATGAGTCTTATGTATACGAAACGCGCGTCTGGCGTATCAAAAGTATAAGCCTGGTATCTTTGATAACTATTTATTACATTTCCTTGTAAAAAGTTTTAAAAAAATATACCAAACTTCGTGGAAAAGTTCATCATCAAATGGCAAAATTAAAAGCTCAAAATAATTCAAACAATTGGATAACAACTATAGTCCTGACTTGGTATGGACATTTTATTGCTTTGAAAATGGTGGATTAATCCTCCATTTATAGCTAGCTAAATATCTCAGGTGTATGACAATCGTATCACATTCTATTATATTGGCAACAATTGGTGAAAAAACTGACATGATAGCTAAAGATGTCAAAAACTGGAAAGTAGCAGTATTGTATTATAATTGTAATCACTACAATCAAATATGTCAACAAAGAAACACTAACATACATATAGACAAATACATTAGCAAAAAACGAAAGACAAGAATACAGGAATTTACGATAGCACAATTCCACAATGTATATAACGAGCAACCTTAAATATACACTAGCCTTACATATTATCAAACAATAAAAAAATATCATGGTTAGTACAAATGAAGCAGACCCCTGAATTAAATGACAAATCTTCATTCCTATCAATATAACAACACTTTTCTTCTAGTCACTTCGATTACTTAAAACCGTCACCTTTCCCATCTTATGTTACCCTTGTACTTCAAAACCGTTCTATCCAATATTAGTATTACTAGGCGTATACCACATAAATTATTTCTACGTTTGTGGAATAGATGGTATAATCAAAAAATTAGATACCTATTTGAAAATTCTTAAAACAACTCCAGAAGAATCTGTTTATATTTACTATATGTTTATTTTCATATTGTAAGGAAACGGTTGATTGACTTTTGACGCTCGATTCTTTTGTGGTAAAAACGTGTCTGGCAGACTCTGATCCCAATCACTATATCTATAAGTCTATCCGATCAGAGTCTATAGATTTTAACTCGTCTATGACACACCAGAAAAGGACCTTCAATCTGTTTAACGATTTCATCTGGCCGTTATCATGTACATTGATTTATAAACTTTGTTTCAACTGATTTGCGCAAATTTGATTATAGATGACTTTGACAACTTTTTTTTCCCATTATGCTAAAAAAATATCTTCAACTACAAATAAAATTCAATTGTCGTGCATGAAACATATGTCTATCCTGTCACCGCTAATAAATCAACCTTTGAATTATTTCTCCTTATGAATATGGAACCATTCAGGGATAAAATCAAACGCACAACGTGTTCTAAAAATATAACAAAACACGTTTCTTACTTTTCATTGTATAGAAATGAAAATTCAAGTCATATGTCAAAACATGTGTTGGTACCCTTTTGTCATGTCTATGCTGTTACCAACATATTTACTATTAACACAAAAATTATTCGTATAATCAAATAACTGATGTACTTAACACCGGATGACCTCAAGTTCTTATGGATGGTCACAAGCACTTGTCCAAGAAAAAAAAAACCATATATCTATACTTGAATTTATTTAAGTCACATAGATATATGTTTTTATTTTGAGACAAGTTCCTTTGTGGATGAAGAATAAATCACAGTGGATTCAACCTCATCGTATTAATTATTATATTGTAGTGATATAATCATTTGGTATCAGTATAATCTGGTTTGTTGTTATATATTAAATTTATATTTGTGTAACAGTAAATATATATTTAGCAGATCGATTCTTCCGCATGCGTTCAAACACATTTGTTGTATTTATGATATGTTACTGATACACTACAAAACATTTTCATATCATTTATCTAAGTTCTAAAAAAAATCAAGAATATTTATTGATGGAAAATATTAAAAAGCGAAAAACAGCAGACAAATCTGATTTCTTCTTAAAAGGTAGTAGTCATTTTACAATAGCATTCATAATTGACAAAATGTGTCTTTCATATGATATCTATCCTATTAACACAGTTACAGTATTGTAACATGACAATATTTGACAGAAACGATCTTGTTTAAATATAGTTTTACGCATAATAAAATATTTGGTTTTTTGAATATTTCTACAACATCTTAATCCTTTCAATTTACCAATTGCCATTGGTAACAGAATAGACAAAAAGGTAACAAGACAGTCTTAAAATTGTGATATATTGTTTATATACGGTTCATGTTACCAAAAAAGACGAAAATAAACCAACACGTGAAGAAATACTTGATGTTCGTTTTTGTGAATATTCTCTTGTATGACATTATCAAGATAACTCTTTTATATTTTTTTCCCATCAGTACTGTGTGTTTTGGTATGCTTATGATAAGGGTTGTTTGGATTAGAAAATTTCATTAAATTTTGCAATTTCTAAATTTCACAATATCAGAAAATGGCCCATTCACAGTCCGCATATATGTTTCGAACTATGAACATGTGGGTCTACTTGTTAAGTGACGAGGAGAAGGGTTCATGTTAAACGCTACTAGAGTAAGATTGTTTAACGTCGAAATTTAAAAAAAGACAAAAAGATATCGAAACTTAGGCCGACAAACAGGAGATGTATGTAGTTGTCTTTACAACAAAACAGACATTTAAGGTAAGCAAGCGGTATTCATCTCGAGATAAGTGTATCCAGCTCTTAATCGCTTAAATTAATAAAAAGTGAAATTCTTTCAAAATTATATAAAATTTATTAATAAATGAATCGGTTTGTATGTTGTAGGTACAGCAGTTCTAAATTGTTAGTTGTGACATCATATCTTTATACGAATAAGATGGTGTATGATTGCCATTGATACAACTTATAAGTAAAACTTTTATTCTAATTCGGCACATACAGCTCTGATGTGCTTTTCGCCAACAATGCACAGAGACCAAATGACTCAAATGTAAGCAACTATAAGTCACTGTAGGTTTTTTCACCATAACCAAAAACCAATACCTAAAGTTAATACGCTAAAAATGGTCCCAACATGACAAAATGCAAAACAAACGGGAAAACCAACAGTATGATTTATGTACAAAACCATAAACGAAAAAAAAAAAACGAAAAACACAAATCATTGATAAACACTGAAATACAGGCCACTGACTTGGAATAGACAAATACAAAATATGACATAGTTAAACATGTTTGTGGGTGCTCAACTTCCTCCAGTCATAACTTTATACATCACATCATAATATCCAGAGCAAACATGTTGTGTTTCAAGTAATTCTTTTTTTTTACCAACAAATAAATATTCTTTATTCTTCAAATTGCTTGTTACATCTTTACTTCATTGTCCAAGCTTCAATAAAGTATCCCTGTGAAATACTTTCTGAGTATCCAGGAAAATACAGAATATAATAAAATATAATAAAACATTATTTTTTTTCCCCATCAATTATATTAATCTTTTTAACTTTATGTACTGAAGTAATTCTTGACATTTCAAATATGAATTAAAATCATGTTCATCTTGAGTTCAATGTCAAGGTCATAAACCAAGGGCTTCAAATCAAAATACCATAGGTCTCAATTATATATGTTTAATGAGTTATATCACTCTATGCCTATATCACATGCATAAGGGGAAATAACTCTCATATGAAGTCTTCATATCGCTTCGGTCAAAATAGGACAAATCATGCGATAATAAATTTGCCGCTTTCTTTTACGGTTACAGAGGAGATGTAGTCACAACGAAAACATTCTTCGGGAAGATAACTCATACAAAATAAATGTTTGTTTAAGCAGGGTGAAATTTAAAAGCGTATGAACTACATGATACAATTTGAGAAATATCTAATCGACATATTGCGAAACAAATATTTATCGCAAGAGCAAAATTAGGCGGGGAAAAAAATAGTCAGAACAAATACAAATAGGTTTTTCCACAGAAAAGAGGACAGACCTAATGATCAGAACACATACAATAGGTATTTCCATAGAAAAGTGGAAAGACATAATAATCAGACCAAATACAATTGGTCTTTCCACAGAAACATAAAAGTTAAAAGACCTAACTGATTTTTAGATTTTCGTAAATTGCTGAATTAAAAAAAACCATGAACAATCTATACATAAATAGGTAAAATTAGTCATACATTTTTCAAGGAAGTAACATACTTTATAGTTTTGTACGGATTTCCGTACAATTATATTGACTGACCTTTGATAATCAGCCATTTCTATTTGGTAGGTTTTTTTCACTTCAGTTTGATGTACAGTTACACTCTGTCCTCAGACTTTGTATTTAATCTAAATCTTTTGCTAAGATAACATTGTGTCGTTTTCATTCATTTTACTGTCATAGTCTGTGTATTATTGGTTGTTGTTGTTTGTTGTTGATGTCACACATACATAAGCAAGGCGCAGATTGAAATCGAAACTATGAGATATTTTAAAAACTAATGTACTGCTTCGATTTGTTGTAGTTGGTATGAAATAAGTTTAATTTGTCGTTTTCTTTACATGTATATATATATGTAGGTCATGACAAAAAATCACTGTAGGGAAAAGGTGAATCGATTAAATATATAGTTCAATATTATTTTTTCAGAGTGTAAAAATTTGGAACCACAACAAAAGTGACTTTTTATACATCAAGACGTCATAGTGTATGATATCAAATTTAAGATTAATTATTGACCAGATAGTAAATACAAAAAATATTAATATATGGTTTACTGATAAAGGTTTATTAATTTAGTAATGGAAAGGTGATGTAATGTCGAACTAAATCGACAGCAGGCGAACGAAACCCTAACCAAATGTTAGAAAGTGATCTTTTTAAAAACAGGAAAAGATAAAATAACGAGAATTTCGTAGAAACCAGCATCGGTCACCTGAAAAATTCATCCTTTTTTCGGTATATTTTTTGTTTATCTTTTGGTCATTTCGTTTATACCACGGCGAGCGCTGTCAGTTTATTTTCGACTTAAAAAAATATACTCATGCCTATCAAAATAACGTTATATTAATTGATAATATATCATGTTGATATAATCTGGACACTTCTGTGTAGAAAGAGAGATCAGTTGTGATGTCAAAATGATGTCTAGCATATGTAGTCATTGACATATTTGACCAAGAAACTAGTTTTGGGCAAATTAGACATGAGCCAATGCCTTACCTAAATTTACATATTTAAAATAACCTACTTTTTATAATAAAGTACAACTAAAAGAATGATATTTACCGAAGTAGATTTGAATCAAAGTTTTTGAATCAATTTTTGAATTTTGTTATAGTACATTAGTAGATTAAAATGTCCAGGTAGGGATACATATGCTGTGACGATAGACAACCATTGGATTTACAGTTTTAGAGATGATTATCACAAAGTGATTGTCACAGAACTTTAAAAACTACTATCAGATATATATTGCTGCAATTCTTTTAACTGTTCAACCTTTAGGCAGTTTTTTAAAGAGTGTTTTCCAATCATCGATCCACCACATTTAAACCATTGTGGTGACGTCAGCCTATTCATTTACCGTGGATTCTTTTCTAAAATCAACGCTTCCTAAATCCGTCGCTGAAATGGACTCACCAGATAATATTCTATTGTTTCCTTTGTGTGTCTAATTTCATTAAGGTTGAATTGAATAATTTACTGATTTCTGTTCCCTAATGGAATTATTTTAAAAACTTACCTTTAATGTTTGTAATTTATATATGCCTTCACTGGGAATCGAACCCGTCCATGAATTCTATTTTATGTTACTGACTTCAACATATAGATAAAACCTCTGGGCTACCAATTGGTTACGATTTAAATGTTTATTTTTTATATATAAATGAATATATGATATACATCGGTTCAACATACACACAGGGCGTGTACCTTTATATATTAATAATAGGCAAACGTGCAATATGAGTTGGTAGCCACGAGGTTTCATTGTTAAGATTAATGAGTTAAAGTTTAGGTCTTGTCTGTTTAGGTTCGAATACCTGAATTCTCTCTGTTGTCCATAATCTCTGGTTTTCCTGTTTTTGTTCTTGTTTTGTATGTTATTGTGGATATTTTGTGTAATAAAAGCGAGTTTGGTCGTTTATAATCGGATTAATGTTGGCTATTCCACGTCCAATTGTATTTCTGTCCATCTGATGAGTTAAGCCTTTTTCAACTGATTTTGATAGTTCGTTCTTATGTTGTACTGTTATACCACTGTCCCAGGTTAGGGGGGTTGGGATCCCGCTAACATTTTTAACCCGCCACATTCTGTATGTATGTGCCTGTCCCAAGTCAGGAGCCTAGCTGTAATTCAGTGTTTTTTTTTTGTTAAATTTTTACATAAATACGCCATTAGTTTTCTCGTTTGAATTGTTTTACATTGTCATTTCAGGGCCTTTTATAGCTGACTATGCGGTATGGGCTTTGTGCATTGTTAAAGGCCGTACGGTGAATTATAGTTGTTAATTTCTGTGTTATTTTGGTCTCATGTGAAGAGTTGTCTTATTGACAATCATACCACATCTTCTTTTTTTATAATCCACATGTTTGAAATAAAAATGAATACATTCTTTTTGTCCATTATTGTTTTATAAATTCATATAATATGATTTCATCTGTTTTACTACATAACTTTACAAATGTTAATTCGCAAATTCCTATACTAGAAAATCGTTATGTCCCTAGAATTAGGCTTCGTGTTAAAAATTTTCGGAAACACAAATATTATATGCACTATATGTATCTTCTTTGTCCGGTTGTTGTCCATTTGACACATTCTCTATTTCCATTTCCAATTTTAATAGAAATGAGTCCGAATAGAACTTATGTTGTATAAACAGATAATATTCAGATGCCTGATAATATGAAGATCTTAAAGGGCAGACGTGTTGTGTAATAATGTATTTGTATTTTTAAACATTTATTTGTGATATTTAATTTATTGTAATGGATCGTTTGACACGATAACATAGATATAGGAAGATGTGGTGTGGTGTGGTTATTTATACTCACTTACAATACCTTCTAATTAAGAATAGGCGTTAATTTTGACAAGACATTAACACAATAGTTTAAGTTATAGATAGCCTCCGGGCTCATGGTGTCTTTTTCAAGAATCAACGCTTATCCATTGTATCTATATCACGTATTTCATCCTTATTAAATTAGGCGTTGACGTTAAATATACGAGAATCACGTTTTAATGTATTTGCAAGTTATTTACACTAGGGGTTGTTTAGAACTTGTAATGATATGTAAATACATGTTGAGAAATATATATTACTTTGTTTGTTGCTGACATCACATCTCCAGATATATATGCTATGTGCCGTCTGGTCAAGTATTAACTTAATGGTGTATTTCCAACATTTCAATATTATTCGTATAACTGTTTTCCTTGATATTTATATAATTTCAAAATGTACTACAGTCGAGACATAACGTAATCAAATGTTTTAAAACACACCATGTTCTTATTTCATTTGCCTTCTTAGTTAGATTGTTTTTCAATTGAAATACACCTAAAATCTAGTTTTAACTGATATAAACAAAACAAATGTATGTTTGGAATTATGAGTTTCAACCTTTCTGCTATGAGAAAGGTTAATTTTCAATACTTTCATGTAGTCCGACCATTTTTTTTTTGTCGCCGCCAAAAATTTAAAATAGAATCAATGGACGATTCATATACTTTAAACAATTTTACTTAACATAGACGATATCGTTCATTTATTTTATTTTTTTCAGAAAGCTAAAATGGCTACAGCTAGTTTTTGTGATTTGTGCTCAGAAGAAAATAAGACGTCATCAGCAACAAAATTTTGCTCCGAATGTGAAGAAAGACTCTGTACAGACTGCACTAAGTCACATGACCGGTTCAAAGCTTTTAAATCTCACCATGTTATCGATATGGCTATTGTCGCTTCTAATATATCAATAACTGCTAAGAAAATATGCAACATCCATCCAGATATGCTAATTGATTATTATTGTACAGATCACGAGATCATTTGCTGTAGAGCCTGCATTCCTAAAGACCACAGAAAATGTGAAAGTGTTCTACCATTGGAACATGCCTCGAAAAATGTTAAAAAATCATCACTGTTCACCGACACAATGGCAGTCACAAAGCATCTCATTACAACCTTACATGATTTACACGATAACAGAGGGTCGAACTTACAATCACTTTTGAAAACTAAAGCAGTAATAACCAAACAGATCCGAGAAGTCAAATCTCGATTATTGAAACAAATAGACGATCTAGAAAGCGATCTTCTCGCCGAACTGTCATCACTCAATCGTAAACACGAGATCGAAAACAATAATTAAAACAAAAAGAAGAAATATCACAAGTTTTAGTCAGCTTAAACGCATATGAGAAAGAAATTGATTTTCTGAAAGATCATGGATCTGATAAACAGCTGTTAATATCCTTGCATCAACACGTAAAAAATATCCAAAGAGCCGAAGCTAGTGTCTTGCAGATCATATCCAATTCACAAGAAATCGTAATGGCCTTTGATGAAAAAAAAGATATTAAGCTTGAATGTATTGGAACACTATCAGAATCTGTTATCTCTTGTCAAATTCAATACAAATCAAAGATATTACAACAGTCTCAAATCATGGCGCAACCAACAAAACATATTACTGGATTTGAAATGGATGCGGTCTTAAAATTGAAAACAGGAAACTCTTATTGTCTAACAGATACATGTGTCACATGTGATAACAAGCTGCTGCTGATTAATTACGTTTCATCAGATCAGAAACTATATGTTTACAGAGACTGCAAGGATTACGAGAAAGAGTTAAAGTTTTCCAGTAATCCTCTTGGTGTTGCTGTAATACCTGGTACCGATAAAGCTGTTGTAACACTACCGGCTAGTAAGTATTTACAATTCATCAATACTAAAAGTATGACGAAGAGTGACAAAGTAAAGATTGGATTTAGTGCATGGGGTATCACTGCTGGAAATGACAGAATCTACGTTAGTGGTGAAAGTGGTAACATCAAAACATTAGACATTAATGGGAAAATTCTTAAAACAATTCAACAAGGACTTGGTACAATTTACTTTATTTCGTATGATGATACTCGGGAGGAGTTCATTCTAAGATGTCCAAACGAACTACTTTCTATCAATTTAGATGGAACACTTATATACAGTAAGAAAGTTGCTGGTACAGGAGGATTAACACGTGATAGACAAAGTAACGTTTATTACGGCGGTTACCGTGACAGCAACATACGGAGAATGTCACCAGATGGAAAAAACTGCAAGGAAATGATAGTAAAAGACGATGGCATTCACCGTCCATATGGAATGTGTTTTAACAATGACTTCACAAAATTGTTTGTTATCAATAACGATTATAAATCTGTATGTGTATACAAATGCAAATATTAAACAACAGATAATGTCCTTGAGAATCCATAAATTTCTTCTTTTGTATTATATAGGATTAAAAGCTTCTTTTGGTATTTCGCGTTTCCTTGTCGTTTAAATTTGCACATACTATACAGTTTGTTTTAAGATTAAAAAAAATATTATATTAAACTCTGTTTGTTTTACAATGCAGAAATATATATAAAAAAGGGACGAAAGATACTAAAGGGACAGTCAAACTCATAAATCTAAAATAAACTGACAACGCTAATGCTAAAAATGAAAAAGACAAACAGACAAACAATAGTACACATGTACATGACACAACATTGAAAACTAAAAAATAAACAACATGAACCCCACCAAAAACTAGGGGTGATCTCAGGTTCTCTGGAAGGATAGGAAGATCCTGCTCCACATGGAGAACCCGTTGTACGTCAGGGATCGTAAAAATATGCAATTTTTTTTAAATTTTAAAATTTGCTGTTATATGTTCTATATGTACAACTCCTGATGTCAAAATTCAAGGTCAAAACTTTTGGTCTTAGTTGACACACCCTATTTCCTATGGCAAATATTGTGCTCGCTCTTTTTCGTGATACCCGTGATGTTTACAAAGGTTTTACTTGATCTATATATTAACCAACACCAGGAAAGGTGTCATAATGTATGTGCAAAATCATAGGTCAAAGGTCAAGGTCAAAAAATTTGGTTTCAGTTGACAACCCTACGGCCTAAGGTAAAGATACTCATTTACCACACATTATTCACATCTGAGCCAACAAAAATGATGTCTAAATAATTATGGTCATAGTTTTGTTGTTTGTTCTGAAATGTCATCATTGGTCATGGTATTGTATGTTGGTTCTTGAATCGTTATAATTTTGGGTCAGGATATTGATATGTTTAGGAAGGAAATGTAACCTCTTGCCATCACATATCGTTCGTCTTCGTCCTTTATCATCACCCGTTCTATGTAAACTATTTCAAACATCTAGGTGACTGTGTCGGCTGAATCTTTCCTAACTACCTTGAAAAAGATGAATACTATTGTCTACATCATATCTTGAATAGCATCTTTAAATTGAAACACAGTTCGGTTGAGTACTTGGCTTTACAACAGAGAATCCACAAATCGTCTACTTTTGTGGCCTGTTATATAATCTATCAATGTTAAAGTTCGTAGCCCGGATCTTTTTTTATCTTTTTTCTCGTTTTTTTTTCGATCAATATAGATCGATAGAATTGTTGAACACCAGTATACAACTGTTGCCTTTATTTAATGATGACCACCGTTATGTTACATTGCGTGATCAAATTCACGCCTCCTTCCTTGTTTGTTTTATGTTTTGGTAATGGTGCTTTTTTTTTATTCCCCCTTATTATCATGATTATTGTAAATCTCTTTTTGAGTAATGTTTCACATGACTTTTCTTCCGACTAAAATTTCATTTATCGATATATTTTTCGTTTCATAAGATCAATAAGTCGAATTTCAGTGGGTGAGCACAATGTACAGACAAATGTTTTAACTATCATTGGATTTATACTGATACTGTTACTGGTGGACTGTAAGTCCTCGAGGGTATTACAGCCCATAGTTGGTGTGTTTCCCTCGGTTTTTGTTTGTATCCCGGATTTGTTTTCTCTTTATCAATTTATGACTTTTGAATATTGTATAATAATGTTGACTTCATTCACATCCTACCTAGCCGTACTACTCTTCTGTTATGAGGATACGGATATTATTAATTGTCATTTGCTGCGTCAGAATATATTTTTTTTAAATTAAAGAATGTATCTCTCTTATGTGTTGGCTTTACAATTGGTCTAGGTTGGTTTGTGCCAGCTATTCTATGTTTATCTGTATTTCTGTCACGACGTGTTGTCATTTTATATTTTGTAACATTGTCATAAAGCATGAAGTTTGGCTTGTATTAAACCATGTTTAACCCATCATTTGAACTTCAAATATCCTGTACAAGGAATATGGCAGTCGTTATCGAATTGTTCCTTGCTATGTATGATGACGTTTGTTTGTGTTGAATTTCAGTATTAATGTTGTTCCTTTTCTTTTCTCTTATTGTTGATGTGTTTCCCTAGTTTCAACTAATACTTATGCATAATATAAAATCATCATCAAAAAGCCTAACGTAAGAAGTAACCCTTTCTTATTAGAGGCTAACATGTGCACAGAAATGTTGATTAAGAAACTATTCTGCTATATGTCCAAGCTCTGATATATTTCATTATATGTAGAGCATAACATATCATTTATAAGACCTCTTATGGATCATCACATACATTGGGGTTCAATCCATGTGCATGTGCCATCAGAGACCTGACGCCAATCTATACTTGTCACTTTTTTTTTTACCGTCTTTAAACAGCCAAGTGATTGCTCCAACAACGAAGTGGTCTTTGTTTCATAAAAAAGAAGAATTGTTATCACAGTTTATTGGTAATTTTGATGTTGATATAGTAGTATAAAAGATAGAGTGGTTATGTGTATCACAGTTTATTGGTAATGTTAATGTTGTAGGAGTATAAAAAAATAGATTGGTAATGTATATGACAGTTGATATATATATATATATATATATATATATATATATATATATATATATATATATATATATATATATATATATATATATATATATATATATCTCCGTGTATAGGAGCTGCTTAAATGTTGCACAGACATAGAAAGTTCACGATAGTAAAAATTATATCATCCCTTTTATCGTAAAGTTTGTTTTCAATCAAACATCGTTGTCAGCATCTGGCTGTAAGCCTAGATATGATCCAGATATTACTTTTTCTGTTGTACATGTATCCTTCAAGCTCGATTTGATCGATGCGTTCAACATAGTCCTCAACATTTAAATTATATAGGGAGAGAACATCATCTTGATGTCTGAAAGTTAAACTAAAGGATACTACTTATATCTTTTCTGTTAAATTTAGTAACTGATAGTTTAGTGATTTCTTCTCAGCAGGTTAATTTTCGTAGTACGAATCCTAGCTCGACAACCCATCAAAATTCAAACTAGGTGAACAAAAATTATAAAATTTATGTTTACCTGCAGGACTTGTCCTGTACATATGTTTGTGTATGATATTTTCCTGATGTTTCATAAATAAAACGTAAATCGAATTGATCATTGTGACAGTTCTGATTCAAGCAATAAAATGAAGCAACAAGGTTTTATTCTATGAAAATTATAAGATACAAAATTTAATACTATAGGTATAAATAGATTATTTGTAACATAGGCTATTTAATAAAAAGCGTTGCATTAAAGCAAAACCAAAATTGTTAAATATATATGGAATTCGTCAACACCAGATGTTCTATTGAATGAACAATACATCTTTGTTGTTGTCTAGGAAAACAGATGACTGAGTTTCAATCAAACATTCACCTTTCAGTGTACAGACATTTGTGTTCTTGTCATACTCTGCCGCAGTACAGGCTGTTTTTGTGCGGCATATTATTGTACAGTGAACGTTACTGTCCGCTACAGATGTTCATATGACAGGATCTACATATCCGTACCCGATATATCCACATGCATAGGCAGCATCAATTCTTAAAGAATCTTAAATAGAAAAAAAAAACATTGTTGATACAGAAATTACGCATGTTTTAATAACAGAGACATGCAAGAGATTTCATAGCCTTCAGCATGTTCAGTAACATACTAAGAGTTCTTCGTTGATGACTTTTGAAAAGTATAAATGTATTAGTGTTTATGAAGTAATTGTATATGAAGCTTTTAGTCAACTTGCGATGCATATTATGGATTATCCCCATTGTTCATTGTAGTACATTGATCTGTGAATGTACCAGTTTTGATTCACACGATAATGAATGCACAATTCAACTTCAAAAAGAAAGTATAAATTTAAATTTCTGTTTGTTCGAATGGTCGATAAAAATTGTAATGTATAATTACATCACTAGCGTATCAAGAACATGTCATCTTAACGGATTAAATAGTCCAAACTCTACTAACCATTCTTTGATTTTTCTCCTTGCTGCATTAATAAAATGTACACTTCATTTCCAAAGTAATAAGGATTGGATTTTTCTGATTACCTGATTTATTGAGGCTGTTTACTGTATCACTAAAGACCTTTACTTCACTTATTGTAAGGTTTTCTGTATCTCTACGTTTAATACGGACATACTTCCCTCTTGTGTTAGGGGACACATTTAGTGACTCTTGAGTTTGCTGTAGGCTGATAGTGACAGTGAAATATATTGCCGTCATCTTAATTGAGCCACCTATTACATGAACATGTTTGCATGATAACTGCGACATCAAAATTGACCAATTGCTCATCTGAAAAATATGAGTTTATTATATTAAGTTTGTAATTCAATATGTATTTATTATGTTAGATGATAACTAATTTGACATGTATCTATAAAGGGGTGTATGTATTTGGTTCGTTTATACAACTATTTCTTAAGTTTGGTTGGTATTTGGTACTTTCAGAAAAATATCTACAAAGTTAGGTAAGTATTTACTTCGTTGAGACACTCTTTATACAATACTATTGTTAATTTCGTTGTAACCAATAACAACTAAGTATTGTAAGTATATAATTTGTAGAGACGAGTACCCACTAATTAAGGTTAGCATTTGGTTAGTTGAGTGGCATTCCCTCTGATCAAAATAAGTTTATGGTGTGTTGAGACAAGTATCTGAAAGTACTTATAAGGTAAATATTTTAATCGATGAACAGTGTCAACTTAGTAAGGTAAATATTTGGTTCGTTGATACAATTATCAACTATATAAGGCCAGAGTTTGGTTCGTTGAGACAAGTGATCACTAAGTAAGGTTATTATTTGATTCGTTGTTTCAAGTATTCCCCAAGTATGGTTAGTATTTATTTATAAGCAAAGTAAGTGTTTGGTTTGTTGAGACAAGTATCAACTAAGTAATGATGATGTTTGTATTCGTTGTTTCAATATTACCTTCTTATGGTTAGTATTTATCTTTAAGCAAAGTAAATATTTGGTTTGTTGATACAAGTACCCTCTACGACAATTATAGATATTGGTGTGTTGAGACATGTATAAACAAAAAAAGGTAATTATTTGGTTCGTTGAGACAAGTTTCCACAAAGTAAGGTACATAGTTAGTTCGTTGAGGTAATCATCTACAAAGTAAGGTAAGTATTTGATTCGCTGGGAAAAGTATTAATAAGGAAGACATGTAAGATAAATGTTTTGTTCATAAAGACATAAGTATTTACAAAGTGAGGTACCTATTTGGTTCGTTGAGATAAGTAGTCGTCCATCAGCAAGGTAGGTATGTGGGATATTTTCATTTTTTTTAAGTGGTCGTAACTTTTTTTTCTTTTGGACGTCTATCTTGGTATCCTTCTCTCTTTCGAGTTATAAGTATACAATGAGACGACACACATATTTTATCTTTTTTCCCTTAGGATATCTTTTGCAGACCAAATACAGTGGAACAGAGCATAACAATTTTTTTTTGCAGATAGTCGATGATTGATCGAAAAGATTTGGGAAATGTCTGTATATCATTGAGTGGCAAATATAACATGCATTTCAAACTTTTTTGGTATACTGTTGCTTTTAGTCATATGCATGTGTAATAAACCATCATTAATCCATTGGTGTTGGATGTGTACGGATTTATAGCTTAGTCTTAGATGCATGATTTTTTGTATTAGTTGTGAGTGGCTTTGAACTAGCTGTCAGATAACTACGAGTACTCTAAGATATGTTCCTAGTGTCTTTTTGTTGTCGGGATGTACAAGTACCCGGCCCCGTTCAATTTTGTTTTTGTCCATCTGATGTGTTAAGCCTTTTTCAACTGATTTTTATAGTTCGTTCTTATGTTGTACTGATATACTCATATCAATAAGGCCGTTAGTTTTCTCTTTTGAATTGTTTTACATTGTCATATCGGGCCTTTTATAGCTCACTATGCGGTATGGGCGTTGCTAATTTTTGAAGGCCGTACGGTGACCTATAGTTATCATACCACATCTTCTTTTTTAAATATACAATAAAGTTTCATTAGGTGTGAATTGTATTACTTAATAAAAAGCAGAAATAAATTTATGATATCAATATGTTCAAAAAACCAAAGTTAAACTTTAATAAGACAACAAGATGTTCGTCCAAAAATATCTATAACATTTATCTTATGAACATTCCGTAAGTCGACTAATGAATATACCTATTTTTACAGACTACAAGTTAAAAATAACACTTTTAAGTATTTGATGGAGTAAATGAAAATAGTTTCGGAACGAAAACGATCAATGTAATGAGTTTGTAAATTTGTATGACGTCTTTACTTGGTTGAAACTGTTTTGTTATAATTTAGAATATTTGAAAAATGTACACAATTGGGGACTACATCAGACTAGTATGTGAAAATAAATAAAAAAGTCAATTGAACTTTAATTGAAAATAAATGTGATAATTTCAAATTGATAACAAAGGCAAATATTGTAAATATTTTATCTAGTATACAAATCAAAGTATTACATTGACGGGTAAGTACAACACCGCATACTCTCACAAAATTGTTAAGGCGGGGTGATATTGTTTTAATTTGCATTGAACTAATAAGATAGTTTCATTATAGAAGAGAGACGAAAGATACCAAACTCATAAATCGAAAATAAACTGACAACGCCATGGCTAAAAATGAAAAAGACAAACAGACAAACAATAGTACACATGACACAACATAGAAAACTAAAGAATAAACAACATGAACCCCACAAAAAACTAGGGGTGATCTATAGGTAAGAGTACCTTTTATAGTTTGTACTGACTGTTTTAATTAGACATACCATTGACTTTCTGAATATACTACTTTAATGACTCACGACAATCATACCCTCTTCGCTTTTTGTAAATGAAATAAAAACCAGGGGTTTTCAAATGTTACATTCAAGACCTGATGATTGCTGAGTTCCACAAATCACTTCAAAATGTCTATCTTACTCGGAATTGTTCATTAACACTAAGAAGATGACAAAGGTCGACAAAGTTAACGTTGGATTTACATGATATGGAGTCACTGCTGGACGTGAGAGAGTTTACGTTGGTGGTGTAGTTGGTATTATCAAAACATTAAACAATGGGACAATTATAAAATCAATTAAATCTGAGAATATCAGCTTTCTTGTATACAATGATAGTCAAGAACAGTTTTTTGTTAGGAGTCATAACAAATTCCTATGTATTAAATTAGATGGAACTAAAGTATACAGTATGACGGTTTCTGGTACAGCAGGAGTAACACACGATAGACAAGGTAGCATTTATGATGGTGGGTTGAACATATAGAATAGCAGCAACATACAGAAAATATCATCAGATGGGGAAAACTGTGAGGAAATGCTGAACAAAGACAACGACATTGACCGTCTGTATGGAATGTGTTTTAACAATGACTTTACAAAGCTGTTTGTGATTAATAACGATGTTAAATCTGTATATGTATACAACGGCACAAATTGACAAACATATAATGTCCTCGAGAATCCATCGATGTATTCTTTGTTAATTTGCAGCATAGTAAAAAGTAAATTGCTGAACATGTCGCATTTTCAAGTCGTATAACATTGCAAACACTATACAGTTTGTTTTGAGATTTAAAAAAATGGTTGCTTAAACTCACCGTTGACAATGCAGAAATATAAAAACCTAAGAAATCATAAAGATTTTCAAATTATTTAGATTTTTCCCCTAGCATTTATTTATTCTAAATTGCATGACCGGGATTATTACATTTTAACATTTAATTTAAAAAAGAGATTTTACACAAATGACGTTAACGGTACCAATTTGTCTGTACCAGATTCACATTAAGATGTCAAATGCATGATTAATAAATCGAAAAAGCGATGACATCAGTGTATCAGTAACAGCACAAACGATATGACCAACAGTTATTAGAAAAGGTACTTACAGTCTACAATTATTGACTGCTGTCTGTACACTATTTCATGATCGTTATTGTGATTTCACGGTATCCCACCAAGTCTGGAATATGTGTATACCTTTTTTTTAAAAAAGCATTTGCAAATCTTTATTTTACACAAAACTTTCCTGAATGTTTACTAAATGAATTTGAGAAAAAAACTTCTATAAGAGATACAATTAAGTTTCATATCTTGATTTATATCTAGAATCTGACAATAAGAGATGTTTGAACTTAACTTTTCAACAAAGCAGATCATTTAATTTTTCAAATTGTAAACTTGCCATTTATTTCTATATAGGAGAATATATGTCCCAGTTAATACAATATTCCAAGGCTTACATATCGTGCCCTTACATCTTGCTATTTTGTGAATATAACCAAATTATTACATTTTTGATAGCTTTGTTATGTCAATTAACGAATGACACATGATTAGCAGGTTCTGTATAATAATCATGATCACTATTGCTTAGCCTCAGTATTTGGTGAATGTCATGCTTATCTACGAAATTATTGGTTTTGTTGTTTTGGCAATGCTATTGTTTTGGTTGTACTTTCGTCGTTATTTTTTCTGGCCAGGGTATTGATTGTTTGTTCTTTCGTCCCTAAGGCCCTGCCGAATGACGGATCGTATGAAAATTTGCTGATCATTGAATAATATTTTGTAAAAAAAAGCAAATGTAGAAACGGAACCATCTGTTACAATCCGTATGCAAAACTTGAATACTTTGAATGCTATTGTGTCATAAAGGTCTTCTGAAGCTGCTTTAAAAATACTAATTGTGTCCGATCTATATTGAAAGAACCTTTATTATTTCATAGTCTGTACTTGACATGTATATTAACAGCTGGTATGTCCTAATGTTTGTACAACTTCCTAGGTCAAAGGTCAAGGTAAACAACTTTGGTTTCAGTTTTCATGTCCTAGGGTAAAGATAGTGTCCGCTCTATATCTTGAGAACCATTATAATTTCAAAGTTTATAATTGACATGTATATTAACTAACACCAAAGAGTGTGGCATAACGTATATACATCTCCCTAAGTCAAAGGTCAACGTCAAATGTTTTGATTTTAGCTGATACACCTTATTTCCTACGGTAAATGTTGTGTCCGCTCAATATCTTGAAAACTATGATGTTAACAAAGTGTATACGTGACACGTATTTTAACCAACGCCTGAAGATGTGTTACATTAATGTATTTGTAAAACCATATGTCAAAGGTCACGGTAAAACAATTTGGTGTCAGTTGACAATCACTAGTACTGTCCTAAGGTAAAGATAGACATTTAACCACAAGTTATTCACAGTTGGGCTCATAGTGATGGCTTCTATCTAAATGATGTCTAGTTATTTCTGGACATGGTATTGTTGTTAGTTCTTTATCGTTATTATACTTGTCCATGGTATTGTTTTGTTTGTTCTTGCATCGTTATAATATTTTTCAATGCTAATGTAAACTTATCTGTCGATGCTGTCCTTCCGAGGTAAACTATTCCAATCAGGACTAGTGTAAAACCATGCATAAAATAAAAACCAACGGTCTTATATAAAAACGAAAAGTGAGAAACACTAATGTACCACTTCAATAAACGACATCCATTGACCATCAGGTGTGTGACTTAGGACAGTATAACAAAAAAATATTCGAGGAACCTCTTCGTAAGAATCTGAATATCCACATATCTAATTATAATTTGAAGTCGTCGTGTACATGTAAACGTCCGACGGGGCTTGTTCTTACATGACATAGCTACCCATACAACTTAAGTATCATTCATCATTGTTCATTAAAGAAAAGATTTAATTAACTGATACTGATGTAACTCATAGACGATGGATGTCAACTAAAATGGCAGTATCAAAAGGTAAGACATGTGATTGTGCTGTCCAAGTCACAAGATGTTATAGAGTAAGTTACTAAACTTTTCTAAATAACTAGACATGATTAAGATATTTAATAGCAAACGATTCTATCAATCCAAGCATGTCCGAATCGTGTCCATATCACGTTACAAGACTTGTTAAAAGGTGTTTATATCTAGTCTCGCCGAGTAACAATAATCCGACATTTTTATGGCATGTGAAAATAAAGCCGTTTGGGAGATTTGGTATTATTATGTTGGCGAAGTAGACACTTCTGAAAGACAAGTGTTGCATATACATATGATTTCAAAGGGTGATATAAATATTTTGTAAAAAAACGACTCGTAATATTTATCAAAGGTACCAGCATTATAATTTTTAAAATACGCTAGACGCGCGATTCGTCTACATAAGACTCTTCCGTGATGCTCAGATCACTCTCAGTCAACCTACAATATAAGTGTGACGCGTCAATACAATTATACCTTACCACAGCAGATTAATGGAAACAGCAATCCTACAAGATATGTATACATCATCACCATTGTGTTTTACACTATATTATTGGACAATATTTCTTATTTAATAATAAAAAAAAAACACAAATATAAAACTTCTTCATTTTGATTGGCTGCGAACGAAGTATAGGCATTACGGGGGAGAAAATATTTGAAATGCATTTAACAATATTCCTATTTTATTTCACTGTTATGATTAGATGCTGATTGATAAAACAATAATAATGTAGAAAAGGAAGCACCCGTAACAATCTGTCTCAAGTACTTGATTTTTTTAATTCTTTATTTTCATAAAAGTATTATGAAGCTGCTCTGATAATACTTCGATTTAAATAAAATTACTGTCTTTTCAGCACGGTTTATACTATTTGATGTCGTAATCAGAAAGTTCAGTACTTTGTTGCAAACTACGCGTATTGCCGCGCTTTCAAAATTTTTTTGGGTTGCATCCTTAGTAAAATATATACAAATCTTCTGTTTGTTTCGTCTGACTTCGAAAGTGTCTATTTTCCATATCACCGCCAAAATGAAATATTTTTTTTCTCGATACAAAACACTGACTAAATGATTTATTTGTATTCCCAATATAATTATTCTTATAAAAGAAAAATAGAAGTCTAATTTTCGATATTAGGAATAGACAACTAGAAACATCCCTACTTAATAATCTGAAGGTTTCAGGAGCTCACTCGGTACATTACAACTTTTTTTTTCGAGTGTTCACATATTATGATATTACCCTTTACTTTTTGTGTATCTTGAATACCATTTTTCTCATTTTCTTTTCGTCATAAAGTATATTGATAATTGTTTCCATATTGAATAAAAAATTCAAAATCGGGATAATTACACAATTAAACCAATTTACAGATTCGACAAGATTGTCAAGATCAATATTTTAAATTGAATTGGATTATAATTGTAGATAAACGTGATTAAGAAATAACTGATGCAAGCTATATTTTATTGTAGTTTTAACATGGGTAGGCATTATATTCGTGATTATTTTTGCCCAAGCGATAGTGAGTGTTAACGTAACACGAATATGAATGTGAAAACTACAATTAAGTATAGCTTGCATCAGTTATTTCGATTCTGATTAGGACAATTAAGGTAATTTCTATGTCCGATGTGTATAAGGGTAAATCGAATGTGTAGACTCTTCCATGAACCTTTCTTTTTTGTTTGTAAAGTAGCAAACGGCTGGCACTGTGATTTTCGTAGGGAGCAGTTTTTGAACAGCCAGCACGAACGGTTGTCGTATCTAGGTGAAATATGTCAGTTTCGGAATGCAACACATTACAGTCATAATAAATGAATTAGTAACAACATGTGCATCATTTAAGAGTTTGGAAGTGTTTAAAGTTAATGAAATATATTAAATGTATGCCAATTTGATAAAATTCATTATTCTGCAGTAGTCAATATACGCATGTGCAAAACAAATTTATTGGATTAAGAGCACGAGTTTATTCATAAAGCGAAAGAAGTACGTCATATTAGAATAGTTACTAACTGTTAAAGGGGCACTACCTACGAGATGTATAAAAAATACAATAACTTTTATTTTTTCCTCAATCAATAATGAAATGCATATAGTGAAATACTAATTAGGTTTTAGCAGCCAGTATGGATCAACTTTGTCAAAATAAGCTAAAAAAAACATTGATTATGAATTATTCACTTGCAAGTGAACAATTCGACCTCATTGAATCCGTATTCATGTAAACTTTAATTTAACCCCTTAGCTTAAGATGGATAACACGTGAATTGTATGTGTAAAGTTATTTAAAGGAAAAGAATGTCAACATTGAAAGTGAAACAAAAATAAATCATTTTATTGACTGATTCATTCTTATACAGGTGAAAACAATGATAAACATTTATTTTTCATCTATAATATGAAATTAAATAGACCTAGAATAATCCAACAGCACGAGTTTGCTTAATCTATCTATATCTATATATATATATATGTTTACATCGCTTATATGGTCATCGCATGACTTTAAAGGTCAACTCGATAATTAATTAGATGGAGTCTGGACTAAAATACACACGAAACGAAGCTACGTATTTTAAAGCTAATGACCCGTTTATAATTTATTTTAGACCTTTAATAGTTTGAATAAATGTTTTACATTATAATTAATAAAATATGAGAATTTGATTAAAACATGAATTTGACAGCTATTGCACCTTTAACAAAGGCCCATATTGAACGTATCATAACTTTGTACTTTTTGCCTTTATAAATATTTTGATATGAGCGCCACTGATGAGTCTTATGTAGACGAAACGCGCGTCTGGTGTACTAAATTATAATACTGGTACTTTGATAACTATTTACACTACTGGGTCGATGCCACTTATGATGGACGTTTCGTCCCCGAATTTATCACCAGCCAAGTAGTCAACATTTCGGTGTTGACATGAATATCACTAAATAAATGTGGTCATTTTTATAAATTTCCTGTTTACAAAACTTTGAATTTTTCGAAAAACTAAGGATTTTTTTATCCCAGTCACAGATTACCTTAGCCGTATTTGGCAAAACGTTTTGGAATTTTAGATCATCAATGCTCTTCAACTTTGTACTTGTTTGGCTTTATAAATATTTCGATATGAGCGTCACTGATAAGTCTTATGTAGACGAAACGCGCGTCTGGCGTACTAAATTATAATCCTGGTACTTTGATAACTTTTATCTATACGATTACATCATCGACCGATTTAAGTAATACATGACTGGTTAGCAATATACGACATATTTTCACAAAATTGTCTAGGCGATGTGATATCTTTTTCCTTGCATTAAAGTCACAATATAGTTTTATTATGAGTCAACGTAACTTTCATGTATTGTTTGTACTGACATTTTCGTTAAGACATAATTTACATGGACTTTCTGAATATATTACATTAATGACTGACGACGTGCCATACCCTCTTCGTTCATTGTAAATAAAAACAAGGAGTGTACCAGAGATTGAAGATGTTGCATCCAATGCCTCGTGTCTGCTGAGTTCCACACTATCTGTACGTCACAATTTCTATCTTACTCACAATAGTGAAATGAATATTAAATATCTCGGTCAAGTCTAAAATCATTTATTCAGTAGATAGCTTCATTAATGATGATGATAGATTATTGTACAAAAAATTAAAACACTATTTACTCGATTTTCTTTGCTAATCATATGCTTGTTTAGTTTTTAGTTGAAATTCCAAATGAAATATATTGCAAGTCCGTTATCTATCTTGCTTTACCCGTTTCGAGTAGCTATTCGAATATTTAAAAATATTTCTTAAGGAATTCCTGTTACACAAGAATTTTGTTTGTTTGTTTTTACAGTAACAGGTACTTAGTAATAACAGCTGTCATATATTTCAATTCATGTATTTCCATTCAAGACGAAATATAGTTTGATCCATACAGCTTTCCATACAACGATCTGATATCTTAAATCAGGTAAGTGTGAACGTACTGTTGTCTTCAAGAAACTATTATAAGTTAATAAGTTATAAAAAGTGTACAGCTGCCGCTCATTATTGTGTTTGTTACAAAAAATTTATGGTTTTTTTAGTGTTTTAATTAATGTTTTAACCACACAATTTGGAGATATATAGGTTGACAAAGTCAAAACCGAAAGTAAATTTTAAATTTAACAATTTCCATTTGCTATTTACATTCTGGTAATTGTTGTACAATATAATTTTTTGAATTAAACAATTTTCATACATTTATCCGTCAGTAAAAGTTGATATATAAACATATCTCTCATTGTTTATATTGTTTACATTTCCATAGTATTATATAAACATAATGCAATGTATGAAAATTGCGAATTGATGAAACTTACAAAACTATTATACGGCAGTGGAAATGTTAATTGCATTTAGTATGTTTAGAAAAGGTGAAGTTGCATATCATTTTTTTGTTTTACTTACAGCAAAAGGTTAAGGAAGTGATTACAAAAAGAGTGGATATTTTAAGTAATATATTAAAAGTTGAAAAAAAGTCCCCATATTTTGTCGTTGAATAATGTGTCACAAGAAAACTCTAAATGCAATGTTGACAAAATATCTGGTTTATTGTAATCAGTTTTTTTTTCCTCATAACTGGTATTATGTAGGTGAAATATTTGGGTAATAATTGAATCACTATACAACCCTTGTTAAAAAGAGTATATGAAATTGTAATTGAAGTCAACATTTGTTAAGATCAGAAGTATCAATGTTTGTACTAACATTCATCCAGGAAATAGTGCGCTATAATATGCAATTACCGGTACGTTTATTTTATCAGCACAACTCAAGACAATGTATAGGTTTGAACTTATGACAAAGAAGTCTTTATGTTTAAAATTTTGGGATTTAGCACAAAAAGCTATGCATTTTTTGCTTAATTATTGAAAGGTATGCCAAATACAAATTTAAGAAATCATACCACCGAAATCCATGAAACCTGTATATTATGTCTGGTTTACAGCTAATTATAGTGTTTGGTGAAATATTTTAATGATTTTTCATTTCTCATTGGGTTAATTAGTATATCATTTATTTATATAGGAAAGTGATATGTTCATTTACATGTACTATTGATTTAGTTGTTTTAGTATGTAGGCTAGTTAGGAGATACAAAAAAAAAACAACAAAAAACATGCTATTGTTGATCCATATTTTAACAATTCAATTCAATTCAAATATGTATTGTCATATAAACTCTGAACAATAAGTTTGTGACAAATAATATAAACATACACAAAATACATTTAACAAACAAAACCATAAAAACAAAAAACAAAAAAGCAAAAAAGCAAAAAAGCAAAAAAGCTAAACAATCTATCTATATGATATAGAAATATATTTTATAAATAAATCAAGAGTCCCCTGTTCTCAGTTCTAATGCCTTGTTAAAATAGAACACTAAGCTTTCTACTTCTTTTGAGGTTGATGGGCAAAGGAGATATTTATTTTTTTCATTTTCTTGCCAGGACATAAAATCTGGCATATGTTTAATTACATTTCCTATAAAGTTATCTCTTAGTTTAGCATTTTTTACAGTATAAAATAAAATGGGCATTCTCCATTGTATTACAGGATGCGCATAGTCTTTTTTCTCTAGGTATTTTTAAATGTCTTTTTCTATCATTAAATTATGATCGCTAATTCTCATTTTGTTATGTTTCTTCTCTTCTTAAAAGATTTACAGTTTAAGTAGTTTTCCATTTCTAAATTTTGCTTTAAACTTTTATATAGATACAATTTACTTTTTTTTATCTATTTTTTCAAACTTTTGTTCGAATATATTTGTGTAGAAATTTAAGAATTGATGTTTTAAGTTTTTTTTTTAAACAACTTTGAGTATTTTATTCTTTTGTTTCCCTCAAGAATGGATACGTCCATGTTTATCTCTTTCAAAATATTTTTAACATATGTAAACCAGGTATAGCAACCTGAATTATCTAAACTTTTAGAAAGTAAAAATGATTCGTTTAATAATGGATTAATTTCAGAATTTAGTTAAGTATACTTTGAGTATTTATTTGCATCTCTAGTGGGTATCTCGCTAGTTCTGTTCTCACAGCTATGTTTGATGAAGATTTTCTTGTTCCGAGGATATATTTTCAGAAAGACAAATGTAAGTTTTCTCAACTTGATTTATCAGTAAAATTAAGGGGGTCTATATTTGTTTTGGAGATATTTGCACGTTTTTTCTGCTCTAAATTTTGAAACGTAAGTATCCATATAAGTAATTTCTGAATTATAAGTGGCTATTGGTTTAACTATAGAATCAAAAAGACTGCAAGCTACTTTAACTGGCAGATTAATTAAGGAACCAGTATAAGTTTTAATGGCAAACATAACATTCCTTGCTTTATTTACAAGCTCTTCAGAGCTATGCAATAAGTTTTCATTTGATTTCAGAAGAATTCCAAGAAATGAATACTCAGAGACATTTGACAAATTTTCGTTTTTATATTTTGTAAAAGATGTTTCCACTTTTTTATTATTTTGCTGCAGAATCATTGTTTTAGTTTTATTGATATTTAAAGTCAATTGCCACTTTTCACAATTCTTTTCTAGGTTGTTCAGACTATTTTGTAGGCCTTCTTTACTTTCAGATAATATTAAAAGGTCATTAGCAAATTGTAAAGATCCTACTTTAGTATCGATTAGTTCCAATGGACAGCTATTTTCATTTGAAAACTCTGTATTCAAATCATTAATACACTAATTAAATAAAGTAGGACTCAATGAATCCCCTTGTTTAACCCCTTGTGTGACCTCAAACTATTCTGAATGCCACTCTTGATGTCTGAAGGCAGATTTTGTTTCCTCATACTGTCCTTTATTAATATTTAATATTTTTTCCCTGCTCCTGCCTTAAATCCACTAGATATAATAAAGTTAAATGCATTTTGTGTTTCGGAAAGATAAAATCTCTTTTGGATTTTGATGGGCATTTTTTTTCCTTCATGCAAAAGGTGTGAAAATTGACTAAGTTGGGGTACAACTATGAGATGCTCCCTCAGGTAAAAAACCGGTTTGTATTGTTTTTATTGTCCTTAATTGACATGGACAAGAGGTATCTTCACAACTATAGGTGAGTTAAAGAGTTTGTCTGAGTCAGTGGACAGTATCAAAGCAATTCAGGTGTTTGTTTATTTTTGCACATTCTGCAGAAAGGCAAAAAAAAAAAAAAATGCCCATCAAAAACCAAGAAAGATTTTATCTTTCTTAAACACAAAATGCATTTAACTTTTATATATCTAGTGGATGCTAGGCATTAAAACTTTCCAAACAGCACAGGTAAGTCTGTACACAGAGTAGTTTTTTAGGTTAAAATACGGCCATATTTGTCCACTTGTTATGATGAACCTTAAGCACAACTATACTATCAGAGGTTCTGTGATTTTTTCTAAAGTCAAGTTGAGTATTACTTATAGTATTTTCCATCAGTGTAATCAATCTTTCATCTAATACAGCATTAAACAAATTTTGTAAGCAACTTATCAGAGATATTCCCCTGTAACTATTAGGATCAGTTTTTACTCCTGATTTATGCAATAAAATTAAGTATGAGTATTTCCATTGTGATGGGTAAATACCTGTATTCAAAATTAGGTTAAACAGTTTAACAATACTTTTGATGGATACATTTTTACTAAATTTTACTATTTCATTTATAATGGTATCTGGCCCAGGTTCTTTTTCTTTTTGTAACTTACTAATACCATTTTTTATTTCAGAATATTTTATTGGAGCATCTGTTTCTTTATTATATATTATGTTCTTTTCAATATTAACAAGTTGTTTTTCTATTTCCTCTTTCCATTTTATATTTACAAATGTGGGTTTTCCTCGGTCCTGAATATGCTTCGTAATTATTTCTTCATCTTTTAAAATATCCGGCACTTCATTACCAAGATTTTTTTTGTTTTTCATTCCTTTAAGTATTTCCCAATAATCTTTAGGTTTCTTATCAAAACTATCCGTTAATGAGTTAAATATTTCTCTCTGTATTGTGCTTTTTTAAATTTTACTATTTTTAAAAAACTTTTAAACAATTCAAAATATTTCTGTTTAAGTTGATTATTTGGACATTTTTTAAGTTTATTTCCAACCCTGTTAATTTCTTTTTTTTTGTCTCATATACACAATTGTCTAACCAAACCTGTCTATTTTTTTTTCTCTTACTTTTAATACTTTTTGTACAAGTAATATCGGAGATATTTTCGAAAATGCCAGTTAAATTTTCAGTTGCACCATCAACCCCTTTTTGATTTTCCTGATACTCATTTAATTCATGTACATGTACTATTGAAGGGATACTAAAGTCTCCTTTGAAATGCAATTTCATGTGTTTAGTATGTAGGCTAGTTAGGAGATACAAAAATTAATGCTATTGTTGATCCATATTTTAACAATTCAATTCAAACTCATCAAAAATCAAACTTCATTATATCATTTTTTATATGCTCTGACGTAAGAGCTTTAAGTAGTAAATTTTGTGAATTTTCAGTCCATTTATATCTTTCCAAATACGTGTATTTCCATTTTTGTTCTTTGGTCAAAAATTTGTTTTATATTACAATTTAATGTTAACTGAGTGAATCTGTACATGATCTGACAAGTAAGTAAAATCATCAGTTTTTAAGTATTTCAATGAGGACAGGAGACCTTCACTTATTAATGCATAATCTACAGCACTGTATCCATTTATTGACATATAAGTATAGTAGCCTAGGCTGTCCCCTATAAATCTGCCATTTAATATGTGTAACCTTGAGGCAATACATAATTCTAATAAGGATTTACCTTGTGCATTTGTAACATTATCTTGATTGTTTCTAGAAATTTCAGTGTCAACTTCATAATAATTATTCATTTGACAAGAAAATCAGGACATTTACCAGTCCTTGCATTCATGTCCCCCATTAAAAGTATGCGTCAGCTTTGTTTCGGTCACCAAGATAATATTTTGGCAAAAGTTCCCCGAGGACAACTGAAGATTCTGGTAGAGTAGATTTAAGTTCACGAACAAGTAATTCAATCTCATGTAGTACATCATCTGGTGTTTTTTGTTCCAAATCATTTGATCTTATTTGTAGCAAAACATTTTTAGCATGTACTGTTCCCAATTTCACAAATGTTGTTGCTCCCTCTACAGTTTTATCTCTCAAAATATTGATTTTCCCTTGTTTATTCTTGTACATCTTTTTACCATCAAGGTCTTTCACACTCGGCTCGTGCGTCGATGAAGAGCGCAGCCAGCTGCGTGAATTAATGTGAATTGCAGGATCCTATGACCCATAAATCCACTTTTTGTATGTTTGTGTTTTGGGTTTTTTAATACTATTTCTAGACTCTTTTTCTATCATACTTTTTGTATTGTTATCAGACTGTGTAACAGTTTGTGTACACCTTGATTCAAACAGATCTTCTATTTCAGAACATGTCGTGTTTACCTCTTATGTTCTCTCTAATGTCTTGAAATTTGTGTTAACACCTATCCTTAAATCCATAAAATGTCTATTTATTTCTTCCAGGATTTTTTCCTTCATTTCTTTTGTTGAATTTTCCAATTGTTTTAGCCCACTGTTTTCTACATGTAAATTCTCATGCATTTCCTTTAATTGAGGGTTTATTTATTCTTTTATCTCTTGCACTTTCTTCACTATTTATGTTGTCTTTGTATTCAAACTATTCACTGTCTTGCATATTTCACTACCTTGATCCTTAACTCTTTGTATTTCTTTGTAATTTTCAGCTAATTTTGAATTATTCAAAAGATTTTGAGCTTTATTTTCCTTGTAATTTTCTTTTGTCGAAGCAAAATCTAGCTTCTCAACTGATTGGTTAATCTTGTGTACTTCTGATTTTATTTGGTCTATATCTTCAAATTTTGTTATGATTTTTTCACACATAATTGTTAAATTAGTGATTATTTCATCCCTGACAATGTGTTCATTCTCTAACTTATGGAATGCTGATTTTAGTGTTTTTGTTTCATTTTCCTGCAATTCCATATTCTTCAGTACACCTTCAAGTGATGTTAGGCTCCTTTAGTTTACTATACTTTCTTCCGCTTCTTTATTGTTTTCTTTTTCTACAAATTTCTTTGGAAAAAATTGTCATCCATTTCAATGTTTGTTATTTCTTTAACAACATTGACTGACTCATCCCCCGTTGTACACACTAAATCACCTACAACTTTCTTGATTCTTGGGAATTCAAATTGTACCCAATCAGCTGTTAGTTGAACCTGCACTAAGGCGGTATTTGTTGTATAAAATAAAGTAATAACTATTTTTTTATACCCCCGCTTTGAAAAAAGGGGGGGTATACTGTTTTACCTCTGTCTGTCCTTCTGTCAGTCAGTCCGTCCGTCCCATGAATATTTTTCGTCGCATTTTTCTCAGGAACTACAATATAAGGATTTCTGAAATTTGGTTTCAGAGTTTATATAAGTCTGCTACACCGTTTGATGCCTTTTCAGATTCATCACTCGACAACTTCCTGTTCACCGAACACTTGTATTATTTTACACATGATAACCAAGTTGAAAATTTTCGTCACATTTTTCTCAGGAACTACAATACAAGGATTTCTGAAAATTTGTTTCAAGGTTTATATAAGTATGCTATACCGTGTGATGCGTTTTCAGATTCATCACTCAACAACTTCCTGTTTACCGAACACTTGTACTATTTTATACATGATAACCAAGTTGAAAATTTCCGTCACATTTTTCTCAGGAACTACAATACAAGGATTTCTGAAATTTGGTTTCAGGATTTATACAAGTCAGCTATACCGTGTGATGCGTTTTCAGATTCATCACTCGACAACTTCCTGTTTACCGAACACTTGTATTATTTTACACATGAGAACCAAGTTGAAAATTTCCGTCACATTTTTCTCAGGAACTACAATACAAGGATTTCTGAAATTTTGTTTCAAGGTTTATATAAGTATGCTATACCGTGTGATGCGTTTTCAGATTCATCACTCAACAACTTCCTGTTTACCGAACACTTGTACTATTTTACACATGATAACCAAGTTGAAAATTTCCGTCACATTTTTCTCAGGAACTACAATACAAGGATTTCTGAAATTTGGTTTCAGGGTTTATACAAGTCAGCTATACCGTGTGATGCATTTTCAGATTCATCACTCAACAGCTTCCTGTTTACCGAACACTTGCATATTTTTACACTATTAAAATTATCCACTTGCGGCGGGGGTATCATCAGTGAGCAGTAGCTCACAGTTTCACTTGTTCTTTTTATTTATTATTACATTAGCCACCGATTTGAACAGCTCCTTTTTGCGGAATTTTCCATTCAAACGTACGTTTCTCGTCGTTGATTGTCACGACCTTCGATTTTTCATCGTTGTCGGTCCACTTTACATCTGCTTTGGTTTCGTTCCCCAAGTCTATAAAAATAGATATAGTTATCTAGTTAATAATGCCTTCCTCCAGACAAGCACACTTATTCAATTTAAAGGAAGCTTAGTTTGACGACTTTGAAAAGTTTATGTTTCCGTCTTTATGGGGCGAGTCCCCCCTTTTTTGTACTATTTGCCATGATTTTAATGTTTGTAACTGTGGATTAGTTTGACTCCAATTTAACGCCTGTTTATTTTGTAATGTATGACATTTGACTTATTTTCAACTCTCAGTCCTCTCTGACCATTTTCAGACCATCTATTTAACTATTTATTCGTAGGGGTTACATCTCGTGTATGAAATGGAGGCCGCCATTAATTTTTTACATAAATCTATGCTCTAGTACCAAAACAATTTCATTTTCTATCATGAGAAAATGGGGTGACAATTATTAATTATACTTTACGTTTTGGACCACTATATTCATATTCAATTGACAGTTTCTGATATAATAAGACAGATAAATTAGAACATTGTGTATGAGTAGAAATTGAAACAAATTAAAAAAAAGAACTAGTAATAACTGAAAAGGTCTCATAGTTGCCACTTTTGGTGTCCACTTAGTTTTCTTTGTGAGACATATGTTCGTACCAGTCCAATTTGAGCTCGACAAATGATAAATATGTTTTTTGTCTCTGCCAGTAGTAGATCATAGCAGGAATTAAAATAAAACAAAGGTCAACATATCAAGTATAGTGCTGTTGTAGGTATAGAACCACTCAGTTGTGAAAAGATAGAAAGAACATACAGGAAGGAATTACATATGTTTAACAAAATAGTTCCAACGCACAGCTATAACTAGTCCACTTAGTAAAATATTTACCTAAATTAGGTATCAGATGACATCCTAAGGATTTGGGATCACTTTACACTCATTGTCGAAAGTTTTAGTACAAAAAACATATTTGACATTATAATCATAATTGGAAGGAACAGTTGCCCTGTTGTTCAGATTCGAATTACCAGTTGTGTACTACAAACAACTGGGAACCAATACTTTCTAATATGCAATAAAAAGGTATGTTGAATTTTGAAACACCAATGAGAATGAGGTAAAGCTTTGACATAGAATCACTCTTTAGAGAAAGAAGCCGTTAATGCTTTTTTAAATGAAATTTCAGAATTTGATAAAGAGAGCATTGGACCATGAAAAAGTGGTTTTATTCCATATCGCACTATTCAGTCCTTTATTTTTATTTAGTTGTCTCTTTGTCTTGAGTAATATAAAAAAGAAGATGTGGTATGATTGCCAATGAGACAACTATCCACAAAAGACCAAAATGACACAGACATTAACAACTATAGGTCACCGTACGGCCTTCAACAATGAGCAAAGCCCATACCGCATAGTCAGCTATAATAGGCCCCGATAAGACAAATTCAATGTAAAACAATTCAAACGAGAAAACTAACGGCCTTATTTATGTAAAAAAAAAGAAAAAAAAAGGGGGAACGAAAAACAAATATGTAACACATAAACAAACGAAAACCACATAATTACAGGCTCCTGACTTGGGAAAGGCACATACATAAATAATGTGGAGGGGTTAAACATGTTTGCGGGATCCCAACCCTCCCCTAACCTGGGACAGTGGTATAACAGTACAACATAAGAACGAACTATAAAAATCAGTTGAAAAAGCATTAACTCATCAGATGGACAAAAATACAAGTGGTGTCTTGGGAAAAATGAGGGTCACTACAATTTACTTATTCCCCTTCTTTATAAATATGAAGTTTAACATTCGTAGTCAAATATCAGAACTCACATTTTGTCTTACCGTTATCAAAGAACGAACACCATGTAACTTTTGAGTCGGAGTTTTCAAAACATTCTTAACAAATGCATTTCACATTTACTTAAATTTTCAAATTCATTGACTTATATCAAGTATCATTTCTGTACTCAAATTTTCAGACACTCATTTGGTAAACATCAATCCTAAAATTGTTTGTAAGACTCAATTTGGTAAAGAGAATATATTTGGAAAACTAAAAACACATAATGGTTCATTGACTTAGATTTGAATGAAATCCATGATACCATGTGACCCATCTGGTCACATACTATGTTGAGATCTCTTACTGAACTGTGATCCCTCTAACCAATGTGCTGAGGTAAATCTCAATTGTTTTCTTAATGAGCTAAATAAAACATGTAGAATATCAAGAGTTTTCAATTTGTGATCTTGAATTTCCGCTTTTTCATTACACTTGATATAACAATGATGAACATTTCGAAATTATTTAATCATGTTCACCTCGACATCTTAGACATTGTGTAAGATTAAGATTGAGGAAGAAAAATATTGTAAAACTATGTTAAGAACATTTTTTTTCAGACTAAATGGCTACAGCGAGTTTTTGTGATCCTTGCACTGGGGCCAATTCATCAGTATCAGCGACTCAGTATTGCTCCGACTGTGCAGGAAAGCTTTGCCAAGACTGCGCTGAGTCACATGCCCGTTTCAAAGCATTTAAATCTCATCATGTTACAGATTTGTCATCTGACGGTCCTAATATACAAGTATCTGCGAAGAAAATCTGCAATGTTCATCCGTATATGCTAATGGATTATTACTACACAGATCATGATATTGTTTGCTGTAGAGCCTGCATTCCTAAAAGCCACAGGAAATGTGAAAACGTTCTGACATTAGAACATGCCTCGAAAGATGTCAAAAAATCTGCACTACTTACCGACGTTGTGCAGGATATAAACCATCTCATTACAACCTTAAATGATTTACACGATAACAGAAAATCAAACTCACAACGACTTTATAAAACTAAATCGGTTATAACTAAACAAATTATAGAAGTCAAATCTTGAATATTGAAACAAATACATGATCTTGAACACAATCTCAAAACCGAACTGTCTTCTCTTGAACGGAAACACTAGACTGAAATTAACATGCAACAAGAAGAAATATCAAAGGTTCTGAACAGCTTAAAAACAAATCAGAATGAAATTGATTTTCTGAAAGATCATGGATCAAATAATCAGCTCTTTTACGCTTTACACCAGCATGTATCAATGATTAAAAGCACGGAAGTAAACGTCCAGCAGATGGTATCCAGTTCAAATGAAATTGATATAGCCTTTGATGCAAAGAAAAATATCAGTATTGATTTGTTTGGACAACTGTCCGAGATCGTTAAGCCTTGTCAAGTTCAATACAAATCAAAGAAATTTCAGCAGGCTCAGATCATGACAGAACAAATAAAACGCATTGTCAAGTTTGAAAAGGGTACGGAATTTAAACTTAAAGCTGATTTGAAAAGTTTGAACGATCTGGCAATCACAGTCGACAATAAGCTGCTCCTGTCTTATGGGTCAAAATCAGATCCGAAACTGTATGTCTACAGAGACTGTAAAGATTATGAGAGAGAAATAATACTTTCCACTAAACCTTTTGGTGTTGCTGTGATACCTGGTACAGACAGAGCAAGTGTTACCTTTCCTGATTCCTGATGAGCAATCTATACAATTTATAAACATGACAAATTTGACAAAGAACGACAAAGTTAAAGTTGATTTTTCATGTTATGGTATCACTGCTAGCCGTGACAGAATTTACGTTGGTGGTACGAATGGTACTATCAAAACATTAAACACTAATGGAACAATTCTAAAACTAATTAAACAAGGATCTCGTACATTTAACTTTCTGTCATACGATGATAGTCATGAACAGTTAATTGTTAGATGTTTTAAATGTATCGATATGGATGGAACACACGTATACACTAAGGACGTTTAAGGTACAGGAGTAACATGCGACAGACAAGGTAACATTTATTACGGTAGTTATTTTGACAGCAATATACAGAGAATGGCACCAGATGGGAAAAACTGTGAAGAAATGCTGAACAATGACAATGGTATTTACCTTTCTTGGGGAATATGTTTTAACAATGACTTCACCAAATTGTTTGTTATCAATAACAACTGCACATCCGTTTTTGCATACAACTGCAGATATTGATTATTTAGTATCGGCGGTGAGACAAAATATATTTATATAAGTTACAATGAAGGACGATTACAAATATAGTCGTTTATCTTAGTGCCGTTTTAAAGAGGAACGAGTAAAACCATAAACATAAATTCTACAAACATCATAACGTGAACATGCAAATGTTATAGTTTTTTTCTGTAACATTTTCAGGATTTATCAAATATGCTATCTGATATTTCATTTTTGGTTACCAAAAGAATCAAAGTCACACTGACAATCATAAAAGGCAACATATTTAACTTAATGTTGTCGTCTTTAAGGTGCCAAGGAATGAATACAACACCATAAACAATTTGACTTTTTCTAAACGTTAACGAAATTTATGCAAAAAGAGTTTCTATATAATTTCAAACGTTATGTAAATTTGAGAATGGAAATGGCGAGTATGTCAAACAGACAACAACCCGACCACAGAGCAGACCACAGCCGAAGGTCACCGATGGGTCTTTAATGCAGAGAGAAAATCGCACACCCGAAGGCGTCCGTCAGCTGGCACCTAAACAAATATGTATAATAGTTCAGTGATAATGGACGTCCCTTTTTACTCCGAATTATACACAAAAAACTAAAATTTAAAATCATACATGACTAACAAACGACAGAGGCTCCTGAAATGTAGTATAACTCAGTTTAAGAGAAGTCCGAGTCGGATGTCAGAACAGGAAACAAAAGAAAAAATAAACGAGATGACAATAATACATAATTAACAACAGACTACTAGCATTTACTGACATGCCACATCCAGACCTCAATTAAACATCACTTATGTTTCAATTATCTCCAAAGCATGAATTGATTGTTAATTCAGGCAACAGTTAATAATCGATGTTGATTATATACATATGTGAGTTAAAAGACAAACATATCGTGCATACTCGTAATTGTAACCGTTGAACTAAATTTGTGTTCATTTTTGCTGTTTTTCCTGGTCACTCTCTTTGTGTTATATCTTAATATAATGACTTTCTTTAAGTCTTAAAATGCACGAAAGTAACGCTTTCATTGGGATACATGTATGTAATTGCAAAACGATAAAACAGGGGATATGTTATCGTTGAGATCGCCACGTTTTAAATAAATTCCTGTCTGTAGTCGCCTCTTGTATCAATTTTCGAGGAATATATCTAGACATGTCAGATAAAGCCTCAAAACTACATCGTTTTTTGTGTGTCAACATCATGACATAAACTGCTTCATACATGGATGATATAGTGACAATTCACCTGGAAACTCATCATATACCCTCACGACACTTACCAAAGAGGAAATCCTGGATAATCATAGGTCTGTTCTATGTTTCTTTCGAATTTCAACCAAAGATGAAAAACTGGATCTTCCATCACTGTATTGGATACCTAAACTACATAAATGTCCTTACAAACAACGGTATATTACTTGGTCTTCCAAGTGCTCTACGAAACCTCTTTCTAAATTATCAACATCAATTTTATTAGCAATCAATGCCGGGCTCCGAAGTTATTGTGAAACGTCCTATCCTATAGATTGCGTGAATCAGATGCGAATACTACAAAATCCAAAGAACTTTTAGAATACATACAATCAAAGATTCTCTCATCTTGCAATAGTATTAAAAAATTTGACCTTTCTACACTTTACACAAGTATTCCCCATTCCAAACTAAAAGACAAATAGAAAGAGTTGATATTATTTTGTTTCATTAAACAGAATGGCGAACGAAGAAACACGTATTTTGTCTTAGCGGGAGATAAATCCTACTTTGTAAAAATTCACTCTGATTCAAACAAAACATTTTCTGAAACAGACATTATGAAGAAGCTTTAAGTCTTGATTGACAACATATTTGTTACGTTTAGAGGACGTGTTTTTCAACAGACTGGTGGAATTCTAACGGAAACCAATTGTGTCTCTCTTCTTGCCGACTTGTCTCTTTAATTTTATGAAGCTGACTTCATATAACATGTATAAGAACTTCTTAGGAAGAAAAATAGGAAGTTAGCAGTATCCTTTAACTTTACGTTCCGCTATAAAGATGATGTTCTCCCACTAAATAATTCAAACTTTGGTGACTTTGTTGAACGAATCTATCCCATCGAACAAGAGATAAAAGATACTACATCCCAATATCTCTTCAAATTTATGAGGCTGACTTCATATAACATGTATAAGAACTTCTTAGGAAGAAAATAGGAAGTTAGCAGTATCCTTTAACTTTACGTTCCGCTATATAGATGATGTTCTCTCACTAAATAATTCAAACTTTGGTGACTTTGTTGAACGAATCTATCCCATCGAACAAGAGATAAAGGATACTATATCCCCATATCTTGATTTACATCAAGAAATTGATAATGAGGGTCGGTTGAAAAAAACCTTACGACAAAAGAATTGATTTCAGTTTCCCAATTTTGAACTTTCTATTTCTTTGTAGCAACATGCTAGCAGCGCCTGCATACGGAGTAAAAATATACGATATTCCAGGGATTATGTTTCCTATCATGATTTCCTTGATATAGGAGTGTTGCTCACAAGGAAGATATTAAACCAAAAGTTCCGAATGGCGAAGTTGAAATCATCCCTTCGTAATTTAATTTACGGACGCCATCACGAGTTGGTTGACCGTTTTGAAATAACCATTGCACAGATGATATCGGATATGATCCTCATATCGTAACTACAATTCACTTCCCTTTTTACGAATGTGACCTATTGAATTGGACTATTCACCATGGGATTTGTAATAAGCAACAAGACGGGCGCCACATGTGGAGCAGGATCTGCTAACCCTTCCGGAGCACTTGGGATCACCTCCAGTTTTTGGTGGAGTTCATGGTGTGTAATATTTAGTTTTCTATGTTGTGTCTCCTTTATTATTATTTTTGTGTTTGTCTTTTTATTTTCAGCCATGGTTTTGTCAGTTTATTTTCAATCTATGAGTTTGACTGTCCCTCGGGTATCTTTCGTCCCTCTTCCTAGTTTCGGTTGTTTCTAAAATATCAACATTAACAAGAAGATGAAGTATGAGTGCAATTGAGACAACTTTCTATCCAAGTCACTTTACTGTAAATTCAGAAATTATTGCGTGCATTTATTATTGAGATTGTAATTTTTACGATTTTGCTAAAAATCCTGCTTAATTCAAATAAAATATTTCAAAATGCGAGTTTAAATTCTTGCGTTTACAAATCTGTCGCATTTTTCGCAATAATAAAAACCTCGCAATAATTTCTGAATTTACAGTATATAAAAAGTTATCAATTATAGGTCATAACAGAGCCTTATCTCACACCGAACAGAAAAAAAATATGAGAGGTTTAATTGACCAGTTTTAAAAAAGTCAAACAAGTAAACCAACGAATTAATCTACATATAAAAAACGAGAAACGAAAAACACATATGAACTTCATTAATAAACGACAACCACTGAACAAAGCTGCATGATCCTGACTAAGGATATATAGGTACATAAAAAGGCAGCATGTGTAAATGTTTTAACATGCGTCAACCTTCACCATAATTAGACAGTTGTATAACATTACAACATAAAAAGACACTCAAGTTTCTTAAGTATATGAAATACAAGCACTAACTGAAATTTAGGTTTTTCAGTTGCAGGAAAAAATCAATAATCCGACAGAGAAATAAAGAAATTTGCTAGATGTGCTATTTTTTAGAAGTTTCTTTATGAATTCCGTGTCATATGAATAAATAAAGGCAACAGTAGTATACCGCTGTTCAATATTCATAAATCGATAGAAAAAAAAAAACAAATCCTGGTTACAAACTAAAACTGAGGGAAACGTATCAAATATACGACACAACAGAGACACAACACCGAAACATAACACACAGAGAAACGAACTATAATGTAACAATGGCCATTTTCATGAAAAAAATGATGGATTGAACCTGGGTTGTTGGCATGCCAAACCTCCCGCTTTAATGGCAGTGTTAATTATTACATTAAAATTACAACATTACACGATAGGGTTACACTAAATAAACAGATAAATAGAAGTAAAGAAAATATAGGACAGTGGTACGGCCAGAAATTACCTTTAAATTGTAGCCAACAAAAGACACAAACAATAATAAAATTTAACAATATTTATTATACAAAAGTTTACAAGAAGTATTACACAAATATTACTGTCTACTTAACTGTCAAAATATGAGTCCAATCTTTTATCTTCATCTGTATCTGGATATCTTTTGGAATCCAATCTGAATATGACGTTCACTACTACGGTCACAATCCAGTATGATGTTGTTTGTAGAATAAAAGTGTCAATCCAAATGCTATGAATATTAACGTCTATCGATGTCTAAGTCTAAGTGTGTGTTTAACTTTAGTGTCTGTATACATATAGTTGTCATGGAAAATTCTATAATGGAACGTCCTAGAAAGTTACAACGGAAGTTTCTAGTAAAATGTAGAAGTTTATATAACACATCTTTTATTAGGATCATTCTGGAATCATTATGTAAGTCAAATGGAAAGTTCCAATCATTCTGTGATTGTTGCAGTGATTTCTAAACTGCACAGTTCTAAGATTATTCTGTAAACAACTATCAGGCTACACAACACAAATCAGGCCAACATAAATAAATACAATAATTACAATATAATAACAACAGAGAAACAAAAGAATAATAGCCATCCAAAGGTAACAGGTTAAAAAATATTTATATACACCAGACGCGTGCTACGTCCACACAAACCTATGCTCAGATGTAAAAAGTTTGAAAGCCATAACAACTACCAAGTTGAAGATCGCCGAGGACCGAGTTAGTCGATCTTTCGGTTGAACATTTGGATTAAAAACGTAAAGCGCATAACAATCTTGACATTGCTGCAAAAGTGTATAATTCATGTAATTTGTGATTAATATCTTTAGAATATTTATTAATAAACATACGACACTGGTTGTATTTAGATCATCACATTTTAATGAACATCACATTTTACTGTAGAATGAATTGTGCTGAAAACGTGAGAAAAGTGTTTTGTCGAACATCATGACAGCCCGGTTATAAAACATGTACCAAAGAATAAGTGAAATTAAAGTAACTAGAAAGAGATGACACTTTTGCATTGTCTTTCCTAACTAGAGGCTCTCAAGAGCCTGTATCGCTCACCTGATTCTACTTTGGTTTTTGAAATCATATAAAAAAGTATAAAATTTGGCCAGCACCTCATAAGGAAAGGAACATTCATGCTATGTTTTATTTCATTCAATTCAGTGGTTCTTTAGCAGAAGACTTGTGTATGCATTTCCCATAGGGTCCTATGTTAAACTAAGTCCCCCCACTGGCGGCCATCTTGGATGTTGCAATGACAACAAAGTAACAACACTTGATCAGCATCTCATTAGGAACATTCATGCTCTGCTTGGTTTCATTCCATTCAGTGGTTTACTAAAAGAAGACATTTGTACTTTGCGCTATATAGATGATGTTCTTTCACTAAATAATTCAAAATTTGGTGACTATGTGGAACGCATCTATCCAATCGAGCTAGAGATAAAGGATACCACAGATACAGTTAAGTCGGCCTCATATCTTGACTTACATCTAGAAATTGACAATGAGGGTCGGTTGAAAACAAAGCTTTACGACAAAAGAGATGATTTCAGCTTTCCAATTGTGAATTTTCCATTTCTAAGAAGCAACATTCCAGTAGCACCTGAATACGGGGTATATATCTCCCAATTGATACGATATTCCCGTGCTTGCATTTCCTATCATGACTTTCTTGATAGAGGGTTGGTGCTCAAAAGGAAGCTATTAAACCAAGCGTTCCAAATGGTGAAGTTGAAATTATCCCTTCGTAAATTTTACGGACGCCATCACGAGCTGGTAGACTGTTATGGAATAACCGTTTCACAAATAATATCGGATATGTTCCTTACGTCGTAACTACAATCCCCTTCCCTTTCATGAATGTGACCTACCGAATTAAACTATTTACCGGATTTGTTATCACAAAAGCAACACGACGGGTGCCACATGTGGAGCAGGATCTGCTTACCCTTCCGGAGCACCTGATATCACCCCTAGTTTTTTGGAGGGTTCGTGTTGTTTATTCTTTAGTTTTCTATGTTGTGTCATGTGTGCTGTTTTTTGGTTGTCGCTTTCATTTTTAGCCATGGTGTTGTCAGTTTGTTTTAGATTTATGAGTTTGACTGTCCCTTTGGTATCTTTCGTCCCTCTTGTATGTATTTCCGATAGGGTCCTATGTTAAACTAAGTCATCCCCACTGGCGGCCATCTTGGACGTTGGAATTGCGACAAAGTAACAACACTTGGTCAGTATCTCATAAGGAACATTCATGCTATGTTTGGTATCATTCCATTCAGTGGTTCACTAAAAGAAGACATTTGTATGTATTTACCGTAGCGTCCTATGTTAAACTAAGTCCCCGCTGGCGGCCATCTTGGATGATGGATCGACTACAAAGTAACAACACTTGGTCAGCACCTCATAAGGAACATTCATGCTATGTTTTGTTTTATTCCATTTAGAGGTTCTCTAAAAGAAGTCATTTGTATGCATTTCCCATAGTGTCCTATGTTAAACTAAGTCCCCCTGCTGGCGGCCATCTTGGATAATGGATCGGCTACAAAGTAACAACATATGGTCAGCACCTCATAAGGAACATTCATGCTATGTTTAGTTTCATTCCATTCAGTGGTTCTCTAAAAGAAGACATTTGTATATATTTCCCATAGGTTCCTATGTTAATCGATGTCCCCAGCTGGCGGCCATCTTGGATCATGGATCGGCTACAAAGTAACAACACTTGGTCAGCACCTCATAAGGAACATTTATGCCATGTTTAGTTTCATTTCATTCAGTGGTTCTCTAAAAGAAGACATTTGTATATATTTCCCATAGGGTCCTATGTTAAACTAAGACGATATTGATACAATTAATCATTGTTTAAGAAGTTACTTGAAGATATAAGTTTACCTCTACGAAGACCATCTGAATTGATAACAGGTCCTTCGCACTACCCCTTTTATTTTATTTTACATATTGTTTAATGTTGCTTAATTTGTTATTTTGTAGAACTTGATTATATCAGATTCTGTTAAAAAAGAGGGACGAAAGATACCAAAGGGACAGTCAAACTCATATATCGAAAATAAACTGACAACGTCATTGCTTAAAATGAAAAAGACAAATAGACAAACAATAGTACATATAACACAACATATAAAACTAAAGAATAAACAACACGAACCCCACCAAAAACTAGGGGTGATCTCAGGTGCTCCGGAAGGGTAAGCAGATCCTGCTCCACAGGTGGCACCCGTCGTGTTGCTTATGTGATAACAAATCCGGTAAATAGAATAATTCAGTAGGTCACATTCATGAAAGGGAAGGGGATTGTAGTTACGGTTGTTCCAAAACGGTCAACCAACTCGTGATGGCGTCTGTAAAATTTACGAAGGGATGATTTCAACTTCACCCTTTGGAAATCTTGGTTTAATAGCTTCCTTGTGAGCAGCAACCCGCTATCAAGAAAATTATGATAGGAAATGCAGGCACGGGAATATCGTATCAATTGGGAGATATATACCCCGTATGCAGGTGCTGCTGGAATGTTGCTATTCAGAAATGGAAATTTCATAATTGGAAAGCTGAAATCATCTCTTTTGTCGTAAAGTTTGGTTTTCAACCGACCCTCATTGTCAATTTTTAGATGTAAGTCATGATATGAGGCTTAACTGTATCTGTAGTATCCTTTATCTTCAGTTCGATGTGATAGATGTGTTCCACATAGTCACCAAATTTTGAATTATTCAGTGTTAAGCTATCTCTATAAACAAATATCAGATAAGTAGTTCCAAAAATAGGTTTAATCATCATTTTCTTTATAAACGTTCTGTATCAACGGTTATCAAAGGTACCAGTCGTGTGTTTCGTCTATATACGATTCATAAATTAGACCTGTAGTTTGCTCGTTTGAATTGTTTTACATTTGACATTTAGGGGCCTTTTATAGCAGACTATGCGGTACGGGATTTGATCATTGTTAAAGACTCATCGAAGTGTGTCTCATGCTTAGGTTGTTTCTGTGTGTGTTACATTTTAATGTTGTGTCGTTGTTCTCCTTTTACATTTAATGCGTTTCCCTCAGTTTTAGTTTGTTACCCCGATTCTGTTTTTTTTTTTTTTTTTCAATCAATTTACGAGTTTTGAACAGCGGTATACTACTGTTACCTTTATTTAACAGTGACCTATAGTTGTTAATTTCTGTGTCACTTGGTCTCTTATTGATAGTTGTCTCATTGTCAATGAACAACAAACCTACAAAATTTTTGTACATCATCAGAAAAGTGTTTTGGACAATATTTCCCATTTAAGAAACAAAATCAACATTTTACTTTTACAATTTTGATTTGCTGAGAATGAGTAAACAATATTAAGGATGTAAGAAAATATTGGAAATGTATTTAAAAAGTCATGCCAAACACTTCAAAAATGGTATAAAGACGATATATAACCAGGGGATTGAAATTAGCGCTGGTCTGGTAGTCTGAGACCAGTAAAATTTGCGTCGGACCATTAGATTTTGCAAGCTGGTGGTCCGGCGGACCAGAAAAAATGTGTCGTTTAAATCACTGATTCCATCCCAATCTCGATTTGTTTTTTTTTTTAAAATAACTCCTGCGAAATCAACTACACAGTACTGGAACGTACTTAATATAACAAATGATTTTAATAAAACCTCTGGTGAGCGTCCTTAACAACACCTCAAAATGTGAAAAATTTTGGAAGGAGATAAACTGCCAGACAAAAAAAAATCCTTGGAAAAAATTCGGAAATGGTTAAAATTTATTGTGGATTAATGTCATTTTGATTGGCAACGTTGCATATGTTTCTGGCGGATACCACATGTGAATTAGTATTGGTTTACATTAGATCACCCAAGGTTTTAGTTGGGTTCGCGTTGCTCGTTCCTTAGTTTTCTTTGATATTTGTACTATTTGTGTATCTGTGTTTTTTTTTTCTTTTATAACCATGGCTTTTTCGATTAATTTTCGACTTATGTCAGATAACCGATATAGGAAGATATAATGAGACAACTCTCCATCAGACCAAATGACACATTTTGGTTTCTTTTGGAGAGTATATCATTGGCAATCAGACCACATTATTTTTTTAACATTAGCTCATTAGAGAGATAAAAATACAAATACTACAATTTCAAGTGGATGTGGCCGGTAACTTGTACATCCCAACAACAAAAAAAATACTAAGTATATATTTTGCATCTATTTGTTTTGCTGAATTGCAATTCCACTGACCAATTTGCTGAAGTAAATTCCAATTTTTATTAACATAAAAGTTTTTAAAATACCGTTTATCAATAATACTTGGGTTTTACAACTGAGCAACATTTCGAAATTAATGAATAAATTATTGACATTTAATTGGTTTATATATTGATATTAAAACGCCTGAAATAACAAATACGTTTTTTTACAGACTTTTTCAATGGCTACAGCGATATTTTATGATCCATGCACTGAGGCAAATTTATCAATATCAGCAACAAAATATTGCTCCGACTGTGAAGAACGACTATGCCCAGACTGCGCTGAGTCACATACACGGTTCAAAGCATTCAAATCTCATCATGTTATTGATTTGGCTACTGTCGTTTCTAATATTCCAATATCTGCGGTATGCTTATGGATTATTTCTGCATAGATCACGTGATTGTTTGCTGTAGAGCCTGCATTCCGAACGAAAGACCACAGAAAGTGTGAAACTGTTCTGCCATTAGAACATGCCTCGAAAGATGTTAAAAATTCTGCATTGTTCACCGACATAATGTTGGACATAAAGCATCTTATTGCAACCTTAAATGATTGACACGAAAACAGGGAGTCAAACGTTCAATTACTTGAGAAAACTAAATCTGTCATAACCAGACAGATCAGTGGAGTCAAATCCTGTTTATTGAAACAAATAGATGATCTTGAACGAGATCTTCACGCCAAAATGTCATCTCTTCAACAAAAACGCGTAAATGAAATCAGCAAACAAAAAACAGAAATATCGCAAGTTTTGGACCGCTTAAACGAAAACGAGAAAGAAATTGTTTTTTTGAAAGATCATGGATCAAATAATCAGCTTTTTGTATCCTTGTATGAACAAGTAAAACATATCCAAAGTGCCGAAGCTAGTGTCCTGCAGTTGAGATCTAATTCCAAATAAAATTGTGATAGCATTTAATGAAAAGAAAGATAGCAAGCTTGAATGTTTTGGAACACTGTCAGAGTCTGTTAGCTCTTGTCAAGTTCAATACAAATCAAAGAAATTACAGCAGGCCCAGAATATGGCACAACCAACAAAACAAATTGCTGGGTTTGAAATGGATGCAAACCTACAATTTAAAACAGGACATTATCAGAATTTGATAGATATATGTGTCAAAGGTGAAAATAAGCTGCTCCTGACTAATTATTTAGAATTACATCCAAAATTCTATGTCTACAGAGACTGCAAGGATTACGAAACATAATTTACATTTTCCAGTAGTCCTCGTTGTATTGCTGTGATACATGGTACAGACAGAGCTGGTGTTACCTTGCCTGACGAGGAATCTATACAATTCATCAACACTAAAGATATGTCAAAGGGTTTACTTGTTATGGTATCACTGCTATGCGTGCCAGGGTTTACGTTTGTGGCCTAGATGGTACTATCAAAACAATAGATATCAATGGAACAATTCTAAAAACAATTCAACACTGAGTTGATGCGATTTTCTTTATTTCATACGATGATAGCGAAAAGCAGTGTGTCGTGTATTCCATGATCTATCAAGAAAAGCAGTCCGAAAACTTTTATCGGCTGGAAAGTTCATTATGCATGGCAAGTGAGAAAAAAACATATCGCGGTATGATATACATTGAAGAATGCAGAATCAAGAGTGCCAACCGGTGTGTTACGAACGGACGGACCGACGGACAGGCAGAGGTGTTGACGGTCAGTGGCGTAGCTTGGTCATTTTTACGTGTACGCCTGAATCTTGGTGCGGGGCCTGAAGGCCCAAGCGGGTCCAGGCCAAAGAACCTGCTGGTAGTGGATTAGCGGAGGCGAAGCCTCCAGGAAGATTAAGAGTTATCGAGAATGACATAGCATTCCTCTCATTGAAAACTGATCAATAACAACATTCTTTAGATTTAAAATGGTTTATTTTTTATGTTTAATCTACATGATCTATTCATTGTGTTAATTTAGAATCTAATGACTCCCATTGGCTTAACTTAGAGTAAACGTCCAAACCAGTTACTTTAAAATATGAATAAAGGAAACCGTGGGGTAAAGCACTCAATCCACAAAGCACATTTTTATGTGCAAATGTAGTAAATGAACATGAAATAAAAAAATTTCTTGAGTTGTTCAGGTGCAATACTAAAAGGAGAAGACCCAGTTAGACCCCTTTTTGGCCCCAAAATATAGCAGTTTTACAAAATTTTACAATTTAGCTGTTTAATGGAAAGTAGAATACTTCTGTTACATAAATATTGGCTGTTTTTGACGATACAATGCAAATGTATCGGGTACTAGCATAATAAGTCATGGCTATAAATTACCGAAATCTTCGAAATCTTCACATTTTGTTTATTTTTTAGACGGTTTCCGTCTGAAATGGAAGTGACCGCATTTGTGTTCATTCTTAATAACATTTGATAGATTTTTCATATTTTTAGCTGGAGTTTGAGCGTCTTTAATGGCTAAACCAGTTCAAATCTTTTACATAAACTATTTGAATCGACTGAAGTAGACTCTTTTTAAAAGTGTTTAAAAAGTATCCAAAATCTTTCATCAAATGAACCTGCATTTTGAGGCCAAAATCGGTCCTTACCCTACTCCCTTGTAAAGAGTTCTTAATGGAACCCTGGTTCTCGCCTGGGATTTCTCCCCGCGAAAAGCATATTCATTTATCAGTCCATTACAGGATTTAAACGAATGAAATATTTTCTTTAGATATTTTTTCTTGGTCTGGAATATTAATTTCTGCACAGGTTTCATGACAAAATATGGAGGTTTATAAATTTATCATGTAAATTAAATCATCATAGATACAAGGATTGAATTTCGCCCTTGCTCTAGACGCGCGTTTCGTCTATAAAACACACATCAATGTCGCTCGAAACAAACGTTTAAAAAAATCCAGATCCTCTGATTTAAACTGCGTAAAGAAAGCACAGAATAAAACTGAAAAATGAACGACAATAATTTTGCTTCAGAAATTAACCATGACAAAAAAATCAAGAAGGTTTCATTAAATTCGACGAAGGTTTAACAAAGTAATTGATTAAGAAATAATTCTTTCATGCCATGCTCTATGCTCATTTTAACATGGGTAGGCATTATATTTGTAAATATCTTAATACCGAGCGTTAGTTTACAAATATAATGCCTACCCATGTTAAAATGAGCATAGAGCATGGCATGATAGAATTATTTTGATTCATATAGGAATATTTTGAACTTTTGTACTTCGAAGCGTACCTATAGTAGACGCTAGAAATGGCGCCAATTTGATTTGATGACCAAACACGTTAAGGAAAAATCAACAGTTTATCAATAAAAAAGCACAGAAACATTTAAACTTAATTTTAAAATTACATGCGGACTGGGTGTTACCAAGTCTTGAGACGTATGCAAAACAAATCCCGTTGACCGACTTCTTAGGCCTGCTTCTAATGATCCCGACAAAAATGATAGTCGTGTCATATACCATTGTGTAGGTAAATCAATTTAGATTTACGGCATAATAAGTTTAAGTAGGTTTAACACTGTCAGGTATTTAAACTCCCTTCTATCAGTTCGATAGAACGCCGACCATGCAGACCTATTTGCATGTATTCTGGTATAGTGAGGTCGATCAATTCCCTCAGTCCCGAGAAGCCGACAGACGCATAAAAAAGTAACGGAAGATATGAACTTTCAAATACCAAAAATGTTTGAGGTAAAAAATATTCTGTAAATGTGGTATTTTCTAATTATTCTACACGTTTTACTTTGAAGTGTTCGATCAGCTAAATAAATGTCCATGTTTTTGATAAGATCAGTGTTTCCGCTGGTGGTCGCCATTTTCGCAATTTGCGAAAAAATAATAATTGTGGCGATAAAACTTCGTCATTTGCGAAAGAATTTGGCGAAAGAAATATATGTAACGATTTATTTTCCTCCATCTTGTTTATTTACTTTTTTTCGATTTTCTCGGACTTTACCTGATCAGACAATACTCGGAATTCACCTTGACCTCATTAAGATTTTGACAGACTATCAATAATCAGCTGATTGCATTTTATAGCTAACGACACCAAAGGACTAACTAATAAAGGTGTTGTTTGAATTGTTTGACAAAATGATATGGTTAAATGACTTCCGCGAAATGCCACATAAAGGATTTATACACCACTTTGCGACGCACGTGTTTGAAGCACACTTTTGACGTCTCCTCTCCTTTTAAAGATAGTTTAGAAAAGAAAGCGGTTGTTGTGACGAAAAATATTCAAAAGCAAGAAAAATCACCGATTTAAAACTTTAATTATCCTTTGACTTTTTAATATAGATAGGCAGACTACTTTAAAGTCGTTTGAATGACACACGTGTTTCAAGCATAGTTTAACGTCTCAACTTTTTCATTTACGATGATCAAGAAAAGAAAACTGTCGTTATGAAGAAATATATCCAAAAGGTTGGGAACAACCCTTCAATGTAATGACTACACATGAAACGAGGGATCAATTTCATGTGATTTAAGCTTTTGTTTTGTTTTAAAATCACTTCTTAGTACAAAGGGCACATCAGTATTTTTCTTTTAAAGGAACTTTCCCAACGAACTACACTGGTATTAAATGATCAAAACATGTCCATGAATTTTGTTATATTCCAGAATTTAAATCTTCTTTATTATTAAAGTATAGTGACCTCCGCATTTAGAAAAGTTTTTTTTAAATACAATGATTTCCCCCCCCCCCCCCCCCCACTTTTAAGTTTTCTGTTATTTTCTAGTAAAAGTTTAGTGTTCATTCCTCACAATGTAGACTTTAAAATAAGTTTAAGAGAAAAAAACATAGACACAATGGGACAAAATCATCTTATTTAAGGGAGGGGGCTTAGAAAAAAAGGTAAATTTAAAACGAAAAATATATTTATGTTAATTGGCGAAAAAAATAATAAAGTGGCAAAAAATATATTGATTTGGCGAAAGAGATGGCGAAAAAGGGGAAACCCTGGATAAGATTATTTAAATTTTCGGGGGGGGGGGGGGGGGTGCTGATTGAATTCTGATGCGGAAATTTTGTTTTGAAAATTATCAAATGGGCATAATGTAGGCCTTTTTTTAACTCAAGGTGCTGGCCAACTGTGAAATCAATTTCATTCAGTCAAAATCAGTGCCAGGAATATTTTCATTTTAAATACACAACCCCTTCCCCTCCCGAAAATCGAATGGTCCGTGCCTGACACATGAAAGTTATTTTGGAATTAAATCAATATTATAACAATCCGACTGAAAGGTGGAATCCTAAAACGGCTAAGAGAGACAACCACAATTTATATTATGTCTTATAAGTCCGTACTATTGTTAGCCTAAGTTACTTGCGTTAACGTACGTAAGTTTCGTTTGAAACTTAAAATTCTCTAATGTAAGAAAGTTGCCCCTTTACGTACCAAGCATTTTTCACTATGTAAATTTTCTGTTTCTATAACCAATCCAAAGTTATAGGGAAATCAAAGACAAATAAAAATCTAAAATACGACCTTGACCTTTGACCTTGACCTAATTTTCAAATTAAAAAACCCTAGGGCTCTATCACTTATGATTTTCCAGTTTAAAATACATTTCAAAATTTCAAATACAAAAGGGGAAATAACTCTCATATGGAATCTATATACGGCTTCGGTCAAAATAAAACAGAACATCCTGAGGATATAACGAGCAATTTGGAAAAATAAATTTGTTGCTTTCTTTTACGGTTGCGGAGGAGATCTGATAACAAAAAAAATAGTGTTTGGGGAGATAACTCTCACAAAGAAAGGTGTTCGGTTAAACAGTGAAACAGGGTCAGTGTCAAAAGCGTATAGACTGTATGATATCATATACAAAAAAAAACTAAGCGACATCTTTTGAAACATTTTTACACCGCAAGAAAAAAATTAGGTGGAAAAAAAATAATAATCAGAAGAAATTCAATAGGTCTTTCCACACGGAAAGGTGGAAAGACCTAATAAACGAGAAATGAGAAACACCCATGAACTACACCAACAAACGACAACCACTAACCAACAGCTGTAAGCTACTTACTTATGACAGGTAAATAAAAGGCAGTCGTTTAAATGTTTAACATGGATCAACCTTCAACCTAATCAGACAGTAGTGTATCACTACAAGATAAAAAGACATTTTTACCTATTATGTCTGTTTATTTTGTTCACGCATTGTTGTCAATATAATGGAATTTGATGCAACTCTCATACAAATGAGAGGTTAAGCACTTACAAACCAGGTTCAATCCCCAATTTTCTACATAGGAAATTACCGAAGTGCTTTTTCGGATCCTTTAAGTATTTGCACTATATTCATATGCTAATTAACATATGCGTATTTTCATATTGTCCCACCATTCTCTGGTCAGATAATGTTAGTATATACTCGTCTGTTCTAAACGAACTAAACTATATGATTCCATTATTCATTACGATCAAGCATAGATTAATAAGTACAATTTTATTAGATAAGTCACAATTTGAAACTATCAATTAATGAAGGATAATTCCTGATGCAACGTTCGTCGTACATGTAGTACATATCATACCATATGAATATTTACGAATATGGTCATGATCATACGACATGGTCTTAATACTGATATGATACGGGACATTGACATTTTTTATTAAATCATTTATATGATACATTCTGCCTTTCTTTAAAAGTTCGACCTGAGTGTTTAATGTATTTCACATGTTTCATAAGAACCGTTAACTGGTAACGAGTATTATCTGATTGTTCAGACAGTATATTTTAACATTATACATTTGAAGTTCGTTTATTTCCTGCGCTAAACATGCACCCATAAAGTTTTTGTTTTATTTACAAATGTTATAATTATGGTAAGACTTTATCGAAAGCAGTGCTCATAGTATACTTTAAAATTTATTTGAAGTAACTGTTACTGATTACAAAATATGGTCAAATTAAGAATAGTTGAAGAAGGTTGTAACGTTGTTACCATAATTGACAAGCCTACATGCAGGATTAATTTATGAACAACACATTTGATATAGATTTCATTTAAAAGACTGAATTATTAATTCAAATGAAGTAGATTCCATACACAAGGTTGTGCTAACGAGGACTCATAGTTATCCTTCAACTAAGATATACGCAGAATACCAGTAGATGCTGTCCTGTCACTAAATATAAGTTCGGTAACTGTTGACTGAATCCATCTCAATTATCTTGAAAAAGAGGTATACTATTATATAATATCAGAACATGTGTTATGAGTGCCAATGACACAACTCCCCTTCCAAATCACAATCTGTAAAAGTAAACCATTATACATTTGTAGTTCAAAGTACGATTTTTGATCACACCGTACAAGAAACTATTAAAGGTCCAGCAATGACTATTGTAAAACCATTCAAATACAACAACCAATTGTCTAATCTAATTTGAAAAAAAAACGAGAAACACTTATCAAGTACATCAATAAACTACAACCACTGACCACGAGGTTCCTGACTTAGAACAGGTTCATACTAATTCAGTGGATTTAAACGTTTTTATAAGTACTATTCTTCACCCTTACCTGAAACAATAGTGTTACAAATGTACATCACAGCACAGAAAGACTCACAATAAAATATATATATGAAACGATAAGAAATGGAGAAAAAGATTATACAAGATAAAAGCAATTACATATGATGGCTAATATGTGTCAGTGTAGATGTATTTATAGACAAAAATGGCGTAGTTGACACATTGAAAGGTTAATTTTTTTTTTTCAGTATTTTTATTGGTGATTGTTTTCATTAAATAATTTCCGTCAATATATTTTGAATGTAGATGCATGCAGTATGAGTCTATTGATATACACACAACAGATGTTTTCGACTCAATCCTTCGATGAGTTTATCTTAATCTCCAGGCATTCATGTGATCTGCTAAAAACGGACCAAGAGCTCAGATTGGAAATTTGAAAAGAACATTTTTGAACATTGCAATATGCACATCTACTTATGAAATTGATTTGTTATGATCATTATTTAAAACACCATCAACAACGTTATCATAGTATGATTCAGTTTTTACAAAATATAGCCAACATAGAAAAAGTAAAAGCTTGTGAGCACGTAAAATTTTTTCCCAAATATGTGATAGTAATTTACAATACTATCTTTACAATGTCTAGTTCGTCTAACATATATTGCATATTCAATGATTAAAGTTTAAAAGTATGACATCGTAAACAAAATAATAGTTTGGGCATCGTCGGTTTATTAATATATCAGTCAATTATTCACAAATTTTATAGATTTTGAAAGGCTAAGAACTTGATATGTAGAACTGATACGTATTATACAGTTGAAGCCCTTATTTTGCTTAAGATAACACATTCGGTTTTACATTTTTATACTGAAGATAATCTTTGATGTAATAAAATTACCAATTTTCTTGCACCAGATGTGCGTTTCGACAATACATGTCTCTTCAGTGATGCTCGTGGCCAAAATATTTGAAATCCAAAGCTTATATAAAAGATGAAGAGCTATAATCCAAAAGGTCCAAAAAGTAGAGCCAAATCCGTGAAAGGAACCAGAGCTTTGCATGAGAGAGATACATTCCTTAATTTATAATAATTTCTATCATTTTGTAACAGCAAATTTTAATAACAGAAAAAAAATCCGTATTTTCATGCCAATATATCAGTAAATCAGTCAGTTATAGTGAATAAATATACATTTTTACGTTTCTGTATTGTAAGACAAACAATTCAGTAGTTTCTATGTTACCCAACTTAAAACTGAGAAACATTAAAATGCACTTCTATTCGTAAAATCAGTATAATCAATATATATATCTGGTAACACTACTACTCTGACTTTTTTACTTTCTTTTTTATAAACATATACGTAAACGTATACGCGTACCTGTTTTAATTTACATACAGTTGTAGAAAGTCATTGTTTACAAACAGACGGATTGTTAATTTCATTGTGAAGGGTCAGCATTACCTCATTGTTTTCTCTATCTGGTGACAGTCTTTGTAAGTTGTTGTGACTGTTATCACCATCATAGTAAACGCTACACTGAAAGTTGTTGTGACTGTTATCACCATCATAGTAAACGTTACTCTGACGATCAAATGTTTTTCTGCTGTCCCGGCCATAAACGTTCATACTGTATACTTGTGTTCATTCAAAAATAATACAAAGTAATTTGTATCGATATCTAGCTATAATCTGCTCGTGAATATCATCATATCACATTGAGTATATATGGTCATGTAGTTGTTTAATGGATTTTATAAATTTCACATTTGATGTCTAGTGTCTTGATGGTACCATCTGGACCACCAACGTTAATGTCCAGCTGTGATACCCCGACAATTAAATGCAACTGGAACTTTGTAAGTTTAGTTAAGTTTAAACATATACTTATTTATAGTGGATTGGAAAACAAGTTTTGCAACTTATATTAATCCCTTTCCACTTTGCGGGTGCAAGTGCTGCCTTGTAGCGGCATTAGCCTGCTCTTTTTCGAAATCTATAAGGGTGTCTTTAACCTGCAAGAGACGTGGCTCTCTCTTAACACGAGTCAGCCATTTATCGTTCCCTTCCGACGGACTATCATTGCTTCCTCAAGACCATACTCGCAAATAGATGTAAACAATGAATATTTCCCTGTAGTAGTAATCTCCCCTCAATTGTCATATTTGAGAAAATGTATTAAAAAAAATAATATAAATATGGTATTTGTTAAAAAATTCTGGATCATGATCACTTGCTTTCATTCATACAAAGACACGGACAGCTCTTTTTGAAATTTCAGTCAATAGAAGGAAATTAAAAGTTTGTAAATAAAATTATTTTTGACAGTACAGAAAGCGATCTTGTAGGTTTTATACGATCAAATAGAGATATGCTTAAGACTATCTGTTTTTACATCGAAAATTATACTCCGTTTTTTCTTTTATGAGAATATATACATTAAAAAATAGAAATAATCTATCAAGTCAATTGTTTGCAAATAAACAAGTATTACGTAATTCAAGCATAACGCCTATTTATCAAATAGAATATACTGTTTCGTAATAATTTAGAAACTAAATCTATAGGAATTCGAGTTATTTTCAAAGCATCTTTAGATAACCCTTTATGCTGTAATGGTGGTTGGTTTTACCTTATAATTTATTCAGATTAAACCTGCTTTGTAAATATAGATAGCTTCTAAACTGCCGTACTGGCCGTAGTTAGCTATGAGGTTACCGGGCCTTCCGGTCTTCTTCCGGTAGGACCGTCCCGTGCCGGTCTGATGTCTCATGACGTCAGACTAGAGTTTTGCGTTAGTTCTGCACTTACATACTGACTGAGAAAAGAAAACACTGAACATCACCTTCTTCGGGTTGATATTTTTATTAATACTACGTTTATAACCACCACTATGTCTCATTTCGCCATTCTAAACATTTAGAGTATTATTATTCATTGTAAACTGTGCTTAAATTATTTGGCTGAGATTAAATCTATATTATTAGTAACGTATTCTGTTTTCTAAAATTCCGTGAACTCGGGAAAACTCATTCCCGTTACATTGGGGGCTCGTCTGCGGGATATTTGGAAGAAAACTGATTAAGTTTTTCTAAAGAAAATATATTTTTCTGTGAAAACTTCAGTAAATACAAAATTGTCGTCAGCCTAAAAGATTTTTTCGAACTTAGGGGCTAGTTTTAATAGACTTCTTCATGAAAGTAGGGAAAATGAAACACAAAATTTGTGTACAAATCAAAATTTAAATTCCGTTTACCAAGTTAACGAGTATAATAGAGATACAAATAATGTAAGTGACTTACCGGAACATGAAACAAACTTCCAAGAACAGTTTGTGTATCCAGAAACTCCCAGAAATAGGGAGACACACATAAAAACACATGAACAAAACAGAATTACACCTTCTGTTGTTCGTCACAATTCACAAAACGAAGACGAAAGGTCTTCTTCAGTAGCTCATGAATGTTACACATTGTTCACAGATCCTGATTCTTCGTGCTACGGTGCGTACACACCAGATATTCTAACTTTAAATCTGGAAAACGGCACTGAACTTGACAATAACAGTAACAAGGAACACATGTCCACTGGAATTTTCGAATCGCGACAGTTAACTGGAATAAATAAAAGTTCTCGTGATTTACGTGGGTTACCCGAGTCTAGTTTGTTAAATTCCTCTGTCAGTGATTGTCAAACGGGTTTTAGGAATACACAACGTCAAAGCAAAACTCAAGACGTTCAATGGCGTGATGACGTAGAACCAGTAACCACGACCGGAGATCACATGATTAACGTCGTAGCTAAGGAAACAGAAAGGGACTCAGTAAGGGGAAAAGGCTTTGCTAATCGAGAATATTACGACGGTTTACCAAGTTTTGACTTAAATAAACTTGAAAATAGGACACAAAATGATCAATCAGTTTTGTTTGGGTCTTCTTTGAAGAGTAAAACAAGTTTAAATGCTCAGGAAACAAATTTTAAATTTTCAACAGGTGCGTGCTCTGAACAATACAACGGTCGTGTCAGATTTGAAGATAGGGACGTGTTGCCGGGTGAGGATTCTCGGAATTTTAAGTCTCAAAAACAAACACATAGTTTGTCTAACCAAATTTACCACACAATAGACCAAGGTGGGTTTCGGGAGTTAAACAATAATTGTTTTCAGGATAAGGGATTCACCATTTCTTACAATAAACACAGTCCGTGTTTCTCACAAGTTCACCTTAATGGTGAAAATACAGAATCTTTTGGGGGTTACCATAACTGTACAAATACAGGAACATCAAATGTTGGTATACAACATAGTAGGAGACCAGATCAAATGTTTGATAGGGTTTCATTGGGAGAAAATATAAATGTGCCGTCACATCAAAGCCGGAATAGTATGCAGATGCCAAGGAAACAAAAAGACCCAGATACATATGATGGTAAACATACCGAATGGCCTGATTACATATGCCACTTTGAGCAAGTAGCTCTTTGGAATAGGTGGTCCGAGGATGAAATGGCAGCCCAGTTAATGTGTCTACGAGGGAATGCCTAGCGTGCCCTTAGTGAACTCTCTAGGGAGGAATTGTTTAATTTTGAGAGGTTAAAACGTTCATTGACCCAAAGGTTCTGTCCACCTGAACGAGAAACAGCTTACCGCTGTGAATTTAGAAACAGAAGGCGGAAAGGAGAAGAGTCAGTAGCCGATTACGGTTATGCACTAAAACGATTGGCCACCCACGCATTTCCATCAATCCCAGTTGATATAAGAGAAAGTCTTATAATATAGCAGTACATTTCAGGGCTACCCAATCTAGAACTTAAAAGACATGTTCAGTTTTGCCACCCAACATCACTTGATAGGGCAATTTCACTTGCTCTCGAATTTGAGGCATTTGAAGGTAGTCAAAGTAAATCTTTTGCAAGGAAACCAAAGGACGAGGATATTTCACCCATGTGTACGTCAATTAAGGCAAATCTAGGGTCCGACAATAACAGTTCGCAAACCTCTATGTTTTCTAAACTAATTGAGGGTATGCAGAAGATCCAAAAATCAATGCAAGCAATGATGCGTAGTCAAAGAGATAAGGGAAATTTTAGGGGAACGCAACCTTACAAGAATCACCCAAACAGGAGGAAAATACAATGTTTTTTATTGTAAGGAAGAAAGACATATGAAGAAGGACTGTCCTGTCCTTGAACGTGAAGGCTTGACTTTGAATCAGGCCACAAACTCAGTCCCAAATCCTATTAATTTTGAAAATTTTGAAAGGCCGTCGTCTTTAATTAGGTTATGTAATATTTCACAGTATTGTTGGTATGCAGATGTAAGAATGCTTAACACAGACATTAGTATGTTAATTGACACAGGATCCGATGTCACTTTGTTGTCAAGTGGAGTTTTTAAGGAATTGAACATAAGCAAGTCGTTACTAAAGGGGTGTCGAACCAGCTCACAACTGCAGATGGCGATTCACTTGAGGTCATGGGTAGGACCACAATTCCACTTTGTTTAGGTGGAAATGATTTTGAACATTCTGTAATTGTAGCCGGCTTGGGGGGACTCTCGGGTATTTTAGGTATGGACTTCCTTTGTACGAACAGAAGGAAGGTTAAAATCACCAAAATTTGAGGTCAAATTAAAACGTCATGCGACGTTTAATAATGTCTGTGCTAGGGTCCATCTTACAGATACTGTGCATATTCCTGCTAAATCTGAAATTTTTGTAGAAGGAGAAATTAGGGGAAATTTTTACGGGAAACAAGAAGAATGCTTAGAACCATTACCTGAATTCAAAGGCGATACTCATCTTTTAATGCCAAAGTCAGTTGTTAATTTGTCTAAATCAAAAGTAATATTTTCAATTTTGAATCCTACAGCGGATCCGAGAATTCTTAAAAAGAATGTACAAGTAGGGTCTGTACAACCATTTGAACAAGTTTTAAACTGCAATTCGGAATCAAGAAATCAAATAAATGATAACTTTACTTCGCCCGAAATTGTAATACCAGAGCATTTGCAACCGTTAGTCGAGAGATGCTCCGAGAAATTATCAGCAGAGGAACGAAAACGCTTAGAGAGCGTAATTTATCAATACGCGGATATTTTTGTCGGACCGGATGGGAAGTTGGGACACACCGATCTTGTTACACACGAAATCGACACCGGAGATAGTAAACCGATAAAATTGCCTTTACGGCGATTACCGACTATGCAGCGAGACGTAGCCGAAGCGGAAATCAATAAAATGCTAAACCAGGGCATTATTGAACCAAGTCACTCGCCGTGGGCCGCTAATATTGTCTTGGTGAAGAAGTCTGACGGCTCTACTCGATTCTGCGCAGATTACAGAAAAATTAATTCTATAGCGAAAAAGGATGCCTACCCCTTACCGCGCATCGACGAGTCCCTTGACGCCTTGTCTGGAGCTAAGTATTTTTATACGGCCGATATGGCAAGTAGTTTCCATCAGGTTTCCGTAAAACCAGAAGACAGAGAAAAAAACTGCATTTATCACCCAGAAAGGCCTTTTCAATTCAAACACATGCCTTTCGGCCTCGCCAATAGTCCAAAGACTTTCGAACGCCTAATGGAATTAGTAATGTCAGGTCTGCAGTGGGGAAAATGTCTTGTCTATCTAGATGACGTTATTATTTTTGGAAAAACTTTCACACAAACATTAGAAAATTTAGTTTCGGTATTTGATCGCTTTCGTAGTGCCAATCTTAAATTAAAACCTAAGAAGTGTGCCTTCTTCAAGGACGAGATAAAATATCTAGGACAAATCGTATCTGAGTTTGGCGTTCAGTGCGATCCAGGAAAAATAGAGGCCATTAAAAACTAGCTTAAGCCTCATAACGTTGGTGATGTCCGTAGCTTTCTAGGCATAGCGTCGTACTATAGGAAATTTATTCCTAATTTTTCCGATGCGGCGTTCCCGTTAACACAGCTTACTCGGAAAAATCAAAAGTTTACGTGGACAGCCTTCAACATGCCTTAACAACAACGCCGATTCTAGCATATCCAACTCGTGAAGATCCATTCATTTTGGATACCGATGCCAGCCTTTACGGTATCGGAGCGGTCCTTTCGCAGGTACAAAACGGCATAGAGCGCGTTATTGCTTATGGCAGTAAAACACTGTCACGGTCTCAGATAAAGTATTGCACAACTTACAGAGAACTTTTAGCGGTTGTTGTATTTGTAAAGCAGTTCAAGCATTACCTCTACGGTAGAAACTTTCTTCTGAGAACAGATCACTCCTCGTTAGTGTGGCTAAGAAACTTTAAGGAACCGGAAGGTATGGTAGCTAGGTGGATATCTCTGTTAGACACTTACGACATGACTATACAACATCGGAAGGGCAACGCGCATGGAAACGCAGATGCGCTTTCACGAGTGAAATACGCTTGATACGACCAAAACTTCAATTTTCACTATAAATTAGTTTTCTTATGCAATCAATTGAACATAGTTTATTAATACGGTTATATCTGAATAAAACTTTAGACCTACATTATGTAGATATATCATAAGTCTGTGACAGGGAATGCTAGGAATATACATGTACGTTTGTACATTTTATTTACCATGTGTCTTTTCATATGAGCTTTCGGTAGTGTGCAGATGTATAGGAGAATTTAGCTGCCTTTTGTAAGGGTAGAAGAATAAGGTCAAGTTAGACGTCAACCTGATTTAAACATTTTGGAAGCTGGGGAACGCTTCTTATAGCATGGGAGCAGTCAACATGGATGTCTACATAATGCTTAATAAAAATAAAAAAGTATAAATCGTAGGAATTTGACCAGAAAAACTTTTACACATATTATACCAAACATTGTTTAAAGTATCACTCTTATTCACTGCATGGAACATCCGGATGTCTTGGAATACAACGAGGAAGAAATGGAAACAGAAATGTCGGAACTGACAAAAAGCATTGAATTTTTCTTTAAACCTGGGGGACGAATGCAATGTCCGGTGGACGATTGTGGAGCTAAGTCCTTTGAAAACAGAACAAAATATCAAAGACATTGGGAGGAAAAACACACTATGAAGTGTGTGAAATACGAATGCTCAGTAGCCGGTTGTCTAGCTTCCTGTCGTAGAAAACATGACATTAAAATCCATTTAGTTCGCCAACATTATATGACAGATATGAGATTGATACAGTCTGCCGTAGAGAAATGCCAAAAGACACAAAGGAACAACAAAGGGTTTATTGACCCTGGTTTTTTCATATACAAAAACAGAGTGTTGGTACCTGTAGGCGAGTGACATTTTCAGAAAAGACGCTTAGTTAGTGACTTTAATGCACCCACCGAACACACAGCTGAATTTTTTATATGTTATAGTATAGTATCTGAACTTCCTTTTTTGGTCGGTCTTAAAAAAATCGTACGGTGTATTTTTTGTAAAAATTTAATTAAATTAGAGAATTAATTCCAAATTGAAAAATGACCAACAGTGTTGAAGCGTGAAAAAATTAACATGTAACTTTATTTTCTGTTGTTACAATGCAAAAATTATGTACGTTTAACATGTCAATGTATAAAAAAATACTTTTCAAAAAATAAAAGAATTAATATTTGCGAAAAAAAAAAAGATTTTTGTAAAATATTTGGAATTTTTTATAAAAATGGTGCCAATTTTCATATTTTTTTTTTTCATTTCTTAGATATTTTCGGCTTGAAACACAAATTAATGATGTTCGTATTATTCAAAAGTTCATGACTTGTTTAATACAATCCTTTTATGTATTATTCTGGATTTTATACACTTTTACACACTCCCCCTTTTCAATCAAATTTCAAAAATCGCTTTTTCTGTTAATTTCCCTCAAGTTAACGGATCTAAACGCTTCGACAAAGAGTATGAATAACCATGAAGGCAAATTTTTTTAGTACAAATATTACGCCAATTTAAAAAAAACTAAATTAAAAGGACAATAGAATATGTAGAAGCTAAGATGTCAACGTTTTTTCTTGGTAGAAAACCAATATCTTATTATTCTTAGTCAATTTGCACTTACAAAAGGCAGAGATTATGAATAACTATTGAAACATACTTCTTTCTCAATTGATCAATGCACATTTAGTTTTACAACTAAAAGTATGCAAAAATGTGTCAAATTTGAACTTCAACGTGAGATATGTCCACCTTTTAAATTTCCTACCGTTTTAACCATCGCATACGGTAGACATATTGGTCAGTGCAAATTTGGTCAGTATTTTAGAGGAAGCATAGTGTATGTGGTAGGGCCACGTCAAGAGCCTGTATGTTGTCATGCTATAAATACTTTAATGTATGGGGATATCTATTCATTCAGAGATCATAGTGTCCTTTTAATCATACTTATCAAAGGTACCGGGCTTATAATTTGAAATCATCAGGCTTCTTATTCTAAATACGGATTAATAATGACAGAGGAGTAATGTCAGAGGGTTAACGATGACCTGACACTTCGTTGTATTCTAGACATGGAACAACTGTGTGTGGTTTACGAGTTCTATAACCAGTGGGAATTATGATTGGTGATGCACCATGTTTATTGTGCAACAGCATGTATAGTTTCTTTTATTAAATATATGTACCTTTACCAGCAGTTCATGCTCTTACAGGTTCTAACAGCTCATCAACTATCTTTGTTCTCTAGAAAACTCTCTTTTAACACTTTCGAAATCATCAATAGATGGCGAGTCTATCACAAATTAAACAAAATCCATATTGCCAAGTAGATCTGTGATGCAAGAAAACTCTAAAGTGTCCGAAACCAAAAATAAGTATGTATAAGTCTAATCAAGACTATTTGAGGAAGCTACATAATATCAGAGTTCCAATCAAAAAGATTGCCATCGTGTCACGACTACCACAAAGTGCATCATCATTCAAACTACATGTTCTGAAAGCTGGCAAACAAAGACATGGCGTCACAACAAACAAATACAGCAGAAGATTTACCCAAGTATGAGTACGGATGACAAAGGTGGTCTTAATACGTCATAATTTCTTCAGGATTTGCTAAATTTGTTCTTGTGAAGGAAAAATATATGCATTAGGAAACTTGTGCATGTACTGAAATCATTGTAAGCATCTGTTACACAGAATTATGTCAGAAACAGCGAAGTATCCTGAATTGTTCCAGTAAAGCAAAAGCTTCAGGCCTCAGGCTCAGTTTTAAAATATGAATTCGACTGTCTTATATAGTTAAAAATCAAAAAAAGAAAATTGCAGTATTTGTAATAAATTAGATTTATTTCATTACTTTTAAAGAAATAGACTATTCACAGAAACTCCTCCAGAATGACAAAAAAAAACCTATATATAGGTTTAGCCGAACTATATCCGGCAAATTCATATTAGTTGATAAATATCTATATATATCTCAATTTTGAATACTGGTAAGACATTGATGCTTGCATTTTCAACTGCAAACCTTTTGACTGCACAAATGTGAGTGAAAATAAATGCAGTCGTAATAAAAAAATACGTTAAGAAATTAAAGTGTTTGTAAAGTATATAATTCCAAATGTCAAAATAAAGGTCACTGTGGGACCTAACTTTATAGTTTGTAAATCACCGCATTCTAATTTTGCATCTGGGGATAGTTTCACAACAAATCTTGCGACTAAAGCTGGTCGTAAGTCATGAATAGTTCAGTTTACTTACGACTAATCTTGTCTTAACTTTTTTTTGTGAAACCGACTTCTGTATCTGGAGTTTGGTAAACCTTAGTTTTGCAGCTATATATGTCGCGGGCAGGATTACATTATGATTGGATCCATATCATAGTGACCTAATTTTAGTTTAATACCATCCCCTATTATATGATGTATATGCATACTTAGTTTGGAAAACCCAGGTTCAACGGTTCAAACGATATGGACCGGACACAAACCAGACAAGCACGAATCAAACAATGTTTGAAAACTTGACGGCTCAAATGTCAAGTCAAAATGAACTGATTTAATTGATGAAGAACCACGTGCTATCCCATAATACATCTCTGAACTTAGTGTGTTTAACATCAGTTCTATAGTTCAAAGCAATGCATTTTATATTTGAAATCATTGGTTTTTGGATGAACTGGATAAGTTACCTGATTTAATTCGACACGGGCCGCAAAAACATGGGGACTGACGGACGGACAGATTCATATATCCTCTTTAACTTTGCTTGTGGCTGTATTAAACATGTAAGTTAATGATTTCCTATCTTGACACGGTTTGTAGGCTGTTAACAAACAGGAGACTATTGTCACTGTTGATGTGACAAAGACGTCTACTTTTTACTCTCTTTATTTCGGCGTTGTTTTCTCTCCCTTTTACTCGCCCAACTTACAAATATTTCATCATATTTTGTTATTTTGCATGGCAAACCATCAATTATAGTAAATATTGATACATTTCAGGTCAAATATTTGTTATTATACGTCGTTTTTGTAGAAAGTACCGTTTTACCTATAGCAGAGTGAAAACGTCAAAATGACGTCAATTATCGCCAAACCATGAACGATATGCAACTAAGAATCAGAGAGATTTTATCATAGTATCGTGTAAAGTAAAATTTGAATTAATATATTACCAGCTGCTTCAAATAAGACAATAATGCTACAAAAGTGTTATTCTTTCAATTTTTTATGAATGACCTTTGACCCCAATTAAAAAAAAATTGCACCATATTTCACTTTTACGACCGGGAAAAATGAAATCTACACATGTTTTCCTTTCGAATGATATATAATATAGCTGTGTGTTAGATAAGTGCATTAAAAATATTTTTTAGGTCTGAATGTCACTCGCCTACTGATTCTACCGGATCACCAGGGAGATGTGAATCATGTGACACAAGTTCCGTCAAGCTGTTAGTACCTGCACCTTCAGACAAGGCTGCTCATGAGTCACCTTCACCTTCAGACAAGGCTGCTCATGAGTCACCTTCACCTTCAGTCGGGTCTACCAAGCAGCTATCGTCCGTTGTGATTTCTAAACAGCAGTCAGCTTCTTCGGATGTGAATCCCGCTGAACATCTAGGCTCTAATTCCGTAGTTTCAGTCCGTCTGGTATCATCACCCACTCCGTCTATATCACTTATTTCATCTGTTCTAGCGGCTACATGTAACCCTACTAATGAGGATGATGGATCAGAATTGACAGTGTCAGTTCCGTGGAAGTTCCCAACCACTTCTTCTAGAATTTCTCTGTCCGAATATCAGAAAAGATCACATACTACTTCCGCAGATACTACTTCTACAGATACTACTTCCACAGTTACTACTTCCACAGATACTACTTCTACAGATACTACTTCCACAGTTACTACTTCCACAGATACTACTTCTACAGATACTACTTCCACAGATACTACTTCTACAGATACTACTTCTACAGATACTACTTCTACAGCTACTACTTCTACAGATACTACTTCCACAGATACTACTTCTACAGATACTACTTCTACAGCTACTACTTCTACAGCTACTACTTCTACAGCTACTACTTCTACAGATACTACTTCCACAGATACTACTTCTACAGATACTACTTCCACAGTTACTACTTCCACAGATACTACTTCTACAGATACTACTTCTACAGCTACTACTTCTACAGCTACGGTTAGGAATTATAATACCTCCTTTGGGTATTCTGCTATCGCCCTTACCGAAAATTCCAGCCAGACGTCCTGCCTGGATTACCCTCCAATTCAGCTGCCGGCCATCCCAGAGAGTGAGACGGAGTTACCTTTATACCTACTGTTCTTATCAAATAGCATGGACTCTATGAGAAGGACGAGACAGGTCGCTAAGGAAAGGTTAGATACCCTCAGAAACGAGGGTTCCAAACTTGAGCTTGAACGAAAGAAGAGGAGAGAAGTGGAGGTTGAAAAATCGAAGATTACGAACAGAACTTGCCGACTTAAAATGGAAGGACCAGCTGTTTAGAAATATGGAACCTTAATTCTTTTGTTTGTGGAACTATAATTCATTTTATACGACTGACTGATTGTGAAATTGTGACAATGATTTTTGAGTGTTCATTATTTATATATTTTTTAAGCAAGAAATTTAATTAGAAATCAAGGCTAAAAGTTTTGGAAATGAAATTTTTATTGATTTTCGTTGATATTAATTAAGTGCTAAAGTCAACATAAAACTTTACTTGCATGCTTTCCTATTGTATGTTTTTTGTTCTATTGAATATTTTATCATTAGACTAATGTCGTCCCAACATTAGGTCTTGAGAGAGGGGGAGTGTAATGGTGGTTGGTTTTACCTTATAATTTATTCAGATTAATCCTGCTTTGTAAATATAGATAGCTTCTAAACTGCCGTACTGGCCGTAGTTAGCTATGAGGATACCGGGCCTACCGGTCTTCTTCCGGCAGGACCGGCCCGTGCTGGTCTGATGTCTCATGACGTCAGACTAGAGTTTTGCGTTAGTTCTGCACTTACATACTGACTGAGAAAAGAAAACACTGAACATCACCTTCTTCAGGTTGATACTTTTTATTAATACTACGTTTATAACCACCATTATGTCTCATTTCGCCATTCTAAACATTTAGAGTATTATTATTCATTGTAAACTGTGCTTAAATTATTTGGCTGAGATTAAATCTATATTATTACGTATTCTGTTTCTAATATTCCGTGAACTCGGGAAAACTCATTCCCGTTACAATGCAAACAATAAGATTTAAATTATTCAAGTCAGCGTTACAGATTGTTACCGGTGGGTCTTTTTCTTTTTCATGTTCTTGACAGGAGATGTAGTTTCGAAAAATAAAACACATTCAAATTGTGTAGGATGTTGTTTTTTGTTTGTTAAATCCGCATTTATACAAAATAGTCAAATAACAGGTTTTATGTTTAAAGCATTTCCAATATTTTCTTCTGTCATTAATATTGTTTAATTCATTCTCAGCCAATCAAAATAAAGAAGTTTTATTTTTGATTTTGTTTATAAAGTGGGAAATTTTGTCCAACAATGTTGTGAAAACACATTGCTGATGATGTACACATATCTTGTAGGATTGTTGTTTCCACTTATCTGCTGTGGTAAACTATAATTGTATTGACGCACATTTATACTGTAGGATATGTATATTAATATTTTTACGATGAGTTTTCTACATGTACGTAATATTACAATCACCCTTTGTAAACCAATGTATGTGCAAAACGTCTCCATTAAATCAAAAATTCCATAACGGTTCCGATTCCACAAGCCCTTAAGAGGTCCGATATTGGTAACTGTAAGAAACATGTCCGCTTGAAGAACTCGGAACTCTAAAAACTTTATATTCTAAAATGTCATCCGTGACGCCAATAACGTTTTCAACAATTCAAAACGATGTAAGACAACGAGTTTTGCAAGATGCTTAAAGATTTAAAGTCATCAGGACACCTGGAGAAAAGGATTATATATGCGTACAGACAAATAGGAAAACGAATAGCACACTATATATTGGTTTTTGTGGTGGTCCTGACAATGTTTCAACTTTTAATTTAGGGCACTTCACAAAAACTATTGATTAAGTGGTCATTTACTAACATCAGATAGTTTCACACCAGTTTTTACTTTTTAGCATAATTTCAACGCCTGGTTGTTAATATTAAGCATGATTTTAAGTTGCTAGTAATTTAAAATCGACACATGCAGTCAATCGTCACCAGTCGCAAGTATCTCATGCACAATGTAGAGTTAAAATAAAAATCGCAATTTATTAGTTTTATACATTTAAAAATATTGTTTTCTCATAGTGAGTATTTTGTTGAGATACAAAACTATCTTAATAATATCATGAATATATGAGGGTATCGCAAGGCCTGGCTATTGTTGATCTTGAAAAATTATGTACGGACTTCCCTTTTCTTGCTAGCTTAAGAAAGACAGCTTTGCAGGTCTGAAACGTCATAAAACACATTTTGGGTGATTTGGACATGCTTGGATTAATGGACAGATTGCCTTATAAATACCTTAAACCTGTCTTGTTATCAAGAAAAGTTAAGTAAGAAACTCTGTAACGCAAAGTATTGTAACAACATTATTAAATGGCTTACCTTTTGATACTGCCATTTTTTTCGCACTCTGAAGGTCTGATAGCTAACCTAACATTTTTGTTCACAAGGGATATACTTAAGGTAGATACATGGTATACCGCCATCTTGGATTGTACAATCACAGTAAATAATCGGTCAAGTTATTTGCCTAAATCTGCAAATTTGGAGACAGATTTGCAATTTAAAGGATAGACTGTTAAATAATATTAAGAAAATTTGGTAATTTACTGTATAATACAAAATATTAAAACAAATATCATTTGTTTTGCTTTTAGAATTTTTTTTTTTTCAAATGAGCCATTTAAGGGAAGATAACTCTTTTAGTAAAAAAATTATACTAGATTGATAGGGAAAATTGTTTTTTACTTGTAGCAAGAAAACAAGTTCGGTGACACCATTTTTTCTTTTCATTTTCTTTAAATATATTACAAAACCTAACTTTTCACAATTTATTTCAAAATTCTATCTCATAGATTTTTCTTATGCACACAAATGTGTTTTTCCATGAACAATCTTACCAAATTTAGGCAATTTTCAATGACTCATAGCTTTAAAAATAGCACGGTGACCCATATGTTTTATTATATTTTTGAGAAAAAGCATAGTAAAATCTTCATTTTGTGCTAAGTATAAGAAAATTCTGTCTCAAAAAATATTTACTGATGATCTACCTTAAGGTACTTTTCTCAAGTCATTAAACATGCAATTTGGTAGAATTACTGTTAATTCTTTCAAGGGTTCTTTGAACTGAAAATAAACATATTTATTCAAAAACCACTTGTTGGCATGGTACGGGTTTTGATTAATATAATTCTAAATTGTGTTTCTAACCCCTAACAGGGCGGGGGGGGGGGGGGGGGGTTAGGATTAATTTTCATACGATGATAGGACAACTAATTAACACTACTTGATGATACTTTCAGCAAACGTATTTACACTACCTAAACATGGTGTGTATGTGTTGCTAACTCCACGTTCCATCATATAACAATTGTCCTCACCTTACCTTCTTCTGTTCTGTGTACTACCAACCATGTTCCTAGTAGATTTCATAATACGCTTTGTACAAGGAGGATTCTGGATCCAACTAGATTACAATTTGTACTGTGACATACATGTGTATTAGTATTACCGATGTGTATATACGTGTATAGCCTAAATTATTTTTTCGTTTAGCCTGTGCTGATGTAAATATAGCATCAACATGATCAAAGAGACCTACAAAGATGTCGTCCGTTTATGATCCTGCAGTTATCCAGAATATAAAATTTCTGTGTTGTAACTCTTCGTATGCCGTTGATGGAGACAAGTCAGTATGGACAGGTAGCAATTTAGTTTGTGCACATTCAAAAAAAAGACGATCAGCAGCCATGGTGGACAGTTGACCTACAGAATGTTTATGATGTAAATGTTATAAATATTTATGGACGCACAGATGGTAGGCATTACTTTAAAAAAAAAAAAATTCTAAAAATCAAGTAAACAATTTTTAAAGAGATGAAATTTTATGCGTTTGAAAATTGAACAAAACACTTATTTGTACAACTTATTTTCAAAAGTGCTCATAATATAATGTGCATTTTAATCTTAAACTGAGTACCAAAATTAATAACCGACCAGGATTTTGAAAGGGGGCGTTCACAAACTAGGCAACATGTCGATGGATACAGGTAAAAAGTCTGAACAAACGAAGTAAAGGTGAACATGATTAAACCAAATGTCTCCTTAGTAGAGATACTTTAAGGGAGTTTGCTTCTCAGTTTCAAAATAATTAACTTTTCAAAACACTAGTTTATATTGATAGAAGATTAATAAGGAATCAAAAGAGCAAAAAAAGATATAGGTCAATGTGATTGTTTTCGAGATATTAGCCATTGAAATTTTGGCGGGAAAATATTCTCCTTTGAGTTTCCATAGACAATAACTGTTTAGTGTATTTAAATATCAGCTGTATTTGTACGAGGCTAAGAAACAGATGTAATGCGAGCTTAAGCGAGCTATTACTTCTTTTTCGAGCCGAAAGGGCTAAATGAAAATTAGCAACATCCTTGCAATAAAGAACAAATACTGACATTTATATATCTTTCTATTTGGCTGCTATAAAATCACATACATTACTAAGTGAATAATTAAATTAACGATTTAAATACTTATCTTACTTTCTAGATATTTGTCTCAAAGAGCCAAATACGTGTCATATTATGTAAATGTAAAAAAGCAGATGTGTTATGATTGCCAATGAGACAACTCTCTAAAGGATACCAAAATGACACAGAAATTAACAACTTGCTTATTGCAATGAATCACACAAATATCTTCCGTAGTGAATACTTGTCTCAAAAAATCAAATGCGCACCTTACCTTATTTGTTTTTGTCTAAACCGACCTAATACTAGCATTATTTCTACATATTTATCTCAACAAACAAAATACTTATCTAACTTTCCAGAAAGAGCCAAGTACGTGTCTTATTTTGTAAATATTAAAAGAAAGATGTGGTATGATTGCCAATAAAATCTCTCAACAGGAGACCGAATGACACAACAATTAACAACTTGCTTGTTTCAATGAACCACACAAATATCTTCCTTAGTGAATACTTGTCTCAACAAACCAAAATGCGCACCTTACTTTGTTTCAACCGACCTAATACTAGCATTATTTCTACATACGTGTCTCAACAAACAAAATACTTATCTTGCTTTATAGATTTTCCTGAACAACTGTCAAACTTTGATGTCGAAGTTTCCATGCCTTCATGTTCCTGTAATACATGGAACAGTTTAGATGAAGGAGATGAATTTCATTGTCACTTTCAGACCACAGCAAGCCAGAAAATCACTATCACGTGTCACAATACAAGAGGGAGGTTTGTTCGGATCAAACGTAGAGATACTGAAGTTCTAGTAATTTGTGAATTAGAGGTCTATGGCAATCCAGTAAACAGTCTCATTAAAGCAGGTAATAAGAAGAAAACAATAATTTGGCAATTGAGGACACAATTTAGTCACCAATCATTAAGGAATAATAACAAAGAATGGTCAGATAGGCGAATGACATTCAGACCTAAAAAAATTTTTTAATGCACTTATCTAACACACAGCTATATTGCATATCATTCGAAAGGAAAACATGTGTAGATTTCATTTTTCCCGGTCGTAAAAGTGAAATATGGTGCAATTTTTTTTTAATTGGGGTCAAAGGTCATTCATAAAAAATTGAAAGAATAATACTTTTGTAGCATTATTGTCTTATTTGAAGCAGCTGGTAATATATTAATTCAAATTTTACTTTACACGATACTATGATAAAATCTCTTTGATTCTTAGTTGCATATTGTTCATGGTTTGGCGATAATTGACGTCATTTTGACGTTTTCACTCTGCTATAGGTAAAACGGTACTTTCTACAAAAAACGACGTATAATAACAAATATTTGACCTTAAATGTATCAAAATTTACTATAATTGATGGTTTGCCATGCAAAATAACAAAATATGATGAAATATTTGTAAGTTGGGCGAGTAAAAGGGAGAGAAAACAACGCCGCAATAAAGAGAGTAAAAAGTAGACGTCTTTGTCACATCAACAGTGACAATAGTCTCCTGTTTGTTAACAGCCTACAAACCGTGTCAAGATAGGAAATCATTAACTTACATGTTTAATAAAGCCACAAGCAAAGTTAAAGAGGATACATGAATCACATTTTAAGTCTGTCCGTCCGTCAGTCCCCACTTGTTTGCGGCCCGTGTCGAATTAAATCAGGTAACTTATCCAGTTCATCCAAAAACCAATGATTTCAAATATAAAATGCATTGCTTTGAACTATAGAACTGATGTTAAACACACTTAGTTCAGAGATGTATTATGGGATAGCACGTGGTTCTTCATCAATTAAATCAGTTCATTTTGACATTGACATTTGAGCCGTCAAGTTTTCAAACATTGTTTGATTCGTGCTTGTCTGGTTTGTGTCCGGTCCACATCGTTTGAACCGTTAAACCTGGGTTTTCCAAACTAAGTATGCATATACATCATATAATAGGGGATGGTCATAAACTAAAATTAGGTCACTATGAAATGGATCCAATCATAATGTTATCCTGCCGCGACATATATAGCTGCAAAACTAAGGTTTACCAAACTCCAGATACAGAAGTATTTTCACAAAAAAAAGTTAAGACAAGATTAGTCGTAAGTAAACTGAACTATTCATGACTTACGACCAGCTTTAGACTCAAGATTTGTTGTGAAACTGACCCCAAATGCAAAATTAGAATGCGGTGATTTACAAACTATAAAGTTAGGTCCCACAGTGACCTTTATTTTGACATTTGGAATTATATATCTTAACGTATTTTTTTATTACGACTGCATGTATTTTCACTCACATTTGTGCAGTCAAAAGGTTTGCAGTTGAAAATGCAAGCATTAATGTCTTACCAGTATTCAAAACTGAGATATATATAGATATTTATCAACTAATATGAATTTGCCGGATATAGTTCGGCTAAACCTATATATAGGTTTTTTTTGTCATTCTGGAGGAGTTTCTGTGAATAGTCTATTTCTTTAAAAGTAATGAAATAAATCTAATTTATTACAAATAATGCAATTTTCTTTTTTTGATTTTTAACTATATAAGACAGTCGAAATTCATATTTTAAAACTGAGCCTGAGGCCTGAGGCTTTTGCTTTACTGGAACAATTCCGGATACTTCGCTGTTTCTGACATAATTCTGTGTAACAGATGCTTACAATGATTTCGGTACATGCACAAGTTTCCTAATGCATATATTTTTCCTTCACAAGAACAAATTTAGCAAATCCTGAAGAAATTATGACGTATTAAGACCACCTTTGTCATCCGTACTCATACTTGGATAAATCTTCTGCTGTATTTGTTTGTTGTGACGCCATGTCTTTGTTTGCCAGCTTTCAAAACATGTAGTTTGAATGATGATGCACTTTGTGGTAGTCGTGACACGATGGCAATCTTTTTGATTGGAACTCTGATATTATGTAGCTTCCTCAAATAGTCTTGATTAGACTTATACATACTTATTTTTGGTTTCGGACACTTTAGAGTTTTCTTGCATCACAGATCTACTTGGCAATATGGATTTTGTTTAATTTGTGATAGACTCGCCATCTATTGATGATTTCGAAAGTGTTAAAAGAGAGTTTTCTAGAGAACAAAGATAGTTGATGAGCTGTTAGAACCTGTAAGAGCATGAACTGCTGGTAAAGGTACATATATTTAATAAAAGAAACTATACATGCTGTTGCACAATAAACATGGTGCATCACCAATCATAATTCCCACTGGTTATAGAACTCGTAAACAACACACAGTTGTTCCATGTCTAGAATACAACGAAGTGTCAGGTCATCGTTAACCCTCTGACATTACTCCTCTTACATTATTAATCCGTATTTAGAATAAGAAGCCTGATGATATCAAATTATAAGCCCGGTACCTTTGATAAGTATGATTAAAAGGACAATATGATCTCTGAATGAATAGATATCCCCATACATTAAAGTATTTATAGCATGTCAACATACAGGCTCTTGACGTGGCCCTACCACATATACTATGCTTCCTCTAAAATACTGACCAAATTTGCACTGACCAATATGTCTACCGTATGCGATGGTTAAAACAGTAGGAAATTTAAAAAGTGGACATATCTCACGTTGAAGTTCAAATTTGACACATTTTTGCATACTTTTAGTTGTAAAACTAAATGTGCATTGATCAATTGAGAAAGAAGTATTTTTCAATAGTTATTCATAATCTCTGCCTTTTGTAAGTGCAGATTGACTAAGAATAACAAGATATTTGTTTTCTACCAAGAAAAAACGTTGACATCTTAGCTTCTACATATTCTATTGTCCTTTTAATTTATTTTTTTTTTAAATTGGCGTAATATTTGTACTAAAAAAATTTGCCTTCATGGTTATTCATACTCTTTTTCGAAGCGTTTAGATCCGTTAACTTGAGGGAAATTAACAGAAAAAGCGATTTTTGAAATTTGATTGAAAAGGGGGAGTGTGTAAAAGTGTATAAAATCCAGAATAATACATAAAACGATATGTATTAAACAAGTCATGAACTTTTGAATAATACGAACATCATTAATTTGTGTTTCAAGCCGAAAATATCTAAGAAATGAAAAAAAATATGAAAATTGGCACCATTTTTATAAAAAATTCCAAAAATTTTACAAAAATCTTTTTTTTTTTTCGCAAATATTAATTCTTTTATTTTTTGAAAAGTATTTTTTTATACATTGACATGTTAAACGTACATAATTTTTGCATTGTAACAACAGAAAATAAAGTTACGTGTTAATTTTTTCACGCTTCAACACTGTTGGTCATTTTTCAATTTGGAATTACTTCTCTAATTTAATTAAATTTTTACAAAAAATACACCGTACGATTTTTTTACGACCGACCAAAAAAGGAAGTTCAGATACTATACTATAACATATAAAAATTCAGCTGCGTGTTAGGTGGGTGCATTAAAGTCACTAACTAAGCGTCTTTTCTGAAAATGTCACTCGCCTAAGAAGGAAGATTTTGTAGATTTAACGTCATAATTAGGAACGGTGTAATATTTTTGCTTAAACGTTAAACTAATCTATTCTACAAACAGGCATTTACATGAAGTTTACTATTTCTTTTGCAGCTTAAATGAGAATGAATCCACCGATTACAATAACTTAATCAAATGACAGCTTAATTAGATGTAGCACACCCAATCGACATCCGTAACTTGACCAAACTAAAAGGTTGGTTATTACAAACCTCTATTTACAGACTGATATTGAACATTCACAGATTCAAATTATACATTTTCAGATTCATATTATTCATTCACAGATTCATATTATTCATATACAGATGCATTTTAATCATTTACATATCCATATTATACATTTACAGACGCACATTATTCATTCACAGATCCATATTATACATTTGCAGATTCAAATATTACGTTAACAGATAAATATATTATACATCACCAGATCCTCGTACTGCAATCAACAATGGACAATGGTTTACATCATTTTCGATAACCCTTATATTTTCTAATGGTATTCAACGAAAACCTCCGTTAATATGTATCCCTGGAGGTCTCTGTTTTTGTTTCAGGCGTATTTCTCCTCGAGCGAAAATAGCTCTAAATTTATAACTTGAGGATATGTCCAAATAGTTGACGAACATTTCTGTTTTAGGTCGGGTAAAAACTTCATATGCATGTGGATATATCGGGAATGGATATGTAGGTACTGTCATAGGAATATCTGTAGCTAACAGTAACGTTCACTGTACAGTAATATGCTTGACCGATACAGCCTGTGCTGCTGCAGAGTATGACAAGAGCACACATGTCTGTACATTGAATGGTGAATGTATGGATGGAACTCAGTCATATTTATTCCCAGAAAACAACAAAGATGTATTTTTCATTCAATAAAACATCGGTTGACCATCAGTTTTACATCCATTTTGAAGTGTTGAAGTTCAAAAAAAGAAATAAACTTTTGTAAATTGTTTTTTTTTTAGATAACAACTTTGGATTGTACAAACAAATATAATTAAATAAAATACTACTTTAAGAAAAAATAAATTGTATTATACTGTAAACCAAAACACGTTATCTCGAGTGAATCATTTTATTTTTTGTATTGTAAAACTTTTGGATTCTTTAATTAACATGAGTTATATATCAAGCTATTTCAATAGACGTGCAATTGCAAATAAAAATTAGAAGTTAGAGACAAATAACACCATACATCTGGGAGTCGATGCATTGTTCGTCTTGTGTGGTTTCCACACTTCGTAGGATTGTTGTCTCTTTGACACTTTCCCTATGGTCCTCCTATTCTATTATTAGTAACTGTATATCTTGTCTTGATGACTATAATAAAAGCTGCGCAATTCGTTTCTGTATTTTACTTTTTTTTTCTAAGTTTAGTGTTTTATTGTTTGTTTACTTTTGAGAGCAACATTTAGAAAATCAGTTTTCTTTGCTTGAAACAGTTTGTAACGACCTAGAAAGAAGGCATTCTTCATGTAAATGTTTAGCTTTATTATACATTTTATAGTAACTGTTGTAATTGAGGAAAGACAACTATATATATTTCAAATGAGTCACAAAAAAATACAAATATTCTAATCACATTTGGCCTATTTCAATTGATACCAATATTATGTTCTGAAAACATATTACCATAACCTTGCAGTATTAGAACATAAGAGAAATACCGAAATCTTGATAAAGCAATCTTTTAATACGAGTATAGGGCAATCAAAACATTTGCAATTTCGATTCATGCTTGAATCCAAAATTTTCATATGATGAAATCATAATCTTTCAGTCAGTTTAATTGAAGTCTGGAGCTGGCATGTCAGTTAACTGCTAGTAGTCTGTTGTTATTTATGTATTATTGTCATTTTGTTTATTTTCTTTGGTTACATCTTCTGACATCAGACTCGGACTTCTCTTGAACTGAATTTTAATGTGCGTATTGTTATGCGTTTACTTTTCTACATTGGTTAGAGGTATAGGGGGAGGGTTGAGATCTCACAAACATGTTTAACCCCGCCGCATTTTTGCGCCTGTCCCAAGTCAGGAGCCTCAAGCCTTTGTTAGTCTTGTATTATTTTAATTTTAGTTTCTTGTGTACAATTTGGAAATTAGTATGGCGTTCATTATCACTGGACTAGTATATATTTTTTTAGGGGCCAGCTGAGGGACGCCTCCGGGTGCGGGGGTTTCTCGCTACATTGAAGACCTCTTGGTGACCTTCTGCTGTTGTTTTTTATTTGGTCGGGTTGTTGTCTCTTTGACACATTCCCCATTTCCATTCTCAATTTTATTAACCTTTGCCTATAGAGTTCATACTATTTCATGATATATTATATATATATATATATATATAAAACGTCTGAATAGTAGTCAACGATTTCCCCCACGAGGGCGCTGGATCGTTACGAGAAACGATACATGTACACAATAAATAAATTATATAAACGCCTAAAAAAGTGTACACAACAACTCCAAATACAAAAAAAGGTAAATATAAATGTAATTATTTAGAAATATTTCGGATAACAGATATCCTTCGTCAGTCAGATTCTTATATATATATTTATCTTTAGCAGTGTCAAAAGTCTACTGTGTCTACAAAATATATAGGGATAAGACAACTTACAAACAGCACTTAAAAATTACAAAAAAGCAATATAAACTCACATATACTACTTTAAAAGGACAACTTAACCATCCCAAATATACCAAGCTGTTCGGTGTCCAAGTGTGACATACTTCCAGATCAATAACAAAAATGTATTACTACCAAGACAGCAAGAAAATGCAATATATAGAATGCACAGTCTACCACAATGAAAGAAAAACGAAAAACGATACATATATTCGACCGTTTTATTCCCACCTGTTTGTGCTGATAGATATAATGTTTCCATCACAAATAATTCATAAATAGAATTATTACATGAACGTTAAAACGAAGATCGCCCACGTTGCTTATATTTACTCTTTGGAATCGACATTAAGTTTTTCCCGTTTTACATGTTTTAATAATTTTAGAAATGTCATTGCAGTATATAGTTTAGCTGATTATGAGGCATGGGCTTTGTTCATAGTTGAAGGCCATATGGTGACTTATCCTTTTTATTGACAATATTACCACATCTTCTTTTCTATGTGTCATGTGTGTGGTATATGTTTGGATAAACACAACATATTAACACGGGTGTTGACACGTCGGATCAATCAAGACACACATAAACCTGTATGAGCTGAATACAGTAGACATGGATGATGGAAATATTTGTTACTTTTGCGCAGAGATGTTTGATCTAACCAAATTTATACGAATGCCGTATATAGTTATCAAAGGTACCAGGATTATAATTTAGTACGCTAGACACGCGTTTCGTCTACATAAAACTCATCAGTGACGCTCATATCAAGATATTTATAAAGCGAAACAAGTACAAAGCTGTAAAGCATTGAGGATCCAAAAATTTTAAAAAGTTGGGCCATATACGTATAAGGTAATCTTTGCCTGCGAAAAGAATATCCTTAGTTTTTCGAAAAATTCAAAGTTTTGTAAACAGGAAATTTATAAAAATGACCACATTATTGATATTCATGTCAACCTCAAAGTGTTGACTACTGGGCTGGTGATTCCCCGGGAACGAAACGTCCATCAGCAGTGGCATCGACTCAGTGGTGTATCTTTGTAATGTATGAGATGAATGATATTACAAACAACAATACATGTATTTATGTTACAGTAAATTTGTAAAATCGTGGATTTTGAAAAATCTCTGAAATTTCAGGATTTTTGCGTTATCAATTTACTGATTAAGTTCAGTGAATTTGTAAAAAAAAAATCATTTTTATCGAAAAATCTGTTTATACATGAAAGTTTCGGGAATATAGACAATGCAATTTCCCAGCTGTGACACTTTTACTATGAAGTTTTGTAAAAGACGGTTAAAACATAGGGCTGTACAGCATATTTTCAACATTGATATGCCCCGAACTTTAGTGTTCGTGTTGTTTATTCTTTAGTTCTCCATGTTGTGTCATATGTGCTGTTGTTTGTTTGTTTGTCTTTTTCATTTTTAACCATGTCAGTTTGTTTTAGATTTATGAGTTTGACTGTCCCTTTGGTATCTTTCGTCCCTCTTTTAGAGTTTGAACTTCTACTGAAATTAAGTATCACCCGTACATTAGGTCTGTCACTGTCATATGTTATTATAGTGATAACTGTCCAAAGGTATGTCTTTATGAGATGAAATCCAGAAATCATATCTGGTAGCCGGGACGTTAACAAAACAAAATATTTATGAATATTATATATCACCCTAAAAGTGATGTGACAAGTGAGCAGCTGTATTTACTAAGTGCAACCTAAAGAAAAGTCTACAGTAGTTACATCCAACAGGTTTGATATTAATTTAACCTTTAATGAGCCTCTTTTATACTAAGTTCGCAGTTGGAACAAAACAACAAACATATCGTAAAAATATGGTTCGGGCACAAACGTCTTAAAATCAAGAGTACAGTTACACACAAAAGTTAATAACTGATTGCGATATATGTGGATTGTTTTGGGACAAGGAGGGTATACTGGATAGGGACAGACATTAGGCCCTTTAAGAAGCAAGCTACGGCCCCCCGAAGAGTTGTAAGGGTTTTTAACGTTTGTGGAGTAGGGTACTCTCTATACAACAGGTTTTGTATTCTGATTGGATGTACATCCCGCTGAGAAAAACTGATGACAAACTTTGGTTAAGCTTTGACTATCTGTCGGAGGATGACCAAAAGTGACCATATTTCTATTCCAAAATCACCCTGGTGTATATTTAAGACATGTACAACATGGTCTTACTACCAAGGGTCATATATAAAAAACACACTAGAACCAACTGATTATCTGTGTTTGAGTCCGTTAACTATAACAATTAACAATCTCATATCTGTTCGACAATCAAATTACGTGTTTTCCGTTTGTGATGGACAGGATTATTTACCATGTGGATGTTCTTGAAAGAATAGAAAAAATAAGTGTAACAGTCGAAAAGCAGCACAATTGTGTAGCAGTTAATGTCACACATACAAAAAAAACATTACGACATTTTGACATTTTGTAAGTTTTTTTTTTTTTTTTATCTAAGTAACTATATAATTTAAACCTTTAGTCAAATCTTGCACACATAGTTTACTCGGCCAAAACGTGGTAGAAATTAAGAAATTTTTGTCAACTTTCTCATAAATCTAGTTTGGCGTATTTTGAGTATACTTGTCAACATTTTGATAGTAAATCACAACATAGATATAACTTTCTTACATGTCTATTCCTCGACTCGTCGCACTTTTTTTTTAAAAAAGAAAGGAGTATTTTGGGTAAAAAAGTCACTTACTGAAAGCAATCCGTTAAAACGAGAAAAAACAAACGAATTTAATAATGCAAAAATCAATTAACAAAACATGATTATGACAGACAACAACTAACTACAACCACGTGATTACATGCTCCTTCTTTTCACATAAAAAGTAATGCGGATTTAGCATAAACTATCCCCTAACCTAGAACACCGTGTAAAATCGAAAGAAAACAGAGACATATGTGAATAGCAGTTGGAAAATACATAGCTGATCAAATTTTTCTATAAATTGTACCAAGCTAAAGACAGCACTTTTTAAAATTTTAAATTGTATACTAAGGAGATGGAATTGTTTTTCAAATATGAATTGAATGATGTTTTAAATGTTCACAATACAGAGGAAGCTCCTGTAGTCTTCACATTATTAGGCAGAAATAGATTTTTAATTGTCTGTTCCTTATTTCGAAAATTATACTTCTTTTTTGTGAAAATAATTGTATTCAAAATGTATTTATTAACTATCGTTAGCACATGGGTTTGTTGTTATACTGGGAACATGTGTTTATGTTTACAATAATATTTAAATTATTTTAGCATAACAATAAGTCACCTTAACAAAGTTAAGAGTTTAAAGTTCTTTGTATGATAGCACGGACTGGTCATTCGCGGTAAAAGTTAACATTGAAAATACATTTTCATAGCTAGAACATTCGAAGCTCCGTCATAGTGCAGTGAAGTTGGCTTAATTGTATATAAGCTATGTCGGATATTGATACGAACCACGCCGCAACTAATGTCCAACCTAGAGGTGAGTCACAGCCCCCTGCACCACATTCAGATATAGCAGATGCTTTCATTTGTTCCGTGATTACCTAGATTACAAACTCGTAGATTTAAAAGCAGATCTGGCTTCCGAGCAAGACAATTTGTCACGTAAATTTAAAGAAGAAGTTGGTATTAAATTCAAGAAAGAAGGGAACAGTATTCAATATCATTTCAATGGTGAAATTCTGACCGGGCTCCTTAAAATTCAAAAGAAGGGCTCCTCTTTAGATTCTCCCACTAACAATATTGTGTCTGAGCTTATTACTAAAGTTAAAGCTAGGAATAAGTCGATAAGGACAGCTCTGCAGGAGGCTGGACTACAGTGCGCGAATATGAGTCAAATACCATCGCTGATAACTCTGACGATGAAAAGAAGATTAGACAAGCTAAAAGTCGTGCAGTTAAGTGATTAAAGAGAGAACCAAACCACGCCCTTCTCCTTAAAACATTAGCAACAGAGCAAACCAAAATGCTAGACTAGCTGAAATTGTGCCGAATCCTGCTTATTCTCTGTCTTACAGACGTTATTCTCAACCTCCACAGCCCTTTCGTGCAGGCTACGGTCGGCGTGAGCCGGCCCAGTATGACATGTGTCACCAGTGTAAAAAGTAAAATCACAAAAATACTGACCTCAGAGGAAAATCAATTCGGAAAGTCCATAATCACACGGCAAAATCAAATAACAAAACGCATCAAAAACGAATGGACAAGAACTGTCATATTCCTGACTTGGTACAGGCATTTTCCAATGTAGAAAATGGTGGATTGAACCTGGTTTTATAGCTAGCTAAACCTCTCACTTGTATGACATTCGCATCAAATTCCATTATATTGTTACCGATGCGTGAACAAAACAAACAGACACAATAGGTTAAAAATGTCAAAAATAGGGGTACAGCAGTCAATATTGTGTTATCATCTTAATCACTATAAAACAACAAATGTAACGAAGAAGCACAAAAAGGCGTACATCAAATTAACATCCTCATTTTGATTATATTATACGATTTTATTTGTCTATGTAAAATGCACCCATCAAGGAAGGAGGGTTTTTGAGTACTGGTGTAAAATTGCGCGTTTGAAATTCGCACAGGCAGACATGAAATAATTTTGTCGTTCAAAGTATGATGTGATGCATAGATACAGTCACGCAAAATAGATATAACAAAAACTGACTTAACAGTTAACGTAATAATAATAAATAAAATAATAGTGTGGTTCAACGTATGACAGGATACATAAGTACAGAGTCACGTCAAATGTATATCACAAAAAAGTGGATAACAGTAAAAGTAATATTAATGAATAAACTAATTTTGTCATTCAAAGTATGATGGGATACATAAGCACAAAGTTACGTCAAAAGGATATCTCAAAAAACAGACTTAACAGTAAAAGTAATATTAATAAAGACAAATAAAAGAATAATATAACACGTTATTAAGATGATAAACAACGTCAGTACGCAAAATCTATACTACAAGACCATCGTGTATTATTTGTGAAGTTGATACGGAATATTTATCAACAAGTTATGGGTACCTTCCGATGAACTTTTTTAGAAAAAGGACGAGACGTTCTTTAACATACCCCTGGTTCATCAACTTTCTGCTCAGACACTGGTGACGTTTTACAAAGTCTGCGCAGGAGCTGCAAGCTCTTGAATACCGAATAAATTGGGAAATGTATATTCCATATGCAGGTGAAGTTGGTATATTGCTACTAAGGTGGGGGAAATTGATAATTTCAAAATCAAAATCGTCTCGTTTGTCATAGATTCTGGTACTAAGATGACTGTGTATGTCAAATTCGAGGTATAAGTCTAAAAATGAGGCGGAGGAAGCCGTGTCTGTTGTCTCTTTAGTTTCTAGTTCTGGTGGATATATTAATGGAACCCAATCAGAAAAGTTTGGATTGTTAATGGAAAAAACATCATCAATATATCTGAAAGTGAAATTAAATAACCTGGCTTCTTTGATCTTCTTGTTTTTGACAAGTGTCTGAAGGAACTCCGATTCATATGAAAATAAGAAGAAGTTAGCAAGGAGAGGCGCGTAGTTCGTTCCAATAGGAATGCCGACAATTTGTTGAAAAAGTCTACGTCCAAACTCTACAAATATGTTGTCGATAAGAAACTCCAGCATACTGACCACTTGTTCTTTTGTGTAGCGTTCATGACAGGTTTAGGGTTTTCGTGGAAACAGCAGTTTTTCTGCTTTACAGTCTTACCTTTTGGCTTATGAATAGCTCCTTTTATTTTTTCAAAATGTCTAAGTGAAATGGTGAAATACTGGGGAAGAAATTCCATAAAGATAGTTTTATATCTAGACCACAGTAAACAGTTTGGACATTGGCGCAAGAACTGCCCACTTAACAGGGTTCAGACATTTCAACACAACGCTCAAGGACAAGGCGCCCAACGATCTTAAACCGGTATTTAATGATAAATATTTAAATTGTGAATCACATTTTCTAAATGGGGTAATGAAAACAATGTTAATGACTATTCTGTTTTTCTTGAACAAGTAATGTTTTCTGAAAATGCAGAACATAATAGCACTTTTCACGGTGTAAAGGGGGGTTTGAATAAACATATCGAATTTTGGAAAAATATTGGCACTAGTAATTTTGTCATAAATAAAGGCAACAGTAGTATACCGCTGTTCAAAACTCACAAATCCAGGGACAAAAAAACAAAATCGGGGTAACAAACTAAAACCGAGGGAAACGCATTAAATATAAGAGGAGAACAACGACATAACACCGAAACGTAACACACACAGAAACGGACCAAGCATCAGACAAAACACCACGAGAATAACAAATATAACAAGAAAACCAAATACATGAATTTGGGATAGACAAGTACCGTGCCACGTCTGATCTCAATATCTCAAAAATAAGAGAAAACACAAACGACTCAACGTTAAAATGCAACACACACAGAAACGAACAATAAACACTATAAAAGGCGGTTACATTATACCTTTTTTAGAAACGTCTAAACAGATGCACAGTAAGAACAACAAATCTGCATTTATGAATGAGAAATTTGTTGATGAAGCTATTTCTGAATTAGTAGATACTGGGTGTGCTAAGTTGGTCCCTTTTAAGCCCTTCGTCGTGAATCCTTTGAGTGTAACGCTTAATTCATCTTCAAAGCCTAGGTTAATATTAGATCTTAGTATTTTGAATCAAAGTGTCAGGAAAGACAAGTTCAAGTTTGAAGACTGGAAAGTTGCAATACAATATTTTGCGAATGATTACTCACTTTATAAGTTTGATTTAAAATTGGGGTATCATCATTTTGATATTTGTCCCCAGCAGCACATCTTTTTAGGGTTTTCGTGGAAACAGCAGTTTTTCTGCTTTACAGTCTTACCTTTTGGCTTATCAATAGCTCCTTTTATTTTTTCAAAATGTCTACGTGAAATGGTGAAATACTGGAGAAGAGATTCCATAACGATAGTTTTATATTTAGACAATGTTTTGGCATGGCTCCTACTTTTGAAGAATGTAATAAAGATGCTATTTTTGTTAGAAAAAACCTTTTGTCAGCCGGGTTTTTGATAAACGAGAAAAAAAAAAAATTTTTACTCCTGTTCAGGAGCTAGAATGGCTCGGAATCATTTGGAATTCAGTTGAATTTTATGTTACTATACCTGATAGGCGTATTAATGATTTGATACTTTGGCTAATTATGTTAACAAAATGGTTGATCATGAAGATTGGGGTGTCTCCTCCGATTTTGTTCAATTTTATAGATGAAATGTGGAGTTCACATACGATCGATCGCTTTGCTAGTCATTTAAATGCTAAGTTACCTCGTTACAATTCCTTGTTTTGGAATGCAACTGCTGAAGCTATTGACGTGTTTACACAAGACTGCAGGTCTCAAGAGACTAATTGGCTAGTTCCTCCAATTTATTTGGTTCTAAGAGTTATCAAACATGTTATAGCTTGCAAGGCATGTGGTACATTGATTGTTCCTAAATGGACGTCTGCAGTGTTTTGGTCATATATTTTTAAGAAAGATATGATATATCAGGATTATATCGTTGATGTTTTAGAATTTCAAAAAAACAGAAGGCATTTTTATGCAAGGTTCGAATGAAAAGTCTATTTTCGGTTCGGAACGGTTTAATTCGTCAGTGTTGGCAATTAGAATGAAAGCTTGATGCTATACTGTATAACATAGATTTTTGTTATAATGATCATTTCGTTAATATTTGTGTATTCATTGTATATTCTGACATGATTGGTTGCTGTCATGGTAAGGGAAAAGCATGGTCCTACAGAAGTATAGTTGACATGGCTTGAATATTGTTATGGTCTCAGAAGAGCATGGTCCTATAGCATTATAGTTGACAAGACTTTTAAATTGATTAAAATTATTTGTGTGTTCATTGTATATTCTGACATGATTGGCTGCTGCCATGGTAAGGGAAAAGCATGGTCCTACAGAAGTATAGTTGACATGGCTTGAATATTGTTATGGTCTCAGAAGAGCATGGTCCTATAGCATTATAGTTGAGAAGGCTTTTAAATTGATTAAAATTTATTTGTGTATCCATTGTAATTCTAACATGAACGGTTGCTGTCATGGTCAGGGAAAAACATGGTCCTACAGAAGTATAGTTAACATGGCTTGAAGATTGTTATTTATTTTATGTGTTATAACTAAGCTGACAAAGCCACTTGTTGGCATGATTAAGGAAACCATGGTCCTATATAACTTATAGTAGACAAGGCTTATTGATTATCATCATACATCAGTATTCTCATTTTAATATGTATTACAATGTATACGTTTTTCAGCAATATTACATACAGCAGGTAGATTGGAAGCATTTCCAAAGAATTCTTTCAACAGTCACCTTTCACAGTTGTCAACTAAGTTGCCACAGTTTTGCCTTTCTTTTAGATCAGAGAATACAACAAAAAACTACAAATATGCTTTTGAAGCTTGGACTAAATGGTGTGTATTTAATGGAATTTGCTATTTCCCGGGTTCTGACACTCATGTCTCATTGTATTTAATAGATTTAACCGAATCTTCTAAGTCACATAGCAAGATTAATGAAATGTTTTAAGCTATTAGTTTGGCTCACCGGCTCGCCAGGTTACCTGATCCATGTAAATCAGATTTAGTTTTATCTGTCAAAGAAGATGCTTTAAGAATAATAGGTCACACTGTAAACAAAAAAGAGCCAATTACTCCGGACATTTTGAAACATATTGTATTGTTATATGGTAATGAAAAGTCCTCTTTAAAAGATTTGAGAACAGCATGTATGTGCTTATTGTGTTTTTCTGGTTTTTTACGTTTTTCAGAATTGTCAAATTTGAAAAGAAACAACATAACTTTTTATGATTCATATGTGAAACTTTTTCTTGAAAAGAGTAAAACAGTTGTATACAGAGAGGGTAACGATGTTCTCATTTCTAAGACTTATGACATCACTTGTCCAGTCAATATGCTACACAGGTATTTAAGGTTGTCAAATATTTCTTTTAGTAGTACGGAATATATATTCCGAGGTTAAAGCTATTGTAAAAGTAACAACAGTTATGTACTTCGTAAGTCAGGAAAAATATCGTATTCCTCCGCTAGAGACATTTCATTGTCCGCTCTTTATAAGTTAGGTTTAGACAAGACAAAATTTGGTCTTCATAGTTTGAGATCTGGCGGAGCTACGGCAGCTGCCGCATCAAAAATTGAAGATAGAATTTTCAAAAAACACGGTTGATGGAAAAGTGATCGTGCTAAAGATGGCTATGTTAAAGAAAATTTAGAAGAAAGGTTGTCAGTTACAAAAAATCTTGGTGTTTGATATATAATCAATGAGTCCATTTTTGGCCAAAGTTAAGAGTTTAACGTTCTTTGTATGATAGCTCGGACTGGTCATTCGCGGTAAAAGTTAACATTGAAAATACATTTTCATAGCTTGACCATTCGAAGCTCCGTCTTAGTGCAGTGAAGTTTCCCCCACCCCTCCCCCTGTGTACATGTTTTGTATAAGCTTATAATATTGTAAATGCATTATGCTTTTTCTGCAGATGTTAAAAAAGAACATTATGAAATTATGGTTTTGTGATATGAAAGATTCTATTTCATTATTTCTCATTGTAGATATGTTTGTAAGACATGTATGCTGCAGCGGTCTTAGTGTGCTGGCAAAGTGATTTGAGGACAGTTGAATTATTTGATAATAAAACTTTGCTGCCCTCGTCTAGGCGAGCTGTTTCCCATAGATATGTGTTTGAGTTTTAGTTCATAAATACTTTATTTGCGTTAGAGGGCACGAATAAGAAAATAATGAAAATTAGTCATTTAGTCAGTGTTTTGTATCGGAAAAATATTTCATTTTGCGGTAAAATGCAAAATAGACACTTTAAAGGTCAGACGAAACAAACAGAATAATTGCATATATTTTACTAAGGATGAAACAAACAAATCATTTATTTTTTCAACTTTGTGTCTTTGTCTTTGCATTACGTAATATTCGCTTTGCAACAAACTACTGAACTTCATGAATACGACATCAAATAGAATATCCCGTGTTGAAATCAAAGCAGCTACAGAATACCTTTATGAAAATAATAGGATTTAAAATATTCATGTACTTGAAACGGATTGTTACTGTTGGTTCCATTTCAACATTATATTTTGTTTTACCAATCAGCATCTAGAATAAAAGGGGTTATTTTTATATGCATTTCCAATATTTTCTTTTTCATATCCCTTCATGCCTTTACTTCATTCGCATCCAATCAAAATAAAGAAGTTAATTATTGATTTTGTAGCTTTAGTGGGATTTATTGTCCAACAGTGAGAAACACATTTCGTGATGATGTGCAAATATCTTTTAGGATTGTTTTTTTCATTCATCTGCTGTGGTAATGTTTTTAATTATTTCACTGATGTACCTTTATATTATAGGATAACAGTATTTAACATTTTTAGTTGTGTTATCTACGTTATAATGTTATCAACCTTTGGAAATCAATGTCATAAGTGTAAATGCAAAACTCCCAAACATTCTCATTTCAAAAACGTGCCCGACACCATTACACGTGTCTTTTTTTTTTTTTTTTTTTGTATAAATCCCTAAAACGGCTCCGATAATTGTTACTCGCCGAAATATTCCACTTGAAATCAATGTCATAAGTGTAAATGCAAAACTCCCAAACACTTCATTTCAAAAACGTACATCTTGTTATTTCGATAAAAAGCAAAATTGACGACCAGTTTACTATGAATTTATTTCACAGCAAAACATTTTTCAAAGGGTTGCAGTAGCATAAGGAAGTGCTTTGTAGTTCAAACAACACAACGAATGATGATTATGTATTCTATAACTGTTAATCATAGATACCCAGAGCCTTCACTTATACTTTTAGGTAATAGTTTAGGTATTGCTTAAAAAATAGAAAATGATAAATATATGTATATACGTTGATGAAATTTCAGTTTTGTCTCAAAATATTAAGAAGACAATCCTGTAAATTTACGCAAAATGTTCTTGATCCTACTATATAAAAAATTGAAAACAACACGTTTAATAATTTCTTGCGTCCGCAAGGCGCTTTTCTGGATTTACATTCATCGGGAACGCTCAAAGCTAAACATTTGAAATCTGCAGATGTATAATTACCGAAACCGATGAAGAGCTATATATAAAAAATACCTAAAATTAATAGCCAAATTCATATAATGCCAACTTTGCCTGGGGGAGTTAAAACCTTGGTTTCTTAACATAACTTATTCAATAAAGAATCTCCGAAACCTCTGGATACCGACATTTCTAGTAGTAGATATTGGAATTGTCAGGTATACTGGATTTAAGTTAGTATAGATAAAAATTATAATTCATACTCGTAGATATTGGGATTGTAATTGTAGTAGGGAGATTCTGGATCAAACTGAATTATAATTTTTACTGTGACATGAACGTGTATTTTCAATGTGTATAACTATATTATCAATGGTTTTTTTTTTAGCCTTTGCAGATGTAAATATTGCTTTAAAGAAACCTACAAAGCTTTCTTCCACTTATGATCCTAAAATTACCGAGGGAAAGGATTATCTGTGTTGTAACTCTACATATGCAGTCGATGGAGACAAGACAAATTTGGCGTATATTCAAGGCGATTTTTTTTGCGCAGTTGCAGCCAGAGTAGCTAATCAGCAGTCATGGTGGGCAGTCGACTTACAAAATGTTTACAAAATAGATGTGATAAATATTTTTGGACGGACATCTAATAATCGTAAGTTGTCCCTTTTCCTGTTTCATTTTATACATGTTAATATTACAGATGATTATTTTTACTTTTTATACAATTTTAACAAGACGAATCTTTATCCGTTTAAAATTTGAACAAGAAAATTATTTGTTCAATTTATATTCAAAAGTGCTAATAACCTAATGTGTATTTTAAATATGATTTGAGTGCCCCACTCAGATGAGAATCCAGGATTTTGAAATGGGGTGCAAACGGGTCAACCTTTGGAGTGAAACAGTAAAAAGTTTATATCAACTATAAAAGTAGCTCCATGAAGGGGCGATGAAAGATTCAAACTGGCTTTGCTCATTGTTGAAGGCCGTACGGTGAACTATAGTTGTTATTTTCTGTGTCATGTTGGCCTCTTGTGGAGAGTTGTCTCATTGGTAATCATACCACATCGTCTTTTTTTATATGGGATATCGAAAATAAACACACAACGCCATTTCTAAAAAAGAAAAAGACAAATAGACAATTAAGAGATAATACACAGAACACAACATAGAAATTAGAACACGAACCTCTAAAACAACTGGGAATGATGTCAGGTGCTCCGGAAGGGTAAGCAGATCATGCTCCACATGTGGCACCTATCGTGTTGTTCATGTAATAACAAACCCAGGAATAAGTCTAATTCGGAAGGTCACACTCGTGAAATAAAAATCCATAAATGGAAAGTATATTTTGTGACAGTATACCTAAACATGCATGATATGCATGTAATATTTGCCACTCAATGATACACTGCCATTTTCCAAATCTTTTCGTTCAATCATCTACTATCTGCAAAAAATGTTGTTATTCTCTTTTCCACTGTTCTGCATCATGTGATTTAATTATATCACTTAAAATTTAAGAAGATATCCCAAGGGAAATAAGATAATATATGAGTGAATTCTCATGGGATACTTATAACTCGAAAGGGAGGAGGAAAACAAGATAGGCCAAAGGAAAAAAAGCAACAGCTACATTTACCTAAAAATACCTACCTTGCTCATAGACGACTACTTATTTCAACGAATCAAATACGTACCTCAGTTTGTAAATACTTATCTTTCTTCGTGGATTCTTGTCTCAAAGAACAAAGCACTTATCTTACTTATTAATACTTTTCAAACTGATCTAAATACTAACCTTACTTTGTAGACAAGTATCCTAACTAACCAACTACGTACCTTACTTTTGGAAACCTGTCTCAACAAACCAAATACTTATCTTGTTTGTATATACTTGTCTCACCACACCAAAATACTTACTTTCCGTAGAGGATACTTGTCTCAACAAACCAATTACTTACTTTGTTTATAAATAAATACTAACCATAACAATGGAATACTTGAAACAACGAATGAAATAAAAACCTCACTTAGTCGATATGTGTCTCAATGAAACAAATACTAACCTAACATAGTCAGTAATTGTCTCTACGAACCAAATACCAATCTTACTTTGTAGATACCTACCTCAAAGAACCAAATACCAATCTTATTTTGTAGATACCTACTTCAAAGAACCGAATACCAGTCTTACTTTGTAGATACCTACCTCAAAGAACCAAATACCAATCTTACTTTGTAGATACCTACCTCAAAGAACCAAATATCAATCTTACTTTGTAGATACCTACTTCAAAGAACCGAATACCAGTCTTACTTTGTAGATACCTACCTCAAAGAACCAAATACCAATCTTACTTTGTAGATACCTACTTCAAAGAACCAAATACCAATCTTACTTTGTAGATACCTACTTCAAAGAACCAAACACCAATCTTACTTTGTAGATACCTACTTCAAAGAACCGAATACCAGTCTTACTTTGTAGATACCTACTTCAAAGAACCGAATACCAATCTTACTTTGTAGATACCTACTTCAAAGAACCGAATACCAATCTTACTTTGTAGATATCTACTTCAAAGAACCGAATACCAATCTTACTTTGTAGATACCTACTTCAAAGAACCAAATACCAATCTTACTTTGTAGATACCTACTTCAAGGAACCAAATACCAATCTTACTTTGTAGATACCTACTTCAAAGAACCAAATACCAATCTTACTTTGTAGATACCTACCTCAAAGAACCAAATACCAATCTTACTTTGTAGATACCTACTTCAAAGAACCAAATACCAATCTTACTTTGTAGATACCTACTTCAAAGAACCAAATACCAATCTTACTTTGTAGATACCTACCTCAAAGAACCAAATACCAATCTTACTTTGTAGATACCTACCTCAAAGAACCAAATACCAATCTTACTTTGTAGATACCTACTTCAAAGAACCAAATACCAATCTTACTTTGTAGATACCTACTTCAAAGAACCAAATACTAATCTTACTTTGTAGATACCTACTTCAAAGAACCAAATACCAATCTTTCTTTGTAGATACCTTCTTCAAAGAACCAAATACCAATCTTACTTTGTAGATACCTACTTCAAAGAACCAAACACTTGCCTTATTTAAATCGACACTGTTCATCTATCAGAAAATGTCCTTTACTTGCAGATACTTGTCTCAACGAACCATAAACCTATCTTGATTAGTGGGTTCTCTTTATAACAACGAATCAAATGCTTACCTAACTTAGACGGTACTCATCTCTACAAACTATACACTAACCATAATAAGTTGCCATTGGTCTCAATTAATCAAGTTAAAACATTACTTTATAAATGAGTGTCTTAACTTACTCAAGGGACCAAATACCAACCATTCATCTTGTATCAACACACTAAATACTCAAATAACTTTGTGATACGTGTCAAACCAGTATTCATCTACATGTTATACAATAACTATATAGTGAATTTGAACTTTCTCTAATACCTCCTATTTTTCAGTTGACCAACTGACCAATTTTGATATCGAAGTTATCTTGCCATCATGTTCATGTAATAGGTGGTTCAATTTAGATGAAGGAGATGTATTTCCCTGTCACTATCAGGCCACAGTAAACCCGAGAGTCCATATAACGTGCCCCCCTAACACAAGAGGGAGGTTTGTCCGGATTAAACGTAGAGATACGGAATACCTTACAATATGTGAAGTAGAGGTGTATGGTGATACATTAAACAGTCTCAATAAATCAGGTATTTAGAAAAAGCCAATCTTCATTATATTGGAAATTAATTGTACATTTTTATTGTACTTCAAGGAGAAAAATCAAAAAATGGTCTGCGAAATTTGGAATATTGAAGCCGTTAAGATGACATGATCTTTAGAAGAAATTAATGTAATTAAACGTTAAAACCTACTGTGGACCATTTCTACATACATATATAAAATTTATCCTTTCTTTTGCAGTTGAATTAAGCATAAATCCTCCAGTAAATCAAACTGAAAGCTCTATTGATAAATAAACTCATCATAGATACCAGGATTAAAATTTCATATTTGCGCAAGACACGCGTATCGTCTACAAAAGACTCATCAGTATCACTCGAATCAGATGCATATTATGGCTTATTCGACAGATTCATATCAAACATTTACAGATTCATGTTATACATTTTTATGATCGTATTCCTCATTTACAGATTCATATTATACATTTACAGATTCATATTATACATTTACAGATTCATATTATACATTTACAAATATAAATTATACATTCACAGATTACCATACTGCATGAACAACGGATAATCCATTACATGCATTACAAGTTAGCTAAAAGCTCAAATACAATTCCTTCATAACCACTTACACTTTTATATGTTTAAAACGTCGATAAAACCGGTGTAAATATATAAAACCCTGCAAGTGTCTGATATTAGACGGGCGTATTGTCTCCTCTCTCGGGGGAAGAACAATCACTATGTAACTGAAGGCTATGAAATCTCTTGCAGGTCTCTGATATTAAGACATGCGTATTTTCTATTTTTTTTAACAACAAATATATTTTTAAAGATATCTTGTTACAATTATACTTCACTGTCCAAGCGCCAGAGGAGTATTCCTGTGTGTATTTTCTATTTTAACAATGTTGGTTTTTATTTTCTATTAAAGATTCTTCATGAATTGATACTGCCTATGCATGTGGATATATCGGGTTCGGATACGTAGGTACTGTAATAGGAACATCTGTAGCGGACAGTAACGTTCACTGTACACTAATATGCTTCACAAAAACAGCCTGTGCTGCTGCAGAGTATGACAAGAACACAAATGTCTGTACACTGAAAGGTGACTGTTTGATTGGAACTCTGTCATCTTTATTCCCAGACAACAACAAAGATGTATTTTTCATTCAATAGAACATTGGGGAGTGCCCGATATATATTCTCTATAAAGTGATAAAATTTAAGCAAAGACACTTTTAAAATTTTGTTTAAGTATTTTATTACACCTATTTAAACAGTATAAATAATAAAACACAACAAACATTTTATAAACAAATATTTGAGAAAGGATTTTCACCTTTTAATAGATATCATGTGACACATGTGATAATGGATGCTTATTTTAGTCAAACAAAGGATTTTGTTAATTAAAATGTGTGATTGAAACCTTTGCTTCCTCATATCTTTAAAAAAAAATGGTATTGCTTTAATAAAAAGCTTTATATGATTTAGCCTGTGTTGAAAATGTATCTTCATGCTTATAGTTAGATTAAATTGGGTATCTTATACTGCTAGTTTTCATAGAATAATACTTTTTTGCTTCATTGTATTGCTTGCATTATTGGTTTTAACATTGTTTAATGTGAAAAAAAGAAAATCACAAAAATACTGAGCTCCGAGGAAAATTCAAATCGGAAAGTCCATAATCAAATGGCAAAATCAAAAGCTCGAACACATCAAACGAATGGATAACAACTGTCATATTACTGACATGGTACAGGCATTTTCTTATGTAGAAAATGATGGATTAAACCTGGTTTTATATCTAGAATGTCAATAGCAGATATTGGATATATACTGAAATATGAAGAACAAAGGAAATGGGGTTTAATGGCCTATGAGAAAACTCTCCAAAACAGATTTAAGAACTCAATCATTGTGAATTCGATCAGAACCCTAACAATGGTCGACTCGATTGTTTTTACGAAACAAAAGTTAAAGATCATACACAAATATCTGTACAGGAAAAGTTCTTAAGGTAAACATACTTGATAACAAACAGGAAGCACACAAGTACGAACAATAAACATATTTAGAATATTTAGACAAGAATTCCTGCAGTTACTGAAGCCAACATCGAAGTGAGATACTTTCCTTAAAAAATCATTTCCGTTCTCCATTACTGTATACCGATAGAATAGTTAAATATCTATCAGTTGTTTCACTAGAATGAACCTGTCCTAAGTCAGGAACCTCGAGCTCATGGTTAGTGGTTGTAGTTTGTTGATGTGGTTTATAAGTGTTTCTCGTTTTTATATAGATTACACAATTAGGTTGTCCTGTCAATTTTTATAATCATTTCCCTCGAATTAGAGTGTTGTTACAACCTTTTTAATACGAACATATTTTGGAATCAGTAACATCAAGTAAATTTAAAAGTTGTACTACTAGTAATGACTCAGACTGAAGCCATTTAGAAATAATAATACTTGTAAATCAAATAATTCTTTTGGTTTTTTTTTGCGCAAGAAATTCATTATTTGCAAATGTAATGTTAAACTATCTTGTCTGTACAATAATCAAATACCAGTTTACAGACTTAAAATCCGTCAGGTCGTATTGGAACAGAGAAAGGCAGAACAATATTATCTGAATGATTATAAATAAGTATCAATGTTCTGGGCCATATGCGTATGGTCATGACCGTATGCGTATACACTCATATGGTCCGGATATTAAAATACGATGAACATTGCATTATGGATGACCTTTCAACGTGTCATTAACTGATAGTTTCTAATTGATACTTATTTAATCAAATTGTAACCAATTTTCTAGTATAAATGAAATGAATTGAAGTTTATGTTTCTCATTTTCTGATAAATTAAAATTATAGCATTTTTATCATTAACAATTTTTCCTTATAACCAAAAACGGCAAAATGTCCTTAAAATTACCAATTCAGGGCAGCAACCCAACAAAGGGTTGTTCAATCAATCTGAAAATTTCAGAACATATAAATCTTGACCTGAATAACAATGTTATCCCATGTCAGATCTGCTTTAAATCATTTGGTTTCAGAGATATAAAGCCAAAACCTACATTTTAGCCCTATTTTGAATCTTTAGCCATAGCGGCCATCTTGATTGGTTTACCGTGTCACCGGACACATTTTGTAAACAACTAGATACCCCAATGATGATTGTGGCCAAGTTTGGTTAAATTTGACTTAGTAGTTTCAGAGGAGAAGATTTTTGTAAAAGTTTACGGACGACGGACGCCAAGTGATGAGAAAAGCTCACTTGACCTTTCAGGTCAGGTGAGTTAAAAATGAGACGGCAATGCAGTGATTAGGCCAAAATTTATACATTGGTCTATATATGGGCAAAATACTTTTATTAAAGTGACCAAAATGTCAGACTAAACCTAAAGGCAGACATAAAGATTCTTTCTTCTTGAGCAAATTATTGTCAGCCAATCTTTCAAAGAGCAAAGTACTACAACAGAAAATTCCAATCACAATCTAACTCTTTGAAAATTGATACAATGCATATGAAATTTGAAAAATTAGGTTAACAGGAGTATAATTCTTAAAAATTGAATGGCTTTCAGACTTGAATAACCTAATCATTTAGAAAAATAAGATTGCCCATTGTTGAATGTTAGAAAAAAAACTTTACTAAAGAAGTCTACCCAATGGAAATTTCTTATAGTATTTCACTTTCCTTGCCACGATAATTATTTTCCTGAGGTAATGGGAATCATAAATTTTCAAGCCCTGGACATATGTTAGCCAATAAAAAATAAAAGATAGATTTTAACACAAAATCAAAAAGACTTGATTGTATAAGGAAAGATTTTTATTGATGTTCTTCATTTCGGGATCTGGGAATTCTTTTTCGAATTTCGGGATGTCGAGATTTAGATTTCTTTACATTCAGGACCTCGGGATATCATGTTTATAAGGCCGGGATTTCGAGATCAAGACCTCTCCATCCCCCCCCCCCCCCCCCCACACACACACACACTATTTTTAATTTCTTGAATATGTAATATGATATAATTACCCTCAATACACTAAACTAAAAAAAATCATAAGAAAGGACTATTTTATCATGAAAATATTCATATAAAATATTTATTTACAAATAGAACCTAAATAAAAGGGAATTTCAAGGTAAATTACAATGACTAGTATTCCTCCTTTGGCAACTTTCTATAACATTTACCCAAATATCTTTTTGCAACAATTTGTTAACAAAACATCAATAATTTTATATTTTATAGTCTTTTATGTGAGAATTTCTGCGTTTTCGATAAAACCAGATGTAACAAATGACAAAAATTATGCCGATTTTTGCCGATTTTTGTGTTAAATCGACCACCTTATGTACCACAAAATTATTTTTATTCGAAAATATGTCAGTTAGCAGTTTAAATGATTAAAATCTTCTCTTATACCCATGAAAATAACAAAAAAAAATGTTAAGCTTTATCTCATTTTTACCATAAAAGACAATATTAGCCATTTCACCTTGCTATACTAAGATACATATGATGTCACGTTGTTTTCATGGCAACCAGACTATACAATTTTTTCTTTATTGATTTTCTTTTAAATTTCATTGTTAATTTGGACCATTTAAACTTAAAAAAAGCAATCGAAAAAAAATAATCTGGCCAAAATTTTTCATATTTGGTCTATTATTACAGAGAATTGATGTTAATACATGTAATAGTTTAAAAATGTTTTTTGTGATTAATGTATCTATTTGTGTCATTTTGTCTCTTGTGGAGAGTTGTTTCATTGACAATATTACCACATCTTCTTTTTTGTATGTATGGTATATTTTTGGATAAATATGACATATTAACACGGGTGTAGACACGTCGGATCAATCCAAACATACGTAAACCGGTGTGTTCCGTACAGTAGACATGCATGAGGTAAATAGTTTTTATTTTTGCGCAGACATGTTTGATCTAAACAAATATACCTTTATGTATTTATATAATTATATAAAGGAAATTTAGAAAATTTACAGATCTAACATTGTTGGGTTCATGTTTAGACGAGTTATATATATACTCATCTCTTCAGTATAATTGCAGGATGCTAATCTATTTTTAGAAGCATACAATCACTTTTAATAAATATATGCATATGTCTGCCTGTGTGTAGTGACAACTGCAAATTATATCTTGTCCATCGGATTTCTTATGATTAAGAAATACCAGGCCTTAGAATATGTATAAAGTGCCTAGAAAATCAACCTAACGATGTTAGAGTAGATTTGATTCGTAACTTCCTCCCCGGCGCCGGGTCTGGAACCTGTACTTTATTTTCTAACTTCTACGACAACACCGCCTAGCATTGCGCAGAGACCTTATCCCCTCCTCTAACTCTAGCTTATAAAAATAAGCTTTCGTTTCGGGAGGTGTTACCTTCTTGTAGGAATTAAATAAGGATCTCTGATACAATACACGAAGTATTTATTTTTAGTGTACAGAAATGGTCATCTACTCATCTCTTCAGTATAATTGCAGGATGCTAATCTATTTTTAGAAGCATACAATCACTTTTAATAAATATATGTATATGTCTGCCTGTGTGTAGTGACAACTGCAAATTATACCTTGTCCATCGGATTTCTTATGATTAAGAAATACCAGGCCTTAGAATATGTATAAAGTGCCTAGAAAATCAACCTAACGATGTTAGAGTAGATTTGATTCGTAACTTCCTCCCCTATATATATATATATATATATATATATATATATATATATATATATATATATATATATATATATATATATATATACGTCTAAATTTAAAACTACGTTCAAACCTAGGATTGCATTGGGTAAAAACCGCAATTTTTATACGTGTGCATGGAAAACAAATTTCGTTGTAGAATAGTAGAACAACATTTTCCAAAAGACCAAAAAAGTGAAAAAGTATATTTAAACAAAACGCATTTGACTAACAGGTCAAACAACTGATGTTCTTTAACCCTGCTGACTGCCATTGGCGATTGCTAAATACAATATATATATATATATATATATATATGTCGTGTTCTTGTAATTTATGAGATGAAACATACTGCAAACTACAATACATGTATACATGCTACAGAAAATTTGTAAAATCAAGGATTTTGAAAAATGCCTGAATTTGCAGGAATTTTGCGTCATCAATTAACTGATTAATTTCAGTGAATTTGTAAAAAAAAAATCTTTTTTATTTAAAAAAAAATCAGTTTATATGTTGCATTTCGGTGAATATAGACAATGCAATTTCCCATATAAACTCCCTTTGCCGCTAAAGCTGTGATACTTTTACTATGAAGTTTCGTAAAAGACGGTCAAAATATAAGGCTGTGACGCATATTTTCAGCATTTATATGCCCCGAACTTAAAACGTTTGGACATCTACTACAATTCTATTTAACCCCTACTTAAGGTCTTTCTCAGAATTTAATTTCCCTTACTGTCATGTGTTTTTATAAGGGATGCCAACTCGCTGAAGATTCACTAATCGGGTACCCGGTGGATTTACCGAGCGATACTCGAGTACTCGCTCGGTAAAACATAATAGATCAAAACAGAGTTCTACGCTTTTTTGAACATGTATTGTTGTTCGTTGCCCTATGAACGTCAAACTCTCAACATTATTACCTTGGACTAAATAATAGTTCAAGGAATTTGATATTATAAATAAAAGCCCATTTACTCAATTTAATAAGTTTGTTAGCTGTCGGTAATCTAATCAAGTCAGTAATTAATATATATGGACAAATGAATACTCAAGCAACAGTATTTGAAAATCGTATCAATTACATTTGATAATTAACAAAGGGGTGATGATTAGTACTTACTGATGCCCTCCATCATTTTCTGAGGGCCGATATAGGGTGCAACGAATTTTTTTATCAAATTTGTCTTGGACAAGGCGATTTCTCAAATGTGTTAGGTAACTAATAGTCCTGTTATTGGGAATATATGTTCTGGTAGTACAGAGCCAAAGGTTGGGGAATGAATAAGATTAGCTAAAAGTGTAAGCATTGGAAAAGTGCTCTTGGTCATATATATTATTCCTCTGTTTGGAGGAATTTTAAATAACCAATCATTCGAGTATTATTTTGATAATCTATACTCGGTTCTACCGGGCGATACTCGAGTACTCGTTGACATCCATAGTTTTTATCCTGGTAACTTTCCCAAGTTATGTTTCTATAAAATATGAGTATGAGAATATATGGGAACCGGTACGTAAACAAAACAAAACATTTATAAATATAATATATCTCCCTAAATGACGTGTGGAAGGTGAACCAGCTGTATTTACAAAGTGCAACCTAGTTTACAGAAGTTACATTCAACAAGTATAATATCAATGTAATCTTTTATGAGCCTCTTATATACTAAGTGAGCAGTTTGAACAAAACAAACTAACATATTATAGAAATATGGTTCGGGCACATACGTCTTAAAATCGATGGTTTTTAATGTATGAAGAGCATGGTACTTTTTTAACACTAAGTTTTGTATTCTAACTGGAGGTGGCTGAGAATATGAACATCCCGCTAAGCAAAACGGATGCCAAACTTTGGTGAGACTTTGACTATCAGTCGGAGAAAGACCAAAAATAACCCCGGTGTATATTTAAGACAAGTACAACATGGCCTTACTACCAATGATCACACAGAAGAAACACACTAGAACCCAGTGATTCCCTGTGTTTGAGTCCGTAAGCTCTAACTATTAACAATCTCATATCTTTTCTTAAATCTGATTACGTGTTTTCCGTTTGTGATGGATAGGATTTTGTAAAATGTGGATTTTCTTGAAAGAATAGATGTGAACGAAATAAGTGTGACAGTAGTGTAGCACTTAATGTCACACACAATAAAAAACATTATGTCATTTTGACATTATGTAAGTTTTTAAAAAAAAATCACCTATCTAATTAAATCATTTAATTAGTGAAATATTACACTCATTGTTTACTCGGCCAAAATGTAGTAGAAATTAAGAACATGTTGTCAACTTTCTCTAAAATCTAATTTGGCGTATTTTGAGTATACTGTCAACATTTTGCTAGAAAATCACAAGTCACAACATAGATATAACTTTCTAACATGTATATTCCTCGACACGTCGCACTTTGTATCTTAAAAGAATGGAATTAGTATTTTGGGTAAAAAAAGTCACTTACTGGAAGCAATCCTTTAAAACAAGAAAAAACAAACGAATTAAATAATGCAAAAATCAATTAACACGCTAGTTATGACAGACAACAACCACTCAATAACAGGCGTCTTCTTTTTACATAAAGAGTATTGCGGGTGTAGCGCAAACTTTCCTCTAACACCGTGTTAAAGCGAAAAATAACAGCGAAATGTAAATAGCAGTTGGAAAATACATAGCACATTGTATTTGTTCTATAGATTGAACCAAGTTATGACAACACTTTTTTAAACTTTTAAACTATATAAGGTGATGTAATTGTTGTTTGAATGTGAGTTAAATGTTTTTTCAAATGTTCACAATACAGAGGAAGCTCCTGTAGCCTTTCGAATATTAGTAAGGGGTATGTTTCTAGTTGTCTGTTATTAAATTATTTCATTTTGGTGGTGTAATGTAAAATAGACACTTTAAAAGGTCAGACGAAAAATACAGAAAAAAGGCATATATATTACTAAGAATGAAACAAAAAAATCATTTATTTATCAAGTTTGAAAGCACGACGATGCGTGTCTTTGCATTGCTTTATATTTGATTTGCAACAAAATACTAAACTTTATGATTACAACATCAAAAAGAATATCCCATGTTGAAATAACGTAGACAATAAATCTATTGAAATTCGAAGTATTTTCAAAGGAGCTTCAGAATACCTTTATGAAAACAATAAGATTTAAAATATTCAAGTACTTGAGACGGATTGTTACAGGTGGTTCCTTTTCTACATTATATATTTTGTTTTATCAATCAGCGTCTAATCATAACAGTCAAATAAAAGGGAATAATTTTAAACGCATTTCCAATAGTTTCTTCTTCGGAACTCCTCATGCCTTAACTCATCCGCATCCAATCAAAACAAAGAAGTTCTATATTGATTATGTATCTTAAGTTGGAAATATTGTCCAATAATATAGTGAAAAACGCATTTGTGATGATGTGCAAATATCTTGTAGGATTGCTGTTTCCATTCATCTGCTTTGGTAATGTTTTTTTAAATTATTTCATTGATGTACATTCATATTGTAGGATAACAGTATTTTACATTTTTAAGTTGTATTATCTACGTTATAATTCTATCAACCTTTCATCAGTGCGGCCGATAGTGTTTTCAACAATTCAACACGATTCAAGGCAACGAGTTTTGTCAGATTCAATATATACAGTACATTTGATATTTTTTGTTTTGGTATGCACAAAAGAAATTCTTATATGTATTTTGCATGAAATAAAGAGAATAAAAAGTGTCCAATCTTATATAATGTGTATTTAAAATCCATGAGTGTTACCGAAATAAAACAAGGAATATTGCAAACTTAAATCATTAGTGCTTTTGCTTATCATATGAATACAAACACTTACGACTTATTTGGGTTGTTCTGTGCCATGCCGTTTTTGAATCATAACGCGAACAATCAGTTTCTGTACCCGATAAGTTTTTACAATAGTCATTTTCGGGGCCCTTTTTATCTTTCTTTTCGATGTGACCAAAGGCTCAGTGATTAAAGCCGTTCTTTGACCTTTAATGGTTTACTTTTACAAATTGTGACTTTAAAGGAGAGTTTTCGTATTGGCATTACTACGACATCTTCTTTTTTTCGAAAAATGAAAAATTGACGACCAATTAACTATGAATTTATTTCACAACAGAGCATTTTTTCCAAAGGTCACAGTAGCATAAGGAAGTACTTTGTAGTTCAAACAACACAACAAATGATGATTATGTATTTTATAACTGTTAATCAAATTATAAATACCTAACGCCTACACTCATACGTTTAGATAATAATTTAGATATTGCTTATTGAATAGAAAATGATAAATATATGTATGACGTCTTTAAATGCAAATTTTAACAAAAACTTGATGAAATTACAATTTTGTCCCAAAATATTCAGACGACAATCCTGTTTTACGCAAAATGTTTTTGGTCCTACTAGATAACTCATTCAATCCAGAATCTCCCAAACCTCTGGATACCGTCATTTCTATTAGTAGATAATGGAATTGTTATGTGTACTGGATTTAAGTACATATAGATCAGAGTTTAAATTCCTACTAGCAAATATTGAAATTGTAATTGTAAGAAGAGGATTCTGTATCCAATTGAATCATATTTTCAATGTGTATAACTTTTTTTATCAATGTGAATATACGTCTATATGCATGTTTATTTTATTTTAGTGTTTGCTGATGTAAATATTGCTTTAAAGAAACCTACAAAGCTTTCTTCTACTTACGATCCTACAATTACCGGGGGAACATATTATCTCTGTTGTAACTCTACCTATGCAGTTGATGGAGACAAGTCAAATTTGGCGTATGATCAAGGCGATTTTTTGTGTGCGAATTCAGCCACAGTAGATAATCAGCAGTCATGGTGGGCAGTCGACTTACAAAATGTTTATACTATAGAGGGGATATATATTTTTGGACGGACAACTTATGGTCGTAAGTGTGACTTCTTTCAGGTTTTTTAATAATTTTACAGAATGACTTTCAACTTTTTATCAAGTTAAGCGATATCAACCAGACGTAATTTAATTGGTTTAAAATTTGAACAAGAAAATTATGTGTACAGTTTATAGCATGTATATTCAAAAGTGATAGCCTAATGTGCATTTTAAATATGAACAAACCCAAATACTTACCTTACTATGTAGATACTTGTATTAGGGAACCTTGAAACTAACTTTCCGTAGAGGATAAATATATCAACTTACCAAATACTTATTTTGCTTATAAAAAATACTAACCATACTAAGTGAATACTTGAAACAAAGAATGAAATATTAACTTTACTTAGTTGATACTTGTCTCAACAAAACACATACTTACCTAACATAGTAAGTAATTGTCTCAACGAAGCAAATACTAATCTTTATCTGAACTTACCGCAAAGAACTTAACACCTGCCTCGGGTGTGTCTATTCTGTGTTGGTCATTCACTATGTATTCGTGTTTGTTTTATGTAATGAGTTAATACTTCAGTTTCATTATGTATATCTGTTATATTCATTTGATAAAATTTACTGTTTGCAATAGCATTATTTGTTCTAAATAATAAGGATGTTCTTATCCCAAGCATAAAAACTTAACCGTATTTGACACAACCTTTTTCAACTTTTGATCTTCAGTGCTGTACAATTTTGTACTTTTTTTCGCTTTCGATCTTTTATATCTGGGCGTCACTGGTGAGTCTTGTGTGGACGAGGCGCGTTTTGGGCGTATTAAATTTTTAATCTGATGCTTTTTGTTATTCATTTAATCATGTGTTTCTTTGTCTAATACTTTTTCCTATTTATTTGTATTGTAGTCCTGTAATATTATGTTGTCATTGCTATGTTATATTTAACATTGCCATTAAAGTGCGAGGTTTGGCATGCCACAAAACCAGGTTCAACCCACCATTTTTTCCTTTAAAAATGTCCTGTACCAAGTCAGGAATATGGCCATTGTTATATTATAGTTCGTTTCTGTGTGTGTTACAATTTAACGTTGCGTCGTTTGTTTTCTCTTATTTTTTAGTGTAAATTGACATTGCGATAAGACGTGTCACGGTACTTGTCTATCCCAAATTCATGTATTTGGTTTTGATGTTATATTTGTTATTCTCGTGGGATTTTGTCTGATGCTTGGTCTGTTTCTGTTTGTGTTAGTTACATTGTAGTGTTGTGTCGTTGTTCTCCTCTTATATTTATGCGTTTCCCTCAGTTTTAGTTTGTTACCCTGATTTTGTTTTTTGTCCATGGATTTATGAGTTTGAACAGCGGTATACTACTGATGCCTTTATTTATGTAATGATTTTTTGTCTCTAATAACCAAACGCTTGCCTTATTTAGTGCATTATTGTCTCTACGAACCATACGCTTGCCTTATTTAGTGGATTATTGTCTCTACGAACCAAACACTTGCCTTTTTTAGTAGATGCTCATCTTTACGAACCAAACACTTGCCTTATTAAGTGGATTCTTGTGTCTACGAACCAAACACTTGTCTTCTTTATTAGATTCCTATCTCTACGAACCAAAAACATTTGCCTCAGTTAGTAGATTATTATATCTACGAACCAAACACTTATCCTATTTCGTGAATTCTTGTCTCTACAAACTAAATACTTTCCTTATTTAGTAGATTCTTATCTCTACGAAACAAAACACTTGCCTAATTTAGTAGATTATTATCTCTGCGAACCAAACACTTGCCTTATTCAGTGGATCCGTGTCTCTACAAACCAAACACTTGCCTTATTCACTGGATTCGTGTCTCTACGAACCAAACACATGCCTTATTTAGTAGATTCCTATCTCTACAAACCAAAACACTTGCCTTATTTAGTAGATTATTATCTCTACGAACCAAACACTTGCCTTATTCAGTGAATTCCTGTATCTACGAACCAAACACTTGTCTAATTTAGTAGATTCTTATCTCTACGAACCAAACACTAGCCTTATTTAGTAGATTCTTATATCTACGAACCAAACACTTGCCTTATTCAGTGGATTCGTGTATCTACGAACCAAACACTTGCCTAATTAAGTAGATTATTATCTCTGCGAACCAAACACTTGCCTTATTCAGTGGATTCATGTATCTCTACGAACCAAAAACATGCCTTATTTAGTAGATTCCTATCTCTACAAACCAAAACACTTGCCTTATTTAGTAGATTCTTATCTCTACGAAACAAACACTTGCCTTATTCAGTGGATTCATGTCTCTACGAACCAAACACATGCCTTATTTAGTAGATTCCTATCTCTACAAACCAAAACACTAGCCTTATTTAGTAGATTCTTATCTTTACGAACCAAACTTGCCTTATTCAGAAGATTCTTATCTCTACGAACCAAATACTTGCCTTATTCAGTGGATTTGTGTCTCTACGAACCAAAAACTTGCCTTATTCATTGGATTCATGTATCTCTACGAACCAAAAACATGCCTTATTAAGTAGATTATTATCCCTACGAACCAAAACTTGCCTTATTCACTGGATTCATGTCTCTACAAACCAAACACTTGCCTGATTCAGTGGATTCATGTCTCTACGAACAAAACACTTGCCTTATTTCGTAGATTCCTATCTCTACAAACCAAACACATGCCTTATTTAGTAGATTCTTATCTCTACGAACCAAACACTTGCCTTATTCAGTGGATTCATTTCTCTACGAACCAAACTCATGCCTTATTTAGTAGATTCTTATCTCTACAAACCAAAACACTTGCCTTATTTAGCAGATTCTTATCTCTACGAACCAAACACTTGCCTTATTCATTGGATTCATGTATCTCTACGAACCAAAAACATGCCTTATTCAGTCGATTCATTTCTCTACGAACCAAACTCATGCCTTATTTAGTAGATTCTTATCTCTACGAACCAAACACTTGCCTGATTCAGTGGATTCATGTCTCTACGAACCAAACACTTGCCTTATTTAGTAGATTCCTATCTCTACAAACCAAACACATGCCTTATTTAGTAGATTCCTATCTCTACGAACCAAACACTTGCCTTATTCAGTGGATTCATATCTCTACGAACCAAACTCATGCCTTATTTAGTAGATTCTTATCTCTACAAACCAAAACACTTGCCTTATTTAGTAGATTCTTATCTCTACGAACCAAACACTTGCCTTATTCAGTGGATTCATGTCTCTACGAACCAAACACTTGCCTTATTTAGTAGATTCCTATCTCTACAAACCAAAAGACTTGCTTTATTTAGTAGATTCTTATCTTTACGAACCAAACTTGCCTTATTCAGTAGATTCTTATCTCTACGAACCAAACATTTGCCTTATTCAGTAGATTCTTATCTCTACAAACCAAACACTTGCCTTATTCAGTGGATTCGTGTCTCTACGAACCAAACACATGCCTTATTAAGTAGATTCTTATCTCTACGAACCAAAACTTGCCTTATTCACTGGATTCATGTCTCTACAAACCAAACACTTGCCTTATTTAGTAGATTCCTATCTCTACAAACCAAACACATGCCTTATTTAGTAGATTCTTATTTCTACGAACCAAACACTTGCCTTATTCAGTGGATTCATTTCTCTACGAACCAAACTCATGCCTTATTTAGTACATTCTTATCTCTACAAACCAAAACACTTGCCTTATTTAGTAGATTCATGTCTCTGTGAACCAAACAATTGCCTTTTTTAGTAGATTCTTATCTCTACGAACCAAACACTTGTCTAATTAAGTAGATTCTTATCTCTACGAACCAAACACTTGCCTTATTCAGTGGATTCATGTCTCTACGAACCAAACACTTGCCTAATTTAGTAGATTTATGTTTCTACAAACAAAACACTTGCCTTATTCAGTGTATTTGTGTCTCTACGAACCAAACAATTGCCTTTTTTAGTAGATTATTATCTCTGTGAACCAAACAATTGCCTTATCTAGTAGATTCTTATCTCTACGAACCAAACACTTGCCTTATTTAGTAGATTCTTATCTCTACGAACCAAACACTTGCCTTATTCAGTGGATTCGTGTATCTACGAACCAAACACTTGCCTAATTAAGTAGATTTATGTCTCAACAAACAAACCACTTACCTTATTCAGTGAGTTTATGTCTCTACGAACCAAACACTTGCCTTATTCAGTGTATTCGTGTCTCTACGAACCAAACACTTGCCTAATTTAGTGGATTATAATCTCTATGAACCAAACAGTTGCCTTATTTAGTAGATTCGTGTCTCTACGAACCAAACACTTGCCTAATTTAGTAGATTATTATCTCTGCGAACCAAACACTTGCCTTATTCAGTGGATTCGTGTCTCTACGAACCAAACACTTGCCTTATTCATTGGATTCATGTATCTCTACGAACCAAAAACATGCCTTATTTAGTAGATTCCTATCTATACAAACCAAAACACTTGCCGTATTTAGTAGATTCTTATCTCTACGAACAAAACACTTGCCTTATTTAGTAGATTCTTATCTTTACGAACCAAACTTGCCTTATTCAGTAGATTCTTATCTCTACGAACCAAAAACTTGCCTTATTCAGTAGATTCTTATCTCTACAAACCAAACACTTGCCTTATTCAGTGGATTTATGTCTCTACAAACCAAACACTTGCCTTATTCGGTGGATTTGTGTCTCTACAAACCAAACACTTGCCTAATTTAGTGGATTACTATCTCTACGAACCAAACAGTTGCCTTATTTAGTAGATTCGTGTCTCTACGAACCAAACACTTGCCTAATTTAGTGGATTTATATCTCTACGAACTAAAACACTTGCCTTATTTAGTAGATTCCTATCTCTACAAACCAAAACACTTGCCTAATTTAGTAGATTATTATCTCTGCGAACTAAACACTTGCCTGATTCAGTGGATTCGTCTTTCTACGAACCAAACACTTGCCTTATCCAGTGGATTCATGTATCTCTACGAACCAAACCACTTGCCTTATTTAGTAGATTCTTATCTCTACGAACCAAACACTTGCCTTATTCAGTGGATTCGTGTATCTACGAACCAAACACTTGCCTTATTAGGTAGATTTATGTCTCAACAAACAAAACACTTGCCTTATTCAGTAAATTTGTGTCTCTACGAACCAAACACTTGCCTTATTCAGTGGATTTGTGTCTCTACGAACCAAACTCATGCCTTATTAAGTAGATTCTTATTTCTACGAACCAAAACTTGCCTTATTCACTGGATTCATGTCTCTACAAACCAAACACTTGCCTGATTCAGTGAATTCATGTCTCTACGAACCAAACACTTGCCTTATTTAGTAGATTCCTATCTCTACAAACCAAAACACTTGCCTTATTTAGTAGATTCTTATCTCTACGAACCAAACACTTGCCTTATTCATTGGATTTGTGTATCTTATAACCAAACACTTGCCTAATTTAGTAGATTTATGTTTCTACAAACAAAACACTTGCCTTATTCAGTGTATTCGTATCTCTACGAACCAAACAATTGCCTTTTTTAGTAGATTATTATCTCTGTGAACCAAACAATTGCCTTATTTAGTAGATTCTTATCTCTACGAACCAAACACTTGCCTTATTCAGTGGATTCATGTCTCTACGAACAAAACTCATGCCTTATTTAGTAGATTCCTATCTCTACAAACCAAAACACTTGCCTTATTTAGTAGATTCTTATCTCTACAAACCAAAACACTTGTCCAATTAAGTAGATTCTTATCTCTACGAACCAAACACTTGCCTTATTCAATGGGTTCATGTCTCTACGAACCAAACTCATGCCTTATTTAGTAGATTCCTATCTCAACAAACAAAACACTTGCCTTATTCAGTAAATTTGTGTCTCTACGAACCAAACACTTGCCTTATTCAGTGGATTTGTGTCTCTACGAACCAAACTCATGCCTTATTAAGTAGATTCTTATTTCTACGAACCAAAACTTGCCTTATTCACTGGATTCATGTCTCTACAAACCAAACACTTGCCTGATTCAGTGAATTCATGTCTCTACGAACCAAACACTTGCCTTATTTAGTAGATTCCTATCTCTACAAACCAAAACACTTGCCTTATTTAGTAGATTCTTATCTCTACGAACCAAACACTTGCCTTATTCATTGGATTTGTGTATCTTATAACCAAACACTTGCCTAATTTAGTAGATTTATGTTTCTACAAACAAAACACTTGCCTTATTCAGTGTATTCGTATCTCTACGAACCAAACAATTGCCTTTTTTAGTAGATTATTATCTCTGTGAACCAAACAATTGCCTTATTTAGTAGATTCTTATCTCTACGAACCAAACACTTGCCTTATTCAGTGGATTCATGTCTCTACGAACAAAACTCATGCCTTATTTAGTAGATTCCTATCTCTACAAACCAAAACACTTGCCTTATTTAGTAGATTCTTATCTCTACAAACCAAAACACTTGTCCAATTAAGTAGATTCTTATCTCTACGAACCAAACACTTGCCTTATTCAATGGGTTCATGTCTCTACGAACCAAACTCATGCCTTATTTAGTAGATTCCTATCTCTACAAACCAAAACACTTGCCTTATTTAGTAGATTCTTATCTCTACGAACCAAACACTTGCCTTATTTAGTAGATTCCTATCTCTACAAACCAAAACACTTGCCTTATTTAGTAGATTTATGTTTCTACAAACAAAACACTTGCCTTATTCAGTGGATTTTTGTCTCTACAAACCAATTAATTACCTCAATTAGTCATTACTACCTCGATACTCTTCATCGATCAAATATTTACATAACTTGCAGATACTTGTCTCAGCGAACCATAATCCTTTCTAGATTAGTGGGTTATACTCTTAACGAATCAAATGCTTACCTTACTTAGACGGTACTCGTCTTTACACACTATACACTTACCATTATTATTTGGTATTGGTGTCAATTAATTTAGTTATAACATTACTTTATATATGAGTGTCTCAACGAGACAAATATTTGCCTTATTTTGTAGATATTTCTTCTTTAGGAACCATTAATCTTGTATCAACAAACTAAACACTAACAAATATTTGTAGATACATGTCAAATCAGAAAACATCTACATGTAATATAATAACTCCATATTAAATATGAGCTTACTCTAATACTATCATATTTTTCAGTTGAACAACTGGCCAATTTTGATGTTTACGTTATCATGCCATCATGTTCGTGTAATAGGTGGGTCAATTTAGATGAAGGAGATGTATTTCACTGTCACTATCAGGCCACAGCAAACCCGAGAGTAAATATAACGTGCCCCCCTAACACAAGAGGGGGGTTTGTCCGGATTAAACGTAGAGATACAGAACACCTTGCAATATGTGAAGTAGAGGTCTATAGTGATACCATTAACAGCCTCAATAAATCAGGTAATCAGAAAAAGCCAATCTTCAATATCTCGGAAATTTATTATACATTTTTAACGAACATCAAGGAAAAAAATCAAAGAATGGTCTGCAGAATTTGGATTATTGAATCCTTTAAGATGACATGCTCTTTATAAGAAATTGATGTAATTAAACGTTAAAATCTACTATGGACATGATGGATCATTTTTCCAAACAGATATATAAAATGTATCCTTTCTATTGCAGTTGAATTAAGCATAAATCCTCCAGTGAATCAAACTGAAAGCTCTATTGATAAATAACCCCATCATAGATACCAGGATTAAAATTTCATTTTTGCGCCAGACACAGAATTCGTCTACAAAAGACTCATCAGTGTCACTCGAATCAGATGCATATTATGGATTATTCGACAGATGCATGTCAAACATTTACAGATTATGTTATACATTTACAGGTTCAAATTCAACATTTAAAGATTCATATCATACATTTACAACTATACATTATACATTCCCAGATCACCGTACTGCAATGTACAATCATGGCTAATCCAAAATATGCATCACAAGTTGGTTAAAAGCTTTAAATACAATTCTTGCATAATCACTAACTTATATGTTTCAAAGTCGTTAACAAAAATCTTGGTAAATATAAATCCGAAATATGACATACCCTGTAAGTGTCTGATATTCAGACGGACGTAGTGTATCCTTTGTCAGGGGGAGAACATTCACTATGTAACTGAAGGCTATGAAATCCCTTGCAGGTCTCTGATATCAAAACATGCGTATTCTTTATTTAAACAATGATTTTCTTTTTTCTATTTAAGATTCTTCAAGGATTGATACTGCCTATGCATGCGGATATATCGGGTACAGGTACGGAGGTCCTGTCATAGTAACATCTGTAGCGGACAGTAACATTCACTGTACAATAATATGCTTCACAACAACAGCCTGTACTGCTGCAGAGTATGACAAGAACACACATGTCTGTACACTGAAAGGTGAATGTATGATAGGAACTCAGTCATTTCTATTACCAGACAACGACAAAGATGTATTTTTCATTCAATAGAACATTGGGAAGTGACTAATTCTATATCCTCTTTGAAGTGATAAAATTCAAGCAAAGACACGTTTTTTAACTTTAGTATCTTATTACACCTATTTTAACAGTATTAATAATAGAACACAAAAGACATTTTCTACAGAAATATCTGAGAAAGGATTTTTAACTTTTTACAGATATCATGTGACACATGTGATAATGGATGCTTATCTTTGTCAATCAAATGATTTTGTTGGAGAACAATGGGTGATTGAAAACTATGTATCCTCATACCATTTTTTACAAAAATGATTTTGATTTAATATAACGCTTAGTAGTATATGATTTAGCCTGTGTTGAAAATGTATCTCCATGCCTATAGTTATATTAAGTTGCGTTTTTTATACTGTTAGAATAAAACCTGTTTGCTTCATTTTATTGCTCGAACTAGTGGATATAATGTAAACAAAAAAGGAGAGTCACAAACATACTGAACTCCGATCACAATAGAAAAATGAAGGTCGCTAATCAAATGGCAAAATCAAAAGCTCAAACACATCAAACGAATGGATAACAACTGTCATATTCCGGAATTGGTACAGGCATTTTCTTTTGAAGAAAATGGGGGGTTGAACCTTGTTTTATAGCTAGATTGTCACCAGCGGATATTGTATATTATGTACTAAAATATGAAGAACAAAGGAAATGCGGTATGATGGCCTATTAAAAAACTCTCCAAAACAGATTTAAGAAGTAAATCATTATAATTCGATCAAAATCCTCACAATGGTCGACTCGTTTGTTTTTACGACTCAAAAGTAAAAAATCATACTAAAAAAATCTTAACCATGTTTACAGGAAAAGTCCTCAAGGTAAATAAATACACTTGATAACAAATAGAAAGGACACAGGTACGAACAATACAATTTTTTATAGTATTTAGATAAGAATTCATGCAGTTACTGTTGCCAACATCCAAGAGAGATACTTTCCTTAAACAAATAATTTCCGTTCTCCATTACTGTATACCATACAACAAAATTAATATGTTGATTTACCTGTGTACATTATTCCATGTGGCGGCATTTTGTTTTAAGTTATTGTTGTTTATCTGAAACATCTGACCCCTTGTTTTATTGATTTCGTATTCAAGTTGCGTTATAGATTAAATTCATTCGTTCAGTGTGTATCCACCTGTTTGTTTTAGTATGTCTTTTGATTCAGTTAAGCCATTTCATTTTTGCTATTATTGGAGATAACTTGTGAACAAATGAAGAAGTTGAAATGGCTATTCACCTATTTAATTGATAGCCTAGGGTTATTCATCACTGGGTGTAAATTTGACAATCTAATCATAATTGTAGCTTCCAACTGCTCCCGCTCCGATAAGATGCATGACATATCAGAAGGGAACGTTTCAAGGATTTAATTTGAATTAGATTGTAAATGTGCAGGGTTATCTGTCCTGTCTTGCATTTCAATGAAAATTAACTGAATTATTCCATGTCTAATGATAACGATCAACCCAATAGAATTGTTAAACATCAATCAGTTGTTTCATTTGAATGAACCTGTCCTTAGTCAGGAACCTCATGGTCAGTGGTTGTAGTTTGGTGATGTTGTTTATACTAGTAAGTGTTTCTCGTTTTTTATATAGATAAGACAATTGATTTTCCTGTTTAAATGGTTTTACACTAGTCATTCTTGGGCCCTTAATTGCTTAATATACGGTGTGAGCAAAGGCCGTACTTTGACCTATAATGGTTTCATTTATCCAAATTGTGGTTTGGAAGGGGAGTTGTGTCATTGGCACCCCTATCACACCTCCAATTATATAAAAGTATACCTCTTTTTCAAGTTCATTGGGACGTATTCCGTCAACCTAGTCACCGAACATATATTCAGTGACAGAACAGCATCTACTTGTATTCAGAAGATAGTAACGCCGAAGGATAATACTGGATTTTCAATAATAAAACCAGTCATATAAATGTAACTTATATCAAATGTGTTGTCAATAGAAATAAAAAAATTGTCAATTTCGGTAATCATTTTCCTCGAATCAGAGTGTTGTTACAACTTTCTTAATATGACCATATTTTGGAATCAGGAAATTAATGATTTACAAATTTAATGTTAGAATATCTTGTCTGTACAATCAACAAATACCAGTTTACAGACAAAAAAATCAGTCAGGTCGTATTAGTACATAGAAAGGAAGAAAAATATTATCTGAATGAGTATAAATAAGTATCAATGTTTGGACCATATGAGTATTTGGACCATACGAGTATTTGAACCATAGGCGTATGGTCATGATCGTATGCGTATTTACTCATATGGTTCAGGTATTTAATATGATGAGCATTGCATTAGGGATGACCTTTCAATGTGTCATAAATTGATAGTTTCTAATTGTTACTTATTTAATCAAATTTTAACCAATTTTCCAATATAAACATGATAAATGAAATGAAATGAAAGTTTCTGGCAAATTTAAATTATAGCATTTTTTCATTAATGATTTTTCCTTACGAAACACAAAATGTTGGCATCGACTTTGGAATAGAGCTTTTACTTATACACACGAATTCAATTGTTTAACTGACATGAAATTTGTGCATTGCACCTTTGTATCTCCGTTAATCTCCCTTTTTTATTTTCTCTCTGGTGAGTTAGAATTTCTTAAATATTTCAAATATTAACAAGGAATATGCAAAAGTTTCATTTCCTTAATGGATACTTTATCTTCATTTATTGTTCGGTATACGATATATAGCCATGTCACGAAGATCTTCGGCAAAACGTCTAATTAAAGTCCTCAACACCATTTGTACAACAATATAATTAGACGTGAAGAAAATTTGTTATGATATATGCACATCCTGTCTCTGATATATTCTAAAGATAATTAATCACAATTCTGCAGTAATGTCAAGATTTTTACGCTTTCAGTTTGTAATTCAAATGTTCAACCGAAATATCGACTACACAATCCTTGGTACCTTAAAAATTAACTTAAGCTTAGACAGCTGTCGTTCTGTTATTGTCGAAGTGACCATTTTTCAGGTTAATTCAAAATGAAATGTCAGACATCAGATCCGATGAAAATGGTTGCGGGAAAGTATGACCACTTTTTGATTAACAATTTAAAAATAAACTCAGAAATTCCAGGTTACACGTTTGTACGTCAGATGCACGTTTCATTTGCACAAGACTCATTATTGAGGGTCGAATCAAAAAGTTAAAAACGTCAAATTTTGTACAAAGTTGAAGAGCATTGAGGGCTCAATTTCAAAAGGTTTTTAAAAAAAAATCTAATGTGATCTCTTCGTGAGAAACAAATCCTTAGTTTTACGATCAAAAATTTAAAGGTGAAATGCAAAGGTTTTTAAAATTTTTGTTTGTTCTATATTTTAATCAATTGATTGAAATAAATACTAAAAAAAATATTGGAAGTGATTTGTGTGTCCTCGTATTACTGATAAAACTGGTAAGTTTTTGTTGACTCGGAAAAGTGCAACATGATTATCTCCCTTTGTTTGGAATCCTTGTGACGTCATCTGTGTCCATCCATTCGGAATATAAACAAACAGTGAAACACGTGGAAACAATTACAAAACTATTAAGTTAACTATGGATTATCGATTCACAGACGATGAACGTGAACAAGAGGACATTCCTGAAGTTAACTTAGCGATGTCAGTACAACCGTACATGTATGAACCCGTAATTCAGAGGATTACGGGTGCTGAATCGTATGAACTTGATGTCACTGATGATGAAAAATCCGACAGTTCTTCATCCGACGTAGAAGATGGAAGTGAAAAATTAGATATGTCAACAGCCCGGCGGCTTCAAAATATATCATGGTACGTAAATTGTTTATTGAAGAATACAGACGCATTTCCTAATCATAATATAATAATAAGTAGGTAGGCCAACACAGTATACATTGCAACCTTTCTTCTTCTATTCACTTTTTGTATATTCTATCCGATGATTATATATTGTTAGCTGTTTATAGCAAGGGGTAAGGGAACAAGGGTAGGGACAGAGAGCAGTGGATATTGAATTTTAAGTACGTACAGGTTTAGGGAAGAGGGAATTTGGGGATGGACAGGAGTCCCTTAATTGTTATTTCCTGTCCATCCCCTCTTACATGTAGGAAAACATGGTGAACAGGTAACAATTGGCAAAGGGTCGAGTGTAAACAATGTATCTTGTTGGGTTAATTGAATGCAAAATTTAAAGAAGGCCTAAAATGGAAATTCTCTTCACTGAGGAACCCTCAGAGGAACCTCTCTATATATATATGTCATAATATTTTGAAGTATCAGAAAATATATAGTGGTACATGTAATACTAAAATAAATGAAATTGTACAGTGAACATGTGTATTATTATCGTGTAAAATGTACCTGTATAAATATATGTGTGTGTGGGGGTGTGGGTGTAGACTTTGAATTTTTGAGTTCAACATCTCTTCTAAAAATATTTGTTTAATCAGTTTTTATTTTGAACAAATTTTACAACATCATAGTACTTGTTAATGTTGGTGTGATCATTGACATACAATATACATGTACACACATGTATATTTTAATAGGTTTGGGCCCTGAGGGCAGGTGTTAGGTCGGAAGTTTTAATAAATTTAAAGTTGTGGTTTATTTTATATATATATATATGTTTTTTTTTTATCTAGTATTACAGTCATGACAGTGGCTGACTTTAAGGGTTAAAAAATGTAATTTTGAATTTCCTTCTCAATTAATCATTGTTGGTTGATCATGATTTCTAAAGAGAATTACTGCAGTACAAAATAATGTACTCTTGATTAAATTAAGAACATATTTGCTTGAACAGATGGATTCTCTGTAAAAAAACACCAACTCATGATTATCAAGTTGTTAATGAAAAATCATGGCTTTATATGTACTTGTAATCAATTGCATTTTATTACATACATGTACCTAAGATACATGTAAAATTATAATGGAATTTGGGAATATGTACAGTACATTGTATTTCCCATAAAACCCAAGTTGATTGTTTGTTTAGCACTTACAGAGTTAATTACAGTGGTGGATCTAGAAATTTTCATAAGTAGGGGCCCACTGACTACCTAAGAGAGGGCCCGCTCCAGTCATGCTTCAGTGATTCCCTGTATAATCAACGAAATTTTTCCACGATTGCTTCTGATATACATATATTTCATCTATTAAGAAACCCTTAAAACCATACTGTCTTGTACATGTTGTATATATAGAACATGCTATATACATGTGACAATTCTGCCTTCAGTCAATACTTGTACCTAATATAATTGTACAACTCCATGATTTTAGAGTATATTGTAAAATTCATATTTTGTTATCTTCTATTATGTATAGGTGCAAGTGTCAGAATTGTTCCTTAATGCCCACTGTACAAGAGTCCAAGTGCTGTCAAGAGACTAACATTGTAGATGGAGATGGAAAAATTGAGGAGGCTGTCATCACATGTATTACTCACCATGAGGGATTTGTGGCAAACTGTCTAAACATTTATGTCTTGGAAACATCATATTATGAACACCTACAAGAAAATGGTCCATTTGATCCAAACAAAATGATTCATGAGTAAGTATACTGTCACATGGCTACCGGTAATGCAAGTGGAAAATTACCCTTCATTATACACTAACATGTATCATTTGTACTTTATTTTTAGATTTGCTAACACAAATCAGTCAATAATGGAATTACCATATGCCTGTACATGTATGAAATCTAGTTTTTGTGGAGCTTGCGACTTCTGTGGCAGAAAGCTTGACATAAGGATAGTGATCCTGAGGCGGGGTGATAAGCTAACTTCTTAAAAATAAAAGCTTTATATTTCAGAAGGTGGAAGACCAGGATGCTTCATACTTTGTATTCAGATGTGTCATGATGTTAAGTTTCTGTCTGTCATACATGTATGTCAATTATCAACGACCTCATTTTCATTGTTCAGTGACGACTTAAAAAAAGTTTGTTTTTTTTGTAATGTTAAAAAAATCTTTCTTATTGATTAGGATATACTGTTTTTGTTATGTGCGTACCTTGCAAGGTCCTCATGCCTGTCAGATGTGAGACAACTTTCACTTCACCTCAACCTCATTTCATTGATCAGTGAACAAGGTTAATTAAGTTTTGGTGGTAAAGTCCATATCTCAGATACTTCATGTATAAACAATAGGTAAAGTATATTTGGTGTATGAAAGGACTGTAAGGTGAACATGTCTAGCTTGCAATAGTCATCTGACCTTGACCTCAATTTCATGGATTAATGGTCAAAGTTAATTGTTTGAGTTTTTGTCTTTTTTTTCTAATACTATATATGCAATAGATCAACTATATTTGGTATATAGAAATATTTAATGCCAGTTGCACAGGTTTTATTTGACATTAACCTCATTTTCACAGTTCATTGCTCAGTGTAAAGTTTTTGTGTTTTGGTATGTTTTTTTCTTAAACTATAAGCAATAGGTCAACTATATTTGTTATATTTGTTGTATGGAAGACTTTTTAGCTGTATATGTTTGACTGGTATGGTTCATTTGACCTTGACCTCATATTTATGGTTCAGTGGTTAATGTTAAGTTTATGTGACAGTTGATAAAAGCTTTATATTAAGAACTATCAAAATTATATCAATGATAAGAAAAGAAGGCGAGACATTTCAGTGTGTGCAGTCTTATTTGTTCTTGGGAGCTATAGCTAGAGTTAATATATTACAGATTCCAGAAAGAATTTTTTACTATATTTTAAAATCCTCAACAAGGTTCAAAAGAATAAATAAACATTAATAGGATTTTTTCAAGAAAATTAATTATGGTTATACACTAAGTCATCTTGGGGGCCCTTAAAAGCTTGCTGTCAGTGTGAGCACGGGTCCATGTTGGAAGACCGTACTTTGACTTTCAATAGTTTATTTACTACAAATTGTGACTTGGATGGAGAATTGTCTCATTTGCACTCATACCGCACCTCCTTGTTTCCTTGAATAAAAAAGATGAGCCATCATCATGTGTGTAAGAATATATATTGTGGACAGCAACACAACAACAAAAATAACTAAGACAGTAATACATCATTTTTAAAAATAGTACTGAATACTTTCTTGTTTTCAGAAATTACAGATATTTGGCATATAGAAGGTTTACCAGGTGGATTTACCATGTACTAGGAAAACACAGAAGAATTGTTTTGCCATCATGTGTTGTTGGCAAAATAAGGGAACAGTTCCCAGCTGAACAATATACAGGCTTCAAATACCCAAAATGACTACACATATTATATTACTATGATAATAAAATCTTTATCACATTTATTCATTATTAAATCTATTGACATACTGTTGAATCACATTCTCCTTTTCTTGTCTGTTTGCCTGATCTGCTAAGGGTGGTGGCACAACCAGACTTTTGTCAACTGCTGCTATATCTAAGGCACTCTTGTAAGATGGATATGTTTCTCAATATAGCAGCAGCTCTTCCATCAGTTTATCAACATAACCTTAAATATAAAATTGTAAATAAACTAATCATGCTAATGTACATAGGAACAAAAAAACTTGAATCGTTCAGAATGTCCATCATAGCTGATACTGTCCATCATAGCTGATACTAGTAATTATGGAGAACTTTCAATTTATTCTTTTTTTAAATGCAGAGCATTGTCTTATATATATACATATATATATATATATATATATATATATCAGTCTAAAGATTTGCACAACGGTACTGATATAAGATGTTATAATACGAAAATGTTGTTATTAAATCGTGCTGACAAATATTTCGGCTCAACAAATGGCCTTCTTCAAGTGTCACAAGTTTTAACAATACTGATACATAATGTATAAGGTGTAAAAATAGATCAGTAATAATACAGGTAAGTTTTGGTCGATTGATTTTTAATCCAAAAGCCTGAATATCATAATATAAACAAAACACTATAAATCAATATACGTGACTGTGTATATTAACAATAAAAATGAGTAAAAAAACAAAAACGCTAGTATTTCTTATTGATGCCGTTTGGATGATGTACATTAAGTTCCTTTATCCAAAAGCTTTCCCGAACCTGTCGCTGGGCATCGGTCCAGTGAATATTCTGTTCAATCACTAGAATTTTCATGCGGTTAAAGTCATCAGGTTTGTGACCCGACTGTCTGAAGTGCTGAGAAACTGGGAGAAGTGGCTTCTTAGAGATATCACTCCTATGGCCATTTAGGCGTTTGTGGAAAGGCTGCTTTGACTCACCAACATATTGGAGGCCACAAACCGAACATTCTAGTATGTAAACAACATTCATACTTTTGCAGGTAACATTGCAAAATATCTTATAGTTGTTTTCGGTTGCCTTACTGTGAAATGTTGATGAATGCTGCATCTGTAGGCAGCATTTGCAGCGTTTTTCTTCACACGAACGACATTCTCCAGAAGTACTTCTATTATCAGACACTTCAGCCCGCACCAGCAGGTTCCGCAGACTACTAGGTTGCCTAAAAGCTATCATTGGAGGCTCGGGAAAAATCTTGGATAGTTTGGAATTCTTTTCAACTGATTTCCAATGCTCACGAATGACACCAAAGCTGTTTTTGAGAGATGGGTGGTAAGTAAGAACACATGGAGTCCTTTTATTTTTCTTTTTAACTTTGTATTCCAATAGTTCACTCCTGGGAATTGATTCCGCTTTCTGAAAGCTTTTTTTGATATTTCTGTGTTTGTAGCCCCTTTTCTTCAAGCGAGTTTCAAGTTGACGTAGTTGTCTTTTAGTTGTTTCTGTGTTGGAACATATTCGCTTGACTCTAAGTGCCTGACTGTATGGAATACTCTTGGTAAGATGAGCAGGATAACAACTTTTAGGGGACAAATATTGATGAGTGTCAGTGGGTTTAGAATATAAATCTGTAGATATGATGCCCTCTGTGAGCGAACTTGAAGTATCGAGGAAGGCGATTTTGGATTTAGACTTCTCATGAGTAAATTTGATACTAGGATGTATGTTGTTGGCATGAGTGATAAAAGTATCTAAATCCTCGTCGCTTTTATTCCATTTCATATCCACATCATCTATAAATCTAAACCAGGAAAGCGGTTTTTCGATGGAAGTTTCAAGGAGTTGTTTCTCTAATTTGCCCATAAATATGTTGGCATATGACGGAGCCATTTTGGTGCCCATGGCAGTTCCATTTACTTGCAAATAATGATCTCCATCAAAAGTGAAGTTGTTTTTCTTAAGTACCAGCGTGAGCATTTTGACCAGGCATTCGGTAGGTGGATATTTCACTGGTCTGGAATCCCAAACTTCTTTACATGCATCGATGCCATCTGCATGTGGAATATTAGTGTAGAGGGAGGTGACATCCATGGAAACAAGAGTCGTGTCGGAGGGGAGTGGATTTAAGGCCTGCATTTTTCTTAGATAATCGGTTGTATCTTTGATGTGAGATGGTAAGTCTTCAACATGTTGACGAAGATGGAAGTCAACAAATTCCGATATTTTTTCCGTTGGATGACCGTTCGCTGAAACTATAGGTCTTCCTGGGTTATTGGCCTTATGAATTTTAGGTAAAAGATAAAATCTGCCCGGTTTTGGATTTTCTGGTTTCAAATATTCAAGAGTTTTGTCATCGATGAAACCATCGTCATGCATTTCTACCAAACTATCAGTAATTTCTCTGCTAAAAGATGTTGTAGGATCAGAGTCTAGTTTTTGGTAGAACCTTGCATCGCCAAGTTGTCGTTCAGCCTCTTGAATATAGGCAGATTTATCCATGACAACCACTGCACTGCCTTTGTCTGCAGGTTTAATGACGATATTGTTGTTAGATCGTAAGTTTTTTAGTGCAGTCCGTTCTTCATTGGTAAGATTGTCAAAAGGTTTATTGTTATTTTTAGTATTTCTAATAATGTCCGACTTAAAGTTATCAATAAATGATTCCAGGGTAGCATTTTTGCTCGGTTTAGGGATCCAAGAGCTCTTTTTAATACATTTGTAGTTGTTCTCGTCTTCTGAAATTTCTGAGTCCCTATCCGAGCTTATTATGTTATCCTCCTTCGACGCGAAATATTCCTTAATACGTAGACTTCTAGCAAAATTGTCAAGGTCTTCCGACAATTTGGTGTCATTGACAGGAGCAGGTAGAGGACAGAAATTAAGGCCTCTAGAGAGAAGAGATGTTTCCGATTCCGTAAAATGGTGTTGAGACAGATTGACCACGATGTTGGAGGGTGAATCAGTCTTTTGAGGTCTACGTTTAAAGCGTCTAATTCGTTTAGTCTTTCTCTCTGATGGTAAGGAAGGGTGGATGTATTCCATGCCATCCCTGTGGAATTTTCGTTTATAAAATAAAAGCGACGAGGATTTAGATACTTTTATCACTCATGCCAACAACATACATCCTAGTATCAAATTTACTCATGAGAAGTCTAAATCCAAAATCGCCTTCCTCGATACTTCAAGTTCGCTCACAGAGGGCATCATATCTACAGATTTATATTCTAAACCCACTGACACTCATCAATATTTGTCCCCTAAAAGTTGTCATCCTGCTCATCTTACCAAGAGTATTCCATACAGTCAGGCACTTAGAGTCAAGCGAATATGTTCCAACACAGAAACAACTAAAAGACAACTACGTCAACTTGAAACTCGCTTGAAGAAAAGGGGCTACAAACACAGAAATATCAAAAAAAGCTTTCAGAAAGCGGAATCAATTCCCAGGAGTGAACTATTGGAATACAAAGTTAAAAAGAAAAATAAAAGGACTCCATGTGTTCTTACTTACCACCCATCTCTCAAAAACAGCTTTGGTGTCATTCGTGAGCATTGGAAATCAGTTGAAAAGAATTCCAAACTATCCAAGATTTTTCCCGAGCCTCCAATGATAGCTTTTAGGCAACCTAGTAGTCTGCGGAACCTGCTGGTGCGGGCTGAAGTGTCTGATAATAGAAGTACTTCTGGAGAATGTCGTTCGTGTGAAGAAAAACGCTGCAAATGCTGCCTACAGATGCAGCATTCATCAACATTTCACAGTAAGGCAACCGAAAACAACTATAAGATATTTTGCAATGTTACCTGCAAAAGTATGAATGTTGTTTACATACTAGAATGTTCGGTTTGTGGCCTCCAATATGTTGGTGAGTCAAAGCAGCCTTTCCACAAACGCCTCAATGGCCATAGGAGTGATATCTCTAAGAAGCCACTTCTCCCAGTTTCTCAGCACTTCAGACAGTCGGGTCACAAACCTGATGACTTTAACCGCATGAAAATTCTAGTGATTGAACAGAATATTCACTGGACCGATGCCCAGCGACAGGTTCGGGAAAGCTTTTGGATAAAGGAACTTAATGTACATCATCCAAACGGCATCAATAAGAAATACTAGCGTTTTTGTTTTTTTACTCATTTTTATTGTTAATATACACAGTCACGTATATTGATTTATAGTGTTTTGTTTATATTATGATATTCAGGCTTTTGGATTAAAAATCAATCGACCAAAACTTACCTGTATTATTACTGATCTATTTTTACACCTTATACATTATGTATCAGTATTGTTAAAACTTGTGACACTTGAAGAAGGCCATTTGTTGAGCCGAAATATTTGTCAGCACGATTTAATAACAACATTTTCGTATTATAACATCTTATATCAGTACCGTTGTGCAAATCTTTAGACTGATATAATTTTTTCCTTATCTGCACAGTATCGCCTATTCTAGACGATCCGGTACATAGTAAATTTGCTGGTTGGTCGTTTTTACAGACTTTTATATATATATATATATATATATATATATATATAACCATGACACCCATATAAATTACAGATAGAAAGAAAATCTTACAATGTCAGATATGTTTAAGATGTAAAAATCTACATACATGTACATTTCACAATGCATTTTGCAAAAATATTGTCTGACAACTCTTTATAGGAGTTATTGTCATGAATGAGTTTTTTACAGTTCTTCCATTTTGACTGTCATTTTTACACTTTTTATGTTCTAGCAACTACAAATTATCATGGTTATCAGCTGATAAGAAATAAAAAAAAAAATGAAAAAAAAACTGTGAGCTTTTGCTCACTGATGATACATCTGCGTAAAAATTTCTGTAAAAACAGGAAGTTGTTGAATGGTGAAACTGGAACAGAATCAAACGGTATAACTGACTAAGCTAAATAGCTCATATTAACGCTGAAACCCAATTTTAGAAATCCTTATAATGTAGTTCCTTTCAGAGAGATGGGATGAAAAATATTCATTGGACAGGCGAACTGATGGACAGACGGAGGTAATACAGTATGGAATCTGATGTTCATTAGTTATCCTTTGTTTATGTAAATTTTAACCGGATTTTTGTGACAAAAATGTCGGTTATTGATTTGGGGATGTACGGCGGGCGGGCGGGCGGTCGGGCGGGCAGGCGGTCGGGCTAGCGGCAATCAAATGTTGTCCGTGCATTTACACATGAACCATCCAACCAAAGCTTTTAAAATTTTAATATGTTGTTACTGACAACAAAATGAAGGTCAAGTTCAATAATGACGATTTTCACTTTTACCGTTCAGGAGTTATGGTTCTTGAAAGATTGAAAAATGGTGTTTAACGGCACACCTGCAAAAATTTTTCCAATCCCCCGTGGCAAATGTGAAACATGCGTTTTAATTGCTTAATCGCTTTAAATTGCTTAATCGTTCGTAGTTATGTAGGCAGCTAATACATTTAATGTCTTACGAACTTGACCCGATTCCTACTTATCTCTTAAAATCATGCCTCGACAGCTTACTACCTATCATATCCAAGATAATCTACACTCATTGCTAAGCGATTGAAATAGCTGTTAACTAATTGAGGAACATATTTTTCTATGACAGATACATTTCAACTGAAATTTAATTGTTTTAATATATAATATCTTACTTACACTCAAAATATACCAGTATTTATGGGAAGTATTCACCAAAACTTCCATTATTTTAATGATTAATATTATCATTATTTATGTAATGTTATCATTGGGTTTCTTGGGTTTTTTTGGTGCATTTTTTTTTTTTCATACTTAAAATTTTCATTTTAATGTTTTTTCAATTTGAAATTTATGATTAATAATGACCTTTCAATTATTATCTTTGGACAAGCAGTCAATTCCTTGTTTCATTAGTTAAGCTTTTTGTTTTATCTCTTGTACACTGTGTATATCAGAGTTTCTGGTTTTTTTTAAATCATATAAAGTAGAAGGTCATTTTTGTTAGTGAAAATAACATGCATTTCAGAATTATAGTATTTAATGCCATAAAAGCTGCAACACATCAAAGAGAACATCTATATTATGAATGTGGGTTATCTTAACAGTATAAATGTGAGAGAGAATGATTGTGTAAATGATTGTGCAAATGTAGTTTATTTACGTTTATTCATTGTATTACATTGTTTTGCTTGCTCTTGTGTATAGACAAAAATATTGTATCTGAAGTCAATATAACATAATGGATAAGCATATCAAAATTTTGTCAATGAATGTTAGGGGTCTTTTCTCTAGTCTAATAAAAGATATGATGTCTTCAAATAGTTCGATTGTGTGTTTTCAAGAGACACACAGTACAAGAGATATTGAAACTTTATGTTGGATGAATGGGGTCATCAGTGTTAGTTCAATCATGGTGATAGTAGAAGTGTTGGAGTTTGTTTCATGTTCAGGGGTGGTTATGATTACGAAGTTCATGAATCTCTTATAGACCAACATGGACGATACATCATATTAGACGTGACTCAATACGATCAAAGGTTAACTTTGCTATGTTTGTATGGTTATAACACAGATAAACCAGATTTTTTCTGTGATATCCTATAGAAAACTATGAGATTTCCGAATACAAGTTTCATCTTCTTGGGTGACTGGAATGTAGTGTAGGATAAGAATATAGATACTTATAATGTAATACATGACAGAAACCCCAACTCCAGGAGAAAGATTGATGAAATTAAGGACACACTTTTGCTGTTAGACCCTTGGAGGACTTGTTATCCTAGTGATAGAAAATTTACATGGCGTCAGAAATCTCCCATTAAACTTTCTGATCAATCTAAAATATTGTTTGAATAGGAGCAGTTTTATAGGACACTTTATACATCTAAGTCATATAGTAATGATGGCAAGCAATTGTTTAAACATGACATAAAACTCAGTGCAAAACAAAAACTTCTTTGTGAGGTAAACTTATCTTTTAGGGAATGTGGGGGAGCTTTAAAACAGATGCAAAATGGCAAGTCTCCAGGATCTGATGGATTTACAGTGGATTTTATCAAATTTTTTTGGAAAGATATTGGTCCATTTGTCTTTAGATCTCTGCAATTTGGGTATGAGTTGGGCCATTTTTCAGATTTCTAGTACCAAAGTATTATTACTTGTATTTTTAAGGAAGGGAAAAATAGGAGGTACATGGGTAACTGGCGACCGATCAGCTTGATGAACACAGATATGAAAATTGCATCTGCAGTTCTTGCTGGTAGAGCAAATAAGGTACTGTTCGCCATTATTAGTGACACACAAAAGGGCTTTATGAAAGGGAGATTCATAGGAGAGAACACTTGACTTCTATATGATTTAATGCACTATCTAGAAAAAAAATGATATAGAAAGATTGTTATTACTAGTAGATTTTGAAAAAGCCTGTGATTCTATAGAATGGGATTTTTTAAAGCAGGCTTTGATTAGTTTTAATATTGGTCCTTCATTTTGTAAATGGTTTGATGTCCTTTATGCAGATGCTAAGAGCTGTGTCTTTAATAATGGTAATATGTCCCAATTTTTCAACCAAAGTCTCAGCATTAAAGATTAATACATTTAAAACAAAAGTTGTTTGGATTGAAAGTAAGAGATATTCTGACTTGGTTTTATGTCCTGAAACAAATCTAAGCTGGTCCTGTTCAAACTTTAAGGTTTTAGAAACCATCAACAACGTTAACATAGTATGATTCAGTTTTTACAATTAGACTTTTTACCGGATTTGTTATCACATAAGCAACACGACGGGTGCCACATGTGGAGCAGGATCTGCTTACCCTTCCGGAGCACCTGAGATCACCCCTATTTTTTTGGTGGGGTTCGTGTTGGTTATTCTTTAGTTTTCTATGTTGTGTCATGTGTGCTGTTGTTTGTTTGTGTTTTTCATTTTTAGCCATGGCGTCGTCAGTTTGTTTAAGATTTATGAGTTTGACTGTCCCTTTGGTATCTTTCGTCCCTCTTTTACAACATATGGCCAACATAGAAAAAATAAAAGCTTGTAAACACGTTAAACTAAAACATTTCCCCAATATGTGAGAGTAATGTACAAGATCTTTACCATGTCTGGTGATTAACGTTCAAAAGGATGTAAACAAATTCTGCTGAATCCCACCATATTTTGCATTTGTCTGTCAAAAATTGGGACATCGTCGGTTGGTTAATATTTCAGTCAACTTATTCACAAATTGTATAGACATTGAAAGGCTAAGAATTTGATGTATTGTATTGGTGCTCCGGAAGGGTAAGCAGATCCTGCTCCACATGTGGCATCCGTCGTGTTGCTCGTGTAATTTAAAACCAGGTAAATAGTTTAATTCGGTATGAAAAGGGAAGTGGATTGAGGCTACGACATAAAGAACATATCCGATATCATTTGTGAAACGTTTATTCCATAACAGTCAACAAACTAGTGATAGCGTCCGTAAACTTTACGAAGGGAAGATTTCACCTTCACCATTAAAAACTCTTGGTTTAATAGCTTTTTCGTGAGCAGCAACCCCCTTTTGAAGAAATCATGATGGGAAATACAGGCCCGGGAATATCGTATCAGTAGGGAGATATAAACTCCGTATGTAGGCGCTGTCAGAATGTTGCTACATATAAATGGAAAGTTCATAATGGAGAAGGCAAAATCCTCTCTTTTGTCGTAAAGTTTTGTTTTCATCCGACCCTCATTGTCATTTTCTATATGTAAGTGTAGATATGGGACAGTCCTAAATGTATCTGTTGTATCTTTTATCTCTAGTTCGATGGAACAGATGCCTTCAATTTTGAAATAATTAGTGAGAGAACACCATCGTATAGCTGAAAGTAAAGTTAAAGGATACCGACTCATTGTAATAAAGAAACAGTCGGCATAATTGGTACCCATTGCAATGCTGGCAGTTAATTGAAAAACACGTCCTTCAAACGTAACAAATATGTTGTCAATCAAAAAATTTAGTATCTTGATAATGTCAGTTTCAGAGAATTTTTTGTTTGAATCAGAGTGATTTTTCACAAGAATTTTCGCTATATACTGCTGTAATTTACCCAAAAGGAACTTACTTGAAATAAATCAAATTTAAACAGAAATAACTGTCCTTTCCTATATTAAGATATTTGGGTTTTACACGGTAAACTCACACTAAATATACGACAAAAGGGACGATTTTTCGTTTCCTATTGTTATTTTTCCATTTTTAGATGGTGATGTTCTTTGGACACCATCTAACGGTGGCTGTATTTCAGAGCTCGTTCGCCATGCCCGTGTCTGTTATGACGTTTTTGATTTTTAAGAACGTAATCTATGTATTACTGGTTACGTATTAAGCCAAGAATTTCGTTAGCATAAATTACTTAAAACCTTGACTAAGTTTTTTCCTAGATATAAAGATTTGGTCTTGAAGTTTAGTTGTACCTGTAGAAAACGTATTTCAAACGGGATAGTGCACCCATATGTTTACGAAAGTGTTGTTAAAAGTGACGAAACCGACGGTAAACTACTATTGAACAATTAAAGATTGTGGAAGTATACAATAAATCTACCGTAATGCATTAGCTGTGTTGTATTGGGCTTCACGGTGTGCTTTTCTGTTAATTTCAAACTATAGAATTAAGGAATTTAAATTTTTGTATGTTTGTAAATAAAATGATATTTTAAATATTTTTCACAATACAGAGAGCGATCTTATACGTTTCAGAAGCTCAAGTAGGGATATGTTTAAAACTGTATGTTTTTACATCGAAAATTATATTGCTATTTTTCTTTTAAGAGAATATATACATTAAAATTAGAAATAAGCTACCTAGTCAAGTATTTGCAAATAACATAATTCGAACTGTACGGTTATTCATCAAATAGAATATTCTGTTTTGAAATAATTCAGAAACTAAATCTATTGAAATTCGAAGTATTTTCAAAGCAACTTAAGATAACATTTATGAAAACCATAGGATTTAAAGTATTAAAGTCTGTGTTACGGCTTGTTGCCGATGGCTCATTTTCTCCATTATGTTCTTAACACGAAATATTGTTTCAAAATAATCAATAATACTGTCTATGATGATTATTTTTATTAATTAGTATCTATACAAAATAGTCTAATAAAAGGGAATATTTACAAATGCATTTGCAATATGTTCTTCTTCCATAAATGTCTTTTCTTCATTCGCAACCAATAAAATAAAGAAGTTATATATTGATTTTGTTAATTAAGGTAGATCGGGTGTTTAAATTTTCGCGCCGTCTGCGCATAAAGTTGCGCATTGATATCGTAAGTCATGTACATTGTCGGAATTTGACTTAACAATAATATTTGATCATTAAATTATTTCATTTTAGTTAAATACATTGAGGATGAGTAAAATAACTATTAACTGCAATTTTAAAACTTATTAAAGTTTATTGCAAGAATTCTCATTGTCGAAATAGTACTTCCGTTCTAAATATCTGAATATGGAGCATGTTCTTGATGTCGGAGAAGACTGAAGAGAGAATAACTCATAATAATCGAACACGTGAACTGCTTTTCATGAATACTGTATTGTAGATCGAAATTATAGATAAAGATCTTCATTTTGGTAGCTTTTGAAGCAGTTTCACCCATGTCTTACGTTAGAAAATGTCCGGCAAATATGCGAAAGATGGCATTAAACAAATCATGAATAGGGGAAAGGCTGATACATTGTAAGTAAGTACTAGTGAATTGAATATAAATGCCCAAAGAGCGATTCTCGACCCCTGAAAATAATTTGTTGGCTTAAAATTAGCGGAAGTAATTTCAAAACAATATCCGTGGCGAACAACAAAACAATGCACCCCCTCTTTTTAGGCTGAAATATACATGTAACCATAGGCAATGCATATGCATAGCTCAATGTACTTCTATCATTCATGTAATTGATTTGAAAATTTGTGGACCTAAGAGTTCAGGTGTGTATTCTGCATAGGGGTTGGACCATTTGGGTTTCTAGGAGAAAAAGTCATGAAAGTAGGCGATTGATATAACATTAGTCGAGATTACTCTGAGATGTGCAACGGTCCCTGTTTGTCTTGCAAAACAGTCGTTGGACGTCAGAGTAATCTGGACTAATATAATATATTTCTTGTTATAAACCTAGAATATTTAAATGCGAATGCTGGTGATTTTGTTAAGCATACACACTTAAAATTTAGAACATTTACCGTATAGACTGTTCAAATTATTTTTAAAAAAATAATCATTTCACAAAACTAACTTTCTTACTGATGCATGATGGTCTGTCTGGAGTGTCCTTCATTTCTTTCTTATCTAATTCTTTATACCATTTATCTCTATTAAACTTTTTTTTCTTGATTTTTCTTGATTTCTTTTAATTTAACACCCCATTATTTTTCATGGTTGTGTCTATTTTCTTTATTTACCAATGTATTGTGCATATAACATGCATTTTTTATTATTCTCTATTCTTTAAAACTTTTCCTGATCCTCCCATAATGTATTTCATCCTACAGAATCTTCATGAGAGAAAAACAAAACTTTTACTACCTAACAGCAAAACCGGTCTTGTCATAAAATGATTTTTTATTTTTTATTTCAAAAGCTTATTAGGCCTCTGTTCATCATATTGTTGTTAACTGATCATCACAGTTATTTCGTACCGAGTGCATTAATGATTTCTTTAACATGTTAAAGACAATAAACGAAAACATTTTAAAATTGCGCCTACATGTACATTGCATGTACAGTGGGTGTTAAATTCTCTTGACAGCTTCAGGCATACTAATTTTTAACTTTTTCCAGCTGGTCCATTCATGACCAAAAGTTTTTTTACAGTGTACATGTAATTTCAACCTCTTTAAATACAAAATGTACTTCCTCTTCAACATTTTCTGGGGCTTTCAACATTTAAATATTAGATATATTTGAAATGGCCTAATATTAAATGTGTCATGTTTTTAAAACAATACAATACTTATTTGATGTACCAGACATGTTTGTTGTAGGGGAGTAGCTTGTATGAAAATTTAATACTTTCGTGAAGTGCTTTTGTTAAATACATAATCCTCCCACATGTACAGAATGTCTCATCCTGCATAAAAATAACCAACAAAACCCTTAATAATCACATTAACATTCAGAAATTAGAACATAAGGGCAAGGATTCCGTATATCCCATAACAATTTTGGACAGCTAAATATTTAAAATACAAGCTAATCAGTGTTAGATTTTTGCTAGCACTAAAATTGGCAACTATTAATACTGGACAATCTCAGTAACAGTACCAAAACAATTAAAATACCTAAATATATCAATAACAATCAATACAATTAAATAGATATAATCTATCTTCGGGTCTTTTTCTGTAGGGGTCTTCGTATGCTGGACTTCTCTTTCCTGGACGAGGATACGGTTTTCCTGGGAACAAAATTCTCCTCAAGAGGGGAACAGGGACGTCTAGAGGTATTGACTGGAAAAATGAGTCAGCAGGAGGTTTATGTGGAGATAGTATTTGACTAATTCCACGTCTAAGTATCATGAACAGATAGAGCCGGCAGGACAAAATCTAGTAGTAAATAGAAGATACAGCGGACAATTTCAGAGGTGAAAGGTTGTACATAGGTTATTAAGTGTGGAAATATACTGTCATGTTAAAGCCGACAGCAAAACTAAAAGGCTAATCTGCCAATGGAGGAGGTTCAGGCTCAGGCCTCGTCCTAGTTACTGATTCACTAAATGCTGGAATCTTAGAAACAGACATGGTATCTTTATGCTGATTTAGTGATAATCGTCGAACACTCAAGTGTCTGGATGTTTCATTGTCAGAGTTATTTTTGACATTCAGCAAATGTATAACTTTAAATTCCATTAAACGTGCAGTACCAATAACCGTGTTTTGATGTATGGTCACCTCATCCATAAAAGGGTTCACAAGTGAAATTTTACTCATCACATGACCAGCAAGATCAACCAAACAGGTAGTAATTATTAGGGACGACTTCTCCCTAAAATAAGCAGAAGGATCTATCAAAAATTCTTGATAAGACAACCAACCGTCTAAATCTGTTTTCTATATATATGCCTCCAAGATAAGCTCACTGTATCCTGGTACAACTGTACTATCAGCTTCCACCACCTTTCTAACTCTACTAAATTCACCAACAAATTTAAATGGAATATTCTGTTCATTCCAATTTAAAACTTGGTTAGCCAACCTTATTTCATCAGGACCCTTTTTGCCCATCACAAGGATATCCAATCCTACACTAGTAACCCGAATTTAACTTGAACGGACAAAAACGTGTTAACGCTATTTAAATGAGATTGATCGTTTATTGATAAAGATTGACAAAAATTAAAAATTATATTTAATTCATATCAATTCATATCAATTCATTTTAACGCCAGTCAAATAGATTTCTCTGCGGTGAATCAATTGAAATCAAGTTGCTGGTTAGTTGCGTTAAACTAATAGGCCACGCCCCCGTTAAACTATTTCAAACATCCATTAATTCGTTTTAAACATGGATGAGACCCGAGCTTTTTAACCGGGCTTTACAGGTAAATCACCCAAGCAAAACGACCTCGATGTATCTATCGTTTTTTGTTTCAAACTTTAAATGCGTAGTCTTATTAAGTCACATGCTCCACAATTTAATTAAACGAACGTATAATACACGTGACATTTTCATATATAAGGCATTTAAATAAAAACATTAAAATATATATGCACGCGTGGTTTAAAAATGTCAAACTAGGGAATCTGTTGAAAATAAAATAATTAGATGGATAACATAAATTTAATTTGCTCAAATGCACTAGATCTTTATCGCACATATATCATGTATATATGTGCGTTTCAAAAATTACTGAATGCTATGAAACCTCATGGCATGTAAGTAACATGTGGTCCTTTGCAACTATTTACGAAACTTTATGTATTCCTGTATATTTACCGTTTCTCTTTTCTCTTTTTATGTTTACTATATTGTACTCGTAAATCAAATGTAGACATGGAAACTACACAGCAATTATTTATTGTGTACATAATTTAAATCGATGTATCTTATATTTCCGGTAAGCAACAAATATTCATTCTCTTGCCGTATATTGATATACGGAAAAGCTTGTAATGAAAAACAAGGTTTTGATGAATTGAATAATAAAATTGATGAAGACAATGTTGACGTATGTTGAATATGATAAACAGAAAGTCATACCCAAAATTATAAATGAAGTAGCAGCCCACTGAACTTTTAAAACTGTGTTAAATTGTAATACCGGTCACTGGCCAAATCGGGCGTTAATTGTGGAAGAGAAGCAAATATCAAACAAAAATATTGTTCTTACGATTCTGTAAAAAGATTATTGTGCTGTCATGCACCCTGACGTACTTGTAATAAATGAAAATATATATATGAGATAAATTTTAGTCTGCGATAACGATGGGTAAGTTGATTTAAGTTTAACGACCTAGACTGGCTATTTATCGGCATACTCTCACGTTTTTTAATGTTTTAAAAGAAAACATATATTTACGTTTTGGGCATTAAATATAAGTCTACTTACCAAATTGAAATGAACATAAACATTGTTAAAAAAAAATGGAAAAGAAACATTCTGCATTGTTGTTTTCATATAATTTTATTTCCTATATATTTGAGCGGAAATTTCTAAGTTAAAACTGATTGTAGTATATATAAAATATTTCATCTAGGTGCTCTCGTTGAAGTTCGCGTTACATATTAAAATGAATTTCATTGGTCGGAACGTTTGCAAACTTTCAATTCAATACACAATATAGAGTCCAGTTCGGCAAAATAAAAATCAAATTAAGACTCTACTTTGTCCGATTAAACAAACAGAATTTAGAAAAATAACACTTTTACGATTCTTTCAACCACGACCAAAATATCTATCTTTTTCTCCGCTGAAAATCATTACTATTGATATTAGAACAAGTCAAAAGTTGCCGGAGCCGGTTGATGCATACGAAACTTTAATAATTAATTATACGGTTTGTATTTTTCCAAATAACTACTATATCCGATAAAAATCGAAAAATAATTTATCGGTTAAAACTACCGATTTTTCTATGAGACAAGCATTATCCTTATATGAGTCAAATTTGCAATATAGATTCATAAAGGACAAACCATATCCTCATGTTTTTTTATGCAACACTAGTAAGCATAGTTCGTCTGTTCTCGCTTCAAACCAAGCCATCATAAATACACCAGAGATGACTAAAATGAAAGTCTTTTCGCTCATTGAGATTTTTTGGTAGGTATTAAGCTTCAATTCGACCATTAATTACCGTAAATTTTCGATTTTGCAAAATTACGAAAAATATGTTATAATCCTTGATCTTCCCGAAGCTTATACTTCGTTTAGTCGATTGTATGAAAGTTTTTTTTAAGAAACCGGTCTTTTACTGCAAAAAAAAAAAAAAAAGATAAAAGCGATTTTTGTTTGAAGTAACGAATCTCATTCTTACAAGAAAATGAAAGTTTTCGTGTTTTAGGTTGTGCTGAAGCAAACGTAAAAGTTGAAATAAAAATTACACTCCGAGATTACACTAAAGACATTTCGCTAGCACACATGGGACTAGATTTATTAATTGTTCATTTGCAAGTCAAAATTAATAATCATGCAAAACAAATGATAAAACTTCCCAATTTAAAATTGAGAAAAAACCGACAGGAAACCAAAGTACAAAGGTACGGCATTTATTTAAAAACAATCTCCATCCAACTTCAAAATGTGAGGTAAATCGATTAGCTTACGCTAGCCAAGCAACCAACAGACAAAATAAATCTTGACTCTCCGATCAAGACTATCTATAGACACGGAATAAAAAATAACGGAAATAATAGCATGTTAGAAAGGTTACAAACACATTTATACAAACATGAAGCAGCTGTTTTTTTACTGAACTGGTCAGTGGTAATACAAAACTAGGGTTTCAAAAAGATGAAGAAAAAGAAAAAGACATTTAAACATGCTAAAGTTTCTGAAAAAGCAAATCAGACATAGTGTTTAACTGAAATTGAAAAAAAAAGGATCATGATAGTCTATAATATGTAAACATTTATGTCAGAAAGCCAACAACAAAATGAAAGGAAACTATGTATTGCTTAAAAACATTGACCAGGGCCGTAACAGCCTCATGTTTGAAATTTTAAAACAAAGTCACAGTACAAAGGCTTGTCTTCATATCAAATTGTTTTCACGGCGAATGTCTTGCAAGAAGCAAACTCCCACTACTCCGATGTCGCCCCTGCTTAATTTTGCGTGATCCATGCATTCCCTATTTCCATTCTCAATTTTATGTTTCTGAATTACTTGTCTTTTGTTCATTTACTTCCCTACTAAATGTCTATAGCCTAAGTGTTAATTTTCATTTGTAAATGTCTGGTTTCGCAATAATGCATGTCCACCAATATCCAGACATTGTGCGAAAAAATATAGTTTAGAAGATATTATTCTATGCTGAATACAGAAAACATATAGTCGTTTCTTCATGAAGATTTGAACTCTAACATTAAAGAGAACCAAACTGGCTGTCCTTTTTGAGTATTTTCATCTGGTGTCTTACATTTAAGGGTTTAACTAGTATTAACATGATTAAGTCGTGTCAACTTACTGTCAAGACAGACGCCTTTATAGAAAATAAAGGAATATGGGGTAAACATACACGGGACCTAATCGAACACAAAGTCAGAGCTTAACAAAAATACAAATTATCAATGGTCAGCGTTTGTATTCCTGTTCATCTTTATAGTCGCTAGAGGGTCTTCAACGATGAAAGAATCTGAGAGTACTTAAGTTTCTGACAGCTAGTTCACACTGTTACGTTTGGAGTCTTCCTGTCCGTCATCCCGCAATCTGATAATTTGATTATCTGTCTCAGGACCTGCGCATATATAAAATACTTGCCACTGAACATTGAACCAAGTAAAATCAATACACATCGTTTCATATATAAAAATCAATCTACAGATGATTATGCATTTCTTAGTTGGTTAGATTCCCTTTTGTGGGAGTTGAACACTTTGCGGGACAATTTTCTTCTCATGGGAAGATATATTTTTCCCATGGGAATATTAGTTTTTTCTTTTCTTTTTTTTTCAGAATTTGTAAAAGTGCTATGAAATATTGAAATGGACTGACAATCATGCACTAGTAACCAATGACTGGAACAATATAACAGGCATTTCAATAAATTAAAAGTATTTCTATCATACTTTTACACTCAAAAGTCTTTTTATATCGTTGAATGATTGATAGAAATTCTACCGTTCAGCGAATGATTTTACAATTTGAATCTTTCACCTTTGTTTTCGGTCAATATCATCGTGCATTTCATGTAATAGTGTTCGCTGAACTGTCACGTATCAGAAACATGCCTTTTGAATTTCAGAATTAAAATTATAATTTTGTTTTAATCTATAATTATACATGGGGAATGACGAATCGTGTTTTTGATTGTTTTCTAATTATAACCTTTTAATTTCGTGAATTTACATCATAATTTTTATGAATGTAATTATTCTTTTTCGTCTACGTAACTCGATATGCGTGTTTTTCGCCACTACAAAGATGAGCACGAACTTTTTTTGTTCAAATTTCCTAATCATGCTTATGCAATGTTGTAACTCGTCTACACAAAAATCTTTTATTTCAATTCATTTTTGGTCTTTTCTAGATCTTTTATAACCTCTCAGGTAATTTTCATAGAAAATCCAGAGTTTTCGGCATTTACAAGGACGCGTACGGATGAGGATTAAATATAATCTTTTTGTGATATATTCACTTGTACTTTACCCGTAGACTGTCTTCGTGTACTGCAATTTATGGTTTACATGTTTAAAGGAATACGAATACTTTATTTCTCATAAAACTTCGATTATTAGTTGTCAAGAACATACATACACATAACTATAAGGTAAAATTAGTACATGCATGTGTAAACGATACAATTAAATTAGCTTGGAGGACTGACTTTCACATTTATAACTTTTACATAGTTTTTCTATTACAATATTTGATGAGTTTAACTGTTGATCAGCTTTAAAGATATAAGGGTTTGACTAACAGTAGTTCCTTAAACATTTCCTTCTTTTTCTATAGTTTATATGTTCTACAATTCATAATGTAATGGTACTCATCATCAATGTTGTTTGTGTCACAGAGACGACATATTCTGTCTTCTCTGTGTAAATCCTGAAACCTTCTGGACTCAATCGGCAACTACCACATCTATATCTGCGTAATATATGAATTCAGAAATGTAAAAAGGAGTTTTCTAATTGATAATTCTTTTTGAAAATATGACAGCATTATGTTTTATGCGATTCTGCATAAAAGCAAAGAATTCTTCTTGAAACTGGTCTTTGGGTTTCTGTTTAATACATTTTGACACCAATTTATCACAAACTGTGCACAAGGACGGAAAACAAATATACGTCCTTGCTGTGCACTAGAATTCGAAATAGTTGTAAATTGCAATTTTTTTTAATTTCTATTTTTTCCTCACTAGATAGGTGAAAGTATGTATAACATTTATTGTAAATTGCGAAAATGCATTACGAGCATAAATTTATAATTTCAAGTTAGAATTTAGAGTCTCAACTTTTTTCAAAATCTCTGTAATATTACTCATGTATTATTTATGTTTATGTCAAAGGCGTTTGATTGGATAATAGGTAAAGGTAGGCGTGGTTTTTGGTAACTTTCCTCCAATCAACTGCCCCATTCGAGAAACCTGTGTGCGCTGATGCGTGTAAACTGGGTATTGTAACGGTACGTGTCTTACATCAGAACCTATCGTGCGTGACCAATGTTTATTGTATAATTTCTTGTCACGTGGTCAAATTATCTGAAATACAAGTTCTAAAGGTGCACTACAGCAGAATTACAGTTTCAGTTGTTATAATTCAGACACAAATTAATATGGTTATTTTGAAATCTGCTGCATGGTTTATTCCATTGGCAATCATATTCACGAAAAGTTGTAAATCTTGAATATTCTGTAATATCTTTATGAAGCGTGATTGAGAAGTAGATTCACACAGATACTGCAATCATTGTCATCTTTAAAATTTACTTTGCATGCACTAAATTTCTAATCCATTTGTTTAGAACAATAAAATATGTTTAAACTACTAAATATCTAAATGAGATTACATAGGAATAACTTGTGGTGTATTCATGTATACTAGTATGTAATAATAATAAAAAGAAACCAACAGCACTATTTGACGAAGACGAAGACGAAATAAAGGATTGAATTTTAACGTTCAGTGACATATATTACAATGATGTCGAAACAGAACTTGAACTTGACAATAGGTTTTCATAGAACCGTCGCTTTTCCAAAGTACGCTTAGTTGCGATTTCACAACTTTGGGTTCGCATTATAGTTATACATGTACAAAATAACTTACAATAAACAAATTCTGATGATTTCTTCAACTGTTCGAGGACTTTCTAGTTGTAATATAAATCTGTGATTTTTCTATATTCGTACTTTCGACGAAGCAAAGCAGTTCGATCTAGATCTGGACATGTATCATCATTAAACATTTACAATATTCAATAGTTGTACATTTTTTTTGGTACATGTAGAACATGTAGAAAAATCCGTCTTTTCGAATAAAATCTTAATTTACGTACCATTGTAAAATTGAGAATGGAAATGAGGAATGTGTCAAAGAGACAACAACCCGACCAAAGAAAAAAACCAACACTGAGCAGAAGGTCACCAACAGGTCTTCAATGTAGCGCGAAATTCCCGCACCCGGAGGCGTCCTTCAGTTGGCCCCTTAACAAATATATACTATATATATATATATATATAGTCCAGTGATAATGAACGCCATACTAATTTCAAAATTGTACACAAGAAACCAAAATTAAAATAATACAAGACTAACAAAGGCCAGAGACTCCTGACTTGGAACAGGCGCAAATATGTTTATGATCTCAACCTCCCCCTATACCTCTAGCCAATGTAGAAAAGTAAACGCATAACAATACGCACATTAAGATTCAGTTCAAGAGAAGTCTGAGTCTGAAGTCAGAAGATGCATATACGGACCCTGGATTTAAATCAGATATGATCTGGCGGTTTTTGTCTTTTTTTCAAAATACATATTTTTAATTGTGACTATCTTTAGTTTCGAATCTTTCTTTCATTCTAATTAATTTAGTTTAAATGAAAATAAGGAAATTGGAATTAAAACACTGTTGAAGAGAAACTACATATTCGGGTTAAATTCACCTTAGTTTGTTAATTCAAGTTTGACATCTAACATCTTAATCCGTAATCCACATTTACCCGACAACCTTAAATTGTTTATTGAATTTTATCAATCAAATATCCTCACACAGGAAACTAGACAAAATAAGTTATTTGTAATGGTATTTATCAAAACTAAAATTATTGAAAATATCTTTGTAGAATATGAATTTGCCTAATAAGCGAATAATTATAATACATATATTTCAACATCTTCAATAGAGAGATTACTGATAAGATGCCCAAAATATATGTACATATATACATATTGCGATTAGTGCTATATAGTATGTCAATGATATCGAATGCCCGCTGAGTGTTAAACATGTTTGACACTGCTGGTTTTAATTTTCTGACTCAAGTATAAATTTAAGAAAAGTTAATAGTTTCTGAATATTTTTAGATTCAATATTTTATCATTATTATTATTTTTTAAAGTCTCACCACATACAAACATAAAATGAGAATCACAGAACTAAACAAAACATTTAAACATTTGCATTGTGTGCATCAATCTTTAAAAAGATAAATGAGACGCGTATAAGACACAATATATAAATATAAACAAATTTTTACTCATTTACATTCAAAATTTACAGTGTCCGTATATAACAAATGAAATGAAACATCTTTTTATTTAAGAACAAGTGAAATAAAATGCCGTTTCTTTTCAATAAAATATTGTTGATGTTTTTGGCATCTATTGCAGCAACATTGTCGTTATTGAATAAATATATAAATTTTTCGCTATTTGATATTTATAAATTGAAATGTTAAGCCTAATGTATTATTATATGTCTATAATGGGCATTTTAAAAGGACAGGAATATAAAAAAAGAAGATGTGGTATGATTTCCAATTAGACAACAGTCCACAAGAGACCAAAATGACAGAGACATTAACAAATATAGATCACCGTACGGCCTTCAACAATGAGTAATGCCCATACCGCATGGTCAGCTATAAAAGGCCCTGATATGACAATGTAAAACAATTCAAACAAGAAAACGAACCGCCTTATTTATATAACAAAAAAAAAATGAATGAAAAATAAATATGTAAGACTTGGGACAGGCGCATACATAAATAATGTGGCGAGGTTAAAATTGTTAGCGGGCTCCCTATCCTCACCCTAGTCTCGATCAGTGGTTTAACAGTACATGTACAACATAATAAAAAAAGAGGGTTTGGATGGGGTTCAATGATTAGCGAATAATGCCCTTGAAAAATGAAGATTAGAGAATAATGGGCATAAAAAATAAAGATTAGAGAAATGTGTGGTCTAAAAATATAATGAACATTGAATGATCAATAAAAGAAAACGCTAAAAGATACCTGAATTTTATTGAATGATTAATAAAAGAAAATGCTAAACATTATCTGGTAACAGAATTTTCTCTTCTTAAAATTTAAAGAAAATTATCAAAGTTATCATTGTAAAAATATGATAAAAGTGAAAACAAACTTGGTAAACCTTTTTTGGTTTCGTGGTAACAGACTATAGGATTCAGTCAATATGAACTGGTTTCCGATACTTCTACTCGGGCTTTAAATTCAGTGGCGGATCCAGAGGGGGCGTAGAGGGCATACACCTCCCCTTTTGCTTGGACTTTTTTTTAAAATGATTAATCAGACTAGACTTCGTGAATTAATAGGGAGATGCAGCATCTAAAATGTCCAACCCTTACACCTTACCAGCAACTACAAAATATGCATGCCCCACGCCAGGAACCGTTTAAAAAGTGCATATTTCATTATTTTATGTTTTAAGTCCTAAAAAGGGGCAAAAAAATAATTTCGCCTCGCTCCCCTCGTTACAAAACTACAGCCCCTCTTTCAAAAAGCCTGAATCCGCCCCTGTTTATATCTGACTATGCGGTTGGCTTTAGCTCATTGTTGCATGCCGTACAGTGACCTATAGTTGTTAATTTCTGTGTCATTTGGTCTCTTCGAAGAGTTGTCTCATTGGCATCTTCTTATGTGTAGTCAAAATCACTGGAAAGAACTGATGAAAACTTGGACTTGTTACTTCATAGAACTAGCACTTAAATCATGCAGAACAATACACACCAACACGTCATTGTTGAGTAACAAATGAAAGCCTTGCTGTTGTTTGGAAATCACCGTTCTCATTCATTTAAAAGAATGATTTTTACTTTTTTTTTAAAGATTAAAGAAAACTGGGGAAAAATTAGAGAATAATGCGTAAAAAATTACTTATTTTTTGAAGATTAGAAAAAAAGGGGTGAAAATTAAATGTTTACAGAAAAACAGCCCCCCCCCCCCCCAACTCAGACCCTCCTATAAGAATCATTTTAAATAGGATGGACAAAAAGATGGAGGGGTAGAGTGTAATATTTGTAACTGGGCGTTAAGCAATCATGAATCATTTAATCTATTCTTTATATTTTCATCTCTTTATTCTGTAATTTAAAGTGCTTATTCCACTATCATCTTTATTTCTGTAAACTTACTTTCATAGCCTAATATATGTACATGTACATGGTATTTGATACAGGAACAATATACCGTCGTATATTACAAAATTTGAGAATGAAAATGAGGAATGTGTAAAAGAGACAAAAACCCGACTATAGAGCAGACAATAGAGGAAGGCCTAAATTACGGGTCTTTAATGTAGCGAGAATTTCATGCGTATACATACATGCATTATTGTATGCACATGCTTGTTCCAGAGACATATAATACAATTATATGTCTCTGGATAAACATAATTATTTAGAATTAAAAAGTGTATAGTTATCAATAAGTTCATTTTCAAAATCATTTATTTAAAGTGAAAAATCGCGAATTATCCCTTTAAGGCTTGTTGAAGATCTTCATCAAATAACGAATGAATATAAGAAGATGTGGTATGCTTGTCAATAATTTAATTCACCGTACATGTGGAATACCGTATGATAGTTTTTTGGTCTAAAAAAAAAATACTTCTACTACATGTCTTTGATTTAACAAATGATAAAAGATCTGGCATAAAAACGTGATTCTGAATATAATCTAAAAATTGAAGAGAAACCCAGACTAAGACGTTATACAATTTAAAGAATACAAATCTTAAAGTTTTATTACTTAGAGGTATACTGTCCCCTTCTTTTAACCTACAAGAAAACTTCACGAGAGCCGATGATTAAATATCCACCTTGTTTTTCCGTATATATACTGAGCCAAAAAGGTTTAGCAACACTTTTTTTTTATAATTTTTGTTTGTTTTGTTTTTGGAAAAAAATATTTAAACATCATTGATATAATCCTTAGTTTTACCTGTAACAGTCGTACTTTTTTCCTGCTGATTGATTTCGCGCCATTTCAGCTTTGCACGTGTCAATGATGTTTTACCTTCTGTACCTGTAATTTTAAAACGATATTAAAAAATTCTTTTTCACTAACGTTCAGAAACACACCATTGGTAAGAAAAACACAAACACCGTTGAAAAATTTGCTTGGGGCGTCAACCAGGCCACCCCGAAAATGACAGTCAGAAAGGTCTTGAAACGGTTGATGCCGGAATGAGGGTTGTTGACATCATGGCTCGATTTAATGTGCACTAGGCAACAGTTCAGAGACTAACAAACAGATATCGACAAATTACAACTGCATAGGATAGGTCGATATCTCGTAGACAAGAAAAACTATCGTCAAGGGAGGAGCGCTTCCTTCGCTTTACGTCAACACGTGACAAGTTTTTTTCGGCTAAAAAAGTACTGCATTGACTAAGGAAAGTTGCTGGTGTTCCTGTCAATCCTTCATTGGTGCACTAAGGGCATGGCTGAGAAATTGATTTTGAGAAACACTATACTCATTTAAGCATTTTGACCCTCCCGCGCTCCATACAAAGAAAATCCTAATTAATGTGAGTGATAAACATTCATGTTGCTTCTGACATATCATAATTCCATTTTTGTGTTATTAAAATTATATGTTTAAATTTTATGATTTTGTAATAAAACAAAATTTCACAATTTTGTTGCTAAACTTTTTTGGCTCAGTATATATATTAAAATAACTTAAGAAGCAATTCAAAGGATATTCAATTTGTTTCAATATTGCCGAAAACTGAGGCTATTATAAACTTTATACATGTAGTCGTCTCAGCCGAAAACAATACATAATATTGATAATATAAGCAAGTGTGACAAACCAAATTGAATCACAAATTTGTTGTTTGGGATTATTCATGGTTCACTAGTATTCCTTTCACGAATTTGGCTATACTTTTGGACCTTTTGGATTATAGCTCTTCGTCTTTTATATTAAATTTGCTTTTGATTTCATATATTTTGGCCTCGAGCATCACTGAAGAGACATGTATTTTCGAAATGCGCATCTAGTGCAAGAAAATTGGTACCGTTAATTGTATTCTATATTAACCAGTGACACGTGTCCTAATTTTTAAGAAAAGGGATAGAAAAAGTATGAATAAAAAATATCCGGTTTTTCAAAACTATATTTTCAAAATGCATTGCATAATTTAAACCGATTTAAAGTGTTTCATTTTATTGTATGTTTGTGCGTATACGAAAAAATGATAGAAAGTTAAACTTCAATGTTCATGACTTACAAGTATTATAATATTTCTTGTAAAATTGATAAATGAGCGGTTTTCACAAATACTGAACATTAGAATATATCGTAAACGTCAATTAATGAACAAGCAACCCAACGAGAAAAATATAATTTCAGAGGCATCTACATGTACATGTATAACTAGTTTTGAGTTAGAGAAATCATTCAACATGTTCATTGCCATATGATTCTATTCAGATTTGTGAGTTTTTTTCGATTTACGAATAAGTCTATAAGATACAAAAAATTAATTGAAGCAAAAAAAAAAGAAAGAGACATGAAATAACGAATTAACATAAGTTTACAAATACATACCTAGGTGCATTTACCAAAACAACATTTGAACTTATTAATACATTTTTTCATATTATTGTAATTTTATGTGTATGTACCCGATATGGAGTTCTTCTGAAATTAAAAATCACTTGAATGGGTATTTCTGGTGTATATACATGTATCACACTTGCTATCTACATGTACAATATACGGAAATGACACGGCTGGGTATTTTAAAGTTACTGAAGGTAGATTACTGGCAGGTGTATATCCCCGGGCGAAGAATTTACTGATTTGTCAAAACGGTTAGGTGTAACTTGTCATATTGTAAAGTTTTGAATCGCGCTCATCTCTTTTTTTTATTATATGAATTGCGCCAATAAATGAAACTTGACACATTCCCCATTTCCATTCTCAATTTTATTAATTGTGTCATATTTATCTCGAAACTATTAACCTATTTACACGTACATGTAACATTAGAATACCTACTTCAACTGTTGAATAACTTTATAATTACTAAAATTCAAAATTATGTACTTCTCCTTCCGTATGCTATGTTTTTTTGTGTCAATTCTATCTTTCCATCAGGTCCATAGTGCACTTTTTTTGTCAGTCTAAGTGCACTAAGGAGGCCCTTTCAGTTTGCGATTTCTGTGCCTACATGAAAATACCTAAAAGGACCTCCTCAGTGCACTAAGAAGAAACATTTGAAAAGAAGTCTATAATATTTGCGCAATTAAATGATTGTTTTATTGGCGCTAATGAATGTTGCAGTTTTTATGATAAAGTTATGCAAAAAAAAGAATTCGCGTAATTAACTTGTGGTGCAAATTAATTCTTTTTTAGCCAAACTGGATATCGGCCTTCAAAACATTGTGTATACACAAACAAAGCAAGATTTATCTTTTGCGCAGTCTAGCCGGAGAATACAAGTTTTTGCAATTTGTGAAGATTTTTAATTTTAGAATGTAATGAACAAGTAAGAAGATCGTTAAATCGGAAAATGAGCTATGCACGATGAAAGTTTGGTGCGTCGATAAAAATTTCATGGATTCACTTGATAATTGTAAAGTTTCAAGTCTTTAAAAATAACACCCATTTGTAGAACTGATTATTTCGATCCTTCAAATATGCATGTGTAGAATAATAATAAAAAAAATATATTATTAAGTCTCTTTCATATAGATACTGTAGATTTGTATTTGAACATCGATTGCAAACATAACGTTCAGTGAGAAATATTTTTAATGTATTCGTACAGAAAACAAATCAACTTCTTTCAGAATACAATTGATTGGTTATTGAAGTAAATGATTTGCGACAGAATCAGTGACACTTGACCAGAAGCTTACCTCTAAAATAAAGAAATATAAAAAAAAGGTAGAGTTATTTTAATTCTGTATTTTACTCATAAAGGACTTAAGCACTTTTTACAGTCAATGCCGAAAATATGAAATACATCGATTTAAATTATGTACACAATAAATAATTTTTGTGTACATAGTTTTCCGTGTCTACATTTGAATACGAGTACAATATAGAAAACCATCATGTTATATATTTAACCATTTTTTTTTCAACAGATTCACAAGTTTTGCATTTTTAAACCGCGTGTGCATATATATTTTGATGTTTTTATTTTAATTCCTTACATATGAACATGATACGTACACATATTATTCATTCGTTTCAACGTTTTAAATTGTGAAGCATGTGACTTTAATAAGACTATACGCATTTAAAGTTTGAAACAAAAAACGATAGATACATCGAGGTCGTTTTGCTTGGGTGATTTACCTGTAAAAAGCTCGGGTCTCATCCATGTTTAAAACGAATTAATGCATGTTTGAAATAGTTTAACGGGGGCGTGGCCTATTAGTTTAACGCAACTAACCAGCAACTTGATTTCAATTGATTCACCGCAGAGAAATCTATTTGACTGGCGTTAAAATGAATTGATATGAATTGATATGAATTAAATATAATTTTTAATTTTTGTCAATCTTTATCAAATAACGATCAATCTCATTTAAATAGCGTTAACACGTTTTTGTCCGTTCAAGTTAAATTCGGGTTACTAGTGCTAGCAAAACGCTATCCGCAATATGCGCTACCACTAGCTCCATATTAAACCTAAAATTTCCAAGTCTCACTCCAAAATCAGCCGTTCCCAACTCCATGAGTGGGTTTCCATCAGCTCCAATAACCGAGTGCGACTGCACTAAAGGTGACCTGACTCCTTCAGGTATTTTTAAATATAATTCTTCAGATAGAACGGTTCTAGCAGCTCCAGTATCCACTGTAAAATAGTGGGTACATTATTTTTATCCCATCTATATAAATTCCATCCTGTCTGGACTTCTTTTCAGTCTAAAAAACTGGTTTACATCTAGGTTCTTCTGTTCTGAATAACCTCTGCATTTCAGAATCTTCAAAAATTTCAAGAATATCAATATCTTCAAGGTCTTGCGGCAAAATTATCTCCTCTTGGATCTCAATACTTTGTTCAGCTGTATTAACAATCTCAACTGTACTTTCTAACTCTATTGGTGAACCTAACTCCACTAAAATAAACTGTTTCTCCTCTACAAAATCATTGGATATGGTACTAGGGGTATGGTCCAATACTTCAATATGGGCCATTTCAGGCTGGGTTTCTGCCATACATTTCTCCATTTTATGCGTCAATATTATGATCATCATACATTTTAATTTGGGGTTCCTTGAGTCCTCCATCAACAATAGAAACCTCACTTGATTCATTAATATCAACAAAATAAATATTCTGGCCATTTTCATGTTCATCATGGGTCTCCTCTCGGCACATAGAATTGACCGTCTTCAGGTTAAAGGGTCTGGCTCATTCACAAAATCAGGGGCATTCGGATTCAAACGGGTATCAGGTCCAAAATTATTATTTCTTGGCCTTGGCTGGAAAGGAGCAGGTAAATTCTGGTTAAAAGATACTGGTCTGTTGTTTCCATTTTGGTTAGGGCATTCCTAACTCTTCTGGGTAGGTGACATTGCCTGGCAAAATGACCAACTTGATCACAATTATAACATCTCTTGTCTTTCAGAGGTCTGGGATCAAATGGTTTTGGTATAGAATCTTGCTGCTGTATCTGACGAACGGGCTTTCGGTTAACATGGCTGAAACCTTTGGTGAAATTAAAGTCTTCGTTAGGGTACCGTCAAGTTTCTTGGTAGTGTATAGTAAAATACACAGCTTCTTCTATGGAGCTGGGCTCTTTATTCAGTTCCACATGTATCCTTGCACTCTCATCTAGAAGCCCTAAAAGGAAAGTCCTTAGTAAGTCTTCCTGTTTGGTCCTTTGGTCTCTGTGGGGGTAATCTTTGTCGTAAAGCATTTTCAATTCAGCAGCAAAATTCTGTACTGACTCATCAGTATGCTGCTGTCTACCATTGAATCTAGAAATATAAATTTTGGTTGTATCTATCTCTCCAAATCTATTTTCTAATTCTTTAACCAGCCTTCTGTCGGATTGGGTAACTTTGCTAGACAACTGGTCGTAGACAAAGTCACCGGCTGTCCCCTGCAATCTAGATAATAATTCGGCCAACTTCTCTTTCTTGGACCAGCCGAACAGGTGAGCAACAGCTTCAAACCTGTTGAACCTAACCTTCCACTTTTCTTTTCCCGTAAAAATAAGTAGTCTGTTACTATTCTGTTGTTTACTTTTGGAGACCTTTGGGCTCCTATCTTCGTCACCGCTGGACTAGGAGTCACTGTCACTAGAACTACTACTAGAAGAGCTAATATGGCGGTTTAGATTACTTCTTCTTGGGGACTTTAAAGCTGAGGGGAAAGAGGACCTGCCTCTGTGGCCCTTCCGCGTCAGTTGCCTTACTGGGGAACTTGCTTGACCCTGCAAACTGGAAATTATTGTTTCGGTCATGTTTCTTATGACCTGCATGTTTTCTGTCATCATACCTCTCATGACGCTGGTGAGGCCTTCCAGGAGTTCCATACTTTCAGTTCTTTTGGATCTGTCAGACCTCTCTGGTACACCGTGTAGGGTAGGAGAGGATGGCATAGCTTCTCTAAGCGTTGTGGACTGCAACCTCAGATTTCTGGCTCTTCTCGTTTTCTTTGTCAAATTCAGCAAAGGAGCACTCTGACTGGTGGTTGGTCTTTGACCAACCGTGGTGTCTGCTGTACATTCATCAGATGACTCAAAATCTTCACTGTATTCAGTATTTATCTCTGTGTCATAGGTGTCTTCACCACTGTGGTCTCTGGTTGATCTTGTTTTCACCATCTCTGTTTATTTGCTTTACTATATTTAGGTATGGGTTCGTATCACTGGATACTCTGTAGTTATGAAGTATCCCACCGCTGCCACCATTGTAATAACTGGCCAAACGGGTGTCTTGTTACTTTACTGCCACCACCTGTGTTTACAGGTACACAGGGGACCTTAGTAGACTAGAATAAGCTAGTCTAAAAGAGAGAATGGTTTAAACCCTGGTGTACTTTATATTTAGAAGTTATTATCTATGGGGGAGGGGTTTTGATTAGGTTAAAGGGATCACAACACCTCACTATATTTAATCTCAAGAATCAAACGTATAAATACATAAATAGGGTGAGGGGATGAAAATTGCAAAGGGTATTCAGATACGCTCTAGTCTGTGGAAATGAACACACTCCTGTCGTGTAGTCTATAGAACCAATTATCTCTGTAAGTTAGAGGCAGAACCTCTAAATAGTTGACATATAAATTAGCACTAAGGAAGTCGAACCGAAGGACTGGTACAAACAGACTATCGCACAAATGAATATTAATGTCTGACAATAAAATAGTCTCTTGTCTAGGCATAGCACGAGGGTCTATTCTCCCATGAGACAGTGTTATGAGACACCAACAACCAGAGACCAGACTGGACTATTATCGTGTAAGTTTACTGACAAATAAACAAGATATTTACGAGCATAATTGTGTGTTAAACGTAAAGCATTTCATATAATTTATATAAGTATCACAGAGAAACAAACTACAGTTTTAACAACTTTTCAGAATATATTTCTAACTATGTATTCAGTTATTTTGCCACAGTGTTCAACCAACTACCTAATAATTTATATATATCATTTCTATATTTTAAATATAACTTATCTTCAAATAAATTACACATTAAAAATAACAGTACTTTGTTATATTATTTAATAGACTTTAACCTCCTGGAGTAAGCACAGGAAGGCAAACTTCAATCACTGAGACTGAGAGTATTTAAAAAGAAGTTTAATTATTCTAGCTTCTTACAATTCTTAACCTAACAAATATTCTCTCTGAATGCTGGAAAACCTCAGCAAACAGGATACCTAACAAAATTTCCTTAGCAAAATGGGAGGGGAAAAGGGGAATGGGGAAGGCATGTAACTTTAATCCGTTTACCTCAAAGAAACAGGTTAGCAAATAAAAACTAGCCTGAATAAATAGACTAGCTATTTATATGTACATGTACAATTACGTTAAATCCATTTTTGATTATGATCTAAGTCCTAGAATGCAAAGACTTATAACGAACAGAACATGTCCAAATATTTGGTAATTTAGATAAATCAACTGCACTAACAATTGAAAAAGCTACACAAATGTGATTTTAAAAAGCCAAATGTTTTAAAATTGCAGTAAAACTGCTTAAAACCTCATGAAATACATGTTTAACTACCAGCGTCTGCTAAATATGATGACTAACCGAAAATAAGGCAACGTCTCTCAAGGACTGACAAAGTAGGAAGAGGCCCCGATGAACGGGTGCAAGCTTTTTATACCCCACCAAACTATCGGGGTAACGAACGGTTCTTAACTGGGCAACAAACGGGAAACTGGGAACGGGCCTGACAAGTATGAAAATAATCCCCGATAGCTAGAATTAAGTACATAAAAACGTAAACGACATGTTTACGGAACATAAAAATCATCCTAGTACAATTTACAATCATAACCAATATAGTTTTAATACAATAATCTTGTAATAATCGATCTACCATCGCTATAGTATCCATACACTGTTTTACGCTTGTGGTACATAAAGTTCACCTAAAGTTACACACAGGTCACCTCATTTGCATAATCAATTCACCAAAATCATTGTGCCGGTAATGGCGACTGAAGTGAAAGTGAAAGTTAACTACACAAGTTATCTCGATTATACAACAATAAATGTGGTTTTACACTTGAAAAACAGAACGAATAGAACACTGAAAACATAATGACTTGAATTAAAAAGGTGAGAACCGGTGTCAAATTTTAAAATAGACAAAAATTGAATCATAGCCGATAACAGGTGCTTGAATGAAAATACACATGTTTTCCAAGGAATTTCGCTTGGCCAAGTCTTTACATTGGTAGCTCATGTTATAGGAACATCTGTAGTGAACGGTAATATTCACTGTACAATGATGTGCCTTACAAATACAGCCTGCACTGCTGCAGAGTATGACAAGACAAATGTCTGTACACTGAAAGGTGGATGTATGATTGGAACTTCGTCATCTATAATCCCAGATAACAACAAAGATGTATTTTTCATTCAATAAATCATCAGATGGCCACCAGTTCTACATCCATTTTAAAGAGGTGAAATTCGAAAAAGCAAAATACACATTTGTATTTTTTTTTTTATAATAACTTGAATAATATAAACAAGTATATTTAAATAAAATTCTATCTTAAGAAAAACAAATATTTTATATTATGCTGAATACCTATACACGTACCTGACTGAAAATGTGTTTTTCGAGTGAATCAATTTTTTTTTTTTGTATTGTAGACCTTTTGATTAATTTTTTTACATGCGATCAATATCATGCTATTTCAATAGTGTAATTGGAAGTAAAAAATAAGAAAGAGGGACGAAAGATACTAGAGGTACAGTCAAACTCATCAATCGAAAATAGATTGACAACGCCTGGCTAAAAATGAAAAAGACAAACAGACAAACAACAGAACACATGACAAAACATATAAAACTAAAGAATAAGCAAAACCAACCCTCCCAAAAACTGTTAGGGGCAAACTACAACCCACATCCGGGAGTCAGATTTACAATATGCCTTGAAGATGCATTGTTCGTCTTGAGCGGTTGTCCAGATCACAAACGACTCACAATTTTTTTCTGTATTTCCCTTTTTGCTAAACTTTAGTGTTTTAATTTTTGTTTACCTTTGAGAGAAACATTTAGAACATCAGGTTTCTTTGCTTAATTTTTTTTTTGTGACGACCTAGAAAGAAGGCATTTTTCATGTAATTGTTTAGCTATATTATACATTTTATAGTTGTAATTTAGGAAAGGCAACATTATATTTTCCCAATGAGTCACAAAAAATATAACTATTTTGATCACATTTAGCTTATTTCAAATGATGCTAATGTTATGTTCTGAAAACATATTACCATAATCTTGCAGTGTTAATATACAAGAAACACCGAATTCTTTATAAAGCAATCTTTAAAACGAGTATAGGGGAATCAAGACATTTGAAATTTTGTTTCATGCTTAACCTTTGCCAGTAGAGTTAATACTTTTTTATGATATATATTTATTTATTTGTAGCAGTGGCAAAACTCTGCGTTTACAAAATATATAGGGATAAGAAAACTTAAAAAAAGCACATATAAAATCACAAAAATGCAATATAAACCCATCATATTTAATGAGTACAGCTTAGCCCCCCCCCCCCCCCCCCCCCCCCCCAAGATAGAAAAAAACCTGCTCGGTGTCCAAGTGTGTTATATGACATTGGAAGATCGATCTTGTTTTCTATTTCCAGATCAATAAAAAATGTATTACTACCAAAACAGCAAGTAATTGTAATATATAGAATGCCCAGTCTACCTAAATAAAAGAAAAACGAAAAACCATACATCTATTCAACCGTCTCAATATCACCTGTATGTGTTGACAGAAATACTGTTTCCATCACAAATAATTCATGAATAGAATTAATACATTAAATCAAAGATTGCCCACATTGCTAAAATTTACTCTTTGGAATCAACTTTAAGCCGCTAGTTTTCCCCGTTTTACATATTTTAAAAGTTTTAATAATGTCATCGCTGTACTTTATATAGCTGATTATGAGGCATGGGCTTTGTTCGTAGTTAAAGGTCATACGATGAATTATTGTGGTTAATTTATTTCTTTGTGTCATTTTGTCTCTTGTGGAGAGTTATGTCATTGACAATATTACCACATCGTCTTTGTTTAATGTATGATATATGTTTGGATAAATAAAACATGTTAATATGGATGTAGACCCGTCGGATTAATCCGATCATACGTAAACCTGTGTGGGCTGAATACAGTAGACATGGATGATTAAATAGTTTTTAATTTTGCGCAGACATGTTTCATCTAACCAAATTAACGTTTGCCGTGTCCTTGTAATTTATAAGATGACTAATATTGCAAACAAAAATACATGTATATATGTTACAGTAAATTTGAGGAATTTTGCGTTATAAATTAACTGATTAGATTCAGTGAATTTGTAAAAACAAAACATTTGTTAAAAAAAACTTGTTTATATGCTGCATTTCGTTTAATGCAGACAAAAAAGTTTATAATATAAACTGGCTTTGCGGTTTATGCTGCGCCACTGTGACTATGAAGTGTCATAAAAGATGGTCAAATCATAGGGCTGTGCAGCATATTTTCAGAATTTATATGCTCCAAACTCAAGAGTTTAAACATCTACTAAAATTAGGTATTCCTCAGAATTCAATTATCAGAATTCAATTGTCCCCACTGTCATGTTTTTTTACACTGGTAACATTCCCAAGTTATGTCTCCTTAGACAAAACATAGAATTCATATCTGCGAACGAGTACGTAAACAAAACAAAAGATTGGTGAGTATTATTTATCTCCCTAAATGAGGTGTAGCAAGTGAAACAGTTGTATTTACAAGGTGCAACCTAAAAAGTCCACAGAAGTTACATTCAGCAAGTTTGATATTAATTAAACCTTTGATGAGCCTCTTATATAATAAGTGAACAGTTTGAACAAAACAACTAACGTTTTGTAAAAATATGGTTTGGACACATACGTCTTAAAATCAAGAGTGAAGTTACACACAATAGTAACATAACGAATTACTGGAAATGGGGACTGCTTTAGGACAATGAGGGTACACTGAAAAGGAACAGAAGTTATGCCTTTAAACATGCCAGATACTGGCACCTCGGAGAGTTTCAAGGGTTTTTAACGTATGAAGAGCATAGTACTCTCTTTACGCGATGTTTTGTATTCTGGTTAGAGGTGGCTGCGAACATGTACATCCCGCTGAGCAAAACGGATGATAGACTTTAGTGAAGCCTTGACTATCAGTCGGAGTAAAACCAAAAGTGACAATAATTATCCCTAAGTAACCCCGGTGTATATTTAAGAAATATACAACATGGTCTTGCTACCAAGGGTCATACATAAGAAACACAATAGAACCCACTGATTATCTGTGTTCGAGTCCGTAAGCTATAACTGTTAACTATCTCATATCTTTTCGACAATCAGATAACGTGTTTTCCGTTTCTGATGGACAGGATTTTATAAAATGTGGATGTTCTTGAAAGAATAAATGTGAACAAAATAAGTGTAACAGTCGAAAAACAGAACAATTGTGTAGCAGTTAATGTCACACACACACACAAAAAACATGATGACATTTTGACATTATGTACAAATCACTTATCTAATTTAAACATTCATTTAAATCTTTCACTTATAGTTTACTCGGACAAAACGTGAAAGAAATTAAAAAAAATTGTCAACTTTCTCCAAAATCTAGTTTGACGTATTTTGAGTATACTTGTCAACATTTAGCTAGTAAATCACTACACAAATGTAACTTTCTTACATGTCTATTCCTCGACTCGTTACACTTTTAATCTCAAAAGAATGTATAAAAAAAGTCACTTTCTGAAGAGTAAAATCACAAAAATACTGAACTTTTGAACTGAAATCTAATCGGAATGTCTATAATCACATGGCAAAATCAAATAACAAAACACACAAAAAACGAATGGACAAGAACTATCATATTCTTGACCCGGTACAGACATTTTCAAATGTAGGAAAGCAATGCTTTAAAACAAGGGAAAACAAACGAATCAAATAATGCAAAAATCAATTAGCACAAAACAATAATGAAAGACAACAACGTACTACAATCACTGGATTACATGCTCCTTCTTTTAACATAAAGAGTATTGCGGGTTAGGCGCAAACCATCTCCTAACCTAGAACACCGTGTTAAAGCCAGAGATAAGAGAGACATATGTGAATAGCAGTTGGAAAATACATAACTGATCAGATTTCTCTATAGATTGTACTTAGCTAAGGACAGCACTTTTTAAAATTTTAAACTATATACTAAGGAGATGTAATTGTTTTTCAAATATGAATTGAATAATGTTTTAAATGTTCACAATACAGAGGAAGCTCCTGTAGCATTCACATTATTAGGCAGAAATATATTTCTAATTGTCTGTTTCTAATTTCGAAAATTATACTTCTTTTTTTTGTGAAAATAATTGTATTCAAATAAAAATTAGTCATTCAGTCAGTGTTTTGTATCGGAAAATTATTTCATTTTGCAGTGAAATGCAAAATAGACACTTTCAAGGTCGGACGAAACAAACAGAAGAATTGCATATATTTTACTAAGGATGAAACAAACAAATCATTTATTTTTTCAACTTTGTGTCTTTGTCATTGCATTACGTAATATTCGCTTTGCAACAAAATACTGAACTTCATGATTGCGACATTAAATAGAACATCCCGTGTTGAAATCAATGCAGCTACAGAATACCTTAATGAAAATAATAAGATTTAAAATATGCATGTGCTTGAAACGGATTGTTACTGGTGGTTCCATTTCAACATTATATTTTGTTTAATCAATCAGCATCTAGAATAAAAAGGATTATTTTTATATGCATTTCCAATATTTTCTTCTTCGGATCTCTTCATGCCTTTACTTCATTCGCATCCAATCAAAACAAAGAAGTTATTTATTGATTTTGTAGCTTAAGTGGGATATATTGTCCAACAGTGAGAAACACATTTTGTGATGATGTGCAAACATCTTGTAGGATTGTTTTTTTCATTCATCTGCTGTGGTAATGTTTTTAATTATTTCACTCATGTACCTTTATATTATAGGATAACAGTATTTAATATTTTAGTTGTATTATCTACGTTATAATTTTATCAATCTTTGGAAATCAATGCCATAAGTGTATATGCAAAACTCCCAAACATTTTCATTTCAAAAACGTGCCCGACACCCTTACACGTGTCTTTTTTTGCCGAAAGTCTGCATAAATCCCAAATCTCCCAAACGGCTCCGATAATTGTTACTAGCCGAAATATTCCACCGGAAAAACCAAGAACATCATTAAATTGTATGCTCTGATCTGTCATCACTGCCGCCAATAACGTTTTCAACAATTCAACACGATTTAAGGCAACACGTTTTGCCAGAGTTAATATAAACAGTACATTTGATATTTTTTTGGTATGCACACAAGTGGTTCTTATATGTATTTTGCATGAAATAAAGAGAATAAAAAGTATCTAATCTTAAATTCTGTGTATTTGAAATCCATGAGTGGTACCGAAGCAAAACAAGGAATATTGCTAACTTAAATCATTAGTGCCTTCAATTATCATATAAACACAAACACTTACGACTAATTTGGTAATTTTGTACCATGCTGTTTTGAATTATAACGCGATAATTCAGGTTCCGCACCCGAATTGGGAGGAAATACGAAAAAAAACGAGAAGTCCGTTACCATTCCACATCGTGAATATGATAAACAATCGATAATACATCTATTTTAAATTATATTTATAAATATTGATATCAAAATTTTAACGAAGAGGTTCCTCAGTCATTCTAGAAGAATATAAAAAAACACAATTAAAGAGATATAGGAGTTTTAATAAGATATAATATGAATTGAACAAACATTTGTTTGCACCTACCCTAAAACAGGAACCTGATGTTCAATTGTTGTCGTTTGTTGATGTGGTTCATAAGTATTTTTCGCTTTTCGAATTTTAAATAACTCCGCTGATTTTCCTGTTTGAAAGGTTTTACACTAGACATTTTGGGGGCCATTTATAGCTTGATTTTCGATGTGACCCAAGGCTCCGTGATTAAGGCCGTACTTTGACCTTTAATAGTTTACTTTTACAAGTTGTGACTTTGAAGGAGAGTTTTCGACATCTTGTTATTTCGATAAAAGAGAAATTGACGACCAATTTACTATGAATTTATTTTACAACAGAGCATTTTTCAAAAGGTTGCAGTAGCATAAGGAAGTGCTTTGTATTTTAGATGATTATGTATTTTATAACTGTTAATCATAGATACCCAGAGCCTTCACTTATATTTTTAGGTAATAACTTATGTATTGCTTATAAGATAGAAAATGATAAATATATGTATAGTGTCTTTAAATGCAAAATTTAAATAAAACGTTGATGAAATTTCAGTTTTGTCTCAAAATATTAAGAAGACAATTCTGTAAATTTACGCAAAAGGTTCTTGATCCTACTATATAAAAAATTGAAAACAACACGTTTAATAATTTCTTGCGTCCGCGAGGCGCTTTTCATGATTTACCTTTATAAGGAACGCTCAAAGTCAAACATTTGAAATCAGTAGATGTATAAGTACCGAAACCGTTGAAGAGCTATATGTAAAAAATACCTAAAATTAATAGCCAAATTCATCTAAAGCCAACTTAGCCTGGGGGAGTCGAAACCTTGGTTTCTTAACATAACTTACCCAATAATGAATCTCCGAACATTTCTAGTAGTAGACATTGAAATTGTGAGGTATATTGGATTTAAGTTAGTATAGATAAAAATTATAATTCATACTCGTAGATATTGGGATTGTAATTGTAGTAGGAGGATTCTGGATCAAACTGAATTATAATTTTCACTGTGACATGAACGTGTATTTTCAATGTGTATAACTATATTATCAATGTATTTTGTTTTAGCCTTTGCTGATGTAAATATTGCTTTAAAGAAACCTACAAAAGTTTCTTCCACTTATGATCCTAAAATTATCGAGGGAAATGATTATCTGTGTTGTAACTCTACATATGCAGTCGATGGAGACAAGACAAATTTGGCGTATATTCAAGGCGATTTTTTTTGCACAGTTGCAGTCAGAGTAGCTAATCAGCAGTCATGGTGGGCAGTCGACTTACAAAATGTTTACAAAATAGATGTGATAGATATTTTTGGACGGACATCTAATGATCGTAAGTTGTCCTTTTTCCGGTTTCATTTTATATATGTTAATATTACAAATGATTTTTTTTTTTACTTTTTAAACAATTTAAACAAGACGAAACTTTATCCGTTTAAAATTTGAACAAGAAAATTATTTGTTCAATTTATATTCAAAAGTGCTAATAACCTAATGTGCATTTTAAATATGATTTGAGTGCCCCACTCAGATGAGAATCCAGGATTTTGAAAATGGGGTGCAAACTGGTCAACCTTTGGAGTGAAACAGTAAAAAGTTTATATCAACTATAAAAGTAGCTCCATAAAGGGGCGATGAAAGATTCAAACTGGCTTTGCTCATTGTTGAAGGCCGTACGGTGACCTATAGTTGTTATTTTCTGTGTCATGTTGGTCTCTTGTGTAGAGTTGTCTCATTGGTAATCACACCACATCGTCTTTTTTTATATGGTATATCGAAAATAAACAAACAACGCCATTGCTAAAAAAGAAAAAAGACAAATAGACAATTAAGAGATAATACACAGAACACAAGATAGAAATGAGAATAAGCAACACAAACCTCTAAAACAACTGGGAATGATGTTATGCGTTCCGGAAGGGTAAGCAGATCATGCTCCATATGTGGCACCTATCGTGTTGTTCATGTGATAACAAACCCAGGAATAAGTCTAATTCGGTAGGTCACACTCTTGAAATAAAAATCAATAAATGGAAGGTATATCTTGTGACAGTATACCTAAACATGCATGATATGCATGTAATATAATATTTGCCAATCAATGATACACTGCCATTTTCCAAATCTTTTCGTTCAATCATCTTCTATCTGCAAAAAAGTTTGTTATGCTCTTTTCCACTGTTCTGCATCATGTGATTTAATTATATCACTTAAAATTTAAAAAGATAGCCCAAGGGAAATAAGATAATATATGTGTGTGTAGCGATTTTAGTTTAACAGTATATTTATTATTATGTAAGATGTTTTTCTTTTAAATACTTAAGGGTTAAATAACATTTCTATAGGGCAATGCCCAGTATTTTTATTTATTTGAACGGTTTCTACATCATTTAAATTCACCGCCCGGTATCTTAAGAACCGCCCGGTACCCCATCTTTGGAACCGTCGGGGTACCGTCCGGTAACCCCATCTTTGAAACTGTCAGGGTACCGCCCGGTAGCCAATCTTTAGAACCGTTGAGGTACCGCCCGGTATCTATAGAACCGCCCGGTACCCCATCTTTGGAACCGTCGGGGTACCGCCTATAAATATGTATATAAGGGGATGCGAGAGAGATCAGAGTGGGATAGAAAGAGTAAGAGATAGAATTGAGATTGTTAGTTAGAAGTGTTGAGAGTAATATTGTGTTAGTGAATTAGGATTATTGTTCAACTGTTTTATTATGTCAAACTGATATACATTTAACAGATTACATAGTGATTTGATTCGAAACTTTGTGTTGTGGTTTGTTTTCTTTGTGCCATTTGAATATGGATTTCACGTAATTTACGCTACCAAAATAACACATCGACAAACACGAATCCATACAAAAACGACAACGCTACAAATGGTGGCAGCGTTGGGATAGCCATACACAAAAGTTTTATAGATTCGTAATGAGAATAATTGTTAAAATATCAGTGAGACTTAAACTATTTGGATACATGTTAGAATTTTCAGTACAAGCTGTGTTTTATTATTAATGGAGATGGATCGAAATAGGACTGACTATACTATTTATCCAATGGATTTTACGAACGTTGGAGAAGAGCAGACTGTTTCTGGAGAACAAAACTTTAGAAACAGAAGTCCGTATTCACCAGGATTATTTTCACCATCTCAAGGATTCCAAGGGGTACCAGATTCCATTCCAAGGACACCTGGGGATGCCAGAACCGCACACCGGACGGCCCCTGGAACCCCATTGTCGACGGTGCCGACAGCTAACAGGTGGGGTGGTTTCGACGGTAGCAGTAATTGGAAGGATGAATCTTTTATTTCGAGCACACCAATGTTTGATATGAACCAGAGACAACAAAATGCTAATACAGCCGGAATTGATCATAAATGGAAGAAATTTGTTCTAAGATGGATTTGGTTTATTTTAAGTTTGATACTTGTGATCGGATTCTTTTCCGTAACATTTCCATTTCATGACATTGTTTGTTGGCTGAAGCAAAATATTATATTATTGGTGGTTACTCTACTTATAACATTTCTAGTTTCGGTAATTGTAAAGTTATTCATAAATGAAACCACAAAACGTCTGGAACACTTTGATAACCGAAATGAATACAGAAGAAGACCAACAGATACCGTGCGTCAGCAATTGAACTTTGACCAGAACATTCCACATAGTCGAGACAATGCAAGGAATGTACCGATGAACTCATCATCATCTCTGCAAGTTAACCGATCCGAAGTTCAAGTAAAGAGGGCATTTAGTGGCAGTAACGATGATGTGTTAGCAGACTTTCTACGTTACTTTGAAAACATTGCGACACTAAATGCGTGGAATGAAGAGAGAAAAAGGTTAGTGTTCTTTACAACCGTGCGAGGACAGGCAGAAACATTTGTGCACGGATTGCCTTTAGATATCCAAATGAGATGGGAGAGTTTGATAGATAAGATGGAGTTACGATTTGGACATTCAAACATGAAAGAAAGCTACCTTGCAGAGGCAAAACTAAGGAGAAGGAAACCTGGGGAATCGTTTAGAGATTTGGGGCAATCTATTGAAGATTTGTACAGGCGTGCATACCCATCTCATCCAGAACTTGTCCAAGAAAATAGTATCAGATCGTTTCTTGACGCTTGCGGTGAGTCGGAGGAGTTCCGCATGTTTATAAGGCGAACTAGGCCTAGGACTCTCCAGGAAGCTATTGCAAGTGCCATGCAAGAAGAATGTATTCGAATAAATGAAGGAAATGTGAACAAGGTTAACAAGAGAAATAATGTTTATACAGTGGAAAAAGAAAGGGATGTTTATGAACCGAGTTCAAAGAAGAACAATTATTCAGAAAGTCCTATAAACAACCGAAGATATCAAAATAAGATATATAGACAGTGTACGAATTGTGGAAAAAGAGGACACACAAGAGATTACTGTTGGAGTAAGACACGTTCAAACAATCAGAATATTTCAAATCAGACGGTACCAGAGGAAGACACCGCCCAGAATAGTGGTGGTACCGTCCAGCAGTTAAACAACAACCGGTCGGAGCAATAGGCCCTGCTCCGACCGACGGTACCTGGTGGCCTAACAGAAGTTTAAAGGAGTGTACCTTGGATAAACATAGGACGACACGTTCCACTCAAACTGAAAGGGGTGATATGGAGATTGGCTTGGATCACTTATTAGATCAAGATTTAACTCCAAAGTATCACATAACACCTAAGCGGTTGAGTGATGGTGCGTTTGTTTATCTGCGAGAGGAACATATGGACAATGAATTATTGTCAGATAATATTGGACAAAATAACGTACGTAGCTGTGTTAACGTAAATATAAGGAAAGAACGGTATGATGGTAGATAGTAAATAGAAGGACCAGCAATTACTTGCAAGATCGATACAGTTGCAAGATATACTTTCATAACAAAAGACGGCTACCGAAATATTTTGTCTGATATTAGACCTATGCTAGGACCATTAGATACCAGGTTCATCACAACTATTGGTGGTGATTTAAAAGTGCTAGGAACTGCTGTTTTGACGTTATCATGTGATGAATTTTGTGTTCAATTTTCAATTATTGTTTCCGGAGTAATAAATCATTTACTTGGTGAAAGTATTATCCAATCCATTCGATGTCAAAGGGACTGGGATTCCTTATTTTAGAAATATGAGGCAGAAATATTCCATTTCATGACAAAATATGGACTATCTTAATTCTTCTCAAGGTATGGTGCATGTAAGTTTGTTTAACCCAATCAGTAAAGATATATGTTGTTCAAAGGAACACATATTGCTGTGTTTGTACCAGTTTTGAATATCGGTAATTCTGTTGAGGTAGAAGATGAAAATGAAGATGTTTGTGGTATTGTTGAGCATCGTAATTCGTCTAATAGTTTGTTGCCTCAATATATGGAAAAGATGTACCAAAGCGGTATACAGAATCTTTCAATTAAAGAAGCCGATGAATTTAAAAGGGTATTGCTGCAAAATTGTTGTGTGTTTGCTGACCCTGGTGAGAAACTGGACATATATTGTTGGGAATGCATGAAATCATACCGGAGAAACAGATACCAATCAAGGAACTGTAGGACCATTCTTTATATAAATCATTGGGACTACTGAACATTTTTTTATGAATGCAAAATTGAAACCGCCTGACAATTCTGAGAAAAAATATTGGAACCACCAGACAATTCTTAAAACAAACAAACATTGGAAAGTCTTGGAAATTGTTTAAATAAAGCATTGAGTACAAGGTTCGTCACAGCTAATGTTGGTGATTTGAAAGTGAAGTTAGGAACTGCTATCATAACTAGGTTATTATGCATGTTGAAGTAAACATATAACATTGAGTCGAACTATATTGATTGTGTTTTTAGATATATATGTAACTGTACAGTGAGAAGCCTAGTTTTGTTTAATACGACATTGAAATAGGAATTTCAATTGCTAGTTGGGGGGATTGTAGCGATTTTAGTTTAACAGTATATTTATTATTATGTAAGATGTTTTTCTTTTAAATACTTAAGGGTTAAATAACATTTCTATAGGGCAATGCCCAGTATTTTTATTTATTTGAACGGTTTCTACATCATTTAAATTCACCGCCCGGTATCTTAAGAACCGCCCGGTACCCCATCTTTGGAACCGTCGGGGTACCGTCCGGTAACCCCATCTTTGAAACTGTCAGGGTACCGCCCGGTAGCCAATCTTTAGAACCGTTGAGGTACCGCCCGGTATCTATAGAACCGCCCGGTACCCCATCTTTGGAACCGTCGGGGTACCGCCTATAAATATGTATATAAGGGGATGCGAGAGAGATCAGAGTGGGATAGAAAGAGTAAGAGATAGAATTGAGATTGTTAGTTAGAAGTGTTGAGAGTAATATTGTGTTAGTGAATTAGGATTATTGTTCAACTGTTTTATTATGTCAAACTGATATACATTTAACAGATTACATAGTGATTTGATTCGAAACTTTGTGTTGTGGTTTGTTTTCTTTGTGCCATTTGAATATGGATTTCACGTAATTTACGCTACCAAAATAACACATCGACAAACACGAATCCATACAAAAACGACAACGCTACATGTGAATTCTCATGGGATACTTATAACTCGAAAGGGAGGAGGAAAACAAGATAGGCCAAAAGAAAAAAAGCAACAGCTACATTTACCTAAAAATACCTACCTTGCTCATAGACGACTACTTTTTTCAACGAATCAAATACGTACCTCAGTTTGTAAATACTTATCTTTCTTCGTGGATTCTTGTCTCAAAGAACAAAGCACTTATCCTACTTATTAATACTTTTCAAACTGATCTAAGTACTAACCTTACTTTGTAGACAATTATCCTAACTAACCAACTACGTACCTTACTTCTGGAAACCTGTCTCAACAAACCAAATACTTACCTTGTTTGTATATACTTGTCTCACCACACCAAAATACTTACTTTCCGTAGAGGATACTTTTCTCAACAAACCAAATACTTACCTTGTTTGTATATACTTGTCTCACCACACCAAAATACTTACTTTCCGTAGAGGATACTTGTCTCAACAAACCAAATACTTACCTTGTTTGTATATACTTGTCTCACCACACCAAAATACTTACTTTCCGTAGAGGATACTTGTCTCAACAAACCAAATACTTACCTTGTTTGTATATACTTGTCTCACCACACCAAAATACTTACTTTCCGTAGAGGATACTTGTCTCAACAAACCAAATACTTACTTTGTTTGTATATACATGTCTCACCACACCAAAATACTTACTTTCAGTAGAGGATACTTGTTTCAACAAACCAATTACTTACTTTGTTTATAAATAAATACTAACCATAATAATGGAATACTTGAAACAACGAATGAAATAAAAACCTCACTTAGTCGATATGTGTCTCAATGAAACAAATACTAACCTAACATAGTAAGTAATTGTCTCTACGAACCAAATACCAATTTTACTTTGTAGATACCTACTTCAAAGAACCAAACACTTGCCTTATTTAAATCGATACTGTTCATCTATCAGAAAATGTCCTTTACTTGCAGATACTTGTCTCAACGAACCATAAACCTATATTGATTAGTGGGTTCTCTTTATAACAACGAATCAAATGCTTACCTAACTTAGACGGTACTCATCTCTACAAACTATACACTTACCATAATAAGTTGCCATTGGTCTCAATTAATCAAGTTAAAACATTACTTTATAAATGAGTGTCTCAACTTACTCAAGGGACCAAATACCAACCATTCATCTTGTATCGACAAACTAAATACTCAAATAACTTTGTGATACGTGTCAAACCAGTATTCATCTACATGTTATACAATAACTATATAGTGAATTTGAACTTTCTCTAATACATCATATTTTTCAGTTGACCAACTGACCAATTTTGATGTCGAAGTTATCTTGCCATCATGTTCATGTAATAGGTGGTTCAATTTAGATGAAGGAGATGTATTTCCCTGTCACTATCAGGCCACAGTAAACCCGAGAGTCCATATAACGTGCCCCCCTAACACAAGAGGGAGGTTTATCCGGATTAAACGTAGAGATACGGAATACCTTACAATATGTGAAGTAGAGGTGTATGGTGATACATTAAACAGTCTCAATAAATCAGGTATTTAGAAAAAGCCAATCTTCATTATATTGGAAATTAAGTGTACATCTTTATTGTACTTCAAGGAGAAAAAACAAAAAATGGTCTGCGAAATTTGGAATATTGAATCCGTTAAGATGACATGATCTTTCGAAGAAATTAATGTAATTAAACGTTAAAACCTACTGTGGACCATTTCTACATACATATATAAAATTTATCCTTTCTTTTGCAGTGGAATTAAGCATAAATCCTCTAGTAAATCAAACTGATTGATAAATAAACTAATCATAGATACCAGGATTAAACTTTCATATTTGTGCAAGACACGCGTATCGTCTACATAAGACTCATCAGTATCATTAGAATCAGATACATATTATGGCTTATTCGACAGATTCATATCAAACAATTACAGATTCATGTTATACATTTTCATGATCGTATTCCTCATTTACAGATTCATATTATACATTTACAGATTCATATTATACATTTACAAATATAAATTATACATTCACAGATTACCGTACTGCATGAACAAAGGATAATCCATTATATGCATTACAAGTTAGCTAAAAGCTCAAATACAATTCCTACATAACCACTTATTCTTTTATATGTTTAAAACGTCGATAAAACCGGTGTAAATATATAAAACCCTGCAAGTGTCTGATATTAGACGGGCGTATTGTCTCCTCTCTCGGGGGAACAACACTCACTATGTAACTGAAGGCTATGAAATCTCTTGCAGGTCTCTGATATTAAGACATGCGAATTTTCTATTATCTTTTTTAACAACAAATATATTTTTAAAGATATATTGTAACAATTATACTTCACTGTACAAGCGTCAGAGGAGTATTCCTGTGTGTATTTTCTATTTTAACAATGTTGGTTTTTTTCTATTAAAGATTCTTCAAGAATTGATACTGCCTATGCATGTGGATATATCGGGTTCGGATACGTAGGTCTTGTAATAGGAACATATGTAGCGGACAGTAACATTCACTGTACACTAATATGCTTCACAAAAACAGCCTGTGCTGCTGCAGAGTATGACAAGAACACAAATGTCTGTACACTGAAAGGTGAATGTTCGATCGGAACTCAGTCATCTTTATTCCCAGATAGCAACAGAAATGTATTTTTCATTCAATAGAACATTGGGGAGTGCCCGATATATATTCTATTTAAAGTGATTAAATTTAAGCAAAGACACTTTTTAAATTTTTTTTTAGTATTTTATCACACCTATTTAAACAGTATAAATAATAAAACACAACAAACATTTTATAAATAAATATTTGAGAAAGGATTTTTACCTTTTAATAGATATCATGTGACACATGTGATAATGGATGCTTATTTTACTCAAACAAAGGATTTTGTTAGATTAAAATGTGTGATTGAAACCTTTGCTTCCTCATATCTTTTAAAAAAAATGGTATTGCTTTAATGAAACGCTTGATATGATTTAGCCTGTGTTGAAAATGTATCTTCATGCTTATAGTTATATTAAATTGGGTATCTTATACTGCTAGTGTTCATAGAATAATACTTTTTTGCTTCATTGTGTTGCTTGCATTATTGGTTTTAACATTGTTTAATGTGAAAAAAGGAAAATCACAAAAATACTGAGCTCCGAGGAAAATTCAAATCGGAAAGTCGATACTCAAATGGCAAAATCAAAAGCTCAAACACATCAAACGAATGGATAACAACTGTCATATTACTGACATGGTACAGACATTTTCTTATGTAGAAAATGATGGATTAAACCTGGTTTTATATCTAGAATGTCAAAAGCAGATATTGGATATTTACTGAAATATGAAGAACAAAGGAAATGGGGTTTAATGGCCTCTCCAAAACAGATTTAAGAACTCAATCATTGTGAATTCGATTCGAACCCTAACAATGGTCGACTCGATTGTTTCTACGAGACAAAAGTTAAAGATCATACACAAATATCTGTTCAGGAAAAGTTCTTAAGGTAAACACACTTGATAACAAACAGGAAGCACACAAGTACGAACAATAAACATATTTAGAATATTTAGACAAGAATTCCTGCAGTTACTGAAGCCAACATCCAAGTGAGATACTTTCCTTAAAAAAATCATTTCCGTTCTCAATTACTGTATACCGATAGGATTGTTAAATATCTATCAGTTGTTTCACTAGAATGAACCTGTCCTAAGTCAGAAACCTCGAGCTCATGGTTAGTGGTTGTAGTTTGTTGATGTGGTTTATAAGTGTTTCTCGTTTTTATATAGATTACACAATTAGGTTGTCCTGTTTGAATGGCTTTACACTAGTCATTCTTGGTCACTTTATAATTTCGTGAACAATGTGAGCAAAGGCCATACTTTGACCTATAAGCAGACTTGGGGTCAATTACATTGGAATGTAATTAATTAAATTACATATTACATTGCAAAAATGATCAATTACATCAATTACACATTACACAGTTTTTGAAATGTAATTAATTAAATTACAATTACTTTACTAAAGTGATTAATTAAATTACACATTACATTTCATCATGATATTTTTTAACAATATTTTACATGTATATATAATGCATGTGTAAAATATTCATGTAATAAAATTGAGAATGGAAATGGAGAATGTGCCAAAGAGACAACAACCCGACCAGAGAGCAGACAACAGCAGAAGGTCACCAACAGGTCTTCAATGCATTGAGAAATTCTCGCACCCAAAGGCGTCCCTCAGCTGGCCCCTAAATAAAAATATACTGGTTCAGTGATAATGAACACCATACTAAACTCCAAATTGTACACAAGAAACTAAAAGTTGAAATAATATAAGACTAACAAAGGCCAGAGGATCCTGACTTGGAACAGGTGCAAAAATGCGGCGGGGTTAAACATGTTTGTGAGATCTCAACCCTCCCCCTGTACCTCTAGCCAATGCAGAAAAGTAAACGCATGACAATACACATATTAAAATTCTGTTCAATAGAAGTCCGAGTCTGATGTCAGAAGATGTAACTAAAGAAAATAAACAAAATGACAATAATACATAAATAACATCAGACTACTAGCAGTTAACTGACATGCCAGCTCCAGAATTCAATTAAACTGATTGAAAAATTATATCTTCATCATATGAATATCAGGCACAATCCTCCCCGTGAGGGGTTTAGTATCATACCATCATAACATATATGAGAAGAACATAACCCGTGTCATGCCAACAACTGGTTTATTAATAATAAATGTGTTAAGTTCCGATGCAAAGACCCTATAAGTGAATCAATATTAACGACAAAATATGCAATCTTTAATGACCTGACAACAGTATCGTAACTATATCCCTTCTTAATAAGTCTATTTAAAGGTTTTGTTAGCTTCTGAGGTGAATACTGACATTTTTGTGCTTTATAATAAAGAATATTTCCATAAAATATTGGATGTGAAATACCTGAACGTATAAGAAGTCTGAATGTTGAGCTATATTTACGAATGATGTCCTTATACCGATGATAAAATTTAGTAAATGTTTTGACTAGTTTGTGATATCAAAAACCCTGGTGTAATAATTTTTCAGTAATACATAAATTTCTCTCGTTAAAATTTAAAACATTGTTACATACACGAGTGAATCGTACAAATTGAGATATATAAAAACCGTAAGATGGTGAGAAGGGAACGTCACCATCTAAAAATGGATAATTAACTATAGGAAATGAGAAATCATCTCTTTTATCATAAATTTTAGTATTAAGCTTTCCGTTAATGGTATATATATCAAGATCGAGGAAAGGGCAGTGGTCATTGTTAGTATTAGCTTTATGTAAAGTAAGTTCAACAGGATAAATTTCTTTAGTATACATACTGAAGTCGTCATTATTGAGAGCTAAAATATTATCCAGATATCTAAAAGTATTATTAAATTTGTGTATCAGATGTTGTTTCGATGGGTCTTTGCTGATTTTTGTCATAAATTGTAACTCATAGCAATACAAAAACAGGTCCGCAATAAGTGGTGCACAGTTAGTCCCCATTGGAATTCCGATAACCTGACGATATACGGAATCTCCAAAGCAAACAAAAATGTTATCTAGTAAAAATTCAAGAGCAGATATAGTATCAAAGCATGTCTAATTGACATAGTCTTTTTGTGTATTGCTACTAAAAAATGACCTAAAAGAGTTTGAACATATATATTCACATTCTGACTTTTTAAATGCCCATTTAATTAGGTGTGTGAATTTTTTCTTAATGAGAATGTGAGGCAATGTGGTACATAGGGTAGAAAAATCAAAACTTTGAACAGATTCAAAATCACCAATATAAGCATGCAATTTATCAAGTACTTCCAACGAGTTTTTGACACTCCAAAAGTAATTAAGCATAGTTCAAGCGTTGCATTTGATAATCATTTAATATAGTTATTCTAATGTTTTGTCATTTAGTCTGAATCTGTCTTGTCTGAAAACAGCAATTGTAAATAGTCTTTCGACAGGAGCTAATGTGCTAAATATTGCTTGATCAGAACATGGAAGTTTTATGATTAAATAGAAAATCATCATATTGATAGGATTGAGAGGGAATTCGTTCCAATTAACTTGCCTATACATCAAGGGGCATTTTGATATCTCAGAAATGAACTCATTTGAATTTAACATAATATGAATAAACATATATAAATGAATTAAAAATATTTTTTTATTTTACTTTAAAAATATTAAAAAGTGTGCTTGTCACAATATTGAAAATAATTTTTAGTACAGACAATGTATATAATTGGCCTAAATATTAGCAATATTTTGCTAATTAGATGAAATACATGTAGTAGTGGCATTGCCCCTGTACATTTTAATCTGATTAATTGCTGTTTGTTTTTACAGCTGTTAATTTTTATTTCTATAATCCTTTTGTGTATACTAATTAGACAAAATGATTTTAAATTCTAAAAAAAACTCTAAGAAAGATGTTTCACAGTGACACATTTGTTTGTTGTTTATGTTTAACAAGGTGATTCATTACCTATATAGTTAAAAGCTGAAAAATACTTATACATTGTATATGATTCTCACATTTTTTAAATTATAAGACTATTAAAAAAAATCTGTAAGTCAAATAAATGACAAAAAAACTTCAGAATAAATTACAGACTTCATATATTTAAAAAGCATGTTATATCAATATTTGAAAAATACATATAATTTTTCAATTTATATTATCAAACACCTAAAAACCTTATCTTTAACACCATAAAAGTACATGTAATTGAAATGTAATTCAAAAGTAATTGAGCATTACATGCCTTTTCCAATGTAATTAATTAAATTACCATTACATGTAATTAAAAAAATGCTCAATTACACATTACATTCAAATACATGGAAAATTGTAATGCATTACACTTAATTACCATTACATTTTTAATTACCCAATCCCTGCTTATAAGGGTTTACTTTTACAGATTGTAATTTGGAAGGAGAGTTGTGTCATTGGCACTCCTACCACACCTTCTGTTATCTAATAGTAAACCTATTTTCAAGTTCATTTGGACGTTTTCAGTCAATATAGTCTCCGAACTTATACTCAGTGAAAAGACAGCATCTTCTGGCAAGGCCCCCCCCCCCCCTTTTCATAAAAAAAGAATAAGAAGAATTATGAAAGAAAAAGAAAAGATAATTGGATTCAAAGATATATAAGACTTTTTTTTTATTAGTTGTCAGTAACTGTCAGTACTCTCAGATCAGTAATTAGTCTTATTGTTGTTGGGATATACGGTCATGTCCTCTCTGTGTCAGGAGCCTATAATTAAGTGGATGTTGTTTGTTAATTTGTTAAATAATTGTTTTTCGTTCGTTTTTTGTACATAAATTAGGCCATCAGTTTTCTCTTTTGAATTGTTTTACATTTGTCAATGGGACCTTCTATAGCTTACTATGTGGTATGGGCTTTGCTCATTGTTGAAGGCTGTACGTTGACCTATAGTTGTTAATTTCTATGATATTTTGTCTTTTCTGGAGAGTTGTCTTATTGGATATCATACCAGATCTTCTATTTTTATATTCATTCCTGCTTTATTTATAGTTTCTCTTGTTTTTGTTCACATGTCTATGACAGTAGTAGATGGGCATTATGTTTTCTAGTCAGTCACATTAATTTGAAACTGATTAATTAACACATATAGAAATAAGAAGATAAGATATGATTTCCAGGGGCGTAGCTGCCGTTAGGCACTTTAGGCACGTGCCTACACATAATTTTTTCACAAATATTTTCTTTTTATTAAAAAAATAATAAACAACGTTACATGTAGATGAACTCCAGTGAAGTTGTCACAACTCTAATTATCGAATGTTATGTACACTAGTCTCTCGTCCTTAGTGAATGGAATATTGGATAGAATTGAATGTTTTGTATGTGTGTACCTTATATAGAAACTATAAACTAGAACTTTGGTTCAGATCATTTCAATTCTATCAACAAAAACTTGAATGAACTTCAACTTAGACACATGTATTTTTAATAAGTTGTTGTTAGTTTTCAACTAGCTTTCCACTTTGTCTTCACCCGATTTGCTAATGTTGGTCGTCCGTTTGGCTGTGCAGGATGTATAAATACGTAGTCACGTCTGGCCAGAATGGGAACATTTAATCTTATGCCTAGTTTTAGAGAGAATGCCACTCTTTGAGGAGTTCGTAGTTGGTCTACTAAAAGGCAAAGTTAATGCTCCTATCCAATAATCCCTCATTTTCCAATGCATGGCATTTTCAAATTTCCAGACATTCGTCCTGTACAACATCTATTACAGGACAAAGCTCCCTGTTGTGTTTATTGTAAATAATCAATTTGGTTTTTTTTGTTCTAAATAAATATTTTACACTGGATGTTTAAAAATCAACCTATCAACTAGTTTCCAGTAGTTTTGAGTACTCTCAGATCTACGTGTAATGACCACAATTATTCAAATTCCTAAGCAGGTATGGATTTTACAGTAGAGCGGGATATAAAGAAATACGAATTTCTTGAATTTTGTTACGTTACTATGAACAGAACAGAACTTTTGCATTAGGCATCGACTATGTGTGTATGTGTTTGTGTGGCTAGGGTGAAGGTTTAAGAATCAAAAGATTGATGGTTGATGTCATTCTAGCCAAAAGGATAGTGTTATTATATAATAATTACATTAGATGTATGTTTCATTATAATACTTTATTCTGATTGGCTAACTGCACATCACGTGTTATTCCGTAAACAATTGCATCACTCAATGATTACATTAGATGTACGTTTCATTATAATACTTTATTCTGATTGGCTAACTGCACATCACATGTTATTCCGTAAGCAGGTGCATTGCTCAATACAACTTTTCATTCATTATAACACGTGGTCCAACAATAAAGTGCACAGGTGAATTAAATAAAAAAAATATATAAAATTCGTGTTTTCATGATTATAGCTAAAAAATGTAATTATAAGTATTGAATGCTTCTTTTTGTAACTTTATAGGGTTGTAAAAGCGTTGACCGTGCGCACATTTTTAGAATGAAGCGCTTCCGCGCTTCATACAAAATGTACTTCGGTCAACGCTTTTACACCCCAATAAATTTACAAAAAGAAGCATTCAATTCTTAAGTATTATCAGTGTTTACGTGCACGTGCCTATTTTTTTAATGAAGGATCGTCAATATGTATTATCAATTAAGTTAAACGTATATATATATATATATATATATATATATATATCGGTCATAACGGAATAGATTTGAAAATACCAAACAGGGTATACTGCTTAATTAAAGGGATACGCGGATCTATGCTGGGCAGTACATATTGTAATTTTTTTTTAATATTTGATTTTCCAATTGTACTGCGTTATTTAATTCACCATTCAGATGTTATGGTAAATTATTCATAATTCTTCGAACTTTTCATCATGTATATTATAATTATCATGATTAAATAACCAAAATTTTTTAATATTTTTGTGCATAAAATTTTGCAGCCAAAACGCGGAAATCCGTTTTCCGTCAGGGGGGAAGCCCCCTAAACCCCCTACCAGAGCCCTGGTCCTGCTGGGGGCCTTGAGCGGCCCCAGACCCCCTACCGATTTGTGCCTACAGTTGAATGAATTCCTAGCTACGCCCCTGATTTCCAATGAGACATCTCTGCACCAGAGACTAAATGATGCAGAAAGTACATATTATGGTGTTATCATTTAAACAAATCCATTAGGAGTCTGGCATCCAATGAAAGTTGTCCATAATTATTAACCATGCTGAAAGATTCAAGCTATGTTGTTCCTATGCAAATCAAATTGTTTTTTCAATTGAACAAGACTAATTATCTTTTTATTTATTTTTAAAGGTAATGTGCATGAACTTATGGAAGTATCCTTCATACAAAAGTGGCTTAGATATACATTTGTAGCAGCAGTTGATGAAAGACTGACTGAGCCACCTCTACTAGCAAATCAGGCAAACAGACAAGAAAAGGAGACCACTTATAAATAAATTAAACAATGAATAAATGTGATAAAATTTTATTATAAATATAGTTCATATAATTTGTCTCTTTGTGTGGTCATTAGGGCTATTTAAAGTTTGTTAATTGTTCAACTTGGAACTGTTCCCTTATTTTGCAAACAACACATGATGGCAACACAACTCGTATATTTCTCCTAGTACATGGTAAATCTTCTTTGTGACAAATGTCTGTTATTTCTGAAAACAAAAGACTATTCAGTGAGACATGTGAAAACTTATTCTAAAAATGAAATTTTACAAAGTGTCTTAGTTATTTTTGTTTGGTTGCTATCCAATATATGTATATCCCACATCTTCTTTATTCATACATATTTAGTAGTAAAAATCATATGGCTGTTTATTTACTCTTTTGAAACTTGATAAGGATTTAAAAATCAAGTACAAAATCTTACTTTAATTATCAACTGTAATCTTATTATAGCTCGAGTAGGGAAGTAGTGGAATGGGTTTCAATGAGACAACAATACACAAGAGGCCAAATGGCACAGAAATTATATACAAAATTTACATTTACTGGTGCTTCTGAAATAGCTGCTGGTATAAAAATCTATGAAAACTGATCATGAATTGCTCTGTATGCATCAGTCTCTGTGCCAGTCACAAATAAATGCAAGTGATATTCATTGTTTGTAATTGAATTTGTATGTTAAAAACCTAATCACAGAAAATTAACTTCTTGTCTTTAAATATTAACAATACAACAGTCATTAGGAGACCAAGAAATGGGAACTTTCCAGAAAACTAGATTCCATACAGGGTAATTGACAGGTTTGTGTTGGCAAAATAAAAGAATATAGTCATTTAAGTAGTACAAGTTAGTGTATAATGAGGGGTTACTTGCTACTGGCATAATTAAGCAATGTGACAATATCCTTACTCATGAATCATATGATTTGGATTAAATGGATTAGTTCTTGAAGGTATTCACCCATGTACAATGTATTCATAATACAACATGCACAAGAAGGTATTGTTTGGGTTGGACAAAACCAATCAATCAAAAGGGATATAAGTATATCAACTCTACAAGAGCTTAACCCAATTAACTTGGGCTTTATCATGTTTATCATGTACAATGTACATGTGTCATGTGTATTACAAATGTAATACTGTTACAAAGTGCAATTGATTACAAACTAAGCCATGACTTTCCTTAACAAGTTTTCTAAACATGCTAAATACTTTGATATTTATGAGATGGAGTTTATAGAGAGAATCGCTCTGTTCAAGCAAATTAATAAGCATAAATGCAACAGTCTCTTACTGTAGCAAGTTTGCCATATATGTTGATCAATCATCATGTATTGAATTTAAAATAAGAGAGAAATATATTTTCTTAATTTATTCCATTCACAACTTAAACAGTAAAAATTAATTTAAACGAATCAACATGATCAAACATGCACCCACCCTCCCCATGTGTTGATATATATATACAAGTACATCACACCAGAGACATACACAAATGTACATGTATGAAGATATTTCACCAACTCCTGTATTAAAGTACTGTAAATGTGCAAATTTGTTTAAAATTAGGACTGACTAGTGACTATAAATATAATTCATTCAGATGTGTTCAATAATTCATGACAAAAATTATCTACATATATATAATATATAGTGCACAAATGTAGATTCACTGTACAAATTACCACACACAATTGCTTTTGTTTATATTACCCACTATATTGTAATAAATACATTGTACATGTAATGATGTATATCATACAGAGAGGGAAGAATTGATAGTATCATTTGAAGACATTTCCATTTCAGGCCTTCTTTTTCAATCAAATCAAACAAAATCTCCCCCCCCCTTTTTTCCTTTTTATCTCAACTTTAATTAAAGAGGGGTGAGCAGGAGTCTTTTAATAATTTTCCTCTTCCCTAACCCATCCAATTCCATCTCCCTACTCCCCCTCAATTTCGCATGTTCCCTGCCAACCCCTCCTTCAACAGCTAAAGGTCGCAATGTACATTAACTGTGTTTACCAACCTACTTATATCAATATTATATGATTACAAAAATTTGTCCGAGATCACTATGACGTCCAACGGCTGTTTTGCCAGAGTAATCTCGGACTCACAAAAAGTATGCCGAAATACATTATTTTACTATCTAATTTACGCACCATGAGAGTTTGAAGCCGACAGGCTGTTAAAGATCTATTTCGTTTCCATCTTCACCATCGGATGTAGAAAATGTTGGCTTCTTTATCCGGTTACCGATTCAGCACCGGCAATCCTCTGGCTCTGACTTACAGGTTCATACATGTATGATTGTACTGACATAGTTAGTTTAACCTTGGGAATGTCTATATGTTCACGTTCATCGTCTGTGAATCGATAGTCCATAGTTGTATCGTTGTATTGTCGTTCACATATTCGCGGCCATGCTTGTTTGTTTACATAATGAGAGGACAAATATGACGTCACCAGCATTCCGGAACAAAGGGAGATAATCATGTTGCACTTTCCCCGATGAACCATGAAGTTACCTGTTTATAAGTATAACAAGGACACACAAACGACTACCAATATTTTTTTTAATATTTATTTTAACCAATTTATTAAAATATGAAACAAAAAAAGTTTTTAAAAACCTTTGCATTTCACCTTTAATGACTCAAAAATCCGTATTTTCATGCCAGTACCGGAGTACTGGTTACTTGGCTGGTGATACCCTCGGGGTTTAACAGTCCACCAGCAGAGGCATCGGCCAAGTGGTAGTAATAACATTAATTTTTCAGCTATTTTTCATACAGCAGGTAGATGGGAAGCATTACCAAAGAATTCTTTCTACAGTCACCTTTCACAGTTGTCAACTAAGTTGCCACAGTTTTGCTTTTCTTCTAGATCAGAGAATACAACAAAAATATACAAATATGCTTTTGAAGCTTGGACTAAATGGTGTGTATTTAATGGAATTTGCTATTTACCGGGTTCTGACACTCATGTCTCATTGTATTTAATAGATTTAACCGAATCTGCTAAGTCACATAGCAAGATTAATGAAATGTTATAAGCTATTAGTTGAACTCACCGGCTCGCCGGGTTACCTGATCCATGTAAATTAGATTTAGTTTTATCTGTCAAAGAAGGTGCTTTAAGATTAATAGGTCACACTGTAAACAAAAAAGAGCCAATTACTCCGGAAATTTTGAAACATATTGTATTGTTATATGGCAATGAGAAGTCCTCTTTAAAAGATTTGAGAATAGCAGGTATGTGCTTATTGTGTTTTTCTGGTTTTTTACGTTTTTCAGAATTGTCAAATTTGAAAAGAAACAAAATAACTTTTTATGATTCATATGTGAAACTTTTTCTTGAAAAGAGTAAAACAGATGTATACAGATAGGGTAACGATGTTCTCATTTCTAAGACTTATGACATCACTTGTCCAGTCAATATGCTACACAGGTATTTAAGTTTGGCAAATATTTCTTCTAGTAATACGGAATATATATTCCGAGGTTTAAGCTATTGTAAAAGTAACAACAGTTATGTATTTCGTAAGTCAGGAAAAATATCGTATTCCTCCGCTAGAGACATTTTATTGTCCGCTCTTCATAAGTTAGGTTTAGACAAGACAAAATTTGGTCTTCATAGTTTGAGATCTGGCGGAGCTACGGCAGCTGCCGCATCAAAAATTGAAGATAGAATTTTCAAAAAACACGGTAGATGGAAAAGTGATCGTGCTAAAGATGGCTATGTTAAAGAAAATTTAGAAGAGAGGTTGTCAGTTACAAAAAATCTTGGTGTTTGATATATAATCAATGAGTCCGTTTTTGGCCCATCCTTTGTTTTGTTCGAAACATTGCTGCACTCGTCTAGGCGAGCTGTTTCCCATAGATATGTGTTTGAGTTTTTGTTCATAAATACTTTATTTGCGTTTGAGGGCACGAATAAGAAAATAAATGTATTTATTAACTATCGATAGCACATGGTTTTGTTGTTATATTGGGAACATGTGTTTATGTTTACAATAATATTTAAATTATTTTAGCATAACAATAAGTCACCTTAACAAAGTTAAGAGTTTAAGGTTCTTTGTATGATAGTACGGACTGATCATTCGCGGTAAAAGTTAACTTTGAAAATACATTTTCATAGCTTGACCATTCGAAGCTCCGTCTTAGTGCAGTGAAGTTTCCCCCACCCCCTCCCCCTGTGTACATGTTTTGTATAAGCTTGTAATATTGTAAATGCATTATGCATTTTCTGCAGATGTTAAAAAAGAACATTATGAAATTATGGTTTTATGATATGAAAGATTCTATTTCATTATTTCTCATTGTAGATATGTTTGTAAGACATGTATGCTGCAGTGGTCTTAGTGTGCTGGCAAAGTGATTTGAGGACAGTTGAATTATTTGATAATAAAACTTTGCTGCACTCGTCTAGGCGAGCTGTTTCCCATAGATATGTGTTTGACTTTTTGTTCATAAATATTTTATTTGCGTTTGAGGGCACGAATAAGAAAATAATGAAAATTAGTCATTCAGTCAGTGTTTTGTATCGGAAAATTATTTCATTTTGCGGTGAAATGCAAAATAGAAACTTCAAAGGTCAGACGAAACAAACAGAAGAATTGCATATATTTTACTCAGGATGAAACAAACAAATCATTTATTTTTTCAACTTTGTGTCTTTGTCTTTGCATTACGTAATATTCGCTTTGCAACAAAATACTGAACTTCATGAATACGACATCAAATAGAACATACCGTGTTGAAATCAAAGCAGCTACAGAATACCTTTATGAAAATAATAGGATTTAAAATATTCATGTACTTGAAACGGATTGTTACTGGTGGTTCCATTTCAACATTATATTTTGTTTTATCAATCAGCATCTAGAATAAAAAGGATTATTTTTATATGCATTTTCAATATTTTCTTCTTCGGATCCCTTCATGCCTTTACTTCATTCGCATCCAATCAAAACAAAGAAGTTAATTATTGATTTTGTAGCTTAAGTGAGATTTATTGTCCAACAGTGAGAAACACATTTTGTGATGATGTGCAAATATCTTTTAGGACTGTTTTTTTCATTCATCTGCTGTGGTAATGTTTTTAATTATTTCACTGATGTACCTTTATATTATAGGATAACAGTATTTAACATTTTTAGTTGTATTATCTACGTTATAATGTTATCAACCTTTGGAAATCAATGTCATAAGTGTAAATGCAAAACACCAAACATTCTCATTTCAAAAACGTGCCCGACACCATTACACGTGTCTTTTTTTTGCCGAATGTCTGCATTAATCCCGAATCTCCTAAAACGGCTCCGATAATTGTTACTCGCCGAAATATTCCACTTGAAAAACCAAGAACATCTTAAAATTTTATGCTCTGAGTTGTCATCAGTGTCGCCAATAACGTTTTAAACAATTCAACACGATTTAAGGCAGCGAGATTTGCAAGAGTTAATATCACAGTACAATTGATATTTTTTTGGTATGCACACAAGTGGTTCTTATATGTATTTTGCATCAAATAAAGAGAATGAAAAGTATCTAATCTTAAATAGTGTGTATATTTGAAATCCATGAGTGGTACTAAAGCAAAAAAGGAATATTGCAAACTTAAATCATTGGTGCCTTCAATTATCATATAAACACAAACACTTACGACTTATTTGGTAATTTTGTACCATGCTGTTTTGAATCATAACTCAAAAAGACGAGACGTCCGTTACAATTCCACATCGTAAATATGATAAACAATCGGTAATACATCTATTTTAAGTTGTATTTATAAATGTTGATATTCGAATTTTAAATAAGTCCGTTGGTTTTCCTGTTTGAAAGGTTTTACACTAGACATTTTGGGGGCCATTTATAGCTTGATTTTCGATGTGACCCAAGGCTCCGTGATTAAGGCCGTACTTTGAACTTTAATAGTTTACTTTTACAAGTTGTGACTTTGAAGGAGAGTTTTCGACATCTTGTTATTTCGATAAAAGCAAAATTGACGACCAGTTAACTATGAATTTATTTCACAACAGAGCATTTTTCAAAGGGTTGCAGTAGCATAAGGAAGTGCTTTGTAGTTCAAACAACACAACGAATGATGATTATGTAATCTATAACTGTTAATCATAGATACCCAGAGCCTTCACTTATACTTTTAGGTAATAGTTTAGGTATTGCTTATAAAATAGAAAAGGATAAATATATGTATATACTTTGATGAAATTTCAGTTTTGTCTCAAAATATTAAGAAAACAATCCTGTAAATTTACACAAAATGTTCTTGATCCTACTATATAAAAAAATTGAAAACAACACGTTTAATAATTTCTTGCGTCCGCAAGGCGCTTTTCTGGATTTGCATTCATCGGGAACGCTCATAGCTAAAAATTTGAAATCCGCAGATGTATACGTACCGAAACCGTTGAAGAGCTATATGTAAAACATACCTAATATGAATAGCCAAATTCATCTAATGCCAACTTTGCCTGAGGGAGTTGAAACCTTGGTTTCTTAACATAACTTATTCAATAAAGAATCTTCGAAACCTCTGGATATCGACATTTCTAGTAGTAGATATTGGAATTGTAAGGTATACTGGATTTAAGTTAGTATAGATAAAAATTATTATTCATACTCGTAGATATTGGGATTGTAATTGTAGTAGGAGGATTCTGGATCAAACTGAATTATAATTTTAACTGTGACATGAACGTGTATTTTCAATGTGTATAACTATGTTATCAATGTATTTTGTTTTAGCCTTTGCTGATGTAAATATTGCTTTAAAGAAACCTACAAAACTTTCTTCCACTTATGATCCTAAAATTATCGAGGGAATGGATTTTCTGTGTTGTAACTCTACATATGCAGTCGATGGAGACAAGACAAATTTGGCGCATACTCAAGGCGATTTCTTTTGCGCAGTTGCAGTCAGAGTAGCTAATCAGCAGTCATGGTGGGCAGTCGACTTACAAAATGTTTACAAAATAGATGTGATAGATATTTTTGGACGGACATCTAATGATCGTAAGTTGTCCCTTTTCCGGTTTCATTGTATACATGTTAATATTACAGATGATTTTTTTTTACTTTTTAAACAATTTTAACAAGACGAAACTTTATCCGTTTAAAATTTGAACAATAATGGAATACTTGAAAAAACGAATGAAATAAAAACCTCACTTAGTCGATATGTGTCTCAGTGAAACAAATTCTAACCTAACATAGTAAGTAATTGTCTCTACGAACCAAATACCAATCTTACTTTGTAGATACCTACTTCAAAGAACCAAAGACTTGCCTTATTTAAATCGATCTATCAGAAAATGTCCTTTACTTGCAGATACTTGTCTCAACGAACCATAAACCTATATTGATTAGTGGGTTCTCTTTATAACAACGAATCAAATGCTTACCTAACTTAGACGGTACTAATCTCTACAAACTATACACTAACCATAATAAGTTGCAATTGGTCTCAATTAATCAAGTTAAAACATTACTTTATAAATGAGTGTCTCAACTTACTCAAGGGACCAAATACCAATCATTCATCTTGTATCAACACACTAAATACTCAAATAACTTTGTGATACGTGTCAAACCAATATTAATCTACATGTTATACAATAACTATATAGTGAATTTGAACTTTCTCTAATACATCATATTTTTCAGTTGACCAACTGACCAATTTTGATGTCGAAGTTATCTTGCCATCATGTTCATGTAATAGGTGGTTCAATTTAGATGAAGGAGATGTATTTCCCTGTCACTATCAGGCCACAGTAAACCCGAGAGTCCATATAACGTGCCCCCCTAATACAAGAGGGAGATTTATCCGGATTAAACGTAGAGATACGGAATACCTTACAATATGTGAAGTAGAGGTGTATGGTGATACATTAAACAGTCTCAATAAATCAGGTATTTAGAAAAAGCCAATCTTCATTATATTGGAAATTAAGTGTACATTTTTATTGTACTTCAAGGAGAAAAAACAAAAAATCGTCTGCGAAATTTGGAATATTGAATCCGTTAAGATGACATGATCTTTAGAAGAAATTAATGTAATTAAACGTTAAAACCTACTGTGGACCATTTCTACATACATATATAAAATTTATCCTTTCTTTTGCAGTGGAATTAAGCATAAATCCTCTAGTAAATCAAACTGATTGATAAATAAACTAATCATAGATACCAGGATTAAACTTTCATATTTGTGCAAGACACGCGTATCGTCTACATCAGACTCATCAGTATCATTAGAATCAGATACATATTATGGCTTATTCGACAGATTCATATCAAACAATTACAGATTCATGTTATACATTTTCATGATCGTATTCCTCATTTACAGATTCATATTATACATTTACAGATTCATATTATACATTTACAAATATAAATTATACATTCACAGATTACCGTACTGCATGAACAAAGGATAATCCATTATATGCATTACAAGTTAGCTAAAAGCTCAAATACAATTCCTTCATAACCACTTATTCTTTTATATGTTTAAAACGTCGATAAAACCGGTGTAAATATATAAAACCCTGCAAGTGTCTGATATTAGACGGGCGTATTGTCTCCTCTCTCGGGGGAACAACACTCACTATGTAACTGAAGGCTATGAAATCTCTTGCAGGTCTCTGATATTAAGACATGCGAATTTTCTATTATCTTTTTTAACAACAAATATATTTTTAAAGATATATTGTAACAATTATACTTCACTGTACAAGCGTCAGAGGAATATTCCTGTGTGTATTTTCTATTTTAACAATGTTGGTTTTTTTCTATTAAAGATTCTTCAAGAATTGATACTGCCTATGCATGTGGATATATCGGGTTCGGATACGTAGGTCTTGTAATAGGAACATATGTAGCGGACAGTAACATTCACTGTACACTAATATGCTTCACAAAAACAGCCTGTGCTGCTGCAGAGTATGACAAGAACACAAATGTCTGTACACTGAAAGGTGAATGTTCGATTGGAACTCAGTCATCTTTATTCCCAGATAGCAACAGAAATGTATTTTTCATTCAATAGAACATTGAGGAGTGCCCGATATCTATTCTCGTTAAAGTGATAAAATTTAAGCAAAGAAACTTTTTAAATTTTTTTTTAGTATTTTATCACACCTATTTAAACAGTATAAATAATAAAACACAACAAACATTTTATAAATAAATATTTGAGAAAGGATTTTTACCTTTTAATAGATATCATGTGACACATGTGATAATGGATGCTTATTTTAGTCAAATAAAGGATTTTGTTAGATTAAAATGTGTGATTGAAACCTTTGCTTCCTCATATCTTTTTAAAAAAATGGTTTTGCTTTAATGAAACGCTTTATATGATTTAGCCTCTGTTGAAAATGTATCTTCATGCTAATATACAAAAAAAGTAAAAAAAAAAAAGTATTGCAACACCTATTGAAATTGAAATTAAAAAAACACTCTTTATTTTTTTGTGATATAATTTGGTAAAATAGAAGTAATTAAACATTATTTAAGTATAACCTGAGTTTAATCAATAAATATCGACTCGATAAGTTTTTATCTGCACATGCAGCTACTGTACCCGTAAACAGCAAAACAGCTGTTTTTATCCTCATTGTTTTTTAAGTTATGTGATTGACACCTTGTAATGGGTCCTTCATAACTTTTAACTGCAGCAAGATGGCATTTTATCAGCATAACAGAAGCAGGGATGTCGTTGTAACAACTGAACGTATTGTTGGTCATCACCATTCCACTATAAGTCGTTTTGAGAATAAAAATCAGGCAATAAACGCTGTTAAAGACCTTCCGAGATAATGAAGACCCCCTATACCATTTGCTAGGGAAAATCAAGCATAATGAAGGTTGGTCAGAAGGAAACCCATTGCATACAAAACAATCCTAAAAAGAGAGTGGTGGCCATCCAGGAAGCTTTAAACAAGAACTGTTCGAGATCGACTCATCGCTACTGGTTATCGTGCGATAAGACCATTTCGGAGACCTTTGCTAACGAACAGACACACAGTTTTCCGTATCCAATGTAGTGCAGAGCTCGCCAATTTGAAAATTAGCATCGTGGAGGAAGATCCAATGTTCAAATGGAATTTGGTTCATCTTCCTTGGCCCGATCGTAGCCCGGATTTGAACCATATCGAGCATATTTGGGACACTATTTGGCGGAATAAAATTAACGGTACCAATTTTCTTGCACCAGATGCGCATTTCGACAATACATGTCTCTTCAGTGATGCTCGTGGCCAAAATATTTGAAATCCAAAGATTATATAAAAAATGAAGAGCTATAATCCAAAAGGTCCAAAAAGTAAAGCCAAATCAGTGAAAGGAATCAGAGAGTGCGCGAAAGGACACCCCAGTTCAAACACATCATGAAATAAACAATGCCCTTCATCAGAAATGGTTGCTGCTACCTTAGCAACAAATTAGTCGATTTATTGAAGCAATCAGAAGACGTTTAGATGCGGTTATCCGTTTGAATGGAGGCTGCGCACAAAGTACTAATTCTTTGGCATATAACGATCAACCATGATGTGAACAGTCATCTGAAGATTAATTTTGAAATGTCTGACATTGCAAAGTTCGACTACAGTAAAAGTTGTAAATTGCAATTTTTTTGTACAAATAACACTTCATTTTGTTATTAAAATTGTGGTTATATAAATCATTTTTTTTTCAAACATTTTTTGTTCGTTTCAAAGCCAATGTTATCATAAACTATGTTTCAATAATATTATACACATATTTTATTATATTTCATCCAAAAAAAAGAGGCTGATTTTTCAAGTTTTAAAAAATCAAGGTGTTGCAATACTTTTTTCCATGTGTATAGTTAGATTAAATTGGGTATCATATACTGCTAGTTTTCATAGAATAATACTTTTTTGCTTCATTGTGTTGCTTGCATTATTGGTTTTAACATTGTTTAATGTGACAAAAGGACAATCACAAAAATACTGAGCTCCGAGGAAAATTCAAATCGGAAAGTCGATACTCAAATGGCAAAATCAAAAGCTCAAACACATCAAACGAATGGATAACAACTGTCATATTACTGACATGGTACAGGCATTTTCGTATGTAGGAAATGATGGATTAAACCTGGTTTTATATCTAGAATGTCAACAGCAGATATTGGATATTTACTGAAATATGAAGAACAAAGGAAATGGGGTTTAATGGCCTATGAGAAAACTCTCCAAAACAGATTTAAGAACTCAATTATTGTGAATTCGATCAAAACCCTAACAATGGTCGACTCGATTCTTTCTACGACACAAAAGTTAAAGATCATACACAAATATCTGTACAGTTTTGACTGTCCCTTTTGGTATCTTTCGTCCCTCTTTTCTTAAGTTAAACACACTTGATAACAAACAGGAAGCACACAAGTACGAACAATAAACATATTTAGAATATTTAGACAAGAATTCCTGCAGTTACTGAAGCCAACATCCAAGTGAGATACTTTCCTTAAAAAAAAATCATTTCCGTTCTCCATTACTGTATACCGATAGAATTGTTAAATATCTATCAGTTGTTTCACGAGAATGAACCTGTCCTAAGTCAGGAACCTCGAGCTCATGGTTAGTGGTTGTAGAATGTTGATGTGGTTTATAAGTGTTTCTCGATTTTATATAGATTACACAATTAGGTTGTCCTGTTTGAATCGTTTTTACACTAGTCATTCTTGGTCCCTTTATAATTTCGTGAACAGTGTGAGCAAAGGCCGTACTTTGACCTATAAGCAGACTTTGGGTCAATTACATTGGAATGTAATTAATTAAATAACACATTACATTGCAAAAATGATAAATTACATCAATTACACATTACACAGTTTTTGAAATGTAATTAATTAATTACAATTACTTTACTAAAGTAATAAATTAAATTACAGTTACTTTACCGAAGTAATTAATTAAATTACACATTACATTTCATCATGATATTTTTTAACAATATTTTACATGTATATATAATGCATGTGTAAAATATTCATGTAAGCATAGTTCAAGCGTTGCATTTGATAATCATTTAATATAGTTATTTTAATGTTTTGTCATTTAGTCTGAATCTGTCTTGTCTGAAAACAGCAATTGTAAGTAGTCTTTCGACAGGAGCTAATGTGCTCAATATTGCTTGATCAGAACATGGAAGTTTTATCATTAATAGAAAATCATCATATTGATAGGATTAAGAGGGAATTCGTTCCAATTAACTTGCCTATACATCAAGGGGTATTTTGATATCGCAGAAATGAACTCATTTGGATTGAACATAATATAAATAAACATATATAAATGAATTAAAAATATTCTTTTATTTTACTTTAAAAATATTAAAAAGTGTGCTTGTCACAATATTGAAAATAATTTTTAGTACAGACAATGTATATTATTGGCCTAAATATTAGCAATATTTTGCTAATTAGATGAAATACATGTAATAGTGGCATTGCCCCTGGACATTTTAATCTGATTAATTGCTGTTTGTTTTTACAGCTGTTAATTTTTATTTCTATAATCCTTTTGTGTATACTAATTTGACAAAATGATTTTAAATTCTAAAAAACCTCTAAGAAAGATGTTTCACAGTGACACATTTTTTTTTTTTTGTTTATGTTTAACAAGGTGATTCATTACCTATATAGTTAAAAGATCTTTCTTAAAAACTGAAAAACACTTATACATTGTATATGATTTTCACATTTTTTAAATTATAAGATTATTAAAAAAAAATCTGTAAGTCAAATAAATGAGAAAAAAACTTCAGAATAAATTACAGACTTCATATATTTAAAAAGCATGTTATATCAAAATTTGAAAAATACATATAATTTTTTAATTTATATTATCAAACACCTAAAAACCTTATCTTTAACACCATAAAAGTACATGTAATTGAAATGTAATTCAAAAGTAATGAGCATTACATGCCTTTTTCAATGTAATTAATTAAATTACCATTACATGTAATTACAAAAATGCTCAATTACACATTACATTCAATAACATGGAAAATTGTAATGCATTACACTTAATTACCATTACATTTTTAATAACCCAATCCCTGCCTATAAGGGTTTACTTTTACAGATTGTAATTTGGAAGGAGAGTTGTGTCATTGGCACTCCTACCACACCTTCTGTTATTTAATAATAAACCTGTTTTCAAGTTCATTTGGACATTTTTCTGCACCAGATGCGCATTTCGACAAAACATGTCTCTTCAGTGATGCTCGTGGCCAAAATGTGGAAAATCCAAAGTTTATATAAAAGATGATTAAAGTATTCATGTTGTTGGTTTCGGTCTTTGGTATCTTACCTTACAGATAACTTAAGCTTAGACGGCTGTCGTTTTGTTTTTGTCGAAGTGACCATTTTCAAGTAACTTAAAAAAAAATTTAAAATGAAATGTTAGACATGTTAAAAATAGATGTGTATTTAATGTCTGCATTGCTCTTTCGTCAATTTATATAGAGGAATTGAATTATGTTCTACATCTCGTATGTAAATAATAATTTTAAATCTTATATTAATGGCCAATTGTGGTATTTGAAACCATCAGGGACTTTATATTTCCATAAATATAGAGTCACTGAATGTATGCATTTCAAAAGTAAAATAGTGTATATAAGTAAAGACCATTCTTTCATATTACGTGTATTATACATAAATAAAAGTACAAAATATTAGTGAATATAATTTAAAAATGAGTATATAATTTAACATTTAATAATCTTTTTTTTGGGGGGGGGGGCAAAAAACGGCACACCCCTGCAAAAATGTTTCCAATCCCCCGTGGCAAATGTGAAAAATTCGTTTTAATTGCTTAATCGCTTTAAATGGCATAATCGTTCGTAGTTATGTAGGCAGCTAATACATTTAATGTCTTACGAACTTGACCCGATTCCTACTTATCTCTTAAAATCAAACCGCGACAGCTTACTACCTATCATATTCAAGATAATCTACACTCATTGCTAAGCGATTGAAATAGCTGTTAACTAATTGAGGAACATATTTTTCTATGACAGATACATTTCAACTTAAATTTAATTGTTTTAATGTATAATATCTTACTTACACTCAAAATATACCAGTATTCATGGGAACTATTCACCAAAACTTCCATTAGTTTAATGATTAATATTATCATTATTTATGTAATCTTATCATTGGGTTTCTTGGGTTTTTTTGCATTTTTTTTTTAGACTTAAAATTTTCATTTTAATGTTTTTTCAATGTGAAATTTATAATTAATAATGACCTTTCAATTATTATCTTTCGACAAGCAGTCAATTCCTTGTTTCATTAGTTAAGCTTTTTGTTTTAAATCATATAAAGTAGAAGGTCATTTTTGTTAGTGAAGATAACATGCATTTCAGAATTGTAGTATTTAATGCCATAAAAGCTGCAACACATCAAAGAGAACATCTATATTATGAATGTGGGTTATCTTAACAGTATAAATGTGAGAGAAAATGATTGTGTAAATGATTGTGCAAATGTAGTTTATTTACGCTTATTCATTGTATTACATTGTTTTGCTTGCTCTTGTGTATAGACAAAAATATTGTATCTGAAGTGAATATAACATAATGGATTATCATATCAAAATTTTGTCAATAAATGTTAGGGGTCTTTTCTCTAGTCTAAGGAAAGATACATGTATGATGTCTTCAAATAGTTCGATTGTGTGTTTTCCAGAGACACACAGTACAAGAGATATTGAAACTTTATGTTGGATGAATGAGGTCATCAGTGTTACTTCAATCATGGTGATAGTAGAAGTGCTGGAGTTTGTGTCATGTTCAGGGGTGGTTATGATTACGAAGTTCATGAATCTCTTATAGACCAACATGGACGATACATCATATTAGACGTGACTCTATACGATCAAAGGTTAACTTTGGTATGTTTGTATAGTTATAACACAGATAAACCAGATTTTTTCTGTGATATCCTATAGAAAACTATGAGATTTCCGAATACAAGTTTCATCTTCTTGGGTGAATGGAATGTAGTGTAGGATAAGAATATAGATACTTATAATATAATACATGACAGAAACCACAACTCCAGGAGAAAGATTGATGAAATTAAGGACACACTTTTGATGTTAGACCCTTGGAGGACTTGTTATCCTAGTGATAGAAAATTTACATGGCGTCAGAAATCTCCCATTAAACAGAGCCGTCTTGATTATTATCTTGTATCTGAGGACCTTTTTACATTGATGGAATCAACAAAAGTTATTCCTAGATACAAGACAGATCACTCTGCCATTATATTTACTTTTACAGCATCCATAGCTAAGCGGGGCAAAGGATACGGGAAATTCAATTCTCAGCTTTTAAGAGAACCTGCATATGGAGATTTAGTTATAAACTGCATCAGAGACACTGTTTCTGAGTATTTCTCTGGGGGTGATTTCGAAGATTTTCTTCATGTTCAGTTATCTTGCAGAAATAACTGTCCTTTCCTATATTTAGATATTTCGGTTTTAAACGGTAAACTGACACTAAATATACGACAAAGGGGACGATTTTTCGTTTCCCATTGTTATTTTTCCATTTGTAGATGGTGATGTTCTTTGGACACCATCTAACGGTGTCTGTATTTCAGAGCTCGTTCGCCATGCCCGTGTCTGTTATGACGTTTTTGATTTTTAAGAACGTAATCTATGTATTACTGGTAACGTATTAAGCCAAGGATTTCGTTACCATAAATTACTTAAAACCTTCACTAATTTTTTTCCTATATATAAAGACTTGGTCTTGAAGTTTAGTTGTACCTGTAGAAAACGTATTTCAAACGGGATAGTGCACCCATATGTTTACGAAAGTGTTGTTAAAAGTGACGAAACCGACGGTAAACTACTATTGTACAATTAAAGATGGTGGCAGTATACAATAAATCTACCGTAATGCATTAGATGTGTTGTACTGGGCTTCACGGTGTGCTTTTATTCTAATTTCAAACTATAGAATTAAAGAATTTAAATTTTCGTATGTTTGTAAATAAAATGATATTTTAAATATTTTTCACAATACAGAGAGCGATCTTGTACGTTTCAGACGCTCAAGTACGGATATGTTTAAAACTGTATGTTTTTGCATCGAAAATTATACTACTATTTTCCCTTAAGAGAATATATACATTAAAATTAGAAATAATCTATCTAGTCAAGTATTTGCAAAAAAACATAATTCGAACTGTACGGTTATTCATCAAATAGAATACTCTGTTTTGAAATAATTCAGAAACTAAATCTATTGAAATTCGAAGTATTTTCAAAGCAACTTAAGATAACATTTATGAAAACCATAGGATTTAAAGTATTAAAGTCTGTGTTACGGCTTGTTGCCGATGGCTCATTTTCTCCATTATGTTCATAACACGAAATATTGTTTCAAAATAATCAATAATACTGTCTGTGATGATTATTTTTATTAATTAGTATCTATACAAAATAGTTTAATAAAAGGGAATATTTACAAATGCATTTCCAATATGTTCTTCTTCCCTAAATGTCTTTTCTTCTTCTAAACACAGATAAACCAGATTTTTTCTGTGATATCCTATAGAAAACTATGAGATTTCCGAATACAAGTTTCATCTTCTTGGGTGACTGGAATGTAGTGTAGGATAAGAATGAAGATACTTATAATGTAATACATGACAGAAACCCCAACTTCAGGAGAAAGATTGATGAAATTAAGGACACACTTTTGCTGTTAGACCCTTGGAGGACTTGTTATCCTAGTGATAGAAAATTTACATGGCGTCAGAAATCTCCCATTAAACAGAGCCGTCTTGATTATTATCTTGTATCTGAGGACCTTTTTACATTGAGGGAATCAACAAAAGTTATTCCTAGATACAGGACAGATCACTCTGCCATTATATTTACTTTTACAGCATCCATAGCTAAGCAGGGCAAAGGATACGGGAATTTTAATTCTCAGCTTTTAAGAGAACCTGCATATGGAGATTTAGTTATAAACTGCATCAGAGACACTGTTTCTGAGTATTTCTCTGGGGGTGATTTCGAATAATTTCTTCATGTTCAGTTATCTTGCAGTGATCAGCTATTTTTAGCGGTTCTAAAAATGAAGATTCGTAGTCTTACTATCTCCTGCTGTATTAAAAAATCAAGGGAAGAAAAAGATGTTTTCAAGGGACTGGAGTTAGAAATCCAGTCTTTAGAAAACAGTGTTAACTTGAACCCTAGCGAAACTAATGTGACGTCGCTCAATCAGAAAAAGTGTGAATTAGAGAAGCAACGACAGACATTAGTTGAGAGCCTCATTCTCCGTTCTCGTGTAAATTGGCATGAGAATGGAGAAAGATGCACTGACACTATTTTTGTAGTTAGAAAAGAAAGCCTTCATCAATAAAGTCATAGCTGAACTCATTAATGACCAAGGAAATCAAATTTCTTATCAATCTAAAATATTTTTTGAACAGGAGCAGTTTTATAGGACACTTTATACATCTAAGTCATATAGTAATGATGACAATCAATTGTTTAAACATGACATAAAACTCAGTGCAAAACAAAAACTTCTTTGCGAGAGAAACTTTTCTTTTAGGGAATGTGGAGGAGCTTTAAAACAGATGCAAAATGGCAAGTCTCCAGGATCTGATGGATTTACAGTGGATTTTATCAAATTTGTTTGGAAAGATATTGGTCCATTTGTCTATAGATCTCTGCAATTTGGGTATGAGTTGGGCCATTTTTCAGATTTCTAGTACCAAAGTATTATTACTTGTATTTCTAAGGAAGGGAAAAATAGGAGGTACATGGGTAACTGGCGGCCGATCAGCTTGATGAACACAGATATGAAAATTGCATCTGCAGTTCTTGCTGGTTGAGCAAAAAAGGTACTGTTCGCCATTATTAGTGACACACAAAAGGGCTTTATGAAAGGGAGATTCATAGGAGAGAACACTTGACTTCTATATGATCTAATGCACTATCTAGAAAAAAATGATATAGAAAGATTGTTATTACTAGTAGATTTTGAAAAAGCCTTTGATTCTATAGAATGGGATTTTTTAAAGCAGGCTTTGATTAGTTTTAATATTGGTCCTTCATTTTGTAAATGGTTTGATGTGCTTTATGCAGATGCTAAGGGCTGTGTCTTTAATAATGGTAATATGTCCCAATTTTTTCAACCAAAGTCTCAGGATTAAAGATTAATACAACTAAAACAAAAGTTGTTTGGATTGAAAGTAAGAGATATTCTGACTTGGTTTTATGTCCTGAAACAAATCTAAGCTGGTCCTGTTCAAACTTTAAGGTTTTAGAAACCATCAACAACGTTAACATAGTATGATTCAGTTTTTACAATTAGACTGTTTACCGGATTTGTTATCACATAAGCAATACGACTGGTGCCACAAGTGGAGCAGGACCTGCTTACCCTATCGGAGCACCTGAGATCACCCCTATTTTTTTTGGTGGGGTTCGTGTTGGTTATTCTTTAGCTTTCTATGTTGTGTCATGTGTGCTGTTGTTTGTTTGTGTTTTTCGTTTTTAGCCATGGCGTTGTCAGTTTGTTTAAGATTTATGAGTTTGACTGTCCCTTTGGTATCTTTCGTCCCTCTTTTACAACATATGGCCAACATAGAAAAAATAAAAGCTTGTGAACACGTTAAACTAAAACATTTCCCCAATATATGAGAGTAATGTACAAGATCTTTACCATGTCTGGTGATTAACGTTCAAAAGGATGTAAACAAATTCTGTTGAATCCCACCATATTTTGCATTTGTCTGTCAAAAATTGGGACATCGTGGGTTGGTTAATATTTTTGTCAACTTTTTCACAAATTGTATAGACATTGAAAGGCTAAGAATATGATGTATTGTATTGGTGCTCCGGAAGGGTAAGCAGATCCTTCTCCACATGTGGCATCCGTCGTGTTGCTCATGTAATTTAAAACCAGGTAAATAGTTTAATTCGGTATGAAAAGGGAAGTGGATTGAGGCTACGACATAAAGAACATATCCGATATCATCTGTGAAACGTTTATTCAATAACAGTCAACAAACTAGTGATAGCGTCCGTAAACTTTACGAAGGGAGGATTTCAACTTCACCATTAGAAACTCTTGGTTTAATAGCTTTTTCGTGAGCATCAACCCCCTTTTGAAGAAATCATGATGGGCAATACAGGCCTGGCAATATCGTATCAGTAGGGAGATATAGACTCCGTATGTAGGCGCTGCCAGAATGTTGCTACATATCATATAAATGGAAAGTTCATAATTGAGAAGGCAAAATCCTCTCTTTTGTCGTAAAGTTTTGTTTTCAGCCGACCCTCATTGTCATTTACTAAATGTAAGTGTAGATATGGGACAGTCCTAAATGTATCTGTTGTATCCTTTATCTCTAGTTCGATGGAACAGATGCGTTCAATTTTGAAATAATTAGTCAGAGAACACCATCGTATAGCGGAAAGTAAAGTTAAAGGATACCGACTCATTGTAATAAAGAAACAGTCGGCATAATTGGTACCCATTGCAATGCTGGCAGTTAATTGAAAGACACGTCCTTCAAACGTAACAAATATGTTGTCAATAAAAAAATCTAGCATCTTGATAATGTCAGTTTCAGAGAATTTTTTCTTTGAATCAGAGTGATTCTTCACAAGAATTTTCGCTATACTGCTGTAATTTACCCAAAAAGAACTTACTTGAAATAAATCAAATTTAAACAGAAATAAATGTCCTTTCCTATATTTAGATATTTCGGTTTTAAACGGTAAACTGACACTAAATATACGACAAAAGGGACGATTTTTCGTTTCCCATCGTTATTTTTCCATTTTTAGATGGTGATGTTCTTTGGACACCATCTTACGGTGTCTGTATTTCAGAGCTCGTTCGCCATGCCCGTGTCTGTTATGACGTTTTTGATTTTTAAGAACGTAATCTATGTATTACTGGTAACGTATTAAGCCAAGGATTTCGTTACCATAAACTACTTAAAACCTTCACTAATTTTTTCCCTATATATCAAGATTTGGTCTTGAAGTTTAGTTGTACCTGTAGAAAACGTATTTCAAACGGGATAGTGCACCCATATGTTTACGAAAGTGTTGTTAAAAGTGACGAAACCGACGGTAAACTACTATTGTACAATTAAAGATGGAGGCAGTATACAATAAACCTACCGTAATGCATTAGATGTGTTGTACTTGGCTTCATGGTGTGCTTTTATTTTAATTTCAAACTATAGAATGAAGGAATTTAAATTTTCGTATTTTTTTACATAAAATGATATTTGAAATATTTTTCACAATACAGAGAGCGATCTTGTACGTTTCAGACGCTCAAGTAGGGATATGTTTAAAACTGTATGTTTTTACATCGAAAATTATACTACTTGTTTTTCATTTAAGAGAATATATATAGTCTAATAAAAGGGAATATTTACAAATGCATTTCCAATATGTTCTTCTTCCCTAAATGTCTTTTCTTTATTCGCAACCAATAAAATAAAGAAGTTATATATTGATTTTGTTAATTAAGTGGAAAATTTCATCCAACAATATAGTGAAAAACACGTTGGTGATGATGTACAAAAATATTGTAGGATTGTTGTTTTCTTTAATCTGCTAAGGTATAATTTTTATTGACACACATTTTTTATATTGTAGGATGAATGTATTTATATTATTAATTTGTGTTTTTTACCTCAAAACTATATCACCATTTGGACACCAATACATATGCAACACTTCTACAAATGCGTCCGAAACCCCAAAATGGTTTTATTTCATTAAAATGTCTTCAGAAAACCCAAAATCTCCCAAAGGGCTCCAATTTTATATTCCCGAAAACGGTCCGATAATTGTTACTTGCCGAAATATGTTACTTGAAAAACCAAGAACGTCTTTAAACTTTATGCTCTAAGTTGTTATAACGTTTTCAACAATTCAATACGATTTCATACAACGAGTTTTGCGAGATTCAATATACACAGTACATTTAACATGTTTTGTTTTTGTATGCATACAGGTGGTTGTAATATGTATTTTGCATGAAATCAAAGAGAATTAAAAATATATAAACTTATTACTTGATTTATTTCACTTGACGGGGCGGAGATTAACCGGTTCGCTTATTCAAGACCAGTTCATCTATAAACAGGTGTTTCGGGATAAACTCGTCAATGAAGTGTCCAGTTATTCGTCCAATATCATACACTCAGTTCATTTGGATATCAGTTAAGTGACACTAATAGGTGATTAGAAATCAAGTTTAATTATAACGGCTTTCATCCTTATCACACACATCTTCAGACTGTCCTAATGCAAATTAAAACCTAAGCTCCTCCCGATCAGTTCAAATAACATTGGTAATATATTCTAGTATTTGAACAGAAACTACACATTTGGTTGCTGTTTTCGGCCGGTTGTCATGTTAAATATTAAGCTGTTTGAAAAAGCCATGAGTGGTATTGAAGCAAGATGAAGATTATTGCAAACTTCAATCATTTGTGCGTTCGGGAATCATATCAACACAAACATTTCGAACCTCTCACAGTCTTTTGGGGTCTTTGTGTGCCATGCTGCCTTCAATCAAAACGCAGTACTTTGATAGTGGTTTACTTTTACTAATTGTGACCTCGATGGAGAGTTGTCTTATTAACACTCAAACCACATCTGTTTACATCTATATAATGAAAGTTATACAAAAGAAAAAAAAAAACAAAGAGCCAATTTACTATGAATTAGTTTCACAGCAGAGTTTTTTTTTCTAAATTCACAGTATCATAAGTTCATATGACGTACTTTGTAATTTAAACCACACAGCGAATGTGATAATGTATTTTCTACCTTTTATTTAATTATAGATACCCATATGTATTTTATAGAAATATATATGGGTATCTATAGCCCATGTCTATATTTTATAGAAATATTTGAGATATTGACTATCGAATAAAAAATAAAGAATATATGTATGGTTTCTATTAATGCAAAATTCAAAAATAAATATAATGAAATTTTAATTTTGTCTCAAAATATTCAGAAGAGAGAATATTCAAGATCCTACTTGGATATTTTTTTTTTCAAAATTTTTTTATTTAGATATCCAAACTTCTACAAGTAGATATTGGAACTATTATGTGTACTGAATTTTGGTAAATACAGATCAAAATTCGAATTCCTACTTGTCGATATTTGAATTGTCATGTATACTTGATTTTAGTAGGTATAGATAAATATTATAATTCATACTCGTATATATTGGGATTCTAATTGTGGCAGGATTATTCTGGATCCAATTGAATTTCAATTTTTACTGTGACACGAACGTGTATTTTCCATGTGTATAACTATATTATCAATATGAATATACCTATATATATATGCCTGTATATTCTATTTTAGTGTTCGCTGATGTAAATATTGCTTTAAAGAAACCTACAAAGCTTTCTTCTACTCATGATCATAGAATTACCGAGGGAAAAGATTATCTGTGTTGTAACTCTACCTATGCAGTCGATGGAGACAAGTCAAATTTGGCGTATGATCAAGGCGATTTTTGGTGCGCAGTTTCAGCCAGAGTAGCTAATCAGCAGTCATGGTGGGCAGTCGACTTACAAAATCTGTATACTATAGAGGTGATAGATATTTTTGGACGGACATCTTATGGTCGTAAGTGTGACTTCTTTCAGGTTTTTTAATAATGTTACAGAATGACTTTCTTCTTTTTATCAAGTTATCAACCAGGTGTAATTTAATTGGTTTAAAATTTGAACAAGAAAATTATTTATACAGTTTATATTATGTATTTTCAAAAATGCTGCTAGCCTAATGTGCATTTTGAATATGAACGAACCAAATACTTACCTAACTATGTAGATATTTGTCTTAGGAAACCTTGAAACTTACTGTCCGTAGAAGAGAAACATTGTTAGACTATCGAAATGTCAAGTTAGTCAGCAACCCAACAAATTAGACAAGGCACAAGTATAAAGCAAACGATGGCTGAACTGGTACAAACGTTTCTTTATTAACTGATCAAATTACAATCTGGACTGTCTGAGAAAGACAGTCCTTTTATACTTCTACAAACGTGACTTAAATTTAGAAAGAATGTTGTTTGTTTCTACTTTCGACGGGTACTAACTTTTAGTGAAAGCGAGAGCGATATATTAAAAGGTTATAAACAGTGGACATTACTTTTTCTTCAATACCGTAAACCTTTTAATATTTCTACAAACGTGACTTAACTGACCACTACACGATAACAAAAGTTATAAACGGTGGACATTACTTTTGCTTCAATAGCTTAAGCCTTTAAATACTTCTATGGACAGGACTTAACTGACCACCCATAGCTGAGCATTGGAGTTCATTTAATATAAAGCAATAAATGTGATATAACTGACCACCTGCCAAAAGTATAGGTTTTCTTTAAAGCCAAAACATGTATGTACTAAGTCACGTTGTAACAATTATAAATCTGCAAATTAAACTATAATACATATAATAACTTTACTGTCCATTTGCAGATAAACATTATATTGAATATTAAAGTTATTGTATAAGCACTGCATAGTGTTACATTCCTCCCAATGTACTGGAAATATAGTTCAATATTTCACTAAAAGTCGCTAAATATAACTTAAATAGTCAATACTGCTTCTCCATTAAAAGTCACATTTAAGGGTTCATTCTTTTTGTTAGTTTCACACGGTATTGTTATCCGGAATTCAACTGAAGTACACAGTTATTGAAATGTTCCAATCGTTCTATGTTTGTCCAATAATTATACACAACTGTCGTCTACTATATAAAACTGAATAGACACATAAAAGTCTTGTCCTTAAATCAATGTCACGAATAGTTCATGGTTATTTCCTTGTACCATAAAATAGTGGTAATAAAATTGTCCACATACGTCTGTAAATACACAGTTCATGATATAGTTGATTAATCGGTTTATATGTATATATGGATTATATATCAAGGTATTCTAAATCTCTTCAGGTCACTACCATTCTGTAGCCTGCTTTCTTCCTTCAACGACTAAATACATGTTATAGTTTATTTACACAATTATTTACAATATAGTACTTCTCAGTGTCCGCTTTGATTAATTTTCATGTTGGATGTGATCGTATAGATTTTTTGTTAATTGTCAATAATCGGTAATTTCAGCACCGGATAAATGTTATTTTGTGTATCTTCCTTGTGGTTGACCAGCACTGGTGCAGAGGCTACATCTCTGTTGGTGGTGACTTCACCCTCGGTCTTTGCCGACACCAGATGCCCCACTTTATCATATTTGGCAGCGAAATTCATCACTTTTTCGCCACCCTCTCTCCTGGCTGAACAAGATAAGCAGAACCTAACTTTGCGTCTATATTTACATATAATAAACATAGCTATTCCAACCAAAAGAGCCCCAAATAAATATATCAAAGTATATACCCAATTTGGTAATTCACTATCCTCAGTTATTTGACCCAAACTTTTTAATTGGCTAATTAAATCATCCATTGGTATCTCTTTAATTTGATCTAACTTTTTAGGTAACTTTGTTAAGTTAAATTTCGGAAAAGACTGGTGAAACGGTTTCCATAGCTTTTTGGAAGATAAGTCATAATCATTTATTAACCGTATAAAAGAATCGTCCGTCGAGGTAAATTTACTTTGTTGAGTATAGAAAGGCAATAATGTCATAAAGTCATTCGTCGCTGTACATGTCTCGTTAAGCGTCAGAATATTAATTGGAGGAAAAATCCTTTTTGTCAAGGTCGTTTTATATTTAGAATTTTGACAAGCAATTGCAAAATCAAGTGGTCTATTTGTCGTTACTATCCAGGATCCTGACGAAATATAGTTTGCCATGGGCAAGATTGAACTCGGTTCTACTAAAACCTTACAAAATTTATCAATGTCATTTTCTTTCTTCATAAATAGTGAAATCGCACAATTCTTACTTAGGTTTATAGGGTAAACAGGACTTACTATTTTACAAAATTTTGTAAACCGATCTGTACATTTATTAATTTCATCATTATTTAGTAATACGTATTTTGACCGCTCAGCATTTACTGCAAAATATTCAACATTTATATCAAATTTCGCTACCATTGTTAATAATTTTGTACTGTTGTTTTTCATAGGCATAGGGAGATTATATGCTTTATAAACCTGGAACCTATTGTTTGAATCGAGAAGTGGAAGTGAGATAATGGCTAATATTTTATCATCGTAAAGTACAGTGGTGCAAGTCAACAATCTATAAAAGAACCACAAATTTGAATTAGGATCCTCTGATAACTCTAAGTATCTAGGTAATTTGTTTTTAATTTCGTTTAAAAGTCGTTTTAAATTTGTTGGAGTAATAGTACTAGGTGAAAGATGACCTAATGATAACATATTTAATTGTGAACTTAAATGTTCTAAATAAAACATTGCTTTCTGCATTAATAATTTTAATTCACCGGTTATTAAATCTAGTTGAACATACTTTTGTATATAATTTTCTAGATCAATTATTTGTTTTTCAAATTCTTCTGTCACATTTTCGAGTTTCGAATCTATTTCACGTAAGTCACCTATCAATGAATTAATTGCATGTCTGTTTTCGGAAACTTCAATCCTTGTTACATTTAAAATTGAAAGATTTTCTGATAAAACATGAGAAAGTTTATTTTGATTATTTGCAAGAACTCTTATGTTACCTTTTATTGCACTAACATCTGAATCCGTTAAAGTTCCAAACAAAAAATGCATGGCTTTACCGATAATTGGTAAAATACTACGTTTATTCCTATGTAAAGCCTTATAATCATTAAAAATTCTTAATATCGAAGTATGGGTATCTGTTAATAATCGAAATTCATTCCTTAAATTAGAAAAGGTATTTTTAAATCCTTCCTTTTCCGGTTTATCATATCGTCTCGTTATCTCTTGAGCAAGCGCTGCTGTTTGAACAATGTCATTCGAAAGTTTCCTTATAAAATTATCAAAAGGTTTTAAGTCTGTGACAAATGTAACTAACCAATTCGATCTGGTGGTCGTTATTGAATTTATTTTGTCAAAAACTACATTTTCTGAAATAAATGCTTGTTCACCCAAACTAATGAGGAGGGTGACAAGAAATAATGTCTTCATGTCCGTCCTGTAATTTAAAGAATATATAAATTAATAGTCGTTTAAAAATTAGTGCAAAAGTTTGGGAAATATGCTGCCATAAACTGTTCAAAGGTCGTATATACGGGAAAATCCCTTACAAAATGGTTATATAATCTCTGAATCGAACAGTGACTCTTTAAAACAGATAAATATGTTTCCCCACGCCTTTTAGCGGCATTGTCTCTACTCTTGACCAAGTCACGAATATACGAGGGGGTCAAGTTGATATCCGGGTTTTGGAGGAAAGTTTCAAAAGAATCCCTCATGGTTTCTCCTAACATATTCGACTCATGGAATACCCTAGCTTTAAAATTCCAAGTTTCGAAGATTCTTTTGATAATAGAGGGCTTTAATCCTTCTTCTTCCAAAGTTTCTTTGCATCCAGAATATGCTATGTGGGAGAATTCATGAATGATTAAGTTTATTTTTCCTTTTATTATTTCGGCCTCAGCCAGTCTTTCTAAATCTTCTATTCCAGCCATCTTCTTACTGAAAATATATACCAAGGTAGTTTAGATGGAATTTACTTTTTAACTAAGATGCTTTTTAAGCATTGGGATATATCTGAGAAAATATCGATTATCTGTTGATCATTATTTCCACTCTGTTTACATACAGATTTTACATTTACAGAATTAACTGACATATTTTCGCTATCTGAATATTTGTCGGTAACATCCGACTCGTCGCGCGCATCAGATTTCAATGTCCGTTTTAACCTTGATAAAGGAATTTCATCTTCCTCATCAGTTTCACTACTAAAAACTTCCTTATTATTTAAGCTTTTATTACGAATACTTATTCTCTTCTTTAATTCCATTAAAGGAATCTCATCTTCATCCGAAGACGTGTCTCGCTCATGTTTATTTTTTCTTATTAACCGATTTCGAAATGTGGTTCTATTCTCAACTGTCTCATTCTCTTGAGGGTCAACCTCCATTTCGCTTTCACTAGATTCAGGTGGAACAACGAATCTGCTTTTCCTTAACTTTTTATTTTCATTTGATTTTGGAATATCCCACGTTTCAACAGGTGCAGGTTTAAGATGCTGTGCATGTACTTTAGTTGTTGAACCCGTTAATTGATTTTTAACTATAAAACTGACAGGTGATCTTTGTTCAATTATTCTATAAAACGGCTTCCACTTACTGTCTAGTTTACTTTTACGGAGATGATTTTTAAAGTACACCGCGTCTCCTACTTTAAAGTTTATTTCTTGCCTATTTTTATCTGCATATTCTTTTTGTTTACTTTTAGCTTTCTTCAAATTCCTATGCACAGTAACAAACGATTTGTGCTGTTGTTCTAATAAAATTTGATGCGGACTTTCTCCCGCATATTTACGTCTTGGTTTAAGTAGATTATCTACCGGAAGAACAGGATCTCTGTTATAAAGAAGGTAAAACGGCGAGAATTTAGTAGATTCATTTTTACTACACCTTATTGCAGCCAAAGTTTGGTTTAAGTAGACATCCCATGTTGATGGATCATCTTTTATCTTTTTAGCAAGAATATCATGCATGAAACGATGTAAGCGTTCTACCTTGCCATTCGAACCAGGGGAATAAAATGAAGTTGTAACGTGATTTATTTTCATCTCTTTTAATGTTTCCCTTACCATATTGTTACAGTTTTCGGAACCATTGTCACTCAACAGAGTTAATGGACAACTATGTCTCGGAATAATTTCATCAAGCAAAAGTTGAACAATATTAGCAGCGCTTTTATCAGGAACAGGAAAGCATTCTGGGTAACCACTGTAAATATCCACAAAACTTATGATATACTTATTACCGGAAAGAGACGTTGGATAAGGTCCAGATAAATCCACGGCAACTTTCGCGAACGGAAACGGTGGTATATCGGTTTCTTGCAATAATGGTTTAGCATTATATGAGCTACGTTGTTGACATGTTATACATGAATTAACATATTCATGTAATTCTTTATACAGATTAGGCCAAAAATATTTGATCTTAATAGCATCATATGTTTTATCCACACCTAAATGATCGACGTCATGATATTGCTTGACTACTTCTTCTCTTAACTGTAATGGGACATACAACCTTAACACAGGTTCGCTATCTGCTTTAGATATAAAATAGAGTATGTCATCCATTAGAATGTATTTACTTTCTACTGACTTAGTAGCCTTGCCGTTTTGCAACTGAATGGCAATTAAACTTAGTTCTTTATCTAGCGACTGTTCATATTTAATATCATACCCCTTAATTTTTAAATCTTCTACTTGAACATTGTCGTCATCATTATGTTGACAGCTTGAAAATTCTTTTGGGTTGAACTCATTTGAATTTAACGTACTTATCTCATAGGCCTTATTACTTATGTCCATCTCGATGTTATCATCTTTATCTATTTCTTCTAATGTTTGTGGGTCGTCTATTTTATTTTTAGGCCTTCTAGATAAGTAATCTGCGATTGTGTTTTCTGCCCCAGATAACCATTCTATCTTGCAATTATAACTAGAAATACACAATGCCCATAATTGAATTTTACGATTAGAGAAATTTGAGGATAAAAGATACTGCAATGGTTTATGGTCTGTCTTAATAGTAAAGTTCGCATTATGCAAGTAATGATCTAATTTCTGAAGTGCATAATGAATGCTATACGCTTCCTTTTCAATAGTGGACCAGCGCTTTTGAGTATCACTTAATTTATGGGATAAGAAATAAATCGGTTTCTCGTTTTTAACTCCATATAATACTTCTTCACTCTCATCACATGGTTGGGTTAGACACGCGCCTATCGATTCGTCCGATGCGTCGGTATATAAGATATACGGCTTTGATAAGTCCGGATATGCGAGCAAAGGAATGACTGATAGACTTTCTTTTAAGAAATCAAATGCTGTTTGACACTCATCAGACCATCTAAATTTTGCATATTTCTTAGTCAGATCAACCAAAGGTACAGAAATTTTTGAGAAGTTTGGTATGAAACGCCTATAATAACTTAACATCCCTATGAAGCTTCTAACTTCTTTCACACTAACTGGAGGTGGTAAAGATCTGATTGTAGCTACTTTATCCGTTTCCGGTTTGATACCGTTTCCGGTTATTTGGAATCCTAAGTAATTGGTTTCTTTTCGGAGAAATTGACATTTTTTCAATTTTAACTTTAATCCATGTTTTCTTAACCTGTCAAAAACTTGTTGAATATGGGAAAGATGGTCCTCTGAAGTTTCAGAATATATTAAAACGTCGTCAATATAAGCAATTGCAAATGGTAGATTTTCTAGAACAATTTCCATCAATTGGGAAAATACAGCAGGAGAGTTTTGTAACCCAAATGGCATTACGTTGTATTCGAAGAGACCTCTATGACACGCAAAAGCAGTCTTTTCTCTGTCTTTTTCGTCCATCAAAACTTGCCAGAAGCCACTTTTTAAATCACAGGAGGAAATGTACTTAGCGTTGCCTAATTGGGCAAGTATATCATCAATCAAAGGCAAGGGATATGAAAGACTTTTTGTAATTTTGTTAATTTGCCTAAAGTCCGTGCAAAACCTATGAGTATCATCCTTTTTCTTGACAACAACTATAGGCGCGCTCCAACTACTTTTTGATCTTCTAATAACCCCAGCATCAAGCATTTCATCAATTGCCTTATCTACTATTTGTCTCTTATGTAAAGGGGTTCTATATGGTTTTAATCTAATGGGAGGGTGATTTCCTGTTTCTATTTCCATTTTTACCGTGTCAGTGTGACCTAATTCTGAATCTTTTGCAGCAAAAATATCTTTGTTCTTACTAATTAATTTTTCGATAATACCTTTGTATTCAAGAGGAGCGTCTATTTCGCAATCATTTTCGAATTGGATTTCTTTGTTTTTTATTTCATTTAAAGAGACTAAGTTTTCTTCTAGAACGGTGTTTATTTTACCAACAGCAGTGCCTCTTTTAAATTTGAATGTTTTGTTTGTACTATTCACAACGTGAATCGGAATTCTATTTAACTGTCTAATTTTAACAACGGAATTTCCAATTAATAAACCTGGCTCTTCACAAAAACTACCTTCTGTAACTGCAGAAGTTTCGTATAATTTCGACTCCGAAAGTTGAAAATTTTCCTTTATCTTTACAAAGCATATGTTTGAAGTTTGGGGTTTAAATACGGTTTCTTTAGAAAGTCTTAAAATACTGGATATATGAATATCTTCCTCTAAATTTGCATAAACATCCCCTACTCTCAACATTCCTAAATCAAAGTAAAGCCTTACTCCATTTTTTACTAACCAGTCACGTCCTAAAATAACGTTTCTGTTCATATCAGAAACAACATAAAACAAGTGTGTCATTTTCTTATTTTTGATAGAAAAATCAATTTCAATACTTCCTAAACAATTAAGTGAGTTTCCATTTACGGATTGAAGATTAACTTTCTTTTTAGATAATTTTGGCAAATTGTTTAAAGTTTTATAAATTTTATAATGTAATAAACTACATTGTGCTCCAGAATCAACAAGTGCCCTTAGTTTTCTAGTTTTTATATTTAATATACAACTGTTAGGATTTCCTGCCAAATTAATAGTAAAAATTTCATTTGTTTCTGGTTTTGTTTCTCTCTCTTTGTCGGCTTCATAACAAAGAGAGTTTCTTAGTTTCCCTGAAATCTATTTTCTTGTTTCTCAAAAGTCCTAACCCTACAAAATCTTTTAATGTGACCTTTTCTGCCACATTTCCAGCATTCTATTTCTTTATTAAATTTAGGAGTTTGGTCAAAAGCGTTTACTTGTTTTCTTGCCCTACAATCCCTAGATCTATGTCCTATTTTATTACAGTTAAAACAACGTTTAGCATTCCTATAATGGTCTACTTCCATAGCTTCTTCACCCGCACCCTGTACTTCAAAATGTCTACTATTATTTGATCTTTCCGGGGTTCCCCTTCTCAATTCAAACCTTTTTCTCAAATTTTGTTCGGTCATCGCTACCGCCACCGCACCTTGAAAGGTGTCTGGGTTTGACCTCATAATTTTCATTTTTAGGTAGTCTAAAGAAAGGCCATTTATGAAAAAGTTTACCAATTGTTTTTGTATTATAGGTAAATTAACATTCTGATCCTTGAAAACTTCTTCCGCGAGATTATACAGTCTCTCCGCAAAGATTGGAACGTTTTCACCATGTTTTTGCTTAATTTTGCTTAAAAGGTCGAAAGCATGTTGTGGATCCGATACTTCCGAAAATCTCACAACTAATTGAGCTTTTAACTCATTCCACCCTACAGTTTCATCATCGCCATTTTGCTCTAACCACCTATGGATGAAATCACTAACCGGCGGGTCACTAGCTTGGTATGCTACCATTTTCGCTTCGTTTCTGCCCAACCCTGCCAAAACAATATATTTTTCGATTTGTTTGATCCATGTCCTAAACTTTGTAGCATCCCCCGAAAATTTTGGTATGATTTGATTAACCCCCTGTGCCCCTAATTTGTTTGATAACCCTTGCAGTTGGAAAGCTAGGTTATTAAACGCTTGTCCGATATCTTGCTCAGCCATTATGAGAAAGTAACAATAGATCAGAAAAATCGCTTACCTGATTACGAATAAAAGGGTTATCCTGGTACACGGCAACCAATTCCCAGGTGTTAGACTATCGAAATGTCAAGTTAGTCAGCAACCCAACAAATTAGACAAGGCACAAGTATAAAGCAAACGATGGCTGAACTGGTACAAACGTTTCTTTATTAACTGATCAAATTACAATCTGGACTGTCTGAGAAAGACAGTCCTTTTATACTTCTACAAACGTGACTTAAATTTAGAAAGAATGTTGTTTGTTTCTACTTTCGACGGGTACTAACTTTTAGTGAAAGCGAGAGCGATATATTAAAAGGTTATAAACAGTGGACATTACTTTTTCTTCAATACCGTAAACCTTTTAATATTTCTACAAACGTGACTTAACTGACCACTACACGATAACAAAAGTTATAAACGGTGGACATTACTTTTGCTTCAATAGCTTAAGCCTTTAAATACTTCTATGGACAGGACTTAACTGACCACCCATAGCTGAGCATTGGAGTTCATTTAATATAAAGCAATAAATGTGATATAACTGACCACCTGCCAAAAGTATAGGTTTTCTTTAAAGCCAAAACATGTATGTACTAAGTCACGTTGTAACAATTATAAATCTGCAAATTAAACTATAATACATATAATAACTTTACTGTCCATTTGCAGATAAACATTATATTGAATATTAAAGTTATTGTATAAGCACTGCATAGTGTTACAACATTTCAACAAACCAAATATTTACTTTGCTTTTAAATAAAGAAAAATAACCATTCTTAGTGAACCAAACATTTGTCTAATTTAGTAGATTCGTGTCTCTACGAACCAAACATTTCCCTTATGCAGTTGATTCGTGTCCCTACGAACCAAAACAATTGACTTATATAGTAGATTCTTATCTCTACTAACCAAACACTCGCCTTATTCAGTGGATATGTGTATATACGAGCCAAACACTTGTCTAATTTAGTAGATTTTTATCTCTACGAATAAAACACTTGCCTTATTCAGTGGATTCTTATCTCTACGAACCAAAAACTTGCCTTATTTATTAGATTCTTATCTCTACGAACCAAACACTTCCCTTATCCAGTTGATTCGTGTCTTTACGAACCAAAACACTTGCCTTATATAGTAGATTCTTATTTCTACGAACCAAACACTTGCCGTATTCAATGTATTCGTGTCTGTACCAACCAAACACTTCCATTATGCAGTTGATTCGTGTCTCTACGAACTGAAACACTTGCCTTTTATAATAGATTTTTATCTGATACGAACCAAACACTCGCCTTATTCAGTGGATTCGTGTCTCCACGAACCAAACATTTGTCTAATTTAGTAGATTCTTATCTCTATGAATCAAACACTTGCTTTTTTTAGTGGATTTTTATCTCTACGAACCAAACAGTTGCCTTATTCAGTGGATTCATGTCTCTACGAACCAAACACTTGCCTTATTCAGCGGATTCGTGCCTCTACAAACCAATCACTCGCCTTATTCAGTGGATTCGTGTCTCTATGAATCAAACACTTGCCTTTTTAGTGGATTTTTATCTCTACGAACCAAACAGTTGCCTTATTCAGTGGATTCATGTCTCTACCAAACAAACACTTGCCTTATTCAGTGGATTCGTGTCTGTACGAATCAAACACTTGCCTTATTTAGTAGATTCTTATCTCTACGAACCAAACACTTCCCTTATCCAGTTGATTCGTGTCTTTACGAACCAAAACACTTGCCTTATATAGTAGATTCTTATCTGATACGAACCAAACACTCGCCTTATTCAGTGGATTCGTGTCTCCACGAACCAAACATTTGTCTTATTCAGCGGATTCGTGTCTCTATGAATCAAACACTTGCCTTTTTTAGTGGATTTTTATCTCTACGAACCAAACAGTTGCCTTATTCAGTGGATTCATGTCTCTACGAACCAAACACTTGCCTTTTTTAGTGGATTTTTATCTCTACGAACCAAACAGTTGCCTTATTCAGTGGATTCATGTCTCTACCAAACAAACACTTGCCTTATTCAGTAGATTTGTGTCTGTACGAATCAAACACTTGCCTTATTTAGTAGATTCTTATCTCTACGAACCAACCACTTGCCTTATTCATTGGATTCGTGTCTCTACGAACCAAACACTTGCCTTCTCTAGGAACCAGATACCAATCAGTAATCTTGTATCAACAAACTAAATACTAACAAATCTTTGTAGATACGTGTCAAATCAGTTAACTTCTACATATAATAACTCCATATTAAATACGAGCAAACTCTAATACTATCATATTTTTCAGTTGGCCAATTTTGATGTTGACGTTATCATGCCATCATGTTCATGTAATAGGTGGGGCAATTTAGATGAAGGAGATGTATTTAACTGTCACTATCAGGACACAGCAAACCCGAGAATCATTATAACGTGCCCTCCTAGCACAAGAGGGAGGTTTGTCCGGATTAAACGTAGAGATACAGAACACCTTACAATATGTGAAGTAGAGGTCTATGGTGATACCATAAACAGCCTCAATAAATCAGGTAATCAGAAAAAGCCAATCTTCATTATCTTGGAAATTTATTGTACATTTTTAACGAACATCAAGGAACAAATCAAAGAATGGTCTGCAGAATTTGGATTATTGAATCCGTTAAGATGACATGCTCTTTATAAGAAATTGATGTAATTAAACGTTAAAATCTACTATGGATATGATGGATCATTTCTACAAACAGATATATAAAATGTATCTTTTCTGTTGCAGTTGAATTAAGCATAAATACTCCAGTGAATCAAACTGCAAGCTCTATTGGTAAATAAACTCATCATAGATACCAGGATTAAAATTTCATTTTTGCGCCAGACACACATTTCGTCTACAGAAGACTCATCAATGTCACTCGAATCAGATGTATATTATGAATTATCAAATCAAACATTTACAGATTATGTTATTAATTTACAGATTCATATTCCACATTTAAAAATTCATATACATTTACAAATATACATTATACATTCACAGATCACCGTACTGCAATGTGCAAGCATGGCTAATCAAAAATATGCATCGCAAGTTGGTTAAAAACCTTAAAATACAATTCTTTCATAATCACTAACACACTTATATGTTTCAAAGTCGTTAACAAAAACCTTTGTAAATATAAAACCGAAATATGACATACCCTGCAAGTGTCTGATATTCAAACGGAACTATTGTCTCATCTGTCAAGGGGGAGACACTCACTATGTAGCTGAAGGCAATGAAATCCCTTGCAGGTCTCTCATATTAAAACCTGCGTATTAATCATTTAAACAATGATTTTCTTTTTTCTATTTAAGATTCTTCAAGGATTGATACTGCCTATGCATGCGGATACATCGGGTACAGGTACGTAGGTCCTGTCATAGTAACATCTGCAGCGGACAGTAACATTCACTGTACAATAATATGCCTCACAAAAACAGCCTGTACTGCTGCAGAGTATGACAAGAACACAAATGTATGTACGCTGAAAGGTGAATGTATGACAGGAACTCAGTCATTTCTATTCCCAGACAACGACAAAAATGTATTTTTTATTCAATAGAACATTGGGAAGTGACAGATTCTATATCCTCTTTAAAGTGATAAAATTCAAGCAAAGACACGTTTTTTAGCTTCAATATCTTATTACACCTATTTTAACAGTATTAATAATAGAACACAACAGATATTGTAGAAAGGATTTTAAACTTTATACAGATATCATGTGACACATGTTGTAAATGGATGCCTATCTTAGTCAATCAAATGATTTTGTTCGAGAAAAATGGGTAATTGTAAAATATGTATCCTCATATATGTTTAACAAATTAAAATGATTTTGGTTTCATATAACGCCTTACTAGTATATGATTTAGCCTGTGTTGAAAATGTATGTCCATGCCTATAGTTATTTTACGTTGTGTATCTTATACTGCTAGTTTTTATAGAATTTGTTTGCTTCATTTTATTGCTCGAACTAGTGGATTTAATGTAAATAAAAAAAGGGAAGTCACAAACATACTGAACTCCGATCACATTACAAAACGGAAGGTCGCTAATCAAATGACAAAAGCAAAAGCTCAAACATTAAACACATCAAACAAATGGATAACAACTGTCATAATCCGGAATTGGTACAGGCATTTTTTTTTAAGAAAATGGTGGGTTGAACTTGATTTTATATCTAGATTGTCACCAGCAGATATTGCATGTTTACTAAAATATGGAGAACAAAGGAAAGGGGTACGATGGCCTATGAGAAAACTCTCCAAAACAGATTTAAGAATTCAATCATTATTAATTCGATCAGAACCCTCACAATGGTCGACTCGATTGTTTTACGACACAAAAGTAAAAGATCATAGTACACAGAAATATGTACAGTAAAAGATCTTAAGGTAAACACACTTAATAACAAATACATGTAGGAAGATCACAAGTACGAACAATAACAAAGGAATCTACGTCATCACGCAAGGTGTCCGCGATTGAAATTGGACGACCATCTTGTCGGCAACACATGGAATATCGAAGGATGTCGGTGACACACTAATAAATTATTAATGTAATTGTCCTTTTATTGTACCAACCATTATGAAGATACGATTAAAAAAAACAGGATTAGTGTTCCGTGCTTGCTTCCATTTCATGCACTCAATTTCAGGATTCATTTTTTGTAAATATTCGAGAAAAAAATAGTTTCAGTTAAGCCAGGGGTTCCACAGGGGTCATTTATTGGACCAAGTCTTTTTGATACTATATATATATATACATATATATATATATGACATTTCATCTGGCCCTACATATACCGGGTGTTAAATAAAGGCAACAGTATAGTATACCGCTGTTCGAAATTCATACATCGAGAAATAAAAACAAATCCGGGTTACAAACTAAAACTAAGGAAAACGCATCAAATATAAGAGGAAAACTACGACACAACAGAAATACATAATTAAAATGTAACAAACACAGAAACGGACTATTATATAACAATGGCAATTTTCCTGAATTGGTACAGGACATTTTAAGAAAACAAATGGTGGATCGAACAATCGTATGCATGGCCCTGTTGGTCCTTTATCGTGACATTTGCTCAAGTCTACTGGCGGTTTTGTTGAAAATTCTTCAGTAATTGACAATGGGTGAAACTTAATATTTTTGGCAGGCGTTTTTATTTTGATGACAATTGAGGATTTGCATGGTTTTGATTTTTTTTTTACGGAGGGCAGTTTAGTGGGCGATCTGGTCCGCTGGTCAACATCAGGTTGTATTCGCGATCGTTTCCGCCTGTACAAGTTTAAGTTTGATTTGCGTCTTGTCATGACCATTTTTTGAGCAGGAAATTAATGATTTGCAAATGTAATGTTAGAATATCGTGTCTGTACAATCATCAAATACCAGTTTACAGACATAAATTTAGTCAGGTCGTATTAGTACAAAAAAGGCAGAAAAATATTATCCCAATGATTAAAATAAGTATTAATGTTCTGGACTGTATGAGTATTTGGACCATATGCGTATGGTCATGACCGGATGCATATTTACTCGTATAGTCAGGGTATTTAATACGATGAACATTGCATTATGGATGACCTTTCAACGTGTCATAAACTGATTTCTAATTTGTAATTGTTACTTATTTCATCAAATTTTAACCAATTTATTAATATACAGATGATAAATGAAATGAAGTGAAAATTTCTGGCAAATCTAACTGTTATAGCATTGTTTCATAAACGATTGTTGGTTTCGACTTTGAAATATAGATTTTAGAAATATCAAAATAAACTGATTCACAAGAATTCAACTGTTTAACTGACATGAACTTGACATGAACTTGGTGCACCGCACCTTCGTATCTCCGGTAATCTCCCTTTTTTATTTTCTCTTTGGTGAATTAGAATTTCTTAAATATTTAAAAAAAAAAACAAGGATTATGCAAAAGTTTCATCATCTTAATGGATACTTTATCTTCATTGATTGTTTGGTATATGCTACATATCCATGTCACAAAGATCTTCGACAAAATGTCTTATTAAAGTCCTCAACACCATTTGTACTATAGTATAATAAAACGTTAAGAAAAATTGTTATGAACTATGTACAACCAGTCTGTGATGTAATTCTAAAATATTCTAAAAATAATTCCGCACAATGCAGTAATGTCTGGCTTTTTCTACACATTCAGTTTGTAATTCCAATGTTCAAACGAAATATGAACTACCCAATATAAAGCGGACTTCGTTAACAAATTTATACTGAAAACATGCAAATATTTTTTTATTTCACTGTCAGATATATGTATTGATATTTTCAGGAATATAAAACATCTACCTTTTGGTGAGTGCTTGCATCGTAGGTGAACCATGTCCGTTCTTGTTTGATGTTAATGCTTTAAATCGATCTGATGAGTTAATCCCTAGTCAAATTATTTTCATATTGTGATGTAACACCACTGTCCCATATTAGTAAAAGGGTCAAGCGCTCAAAAACATGTTTAACCCAGCAATATTCGTATTTTGAGCCTATCCAAAACAAAGAGCCTATAGTTCACTTGTTATTGTAGTATTGACTCAGTTGGACGACATCATACAGAATATATTTCAATCATTGCGATTTTTTCCTTTTCGAAGCGGTACAATACCCTGTTGCCATTACCTTAGACGTATTTAGCACAAGTTTTTGGAATTTTTTATCCTCAATTCTCTTCAACTTTGTTCTTGTTTGGCTTTATAAATATTTTGATTTTGTCACTGATGAGTCTTATGTAGGCTGGACGCGCGTCTAGCGTACTAAATTATAATCATGGTATCTTGGTAACTATTATATTTCTCTAGAAATAAAAAAAAGTTTTGATAAGTTAACTCAAATTGTTTAACTTGCAGACAGCTTTCAATTAAGTTATTTATTTTGTAGGTTTCGTTCATTGGTATCTAAAAGATAAACTTAAGCTTAGACAACTGTCGTTTTGTTATTGTCGAAGTGACCATTTTTTAAATTAACTTCAAAATGAAATGTCAGAAATCAGATCTGATGAAAACGTTGCACGAAAGTATGACCATTTTTAGTTTTACCCTTTGTAGATAGACTCATCAGAAATTCAAGGTTAAACTTTTGTACGTCAGATGCACGTTTCGTCTGCACAAGACTCATTAGTGCATGTAGTGACGGTCGAATCAAAAAGTAAAAAAGGTCAAACTAAATACAAAGTTGAAGAGCATTTAGGGATCAAATTCAAAAACTTTTTACAAATCTTAGGTAATCCCTTTGTGACGGAACAAATCCTAAGTTTTTCGATCAAACATTTAAGTGAACTATACATTTTATTTATAACTATTATCATATCAATGATAATTGAACGAACATTCACTCTTTAATATTGGAATTACTGAGTTAATCATTGGCATTATTTCTTTTTTATCTTTAAGTTTCCAACTGTTTGAGTTATCAGCTTTATACTTCTGTAATCTTTTAGTTCCCGCCCATAGCATATTTAATCTTCTTCTAATAAATATCGTGAGTAAATTGATTGGTGTTGAAGAAATGCATTGTTCTTTCGTCAATTTAAATAGATTTGATGATGTTCTACATGTCGTATATAAATACTTTATTTCAAATCTTATATTAACAGCCAATTGTGGTATTTTAATCCAACAGGTACTTTATTTCATACGAAATAAAGTAAATATCATCAGATCCCTGTTGAATTGATCATAGAATTTTACCATTGGTGTCTCACGTATTTATAGTACCACCTTCAACCTTCAACCCCAATGTCAATTCTGTCACACCCAGTAATGATACCATAACATGTAAATCCAATGTTAATTTTGTCGTTCTTTGTCATTGTTGTCGTGTTTATAAATTGTATAGACTCCTCGTTAGAAAAAAAACAGCTTTGTCTGTACTTGGTATCACAACAACACAGCGAGGATAAGTATAACCATTAACTGTTACCGTAAATGTTATTAGCTACAACATAAGAAACATATCCGATATCATCTGTGAAACGGTTATTCCATAACGGTCAACCAACTCGTGATGGCATCCGTAAATTTAACGAAGGGATGATTTCAACTTCAAAATTTGAAACTCTTGGTTTGATAGCTGCCTTGTGAGCAGCAGTCCTCTATCAAGAAAATCATGATAGGAAAGATTATTTTGAATAATTAAAAAATGTATGAAATTATGATCGGAGGACATGTTTTTCCATAGTTCGGATCAGAAGTACACGTTTTCTTACTTACAAACAGCCATAAATGCTTTGGAAATGAAATTTTCGAATTTAACATAGAAACCATTGGACTATTAATAAGTGTGTTTGTTCCGTTACGGTAATAGTAAGTCTGTTCATGTTTTTATTATTACATTTGACTTGTCATTAGCAATAAGTAATCTATAAAATTATGAAAAAGCCGTTACCTTAAATGCCAGCTTTTTACGAAGACAATATTTATACATACAACTTTTTCATGCGAGTTCAGGCCGAGTGAACTAGTGAAAAATCTGACTCTAACAAAAAACCATTCGTATTCCTGATCATTTTCAGTTTCAGAGTCGGATTTAGGGTGTCCCAGGGGGCCCAGGTTCCCCTTTTTGAGAAAAAAAAAAATGGTTGCTTATATAGGAAATCACTGAAGCATGACGAAATCGAGACCTCTCTTAGGCAGCCAGTGCGCCCCCACTTATGAAAATGTCTGGATCCGCCACTGAGTTTATGGGTTCTACATCAATTTCATGTACTAATTCAGAGTCAGTTTTATGTCATTTCTTGCATATATTTTTTGCTAGCTTACTTTTCAAGTTTTTATTATATGACAGCAAAATGAAATTGAGAATGGAAACGGGAAATACAAGGATGTAAAAAAATCGCTTTCGAGTAATGCTTAATCATGTCATAGTTGTTTTCAACAGACATATAATACAATTATATGTCTCTGTTTTCAAGAAGACACATTTGGTTTCCAGACAATAACTTTAGTTTAAGTGAATGGATCTCTATGAAATTGCGCTAGAAGGTTCAATACTCAAAAGGAAGATTAAAATTGATTTTGGGGTTATGATACAACATTTTTGGGGCTTTTGTTTTTAGAAAATTTGGGTTTTTTCTTCAAAAATTTACCATATTTACATTGATTATTTATTACTCATCTACTATATATATAGATGCAACAAATACTGATTTGGTAGGAGATGCAAACAAAATAATGTGTTTTAATTAATAATCAATAATTTGTGCATTTTTCCTACAATGTGTACTCCTTGATAATGTCGACGTCAGTATCATGATAAAGAAAATATATTTGGTAAGTATATTCACAATTGACATGAGCCAGTGCGCCGCAAAAAGATCTTCTTTCCCAAAATTGCACATGATTTTTTTTTCTCACAAAAACCCATATAGTCCGGCCGATCGTAGAAAAAATTGCTCAAATAATGAGGAAAGCACCATTTTCTGCATGATGGGGCATTTTTGTATACTGAGCAATATTAGTTATGGACCCACCCTCAAAATTCAATATGGCGGCTTATTTCAAGATTGATGCCGTACGTTCTAAAATATTTTCCAGTATTGCACAGTGGATTTGATGCTAGAAGAACTAAAATCAACATATTTGAATGACTTTGTGTACTTAGCAAGAAATTTGTTTTGATCTATCTTTGAAATAGAAAATGGCCGCCTTTAAAACTACGCAAATATTCATTATTGAAAATTGACCTGAATATAAGCATTTCATTGATGTATAGTGTCATTTAGTATCTGTCCCAGTTCTGTCCTTTTTAATTTTGCCTTGCTTGTTATGTCATACACAAAGTAGTAGCTTTTATAAAAAGCTGTAGTAGTAGCTTTCATTAAAAGCTGCACTATTTGTTGTCTTGGGTCACACATAAAAGCTGTGATTTGGGATTTATCTGCCTTAAGATATTATTGAGTGACTATCTTATTTTTTGGGTCGCAATATTTTGCAATTTGAGATATTATACTGTGAAAAGAAAGTCATTTAAACACATATCAGTGAAATGGCAGAAATTGAGGACAACAAAGACAAGAACATTGAAATGGCAGAAACTGAATCACTTGGGGATATCGCGAAACCCACAGCTGAAGACGCGTTAACGGAGGACAGCTCAGAAATGACTTTTAAACAATTGTACCAAGAATTTTAAGCAGATAGAAAATCTAATGCTCAAAGAACAGCTGAGATTTACCGCAATATAAAACAGAGCGAAGCACGAATTGATATAACATGTGTTGGTCTCATAACGATTCAAGCAGAACAGAAAGAGGAAATGCATATTAATAACGAACAGATTGGAGCAATATCTCAGCAACGTCAGCAGTCTGAAGACAGGGTAGACCACATGGCTAGTGGTAATTGCTTGGCGGAATTGATGGTCAGTTTCGAGGATTGCGGGAACGTTATGCGTTCGTATGTGTCCCGTCGCTACTAAAGATGTGACGTCGCGTTACTATGTATATTGTACTTATAATGCTTGCTTTTTGAATGAATATTGAACCATACACTTGCTTGTATTTTATTGAGAACAAAAACCTTAACGAACACTACGCGAAGTACTAACACCTCAAAACCCAACATTGGTGCAGTGACTAACGGAGAGAGAGAATGGACATAAGAGCGGGGAACAGAGCAGCGGTGATGAAAGTTTTTTAACAAACTGGAGGACGCCATCGTTGATACGCCTTTAGACCCGGGGGTAATATGTACATTATTGGAAGCAGTTGAAAAGAAAAAGAAAACTTTAGACAATATCGACGAACAGATTTTACATACAATGGACTCGGAGGGAATTACTGATGAAATTATAGAAACAGATGAGTACTATTTAGAGTTAGAAAGTAAAATTAGAAAATACAAAAAGTTCTTGAAACCCGTCGCCACCGCCACTTCTTCAATTCTAGATAGCAACGCCCAAGAGTTTATACCACATTCAAACCCATTTACGCATTTCAGTCGGGAGCTATCACAAACAAGTTTAACCTCAAGCCAAAATCATCGCCTACCCAAATTAACGCTACCAAATTTTAGCAGAGATATATTAGAATGGCAATATTTCTGGGATTCATTTGAATCGACAATTCATCATAACAGTACACTATCCGACATTCAGAAATTTTTATATTTGAAGTCCTTATTGCAATCAGATGCCGCAAACGTAGTTTCAGGCCTCACCATGACCAACCCAAATTACTACAAGGCTATTGAACTTTTACAGAATCGTTATGGTCAAACTCACAAGATAAGCAATGCATACATGAGATCACTTTTGGATATGTCGGTGCCTGATGAGCGTTTAGAGTGTTTAAGAGCATTTTACGATAAGTCCGAGGCATACATCAGAGGTCTAGAATCATTAGGACAATGCCAAGAAATGTTTGGTTCATTACTGATTCCAGTTATTCTAGGGAAATTGCCGCCAGATTTCAGAAAAAATATTATATGGGAAAACGGAAGTGATGATTGGAATATACAGAAACTACGAGACGCTATTTGCAGAGAACTTTCAATTCAGGAATCAGGACATACTGAATACATGTATCAACCGTCGACAGCTAATCACACCTCAAATTTTGTAGCAAGTGTTAAGAAGGATTTTGGCAAAAATCGCTCACAAGGCATTCAAGGGAAAACATCGAAGTATCAATGTATGAAAAAAACAATTAATTCCGCACAAAGAAAAGCATTCACATTCTGTGAGGGGAAACACTTTTCCAATGACTGCACGGATATCGCCGAACATGAAAAAAAAATATCCATTATTAAAGAGAAGAAATTGTGTTTTAATTGTTTTGGAACGCACATAGTATCAGATTGTCGCTCTAAATACGACTGTAGAACTTGCCATCGTAAACATCATACATCAATTTGCAAGAAAAATACCAATCAGAAGATAAGGACAACACAGAAACGTCAATGTTGTACACATCGGCAAGTCAAGAAACTTCAACCTTTTTGCTGAAAACAGCAGTAGCTCAGGTAATGGCGGTGAATAATACAGCAGGGTCAAACATACTTTTCGACGAGGGTGCACAACGGTCTTTTATTACAGCAGAATTAGCTACTAAATTAAATGTACAGAAAGAGGAATCCGAAAATCTGAATATAGTTTATTTCGGGAATAAAACTAGCGGTATTAGAAATTTACACAAAACCACGGTACAGTTGAAAGCCAAAAATGGAGATATTATACCTATAAAAGTACTGATAGTACCCACCATAGCATCGCCGCTTTACAGCCAGAGTAGAAAAATCACGCAGGGACTTCACTATGTAGATGGATTATCTCTAGCTCACTCCGTTACAGACGCAGAGTCGTTTGAGCTTACTCTTCTAATTGGGTAGACCTTTTTTGGAATATAGTGCAAGATAAAGTAATACGTGGAAATGGTCCGACTGCTGTAAGCTCTAAACTCGGATATTTGTTGTCAGGCCCAGTTCCAGTAAAGAACAATAACCAGTCAACTTCAGTGATGAATGTTTTGATATCTCATAAACAGGAAACTTGCGATTTAGAGAAATTTTGGAAACTGGAGTCTTTAGGAATTGACGAAAAAGGAAGTTGATATGCAATTGATAGATGTCATGGAAACCTTTGCCGAATCGTCCATGACAAAACAAAATGGGAAATATGTGTCCAAACTACCATGGAAAGAAAACTGCCTGGAGTTACCAACAAACAAAGAGATCGTCAAAAGAAGAACAGAAAATGTAATACGTCGTTTTTCAAAAGACAAAGAAATGTTCCGAATGTATGGAGATTTTATATCTGACCAAGAACGGAGAGGTTTCATCGAAAAGGTAAGCGATAAGACTCTTACTGAAAATCTAATTCATTATATACCACATCACGCTGTTAAGCAGGATTCCACAACCACACCTATACGAATAGTTTATAACTGTAGCTGTAAAGCAAATTTTTACAGCGCTAGTCTCAACGATTGTTTAGCAAAATACCCGCCGATGATGAACGACCTTACTACAATTTTGACACGCTTTGAAATGGAGAAATATGATGAAAGCTGATATAGAGAAAGCATTTCTACACATAGAATTATAAGAAAATGACAGAGATGTTACGAGATTCTTTTGGTTACAGAACCCCAACAATCCGAACAGTTCATTAATAACTTACAGGTTCAAAGTAGTACTTTTTGGTGCAACCTATTCACCTTTTATTTTGAGTGCTACATTGATGAAACACTTTAGAGAAAACCCATCTAACACATCCTCAGAACTGAAAAGGAACATATATGTAGATAACATTCTAACGAGATTTCCTGACGAGACAATTCTCGATTACACTCAATGACGAGTAATTTTCAAGTATCGTATATTACAGAGACAGTAAAAGTAAAATCTTTTTGTATCCTTTTTTTGTATCCTTTGTGATTGTAAATTTTATCCGTTTTCTTAGTTATTTCCATTTCGGTGGCCCTCAGGATGTCGAGGATTGCGGGAACGTATTTGCGTTCCGATATGTGCCGTCGCCACTAACGATGCGACTTCGCGTTTCAATTTATATTGTACTTATGATTCTATGCTTGTTTGAATGAATATTGAACCATACACTTGCTTGTATTTTATTGTTAGTCAAACCGTAATCGAACACAACGCGAAGTACTAACACCTCTAAAACAAACAACATGTGTAGATGAAATGACATAAATAAACTTTGATATTGCAAGTGATTTAAGAATTACGATTTTACCGATCAAGGAAAGGTTTCTGATCCTCCACATTTTAATTATTGATTCCATTTTTTCTATGCATGTGTCTAAATTAGAACAAACTATTTCTTCAAAAGCGTTAAATTTTAAACCTTAGGTTTTGAAACCATCTGTCCATTTAATAGGAAGAACATTCTTTGTTAAATTTATTTCTTCTAATCCATGTTGATTCGGTTTTGGAAAATTTGACTTTTAACCCTGAACACTTCTAAAAATCACGGAATCTAATAATATTTCTTGTAGTTGTTTGATGTTGATATCACTCTTTTAAAAAAATCTTAAATGCACCTTTTCAATTTTGTCAACATTAGCATGACGCATACAGTAAGATAAGAGAGACAATACAATCAAAAAGTCAAATTGCAGGTCTAAAAGAACGTTGACATTCTTGGATTGCGAATGCTTACATCGCCTTTTGAGTTTATTCAGCCAATCTTTTCTTTGATATAATTTTATCAAATTCAAAGGTTCATTTATATCTTATTAACAACCCAAGGTAATTTAAGCATTCTGCAATCTCTAAATCATCACACTAAATAATGAATCTTAAACAGGTCGAGAACTCTAGATTTTCTGACGTCAGAATATATTTGCATAGTAATTTCCAAAACACAAGGCCAATATGGCCTTGAAAAACTGACCAATCGACTCAATGAACTACAATGCATTGTGGGCTACTACGAGTAAACTACTACTTAAAACACGTGGAATTAGTGGGAAAACAGTCAATTAATATATTGTCTGGGACTCTCATTACCAAAGTTTTTATTCTGCAAATATATTTAATGTAAAATATATAACGTAATCTTCAATTTGCATGCTCAGATTAAAAAAATATTGTTTATTGGCTTCACGATTTGACTTTCTTTTTCGCCTTGCAAAAGTAGTTGAAACGGTTTTGTGCATTGTTATGAATTGAACCTGCATTAATTTCACGACATGACACAGTGAAATATCCAATGAAGTGACCACTGTCCAGTAAGAAAATCATTTGAGCTCTTTTAAACCTGTATAATGTCATTGCAAAATCATTTCTGCCTAGAAAAACACGAAACTTTCATTGAAACACTTCTTTCTGTACTGAATGTGTATTTTTTTTATCAGGACCTGAACTAATAGTAAGAACATCATAATACTCAGTATGCTAAAAAGAAGTGTTATGAAAGCGGCAGGGGCGGGTCCAGCCATTTTAAAAAGGGGGTCCTAACCCTGGACAAAAGGGGAGGGGGTTCCAACTACATGTCCCCATCCAAATGCACTGATCGTCCAAAAAAGGGGGTCCATCCCCCGGAACCCCCGCCCCCTGGATCCGCCACTGAGCGGGTACGGTATATAGCTCAATACATTTTTTATAGTTTCATCCATCGATAATATCCGTTTGTTGCTAATTTTATCACAAAATATACCTCAGAGGTTTTTTTTATCGTTCGGCTGCTGTTCTGTTGACATATGTAAAATATCTCCAATATTAAAAGTCTCTGGATCATAGTGGGTGCCATATTACCTATTATTTTTTTTCTAAAACGTGCTTTGTATATAGAAATAAGAAGATGAGGTATGAGTGCCAAATGAGACATCTTTCCAACAAAGACATAATTTAGTAAAGTAAGCAGTCATAGGTCCAATGCTGAAAAGTAAGCTATTAATGACCCAAAAATTACTTGTGTAAAACAATCCAAACAAACAAAAAACAAACAAAAAAACGGCCCAATTAAATATATAAAAGGACAAGAAATCTATCCCATCAAAAAAAATATATTGTATAGGAGCCTGTATTTCAGTGGTTGTCGTTTGTTTATGTGTTACATATTTGTTTTTCGTTCATTTTTTTTTTTTATATAATTAAGGCCTTTAGTTTTCTCGTTTGAATTGTTTTACATTGTCATATCGGGGACTTTTATAGCTGACTATGCGGTATGGGCTTTGCTCATTGTTAAAGGCCGTACGGTGATCTATAAATGTTAATTGCTGTATCATTTTGGTCTCTTGTGCACAGCTGTCTCATTGGCAATCATACCACATCTTCTTTTTTATTATAGATCCAACGCTGCAATTTTCACAAAACATATCAAATTTTCCACCTTGTCGCACATACATATGGATAAAATCATTACAGCTTATTTCCTAATGCATGTGGAGCAAAACTTTGGTTAGCTTGCTTGCTTTGTTTGTATATTGTACAAAATATAAAATATACAAGTTAAACTATGCCTATATATATATATATATATATATATTGTTTAAAGATGTCAATCTTATTTTCAAAGCTTGTATAAACAACTATACAAACAAAGCAAGCAAGCCAACCAAAGTTTTACTTTGCAGGTTTAAGAAATCAGCTGAAATGATTTTATTCAGTTTGGCAAATGTCCGAGCCCGTTAAAAAACGAACAAACTGAAACTACAGTTGCTGACTTCACTACCTTCAAAAAAAAGTGAACAGTTTGGAAGTCATACTGAAATGTGACCAACAAAAATACTTATAGATTTTGTTAACACTGCCATGTATGTAAATATTTCTTCGCCTTTTTACGAACACAAAATTCAAGGATCCCACATTTGCCTTTAATTATCTATGCGAACATTGCTGTACTCTTGAATATCAGCACCGACTGTTATCGACGGCTTACTTTACACCAGTAAGTTTGTCTCATGGGTAATTGTGTTTTTTCGCTGTTGTTTCGTTGCCTCTGGTGGACAAATACATGAAATCTCTGTGCCATCATCAAACATGTTAATGGCTATATATCGGATAATTCAAACCTTTTTTTCTTCGCATATAAACAACTCTTCGTTAATCTGAGCATGGAAGTAATACTTTATATCACGAACTATAAATGAGGATACACAAAATGAAAAACTAAGCGAAATTGTGAATCCCGCATTGCACGAAAAAATGTGTTGTATTTCTGTAAATAACACGTGTTCTTGGTTGATTGTAAACACGTAGTAGTCCATCATGCATTGTGACTCATTTAGTGGATTGGTCAAAAACCTAGGTAAAAATAAATTGCGTCACATGTAAATAAACAATTACATGTGCGAGAACATAAGTATGCTAATTTATGCATTTCCATATAAGGTAGTGGTCCCGACCTGTTAAATTCTTTTCGGCCATTCGAAAACAATACCTTTTGTTTTATCTATCTATACACAAAGTTACGATCCGTTTTCATGCGGAACGGACGGAAGGCGTTAAAATTGATCTTATCTAAAACTTATGTACTCAATAACCAATAACATTGGTATAAAAAGGAGAAGTGGTGGGGTGATTACTAGTACTTCTTTGTTTCTTTTTTAAATTACAAACAATATATCATTCAACCGATAGAAACAAATGCCAGTGAAATAATATGTTGTTCAAGTCGATGAACAATTTTAAGTTTTTTAACATTGGAGGCAAACTTCAAGAGAGTATAAGCTTTTGCGGCATACACACTGTGCAATGTATATACTGTAAGTAATACAATCACATCATTATAAAATGAAAAGTTATATTTACATTTTGAAATCAAACCATTTAAAACAAATTAAAAAAATAAAACCACTTCAGTTTAACCTGCAATTTCTGTGATAATATTAAAAGTAAACGCATATATTTTGACTTTCTTTCTTAAAATACACATTTTTAATCATGCCAAAAGCGTAGTGGTTATCAATGATAGATATGTATCATGTCAGTCACGGTATTTAAAAGGAAGTGGACAGACCATGATTCGGTTCATTTTTTTGTATATAACTACGATAGAGATATCGTTTATGTTTTAATTCGCCAGACTTAAACGAACATAAATTATTTATACAATAAAACTCAACACATGTATCAGAAATGAGCTCTCCTTGTGAGGGTAGCATACTTTCGAAAGTAACAAAGAAAGAAATAGGAAGATCATATACCAAGGTTTTTAGAAACTTAATTTTTCTGATATGTTTTCCTGAACATACCCATCTTTTGCAGTTTCAGAAGCCCATCTTCCATGTTTCTTGAATAACCTGTCATGTATACCAGCAGAGGCAGCAGCAGTCGCACCACCTACTCTCAAACTGTGCAGACCAAAATTAGATTTTTCTAGACCTAAAGATCCAAGAGCGTCTAACAACAACTCTCTCGCCCTTGTATAAGATAGGGGAGTATTTCCTCTTAATGCATACGTGTTGGTTTTCTTACGAAAAGATACTGCTCTAGAAATGTATTCATTAGAATCAATTGCTATGTTAGCTTGTGATAAATATGTTTGTAGTATATATACCGGACATGTTATAGAACTAGTCTATTCAATCAACACTCTACTACCTTCTCTGTGTTGGTCAGTCTTACTTTTTTGATAAATAAAGACACAAAAGTAGAATAAAATTGTATATCTGATCTTTTCAAATTAACAAGTTCGGAAAATCTTTAAAATCCTGCATAACTTGTAAGACACATACAAGTGATTCTTCCATGATTTAAAGTGCTGAACGTGTTACCGTATTTTTGTACTAGGTGTAATAGGCGCTTTCTTTTTTACAATATAATGACCGATTGATCTATGAACTCCCTCTTGAATAATTGTACATGAAAAAGAATTACAAGGATCGGTAAATCCGGCTAGTTTTTGATACCAACTAATTGCATAGTAAGCTCCTTCAACAATAGATGCAGATTTGTGTTTTTTACCTAAATGAATCAGGTATAACGAAACGAAACACTGTAGTCTGATGCTGCTAAAGAGTTAAGATTAAACGAATTACACCATCTACACAAATTGTTAAAGGCGTACCTGTACTTCTTTCGCGTATTTTCGGCTCTGGATTGTAGACAAAACTCAGGAAGACACTTTGCTAAATTTTGTAGGTGCTGGTGTTGTGTACTAATGTCTGATCACCACCTACCAACGCTGAAAATATTTGAAAAATGTAAAAATTCAAACAAATAGTAAATAAAAAAAGTATATACATGGCAAATGCATTTCGTATATAATCATTTCTGACCTTGCTCTAGCTATACTGTAGCCTTGTCATGTTTCTAAAAACAAGAATGTGTCCATAGTACACGGATGCCCCACTCGCACTATCATTTTCTATGTTCAGTGGACCGTGAAATCGGGGTCAAAACTTTAATTTGAAATTAAAATTCGAAAGATCATATCATAAGGAACGTGTGTACTAAGTTTCAAGTTGATGTAACTTTAACTTCATCAAAAACTTCCATGACCAAAAACTTTAACCTGAACTTCGCACTTTCATTTTCTATGTTCAGTGGACCATGAAATTGGGGTCAAAACTATAATTTGGTATTAAAACTAGAAAGATCATATCATGGGGAACATGTGTACTAAGTTTCAAGTTGATTGGACTTCAACTTCATCAAAAACTGACCAAAAACTTTAACATGAAGCGAACGGACGCACGGACGGACGGACGAACGGACGGAGACACAGACCAGAAAACATAATGCCCCTCTTCTATCGTAGACGGGGCATAAAAAAAGACCTCGCTATCATTCTATAGCCTTGTCAACGTGTTTCATGTGTATATCACAGAAAAACAAAAACAGTTATCTGCATATTGTACTTAGCCTAACTGCTAAAATATCAGAATTTAATTTCTTTGAGCCAAAAATGGAATTCTTGTTGTTCCCTTGAAGAAATGTGCAAATTTTGCTCACTTGCAAATTCAATGACTTCCAATACATAATGTCGAAATTCCAAGTTTTTTTCTAAATAATAAAGTCCAAAACGATGAGGACGGCCATTTTGTTACTATCAGGGTTCCTTCTGCTTTACAGAGTACTAAATGATTTATACTTTTAGAAACTAAATCAATTGGTACTATCCAATTATTTTCATTTTTCCAATTTTGTGTAAAAGCATCAATAACTTAGCTCCCGGGATTCCAAAGTTTGAATTAAAACGCTTCAATTTTGTATTAGCAAAATTGGCAAATCTATCAACGGTATAAGGACCCCATAGATTATCCATGAATTCGAAACACTCCGGAGATGTTTGCCAGTCATCTATATCTATCATTTTAGACAAAAAAATCAGCTCTACAATTTTCTGATCAAGGTACTCATATTGGTTGTGCAATGACTCGTTCCTTCGACCCAATTTTTTAAAAATATCATGCGAAACACTGTAAATGCATTTACGTGCTACCTCTATTGATTATTTTTACACAGTTTTGATTATCTATGTGCCATTTAGGAGATAACTGTATTGTATTTTAAGCTCCGACGGCATCAATTGGGGATTTGATGGTCGCAAATTAAGTTTACTGGCGACGCGTTAGCGGAGACAGTAAACGGGTATTTGCGACCATCAAATCCCCAATTGATGCCGTCGGAGCTTAAAATACAATATTGTTATCTCCATTCTAATGAAACTGACTGAAAACAACGAGTTAAAACATGTATCTAAAGTTTGCCATATGCCGTCTGCGCTTGCGCGTACGTCCCATAGCATCAATTGTCAATTGATGCCATGTAAATATGTGACGTTATCCAATCAAAATGAACGTTACAAATTTGTTGCATTAGAATTAACAGTACTATTTTTTAAAACAGATTTAAATGAATACAAAGCTAATTGAATATCCCTTAGTTTTCGCCAAGTCGAACTCATGTTTTTCTCATATTCGCTGCATGTGGAAAGAAAACCTTTTTCATTCACTTCTACAGTAAAAGCACCTGCGGCTACATTACTAGCATCTGGATACACCACTATGTTCGGTAAGGTGTCATTCACAAATGTATTCTGATTAAGATTTGTCAAACTGTCTGACCAAAATCTCAACTCTGCTAATACACACTCAGTGTAAGCAATAGCTAAAATACTATCCCGTGACTTTCACTTCTCAATTGCAAAATATAAATGCCTCGTCATCAAGCTAGTGACATTGTCCATAACTGGGGACATAGAAATAATTCTACCTGTGAACTGTGCTAAGTGACGAGCACTTCTAATGGGATTTTTTTTTCAAAATATTGTCAAGCGATTCTTTTGCATCATTTAATCTACGTTCGGACACTGCTAAACTAAAGTTTACCAAATCCCGATTTATTCCGAGCCATTCCAAGCGTTGAACTGGATCAAAGATAGATTTCTGTTCATTTATCAAAAACCCAGCTAATTCTAATGAGGACTTTATGAATTCAGATATATTTTGACATTCTGAAATAACCTTCTGACATACCTAAACCATCGTTTAGATCAAACACTATATCTACACCATATTCATGCCAGTATTTAACCATAGGTCGTAAGCATTTTGTAAAAATGTAAGGCGCTGTACTTAAATCAAAAGCTAAAACTGAAAAACAATAAAACTGTCCGTTCCAAGAGAACCCTAAATATGTATGTTACTCTTTGCAGATATCCAAACGAAAATATCCAGATCTTGAATCAAATTTTATCAGGTATATATCTTTCTTAAAAAATTTGCCGAGAGACTTTCCAATCTTCGAATTTTATTTTATTTTTCAAGACGTATAAATTCAATTCAGATAGATCTAATATCAATCTCTTTTTCCCTAACTTTTGAATGGCAACACTTAATGGATTTACTACATTGTACAAAAGGCTGGAATGGTACTTTGTGTACGCATCTGTTTTTCGAAAGTTCGAGAACAGCTTCGTTTACAAAATCAGTATTATCAACTCCAGATTTATTATTACGGAATTTCATAGGGAATGGAAAACTCACAAAAGGAATCATATATACCCTGATTTTATAGTACTATCAATAATAAATTTGCTTACTCCAATGTGCTCCCAAAATGCTACATTTTTCGATAAACTACTTTTGACGCTTTTTGCCAATTTTGATAAATCAACTTTATCAAAATACTTAACATGTTCGGAAAGTATATGCATGTGCCCATGCAACAAATATTTATCTTCTAAATTAAGATACTTATCTTTTATCTTATGTGGCTGGGTTGTTTCGTGTTGTAAATTGCTTGCTGCTTCTATTGGGACAGTTTGTCCTCCAGTGACCAAACTGGTGGCATTCATAGCACATGTAATAGGAAGTCGCCTCACGGCGACTGTTCCTCCGAAAGGGCTGGTTGTACTGTTGATGAGACATATCTGTAGTATTAGTAGGAGGTCTGGAAACAATAGCTGAAGGCTTAGTGTAAGGCTTTGTACGAATCTTCTTCTCCTTGATGGTTTTGAGTGCTCTGCTTTCAGCTTGACGTAGTATTTTCTCGTCATCGGAATCTGATGCTATTTCGTCACTCTCGTACTCACGCACTGTTATCCAACCAGCAGGAGATTTATCGGTTATTCTAATTTGTTCAACTTTTAAGATAAGTCCAGAATTTAAATTGATAGAAACGAAATATTCTTGCAAAAGATGTTTTTGCAGCTTATGTAGGTCAGCAAGGACTTCGAAATTGAAAGTAAATTGGATTTGGTTACTCTTTAGTTTCACCGACGCTTCCTTTTTTAACTTAGTGGCTAGGGAGTCGTTGCCCGACACTAACTCGTTCTTCAGTGCTGAAATCTTAGAATCGAAGTACGACGTAAACAGTTGAAAGGTGCTGTCATTTATCTATGGCTGTGGTGCTCTTTGTTGGGTTGCTGTCGACGGTACTGGTACTGGCAAACTAGAAAGTGCAGCTTTTCTGTTAAGAACTGAAGGAGTTGAGGACTCGTGTAGTAACAATTCGTCTTCGTCTTCGGAACGGTGGTCTGTCATGGTGTTCATACAGGTAATGCAGTTGTACGGCGTATGCTAACCAGCGTAAGGCAGAACTTCGAATAATAACATTATAAATTCTGTTTAATTTTTATCAAACAAGCACGAGAAACACGAGCCAAAATCATACGAAACCTAGAATATCTGTTTTTAAGTCGAAATGAAACAGAATATTGTCCAATGGAAAACATTGTAAACATTAAAGGTATTCTAAAAACACGTGTTGATGTAAACAATAAACAAACATATGTGTTTTACCAAAACAAATACATGTGTTCCCGTACTATTATTAAATATTTATATGTAATTACTATTTTTAAATGACGTCATACTAATTTTAGACTTTGCTTATTGTTAAATAATGGGATGTTACAGTAACTGTGTATTGATAAATTTGCCCCAGTGCACGGATCACATAAATTTGCTGTAGCCATTTAAGTAGTCTGAAAAGAACGAATTTGTTTTTAACGGGGTTTTACAAAATTAAGCATTTTACTTTCCTGTATATTCTTGATCTTAATATACAAAATCATATAATATCCCGGATGGCGAATGTGTATATTTTTCTGATGTTTATCGGTTGTTAAAATCAAATACTGATCTTGATATTCTTTTTTGAAAACGAAGAATTTGATATATGTCTGTGGGATCGCTTTTTGGAAAAATATATAAATTCATAATGAGATTGATTTATCAGGTGTCAAATATCTTACAATTCCTGTTAATTAGTGCTTAATAACAAAAATCTGGTTATCAAATATTTTAAAGATAAAAAAAACAAACTATAGCGGGTAATGAGACTGGACTAATTAAATAATTCTGCTCTGCATTTATTTAAGCCTTCATGGACTTGTCTCTTCTTAGAAATTAGAAAGGTCTTTGACCATAACAGGTAATATAGTTTAATTGTGGTAAGTTTGTTTTACCTGTCAACACACTAACTTGATAAACATTATATGATAATTATGCCGCAGTCCCACTAGGCCACGATCGCAATACCATCTGTGAAAATAATGAAAAGTTTGACGATCTAATTCGATCGTGCAGAACATGTTCAAAACAATCGTGGTGTGGTCGTGGCGAAATCGGATCGTAGAAGAAGCGAAGTGAGAGCGCATTAAGGTCGTGGTAATATTGCAAAGGTCGCTGTACCAGCATAGCGACAGCGCGATTCTAATCGGTGAGACTGCGCTACGATCTCACATCGACTTTACTACTACCACAATCACGTTCATAACGCGACCCAAACATACTTCTATGACGCTTATGCCAAGTTTATACCACGCTTTTCAAGACCATAGTACGATTTTAGTATGCCCGTGCCATCCTCATCATGCTGTTCTTACGTTCATACTACGATCATGATCATTGTCATTGTCATATAAAATTTACGAAAGCTCTCCAGCTTTTGTTTGTCTGTATGTAATTTGGACCTCTTGTCCTTTATCTCCAACGGCTCAATCATTCTTGATACATCTGTTACATCCCTACTATCGTTCATTAAAGCATCGTCATTTGATCTTAATGGAACAGCAATAAGTTGTGATTGGTGTTGGATTGATCGGACCGACATCTCTACTGGGTCAGGCCTTGAATCGTTCCTATCAGATCTCCCCCTGTCTTTACTTCTACTCGTACCCTTACTAACATTTTGATAGATTGACTACGTTGTATCTGAAAAACAGTATTCATATGGAACACGATGTTGACGTTATTGCTGGGAGAATATCGGGGTATGAAAATTTAATTGAATTAGATCACAACATAGTTTTTTAGTTGTATGTGTGACTTGTTATTGGCAATTAGTAATCTATAAAGTTATAATTCATATAAAGGAAATCTCATAAAGAGTAAAGCAGTACCTAAGAGAATACAGTGTGTTAATCCAATTTACGTGTTACCTTTCCTTATAAATATGAAGTTTTATATTAATGGTCAAATCTTAGTTACTACTTTTTATCTTTTTCCCGCCGTTTTTAAAGACTCGAATATCTCAAAAAGGAGCTCTATAACCTATCAACATTTTTAGCTTATTTTGTTCCTTAACAGAATTCCAAAACACAGATATCCAACACACAAAACTTAGTTTAAATGAGATATCAAAACTCTATAAATGAAACCTGGAGCAACATGAGGAAATTGTATGTATTAGCTATATGTATCAACTTGTTGCACAAATTGAAGCTTTGTTTCCATCAAACCTCTATTCATGCATATCATTGGCGCGCCTGTGCTTCTGCTTTTATATTACGACCACGCGTTATGTTTGCATAGAACATGTATTCATGGATGCAACTTGTTTCAAGTAGATGGATGTGTACAACGTGTGCATGTGATAGATTGGACTAAGATGCAAATTTAGTTAATTTATGAGGGTCAACGTTGCCATATCAATAGATAAATTCCTGAAATCAAATGCACACGTAAAGGACAAGGTATGATAAGGGCTATTTTTGGCCCCCTCTCCAAATAAGTTTATATTGATATCAACGATGGTCTTAGTGTAGACACTTGAAAAAATAATGATTTTATTGTGTTCCGGTGAAAGGAAGGTTGCCTAGCAACGGTTTTTATTAAGAATGAAAATTATCACATAATAATTGCTTTATCAGTAAAAATTTAAATATTTGCAAATAATATTGTTTGTCCAAGAAGAACTTGAAGTCACAAATGAAAATACCCTTTGAATTTGTTTATTATATGTTTAAAACAACCTTGGCAACAGAAATGTTGCCTAGCAACAGTAAAAAAATTGGTGCTTGCCACTCTTAAATATGAATTAAGCAGTTGTTTGAAGATTTTTCTTTCCATTTGGAGTTTCATTCCAATATTTTTTCATATACATCTTTTTTTATTCTTTACAAATTTCGTATTGAGCATAGCAACACAAGTGTTGCTTAGCAACAGCAAAACATGTTTGAATTAAAGCCAACTACAAATCAATTAGTCATTATATTGAACAAATTAAATTGAATGCAATGCAGATTGTCTGTTTGTGAACATGTTTAGTTAGAAATGAACACTTAGTTCAATTGTAGGTCACTACACGCTGATCAACAACTAAGATACATAACAAGTGCATATCAACCATGCAATAATAGGTTCTTTATATTTTTTGAAGTATGAACTTAGTTATTTTTTAGGAATATACTTCCTAATACGGTGTTACACTATAATATAAACATCTAGATTATCATTATTTTTTGGACGAATTCTATATCGAGTATAGAATCCCACATCTTGCTTAGCAACAGCAAACATTTTTTTTTAAATTGTAGACCACTACAACACCTTTGTTTGACTTTCAATGTGAAAGTTTTTTCATGAAAACAAGAATTTGAATGAGTTTGAACAGCTTTCAAAGATACTTAACAGTTAATGGAACCAAAGAGACGTGACTTGTACCACATACAAACATAATCACATTGTGTGGAATAAAATGTCTAATCCAGGCAATTACGAATTAATATGATGTAGGGGTTGGAATAGGAATGTGTCCTCTGCATGGGTACAAAACCTATAGTGAATTAGAAACGACTTATCAAGGCAAAAAAGGGGGGGGGGGGTAAATCATTTTTGAAGTTATTAACGAGGCATTAATTGACCTAAGAAATTAATCCTATTGTGCAGTAAAAAAATGGCATACCCTGTAAGAATATATATATATATGGTTTAAGGGTTGGACAATCATTTAACCATGAAAGTTAAAGGTCAATTAATTGTACCTTGAAATCAACGGTAAATGTCATAATGATATTAGACTGTTATGATATCTGATTCATGGCTATACACTGTATGCCAAATATCATAAGTCAATGTATAAAAACTAAATAAGTGTAGACCCGGACAAGTGTGTATGAGAATAAAATTCCAAAAAAGAAGAAGAATAGTTATGTTTAACATAATGTATCCATTCATTTCATCTTGGAAGCTAGGGAAAATTGACAAAGACAAGTGAAAACTGAGAACAGAATAAACTGATGTTTCTTTCACGATGAAATGGACTATGGTTTGAATGGTTTTACAGTAGTAATTTTGGGGCCCTTTATAGCTTGTTGTTCGGTGTGAGCCAAGGCCCTGTGTTAAAGGCCGTACATTGACCTATTATGGTTTACTTTTATAAATTGTTATTTGGATTGAGAGTTGTATCATTGGCACTCACACCACATCTTCCTATATCTAAGGAACATTTTTGTTATCTGTAATTATGATGTGGATACTGGCAATGACGAAAAATGTTTTCACTTTCCAGTCAGTCTCAAATGATTTGTGAAATATCATGTAAAATGCATGTATGTGATTAAGTTGCATTTTGATTGTTTCGTTTTGTTTTTGTGTTTTTGTAATTTGTTTATCAAAATGAACTATAGTTATAATTGGACATGCAAGTTACTAATAAAAGTATATAAGTTCGGGTTAGGGTGAAGGTTGTCGCCTGTTTAAACTTTTTTCACATGCTGTGTTTGTTTGCAACAAGTAAGGAACCTGTTCGGTGGTTGTTGTGGTTCATACGTGTTCCTCGTTTCTAGTTTGTTTTTTAATATAAAGATTAAACCGTTGGTTTTCCTGTTTGAATTGCTACATTAGTCACTTGTGTGTCCTTGATAGCTTGCTGGTCGGTGTAAGCCAAAGCTCTGTGTTAAAGGTCGTACTTTGACCTATAATTGTTTACTTTTTACATGTTGTGTCCTGGAAGGAGAGTAGTATCATTGGCACTCATACCACATCTTCTTATTTCTATATATGTTGCAAAAATTATTTCTTTTGGGTGGATGTGTATGTTTAAGCGTGGATTCATATAAGATGGATTCTTACAGTATGCACCCTTTTATTAATTCATTGTAAAATTAAATAAATATAATAAATGAATTAAAACGCCTGATATCGTGGGTTCTGACACCAGCCTGGTCAAACCTAAGACTCAAAAATTGGTATTTGCTGATTTCCGTTAATCAATTGGCATTAAGGGGTAAGAACAAAGACTAGTTGGATCGGAGTGTCAAGTTAGGGTAATATATCTTCCTGTGGACTGTAACCTTTTTAGCTATAGCACAATAAAGATTAATGAAACAAACAACCCATGCAGCAACACGATGTCCAAAAGTTAGCACTTTGTGTAAACATGAATTATTATTAAAATAGTCAATTATATGAATTAACTGTTTACAAAACTTTATATTGTTTGCAAAAACTACGGATAATATATTCAGGAATAAATAACCTTTATTAGCTGTATATCGCATAAAAAAAAATCGGAATATTGAGCCTTTTATGGTCTTTTGACATTTTTTTATTCGACCGTCACTGATGAGTCTTTTGTATGCGAAACACACGTCTTACAATCAAGATGTCTTTAATTATGATGCATTTTATTCCTTTCATATTCAATACTTATTTTTATTCTTTTGAATATGTTTAAATTCATTCTACATGTAGTGCTGTTATTTAAGAAGACATATGATTGATTGAATGTTGTTTCCTGGACGTCCAGTGACAAATACTTTATGCATGCAAATTTTAATGAAAAGATATGTAGAGAATGATTTGCAAACAAGAAATACGAAGTAGCACGCGTTTTCGTCAAGATACAACAACGGGAAGGCGGGTGACAATTACAAATAATAAGTCCAATAATGCAATCAACTTAACGCGTTTTTAACGTGAAAGAACAAAAAATACGAATAGTTGTGCTACAAGTGTTGAATTAAAGATAAATATTCGTCACTAAAATTGGTTTAGGATGAAATAATGTATAATTTATCGACTGCAATAAGATCTAGGAAGATTCGGGACAGATAGTTGTCGCCTATGCAAGGACTCGGCAAACATTTCTATAATTTCTAAAGTGAAGGCTAGTGGACATAAGATTATCATACCAAATTCTAAAAAAAAAAGACTGTAAGACGGTAGAAACACATCGCAAACTAGCATTGATGGCTTATATGAATGAATAAGATCAAGAATAAACAAGTTTCAATTAAAGAAACCTTCAGATATGTTTTTTCTATAATTATAACAATTATATTTCTTTAGTATTCATGAATATACCCGGGCATATCCACTCTGTGTTTTTGTTAGATGTATTTCTATTTGTTTCCATCTGATGAGTTAATCCATTTCTAACTGATATTTATAGTTCGTTCTTATGTTGTACTGATACATCACTATCCGAATTTTGGGTGAGAATTGTAATTCCGCTAACAAGTTTTTCCCTGCCACTTTCTGTATGTATGTACCTGTCCCAAGTCAGACGATTGTAATTCAGTGGTTGTCTTTTGTTGATGTGTTTCATATTTGTTTTTCGCTATTTTTTTGTACATAAATTCGATCGTTAGTTTCCTCATTTAAATTGATTTACGTTTGTCTATTGGGACCTTTTATAGCTAACTATGTGGGTTGTACTTTGCTCATTGTTTAAGGCCGTACGGTTACCTATAGTTATTAATTTCTGTGTCGTTTGGTCTCTTGTAGACAGTTGGCTCATTTGCAATCATACCGCATCTTCTTCTTTTTATGAATTTATTATTTGTTTTTTATCTTAATTTCATAGATTAGAGATATATATTTATAGATTGAAACAAACTTCGATTGATTTTTATAAATTCTTTCAAACGAGAAATATAGTATTTATAAAAAAAAAAAATACAATATATGCTGGCACAACATTCCTCAACGAGCACATCAAAAATACGAATGGGTATTGCGCTCATTGGCGAGTGCAGCGACATGTTTATTTTTAATAAAACATCGAATAGTTGTGTTGATCAATTAAAACATATGAAACGTATTTAAGGTGGTATAGGAGTCTAAATTAAAAAAGATAGAATTTGTTCATACTTTGCCAAAAGGTAGTATATAGTGATACATGTTCAAAAATATAATAAAAATGAAAGGTCACCGCGCATTTTCTCAAGCTACAGGTTGTGACAAAATGACACAATCGCATTTGGTATGGTTTATACAGGAAAAAACATCATTGTTTGATTAGAAGCTAAAATAAATGATAGAATTGTAAAATAAAATACAATAAAAAAGCTTTTAGAAAATGCTTTGAAAATATCAAAAGAAAAGTTTTTTTCCGGCTAAAATGGCAAAATTCCATGTAGATTCCTTCAGAAAATGCACTATTTCAGAGTAACCAACACTTAAAATGCCAATTTAGAAACATCAAAAATCAATCCACTTCAGTCAGGATTCTACTTCGTCAAAATTATCTCCCCTTTACGCCAGTTCATTTTTACAATCGTAGAAATGGAAGCCATTGTAGGGATGACGCGCTGCCAATTTTGCTCTTGAAAACCGATAAATGTATCCACATAGCACCATAACGATCCTTTTATTTCATTTGTATTTTAAAAGACAAATGTATCTACTAGCTAATGAGCATCAGTTAATGTTCTTGTCTGCTTTTCGTCAAATTAAGACTATTGTCTGATCGGTTGTCAGGTGGAATTTTCAAAAATTCATAAACATTTATAAAAATTCTAATTAAATATTTTGTGGAGACTCAAAATTTCAAGTAGTTGAAGACTAAATCCTAAATATCACACACACAAAATGATGTTTTTTCGAAGATATTTTTAGTTATCTTGGTGTAATCAGGGTGTACATTCCTGATTACACCAAGATAACGAATTTATTTCTTAGGAACAATTCCTTTACTCATTTTCAAACCAGGATGTAAAATTGAAAATTGGTAATGAAAAATTCCAGTGTATTGTGGGGAAAATTCAGAAAAATTTCGTGGTTTTTTTTTTTTTTTAAATTAAATATTTTTTTTTATTATTATTATTTTTGTCCTCAAATTTATCTATTTTTGATTTTTGACATTATATTTTTTTTTTTTTTTTACATTTCATTTTTTTTTTTTTATTTCGGCATAATTTTTTTTTTTTTTTTTTTTTTGTGGGGGGAAATTTTTATATATCCCGGGGTGAACAAGGGTGGGTGTTATTTACACCGGGGTAATTAACCAATCAGATTGCAGGATATTTGCTGCATAATAAATAAGCATTTGTACCATCCAACCCAATAACCCACAAGTCCGACACTTATCAGGTCAAGTATCGGGGAATCCGGGTAAAATAAAATGTGTCTGTCTGTATTATTACGTTTATATATATAATAACATATTTTAAGAAATAACTGCGTATATATAACATAATAGGGCTAAGGTAGTTCGAAAACTTTCTATATACTCAATTCGAAATCTGTATATAGAATAGAACAGAAAAGAATATTTACATTTTCCAAATCAGAGGCTCTAAAAAGAGCATATAACTCAACCAGTGATGGTGCGAGCTACTGGTGATGCCCCCGCCCAAACACAGTATTGCTGACTTATATAAACCTTGAAACCAAATTTCAGAAATCATTGTAATGTAGTTCCTGAGAAAAATGTGACGATAATTTTCAACTTGGCTGTCATGTGCAAAGTGTTCGGTAAACAGGATTTCAAGTTGTTGAGTAATGAATCTGAAAACGCATCACACGATATACAAATGTAGCCGACTTCAATAAACCTTTCAGAAATCCTTGTAATGTAGTTCATGAAAAAGATGCAACCGAAATATTCATGAGACGGACGGACGGACAAACTGATTGACGGACTGACGAATGGGCGGTTGGACGGACGGACAGACAGAGGTAAAACAGTATACCCCCACTTTTTCAAAACGGCGGTATAATGATTGGGTCAACATGGTCAACATTAAGACATTACAATACATGTTATAATTACCTTTATAGCACCATAAGCCTCAGTCAAAATCGGAGCCAAAAAAAAAACAAAAAAACTAACACATTGATATCAAATAACAGTCAGTATCAAGACATGTACTACATAATTCAAACAAACAAACAATATAATCATCATTTTTTACCATAATAGTAAAGTTTTCTTGTGTTAACATCGAAGACTTATCATATTTTTCTAACTTTTTAAAGTTCTGACATGTGCTAGAAATATGCTAAAAGAGTACCTCCCTCAAATCATTATGAGGTGAGTATTCGATTGAAAAATGACGCTCATCCTCAACTTTATCAGCTTCCTTTCTTAAAATCAATGATAAATAGATATATTATTTCTTAAAACAATCTTTAAATGAAAAATACGTGTCAAGTTTGCCACAAAACAAATAATGTACTAAGTTTTTACAATTAGACAATTTGAAAAAGACACAAGCGGGACCAGAATGTCACACATTGTCTTAGATTTTTTACTAGTTGTTATTGGCTTTTATACTGCAGTCGTTCTATTTTAAACAGTCAAAATGTCATATACAGTCACTGACCCGATATAACTTTTCCTTATGAATATTTAGATAGACGTTGCCGAAATGTTCATGTCCGTCATATTTGTTTTTCATAATTAGTTTTGTTGTAAATCATCATCCAGTCCTGCATCGCAAAATGCAACCATTTTAAAAGAGGCATATTTTTTCTAGATTTTAAAATAAGCTCGGGATATGAAATCCCTATCCCTACAACTATATTGAGTGTGATCTCTCAGACTATGTCTGATCGATCGTTATTGGAAGTGCTGTGTACTCTCTCCGTATTTCGTGGATTTACATCCTCGAACATGATACCGTATTCATAATTGGAATTGCTCATCTTTTCTGACCACATATTTTGTCCTATTTGTTCATCTTATCATCTTATTTTTAAGGATCTGCGTATGTATTTGTCTCTTTGTTTTTTCTCATTTGACTGACGCAACATTAGTCCCTTATTTCTGTGAAAAAAATAATTTAAATGAAACTCAGATGAGTGATACAAGGGCTAGAAAGTGTTGCAACCAAAGAGGTAAAATAGTATACCCCCACTTTTTCAAAACGGCGGTATAATGATTGGGTCAACATGGTCAACATTAAGACATTACAATACATGTTATAATTACCTTTATAGCACCATAAGCCTCAGTCAAAATCGGAGCCAAAACAAAAAAAAAAAACTAACACATTGATATCAAATAACAGTCAGTATCAAGACATGTACTACATAATTCAAACAAACAAACAATATAATCATCATTTTTTACCATAATAGTAAAGTTTTCTTGTGTTAACATCGAAGACTTATCATATTTTTCTAACTTTTTAAAGTTCTGACATGTGCTAGAAATATGCTAAAAGAGTACCTCCCTCAAATCATTATGAGGTGAGCATTCGATTGAAAAATGACGCTCATCCTCAACTTTATCAGCTTCCTTTCTTAAAATCAATGATAAATAGATATATTATTTCTTAAAACAATCTTTAAATGAAAAATACGTGTCAAGTTTGCCACAAAACAAATAATGTACTAAGTTTTTACAATTAGACAATTTGAAAAAGACACAAGCGGGACCAGAATGTCACACATTGTCTTAGATTTTTTACTAGTTGTTATTGGCTTTTATACTGCAGTCGTTCTATTTTAAACAGTCAAAATGTCATATACAGTCACTGACCCGATATAACTTTTCCTTATGAATATTTAGATAGACGTTGCCGAAATGTTCATGTCCGTCATATTTGTTTTTCATAATTAGTTTTGTTGTAAATCATCATCCAGTCCTGCATCGCAAAATGCAACCATTTTAAAAGAGGCATATTTTTTCTAGATTTTAAAATAAGCTCGGGATATGAAATCCCTATCCCTACAACTATATTGAGTGTGATCTCTAAGACTATGTCTGATCGATCGTTATTGGAAGTGCTGTGTACTCTCTCCGTATTTCGTGGATTTACATCCTCGAACATGATACCGTATTCATAATTGGAATTGCTCATCTTTTCTGACCACATATTTTGTCCTATTTGTTCATCTTATCATCTTATTTTTAAGGATCTGCGTATGTATTTGTCTCTTTGTTTTTTCTCATTTGACTGACGCAACATTAGTCCCTTATTTCTGTGACAAAATTAATTTAAATGAAACTCAGATGAGTGATACAAGGGCTAGAAAGTGTTGCAACCAAAGAGGGCGGGTAGTGTTATCCAACTCCGATATATTTATTCATGTAGTTAATAGTGGTGAATTTTCACTCCACTGATACGCGTTAGCGGGAAACCGAAGATCTAGTGAAAGAAGGTAGATCAAGACACGACAAAAAGCGAACTAGAACAGCACAGACTGACATAAAAATGACGAAATATAAAGACAAATAAAATACCCAGACACGTCAAACGAAAGAGGGACGAGTGTAATGACTGAGCAGTTGCAATAAGCATAATATGTACCAACTCAAATACACTGACACAAATATCCCGCATGAAAAGAATAGTTTGAATCAAAACGGACAACCACAAATATTATAGCACATATCATTCTGTAAAAGTAACCAAAATACCGAACTCCGTGGAAAATTCAAAACGACAAGTCAATCATCAAATGGCAAAATCAAAAGCTCAAAACAAATCAAACGATTGGATAATAACTATCATAGTCCTGACAAAGAATGGGATTTTTATTACGTTGAAAAGGGTGTAGTAAACATCCTTTTATAGCAAGCTATACATCTCAGGTGTATAACAATCGTATAACATTCCATTATATTGGCAACAAAGGGAGACAAAATACAGACATGATAGGTAAAAATGTCAAAAGCTGAGAAGCAGCAGTATGGTATTATAATCTTAATCACTACAATCAAATATGTCAACAAAGAAACATGTATATGCATATAGACAAAACACATTAGAAAAACCGAAAGACAAGAATACAGATATTTACGATAGCACAATTCCACAATTTATAAGTAACGACTAACGAGCCAACTCAAATATACACTACATTAGCCTTACATAATATCAAAAAATAAACAAAGTACCCATAAAACAGATCCCTGAATTAAATGATAAATCAACATGAGTATATATGTGACAACACTTTCTTATTTACGTGGTCACAACTCCGATTTACTTAAAACCGTCATCTACTCCATCTTATGTTACCCTTGTACTTCAAAACCGTTCTTTCCAGTATTATAACTACAAGGCGTATACCAAATAGAATATTTTCACCTATTGGAAATTTCTTAAAACAGATTATATTGATCATTTTGTTTTATTATTTTGTTAGGGTGATTTCTCTTCTGAAACACCATGGTTTATCTGCTGCATTGTATTTAGACTATCACACTTTGGTTGTATTTAGCTTTCAAAGAATATAGCCTCATTATTATATTTAGTACTGTTCATACTTTATTTGAGTATTTAACAATGTTTTGTATGTGCGTATCTCAATGCTAAAAATACAGACTACAATAAGAATAAACGACGAATCTTGAAATTTCAAGAAGTAAGTATTGTTTCCTAGATCTCTAAACTATAATCATTAATTAAATTATCTGAGTTCCTGGAATCCCTAAAAAAAAATAAGGACCCAAATCCCGATATCCCGCGGAAAAGGTACTTCCATCTTTCTATAATGTGATTCGTCCGTAATCACATGTTATTATACGGTACGGAAGGAAGGCGTTAAATACTGATATGATCTGAAACTAATATACCCAATAATTGTTAACGAGTGTAAAAAAAAAAGACAAATAATGGTGGGAATATTACTTCCCTGTTCCTTATTCAGTGTAGAAACATTAATCAATCAATCAATAGAATTATATGCTGACATCTAAACCGATATCATAATCATTTTCAGGTTTGTGCGATTTTCTCTATTAACATTTTAAAAATTGAAACAGAAACAATGAAAAAAAAAACCTTTGATACAAAATCCGTTCATCAAATTAAGTGTGTTCTAATTATCTAAAGATCTAATCTAATTTAACATAAAATTTATATATATACGCTACCCTTCCCCTTTTTAAATAGAAAGCAAACACCAATTTGCGTCATATAATCTATACAACATATTCAGCATAGTCGTGTCCTCTTTTGTGGGGAAAATTTGGTTGGTTATATAGGGAATCACCGAGGCATGACTGGAGCGCCCGCCCCCTGTTTTCCCTTTATAAAAAGTTCAGGATGCGCCACTGTTAAGTCAACACTACCGTAAGTGAAAAGATAACATCATTAGGAAATTATTTAAGTATCAATAAAATAGTAAAGTATTTCTTTTAAAACCAAATATTTTTTAAAATGAATCAAAGAAAACTGATATTTGGTGTATTATTGGTGTTTCATTAAAACTTTATACATATATTTTGACTTTTTTTAAATGTATATAGTAAACTAATGAAACTTGTCAAATGCGCTATGATTTAACAATACTAGATATTAATCAGGGAAAGAAAGTGGACAATGTGTCGATTAATTTTTTTTTTTATAACTACTGAGAAAAATCGCGATAGATATATTGTTTATACAGGTTTTAAATTACTTTTTTTTAAATGACGTCATACTATAAACTTGAGACTTTGTTTATTGTTAAATAGTTGGATGTAACAATAACTGTGTATTGTGTATATGCGAACAAGCGGGGGGAAAACATTATACATCATATCATGTGATTTAATTATTTTTCTATTCTAAAATTTTATTAAAATCGGAAACAGGAAAAGTAATCATGAATGTATAAAGTAGACTTTATTAAAGTACATATTATATATATATTGTGTTAAAGGCACTTGACAGAAAATAATTTGTGATCAAACGATTTCGTTGTTCGTGGATTTATAGCATGGAATTTAAGTAATAAAAGCGAAAAATATACACGCGTTTATTAATAAGACTTGTGGAATTTCCAAATGATTGTGCTGTTGGATTGCTGTCCATTGAAGTATTATCAAATTATCTCATCTTACTCTTACGTGTTAGTCGCGCAATCATGGAAGTCAATACGATCTGATAACCGTATGTTACCAACACTTCGAAATCGTGCAATGACAAACGGGACATATTCTAAGGGTTACAATATAGAAGAGAAAAATGTCGACATTCATGATAAGAAGTTGAATGTTGATATCTCGATTTACAGATAATCTCTTGAGCTCTATGTATTTGTCAAATCATCTTAGAAGTTCAATTTTACGGATAAGATAATAACTTACGATAAATACGGACACCAGCTTGTGTAGTAATAGGCAAAGAAATTTTGTATTATGAAGCTTTAAAATCAATTTACAGTTCGAGTAAAGGTCGCTTTGATTAACCTTCGTGGACAAACTACTTCTTTTTTGCATGTCGTAATGTGTTGGATTTGAGATTGAGTGGAATAAATTACTAATGAATTATTTTTTACGAATATTTCAAGTGACATTATGATGAGTTCAGGATAAAACCTATTAGTGTAATATATAATATCCGCCAAATATACATGCGAGATCATTCAGTGCCTGCATATGCTATATATGATATACATGTATAGTACAAGGGTCGAAACATTTGCTCCATAGCCTAGAGGAACAGTCAACGCAGTCATGGTAAGATGATTTTTAACATTAGATCTCACTTGTATTCAATTGTCACTTGCTGGTTAAGTACAGTGGCAAATATTTGATTAGTCAATAAACAATTCCAGCGTAGAACGCCTTTATGTCGACTATGTTCGTTGTCAATTATACCTCATTCCCTTATTGTTGTATTCAAAATAAAAATAAAAGCAATATACCAGATCAAAACTATGTCATTGCATGGACAGAATAGAAATTTAAATCAGTGTCCTTATGAACAGAATAGAAATTTAGTTTAACACGTATTTAGAATAACGTATTCCACTGTCTCAACAGAAATTTAAAACTATGTCATTATGATCCGAACAAAAGTTTAAAACTATGTTATAATGAACTGAATAGAAGTTTAAAACTATGTTATTATGAACTGAACAGAAGTTTAAAACTATGTCATTATGAACTGAACAGAAGTTTAAAACTATGTCATTATGAACTGAACAGAAGTTTAAAACTATGTTATTATGAACTATTAATTTTTACCTTGTATAAAAAAAAGGAGATGTGATATGATTGCCATTTGCGACAATTCTTCACAAGAGACCAAATGACACAGAAATTAACGACTACAGGCCACAGTACGGACTTCAATAATGAACAAAGACCTTACCGAATAGTCGCTATAAAAGGCATCGGAATGACAATAGTAAAACGATCCAAACGAGTAAACGTACAGCCCAATTCTAACTTGTTAAAAGAAATGACCGAAAAACAAATATGTAACACAGCAACAAATGACAACCACTGAATTACAGGCTACCAATTTTGCGACAAGCACATACACATGTACATACAGAATTTGGCGGGTTTAAACATGTTAGCGGTATTCAACATCCGCCTCTCCCTCCCCACCTCTCCCCCCTCCCCAAATCACCCTAACCAGGGCAGTGGTGTAATAATACAACATAAGAACGAACTATAAAAATCAGTTGATAAAAGCTGAACTCATCAGATGGATACAAATAGAAATACATCTAACAAAAAAAATCTAACAAAACACAGAGTGGACGTGGCAGGGTACTTGCATGTACATTCAAACAACAAAAAGACACTATAAATACAGATCTGAGACTACTCGCAGTTACTGACAGCTAGTTAAAATGCAACCAGATGCTCCGCAGGGCGCAGCTTTATACGACCGCAGAGGTCGAACCCTGAACGGTTGGGGCTAGTATGGACACAACATTCAAACTGGATACAGCTCTGAATTTGGATTGTGATTAAATAGGTTTCTGACACAGAATGAATGTGGTCTAATGAACTTAAAATGTTTTTTTTTTTTGCTTTTAAGCAATTCACTATGCTGTTGAATATTAATCCTTTGATATTTGAAGAAATTTTCTTTTTCATTTCTGAAATCTGAAATAAGAAAAATTGAACCCCACCAATTTTTTTTCACCTCCCCCTTTCCCTTATTCCAAAAATGATATCAATTCAAATTTCTAATGGAGTTTTCAACAATAACTACTCATTTAAATACATCATAAAATATAAAATGTCATACAGTCATGATTTAAGTTGATTTGACTACTATTCTGGACAAAGAAAGATAACTCCAATGCAACATTTTATATTGGCAAATTTCCAATGAAGTTCATTAAACTAAAGTTTTTGGCAAATTTCCAATGGAATTTATTAATAACAAATTTTTTGGCAAATTTCCAATATACATAATTTAAGAGCAGTTTAGGTGAGTTATTAAAATTAGTTTCAATTACCAACCTTACACTGCTTTTAAATTATGTTTTGTACTTAAGCAATTGTCCATTAACCTGGAAACCCTTTTCTCCCTTTTTTTGCACCTTATTCCTTAACGGTTTGAGCCATAACTCCCAAAGACAATTTTTACCATCCCTTTGTGGTATTCCAATATCCAAAATCTAAATACATGGTTAGATTCATCATATCAAAGAACCCCAAGAATTCAATTTTTGATGAAATCAAATAAAGTTCAATTTTGGACCCTTTTGACCTCAATGTGGACCAATTTGATAACCGGTCCTAAATATTAAAAATCTAAATACATGGTTAGATTCAGCATATTGAAGAACCCCATATATTGATTTTTTGTTGAAATCAAACAAAGTTTAATTTTGGACCCCGATTTGGACCAACTTGAAAACTGGGCCCATAATAAAAAAAAAACCTAAGTACATGTTTAGATTCAGCATATCAAAGAACCCCAAGATTTCAATTTTTGTTAAAATCAAACTTAAGTTTAATTTTAGACCCTTTGGACCTTAATGTAGACCCATTTGAAAACGGGACCAAAAATTAAGAATCTAAATACACGGTTAGATTCGGTATATCAAAGAACCCCAATAGTTCAATTTTTGATGAAATCAAACAAAGTTTAGTTTGGACCCTTTTGGACCCTAATTCGTTGGGACCAAAACTCCCAAAATCAATCCAAACCTTCCTTTTGTGCAAAAACCAAGAAAAATGCTTATTTTGGGACCTGTTTTTGGCCCCTAATTCCTAAACTGTTGGGACTTTAAACTCCCAAAATCAATCCCAACCTTCCTTTTATGGTCATAAACATTGTGTTTAAATTTCATAGATTTCTATTTACTTTTACTAAAGTTAGAGTGCGAAAACCAAATGTCTTCGGACGACGACGACGACAACGACGACGACGACGACAACGACGACGACTACGGACGACGACGACGACATCGTTAACGTGATACCAATATACGACCAAAAAATTTCAATTTTTGCGGTCGTATAAAAAACAAATAATAATCGTGCATCTAAAACTAAATTATCAATCTAGATTTATATATTGGCCTCCAAAACCAGCAACTGCACCTACTAGATTGCATTAAAATCTCATTAAACACAACAAACTATCATTTAGTGTGCCAGAATGGGTGTATAGTATGTCTAACACATCACTGGCGCATGCCAATGAATACATAAAATAAGTATGGAGGCCGAGTACTGTTTTGAATATAAATTTGAAGAGAAAATTAATGCAAACGATACATTTAAAATGTTGTTCCGACATTAGCAACGACCATCTGTACCCGGTGTTAGTACATGTACGTGCGAGTGCAGTGTTATTAAATAAGACACAAAAGATTGCAATGCTATGCCCTTGAATGGGTTTTATTATCTAAATGAAAATATATATAATTCAAATAACAAAACTTTTGGATATCAAAATAACCATGAACATGATCAATTGTAAAAGAAGAAGTTTAAACTTATTTGGGTTTAAAAAAACACAATTACAAACAAATTAACAGATTAACAGATTTGTGTTTTAAATATGTTCCATTCGGAGAATTTTTACGGATGCTACTCATCAGTGTTACGTACAGAATGACACCGATGCGACCGGAATCGGAAATTAAGTAATACATTATAAGTGGTACTTTTAGGAGTCAGGGATGATATGTATAAAACCACTTAAGTTATAATAAGATATTCAATCGTAAAACTTATTTATCGTAGGACATGTAGAAAAATCCGTCCGTTCGGAACAAATCTTAGTTTAGTGGTTTTATCGATATCCGCACATACCAACACTTTATTAATTCCCATTTAGAGTATATGTAAAAGTAGCCCTACTCGAAAAAAAAATGTACTTTTGGCGTTGCTGTTGAGGCATGTTTTTTTTTATCATGTTTATGGTTATTATGATATCCGTTTTGGCATTAGAATCATATTTATATATTTCTCAATCAGAAAAAGTTACAGTGTGAAAATTCATTTCAGTTTAGAGTACTAGGCAGTACTCTAAACTGAATTGAATTTTCACAATGTAACTTTTTTCTGATTGAGAAAAATTATTTGAACCCAAATAAACATGTGCATGTATGAACTTGCAACACAATTTTAGATTTGTTATGCTCCATAGTATTCTAATGAAGATTTTTAGTAATCCCAAATGCATGTTGAAGACCCATTGGTGGTCTTCGGCGGTTTTCTGCTCTTTGGTTGGGTTGTTGTCTCTTTGGCATATTTCTTTAAGTCTTTCCAACGCCGGAGGTCGGTTTGCTTCTCTGTATTTGGCTCTATTTTATAGCTAACTACACCCGTACCACTTCAAAAACGACACGACGTTTAAGATGGGTTTCAAATTGACATTTTGAATGTTGATGCATGTATATAATTCAGGATATATACATGCATGGTTTTCATGAAGTTGAAGTCAAAGAAAAAATTTTGAAAACTTCGTTTATATTGAAAAAAACAAAATTATTAATATATGAAGACTTTGAATAGGTGGTCTGACCCTTATTTAAGGACACCATCACTATTTTGGTGAAGATCTCAAGTTAAGCTGTCAAAGATCTCAATGTTAAGCTGTCAAACGTGTTTCAGAGTAGAATACATAGTGTTTCAGAGTAAAATCCAATTGATATTTTATAGTGTGTTTTTCTATGTTGTGATGTTAAACTATTGTTTCAGAAAAGGGAGAAGGTTAGGTACCATTAAAACGTTTAATCCCGCTGCAAATGTTTTCACCTGTCCTAAGTCAGGAATCTGATGTACAGAAGTTGTCGTCTGTTTATTGAGTTCATACGTGTTTTTCGTTTCTCGTTTTTTATATAGATTTATTTAGACCGTTGGTTTTCCAGTTTGAATGGTTTTACATAAATAATTTTTGGGGCCCTTTATAGCTTGCTGTTCGATGTGAGCCAAGGCTCCGTCTTGAAGGCAGTTCCTTGATCTATAATGGTTAACTTTTATAAATTGTTATTTGGATGGAGAGTTGTCTCATTGACACTCATGCCACATCTTCCTATATCTATAGACATAGAAAACCCAATTTTTTCAAGAACCACACAATTGACCTAATGCTATTTAAAATGCCATGATGTAATGATGAGTCTTAAAATTTGTCATCTTTATATTTAATTTTCTTATTCTTTGAATATCGCCTAGGTTGGGAGGTGAGAGTAATGGGGGTCTGGAAGGGGTTTACGGAAAAGAGAACAATGGATGAAAAGTGAACAATAAATGGCAAATAGTATAAGATTAGAGGAAAATAGGACAAAAGAAATAACAAATAGAGAGTAAAGGAGTACTGATAAATAATAGAATAAAGGTAAAAATAAATAAAGAATATAGAATAAGGTTAAAAATAAATAAAGAATATAGAATAAGGGTAAAAGTAATTAATGCACATAATAGAATAAGGGTAGAAAAACAATAGAGAAAAAATGAAATGTTAAACATTAAAGAAATGAAGGACCCATGTGCAATCTCAACTCTCAGCTGTAATTGGACAAAAGTACTGCAATATTACTGCCCATATTATACAGACCTTCTAAAATTCAAACTGACCACACGCACGATACACGCACGGTGAATGCACGATACACGCACGGTACACGCACGATACACGATACACACACGGTACACGCACGATACACGATACACGCACGATGAGCGATGAGCGTTACACGGAGGATTAACGCAAAATGAATGATGAATGATGAACGAACGATACACGATGAATGATAAATACACGATACACGGACGATACACGCACGCACGATACACGGACGTTGAATGATTCATTGACGACTGAACAACGAACGCTTTTTACACGATTCTCAAAGCTATTTTATTTAGAATAGTATTATACATGTAATTGTAACAAAGCTTCTTGATAAAATAATAAAAACAAAACAAAAACAAAAAAACAAAAAACAAAAACGGCTAAAGGAAACAGAAATCGAAACCAACACAACCATAACAAAACCAATGGCAATTTTTTCGATGACACTTTTTTACGACAAATGTCGTTATCAATATTTACTTGTCAATGTTACTGGTTAATTTTGATATATATATATATTTTTGTTTTAAATGTGTTCCGGAAATTACTTGTTAAATGCATTTGTGTTCAAGTACTTGATGCATTAAAGTTAAACTTATGTTCTTTGAAAATCTTACAAGTTGCCTTTTCCTGGAAATAAAGCAAACCAGAAGTCCATGTAATACTAAAAACACATCAAACAAACTTGTAACAGTACTTTAAAATATTAAGCTATCACGACATCAGAAAAATTGGTCTAAGTGACCTTTGACATTATTACAATGACACAGCTTCAAGATTGTCTAATTTGCTGGTAAATAAAACACTAAACACTTTTTGTAATGTCAGACGCATAGTTCGTAAACAAAAAAAAATCATTAGTGATTGCTGAATCCTAAACATATTTATAGCTTTGAGAACTAAAATTTCAGTTTTTTTTTCAAAATAGAGCTTATATAATATTTGTCTTGGGTACAAAAATTATAATAATAGTTTTGGAACAATTCAGTTTAGTAAACGGTAACTGTAATTGATAGACATTACCAAATCAACGAAATTTCTAGTCAACACAAAAGTACTGACGACTATAGGAAACCTCCACCAGCAATGCTACATTTGTTTCTTTGTTTTACAGAAGAATGAATGAACAGTGATATTTCAATAACGTCGTGATCTAATTCAAGATGGCATCGGAACAGCCTCTTCTACAGAAAAGTTCTACTGTGAAAAGTGAAAGTTTTACAATTGACGACACGCTTTCAGTTGACCGAAAATCTCAAATAAAAAAATCATGTATGAATTCGGACTCGTTCTCGCAATTTTACACTCCTCCTGTGTTAAAAAGTTCATGGTGGAGAAATAAAACAAAAACTTTTGTCTTGACAGCCTTGAAAATATTAATTCCTGTTGCGTATCTGTGTTATATAATTTATGCGGTGTGGTATAACTCTGACCGAGCTGGTTTGCTTGCATGGGATATTTGTGTTTTAATTGTATGGATTTTCCTATTCACGCAAACACCAAGACGTTTAGCGAATCGAGGAAAAACAGCACTCATCATCAATTTCCGGTTATTGATATCAAAGGCAATTTATGTTAGATCGTGAGTATTTTTCTTATCACTTTGGAAATAAGAATAGTAATATAACTATATGGTACATTCATTTTGTGAAGACTGAAGGATTCGGATAATATTGGTATGTATAAAAAAGAAGATGTGATATGAATGCCAATTAGACAACTCTCCATAAGAGGTTTGGTTTAATATCATTAGGTTGTTGTCTCGATTAGTTCTACAATACCCCGAATCTTATGTTTTACGTACTCATGCAGTATCAACAATTAGGATGTATCAATGATTATCATAAGTAAAAACTTAAACTGTTAAAGAATATCAATTATCTTAATTGATTAACATAGAGTATAAGTTATGATTATGTACAGTGGCTTTGGTGGTTTAATAAGTTGGTGTGGATCTAACGATGTAAGATTGGAGATCGATGCCACTATATATAGGGGGATTCAGAGTTTCAGATATATCTATCGCCTCAGATAGTCATGAATACCATTCAGGGATGATCTTCGGATAAAGAGAATATTTTACAGATTGTAGGCTTTATTGGTTGAAATTTGTCGAAAATGTGAATGTTTTCTTAAGTAGAAAAACTAACAAAATCCGTTACATTAAAAAAAAAAAGAATAATCATGTTTTACCGCTTGGGTATTAGTCAGTACACTCACTTCTTACGGTTCAAGTGTAAACCCTTCATTAAAGTTTTAAAAAATCTTGACCTTAATTGTACAATGTCAAAATACCGTGAAACATCGGCAGGATGTATGTTGAAATTTATAAAGTATAGCTGAACACCATGCAGCATATGGGAAGTTATGATTGCCTGATCTATAATAAAACCGTGGCAAAATTTACTTACAAGATTAATTTTGATGTTTCTTACACAACTTCAAATAGAATAGTTTCTTATCGGAAATCTTAGTTAAGTTTATTCTATTACGCCATAAATGAGATTACTTGATCCCTATAATAAAACCGTGGCAACATTTACCTTAATTTTCTTTTGATACAGTTGGTTATTTTAATAATTCATATCAAACCTGCTTAAAATTACAACAATTTGTTTCTTTTGAACTGAGACCTTGATTACATGTTGAAATATTTAAGTGTATAATTCACATGTGTTTCTGCCTTCACGATGTAAAATAATAATTATGAATTAAATTTACGTCGCTTAAAGTTGTTTTTAAATCTATAAACATTTCCCACTTACATATATTTAACTTTCTTTATTGCAAAAAAACATGAAACCCTGACGGGTTAAAATGCAAACATAGTACATTGTATACACAAGTGACAAGAAACATAATACATGATAAATGTTTTAAACAAGTCAAGTTGATATTAATAACGTATCTATATATATATAATAATTGACCAATGTGGACCTTATTTTCGCAATTCCATAGATTGCTTTATATAGTTTACAACACTAGACAAAATATCTTTATTGGGATCTAGAATAGTTTTAAGTTTAGAGTTTGAGTCGAGCTGGTTAAAATTAGGATAATGGGTTTTAATTGCATTTATAAGGGAATGTCTTACATTACTGTTAATTTGGCAAGGAAGGAAAAAGTGTTCCTCATCATCTAAAATTTTGCAAACTTTGCACTGTCTGTGTTCTCTTTGAATTTTTTTATAACGTCCTAATTCAATTTCCAAATTATGATCACTTACACGTAATTTTGTAAAAAGTTGACGACTATTAAAATTGTTTAGATTGTGCAAGTAGTCCTCGAATTTAATTTCATTTTTAAGTTTACTATAAAGATAAAGTTTTGAACTGTTATCAATATTTAACGATAATTTGTAAATCTTGTATTCATTAATTACCAGTAGATCTGTATAAGTAACACGTACATGAATACATGTAACGTAACACGTAATTGTATGTTTGTGTACTGGGGTTATATAACCCATGCACTATTCCCACATGCATGGATCAACAGAATACATGTAAATAGAACCTAACTAATATCACATCTCAAATAATACGGTTGTTATAATTTTCTAGGTCAAAGTTATTTGAATAGTTATACATGTATGTATATACTGTGGTCATTTAAACTCAAGACTTATAAATAATATATTGTATACATATTAAACTGACCACGGTGACCTAGATAGTATCAAGTAAACAAATACATTTTCAATAACCACGCGGCGTTTGACCGACGGACAAAGATAATTCTAAAGATTGTGTTGATCTAAATCGGAATTTAAATTAAAAGGACAAAATGACCGAAAGTTGAAAATGACCATGGATAAATATGTTCTTCAGGATTCAAAAGACAAGTTTTCAGATGTAGAAAATGGAATACAAATAAATTCTTGTGGAAGTACTGACAATGCATACTCAAACGAATTGACCTCTGTAAAAAGTGTTGATTCCTTTTCATTTTTCGGTCGTTTGTGGTTCCTTCGATCAAAATGGTGGCACAAAAAGAGAACAAAAGCTTTTTTTTGGTTTGGACAAATCTTATCGTTGGTATTATATGTGATGTATATGGTCTATGCGATTTGGTATGATAACGACAATGTTATGTTACTGATATTTGACTGTATAATAGTAATTATATGGGTTGCCGCCCATGCCGAGAAGTCTAGAAAAGTTTTTATTTTTGCTGGAAGGAAGATTGTAAAAGCTCACAAATCTCTTAATTTAAAAGTCCCGTTTATGCGAGCGTAAGTATGCAAATTTTAAGAAAAAGTGTTCGTTGTTTGATTTTCTGTTGTTTTACTATTTGCATATACGTAATCATGCATGTCATGGTAATAATGTTGACGTTATTTCCAGTTTCAATCGGCGTAACGCTTAATTCGTATGATAATTATATACATTGTATATCTATTTTGTAATTTTTAACGAAACATTTAATATTTGCAATTTTCTTAGATTGGCATATTAGTTGATCCTCGAGCATTTTTTTACGTGCGAATTAATCCAATACTTGAAAAAAATGCATTTTAATTTTTTATCTTTTCATTTTATCAAGATTGTAAATCCGAAAAATCCTTGGACGTTTGTTCTATATATCCGCCATGTACATACAACCTGATAAACTCATAGAAGAAAGAAAATGGATAAAAATTAGATAATACGTATATCGTTAAGTAATATTTAAAAGTCTTGACCTTTTTGGTCATGGTCAGTCATTTTCCTTTACGAGATTATTATAACAGTGATTAAAGAAACCAATGAAGCAAGACATGATCATATTTTGACTATGAACGATAAATATATGTTAAGCAGCGACAATTCTGTTTTGGTGAGGGGTACATGTCCAATCACTACACAATGTGCATGAACAACTGATGAATGGTCGCTGCCTTATTAATATAAAAATAAAATATAAAAACTAAGTTAAATATATAGGTTTAATAATTTCGGATCTGATGTATTAAGTTGAATATTTACTTTTACCTTGTATCGTATGAAAAAAAGCAACCGAGGAGTCCGAACATTTGACAAAAAAAAACTTAACTTTTAAGAGTAATTCCCTCTTTCTAATTTTGATTTAATTGCTTTTAAAATGATCCAATGAATAAACTTGCACGTATCTGGACAGCTTCGTATTTTTTAAAACAACTAGTCCTGAGATGTATTATTCCATACCGTGTTAAAAGTACTTATAGAATCTATATATTACATGTAATCGTGGTAATATTCGATTTAAGCGCGGTCTTCCTTTTAGATTGTAAAAATCATATCTAGTGGTATTCCGGGAACTATAAAAATGTGGTTTGTTGAGTATGCGGTATGGGCTTTGCTCATTGCTGAAGGCCATACGGTGGCCTATGTATAAGGCAAAACATGGCTTAGCTCCAGAATATATGTCAAGTCTTATTGTATCAGCTTCTGCAAACCAAAAATATAATACGAGATTTTCATCCTCTGTAATCAGATAATTTTATTATTCCAAAACCAAATACAGAGTTGTATAAGTCTAGTTTCTCGTACAATGGACCAAAAGTGTGGAATGCTCTTCCTAATTCAATAAAAAAAATCAAATACAGTATCCGAATTTAAACATAAATACAAATCTATGTACTTTTAACATTACCATCATATTTTTACTGTAATGCCATATCATAATTGATATATTTACCATTATTATTGATGCATTGTTTATTTGTAATGTAATTATTATTGTATTAAGAGAGCCTTATTGAAAATTGGTGTAATCCAAATGAGTTACTCTCTCTAAATAAAGATATTATTATTATTATTATTATTATAGCTGTTTTAAAACTTGTGTGTCATTTGTTCTCTTTTGAAGAGCTCTCTCATTGGCGACTTTCAAAATGTATGGTTACAAGAGCGCAATTATTCGTAATGCATTTTCCATAGGGTACCACTAGTGTTCCGTATTTTTTTCTCGAAGACTACTCAAACTAGGGAAAAACGGGTGGCAGTTCCTGTTACTAGAAATGCATTACAACCAAAAAAATATAGGGTCATGCGGCTCAAATTGACTTAAAATGCAGTTGAATAAGATCGTCTACTTTTTTCGCTTAATGAAAAAGGCATATTTTTAATGGCTCCGACGTGCAGAAATTAAAGATATTTTCTATACTTCGTCAAATGTGAATATGATTATCGGCAATTTTTAAACCTAATTGGATAAGCTTTCGATTAAATGTAATTTCAATTCTGTATCATCCAATCAGAAGCCGTGTAGGATTCTATTCTGAGTACCATCTTGGGTAAAATGTAAACAAATAATTGCGCTCTTGTAACCGTATACTTCATTGAAAAAGTTCCAAATTATCTCCCTTTGGTGGAAAAATGCCATTTTTTAGCTCTAAAATAGAAATATCTTTTTCAACTCATCGGTGACCTATCTTTTTTAATATAATTTCCATATCAGCTGTACTTAAACTAAATTATTGTAAAATTTTAGCGATTTCTGTAATAAATTTCTTTTTTTTTATTTCGATATTACTGCCTTTATTTCTCCTATTACTTCAATAGAAAAAACCGCCTTTACAAAAATAGAAAAATATAGAGAAATCCTATATAAAAGATTTAGACCCGCGAACCCCATTAAATAATTTTACTTATTAATCTAAGATATGTTAGAAGATATGTTAGACTTTTTACAGTGCCACAGTGGAACAGGATTTGCTTCCTTCCGGAGCACCTGAGAACTACACCTTCAGATTGCTCAGCCTTTCGTTTAACATGTTGTTTTTGTATTTTGGAATTTTTACATTTTTTTGGCTCTGATGTTATTTTTGACTTATGATTCAAAATTTCTTTCACTTCTCTTTTAGCGCATATTTGGTTTACCAAAGTTTTGTAAGTGTGCTTTGAAATGTTTAAGCAACACATAGTTCAACATGTTGCATGACAGAGGCGGATTTAGGGGGGGGCAGGGGGCCCGGGCCCCCCTTTTTGGAAAAAAAATTGGTTGCTTATATAGGGAATCACTGAAGCGTGACTGGAGCGGGGCCCCCTCTTAGGTCAGTCAGTGGGCCCCCACTTATGAAAATTTCTGGATCCGCCACTGCATGAATTACAAAGAGTTCTCACTACTGAAATGTATTGTACGAATTAGAATAGTAAATGGTCTTGTTGGAATATTATATAAAAAGATCTGTTTTGTCGCAATCTTAATTTAAAACAGCCTGTATATATTTTGGATCTGCCAGAAAAAAATGTTTTATTTAAAGTTGCTTTCGCAGAATCATTTTTTCAATCACATGTCCATACTGTCATTTTAGTTTCCGTTTTCATATTCCGGATGACCGGCTTTTAGAGAAATTTATGGCCGTTAATTTTCATGATTTCTGCATAGACTGCGCTCTGAGGTTCCTATAAGCCTTATTAAAATCCCGTCAGACGTCAATGGAATCTCGGGGTTAAAGGATACCGTATAGTGGATTATTTTCGCGGGAAGTAAAATTTCGCTTATTTTCGCGGATAGAACAAAATCGTCAAAAAATAATCCACCAAATTAAAAGTCTACTAAACGGTATTGTTAATATATGTAAAAGTTTTGAACGGAAAAGGGATCTTCAAATTCCTATATCACAAACAAACTGACAACGCAATGGCCAACACGTAAAACGACGAAGAGACAAACAACAGCCCACAAACATTGACAAAACACATACATGTACCAGTAATTAGTAAACAAACGACTGAACAACAAGAAAAAATCTGATGACCTGATGTGCTTTAGAAGTGTTAGATCCTGCTCTATACGTGACGTGGCTCTGTTCGTGTCGCTCATGTTACAAATGTTAAGAATCCTTTATTTTTCAGAATGACCTTGTTATAAACAGAATTATTTTATTTTCCATAATAAATATGTTGAAAAGAATTTTATTTTTCAGAATTATCACAACAGTCACTCTTCTTGTGATATTTGGATTTCTATGTTACGACTGGTACCAAGATATACGAAAACTGGTACCTTTTGGTGGACTATTATTTTTCATTCTTATTGTGTTCATTACGTCACGATCACCCTCAAAGGTAAGTTAAATGAAACACGATTCGTCTTGAAGTATTTTACGTATTCTGAAACCCGAATAATCCAGTCGCTGTTTTCCGCTCATTACGATTACTACATTGTCATAAAACTTTCGAGCATGATTTTTGTACTTTCGAATATCAACCAATCAAATTACTGGATTTCAGGTTTCGAGCATGATTTTTGTGCTCCGAGCACTGGGCAAAGTTTTATGCCTTCAAGGCCTGAAGGACAAGAGCGCTCTAATTATTCGAGTAACTTACTTAAGCTTAACGTCCAGAGGCAAATATCTCATGGATGTTCAGCTAGGATGAAACATTGAAACACGCAGAACTGTTTCTATCAAATGATTTACAAATTATTTGAAACTTTTTAAAATGTTTAAAATAAACATGATAATTGTGTTGTAAAAATATATTAAAACTAAAAACTATAAGTTTACTTGTCACCACAAAAAGGCAATTTTGTAACGGGGTAAGAATTTGGGTTTCTTCATTTTTATATTCGTTCATCTTTTGGATCTTTTTTCTATATTATATATCTTAAATAAGAAGCATTTTCTTAATTTTCTATAAATCGATATATCATCAAATTACTAAAATAAAATGCTATAGATGTACAAATGTATTTAAAAGTGATAGATTTAAAAATAACTACGATCAGGACTTTCAATGTACATGGGATAAATATTGTACGGTCTGCTGTCTAACTGTTATTTTAAATACATTTGTACATCTATAGCATTTTATTTTAGTAATTTGATGATATATCGATTGAACGAGAATTGATGAGTCCCAATTATTTGTGTATTTCAGATATATATGGACTTGCTCGTGTTCACTGAAGTTTAGGGGACTCCTGTGTGTGATCTTTTCCTTCACTTGTATTGTATGTTATATCGGTCTACATTTTTTGCAGGTACAATGGACCCCTGTTATATGGGGCATCATTCTTCAGTTTGTTTTGGGTATGATTATCTTACGGTGGCCTACAGGGTATGCAGTATGTCAGTTTATAGGGGACCAAGTGACAGCCTTCCTGGCCTACACAGACAATGGATCCAGATTTGTATTTGGTGACGAGGGATTGAAAGACCACCCTGTAGTGTTTAAAGTAAGTTCATTTGTTTTTGTGCACTCCAACTTAAATTTAAATCTTTTATATCTTGCAATAATTGCATGGCATTATAATCATGATGTGTTTTTATACCAACGCACAATTATTTTTGGGTTCGTATGATGCTATGATGTCGTCGTCTGCATCTTCGTCTTCCGAAGACACATTTGGTTTCCAGACAATAACTTTAGTTTCAAAATTTAAAACATGTGTTTAGTATACACAGTCAGAATTTAAAGCTCCGATGATACCGATAAACGTGCGCTCGACACGTGTTTCAAGAATACCTGTAACCTATATCAGGTGCATACACTCAAGGTCACAAAGGTTTGGAAGCCAACCAGATAAAACTTTAAGACCTTCAAAGCCAATTCGAATCTGAACACAACAATTGAAACTTTATAGTTTTTACGATAAATTTTACCTTAGGAGTTGTAATCATGCATATAATTGGAATCATAAGATAACTCATTAAGTGGCAAGTATCCCACTTACCTCGAAAGCACTGAATATATTAGGCGAATAGCTAGTACATTCCAGGACCGAATATCACACTAACTGCTGTATCGTGGTACTTTAAAGACTTTGCTGAAGCTATTGATAGGAATACAGTCGATCATTGTATAAAACATAAATAAGAAGCAACATTTGCATTAAAGCAATGTTCAAAACTGGGTAATCCGTTGTGAATAAAAAATCGAAAAGAAGGGAACATTTGAATAATCACATGAACTATAAACGGAGTGAGACATTACTATGGCAATGACGCATGCTCACTAAATAAAAGTCATAATATTTCTAGCACTTTTATTTTTATTTCAGGTTTTGCCTGTTGTTGTATTTTTCAGTGCCATCGTCAACATCCTATACTATCTTGGCGCCATGCAAGTAATAATTAAAGGTATAGCACGTGTGCTTAGATTTGCAATGAAAACGTCACCAATGGAATCGTTTGCCACATCAGCTCATATATTTGTTGGACAGGTACGACAATCTTTCCATCAATTATAATTTTAAAGAATTAAGTTTTAAATACGGAATTTTATTATACAATGTTGGAAATCAGTTGGAATCAATAATGAATGGCCACAAAATACCTCCCATTGTGTGGCTCTGATTCATTATCAGAATTTGGTTTTACCTGTTGGTTCCGTTAGCATGGTTAGGTTCAATAAGCTTTTCAACATTAGAAATATGTTTAGGATTTTCGACATGTTACTAGAATCAGAGACATATTTATGTCTCTGCTAGATTACTTTGGTCTCGAGCGTCACTGAAAAAACATTGGTTGTTCAAATGGGCAGTAAACATTAGTAACGTTAAGGCAATCTATTCAAAAGTAAATGCTATTTTTTAATAATGGATAATTTTGGAGGTTTGCAACAGAAAATATCAGTATAACGGACTTTCTAATAATATCAAAACAAAGAACTTTCCAATAAGAAAAAAAGTGGTAGTTAATGTACTTACAAGAGCAACATGGAGGGTGTCACATGTAGAGCTGGAATCGTATCGCTCAGTCTGTTTTTGAAGACTGTCTTTTCATCGTTTTCGTTAATTTCCTTGGAGTTGTATCATAATTGACATCATAATTGTGTTCGACTTATGAGTTTGATTATCCCTTTGTTGTCGTCTGCCTCTCTTTAATTATAAGAGTAGGAATTTGTGTAAACACATGTAGGAACGCTCTGTGTCTATATTTTGATAAGATACCACAAATGGCGATGCTGGACCATGTGATAAAACGGTGGATTTAATATTTGAAAATAAACTTGTTCTATTATTACTTTCATCACCTTTGCGAGGGTAAACTAAAACCCGAGTTGATATTATTGCAGGTTAAAGATAATTGTTCCACGAATTCAGTTAATTTTGTACTCCAAATATAGCTTGTTTTTTTTTATATTATTTGTAGGTGGAATCGAGTATAGCCCTGAAACCGTTTATCAATGATGTGTCAAGGTCAGAATTAAACGCTATCATGACGGGCGGTTTTGCTACAGTTGCTGGAACTGTCATTGGAGCTTATATAGAATTTGGGGTACTTATTTATTGGTTAGTAAAAAAATCAGACTCTTGTTTGATTGAAAATGTCAAAAATGGTGTTATTCCGTACATCCACTTCAATTTAACTATTGTGGAGAGTTGTCTCATTGCCAATCATACCATTTTTCGATAGAAAAAAAAATATATGGGATATCAATTGATGAAACAAAATCAGTTCATGAATAGCAAAACACGCACAAAAAGCAAAGGAACAGTGCTTTTATTACGTTATATTCACTTCAAAGTCAAAACAGAGCAACAAACTGTTTTTATATTATTCGTTGGTGTTTTATTTTCACTTAACTTAACAAATAATTCCTGCATTCTCTGTTGCCAATAATTCATTTCATCTTAACATTTTTTATCTCTTACCAGGCAAGGACATTATTGTTTTATATTTGTCACTTGCAGACTAAAACCAGCAAAAATTTCACTCGTGAACGCATAATAATGCACAAAATAGTTTCTCTTCTCTAACTTAAGCTTGCCTTTATCAAATGTTATGAAACCTATGCACAATGTTAATTACCACAAAACACAGATCAAAGATGAATTTATGTGCTGTCACTTTAATCGTTCTACTGTTATTCGCCTTTGCAAATTGACAATGTGCTGAATTTGGTGGTTCCGTTCTTTAACTAAAGTTATGTCCCTTTACATGGGTATATGGAAGCGGGGTATAAGCGAACCTGTCAAACCCCGCCCAGTCAAGTGTAATAAATCAAATAATATATCATATGTGTTACAATGAACATCACATTCTCCATCTATTTGAATTGTAAACAATACAGTTTCGTGTTGCCATTATCTGACAGGGAACATGCACCTGCCAATCCTTGTAAAGGTCATTAGATATATTTATTGTGATGATTGACATATGAATAGACAAATGATTGACACGTGAGTTACATACTGACTATAACATGTTTTACTGCTTTTGGTTTTATTTTGTTGAAATTAGCCTCAAAATTGGCTTGTACATGTATGTATTGCTTCTAGTACATGTATTTTACAATTTTAAACAGTTGTTTCACAGCTAAAACTTGGTAAACATGGTAAAGGAAAGGAGGTTAAAAATAACACATTCTTCTAGATAGATTTTGAGACAAATTGACTGAAAATACTAAATAAAATATAAATAAATATGCAACGTGAAGCTTACGTCTATAAGACAGCAAAAAAAAAAAAAAAATAGTATATCTCGCATTAGGAGTGGAACAATGCAAGTGTAAAGTTAGACTGTAAAACTTTGAATGACTAATAGGGAATTAACGATAAAATCGAGTCCTATAAAGATATCAAGAACGAAGTGGTATGATTGCTAAGGAGACAACTTTCCACATGAGACCACATAGCGTGGTATTCACAATTATAGTTCACCATACGGCCTTCAACAATGAGCAAAACCCATAACGCATAGTAAGCTATATACAAGGCCCCAAAATGACAAATGTGAAACAGTACAAACGTCAAAAACTAACAGCCTAATTTATGTACAAAATAATGAACGAAAATCAAATATGATATACAGCAACACAGGACAACTTCAGAACTACAGGCTCCTAACTTGGGACAGGCATGTACAGAATTTGGCGCGCAGAGTTTCCCCATGTTTGCTTGTGTCAAACCAGAACCCAGGACTGTGGTGTACATGAAACAGTATAAAATAAAGAACAAACTATAAGACTTATCAGATCGAAACAAACCAGAAAAAAAACCCAATAAAACACAGGCCGAACGTGGCAGGATATTTATGCATCCCACACAACAAAAAAGATACTGATCTGAGATTACTCGCTGTGGCTGACAGCTAGTTCAAAGTAAATAAACTCAAATTCACATTCTCAACTTTTAAGAATTTCGTCTCGTTCTGTTACTGCCTCATTGATGTCTATCACAAATACTTTTTAGTCCTATAGATAAATAAATAAATAAATATAATTAATTGATAAATTAGTGACCTTTACAAGTACCGATCCCAAATGTAAAATTACAAATGTAAATGAAAAAACAAATTGTCATTAATTTGTTAAAATATGATCGTTGCTGGCTTTCGTTTTAATTTGAATTTAAAAAAAACCAGCACAAACGAATGAGACGAAACGTGTCCAAAATGTTTTAACTGTAAGGATTATGACTTATTAACATTACAGGTTCCTGCCAACCACTTAATAGCGGCATCGTTTATGTCAGCTCCGGCGGCATTAGCGGTTTCTAAACTGGGATGGCCAGAGAAAAAGAAGGTAGATGGATTTAGTATGGATAATATAAGCATTAACGTAGGGTAAGTATAAATATATATCAATCTGAATTATCATAAAATAAATCGCCAATGATTATTTTGAATGTTTAGTTTGTCTTACGTGCTATAGGAACATGTATGAAAAAGGGGAATAGGGGATAGGTTAGTTAAAAAAGATTGTAGGAAATCATGTCTTAAATGTTAATTGTTAGATTGATTGATTGATTGTATTACGTCCGATGGCAAATATTTCATGCATATTCAAGACCAGAACACATAAACTAGCCTCATTACTATGTTCAGCATAATGGTTTGGATGAGAAAAAGTTTAAGATTAAGTTTAAGATTGTGATTGAGATAAAGCCTAGCTTTTCCTTACTGAGAACAGGAGATTAGAGGTAAGTGTTGCCTTGGACACACTTGTCAAATACTGAACCGTTAACAATTGGTGCAATGGTTCTTTTCCTACAGTGATGAAACATCCACATGCTGAGGGAATGGGGATGTATTTTTATTCACCACGTACTGCTAAGCAAAACTTCCTGGCTGGTTTACTGCCAAACGGGCGATATACAGTTGACCATACCTCAAAACCCAAGTCAATTCTTGTTATGTTTTTGTACTTAGTGTTTAATTTCTTGTGCATCATGTTTCTTTAAACATTGCCTCGTTTTGTCGGGTTTATTGAAAGAAACAATTTGCTTGTTCCTGAATGTAACTGTTAAGAATACTATTTCTACTGTATAATCCATGCGCATATGCATATGTGAAGATTCAATATAAATAAAGATTTTAATGAAATACTTCATTTAGAACAGTTATGAGAGTTGCAGTATATAAAGAATAACCATACCTTGTCTCGAAATATCAATGTTATTTGTACTCGGCTCGAAACAGGTAGAAATGCTCGGCACAGCCTCGCTTTCTACCTGTTTCTAAGCCTTGTACAAATAACATTGATACTTCGAGACAAGGTATGGTTATTCTATATATACAGTAAAAATTGTTAAAGTACATACAGGATATGAAATAGTAAATTGATAAAATAAATATATAGAAATTCGAAAAAAAAATGTATAGTATTATACCTTCTGATGTCTTTCATTTAGTTATGCATAATATTTTTTTAGAAAAGAATCAAACTTAATGGAAGCAGCATCTGCCGGAGCGACATCTACCGTCAAACTTATTGCTTATGTTGTTGTCAACCTGATAGCATTCCTTGCCATTCTATCGTTTGTTGACGCCATTATTTCATTTTATGGAGACAGAGTTGGTCATCCAGAAGTCAATTTTGAGGTATTTATATTTGTATATACCATATTTTTCCCTTTACTTTAAATCCACGCAAACAAATAATTTGTTATAAAGCAACACCATATCCGACGTTTTCTGAGAACAAAATGATAAAGCTATGATGATATGATACCAGTTTATAGATTCTTATTGAATTCTGTTTATGGGTAGCTACATGAAAATATAATATATGAAAAACAAATATCGTTTACTAGTACAATTGTACCATAATTGTCTTTTAATGAGGTAAACATTTGGTTTTATGGACTTTAGATGAAAAAAGTTGAAATTCGACGAGACCAACAATCTACTCTTTAAATCCTACATCCTTTATATCGTCATTTTATTCATCAATTAAATATTGTAGAAATCCCAACGCACGTTTTAATAGGGAACCTTGTTCTTTTTTAGTGGCTCTGTTCATACATTTTCATGCCATTAGCTGTCATTATGGGAATACCATGGAAAGATTGCCGAGTTGTCGCCACTTTGATTGGAAAGAAAATTGTACTTAATGAATTTTTAGCGTATATTGACCTAGGAGCTCTAATGAGAGAAAACAAAATTGAGGTAAGATTTCAATTTATAAGCTGCTCGAAATAAGGAGCATATGATACTTTATGTCTGTCCGTCTGTTCGTTTCCGAATTAAATTTTGGTTGCATTTTTCTATGGAACTGCATGTATGCGTAAGTGCTCCATGAAATTTGTTTTAAGGCTTCATGCGATTATGCATTTCTTATACAAAATTACCATATTTGATACGGTTCAACATATTTTTAGCATGCTATACCGTTTGAAGCGTTTTCTCATCTAATGCTGTTCAACTTCTTAAGGGGGAATGTGTGTGAGACAATAATCTGGTAAGATTATTGCTTATTCATGTAATGCTTAAATGCTTTAAAGTTTTTTCCAAACCTAAACAAATATTTCTTAAAACCAGATTGACCTCGACAACATTATTTAGAAAAGAAACGAAAATTGCCCTCGGTGTTGTTTTGTTTACAATTTACAGATCTTTGTGGTGAGCTGTCACTATATCCATATTTCAGGGTCGCTCTGCAGTTATCTCAACATACATATTATGTGGGTTTGGAAGTATAGCTGCTATGGGTATAAACTTAGGAGCTTTGATTGCAGCTGAACCAAGTAGACGGAGAGATTACGCCAGAGGAGTGTTCAGAGCATTTGTTTGTGGAAATATTGCATGCTTCATGACTGCTTGTATTGCAGGTTAGTATATGGTGTTATTAAACTTCTGCGATAATAAACTTAAATAAGTTGGGTATATATCAATAGGACATCAATCCTGTAATCGATAAAATAAAATGCCTCTATTTTTAACAATACGTTTGATCCATATTATTTCCATTTCCAGACATATCCTTAAACTATACGCTGCATGATTTCTCAGGGGCTAACTGGATCCCTGGATCTTGGAACTGATAAAGATATTGTGACTGCTAAACTTTTTTTCAGACATCTGTATTTATTCAAATGTATATAATCCAATCCTGCCTAAAGCAAATGAATACATTAATCATTTCATTTTAAAAAGTCATCGAAGCAGTCGAAAGAATATTCATCCATTGGCTCAACATACTGACGAAGATTTTGTGCCTACTATCAGCCCTCGAACCATATCATCAACTGTGTTACATGTAGTACACATCGGGATGATATCAGGGCTACATTGGAAAATGTCAGTTAATGATCTATAATTGTTTACTGATTGACTCGATTTTTATGGAACTTAACGAAAGTATAGATATGAATAAACGGAGAAGATGATGGTCAATCAAAAAGAAAAATAGCCTGCCTTATGATTTATTAACATCATAAGTTAATACTATTACTGTTACAATTATATTTAAATCTTTGCTGAACCTAAACTCGGAGAGCGTAAACAGTAAAACAAAAGACATTTTTCAGGTAAGTTAAACGGCAAAGATCACAGTTATGTGCTTGCTCATATTTTTATGCCCCACCAACGATAGTAGAGGGGCATTATGTTACCTACAATAGTAGAAGGGCATTATGTTTTTCTGGTCTGCGCGTCCGTCCGTCTGTTCGTCCGTTCGTCTGTTCGTCTGTCTGTCCCGCTTCAGGTTAAAGTTTTTGATGAAGTTGAAGTCCAATCAACTTGAAACTTAGTTCACATGTTCCTTATGATATGATCTTGCTAATTTTAAAACCAAATTAGACCCTTGACCCCAATTTCATGGTCAACTGAACATAAAAAATGAAAGTGCGAGTTTCTGGTTAAAGTTTTTGGTCAAGGTAGTTTTTGATGGAGTTGAAGTCCAATCAACTTAAAACTGAGTAAACATGTTCCTTATGATATTTCTGATTTTAATGGCAAATTAGAGATTTTATCCAATTTTCATGGTCCACTGAACATAGAAAATGATAGTGCGGGATGGGGCATCCGTATACTTGAGACACATTCTTATTATATTTATTTGCATTGACTATAATTACTTAAACTTGTCTTTTTCAGGCATGCTTTACACAGAGCCTATTCCGGTCTTCAGTAATTCTACAGATTTCAACATCACATCGAATTCATCGTTATTCAATATGAAGTCATCAAATTCCTCATTTTTTATGACAAATCTGACAAATACACCTGGAGGTTCAGGTTAAGGGGTTCACATTTTTATATACAACTTTTATTATAGATTTATTGTTGCTTCATGCGCTATGCTCATCACTAACCACGTATTATCATGCAAGTGAATTCTATACAACAGAAAAAAATATTGCTAGATCAATGTTATATATGAAAATGCGGAAATGTGCTTTTATATTCAATGGACAACTGTAACAAAAACCGTAGAAAGTGCACAAATCCAAATCACCGTACGTTTTTGAACAATAATCAAAAAGTGTATATACTTTTAGCATCTTCGCTAGCCAAGGGTTACAATCAGATCCAGCCCTCTTCACCCACAGCAGATTTAGACAGAATTTGTGTAAACATCGGTGTGCCATTTAGCGAGAAAAGAAATGCTAAATCCTATTTAATATACACCATACTTGACCATTGATAGCATATGACCGATTTTAAATTCGGAGGTGGTTAAATGGCTGGTTAAGTGTTTACAAATTTCATTGAAGCAGAAATCGCTGATATACGTTGACATTCCAATTTATTGCAAGAGGAACTTATCAAAAGAACTTCAATTAGTTGATTAATATTTTACAAATGACACTGAATGTCGTTCCCTTTTCACCAAATGTGACCTACCGAATTACACTTTTCAACGGGTTTGTACTTACACAAGGAGCAGGATCTGCTCACCCTTCCAGGTTATCTGAGATCACGCCAGTGTTTAGTAGGGTTCGCGTTGTTCTGAATTCAGTTTTCTTAGTCGTGTGTTGTGTACTGTTGTTTGTCTGCTAGTCTTTTTATCCATGGCGTTGTCTGAGTTTTAAACATCCTTTTGGTTTCTTTTGCCTCTCCCTTGTAGATTTTTATAGATGGCTTCATATACAAAAATGTTTATTAGGATTGTAAACAACAATGCAAAGTCTCATACTTTTATTATCAAGTGGTTATTTTATACAAATATATATTGCATGTCTCAACGGTCTGTATTACATGTGGTAGGGGATCAATTATCCGCTGATACATCAGGACCTAAAAAAATTCATTAGCGTAAGTCAAATACCGAGCTCCATGGAAAATTTAAATCTGAAAGTCCCTAATCAAATGGCATTATTAAAAGCTCAAACAAATCAAACAAACGAAAAAACAACTGTCATATTCCTGATTTGTTACAGACATTTCCCTATTTATGAAATAATGGAATAAGCCTGGATTTATAGCTAACAAAACCTCTCACTTGTATGACAGTCACATAAAATTTCATTATATTAACAATGTGTGAACAAAACAAACAGAAATAATAAGTAAAAAATGTCACAAATAGGGGTATAACATTCAAAATTGTATAATAGACTTAATCACTATTAGAACAAGCAAATATGTAAAAAAAAATGGCATATAGTCAAAGTTCATAAGCATAAGACTCCAAAACTTACGACATCATAACACATTGGTTGGATGCCAAATACCGGGCCACGCCATAAGGATTATAACAAAAAAAATCCTTAACAGTAAAAGTTGATAATTTACAAATACATAAAGAACACTATAACAAGTATATATAATTAAGAAGATAGTCAACGTCAGCACTTAGAAACTTCACACCAGGACCATCATGTATTATTTGTGAAGTTTAAACGGAATATTTATCAACAAGGGCTATGTATATTCCATAACAGACACGATGCCCTATTCCCCGACTGCACTTACAAATGTCCAAGTTTCACGAATGGCGAAATATGACTCTTTAAGTTACGAGAATTGGAACATATAGGCGTCATCTGTGAAAGTTATTCCATAACGCAACTCGTGAGGGTATACGATAATTATACAAGGGGATGAGTTCAACTCTATATCTCGGTTTATTAGCTCCCTTGTGAACATCAACTATTAATCAAAGATGTAATGATAGAAAATACAAGGAAATGGAATATCGTATCAAATGGGAGACATATAATCTGTACGCAAGCGCTGATAGATTATAAAGAGCTGATGCACCCAATCCATTTCTTCCTTTAGTCAGAATGATTCAGTTTGCAACCATATACAGTATTGTTTCGTGCATATGTAATAACCTCTAAGTTGCCCGGGGGGAGTATACTGGTTATAGTGTGCCCTGATTCCAAATGACGTGACGTCATTGCGTCCTTAACGACTATATTAACGAGATATACCTGTTACTTATTTCGTTAAATTGTTTTACTTGAACTTTTTTTTTCTCTTTTCTTCAAAACTTATATGTGATAAATAGATTATAACATGTCTTTTCCATATAGGCCCTGGTATCAGCCCTCGACCAATATCGGCCCTCGGCTAAAGGCTCGAGGCCGATATGGGAGTCTCGGGATGATACCAGGGCCAATATGGAAAAGGGCATGTTATAATCTATACTTATTTTTCAAGAAAGGATATGAACACAAGTGTGTGCGTATTAGGGAATAATGATCCACTATAAGAACAGAAAAATATTATCTATCAGACAGGTGCACTTTCTTTAAAATTGGACCGTCTGTTTCCTATGAGTGATTGAAAATTTTTGCTCCTTTGACCAGTAATGCTTATAACCAGAAAGGTATTGTTAGCCCTACTCATCAACTATATTATCAAATAATCGACTATAAATTAGTTCGAGTTCATCTTCAAGCTCTTTTCTTTCTTCTGATCCATGGATTACGATTTCATCACAAAGACCTAGACATGTAATTCCCTCATACAGCATGATTGCCATGTGCCATTTTGCAGCATTATGGTCTGGTCTAAAAGCCCATGACGCCATAAAGCATTCCCATGCCGAATCAAGATCTCCGCTTTCCTTGAACAGACAGCCAATCAGATTGTGTGCCGTATCAACATGAGTAAGATTAACATTTTGTTTTATTACCATAAGTAAAGAAAGTTTTGATATTTCCATGGCTTTATAATTTCCAAGCTTCTGATTAACCATGAATAACATATAAAACAGGAATACATCAGAGTCTACGGCTGCGCAATCAAACCAGTCGTCAACGTATGGTTTTCTGGGAGTCTGAAAATTGAGAAAAAAATCGGTACAGTACACACATATTTACATTTAAATTAAATGTGTCCATTCATTTAAATCATCTAATTATGAATGACGTTGATAAATAATGTGTACTGTGATATTGTGGTTCCTTTCAGGAAGTGTTACATTTCAAGTATCTTTTTTTTTTTATCCTTTTCATATATTAGAATCAGTGCATTCAGAGTTAACCTTTTTGTGGGGTTTATGTACATATTAATCAACTGTTTGCAGAAATGATTTTAGTTCGTTTATTTTTTTCTGTGCAACTGTAAGGGCTAAATTGTAGATTTGATCACATTAACGATTGAAAGAGACAATATGCATGCGTAATTATGTATCTGCACTTCAACCCAATGCCTATTCCGTCACGCATAATTATGAATCTGCACATCTTCATTGTTCTAGTGAGTATGCAAAAATCCACAATTCCCTTTTACTATATTGTATACTTTAAACACATCGACAAAGTGTATCTGTGTAGGGGAAGATAATGAACAATATATTAAACTTGATGAGACTGTCGTACACAGTGAGAGGTTTAGCGCTATTAAACCAGGTTTAATCCACCATTTTCTACATTTGAAAATGCCTGTACCAAGTAAGGAATATGTCAGTTGTTGTCCATTCGTTTTTGATGTGTTTTGTCATGTGGTTATGGACTTTCCGAATTGATTTTCCTCCGAGATCAGTATTTTTGTGATTTTACTTTTTACTTACCTCACTAAAGACAGATCGAAACATTTCGTAGTGGAGATCTTTTGGTACGATATCCCTTTCCGTTCTCAAAAACCAAACACAAACTCCAATATATTTTCTAAGAATCTCGAGCGTAGACATTTTTTCCTCTCTGATACGGTTTCGAAGAGCTTCACAGACATAACCAGACTCCTTGCTGCATCCACAATGCGTATTAAAAATTTGAGGGACAAACATTTTGTCAATTCTGTCTAACATTTCTTTGGAATCTTCGTTTCTTCCGATCATGTACAAAATGGTTGCAAGTTTCAATTGCCCGGACATCAAATCAGATTCTGTACCTTTTGTAAGGAATTTTATCGATTCATTCCAAAGATGTTCTTTCTCCTCATTACTGTTTGCGTGTAGATACTTCACACTTAGCTGAGACCCAAGGCTTGTTTGTAAAAATGGAAGGATATATGCAGAGGCCATTCGTCGATCTAAACTTGAATGCTCAAGCACTAATCTTGGATCGCAGTTCATACTCGTTCGATGAATAATTGCATTGTGTAGAGTGATACATGTATCTAGCTCTTCGTCCGCTGCAAAGATAATTAATTCCTTTGCACATTTGATTATATAATCAAGTGTCCACATATGCAATTTGTAGATAAATCTATCCAATTCACTTTGAGATTTTTCTAATTCGGCCTGATTTGCAGGTGAATTGTCGATATCTTTGGAAATTCCTCTTGATGGTAAGGTGTTTTGTAAGAATATCCCGACAGAATCACACTTGATCTCTGTAAGATATATTGGTGAAGTTTCTAGGAGTGATCCCAAAATATCAACAATTGTTACACGTGTATCAGTATTTCCTTTCCAAAGGTTTTCCTCTGGAATGAAGTAATTTGGAATGAAGCCATTTTTAAACCACTTAAGAAGCGTTTGTAAGCACACACTGATACACCGAACCAGATTGTCTGACGTCCACATGTTTGCAGGAGAGGTTTCCATTGTATAAAACATACACGTTTTGCAATGGTACGACGTCAGCGATTTTGGGGGTACTCTGGCTCTTATCAAATCCTTTTTAATCATCTTTAATGAAATGAAAGTTTTAAATTGAATTGGGTTCATACTGAACATTATCTGTCGTTCCTGGAATGAAAATGAAAGTTTCCATTGTAAACGCTTTTCTGGGCTCACGTAATGACCAACAGGAACTAAAAAGCATCCATAAGAAGTGAATCTTCCAATCATCTCAGCATTGGGAAAGCCAGATGGGCGTTGTCTGGACAACCAACTACTAGCCTGTCTTGGCCATGTCCTACATCTGTATGAAGGCACAAAGTCCAGATCTGGTACTCCTGGCAATTTTTTACTTTTCAAGGTAGTTCCAGCAGGTCCATGTATCTCGTCGTTTGTCATGCTTTCTATCAGAAATTTATTCCCTAAAACCCGGTTTCCCGTTATATCGATTTCTTCATCTTCGTCCTCCATCTCTTCAAGATTCATTGGTTCATTATTTACGACATTTTGCAGCTTTGTGTATCCAGGCGGTGTATTTTCATCAGTTATCATTAACATGTATTCTGTCAAACCCTTCTCGGGAATTTCCTCGACAACCTGAGGACGATCAACGCATATCAGACAATCTTGATCAGAGTTTAGACCAGGAGTTGTTGTTCCTTCGACTGCACTACCAAATTTATAGGTATACATCTCTAAAATGGAACTCCCGGTTATATTTTGGGTTGCAGAGATCAGAAGTTCTTGCATAATATTTCCATGTTGTTGTGTTCGACGGACGTATTCTGACGCACCAACAGTTTCGAGAATATTGTCTAAAGTAATCGAGTAAATTTTTATATCATCGACCATTCCTTCCATTTTCACAGATTTTAATACCTTTAACCTGAATGACAAAATAAAAATATATTTAGACTTCTTGTAAGACTGTATTCATAAAAGTACCAAGCACAGCAAGATATACCAATAACTGACAATGCTCATCTCAGCGTTTATGTATCTATAGAACTGTTCTTTGCATTGTCAAATTACAATTAAGATGCAGAGGTGGTTTTAATCTTTCACCAATTTGCAAATATATTTATCTGATTTCATCGGAAGGTGAACATCATCGCTAACCAATTGTTTTACTGAGCATATAATATTGATGAACAAAATGGTGACTGTTTCAAATTGTGTAATTAAGGCTTAGTCAATTCTTACGTCTTTATCAAAAGGCTTTATCGTGAAAGTTCAAAAATAAGTTTAATAATGGTATTATACAAGGATTTATTTTGCAGATTTCCAGGAGGAAAATAAAACCAAAACGTACCTTCGGGGTTCAGTTGACTCAAATCTTTTAATATCTAAGGTATTCTACTATGCATGGGTAGTGCTAGCTTTTGTGTCCTTTTCGAATTATTGCAATTCTTTTCGGTTTTTTAACGTTGTTTCTGCTGCTAAAAAAAATATATATAGTGCAGTTATGAAATATAAAAAAACTTCGGTGTCATATTATTTCATATCTTAACTCAGCACTCAAATGCGTTCTAACAAAAACATTAGTGTAGTGTTTACAATATTGGTTTCATATTTCATTGAAAAAAACAAGTATTGTTTACGATGTTTATATGCTTCTGTATCAAGATGTTATTAATGGTAAAACAAATTGGGTTTCTTGTGTACGAGATTTATTGTCTTATCTTGGCCTGAACTTTTTGTGGATTTCACAGGATGTAACTAAGGTAGTTTTTGATATTGTTAAAAAACGTATTACTGATCAATATTTACAAGAGTGGTCCACATCTTTATGTGATTGTGAAAAACTTTGCATGTATAGAAGAATCAAGACAGATTTTTGTCTTGAAAATTACTTAAATTTCTTTTGTGATGTTCGATTACTTACAAAACTACGTAGTGGGACACTTCAATTAAATATCGAAGTTGGTAGATATACCAATACTCCAAGAGAATTACGATTATGTCTTTGTTGTAATATGAAGTCAACGTTGTTGAAGACGAATATCATTTTGTTTTAATTTGTCCTGTATACAGACCTGTAAGGTCACACTATTTACCAAAATACTTTTGTTCTTGGCCAAATATTTATAAACTGGATCAATTGTTAAAAGCTGTCAATAAAACTGTAACTATAAAATTATGTAATTATATTAAGGCAGCATGGAGAATGAGATGTCAAATTCTTACTTAACTTTGTATGATGTGTTGTTTCTGCTGTTTATTATTGTGACATATATGTAATATATGTTTTGATTGCCATAGCATGTAAATGCTTTTTGCAAATAAATTCATTCATTCATTTATTCAATAGCTAATTACTTTAATTGTGTAAATTCATTAATGCGCTAGGACTAATTAATCAGTAAACTGCAACTGGTACGTATGCATACAATCCACTTGTATGGTGTGTAACATTGAAGCTATCATATATTTATTACGTAAAGACTAATTTTTGACATTTCCCTACCACAGTAAATTTCTAGACATGTATTTTCTCCTACGGAGATATGCCTATGTTAAGAGTTCCGACTATTAAAAATCACTGAGCACTACGGTATGTCAACCTTTTTCATAAGTTCAAATATATCATAAGCTCCGAAATATCATATACTATTTGTATTCTGTTCCCCATGAGTGCTAAAATATCATTGATGAAACAACCAATTACAAACGCATAATAGATTTGGGGTTTATTTACCTTAACAGAGCATATTTGCAAGCATATAATCGAGGTTTGTAAATCAAAGTCTAGTCAAAAGATGACGTGAATTTAACATTAAGGTAGATAGGGTGTCTTCCTCCATCTTGGATTTTGAAATACTAGAAAACAAGGTCTAGATCTTTGATGAAATGTGCAAATTTTTATAGTAGTAGGTAATTCATGTATAAGAATTTTCATTATAATATAGAAAATGCCATGTTTGATCATATTTATGATTGTATTTTACAAAAATAAGAATTTTTTTGTTTGATTCATTTTTTTCCAACTTTGTCAAATAAGGGGAGGCAACTCATATGCAAGGGCAGATAATCCAGATAGTGTTACTTTTACAATAGAATGTGTTAGGAATTTACCCATTTTTACATGTAGCAAGAAAACGAGTCCGGTGACCCCATTTTTTCTTTTTCTTATCTGAAAGCATAATATTGAAGCTATCTTCTCATATTTTATCTCAAAATTCTATGGTGTGGTTTGCGTTTTATGGCGGAAAAATGGGTTTTCCATGCATAATCTATACAAAATCTTGACAATTTTGAACAACCTGTAGCGTGAAAATAAGTCTGGTGACCCATTATTTTTATTAATGTTTTTAAACAAGCAGGATATGAACTACATTTTGGCAAATTATTAAAAGATTCTATGGATTATGATTTAGACACCCCATCTACCTTAATGTCTTGTAAATGAGAATTCATCGAAATAAAAAACAGTTCGGATATTGCCATATATTTAACAGTTACCATCAAGGGTTTTGACATTATAAAAAGAAACCAATGTTAATTTGAAGACCAAATAAGCATACATTAGTTTTATATATGAGCTCAAAACAAGTCTGCTGGTGAGGAGGCTAATCAAAAGTCATTACAATACCAATTGTCTGTAAGCATATTTATAATTGATTTAATTAAATCAAATTTAAGAGCAATACTTTATTGTTGATAACAAACTTGAGTACTTCGATAATTTTTACTTCGAGGTACTAGTATGTTATGCTGCAATAAAATCAGTATCTTTTTCTAAGGCGTGTATTGATATGGTCGATGTTATCACTATTTTATCTTCCTTGACAACAATAATACGAGAGGGAGGATAACTCAAACTAGTTGAACCGCACCACAAAGATTTTACATATATAATGTTCAAACCAGTAGTCTCGGTGGTCATAATGGCCAGACGTGTAATTTGGAGCTATTTTGCTAACAATACAATGCTTTATTCTAGTCTTATTGGCTTTAGCCTACAAGTGCAATACATAATATATATATATTATTTACATATTTTGGGGCACTTTTATAACAATGTATATAATCTTGGCTTCTTTGAAAGTGTTTGTTCCTTGTTTCCCGTTTCCCCCCACAATTATCACAATTATATGAATATAAAGACATAACATACCTTCATTGTAAATGATTATATATAAAGTTTTCCGCCTTTACAATACATACAAGGACGTTCGTATTAAGTTTCGGTATTTAACATTGTTAAACATGTTTACATCATAAAGTTTTAACGTTTTATAAAACTCATATAACTCAGTATTATTCATATACATTTTTTTGAAATGTAAGACATATTCGTGTATTCCGTCCTGTCAAAAGGTAAAATTCTTTTTTATCCTTTTATAAATCATGTAATTCAATATCTATGTAAGTTTCATGTGTTTTTAATTACTACAAACTATTATATAATTCACATATAGGTTTGATTAATATTATGTGTTACATAACACTGAAGATATGCACCTACATGCATGGGTAGATATCAAAATTAACTATCGAATTACGTTACTTCAAAGAAAGAAAACACCTTGTATTTTAATATGAATGAAACAAATTGTGAGGTATTCATGGTGTACAATTTCAGTTTATTTAAGGATCATACATAACAATTAAAGTATTTGATCTACCAAGTACATGAATATTATATGAAAAAACAAACCCCAACAATATTATGTTTAAAAAATCTATTTGACATACCTTAAAATTGCGTGTACTTGTTGTGAAAATGTTTACGGAAGCCAGTTAGTGCATTTTATTTTTATAATCTTGATATGATATTTTATCTATAAGTTGGAACTAAATTACGTATGTCATGGCTTTACAAAGCTAGAAATGTAGGTCTTGAGTTGCCAACATATCACCAGATCTCATTAAATAAATCACGAAGCACGATATATATTCTAAAATTGTAAAACTTCGTAGACGAAATCTGATTACTTTCCACATGCGCAAAGAGAGATAAAAGATACCAAAAACGGTATTAAAACTTATCATTCGGAAACGAACTGACAATGCAAGGGCAAAACGAAAACTCACCAAAAGACAAACAACAATATTAATGTGAATATACAACTATTTTCGTTAAAATTTCCGTGGGGATGTAGAGATGGGTTTAGGTATTTTTTCGTAAGTTCTATCAGACAAATATCTGCTTCAATTGTCCGGATACAAAATAAGACTTCAGTTGCTATAGGGACGTGAGATGAACTGTACGCAAAAGTTAAGGATCACCAAGACAAAAGGAGTAGGTCCGGTAAGGGCCGATTTTGGCCTCAAATTTCAGGTTCATCTAACAAAAGTTTTTGGACACCCCTTTTAAACACGTAAGTGTCTATTTCAATTGATTCAATAAGTTTATGTGAAAGATTTTAACTGATTTAGTCATTAAAAATGATCTGATTCAAGCTTAAATATGAAAAATCTATCAAATATGCCAAAAAACGTCACTTTTCAGATGGTTTTTGTCCAAAATGAAAGTGGCCGCATCCGTGTTCATCCTCAACCTTTTATATGTTTTGTATTATCATCAGATACAACTAATATTTCAATATTATGAATGGACACGAATGCGGCCACTTTCATTTTAGACGGAAACCGTCTAAAAATTAACCAAAATGCTAAAGTTTTGAAGATTTCAGTAGTTTAGCATGACTTAATGATGATAGTACCCGATAATTGTGCATTGTATTGTCAAAAACAGTTCATATTTATGTAGCAGAAGCATTTTACTTTCAAAAACATAGCTTAAAGATTACATTTTCACAATTTTGTAAAACTGCTATAGTTTAAGGCCAAAAAGGGGTCTTACTGAACCTACTCCTTTGCATTGCGATACGGAATGTCCTCTTTATATCACGCTTTTGAAATTTTAATCATTTTAATCTTTGATTGATGCTGACGTTATATAATACCGTTGGAAGAATATATGAAGTCATGTTTAGTGAGAATGCAGATGTTTCAAATCAAACATTTCTCCCAAAAAATTGACGTGGCGTGAACAAATATGATATACTAAATGTAAGAAGATGTGGTATGAGTGCCAATGAGAAAACCCTTCACCCAAGTCAAAATTTATAAAAAGTAAACTATTATAGGTCAAAGTACGGCCTTCAACACGGAGCATTGGCTCACACCGAACAGCAAGCTATATAAGGCTGCTTGTGATAATAAACGTTTACTAATAAAATGTGACTTTAATCAAAATGATAGAGCGCCAGTTTATTTCCCTGCTCGTTTTCCCGCATCATGCTTTCATGATAAATGTGTCTTTCCAACGACCGACTGTTTCCGTTTTCTCTGCTTTTGGCGTGTTGGCAGCGGTCAAAAGCTAATTCACAGCTCAAATAGTACAGCTCTTGGCATTCTTCGTAAAAATATAAACGGAGAACTTGTCATCTCACGAACATGCATCGTGATACCCCGTTTTAGATATGGTCAATTTTTTAAGAGAAAATTAATTAAGATATGAGGTGACAGTAGTTTACTAATGTGGAAATCTCGTAAATCGATTTAGAAGTGAAAAAATCAAGGCAACACACAAACACTGCGGGAATTGCATGTGTTCTAAAAAGAGCGAGACCTGGAGTGCGTAAACAGAGTAAGCGTCTAGAACACGCATACATCACCCGCCATGCGAATCCACACTAGAGCAAAATGTCACAATTTGGAAAATTACAGAATAGACTACTTTATTGGTATCTAAAGATCTCACGCAGTGAAAATATGTCGTTAGTGAGTCGAGACACTGACACGTCGTATCGATCAACCAATGCATGAGGTTTCCGTAAAACTTATGTAGTGTCTATTTCAATCGTCAATCTTTTAGATTAAGTTTTTGGGTACGTAGCGCATACTGGTTGATGAATTCCGTATGATATGAACATTCACTATAGTAATTTATAAACTGAGGAATGAGCAGAGGATGTGTTACTAATGAGAATTGGTAAGATGACAATTTGAAAGTTGTTATCCTCATGTTTGTCATAGAGTCTAGCATGAAGTCATCCGTCTGTGTCATCAATTAGGAAAAATTAAGATATGAAGCTGATCTTCTACTTTCGGTAATTTTTTTAATCTCATAATTACTGGGTTATATGAAATGTAATCACTCATTAAAATACGGGCTTTTGGGTGACATCATCAATATAGCTCAAAGTGGAATTAAAGAACTTTGCAAGAAGCTTTTTAGTTTAGTTTTTGAGAAGATTCTGTAACATATAAATACAAAAACAAGTCGTTCAGTAGTGATGAACTATTAGTATCCAATGGAATACCAAATTGCAGCTGAAGTATTAAACAACCATACTGAACATATATATTGTCATTTAAAGTCCACCATATAAATGATATCATCGTGGATGTATTTGTTGCGGAAATTGTGAAAATATTCACAAAGCAAGATCATTCTTGACCTAAACACAAAGCACGTGTATCTAGTAAAGTAACTTAAGACAGAGTTCAGATAAAATTAATGAAATATGTTTATTCGAGAATATATCGTTCTTTATTTGGATGTAAATGATGTTAAGGTATCCAGTATTAAAAAGTGTATTTCAATCGTTCTTTTTTAAGTAAATACCAAATGAGAGAAGGACTGATTTGTGATATTCTATTTTTGGAAGTTTAGAAATACACTATTTCTAATGAAGGCATACATCAGTTTAATATATGAGCACACAATGAATACGCTTGTAGACGATCAAATCATTTATGCATGTATAGATTTTAAAACAGTAATCCTGGATGTCATAATGGTCAAAAGTCTAAAAGAGGGACGAAAGATACATGAAGGACAGTCAAACTCATAGATATAAAATAAACTGACAACGCCATGGCTAAAAAAAACAGACAAATAATAGTACAGAAGACGCAACATAGAAAAGTAAACACTAAGCAACACGAACCCCACCAAAAACTGGGGGTGATCTCACATGCTCCGGAAGGGTAAGCAGATCCTGCTCCACATGTGACACCCGTCGTGCTGCTTATAATCTAATGGATATGTAGTGATGTTGACCTTACAATTTGGTTTATATAATTGTTTGGCCTTTAGATATCAACTGTTAGTAGATACATTGATTTATTCCAGTCTTATTTATCTCGGCCTACACGTGTTCATTGTTTCCCGTTTCCCATTTCAATTATTAAAATGTATATCAATATAAAGACATACATTCATTGTAAATTATTATAAAGAGGGTTTTCCGCCTTTACAATACACACAAGGACGTTCGTATCAAGTTTCGGTATTTCAACATGTTGTATGATACATCATACAGATTTAACGTTAAACTTTGATAACACTCATATGACTCAGTATTATTCATATATTCTTTTTATTGCAATTAATATTAAATATATTCGTATATTCATTCCTGTCAAAATGTAACTTTGTTCTTGTATAAATTCTGTAATCTTTAATCTTTTTTATGTGTTTTTTCAATTACTACAAATAAGTTTACTAAATAATATAGGTTCTATTAACATCATAAAATATAAGACTGAAAATATGCATCTACCTGCATAAAAGAGTTATTGGTTTAATATAATGTTTATACAATTCTCGAAGCAATGCATATATATATATCATAAACTTAGTCTTCTGTACAAAATTTTATCATATTTTATTCAAACATATCGTATATTCGTCATTTTTTTTTCTCTCTGTCTGTTATGATGTGAAAATATGGCAGGCAATTAATTGTCGTGTTTTGAAGCCGTGGTTTACCGAATCCATGCGTATTGCGATTACGGATTTTTACGAGGAGGGGCACGCTAAGGTCGCTTGCATACGGAAAATATGTCGATTGCTTGCTTCCAGGAAGCAAGCAATTAAAAAAAAAGTAAACGTCTTCGAAATGTGGACAAATTACAAAAAAAGAATTTTCATCAGTATAAAGAATATGTACATAAGTTTTATAATGAAAACTATCCATTTAGTTATAAAATATATATGCATTATTTTTTTTAATTTGAGGTTACATATGACTTTAAAAAATCTATTTGACATACCCCTAAATTGCGTATACTGGTTGTGCAAATGTTTACGGAAGCCAGATTTTTTATTTGTATTATCTTGATATGATATTTCATCTATAAGTTGGATCTAGATTATGTATGTAATGGCTACACACAGCTAATAATGCAGGTCTTAAGGTGCCAACGTATATCACCAGATCTCACAAAATAAATCACAAAACACGATATATTTTCTAAAATTTTAAAACTTCCGACAATTTTTTATTGAAAAGATGGAATCTGATTACTTTCCACATCAGCAAAAAGAGATACTAAAGCAGTATTCAAAGTCATCAGTCGAAAACGAGCTAGCAATGGCAGGGAACATCAAACGAAAAACCATCAAAAGAAAATAAATAACCTTTTTTGTTCAATTCTGTTATTTAAGGGGTGATAGAGGGATGGTTTGAGGTAATTTTTCATAAATTCTTTCAGGCAAAAAGATTCTTCAATTGTCCGGATATAAAATGAGACTTCCGGATATAAAATGAGACTTCAGGATATAAAATGAGACTTCAGGATATAAAATGAGACTTCAGTAGCTAAAGGGAAGTAACATATACTGAACACAAAATGTAAGGACCAATTTGTTGCAGTGGACATCTTTGATTGATGCTGATCATGGATATTATTTTGTTGGAATAGTATGACATCGACCCTGTGTTCCCTTTTTTTTAGTGAGAAGGCAGATATTATAAACTAAATAAGTTGTCCCAAAACTATCGTGAAACAACCTGGATTAAGGCTGATTGTGATGATAAAAGGTGAATAGTAAAAGGTGACTTCAATCGAAATCTGACAGCGCTAGTTTATTACCCTGCTCGTGCTTTGTTGATAATTGTGCTTTTCAAACAATTAACTGTGTTTCCGTTCTATCTGCTTAATGGCAAAAGGATTGGTTTTATGTTTTTGAAAAAATGATTACATGTTGCTACATATGTACAGTTATGTACACCTATAATTCCGCATTCTGTAGATACAGTTTACTTATATTTTGGCATTGCACAAGATAATGCGTTTCTCATGCTGTTTATGATGACTTTACACTAAATCGTTTGGATGTGTAATAGTTGAAACTTTAGTCTAGGACAACATTTTTCATTCATAAGTTATAACTGACTATGAACTAGCTGCCAGTAACAAAGAGTACTCTTTTTTTCGGTCCTTTGTGTTTTTAGTTTTAATGCCTTTTGCCGATTTTTTGGTTGTGAATTGCAACTACATTTTACAGTTTGATCTTGTTGTGCAGTTCCACATTTGTTCGAAGTTAAGGGAGGGTTGAGCACTCACAAACATATCATACCCTGCTACATTCTTGATGTGCTTGTCTTAAGTCTGAAACCTGTAGTAGGGTGGTTGTTATTGGTTCAGGTCTGTCATGTCATACATGTATTTGTTTTCGAAAATTGTTTGTTATCAATTACTGTAAGTTTTCTCGTTTGAGTTGTTTAACATTTTACATGTCGGCCCTTTTACAGCTGACTATACAGTCTGGGTATTTTTCGTTGTTGAGGGCTGTACGGTGAACTATAATTTCATACTACCACATAATTTTAACTCTTTTAAAGGTCGTACAGTGGCCTATTTGATACATGTAGCTGTCTCATTGATAGTATACTACATCTTCTTGTAGTTATATATATCCAAATAAAGTTTTCTGAAGTCACAAACAACTTCTTTCACTTTAATGTCTAGATCCACTACTAATCCAATAGTTTATTGAACAATGATAATATAATTATAAATAGAAATTGTATGCCTGTATTTTGGTTATAAAGAATGAAAGTATGGAGAAATTCCTTTTAGGGGGTGAGGGGGAATTTAAGTGTCTTTAGAAGAGGGTTCTTGAATTTATTTTCCTTCCTCATAGTGGAGACATGAGGAAAATCAGAAAAATTCCATTGTTTCTTCCAATCGCCTCCCTCCCCTCTCCCCTTCACCCAACCCACTCCCCTAATGAAAGAAGATGACCAGTCACCAAGTTCTTAAATCTTTTAATAGGTTTTGGATTTTAATATATTTTGGCCTCGAGCATCACTGAATAGACATTTCTTGCAGAAATGCGCATCTGTTGTAGAAAAAACGGTACCGTTAATGTTATTTATGACGATTTTTAACATTTGTTTTGGGGGGGGGGGGTATCTTAAATCTTTAAACCTATATTAGCTAGATAGAAAATTTAAAATTTTCTTTGGTTACATCTTCTGACATCAGACTCGGACTTCTCTTGAACTGAATTTTAATGTGCGTATTGTTATGCGTTTACTTTTCTACATTGGCTAGAGGTATAGGGGGAGGGTTGAGATCTCACAAACATGTTTAACCCCGCCGCATTTTTTGCGCCTGTCCCAAGTCAGGAGCCTCTGGCCTTTGTTAGTCTTGTATTATTTTAATTTTAGTTTCTTGTGTACAATTTACAAATTAGTATGGCGTTCATTATCACTGAACTAGTATATATTTGTTTAGGGGCCAGCTGAAGAACGCCTCTGGGTGCAGGAATTTCTCGCTACATTGAAGACCTGTTGGTGACCTTCTGCTGTTGTTTTTGCAATGGTCGGGTTGTTGTCTCTTTGGCACATTCCCCATTTCCATTCTCAATTTTAAACATGATAAGCTAGACAAGATCTGCAAATAAATTAACGTGACCGAAATTATAAGTCGTCTCCTTATTGAAGTTATTCCCTTTCAATAGCGTTTTTTTTTCCATTTCTTACTGATGGTTATTACTAAACAGTGGCCCTTGTTGAAGATGTAGGTTAGCGATATAAGCTCTTTAGAGTCTCTAGTTTCTACATGTTTTAAATATCTTAAATTATTTCAAAGGCAAAATGAATAACTTGTTGTCCATATTAATTTTTATTTAAATGCAGCTACTGTTAAACTTACACCATTTAATATTTTTATAAATCATAAAACCACATTTCAGATAGACAAAAAAAAAATAGCAATTGTTAAAAGTTTCAATTAAGCAATGCATATAAATGGTTAGCATATTAAAAAAAACAAAGCACATGATAACTTAAATGTACACATATGTATCACACAACAGTTTAAAAGTAACTAAAATTATTAATATTTATTTATAAAAAGACAAGCGATACCAACGAGACTTTCAAATTCATAAGTTGAAAATATATTGGAAACGTCATGGATAAAAAGACAGACAGACAAATAACAATATACAAAACACAAAACACAACATAGCAAACTAAAGATTAAGCAACACCCACCCAACAAAAAAAAAACATGTAACAGAATGACTTTTATATTTGCATCACAAAACTGTATAAAAGTTATTTAAAAAAAAATTTAATAAAACATTTTAATATCTGTTAAATACAAAAAATCAACCACAAGTTCCTATTCTCTTCAATAGCATGTACAATTCACTTTTTTGTATTTTGTGCAAAACGATCGTTACAAAATTGCCCAGTGATAATTTGTTACTATTTATGAAAATAAGGTAGATTGCCAATGAGAAAACTTTCCGCCAAAGTTCAAGTGAAGTGGATGTAAGCAATTATCCTAGTTCGTTCATTTGGACTTCTGAACGGTCTCTAGGTGTAATATATGGGGACCGACAGTCAATACGAAATGAAAAATTCACAACTAAATCGTAGTAGAGATATCGAATTCTGTTTACAAAATATATCGGAAATAAACTTTATCAGTACATTCGCTATTAAATTTTTAAAAATACAGGCAACTCAAACGTTTAAAATAATGGTAAACTTGGCTTTGAAACTTTTTCTGCAGATTTAATTATAGAAAAAAAAAGTTGACACGATGTTTTGAAATAGAAATTGCAAAACGTTATTTCGATAATTGTCAGCGTAATGTTTTAGTAGATTAATCATGAATAATATAAAATATACCATTACGGTAGGTACAGCAAAAAAAAAGAGATAATTTTTGACCCTACATTTTTGTTCCACGGAACTCCTGTAACTATCTTTTCTTTTGAGACAATAAAATAGGAACATATGATATTATAAATAACGTCTTACTCTTGCCGCATCTAAATCTTCCTATAGGTCCAATCGATTATTTCAATAAATTACCTATATTCCAAAATGTACAATTAGTGTGATCCTAAATATGACGTTCTGATATATATGATTTACTTTGAATTTGACCATCTAAAGCTTGTGATTAAAAAAATTATTTTTTTTAAATTATCCCACTAGTCAATCAATTTCAGACTAAGTATCAAAACGTTTGAACCGATTAGAAATAGGATATGTGAAGTTTGTTTTACTGCAGACGATGTCCCCAGTGTCGTTCCAAATGCAGTTGTCGATGAATGTGGAATACTTGTTTTACGAAACGAAGATTTTGATGTCATCTCTACTGCATTATTCAAAGTAAATCGATCTACTGTTGTTGAAGATTTGGTTGTTGCATCAACTTTCCCGGAGGAAATAGCAGGCTCTGTTTTTCTATCACTTGATGATAGTGTTGACGAGTCCACTACAATTGCGGAGGTATCAGGTTCCGGGATATTAGTTCCAGGTGAACCGGATATCGCATCAACTGAGTATGTAGAGGTATCTTGTTCTGTTGTTTTGCCAAATGATGATTTGGATGTCGTATCCACTACAACTTTAGAAGTATCATGATATGTTGTTTCATCACTTAATGAATTGGTTGTCGCATAAACCACACCTGTAGAAGTATCTTGTTCTGTCGTTTTATAATTCGACAATTTGGTGGTCATATCGAGTGCACCACTGGAACTAGTAGGCATTGTTGTTTTATCACTCACTGAGTTGTTTGGTTTGGATGTCACTGAAATAGGGGCTGAAGTTTCTGAATACGTTATTAAAGTGGTTGTAATTTTTTCACCAGATATCACATGAATATTCACGTGAACAACACCTGATAGCGATGGGATACCGTCATCTCTGCATATTATCTGAAGCTCAAACACTCCAACTGCTAATGGAATATTCAATAAAGTAACAACTCCATTATGGGGGTCTACATCAAATGAACCCTGGCTCAAACCAACAAGGTCATACGTGATTTCATTTTTATCGACATCATACGCGTGAACAGTTAGAATAGGCTTTCCTTTCGGAGTTTCTGGGGATATTGTGATCGAGTAAGACGTTTTGTTGAATTTTGGAGGATGTGTATTTTTTGGACCAAACGTTAAAAAATATTTCATTTTTGTATTTTCCGCCACACTATCATTGTTTTTTATATAGTCAAACAAATGAATAAGAAACGAGTCTAAAATGTGAGTGGTAGTCCATATGTTTTTATCAACTACTATACTGCGATTATCATCTGACCTAACATCAAGCAGAGTTTGATCAGGACTGGTGACATTATTTTTTATCCTTGCATAAAACCAATTAGACGTTTTAGTGAGTACCTCCATACAAACTAAAGTATATGTTTTCATATTAGACTTAACGAACGTGCTTGAAGATAATCCAAGTACAGTTGCAGTCATAACATTATATACATCAGATCCGTTTGCACTGTTGTAGACCTTTTCTGGTATCCCTTTATTATCAACAAAGTCATTCACCAAGAAATCGTCGAAGCCATCAGCCTGTTCGTCTCTGAAGAGTCTTACCAAATGAATAAGTTCATGGTACCATATATTTTCAAAAAGTGAAAGTTGTGGATCTCCTAATGGATTTATATTTTCAAATGTTGCACTGAAATTATAGAAAGTTCCTTGCAATGTTGACGTCAACATCCATCTAGCTGTTTTTGTTTCAAAAGATTGTATATCCCCAAAGTCCACAATAAGAGAAGGTGAAATTGGTTCGTTCCCCAAGAAACCGCCAACTATTCTAAAAGTGATCAGTAATCCTTTTTCATTTTCTATAATTTGTGGTTGCGCAGATGATATTTTTAGAGCTCGGGCAAGCCCATAGCCTGAATTCATTACCATAACTGCTAAAGTAAATGGAATTACTGGCTCTTTTTCCTCTGTCAAAGGATCATCGCCTCGTACATATTTTTCATGAAAATAATGTAGCACCAGGCTTGGGTTAGGCTTTACTGTTATTGTATCCGGTAGCAATGGAACAGAAAAGTTTGATCCCCCTACCCGATAGGACAATCTTCCACCAACATTAAACAATACATCACCATTTGGTGCTGCAATGGAGTACGGAATAATCAACCATTCTGCTGACCCCGATAAATCAACTCCTAGTCGACCGTCACCGTCTACCCCTGTCAGTCCTAATAAATCTGGGTCTCCTGAAAAGAAGATGGCTTACATAAATAACGTAGAATTCATTCATCTCCGACATTTCTGCGTAAACTAGTATTATGTTGTTATGCAAATATAGTAGATGATTTGTTCCATTGATTATTGCTTTCAGATTCGAAACACATATAGGAAGCGGCATTCAACGAATGAAAAATTAGAACTACAAAAAAGGAAAATCTGACCCTAATAATATATTGAACACACACATACAGAGTATTTAGTTATCACAGTACTATATTTAGTATTGTAAGCAGTTTGGTATTTTTATAAAACGTGTATGCGTTTTCACTGATCTCCTTCGCATCATTTTTAAGTCTTCATATCTGCTTCATTTTGAATATCAAAAGGATTTTTTATTCTTCCATGAAAGGCTTCTAGTTCTGTTTTGTTTGTTGTGATTTCAATCAAATTGTGCAATTTGCAGTTATTTTTCGAATGGTTGAAGGCAGTACAGTGACATACACCAGTTTATATCCTGGTCTGTTGGTCTTAAGTGAATTATTGTTTAATTGGTAATTGTATCACTACTGACTTTGGTTTGTATTGTTCTGTCTTTTGTTTTGTATGTTATGTGTTGTGTATTTTGGCTTTTAGCGTCAAGATGAAGGTAAGTCGAGAAAAAGCTCAGGACATGTTTTCAGCCCTATTTAAAGAAGTGTTAGCCGAACAAATACCAATAAATATTTTGTGGTCGGTGCAGATATAAGGAGTTGATATCAAGCAAAAAATGTTTAAACCCGCCGTATTTTTTTGCCTGTCCCAAGTCAGGAGCCTCTGGCCTTTTTTTAGTCTTGTATAATTTGTTTTAATTCAAGTTTACCTAGTATATGTACGAAGTTGAACAGCATGGAGGACCAAATTTCTTAAAAGTTTTGCCAAATACAGCTAACTTAAAATAATATATTTCTGAGGTAGAAAAGCCTTAGTATTTCAAAAAGTAAATAGTTTATTTGTAATTATGAACATATCAATGATAACTGGACTAAAGTTTTTTTTTTTGTGTTTTCTTTTTTGGTATTTATGAGTTTTTGAATGTTCATGTTAACATTTTTAATAAACATAGTAGCGGCGTTGTCGTGTAAATTTGCAATTTAATATTGAGCTTTTGTATTCTGCATACTTTAATAGTGATCTTCTTCCTTTTAAACGGTTTTTCAAAGGTATACATTAGCATTATCATTATAATAGTTAATGTTAATCTAATCATTCAGTCACAGTATTTAAAATATTTCAATTCTTTATGGGTGGATTTATCAGACATAAATAAAATTCAAAAATTAGAAAGCAATGAATAAGGTTGATTTATTTGATATATGACTTTTTGTGTTTCTTGTGAAATATTTGTTTGTTTTTATTGTGATTAATATTATAACACACTGTTGACTGCTATGCCCCTTTTTTTTTTTAAATTTTACCTCTTTTTTTAAATTTTACCTATTATGTCTGTTTGTTTTGTTCATGCATCGTTGTCATTATAAAGGAATTTGACACGACTGCCATACAAGTGAGAGGTTTAGCTAACTACTAAACCAGGTTCAATTCACAATTTGATACATAAGAAAATACATGTACCAAGTCAGAAATATAACAGTTGTTATCCATTCGTTTGAAGTGTTTCAGCTTTGAGAACTTACATCTAGAAATTGATAATGAAGGTTGATTGAAAACAAAATTTTACGACAAAAGAGATGATTCAGCTTCCCAATTGTCACCTTTCAACAATTTTTAAACCACGAGTTCCAAATAGTGAAGTTGAAATTATTACTTCGTAAATTTTACGGACGCAATCACGAGTTGGTTGACCGTTATGGAATATCCGTTTCACAGATAATATCGGATATGTTCCTTATGTCGTAACTACAATCCGATTCCCTTTTCACAAATGTGACCTACCGAATTCGAATATTTACCGGCTGTGTATCAATATGAACAACACGACCTGTGCCACATGTAGAGCTGGATCTGAGTATCCTTCCGGAGCACCAAAGATAATCCCCATTTGTTTTGGGTTCGTGTTGCTGTTGTATCCCTATTTGTGAAATTTTTACCTATTGTGTCTGTTTGTTTTGTTCACACATCGTTGTCAATATAATGGAATTTGATGCGACTGTCATACAAGTGAGAGGTTAAGCTAGCTTTTAAACCAGGGTTTGATCCACCATTTTCTAGAGAAGAAGATGCCTGTACAAAGTCAGGAATATGACAATTGATATCCATTGGTTTGATGTGTTTCAGCTTTATTTTTACAATTTGATTAGGATTTGTCCGTTTTGAATCTTACTCGGAGTTCAGTATATTTATGATATTACTTTTTTCATAGACTGACGTACAGGAGACTAGTATTATGGATTGAAGTTCTTTCAATACAGAATGAAAGTTGTTTCAAGAAAATATCGTTTCCTCTTACCAATAGAAAATAAACCATTAACAATTTCTCCTGATCCAGTGTTGTGCTTGATTTCAATTTCAACATGGATACTTTCAAGAGCTGAGTTTTCGCCGTTTTCGATTTCAAAACGGGCATTAAAGGCATCTCTGGTTAGTACAAGATCCTGAACAATTCTTACACGGACCTTGGCACATATTGCACCGTCCTTTTTATTGCTCCCTTCTTGCTATAAAAAATAAACACTATAAATTGTGTGTATGTAAAGCTATTTTATTGACTGACCTTCACAAGGATCTTAAAGATAACGATAGCTAGCAATGTATAAATGAGTACACCGTATTCACTATTTGACAAAAAGGGATATATTTATGATTGTGCATGAATGAAGGTCATATTAAAACGGAAGTGTGGTACTCAAAAATATATGTTTTTTAAGTTTCTATATATTTATGTTACTCAGGCCTCAGACAAGGTATATACTGTGACATTCTCGGCTTAGAGATTTATCTATATAAGTCCTAAGCCGGGAAGGTCACAGTATATACCCTATCTGAGACCTGACTTACACATATATTACGGATAACCCCCGCCTTAATGTTTTTTTCCAGTGCAGGTATGCCTATTTGTTAAACATTCCTGATGCAGCATGTATATATTATTACATGTTTATTGTTTCTATATATTTCGAATAATTCGTTTAAATGCACCTATTATATCTTGTCATTTTTTTTTCCGTTAAGAAAATGATTTCAATAATGTTATTTGGATTTCATATTTTGTGTTTGAATGTGTGTGTGGTTTTGTGTTTTAAAACACACATATTGAAAAACCCAACCTGATATGTTTGGCATAGATGAAGGATTTTGTAATTTGCTGTGAAAATAACTTTATCGTGTATGCAATAATTTTAGTAATACTTTTCGATTATATTTAAGTATTTAACGTTTGAAATGCGTGATTTTGTATTAAACATATATATATTCAACTGTTGTCTGCTCTATGGTCGGGTTGTTGTCTCTTTGACACATTCCCCATTTTCACTCTCAATTTTATTATCGACTGATACACGTAAAAAAATGTAATTATTTTCCCTCTGCGAGCCTTGAAATTCCTTTGTGTTCTGTATAGCTTTCGACTTAGTCACAAAGTAACTTGTGTTATGGTGACGGTTTTGAGGTTCCGATTCCGGATAAAAATGTCGTATATACCCCGGCAGTTTCCTGAATATATACTGAAATCTCTATGTTGTTACCCAATCACAAACTTCGACCCATTTGTGATAACTAAAATATATATATGCATGGATCACATGCAACTTAGTTTAAAAGATATCATTCATAAGAACAGCGCAACTATTGTAAAAGAAATAAAAAAAATGTGTTTATAAGAATATTGGTTTTATTCCGTTTCTTTTACTTTCTTACTGTAATTGATTTCACTTCCCTGCATATAAAGTCTTTGTATTAAACTGTAGCAATACCGGTTGCGTTGGCAGAATAATGATCTCATGCAATATGTGCATCATCCATCATGCACATTTATACTTACTATATCTATTTAAAAGTGTCCATGGCAGTATAAATTAAAGTAATACTAGTAGTATGATTACTATTCATCCATATGCATAGCTGTTTTTCTATATGTAATTTGTTTATTTGGCCTTTTTAACTCTCTTGGATTCAAACGTCCCTGATGAGTCAATTGTAGACGTCTGACGTAAATACAATATTCAATCCTGTTATCTATGATGAGTTTATTTGTAGGTGTTGTGCTACTCAATCTCAGGACTAGTATTTTTTTTCGCCATTTGTGCCCATCTTTGTAAAATCATTTCTAATATTTCTTTTGAATTATCTTATTTTTATTACAAAATGTACGTAAGATTTAAAATTAATTATAATTGTACAAACTTGTGTTTCCTTTTCAGCCAAAACATATGCATTCAAAGCATGATCAAAATCACTGAATATTGAATCGAAACCCCTGTAGGAAGCTGTTTTGGTGTCTTTGATATACTGCTGCGTCATCATACTAAGTTTAGAAAGGTTTATAACGCCTCCAATTTTGATTTCGTGGTTTAAAGTCCCATTGTACCATGCTGAAACTATAAATAGAAATGAGAAAAATAGTTTCAAAGTTTAGATAAGTTGATCCTCCACTAGAGGAGCAACATTTGATTATCCTTCAGAATCACTTGTGCACATCCGCGGAACATGTTGTTGAATAAAAAATAATTCACACCAATTTCTCTTTGGGGTCAATTTTTGCAAAAGCAGTGATGAACTAATAGTGAAAATAGTTAGAAAATAAACATTTCTATTTTTTTAATGTGTATAACCCAAATTTTTAGAGATAAACTTAAGTCATAAAAATGCTCTATTAAAGTGTATACGTTATTTTAAACATGTATGCTAAATACATTGTCGGAACACGCTCTATAAAAAGTGTATACGTTGTTTTAAACATGTCCGCTAAATACATTGTCATAGCACAGTAACACAGTAAGCTTCAACTGGTTTGTAAAGGGATTCGGATTGAAACAATGATCAGTAGGTCGATGCATTTTTAAAATAGTATTGTCTTTGGAACATCTAACAAACAATCTGCCTTAAGCTGATTCAGTATCAAGTCATTTTCTTCATATTGGATTGTTAACTGATAAACAGCCAATAATTACCTTGTCTAGATAAATATGGTAAGGAATATGACAATTATACATGCACATTCTAGTGTAAAGGCGAATAATTTCAAATAAAAAATGAATAAAAAAGAGGTTTTTCTTTATTTATTCTATCAACGCGAAATCATTGTATGGATAAAGTCGAAGCAAATATTACTAAAAATTATATGAATTTTGTTCTTCTGCGGACACGTCGGCGTAAATTCGGTAGATGAACCATTTAATGTTCGGTCATCGAAGAAAAACAGTAAAGGTCAATGTCACTTAAACAATATCTATAACAATATATAAAAAGCAAGACACCATATTACATTCATTGGTACTTTAATTCAATTTCATAAAAAGGTCTGCACATTTTTTTAAAGCAAAAAAAAAGGTACAAAAAAAAACGCACCTGTATTGTTCCATCTTTCTAAAAATCTGTCCAAGATTGGTTTTGAGATATCACTTGTTAAAGTGTTCAACACAAATGACTTTTCATCTTTTGAAAGATTAGAACCATTTTCGCTGTCATCAGAAGTAACTGTTTTAAACGCAGGATACCACTCTTTTTTTACACTAAACCTATAATATATTTAAAGAGACTATAAAATGTGTCTTTCCTAAGTCAGGAGCCTGTAATTCAGTGATTGTTTATTTTTTACGTGTTCCTGTTATCCGTTCATTATTTGGTATAAAATTAGGCCGTTAGTTTTTCTCGCTTTAATTGCTTAAAATTTGCCATCTAGCAAGGAGCGCCTGTTTGTAACAGACTATGCGGTATCGGATGTTGTAATTATTGATGGCCGTACGGTGTGTCCTTCAGTTGATAATTTCTTTGTTCTTTGGTTAGTAGTAGTGCGTTGTCGCAGTGACAATAATACCACATATTCTTATATATACATATATTTCTTTTATTCTTACACGGTTTATTCTTTTTTCTGATCATTTTGGTCGTTTGATCTCAATTCTTTATTGGTCAAAATTCGACTATGACGTCAAATTTTCTTGCTTTCCTCTGAATTTCCTACTATTACGACATGAAAAAAGACGACCAAATCTTATAGCGTCACTAATAATGAACATTTTGATTTGTAAATCATTTGAAAGAAAACAAGTTGAAAAAAATCTGGACAGTCAAATTTTAAATATTTAAAACGCTCGGCGAGCCTCGCGTTTGAAACATACAAATGTATCTGTAGAGAGGGGATACATGTCGTATCACACTCGATGCAGTGAGAGAATCTATATATATATATGAATATAAATATGTATCTTGTATAATGAAAAGTATAGGTATATATCTCCCTATTGATACGATATTCCTGTGCTTGCATTTCCTATCATGATTTTCTTGATAGAGGGTTGCTGCTCACAGGGAAGATATTAAAACAAGAGTTCCAAATGGTGAAGTTGAAATCATCCCTTCGTAAATTTTACGGACGCCATCACGAGTTGGTTGACCGTTATGGAATAACCGTTTCACAAATGATATCGGATATGTCCCTTACGTCGTAACTTCAATCCCCTTTCCTTTCATGAATGTGACTTATCACATAAGCAATACGACGGGTGCCGCATGTGGAGTAGGATCTGCTTACCCTTCCGGAGCACCTGAGATCATCCCTAGTTTTTAGTGGGGTTCGTGTTGCTTATTCTTTAGTCCTCTATGTTGTGTCATCTGTACTATTGTTTGTATGCTTGTCTTTTTCATTTATAGCCATGGCGTTGTCAGTTTATTTTAGATTTACGAGTTAGACTGTCCCTTTGGTATCTTTCGTCTCTCTTTTATAAAATGTATCCACGCTGTTCATAAAGTATGATTTACACAAGGCTAAAATTGCACTTAATATTTATATCTTATATGAATATTCACATTTTCTATCAAATGTATTTATACATCAAATTGCTCAACCATTTTCTCAATAGTTTCATATCGGTTTCACTGTTTCACAGATGTTCGATAAGACAATTAAATGCCAAAAAACAGTCATTAGAACAGCTGCTTGATATTACTGGCATTCAACAAGTAAGAAAACATATATTAATCTCGAATACTAAAGAAACCCAACCGATACGGTCCATGACTAACGCAATAAACAAATAAAACTTTAAAAGTTATTAATAACCAATTCTTCAGAGAACAATTGAAGGTCTTTCCACCTCGATAATAAGAATGAAATTTAAAAAAACGATGTTAGAAAATGTCACCCCGTGCTGATGTAATGTGGTAAATCAAACTGATATAAAAAAAAATAAGATTGATAGGTTTATACAGAAGACTTAATTGTTTTATAATGAACCAGAAAGAATTTTTAGCAGAGGTCAATATCTAGAACGTCAAATTGACCTTTGACCTTGACCTCAATTTAGAGTTCATAGGTCAGTGATCTCATATCAAAAAACCCCAGGTCAATCACTTTTATGGTTGTGGAGAAATACTGATTTCAAATACATAAGGGGAGAAAACTACTATAAGGGTTAACCAAAACACTTCGACTGAAATAGGTTGAAGTTGCGCCTTATTGTGAACAGTAATTTGGCAAACACATCATATCATTAACTGTAACAGTTTCTTTTGAATAACGATAACAAGCAAAATTCAAAATTTATAACATGACCTTGTTCTTCGACCTTGACGTCAATATGAAGGTCATAGGTCAGTGAACTCAAATCGGAAGGCCCAAGGTCAATCACTTGTATGGTTGTGGAGATATAATGATTTCAAATGCATAAGGGGAGAAAACTCCTATAAGGGTTAACCAAAACACTTCGACAGAAATAGGTGGAAGTTGCGCCTTATTGTAAACAGTAATTTGGCAAACACATCATATCATTAACTGTAACAGTTTCTTTTGAATAACGATAACAAGCAAAATTCAAAATTTAAAACATGACCTTGACCTTTGACCTTGACCTCAATTTCCTTCAAATGGACCAAGGACTGCATATGAAAGACTGTTGACCTCTACGACTTAAACGTATCAATTTATCCAACAAATCGCCTATCTTAAATTTTCAAAGGGAAATAACTCCCATAAGATGTCTTCCGATTACAAAGTCAAAATTAACCAAATCATTCTTAAGATTAAACGAACAATTTGGTGACAACAGTTTGCTAAAATCTTTTACGGTTTTAGAGATATAGCGATAACAAGAAAAAGAGGATGCGGGGAGATAGCTCCTATAAGAACAAGTGTTCGGTCACACAGGATGAGTTTTGAAACATCATTGGCCAAAAATCCATTCGATATGTTGTTAGACAAAAAAGCATTTCAGACGGCAGAAGAAAAAAAAATAATCAGAAGAAAAACAAAAGGTCTTTCCACGAAAAGTGTAAAGACCTAATAAACGACCAAATGTTATTAAAGACAAAAAAAAGATTGCTGAAATAAACTCTTTTTGATTTTTAGTTAAGGTTTGAAATAATGCAGTTGTTTGAAAAATATCTTTAAAGTTATTAACAATACATATTTACAGTTACTTGACCTTAACTGTAGAGCTTACATTTGCTCGTGTCCAAATATCTCATCCATCATTAATCTGAAATTGTTCATTGGTTTAGATGTGACAATGAAGTTGTTGACTACGTCTGAACTCACATCACGTCTTTTTCTTTTGTTACCACATTCCTTTTCCAATTCTTGTAGGCATCTGAGACAAAAAACATAATAGATATTATACTATTAGTAATTCAGAAATTAATGCGAGGTTTTTAATATTGCGAAAATGGCGACAGAGATGTAAACGCAATAATTTAAACTCGCATTTTGAAATATTTTATTTGAATTAAACAGGATTTTTCTTAAAATCTTAAAAATTAAAATCGCATTTAAGTCTAAACTGACAAAATCGCAATAAATAATGCACGCGATAATTTCTGAATTTACAGTATTGACTTTTGATGTGGTTGATGCGTTTATTTATCACCCTCAGATATAAGATATTCAGCGCAGGCAAAGGGTGAAAGTTAAATGTAATATCTAGCGTTAATAAATCATTATATCAACTGAAATCAAAGTCAACAATTGTTGTATCCTTCTCCAATTTTCAAGTATTTGCTTGAGATACTTTTAAAGCTGTTACCTGTTTTAATACTAAATATATCATCTGATTTTGCATTTGCTAATTTTCGTATTGTGAAATATTCTATAAAGTTTACTAAAAAAACAAATACACCAAAAAGAAGAAGAAAATAAAAAATACACAAAAAAAAAACAAAAAGAAAAGAAAAAATTCACAAAAAAAGCAAGAAGAATATGACCATCGATTTGAGCCGCGGTAATTATAACGTTTATTCAAAGAGGATCTTATATGCTTTTAGCCAATATGAAAACAGAAGAAATATAGTATATAATAATACAATCAAGATAGATAGACATATAGTTTAACATGTATACAAATAAACATAAAGTCAATTAGGTAGCATATTTACCTGATGATATCGGAACATCGATATTAAGTCGGATTTTAACATTGACCTGTGATTTGTTACAAACCGGTATTTTTAAAAATAAACAAACAAATGTCGAAATGTTCAGGACTTAATTAAATCTGTATTAGGGTAAGATGATGCAATCATACGATTTTTATTGCGTCTTACACTTTGAGAAGCAAATAATCTTTTACTTCTTTATTAAAAATAGAACACATCCGCGATATCGCGGGTCCGTGACTGAATTAAAGTATAGAACTATGCGTATTATCTGATAAAGTCATGCCGATTATAATTGATGCACAGTTTTCTCTGCTTTTAAAAAGCTTTCTGTTTGAACCCGTCGACCTTGAACTTATCAATTATTGGTAATATTAATTATTTGGAAAACAAAAGTGCCTGAAATGGAGTATTTTCTAATCAACAGCATTGTCCTATATTAGTTATTTGATCTTTGATTCGCTGTTTTACCATGTTTACGTCATGCCGGCTAACAAATTGAAAACTATACCTATACGCCTTAATTTAAGTCCAAATTTTTAGTATTCGTATTGTCATCTTAGAAAGTCATACTGATTAAAATACTACAATACGGAACAATGTGACAATGGTTGAATTTAGTAGTGTCAACCCTGTGGTTATGACCCATGTATATAGCAAAATCCTAAATACACCGTATGGTGGTGCGCCTGTTAGATGCGGACCGTATAGATAAGGTAATAGGTAACCGGTGAATATACTATTGGTATCGGTATCGGATTCGACCCGAAACTTGTTAATTATTGGCAATATTAATTATGTGGACTGCAAAAGGGTCTTGAGTGGTGTAATTTTTAATCAACACCAATGTCCTATATTAGCTATATATAAAGTTGAATTCTTTGATTTGCCGTTTTTACCTGATGACGGCTGACAAATTGGACCTCGTCATTTTAGTATTATAGATATTGTGTAAAAATGTTCATTATGAGCTATGAAAGTCAAGTAGCTCGAGCATTTTTCTGAGGAAGTTTTAAAAAAATTTCAAAGAAATATTTTTACAGTGGGTTAGCTTTCATAAATTAGTCTTCACTATCCTAAAAATTAACAACTTTTGGTTATATTTATAATTTAGAATCTTCATTGAAGATGGAACAAGAATGCACAGTTAATTAATTATATTGATGTGCCATTTGTATGCAAGAGTGACATTCCTTTGTATTATGTGTCGATTCGAGAAAAACATTATGCTAGTATTGTCTCCCTTTGAAATGTTCATTATTTTATAATTACGTTTGGGTTTCTGATATAATTTTGAATAATTACAAAATGTATCAATTCAATATATTTCAGTTTTTGTTATTGGTGTATCAAAAACATTGATGTACGAATATAATTTCATAAATTTGAAACGTTTAAAATGATTACATACCAATATAAAGAACCGTTCATTATTTTTGAAAAAGACTATAAATAAAAGCCGAATTATTTCTTTCCCTTTCCTGATTGAATGATTGGAAAATTAACCACAGAGAGGGAATCGCAAGCAATTATTAATTGTAGCTGAGTTAACGTTAAAACAATTTTCAACTATAAACGAATGTTACTTTATACAAATATAAGGACTTTGGTAGCTAAATCTACAAATTTTATTAGATATTATGAATTTTTATTACAATAGATTACCGTACATTGGGTTATTTTGGTTGTAGTTTTATTTTGGTCTATTTGGTGCCTCAAATAAAAGTGCCAAAATTAAACTCACGAAAATAAATCAAACACTTAATACTGAAACGCCAAAATACAGAACCTGTCGACGATATCGTAATGTTAGTAGTTTGGGGGAAAATCTTATGTTATCATATCTTCCGTATATTTCCTATAATTCTATACATAGTCAAATCTGAAAATAAATTCCGACAATATAAAATTTTTATTTAATTGTCAATTTTATGAAATTGTTAAGAAAACAAAATATGAATTTGTATTCACATATGTCATAAATATGCCAGGCTTCTGCTGACAACGTGGCTGATTAGACACCGTTGTTGGTAATTAGAATATAAAAACTCCTTGTTATCCGTTATCTTCTTTTAATTAACATGTCCTGCCAGAGGAAAAAGGATTAAAATTTAAATCCTTGATTGATAATCATTAACATGTAGTTGCAATAGAGATAATGATTAAAATTTATTTCATATGATTTTTGTAAAAGATAGGGTTTTTAAAATTACTTTCTTTAATTCAATCCTAAGAAACGGAATTATTTGCAATTTCATTCGTATCCGAATCCTTCACTTAGTTAATTTTGTCGTGTTTCTAGTTTATGGAGGTCATTTGATCAACGGGTAAATAAGGGCAAATATGAAAGAGCTTGTACACTTCTTTTGTTCCAAAAAAAACACATCGATTGGGCGAGGCACAAAAATTACACACACCAAAATAAGAATCATGCCTTTTGAGTTTAAACCGCCAAAATATCCCGACGCCAAAATTTCCCAATTTACGGTCATATGCTATATTAGGGACATGTTCTTGATTAGTAGGCGTAAAACTTGATCATGGAAGCATGATTACATTTACTTGTAAAATTATTTGTAAAAATATATTTTTGAACACTTTATAAGTTCGTGGTTCATTTTAATCCATCATTTTAATATCATTCTATATTTTGAATGTTGTACTGCTATGTTTATCAAACATATTTTATGAATCATGTATATTATTTGTAGAAACCATGTGGTAAATCATGATGTAATACTATTAGAGAACTTTTGGATAATATTTTTAAAAAATGTGATTGCAGTAGTAATGTCATATAAGCTGATATATCACTAAGCTTATTTTTTTACGAATGTGAATAATTAAATAAAAGTTTACCTTAATGCATTGTATAAGATACCACAAACACTACAGAATGGACTAACACCACAAGACATTGCCATGTCCATAATTGCGACATTTAAATCTGGTCCCTACAATTCGAGGACACACATTGCAAAACATAGAAAACATACAAGTTATTTACCAAAAAATAGTCTTTAATCCGATAAACAGATCAGCTAAAAGAATTTTTTGGCACAACATATCATTGTTTTACCACGTTTTAAATCTAACAACAGAGCTAACAGTATTTGGTATTAAAAAAATCTATTAGACGATGAATCAGTGTTTCAATGCGTAAGCTCAGATGTTGAACATATCAATAGAAGAAGGATACCAATGATATAACTAAAATCCAATTGCTCAGAGAACAATTGAAGGTCTTGCCACTCATAAAGATCTTTTTTGATATAGAACTATAAAAAGATTTAGAATATCATATTCAGCAATGATAGCTTATTGTACACTGATTCCAATAATATATGGTTTCTATACATTTTTTTATCTAGATAGCGGAGATAAATTGTTGGTAAAAAAGGCACTTCCGGTTTTATTTGATAGTTTATTTGATACTGATTCCAAAACAATATATTGTTCATTATCCTTTTATATTAAATAAGTACTTTGCCTTTACCTTATATGTATACATGATAAAGCCATGGGACCTTTTGCATTACGTTGCAAGCCACTTGACCATAGAAAGGTCAACTAGAAGTGATCTGATGTAAACCGGAAGTAGCTATTTTTGTATTCTTTAAAGTTCAGGAATATTGAACAATATGTTTTTGGAATCAGTAACAAGTAAACTATCAAATAAAATCGGAAATGACATATTTCAAACTTGAAGTAACAACTTATCTCCTTTATTTTGAAAAATGTATAGAAACCAGGCATGGGGTAATGAATGGTAATGAATTATATTTTCCAGGTAATTGCTTGTAATGTGTAATGCAGCAACTTTTTCTCTACATGTAATTGTAAATTTATACATTTTTTAGCAAAACGTTGTGTAATTTTATGCATTACATTGCACAACATTGCATTACATGCATTCCTTTTTTCAAATACTAAACATGATATTTGAAAATTCTACTGTAAAAGTGTTCCATTGTTTTCAAAAGATCAATGTTTACCTTGTTTTGATTAGATATCAGATAATTGAACATTGTCATAAAACACTAATTTGTCTGTTTTACAATTATTCTTTTCACCATTTTGACACTTGGTCTTAGATTAAGCTCTATGTTTATTATATAATTAGGAAAGAAATTCTTAGTAAACATTTTATTGAAATAATAAAAAAAAAAAAAAAAATGTATAGACGGGTTATGTTCTGCTCATATATTTTATGATGGTATGATACTAAACCCCTAACTGGAGGGATTGTGATTAACTATGATGAAGACATAATCTTTCAATCAGTTTTATTGAGGTCTTGAGCTGGCATGTCAGTAACTGATAGAAAACTTTTGTTAATTTATGTATCATTGTCATTTTGCTTAGTTTCTTTTATTTAATTGTAGTATTAAACCATTTTTTTTTTTTAGACGTTTCGGCCTTTGGCCTTTGGTTTCTTCATTTTTCTTCTGAATTTCATGGCAGACAATTGTCTTTTGTTACCTGTTCTGACATCGGACTTGGACTTCTTTAAAACTGAGATTTACTGTGCGTATTGCTGTGTGTTTCTTTATTCTACATTGGCTAGAGGCATAGGGGAGGGTTTAGATCTCACAAAACATGTTTTACCCCGCCGCGTTTTTGCGTCTGTCCCGAGCCAGGAGCCGCTGGCTTTTGTTAGTCTTGTATGTTTGTTTTTTTTATTCTAGTTCATTCATATGATTTGGAGCTTAGTACGACTTCCATTTTCCCTGAACTTGTACACATTTTTTTAGGGACCAGCTAAGGCCCACCTCCGGGTGCAGGATTTTCTCGCTGCTTTGAAGACCAATTGGTGGCCTTCGGCTGTTATCGGCACTTTGGTCGGGTTGTTGTCTCTTTGACATATTTCCATGTCCATTTTCAATTTTATTATAAAAGTAAAGTTAACATTAAGTTAGAATAAATATCAAACTTCATCTCTGTAATTTTCTTTTAGAGAAAACGCAGAGATGTATATCTTAAAACATTAAAACCAACGATAGAAGAACAATCAATTTTGATAGGTTTTCGTGAAACAGTCGGGTAGTCAGAAATGTCATTTGAAAGTTCAGGCCTGAAGGAATAAGTTACCTTTCGAAACCCTTAACGTGGAATCTTTGGAAACCATTATAATGTAAAATGTAATAGTCGTATTAAATAGACTTTTTACATGTCTACCAAAATTCAATACAGTTACTTAATATGCTCGAATCTTTTGTGACTTCATGTTGTTTTTCAAAATGTTTTATTTTTCTTTCCACTCGGTAAAATTATTTACAAAATGTAATGTGGAATTCAATGCATTTACTGTGCAAAAGTAATTGTAATTTAATGCATTACTTCGATAAATGCATGTAATTGTAATTGTTATTAAATACATTGTCAAAGTAATTGTAATATAATGCATTACATTGCAATGTAATTCGCTCCTGGTAGAAACCATATTATTTGGAATCAGTGTACAATAAGCTATCATTTGACGCTGGATATGATATTTCAAACTGATTTTTTATATTCTATATCAAAAGTGATCTTTATGGGTTGAAAGACCTTAATTTTTAGTGCATTTCGTTTATTTAATGTTTGTACCACCAACAGTCTTGTATATCCTGTGCCATAAAACAGTTTTTCAATTTAGAAATTTCACATTCGGTCAAGTTTTAAGAGTAGAATATTCAATAATCTGTTGATGTCTTAAGGTGAGAAGTGAGTCAATTATTAATCCGCTATTACGTGATAACATATTTTACACAAGAATATTAGATTTTAGCCTAATGTGGCACAAAACTTACCAATTCGGAACACCTGTGACCACCCCTGATTTAAGTTGGATTCATGTTGGTTATACTTTTTTTATGTTTTTTGTTGTATACTTTTGTTGTATCTTTAGTGTTGTTTGCCAAGGCGTTGTAAGTTTATTAAGCTTGTGAGTTTGTATGCCCGTTTGGCATTTTTCGCTTCTCTCTTTCCAATCGTCATCAGTCATTTAAGCATATATATATATATATCAAATTACAGATTTTCGAAGAAAAGTATTTTGACAGTATGCTAAAAATACAGGCATATGTATTGAATATGTATTAAAAGTGTTCAGAAACTATAAACTATAAACTATAATCCTTACCGTTGAGTTTGATAACTTGATAAGCTTTTCAACTTTAACAAAACAGCCTATTGCTGGGAAAATATCCTGAAGTGCACAACTCACAATCGTCGACGCTGCTAAGTTTCCTTCTGATGCGACACATCCCACTATTGGAATATGAACTAAAATGCACTTCTTCAAGAGAGCAGCAAGGCAATCACATGGTACTGGAGTGGTAGGACGATAAAAAATCAGCACCCCGGACCCGCTTCCTGATGAATCACCTACATTTTGTACATCTGTGAGCAAAAAGACACATAATAATTTATCAATAGAATTAAAGAGATAAAATATAGCACAAGACATATAATAATGGATCAATACAATTACATAAATAAAATGTAGCACAATCAACTTAGTATGTGCACTTTAGATGCAACAATAGTTTGCTGATGTTCTTATATTATGAATCCATTTAGATACGACAACCAAGTATATTTATGCATCGGAAACCCAATTTTGTGTTACAAAAAGAAGACTACACCATAGAATTTAAAGATACGATATGAGAAGATACAATGTATTTCTAATAGTTTGATTTAAGATGAGAAAACCAAACAATGAACTCGCTTTCTTCATGTTCTTGCTAGACATTACACTTAGTAAATTCACAATACATTCTAACATAATTAGAATTACCTTTTCTGATGTATCCCTCTATTTATCTGAGTTACCTTCCCTTCTCTCTTATTGCAAAGTTGCAAAAACAATTTGAGATTTGTAACCTTGTGGTACAATTTCAGAGAGATCCCTACACTTATATACAAGTTTGTTTTTTTTTTTGCCCCTTTTTGGCACTTTATTCCTTAAAACTGTTGGTACCTAAACCCCCAAAATAATCCCAACCTTCCATTTGTTGTATTGGACCTTCTTGTTAAATGTCATAGCGATTCATTTACTTAAAATAAAGTTCGAAACTTGCTGCATTTATACAAAAACACATATATAGATGAAATGATATTTAATTAGCGAACCGATAAAGTCCCGCTCATTCATTTAGGAACTTAAAGTAAATATGATAACCATGGCATATCCTGACAATAAAAACATGATTACCAAAAGGACCACTTTCACCAAATAAAATATATATTTTCAAAATGACTGAAATATTCAAAGGAGCTCTTACAACCAGTATTTCCTCCTCCACAACTTCCTGTAAGAATGACACTTGCGCTATTAGAACGTGTTCCTCCGCAATCATAGTCATATACTATCAGCAATATACTGCAACTACCATGTCGTGTGTTCCTTGATTTAAGAGTAATCTTGACTGGTATAATAATAGATGAGTTGGCTGCGAGATCCCCGATTACATCGACAGTCTGAAATAATTTCGTATGTTCATTGTTATACCGTAGAGTATTGTAAAATTTAAAGATATTTAATATAATACCATAGTCATGATAGTGGGATACCATATAATATCCCACTATAATACCATAGTCATGATAGTGGGAACATAAAATTTATAAGCAAAAAGTAAACAATGTAATAAATGTAAAATTCTCCGAGCACCATATTAATGAAACATAGGATATAATTATTTGTACAATGTTGTCAGCAAATTTTCAAACAATGAAAGCGATCGAGTTGATTCTACTGGAGCGGCATTGCCACTAATGCTCGAGTTTCAAAAATAAGAGCCCTTGAGGAATGTTTTAGCAAATTGCTGGGTAAACCATTATAGTGTGCAAACTACAAAAAATTATTTTCCCATAGCGTATGTTCTGTATATATATATATATATATGTCAACACGATTTAATAACAACATTTTCGTATTATAACATCTTATATCAGTACCGTTGTGCAAATCTTTAGACTGATATATATATTTATCATATACTTAGCATTAATATGATAGCTTTCGCATATGTGTAATGGGCGGAAGTGCACAAGCCATATCTTCCCACCCGGTCTGATAACCCATATCAAGTGCCTCTCGTGCAAAAAACCCATATCAGTGCCTCTCGTGCAAGTTACTTCCGGTGTTTCCGGTATCGGTTGTTTACTTTTCCATTGTGACGTCAGATGTTTTTTAAGACGACGTCAAAATTTACGGGAACTTTTGTGGGGATAGTTTAATACTAGCTAACAAATGCCATTGACAATTATGAATCATTTTATAGTAAAACAAACATGGAGTAGTAATGATCGTAAAACTCTTCCAAATTTTCAATGTTTCAAAATTCTATAGGAAATGTTACCATAAATATATAAGGAGTTAATAATGCTGTTGTTGGACAACTATAGTATATTTGATTCATAATTTTAATTTTCTTTATAAAGTGTTTGACTGTTTTAGTTATTGCATTAGTTTATTTGCCTTACATAAAACTATTGTCGGAAGTATATGATAAAGCGATTAATACATGGCCTTTTCCATATCAGCCTGGGTATCATCCCTCGACCCATATCAGCACCTCGACTGCGTCTCGGGCTGATATGGGGGTCTCGGGATGATACCCAGGCTGATATGGAAAAGGCCATGTATTAATCTCTATATATATTTAAGGAAATCTGATATGATTGCCAATGTTTCAACTATCCATCTAAGTTCAATGGAAGTGAACGTAACAATATTTTGGGCAACCAAACGGCATTTAACCACGAAAACAACCACATAAGGACATAGTTGGTTATAACAAATATCGAAATAAAATATGAACCAATTCAATAAAGAAAACTACTACAGTCAAACTGCCTGACCAATATATTCATCTATGACATATTTTGGTATAAAGGTTTTAGTATATTCATGAAAACGAAATCCCTGTCTTGATAATGCATGTGTTATCAATAACATTCGCTGATAAAACTCTACAACGTAAGTACAGACACATAATGGAGTCAAAGGTACACCATCGTCAAAAAAGGAAACATTAACAATAAGAAACGAAAAATCTTCTATTTTTTCGTAAATTTTAGTAAATACTAGTAGTTTTAAATGTGTAATTAAAATTTCAAATCTATAACAGAATATTTATTGCTGTCAGTATAAAATGTATATACAAATGATTCCTTTGAGTAAATGTCAGCATTAAAACAATAATGGATCATGATTTATTAAAGAAAAGTTTAAGAATCTTCATGGTTAATGTCAGTGTATTTAAATTCCTTAGACAGATCTTTACCGAGTTTGGCCATACAATGATTCACAACAATACAAGAATCATACTATTTGAGTGGGACACATATTATGAATAATAGATTGATTATTTTTTTATTGAATGAGGTCATGAAAAAACAAGACATTATTGTAACAGAATGCCTAACAAAATTCCCAAAACATATAGTCATTCCTAAGGCGGCCGGACATTGGGCAAAGTCCATTCAAATTGGGTTGGTCAAGTAAAGGAGTATGTATTAGTGAACACCACTGGGGACGGACTATATACATCATTCAATTCGTCGTGACATGACGAACAAGAATATATGTGGTTTAAGGATGGGGACTTTACCATAAACATTACATTTAAACTATTTAAATGACAAGAAGTTGGGATAGCCCCTCGTGTTTTACCCTGTTAATCATTTAAATCATCTTAGAACGACAATCTAGAATATAAGTATTTTGGACGGAGGGGGTCTGCAACACTAACAATATATCAGAACTTTCTCAAATAGCAGGGATCACATGAATGGCCCTGGTATCATTTAAGTCGTCGTCACATGAAGAATAGAAAAATATATGGTTTACACAGCTACTTTTGCATAGGTACTATTTCTGTACTTAAAGTCTGTAGTACTTGAAATTTACTTGTAATATTTAGGACTATTTCTTTACTTTAAAATTATTGTAATATTTAGGTACTTGTATTTTCCAGTACTTGATTTGTACTCAAAATATTTGTACAAAAATGATACCAACAATGATCAAAGTATTCCATGTTTGAACATCATAACTTCATGAGATTTGAAAAAAAACAAACATTCAAAATGCTGCAAATGTAACGTTGCACCCAAAAATCTGTAGAACTTAAATTTCAAGTACAAATCAAGTACTGTAAAATACAGGTACTTAAATATTACAATTATTTGTAAGTAACACAATAGTACTGAATATTAAAAGTAAATTTCCAGTACTACAGATTTGTGGTACATAAATAGTACATAAATAGTACCTATGCAAAAGTAGCTGTGTAAGGTTTGGGAACTCTAATAAATACAAGATATATTAACATTGGTTTAGGGTGAAAATTCACCCTTACAAGATATTTGAACGTTCTCAAATAACGGGTTTCAGGATGACTAATCCTTTTTAGCTCACCTGGCCCGAAGGGCCAAGTGAGCTTTTCTCATCACTTTGCGTCCGTCGTCCGTCGTCGTCGTCCGTCGTTAGCTTTTACAAAAATCTTCTCCTCTGAAACTTCTGGGCCAAACTAAACCAAACTTGGCCACAATCATCATTGGGGTATTTAGTTTTAAAAAAATGGTGGCATGAGCCGGCCAACCAACCAAGATGGCCGCCATGGCTAAAAATAGAACATAGGGGTAAAATGTAGATTTTGGCTTATAACTCTGAAACCAAAGCATTTAGAGCCAAACTGACAGGGTGAAATTGTTTATCAGGTAAAGATCTATCTGCCCTGAAATTTTCAGACGAATCGGACAACTGGTTATTGGGTTACTACCCCTGAGTTGGCAATTTTAAGGAAATTATACCGATTTTTGGCTATTATCTTGAATATTATTATAGATAGAGATAAAAGAGGGACAAAAGATACCAAAGGGACAGTCAAACTCATAAATCTAAAACAAACCGACAACGCCATGGCTAAAAACAAAAAGACAAACAAACAACAGCACACACGACACAACATAGAAAAATAAAGAATAAACAACACGAACCCCACCAAAAAACTAGGGGTGATCTCAGGTGCTCCGGAAGGGTAAGCAGATCCTGCTCCACATGCGGCACCCGTCGTGTTGCTTATGTGATTACAAATCCGGTAAATAGTCTAATTCGGTAGGTCACATTCAGGAAAGGGAAGGGGATTGTAGTTACGACGTAAGGAACATATCCGATATCATTTGTGATGCGGTTATTCCATAACGGTCAACCAACTCGTGATGGCGTCCGTAAAATTTACGAAGGGATGATTTCAACTTCACCATTTGGAACTCTTGGTTTAATAGCTTCCTTGTGAGCAGCAACCCTCTATCAAGAAAATCATGATAGGAAATGCAAGCACGGGAATATCGTATCAATTGGGAGATATATCCCGTATGCTGGTGCTGCTGGAATGTTGCTACTTAGAAATGGAAAGTTCACAATTGGAAAGCTGAAATCATCTCTTTTGTCGTAAAGTTTTGTTTTCAACCGACCCTCATTGTCAATTTCTAGATGTAAGTCAAGATATGAGGCCGACTTAACTGTATCTGTAGTATCCTTTATCTCTATCTCGATTGGATAGATGCGTTCCACATAGTCACCAAATTTTGAATTATTTAGTGAAAGAACATCATCTATATAGCGAAAAGTAGAGTTAAGGGATAATGCTAGCTTCTTATATTTCTTCCTAAGAAGTTCCTGCATGAAGTCAGCCTCATAATAGTAAAGAAACAATACAGCAAGTAGAGGGGCACAGTTTGTTCCCATTGGAATGTCGACAGTCTGTTGAAAAACACGTCCTCCGAACGTAACAAATATGTTGTCAATCAAGAAATCCAGCATCTTGATAGTATCAGTTTCAGAGAATTTTTTGTTCGAATCAGAGTGATCCTTTACAAAGTAGGATTTATCCCTCCCTAAGACAAGATACTTGTATCTACGTTGGCCATTCTTTTTTACGAAGCAAAGCAATACCAACTCTTTCAATTTGTCTTTTAGTTTGGAATGTGGAATACTAGTGTACAGATAAACTGTAAACAGCAATAATGTTCAGCAAAGTAAGATCTACAAGTAAGGTAATATGACTAATATGATCAGTTGACCTCTTAAGGAGTTATAGCCCTTTATAGTCATTTTTTACCAATTTAAAATAGAAAATTGGAATCTTTTACAAAAATCTTCTTCTCTGAAACTACTGGGCCAAATATAACCAAACTTGGCCACAATCATCATGGGGGTATTTAGTTTAAAAAATGTATGGCGTGACCTGGCCAACCAACCAAGATGGCCGCCATGGCTAAAAATGGAACATAGGGGTAAAATGTAGATTTTGGCTTATAACTCTGAAACCAAAGCATTTAGAGCCAAACTGACAGGGGTGAAATTGTTTATCAGGTAAAGATCTATCTGCCCTGAAATTTTCAGACGAATCGGACAACTGGTTATTGGGTTACTACCCCTGAGTTGGCAATTTTAAGGAAATTATACCGATTTTTGGCTATTATCTTGAATATTATTATAGATAGAGATAAAAGAGGGACAACAGATACCAAAGGGACAGTCAAACTCATAAATCTAAAACAAACCGACAACGCCATGGCTAAAAACAAAAAGACAAACAAACAACAGCACACACGACACAACATAGAAAAATAAAGAATAAACAACACGAACCCCACCAAAAAACTAGGGGTGATCTCAGGTGCTCCGGAAGGGTAAGCAGATCCTGCTGCACATGCGGCACCCGTCGTGTTGCTTATGTGATTACAAATCCGGTAAATAGTCTAATTCGGTAGGTCACATTCAGGAAAGGGAAGGGGATTGTAGTTACGACGTAAGGAACATATCCGATATCATTTGTGATGCGGTTATTCCATAACGGTCAACCAACTCGTGATGGCGTCCGTAAAATTTACGAAGGGATGATTTCAACTTCACCATTTGGAACTCTTGGTTTAATAGCTTCCTTGTGAGCAGCAACCCTCTATCAAGAAAATCATGATAGGAAATGCAAGCACGGGAATATCGTATCAATTGGGAGATATATACCCCGTATGCTGGTGCTGCTGGAATGTTGCTACTTAGAAATGGAAAGTTCACAATTGGAAAGCTGAAATCATCTCTTTTGTCGTAAAGTTTTGTTTTCAACCGACCCTCATTGTCAATTTCTAGATGTAAGTCAAGATATGAGGCCGACTTAACTGTATCTGTAGTATCCTTTATCTCTATCTCGATTGGATAGATGCGTTCCACATAGTCACCAAATTTTGAATTATTTAGTGAAAGAACATCATCTATATAGCGAAAAGTAGAGTTAAGGGATAATGCTAGCTTCTTATATTTCTTCCTAAGAAGTTCCTGCATGAAGTCAGCCTCATAATAGTAAAGAAACAATACAGCAAGTAGAGGGGCACAGTTTGTTCCCATTGGAATGTCGACAGTCTGTTGAAAAACACGTCCTCCGAACGTAACAAATATGTTGTCAATCAAGAAATCCAGCATCTTGATAGTATCAGTTTCAGAGAATTTTTTGTTCGAATCAGAGTGATCCTTTACAAAGTAGGATTTATCCCTCCCTAAGACAAGATACTTGTATCTACGTTGGCCATTCTTTTTTACGAAGCAAAGCAATACCAACTCTTTCAATTTGTCTTTTAGTTTGGAATGTGGAATACTAGTGTACAGATAAACTGTAAACAGCAATAATGTTCAGCAAAGTAAGATCTACAAGTAAGGTAATATGACTAATATGATCAGTTGACCTCTTAAGGAGTTATAGCCCTTTATAGTCATTTTTTACCAATTTAAAATAGAAAATTGGAATCTTTTACAAAAATCTTCTTCTCTGAAACTACTGGGCCAAATATAACCAAACTTGGCCACAATCATCATGGGGGTATTTAGTTTAAAAAATGTATGGCGTGACCTGGCCAACCAACCAAGATGGCCGCCATGGCTAAAAATGGAACATAGGGGTAAAATGTAGATTTTGGCTTATAACTCTGAAACCAAAGCATTTAGAGCCAAACTGACAGGGGTGAAATTGTTTATCAGGTAAAGATCTATCTGCCCTGAAATTTTCAGACGAATCGGACAACTGGTTATTGGGTTACTACCCCTGAGTTGGCAATTTTAAGGAAATTATACCGATTTTTGGCTATTATCTTGAATATTATTATAGATAGAGATAAAAGAGGGACAACAGATACCAAAGGGACAGTCAAACTCATAAATCTAAAACAAACCGACAACGCCATGGCTAAAAACAAAAAGACAAACAAACAACAGCACACACGACACAACATAGAAAAATAAAGAATAAACAACACGAACCCCACCAAAAAACTAGGGGTGATCTCAGGTGCTCCGGAAGGGTAAGCAGATCCTGCTGCACATGCGGCACCCGTCGTGTTGCTTATGTGATTACAAATCCGGTAAATAGTCTAATTCGGTAGGTCACATTCAGGAAAGGGAAGGGGATTGTAGTTACGACGTAAGGAACATATCCGATATCATTTGTGATGCGGTTATTCCATAACGGTCAACCAACTCGTGATGGCGTCCGTAAAATTTACGAAGGGATGATTTCAACTTCACCATTTGGAACTCTTGGTTTAATAGCTTCCTTGTGAGCAGCAACCCTCTATCAAGAAAATCATGATAGGAAATGCAAGCACGGGAATATCGTATCAATTGGGAGATATATACCCCGTATGCTGGTGCTGCTGGAATGTTGCTACTTAGAAATGGAAAGTTCACAATTGGAAAGCTGAAATCATCTCTTTTGTCGTAAAGTTTTGTTTTCAACCGACCCTCATTGTCAATTTCTAGATGTAAGTCAAGATATGAGGCCGACTTAACTGTATCTGTAGTATCCTTTATCTCTATCTCGATTGGATAGATGCGTTCCACATAGTCACCAAATTTTGAATTATTTAGTGAAAGAACATCATCTATATAGCGAAAAGTAGAGTTAAGGGATAATGCTAGCTTCTTATATTTCTTCCTAAGAAGTTCCTGCATGAAGTCAGCCTCATAATAGTAAAGAAACAATACAGCAAGTAGAGGGGCACAGTTTGTTCCCATTGGAATGTCGACAGTCTGTTGAAAAACACGTCCTCCGAACGTAACAAATATGTTGTCAATCAAGAAATCCAGCATCTTGATAGTATCAGTTTCAGAGAATTTTTTGTTCGAATCAGAGTGATCCTTTACAAAGTAGGATTTATCCCTCCCTAAGACAAGATACTTGTATCTACGTTGGCCATTCTTTTTTACGAAGCAAAGCAATACCAACTCTTTCAATTTGTCTTTTAGTTTGGAATGTGGAATACTAGTGTACAGATAAACTGTAAACAGCAATAATGTTCAGCAAAGTAAGATCTACAAGTAAGGTAATATGACTAATATGATCAGTTGACCTCTTAAGGAGTTATAGCCCTTTATAGTCATTTTTTACCAATTTAAAATAGAAAATTGGAATCTTTTACAAAAATCTTCTTCTCTGAAACTACTGGGCCAAATATAACCAAACTTGGCCACAATCATCATGGGGGTATTTAGTTTAAAAAATGTATGGCGTGACCTGGCCAACCAACCAAGATGGCCGCCATGGCTAAAAATGGAACATAGGGGTAAAATGTAGATTTTGGCTTATAACTCTGAAACCAAAGCATTTAGAGCCAAACTGACAGGGGTGAAATTGTTTATCAGGTAAAGATCTATCTGCCCTGAAATTTTCAGACGAATCGGACAACTGGTTATTGGGTTACTACCCCTGAGTTGGCAATTTTAAGGAAATTATACCGATTTTTGGCTATTATCTTGAATATTATTATAGATAGAGATAAAAGAGGGACAACAGATACCAAAGGGACAGTCAAACTCATAAATCTAAAACAAACCGACAACGCCATGGCTAAAAACAAAAAGACAAACAAACAACAGCACACACGACACAACATAGAAAAATAAAGAATAAACAACACGAACCCCACCAAAAAACTAGGGGTGATCTCAGGTGCTCCGGAAGGGTAAGCAGATCCTGCTGCACATGCGGCACCCGTCGTGTTGCTTATGTGATTACAAATCCGGTAAATAGTCTAATTCGGTAGGTCACATTCAGGAAAGGGAAGGGGATTGTAGTTACGACGTAAGGAACATATCCGATATCATTTGTGATGCGGTTATTCCATAACGGTCAACCAACTCGTGATGGCGTCCGTAAAATTTACGAAGGGATGATTTCAACTTCACCATTTGGAACTCTTGGTTTAATAGCTTCCTTGTGAGCAGCAACCCTCTATCAAGAAAATCATGATAGGAAATGCAAGCACGGGAATATCGTATCAATTGGGAGATATATACCCCGTATGCTGGTGCTGCTGGAATGTTGCTACTTAGAAATGGAAAGTTCACAATTGGAAAGCTGAAATCATCTCTTTTGTCGTAAAGTTTTGTTTTCAACCGACCCTCATTGTCAATTTCTAGATGTAAGTCAAGATATGAGGCCGACTTAACTGTATCTGTAGTATCCTTTATCTCTATCTCGATTGGATAGATGCGTTCCACATAGTCACCAAATTTTGAATTATTTAGTGAAAGAACATCATCTATATAGCGAAAAGTAGAGTTAAGGGATAATGCTAGCTTCTTATATTTCTTCCTAAGAAGTTCCTGCATGAAGTCAGCCTCATAATAGTAAAGAAACAATACAGCAAGTAGAGGGGCACAGTTTGTTCCCATTGGAATGTCGACAGTCTGTTGAAAAACACGTCCTCCGAACGTAACAAATATGTTGTCAATCAAGAAATCCAGCATCTTGATAGTATCAGTTTCAGAGAATTTTTTGTTCGAATCAGAGTGATCCTTTACAAAGTAGGATTTATCCCTCCCTAAGACAAGATACTTGTATCTACGTTGGCCATTCTTTTTTACGAAGCAAAGCAATACCAACTCTTTCAATTTGTCTTTTAGTTTGGAATGTGGAATACTAGTGTACAGATAAACTGTAAACAGCAATAATGTTCAGCAAAGTAAGATCTACAAGTAAGGTAATATGACTAATATGATCAGTTGACCTCTTAAGGAGTTATAGCCCTTTATAGTCATTTTTTACCAATTTAAAATAGAAAATTGGAATCTTTTACAAAAATCTTCTTCTCTGAAACTACTGGGCCAAATATAACCAAACTTGGCCACAATCATCATGGGGGTATTTAGTTTAAAAAATGTATGGCGTGACCTGGCCAACCAACCAAGATGGCCGCCATGGCTAAAAATGGAACATAGGGGTAAAATGTAGATTTTGGCTTATAACTCTGAAACCAAAGCATTTAGAGCCAAACTGACAGGGGTGAAATTGTTTATCAGGTAAAGATCTATCTGCCCTGAAATTTTCAGACGAATCGGACAACTGGTTATTGGGTTACTACCCCTGAGTTGGCAATTTTAAGGAAATTATACCGATTTTTGGCTATTATCTTGAATATTATTATAGATAGAGATAAAAGAGGGACAACAGATACCAAAGGGACAGTCAAACTCATAAATCTAAAACAAACCGACAACGCCATGGCTAAAAACAAAAAGACAAACAAACAACAGCACACACGACACAACATAGAAAAATAAAGAATAAACAACACGAACCCCACCAAAAAACTAGGGGTGATCTCAGGTGCTCCGGAAGGGTAAGCAGATCCTGCTCCACATGCGGCACCCGTCGTGTTGCTTATGTGATTACAAATCCGGTAAATAGTCTAATTCGGTAGGTCACATTCAGGAAAGGGAAGGGGATTGTAGTTACGACGTAAGGAACATATCCGATATCATTTGTGATGCGGTTATTCCATAACGGTCAACCAACTCGTGATGGCGTCCGTAAAATTTACGAAGGGATGATTTCAACTTCACCATTTGGAACTCTTGGTTTAATAGCTTCCTTGTGAGCAGCAACCCTCTATCAAGAAAATCATGATAGGAAATGCAAGCACGGGAATATCGTATCAATTGGGAGATATATACCCCGTATGCTGGTGCTGCTGGAATGTTGCTACTTAGAAATGGAAAGTTCACAATTGGAAAGCTGGAATCATCTCTTTTGTCGTAAAGTTTTGTTTTCAACCGACCCTCATTGTCAATTTCTAGATGTAAGTCAAGATATGAGGCCGACTTAACTGTATCTGTAGTATCCTTTATCTCTATCTCGATTGGATAGATGCGTTCCACATAGTCACCAAATTTTGAATTATTTAGTGAAAGAACATCATCTATATAGCGAAAAGTAGAGTTAAGGGATAATGCTAGCTTCTTATATTTCTTCCTAAGAAGTTCCTGCATGAAGTCAGCCTCATAATAGTAAAGAAACAATACAGCAAGTAGAGGGGCACAGTTTGTTCCCATTGGAATGTCGACAGTCTGTTGAAAAACACGTCCTCCGAACGTAACAAATATGTTGTCAATCAAGAAATCCAGCATCTTGATAGTATCAGTTTCAGAGAATTTTTTGTTCGAATCAGAGTGATCCTTTACAAAGTAGGATTTATCCCTCCCTAAGACAAGATACTTGTATCTACGTTGGCCATTCTTTTTTACGAAGCAAAGCAATACCAACTCTTTCAATTTGTCTTTTAGTTTGGAATGTGGAATACTAGTGTACAGATAAACTGTAAACAGCAATAATGTTCAGCAAAGTAAGATCTACAAGTAAGGTAATATGACTAATATGATCAGTTGACCTCTTAAGGAGTTATAGCCCTTTATAGTCATTTTTTACCAATTTAAAATAGAAAATTGGAATCTTTTACAAAAATCTTCTTCTCTGAAACTACTGGGCCAAATATAACCAAACTTGGCCACAATCATCATGGGGGTATTTAGTTTAAAAAATGTATGGCGTGACCTGGCCAACCAACCAAGATGGCCGCCATGGCTAAAAATGGAACATAGGGGTAAAATGTAGATTTTGGCTTATAACTCTGAAACCAAAGCATTTAGAGCCAAACTGACAGGGGTGAAATTGTTTATCAGGTAAAGATCTATCTGCCCTGAAATTTTCAGACGAATCGGACAACTGGTTATTGGGTTACTACCCCTGAGTTGGCAATTTTAAGGAAATTATACCGATTTTTGGCTATTATCTTGAATATTATTATAGATAGAGATAAAAGAGGGACAACAGATACCAAAGGGACAGTCAAACTCATAAATCTAAAACAAACCGACAACGCCATGGCTAAAAACAAAAAGACAAACAAACAACAGCACACACGACACAACATAGAAAAATAAAGAATAAACAACACGAACCCCACCAAAAAACTAGGGGTGATCTCAGGTGCTCCGGAAGGGTAAGCAGATCCTGCTCCACATGCGGCACCCGTCGTGTTGCTTATGTGATTACAAATCCGGTAAATAGTCTAATTCGGTAGGTCACATTCAGGAAAGGGAAGGGGATTGTAGTTACGACGTAAGGAACATATCCGATATCATTTGTGATGCGGTTATTCCATAACGGTCAACCAACTCGTGATGGCGTCCGTAAAATTTACGAAGGGATGATTTCAACTTCACCATTTGGAACTCTTGGTTTAATAGCTTCCTTGTGAGCAGCAACCCTCTATCAAGAAAATCATGATAGGAAATGCAAGCACGGGAATATCGTATCAATTGGGAGATATATACCCCGTATGCTGGTGCTGCTGGAATGTTGCTACTTAGAAATGGAAAGTTCACAATTGGAAAGCTGAAATCATCTCTTTTGTCGTAAAGTTTTGTTTTCAACCGACCCTCATTGTCAATTTCTAGATGTAAGTCAAGATATGAGGCCGACTTAACTGTATCTGTAGTATCCTTTATCTCTATCTCGATTGGATAGATGCGTTCCACATAGTCACCAAATTTTGAATTATTTAGTGAAAGAACATCATCTATATAGCGAAAAGTAGAGTTAAGGGATAATGCTAGCTTCTTATATTTCTTCCTAAGAAGTTCCTGCATGAAGTCAGCCTCATAATAGTAAAGAAACAATACAGCAAGTAGAGGGGCACAGTTTGTTCCCATTGGAATGTCGACAGTCTGTTGAAAAACACGTCCTCCGAACGTAACAAATATGTTGTCAATCAAGAAATCCAGCATCTTGATAGTATCAGTTTCAGAGAATTTTTTGTTCGAATCAGAGTGATCCTTTACAAAGTAGGATTTATCCCTCCCTAAGACAAGATACTTGTATCTACGTTGGCCATTCTTTTTTACGAAGCAAAGCAATACCAACTCTTTCAATTTGTCTTTTAGTTTGGAATGTGGAATACTAGTGTACAGATAAACTGTAAACAGCAATAATGTTCAGCAAAGTAAGATCTACAAGTAAGGTAATATGACTAATATGATCAGTTGACCTCTTAAGGAGTTATAGCCCTTTATAGTCATTTTTTACCAATTTAAAATAGAAAATTGGAATCTTTTACAAAAATCTTCTTCTCTGAAACTACTGGGCCAAATATAACCAAACTTGGCCACAATCATCATGGGGGTATTTAGTTTAAAAAATGTATGGCGTGACCTGGCCAACCAACCAAGATGGCCGCCATGGCTAAAAATGGAACATAGGGGTAAAATGTAGATTTTGGCTTATAACTCTGAAACCAAAGCATTTACAGCAAATCTGACATGGGGTGAAATTGTTTATCAGGTCAAAAAAATCTATCTGCCCTGAAATTTTCAGATGAATTGGACAACTGGTAGTTGGGTTGCTGCCCCTAATTTGTAATTATTACAGAAATTTTGTCGTTTTTTTGGTTATTATCTTGAATACTATTATAGATAGAGATTAACTGTGAACAGCAATAATGTTTAGCAAAGTAAGATCTACAAATAAGGTAATATGACTAAAATGGTCAGTTGACCCGTTAAGGAGTTATTATCTTTTATAGTCATTTTTTACCAACTTAAAAAAAAAGGAATCTTTTACAAAAATCTTCTCTGAAACTACTGGGCCAAATTTATCCAAACTTGGCCACAATCATCATTGGGGTATCTAGTTTAAAAAAATGATTCCGGTAATCTGGTTAACCAACCAAGATGGCCGCCATCGCTAAAAATAAAACATAGGGGTAAAATGTAGATTTTGACTTATAACTCTGAAACCAAAGCATTTAGAACAAATCTGATATGGGGTAAAATTGTTTATCAGGTCAAAATCTATCTGCCTTGAAATTTTCAGATGAATTGGACAACTGGTTGTTGGGTTGCTGACACCCAAACCCCCACCCTCACCCCCCCCCCCCCCCCCCCAATTGGTAATTTTTAAAGAAATTTTCCCGTTTTTGGTTATTATCTTGAATACTATTATAGATAGAGATAAACTGTAAACAGCAACAATGTTCAGCAAAGTAAGATCTACAAATAAGTCAACATGACCAAAATGATCAGTTGACCCCTTAAGGAGTTATTTTCCTCTGTAACTAAAGGGCCAAGTTTATTATAGATAGAGAAAGTTGTAAGTAGCAAGAATGTTCAGTAAAGTAAGATCTACAAACATATCACCATCATCAAAACACAGTTTTGTCATGGATCCATATATCTGTGTCCTTTGTTTAAAACATGTATGCACATAGACCAAGGTGAGCGACACAGGCTCTTAAGAACCTCTAGTTTATTATTTGTTTCTATATAAGAAAAACTAAATAACTAGAAACTCGAGCTGCTGACGAATAAATCCAGACTGAAATTTATTTGTTCCGAAAGGCTTATTTTTTTCATTTGACACAGTCGGTATGGTCGGCATCCGCTCATGGCAAGATGTGTGTATTATATTTATCATATTTACCGATTGAAATTTCAATGTAGGATGTCCTGTAGGTAGGGAAAACCGAAGGTTATCAGCTCGGATGAGGCCATGATTAGTTATAGTAAAGTCCACACTTTCTCGTTCTTCTGTCTCAAAAGTCACTGTGTCTAACTTGTTTGGTTCTATTGTAACCACAGGCATTGGGACCTTTAAATCAAACAAGCAACATATAAATATTTGTAATGTTAAGAAATGTAAAAATGATAGCTTTTTAAAGACCATTGAATTGGTTTATTTGTGCCTATTCTTTGATACTTCTAAAATGAAGAGCTGGTTGTGCTTTGTTAACATCAACGTGACATTGTCCCTGATGTATTAATAGCTATATACAACAGGTTTATACATATATATATATATATATATATATATATATATATATATATATATATATATATATATATATATATATATATATATATATATATATATATATATATATATATATATATATATATATATATATATATATATATATATATATATATATATATATATATATATATATCCCAAGTCAAGAGCCTGTAATTCAGTGGTTGTCGTTTGTTTATACGTTACATATTTGTTTTTCGTTCATTTTTTTACATAAATAAGGCCGTTAGTTTTCTCGTTTGAATTGCTTTACATTGTCTTATCGAGGCCTAGTATATCTGACTATGCGGTATGGGCTTTGCTCATTGTTGAAGGCCGTACGGTGACCTATAGTTGTTAATGTCTGTGTCATTTTGGTTTTTTGTGGATAGTTGTCTCATTGGCAATCATACCACATCTTCTTTTTTATATATACATCTATTGATGATATAGTTTGTCCCCTTCTTCTAATCCCGCATATATTGTTACCGATGCATTAATACAATGTAGAATTTAGTACTGCAATTCATATTCTATTGCATATAAAAAAACAAATCAATAGTCAATGCTCGTTTACAATTCATAACAAATATTTCATATTATGAAGAATTTACAAACCAAATCCTTTCCATTTTAATTTATACCTTACCTTATTAATTTTTTATGTAGTTTTATTACTTTTGAAATATTATTGAATCAGTATAAAAAAAAAAATTGTGTCTTAACTTAATTTAACTGCTAAGAAAAGTATGAATTAAATAAGAAAATGAACACGTTGAGGATGAAAATCCATTAAACACAAAGATAAAATCTCAAAAAAATAAACAATGCCGTTATGCATGTAACAGAATGCTGTTATGGCATCTTGGCAGCCAGTTTCTATAAGTATTTACTCCGTAATAAAAGAATTCATTTTGTATAAAAACAAACATTAAAACATATCCGATATAAGTGTATTCATTTTTTAAATAGTTAAAACGATGTTTTGACATTTTCAAATGTATACGATTAAGAATCGATACTTTGAGTGCTACCTACAAAACCATTATTAAGACATTAAAACAGTTGCTTAGTACCGAAATTTAAGAAAATCATGCAAAGTTTGATACAAGCAAGGGATTTGCCATAGAAGTTCGTTAGGAAGTTCTTTATCATATTAGAGGGGTAGCCAACATGTTTTCCATTTTTTTCACGGCGGCCATCTTGAATTCAAAATTGACATCATTTTGCTCAATCGTGGAGATTGAAAAACTGTCCTAATCATTTTCAACGCTATATATGTCATGAAAACTATTTGAAATACAATAAAATGATATGAAAATATGTCAAACAGACAACAATTGTAAAAAAAAAAACACCACTTCCGGTTTGGGTCGAAAAAGGTCGTACACTCGAGTGAAATAATAGTCGTATAAATATACGATAAAAATGTCCGTTTAATATATCGGTAATTATGTTACCCAATCACCAGGACTATGTAGATGTTGATCACGTATGACTTCCTGTCCCTATACATGGCCACCTTGGTTTGTAGCTCGTTTGGTATGCTCAAGCAGTGCAGTTCTAGTGGATGGAATGGTGTCATACTGTCTTTGTTTGCGTGCAAGTCTGGATTCGTTGATTTCAAATGTTGTTGTAGTTCTGTCGTACATAACCACAACAAATGCCTATGTCAACTCCATATCAGCGTCACTGACCAATACAGGTTTCTTACTTAATCGTTCATAAACTCTGTTCGAGCGTCACTGATGAGTCTTTTGTAGACGAAACGCACGTCTGGCGTATATATAAAATTAAGTCATGGTATCTTTGATGAGTTTATTTATATCATTAAATATTTCCCACGTCTGCCATGCCGATTTCATCCCCTTTCCACGAAAAGCGGAGACCGTGTCACATCCAGTAAAAGCATGAAAAAATGGCAAAGCTTCTGATTTAGGACCAAGAGCATGATTAATTTCGTGAATCGGCAGCCATCTCAGGTCTTTTCCCTTTCCAAAGGCAACCCATAGTTTTTCTACTTGAAGTGTTTTGAAAAGAGACACCGCCAAAACCACTACATCAGTGTCTGAGTGAAGACTTACACCCTTTTTCAGCTGCACTTTTGATATGAACAAATATCATTCTGTCTGCTTCTTCGTGATTACACGGACTGAGATCATCATGGTCATCATCAGAATTTGTCATAACAATTTCGCCTTTTGTTACAAAATAATTTTGTCAGATTGAATCGAGCAAAATTTGTCGGCAAGGAAATAAAACAATTCCGTTTTGATTTCGTCCACTCGAAGGAAGCTTGACCAAGCTTTCGGAGTCTTACTGGTGCCGACAACTGTCCTCCTGGATCCAGTACCCCTCGCTTTACGTGTTTGTGCTTTTAGACTGTTTTCTATGTAAATATCATAGATAACACCTACTCTGGTATGTTTTGAAGTAGGGTGGATAATGTACGGCAAAATCACATCTGTTGCGTATTCATCAAAAGTGTATGTTCCACGCGGTGGTCTTGAATTAACCATAGCCGCACCATCAACAACTACCATGTCTGTCTGAGGTTCTTCTCTTGGTAAATCTCCCTTAGCTACTAGGATTTCCATTGGCTGTGATTTGACCCCAATATTGATTTTTCCACATTGAGATAAAGATGGAGGAAATTTCTGATTTTCGTGGCTGAAAAACTCTTCCAAGTCGCATTGTCTGCTTTGAGAGGATATGAAAAGGCTTGAAAACAAACTGCAATCTTCTCGGGCGAGGTCAAGCTTGCTTTTTGTTTCACATGAACTTTTCTTTGGTTGGCGACTTAACAACAGAAACTTATTTTTCTTGATAGGCTCATAGATGCTTGCCGTGTTCTGTATTCTGTTTCTGAAGTCAGCATACTGATTGCATCCAATTTGTTTAGTTTGTGACAGTTTCCCTGTGCCTGCTTGTACAATATCGTTACTGTCTGATCTCTGTAAATATCTTCAGAATCCTCAAGAAATGGATTTCCATAATCATTCATGACAGTCTTAAGACTTCTAAATTTGTCAATGAAATCTTTTTGCATAGACATAGAATTGCTATGATTTATATCATCTGTGTTATATCTTCTAGACGAATATTCCTCGAATTGGCTTATAAGTCTACTGATTTCTGGCCTGGCTACCATCGTCGCAAAGCGGCGGGAACCTCAACGTATTTAACCACTCATACTCATTTTGCAAACTCATGAATAGATAACCGTGGTTAAGTATATTAGTAATATCATCAGGCAGAATGAGAGGTTCTGGTTTTGTTTTAAGATATGCAGGTTTCATATTCATATAAGCAGCAGGTAGTTCAGGTACCTTTTTAGATATTTGTAGATGTATAGGTAATATTAACTCATCCCTTTGAACGCCGATATTATCTTTCATTTGATGTTGAAAAATAGAGATTCCGGTCCCATGAAAAGATGATTTTGATGTTGTTGAGCTTGGGTTGTGATCTATGTTGTCGACTGCAGCTGTGGTAAACACTTTGCCCTTTTTATAAAACGAGCATACCACACCTTCATTTAAATTACTTTCAACAACAGCTTCACCAAGTTCAGTTGATATTTCCAGTACCCGATCGTAAGAGATACATAACCCATGTTGAAATAATGCATCTATTAGCTGTCTTTTCCTGGTTTTCGCAAAGAGTAACAGTCCAAGATACACACAAAATGGTGTCTCATGATCAGCTGAATGTATTTGTTCTACAGTCACCTTTTGCCTGTTTGGGTGATAATTAAACATTAAAGGTTGGGTCAGAGCTAAGTCAGACTTTGTAGAAACGTTGTCTAACTGGGATTCTATATCAGGTCCATGTTTTATCATTTTCACCATATGTAACAATGGAGGGGGTATGCTATCATCGATATCTTCAGAGACCAAGGATCCAGAAAATGTTGTTTTCGTTGAAGCTAATTGGCAGCGAATCATTTCGGTCATTATAAGCAAACGCTATAGCTGATCCTATATCTTTTTCAAACATCAAAAGTATATCTCTGCCCTTTGTGTGTGCTTCTAATTCTGGCATCTTTTGCAATAGCTTGTCTTTGAGTCGAGTAGAATGTACCTGTGCAGAAGAAGAACCAAGCTGTACCAATCTTTCCTCGTACAGGTTTGCCAGGTCTGCTAATCGAAACACAACCGACTCTTCAGAGTTTCTTTGAGTTTCAAAAATGTATGTGACGAGCTCAGCTAATGCAGTTTCTTTCATTATAGTTTCCTCCTGTGTGCAACTGCTTTCGATCTCTGTTTGTCTCTTCGTTGATCTCTCTCAGTAATATACAGCTGCGAAACAAGACGGGTGATCTCTTGTGCTATAACATCACCACGACTCAGCTTTGCCAACAGTTGTTTATCCTGAAGAGCTGTTGCACAATCCACTAGTCGTTGGTTTAGTTCCATTGTCATTGCCTCTCTTAAGAGAGATAAAGGTGACTCTTTATCACAAATGAAACATATATGCACATTTCAACTGGATTTTGTTGTTGATCTTTAGAACGAGGAGTACAACTAAAAGGTTAAGGAGACGTACAATCACTAGGACTTCCAGATGGTATCGGTGACATATTGCGTTTCTGGGCTCTTTCAAGTTTAGTATCATTGAAGCTAATTTTTATCCTACACAAATTATGGTACTTGACATTTTCTTTTTTCATTGTGCTTTCAATACCCTCTCCGTGGTTTAATCGCCGAATATCAAGAGGGATAGGGAGGGTATTTTATTCATGGACAAGAGGGATATTTTTGCCTAACATTGTATATCCTTCGTCTGACGATTTCAGTAGGTCTGTTGTGACCTTCTGCCACAAACAACATTTTGTCCAATCAGTTTCCCAACTATCTGCTGAAGAAGCTGATAATGCGAATTATTTTCGCCATTTCAAAACCTAAGTTACTATTATATAAACAAAAGTAATCAACAATGAACTTATAGAACAATAACGCAAATATTATCTGAGCAATAAATAAACAGCAAACAAGAACCGAGTGAAACTAATCAACTAGTAGAGAAGTGCACGTAGAGTGTGTGTCTGTAACATGAATAAATTTACGCAACATAGAGAAACATCACAGGAAAAATTCTAGAAATTGTATAAAAATCAAGATTAATTTCTAATTATGTTATTAGATGTATTTACAAGTTAGTAATAGGGATAGAATTCCTTCAAATCAATATCCGATCAGAATTGCATATAAAACTTCGTAACTAAAAATATGAACAGTGAATAGACAAGTACCGAGCCACGTCTTATAACAATGAGAACACACACTCTCAAAAAGGTTAACTAGAATAAAATTACGCCCTCTATTGGCCTATAACCTATAGAACCTAATTTAGCAATCGAAGATTAGTAGTAGATTTGTGTAATATAACGACTGACATTATTCGGGTTATAAAACAGTCATATTCGGGATATTAATTAAACCAGGCGTGGGTTATCGACCGAGATTTGACCGAAAGTGATACTTTATCTTATGTAACAATGATTTACTCCATTTTGTAACATTTTGGATAACAATACAAGTTAAATGGGCCATACATATGATGTTTTTTTCCTGTGAAGACGTCATTTCGAAAATCAAAGATGGCCGCCATGATCGGATGATTTTTTTTCGTGGCTACCCCCCTAATATGATTACATAGGCCTAAAGGCATGTTCTTACAAAGTTTCATGCTTGTATCACCATTTGCATGATTTATGTGGTAAGCTGCTTAACTATAACCGATTCGGACTCACCTTTTATTTAAGTTTATCTATCTTGTCATGTAGAACATATTCCATTTCATTTTATTTTCTTGATATACTACGGTGTTTGGGTATTTTGAAAGATAATATTGAGATATAAGGTCAACTGTCTTATGTGACGAATGAACATAACATCCTCAGTACATGCAGTAGGTAATATAGTTTCATTATTATTTTAAGATGCCATTTTTCCTTTACTTGGATGTTCTTGAGTTATAAAAGTTTAACGACGAACACAAACTTTACCCAATAGGATTCCTTTTAAAAAATCCCATCTTCCTACTACTCTATGCATACACATCATTTTAACATCATTGCGCAACAGACATGATAGTCACACACTCTGTAGAAAAACATGGGTTAAGTGTATTCGAATATTAGAAAAGATTTATATGTATCAACTGATTATAAATTTATATTGCAAATTTAATTATTCGGCTACAGATTGTTTTTAAATTGACCGAGGTCACCAGGTTACTTTTCATCAATTTTGATAGTCGGTTTTGAACATTTCTAAATGTCACAGGTAAATTTAGACGAGATGGTATGTCATTTGGTCTCCATCCTAACTCTACAAGGTGACAAGCTTGATTTGACTATAAGAAGACACACTTATACATGTTGTTTAGTCGATATTATGTTTTTATTTAATTTATTGTGTGCTTTTAAAGGAATAAAGATTAAAATCAGATTTGTATTATATAAACTTACAAATGTTTCAAAGGTGGAATCCAGTGTAATTTTATATTTGTCCTCTACAGTAGTAGGTGTAACTGTCCACGTATATGTGACAGCTGTTCTTTGTAGGAATATATCTCGAACTGTTGTATAGGATGTAGCAATGATTATAGCAGAGTAGGTAGAATGACCTTCAGCTTTGGCGTAAACAGTGTACTTGTCCTCGTATATGTTTTCAAATAATACAGCCCCTATGAATAAAAAGAAAATCACATATCTTCAAAACAGACAACTCTTTAAATACTTATAATAGTTCGCTCCAAAAAATCAGCTTGTTGAATTTAAATGCAGAATTGTTTATCGTACTAGGAAAACAACACTTGGACATTATCATGATTATCACTTTTTAATGTTTTGTTCTGTCGTTTCTTAATACGAAAAGTATCTAAATATTCCAATTAAAATAGTTACCAATGTAAGAATTTATTCCGAATCGAACAAAGTTCAATGCAAGAGAACAGCATGGTTAGTTACAAAAAACAAAAACAAATAAAAAATCATTTTAAAACAATATTTTGCCTATTTCCAGTTTATGGAAAGTTCCAGTCTGTTATGTGAAGTTCAAAATTGTACAACATTTATCTAATAGGCAAATTAGCTCAACAGAGTTTACAAAATACCTTTTATTTCATCGTTGTTAATATAATAGAATTTGACGCGACTGTCATACCAGTGAGAGGTGTATGTCAATAACCGGGTCAATAATCGAAAACTTTTTTATACACAGGCCTAGTCTAATAACAAAACTGATTAAAGTCAGACATGTGCAAAACATCTTTTCAAATTGTATTTATAATCTTGATCTTTACTGGACTATAGTTCATACCACTTAAAAATGTTACACTTTAACAGAATAATCTCATCATCATGATCATAGATACAAGAATTAAAAATTTTGTAAGCCAGACCGCGTTTTGTCTACATGAAACTCATCAGTGACCCTCGAAGCAAAACAGTTAATCAGGACTCGAAAATCGGAACAGTTTTGTAAAATTATTTAATTCAAAGGTTATTTATTCCTCGGAAAGAAAGTCTTTTGTTCTTTAAAAAAATAAACGATAACAAAACTTTACTACTGACATTTTGATCAAAGTAATGATAATTCATCGTGCTGACTAACCAGCTGGTGATACTTTAAAAGAAAAAGACTATTATTACTCCATAAAATTAGGAGACAGTTTAAATCAGAGATGGATGTGTAAACATTCCTAAGGCCCCTCTTTTTGTGAAACTCAGAAGTTGTGCGTAAACCAAAACTCTCTTGTAGTGATATCCGAAATGTTTCTCATTTTAATAAAATACTGAGAGCTTAACCTTTTGTATATATGTGGAAAGTAGAAGATTATAGAATAAACTAGTAAAAACAATGGATCTAGTAAATTGACTTTAAATTATTAAATTTTCAAAACTTATAGTGTTAAAAGGGAGACGGATGCGCAGAAATTTTTGGAGTATTCAAATTTACGGGGAAAAAATATTTTACTTCGTACGCCTACAGTTTATCCACAATTGATCAAATGTCTTAGCTTAACGATATGCACTAAGCTATAGAAGAAACGTTATTTAATATTGAAAGATGTGGTATGTTGCCAATAAGATTACTCTCCATCCAAGTAACAATTTATAAAAGTAAACGAACGCTACCGCCTAAACGAAATCAATTAAGAAACTTTACCCAAGAAATGAATTTAGACATCAAATGATGATGACAATTAAAAGAAATTGTAAACATTGATCGTCTGTTGAATTCCTCGGTGACAAAAAAAATCCTGCATGATAAGTTATATACATATACTAGTCAACAAAAGAAACGATACACGACTTTGAAATAAAATTTATCAAAAAGTATTAAATATAAAACAAAATGAGATACACAATTTGAAAAAGCTTTCAATTGCAATGTATGCACATGTGTTAATGAAAATCAAAACTTGTCGGAAAGTATCTAAATTCCGTGTAAACGATTATAGGCTGCAAATTAGTTTTGCGGAAAGTTGAAGAAAAATCGACACGTAATTTTCTAAGTACTAAATGAGATTTGAAATTTGTTTAAAACTATTCAATATGCTTATCAAGTTGTATTGCATGTTGTAACTAATGGGTTAAAATATTGTTTTTTCAATTTTTTGGGGAAAAAAGTTTTTTTTTAAATCTCAAAAAATGCACAAAAAAAAATCATTTTTGTCTCAAATCAATGCTTTAGATATGAAAACAACACACAGTAAATTTTGAACCTTTCGGATTAGTTTTAAAATTGTGACCGCTTTTTGAATATCTCTTTACACATACTGTCTATGGTAAATCAGTTGATAATGTATACATTTTAACGATTTCTCGTGGGGCCCAACTTTGCTTAACAAATAAACGAAGAAACTGTTTGATTTTTAAAAACAATTTGATGGCAAACATTGTCTTTACCTTTAAATGAGGGGTTGGCATCATTAGTTGGAACTTCTGTTTTTCAAATTGTCGTTTTATGTAAATTTTGTAAATAAAAAAAAAAATCGCCAAAAAAAGTCACGAAAGCAAAAACATATTTTTTTTAAACGGATTTATATTTCCATAATGATTAAGTATTACTACTTTCAATAATGGTCCTATAAACGGAAAACTTTATCTTTAATTTGAAAAAAAGTCTTGTATCGTTTCTTTTGTTGACTAGTATATATAGTACTTGTATTTTTGTAAATATATTTTGAATGCTACGATGCAAATCATTTCTTTCCATTCATTTCTTTCCATTTCCATTTGTAAGTATTCAACTTAAATAAAGCATATCACTTTACACAAGCTAGGTTGATAGCATATCCTCTAATTAATAGGGTAGCGCCGAAGATTTAATTTGTATACATTATTAATTGTTTAACTTTTATAACCTGTCTGTGCGTGTGTGCACCAGATTAACGTGACCTTACAAACCAAAAAAGGTCTTACGTTTAGCCATACATGGTAAATGAACCTAAGCTTTGCATGTGGAGAAATATTTTTTTAATTTGAAAATTGATTCCTACATGTTATCGACAAACTTCAATAAAAAGATATTCGTATTTTTATGCCAATCCCATAATCAAAGTACTGTCTATCTACTGTGCTGCTGATTACCTCAAGTTATGTTAGTCCAACACCAAAGGTATAGAACCAACTGTAGTTATGAATCAAAGGAAACAATTTGCCTTAGAATTCACCTATCCACAATTAATGTCTCGTCATTGACGCTGGCGCCCATAATATTTAAAAATCCAAATAATATTATGCAACCGTTGAAGAGCTGATCAAACAAAACCACAAATATAGCAAAATCCGGACAAGAAATTAAACCTTTAATTAAATGTGATTTCAAATATTTAAAACAATTTGAAATATTCTAAAAAAATCAGTATAAAGTTGCAAATAGAAATGGGGAACATATCAAAGAGACAACAACCAGAACAAAGAGCAGACAACACCCGACGGCCACCAATTGGTCTTCAATGCAGCGAATCGAGGTGATCCTCACCTGGTTCCTAGATAAAATTGTGTACTAGTTTTGTGAAAATGGACGTCACACTTAATGAACTACAATTAAGAAAACGTACAAACCTTACAAAATCTAGAGGCTCCTGATTTGGAACAGACGCAAACATGCTTCAGGGTTACCTATGTTTTGTGAGATTTCAACCCTTTCCCTATTCCTCTAGCCAATGTAAAATAACGAAATGCATAGCAATCACACAGCAAAACTCAATTTTATAGAAAAATGAGAGTCCGATATTAGAATAGGTAACAAAAGAAAATGACAATGACACATAAATGTGTTTATTTCTGTTGCAAAGAGCCTATAAGTGAATCAATATTAATACCAAAATAGCAATCCTCAATAACTTGACAACAGTATCGTAACTATATCCTTCCGAATAAGTCTGTTTAAAAGTTTGGTTAGCTTTTTAGGTGAATGCCGACATGCTTGTGCCTTTTAAAGAATATTACCTAATTTTAATATTGAATGTATAATACCTAAACGTATAAGATGTTTGCATGTCGATTTTTATATTTACAAATGATGTCCCTTGTACCGATGATAAAATTTAGTAAATGTTTTGACTAGTTTGTGATAACGAAAACCTTTGTGTAATTATTTTTCAGTATAACAGAGTTTTATTATGTTGAAATATAATATGCAAGTATAAGTGATATATAGAAATATCTGAGAACGTCTATCGTGTGTTTTAAGCTGACTTGCTAATTTGCCCGAGGAAATAGTATGATAAACTAGTATTACGGATTCGGTCTGCTGCTACAGTTCGTGTTGTTTATTCCTTAGTTTTCTATGTTGTGTCATGTGTTCTATTGTTTTTCTGTTTGTCTTTTTCATTTTTAGCCATGGCGTTGTCAGTTTGTTTTAGATTTATGAGTTTGACTGTCCCTTTGGTATCTTTCGTCCCTCTTTTCTTTCCTTTGTCACCAATGCGTCAGTAAACATGGTAAAAAAACTAATCAAAGATACCAGGATTGACATTTGTATTTGCGCTAGACATGCGTTTTGTCTTGAGAGACTCATCAATGAAACAAAGTATACAAAATGCAACTATAGCCGAGTAAAGTTAAATACCTGTATCATTGTAAGTTAATCTTGTTTCTGAGTACCCTCGTCTTGGATTTACCAATTTAACTTCTGCACCTATAACTAATGGTGATCCCGTCGCAAAATAAGTATACTCGTCTTTGATTTCAAAAGTTAAATTGAGTCGTCGCTCTGAAGTAATTGTAATAGCGTATGGTAAAATAAACGTCGTCAGATTAGTATTTACAGCTATAGTTCCCCGTAGTTCCCCTAAAGGAGTATTCGATTCAACAGTGACGGCGAGAGACATGATTGCTTCACTTAGAGCTGGAATAGTCAAACTATCTCTCAATTGTTCGTTGGCATAATTCAAAATTTCTCCTTTTCTTGATAATGACAACAAACTTATTTTTGATTCATTTGGTATATGAATATTCACATCTCTTGCTTGAATATCACCGATATTTTTTATGGTTATATCTAAAATGTTTTGGGTACCACGGATGATGTTGTCCTTAACAGCATTTGGTTCGAAAACAAGTATCGGCTTTTTGATCGATAAATCAACATTAATTTGAAGCCTTTCGTATGTTCTATCCGTTGTTGAAAACACAATATAAAATGTTTTCAACATTGGTTTTACATCTTTCATTTGGAAACCAAAACTAACCATTTCGTCCGAATTGAGATCCGTCATGAAGAAAGCTTCTTCCGTTTTATCTTCAGATTTAAAAACATGAACGTTTTCAATACCATAAACCTGTAATGATAATAGGATGTTCAAAAACTAAAGCCTCCTAAGAGCTTGAGTAGTTCATCTTGAAATATATTGCAATTAGCTGAACTAGTGTGATGTGCATCTTTTGCAACATTAAACAACAGTGCAAGAAGATCGACAGCTACGTGTTGCCTTGCCGCAGTATGAATTTCACAATATATTATCAATGAGAGGTTAAAATAAAACTTGTAACACAACACTTGTATCATTTTAATTGAAGCAACTTGTTAGCATATAGATTTAAAACTTTTATTACCTTTGATGATATGTTAATGATAGGATAACCTCCAATATTTTTTAGAGTTGATACGTTTGTAAAAACAGCTTGGCTTCCGTCTATGTAACTTTTCAAACTGACAAAATTCGGCTCGCATCGCATGCCTAGTATTACCCATGTTAATGTGTTTCCTGAACTTTGCTCAAAACCTGGATGATATGCTTCCTTTATAAAGAGAGTAAGATTTTTTTTATCAAATATACCAAATTGTAGAATATAAGCAGTATGAAGGTTTATAGAATAATAATACGATAAGACCATAATGAGAGTAGTTAGATAAACACTGGCAAGCTATCGATTGGTCAATATTTTATTAACATCCAGTGACAAATGTGTCTACATATTCTACATGTTCGGGACAAGAAAAAAATATATTTTATTGAAGATTCGCTAAGGTTCGGTCGAGAACAATTTTATCTATGATTTACATATAAAAAAACGAAAACAATTAGTTATAAATGACATGCGTTTGAAGCGTTTTTCCTGGAAGAACATTCATCAGGAATGCTAAAAGTCAAATATTAATATTTTCCAACTACAAATGAACTACAAGAATGTTGACTTTTTCAGCCCTACCATATTAAAACAACGATTATAAAAAAAACGTTGAAATAACATTAAATTCATCAAGGCGTACCACTCTAAATGTTCCTGCATCATCTGGTCTTGGATAATACGTTGTCCTGAATGATGTTGAGTTATTTTTATCATTTGTTGTTGTTAAGACCCGTGTTGTACCTGTTAACGTACTATTGATTCTAAAATAAAATCAATTAAAGATATACCATATGCAAAATTGAGTATTTCAGATTTTACTATCGTTGTAAATACACAAGCTTATAAAACTATGTTTTGTAGTCATTTTGATCATCAGTTGTGCTCGAACAAAATAGTTGAAAGTTCAAATCTAATTCAAACTTGAAGACCATTAAAACTTAAAAGTTCAAAAATATTTCCCCTCAAATCTATACATGAACATAGAATAGGTTGTAAACAATTCAACATTTCCAATCAGTATATACCAGGCTGACAATTTTTCCAGGCATACATGTCGTCTGCAAATAAAGGCAACAGTGTATACCGCTGTTCAAAACTCGTAAATCTATGGACAAAAAACAAAATTGGGGTAACAAACTAAAACTGAGGGAAACACATTAAATATAAGAGGAGAACAACGACACAATACCCACTTGAACAGTGAAGTTGGTAGGATGTTCTGAAAATTTATTTTATGTTCTAGTGTTTGAGTTTAAAGACTTTTCAATACAATTGTATGGCAACATGAATTTAACTGGTTTGGGGTTTCCCCCTTCTCAACTATTTTAGTGCTGATATGATTACCAGGAAACTTCATTAAATAAAATCCGTGTTAATGAACTAAGAAATAATATAAGTGTAAGCATCTTTTAGCCAAATTAGACATTGTTAGATGATTTGGAAATATTTTTCGTCAAATTAGGTCAATAAGCTTCTATTGTATCCATTAACCAATGATTTCCAACGTAACAATATCCTTTATTGCATATTTGCTGTAACAATTTACTAAGTTTACAACTTTAACTTAGTGTCCCTCACTTTAGCCTACCACTATTTGGTAAGGTATTATTTCTTCATAATATTAGTATGCATAACATAATTTATTTTACAAAATATATTTGATAAATTATTGAGAATTCTCATAGATATTTTGTTTCTTTTCCTGGTTTTTTTTCATAGTACTTATTTTTTCGGAATCATCTCCGTTATCGGTATGATCCGTGTTTCCAATAATATTGGACACAGTTTTGTTTTTCACATGTGCGTTATCGGGTATAGTTTTGATGTGTTTCGCCTTAATGTAATTGTTATCCACTGGATTTCACGTATGTGACTATATATGTTGAGTATTTAAATTTTGTTTAGTTATCTACTGATCTTTTTTGTTTCTCAATGTATATATATGTAATGCACAAGTAATAAAAGTTTAACATTTTAAGTTAGCACACTCATCCGAGATGATACATTATTTTTGCACAATAATTAATAAACGTACGGATACATTTCTACCGTAACAATTCTTTTTATCTTTTATACATACACATTTTAAAATCTAAAAATACAGTATAATTCACAACCATGGCTGAACATGCTTACAAACATTGGACATGCATGGTTGAATTGAATCATAAATATATCCATATTTGCCTTGTGTACAAGAAACAATTTTGTACACAATGTTTTGTGCTTCATACAAAGATTAGTCCTGATTCAATTGAATCTTTGCAATGTATCTATTTGTTTTAAGAATTATCTTATTATTTGTTTTGTTATTAAAATTGTTTATTTCAATAATTTCTGAAATTTCTTTCTGGAAAATTTTAAAAATGTTTTTTTTTTTTTTTTTGTCTTCTTTCCTGAGACAAAATGTGCTTTGTATATTGAGAAGGATATTATAGTTAATATGTAATTAATATCAAAGTATGCTGTATCTTCAATTGTGTACCCTGTTACTAAATTTTCAAGGCTTATAATGTCTTTTTCAATACCAAGAGATTTCATTAATTTTATTACTATTTTTAGAAAGTGATTTTTATATGAGCAATTGACAAACAAAATGGTCATATTCTTCCTTTTTTTTTACAATGCTTACATAAGTTGTCCTCAGTAATTTCCCACTTTTTTAAAAGCTCATTACTTGGCAGTATATAGTGTATAAGTTTCCATCTAGATATGTTCAATCTCTTATCAGTGAGATATTGAAAGATGAAAACAAAAGTATTTTTCATTTTAGAATTTAAATGTTTCTCAAATATTTGTTCCCACATAAGAAAACCATTTGGTTTATCACAACTACCTTTCAGTGTGAATATTTTAAAGAGTTCTTTTGTGCTCATAAAGAGAGTAATTGTCCTGTGCATAATTTTTAAGTCATTTATAACTTTAACTTTAGTTTTCAATGTATCTTCAATGCAAAGAATTGTTTTCCTATCAATTGGTTTTGCTTTTTTTAACGTATATATTTGCCTTGTCCAATTTTGTTTATATTTAAGTTTAGGTAAGATGATGGTGTCAGAGATATTGCCCTGTTCATCAATTACATCATTTATATTAATAATGTCACTTGTTATCCAATCTTCAAAATTTAAACATTTTCCATTAAACCGGATATTATCGTTTCCCCACAAAACTTGTTTTCTAATTTCAAGAAATTTTTGGGGATATTTTGTGTTACCTCCCATAACACTTATCCAATCTTTAATTAGTTGTTTATAGAAGTCAGGTAAATATTGTAACTTAATTTTATCAATTTCGTTAATATTCTTTAAATTCATTTAAATACAAGAAGATTTTTTCCTAATTTGTTGAAGTAAAATTTGGGAATAATTGTCCAGTTATCATTTTTATTTTCACTTTATTTAAGAATCCAGTTGATATGCAGTGATTTTATATCAGCATCAATGTCTGTCATCTTAAGTCCACCTTCCAAGAAATCATTTGAAAGTGTTGATCTTTTTACTCTATCTCTTTTGCCTTTCCAAATAAAATTGTATATTAAAGTTTTACAGTCTTGCAACATTTCTTTAGGAATAATAGTGTGTGCGGCAACATATGAAAGGTTTGGCAGAACTAATGATTTGATGACAACTATTTTTCCTATGTTAGTAAGATTTCTTTTACTCCAATCAGATATTATTTTTTTCCTTTTTAACAGTTGTTTTTCAAAGTTAAGTTTTTGACATTCTTGTTTATTGTAACCAAAGTAAATTCGAAGGCTTTTAAAAGGTGAAGTACACCAATTTATTTTTTCAAATTTTTCCCGACTGTGTTTTAATCGACCAAGCAATATCCCTTCAGTTTTTTTGGGTTTTTTTTTGTTCAATTTCAAACCTGAGAGAGTACCAAATATTTCTATTAAATTAATTGCTAGAGCTTCATCTTTTTTTTTTTATTTAAGAAATAGAGTAGTATCGTAAGCTCATTGGCAGATAAATTAATTGCTAGAGTTGCATCTTTTTTTTATTGAAGAAATAGAGTAGTATCGTCAGCTAATCGGCAGATTTTGAGGGTATTACTCTGACCGTCTAATTTTATTTCTAGTTCTTTTAAGTTTGATTTTCCCATAACTTCTACAGCTAGTACAAATAGTGACGATGATAACAAACATCCTTGTCGGATCCCCCGAGATTCTCTAAAACGGGAGGAAACCGACCCATTATTAATTATGCATCCTTTAATATCAGAGTACATTGTCTGAACCCACCTTATAAAATTATTTTTAAATCCAAGTTTTAAACATGAATACCCATTCTAATGAGTCGAATGCTTTTGTAAAATCAAGAAATAAAATTGCCCCATCAATTTTGAAAGTTTTAGAATAGTCTATGACATCTTGTACTTGTCGAATGTTGAAAACAATATACCTATTTTTGACATATCCTTTTTGGTCAGTATGTATAATCTTAGGTAGCAGGGTTTTTTCATCTTTGTGCTAAGACATTAGTAATTAATTTAGCATCATAGTTTAAAAGGGTAATAGGTCTATTATTGTCTAGTGAAAAGGAATCATTTATTTTTATAAATCAGAGATATTAAACCAACTTTCTGAGTGTAAGATAGTTCTCTTTTTTCATAGCAGTAATTAAAAGTGGAGACTATAAAAGATTGAAGTTCATCCCAAACTGTTCTGTAAAATTCCACATTCATTCCGTCAAGCCCGGGCGTTTTATGAAGTTTCATTTTAAAATTGCATCAATACATTCATCACCAGTTTTTCCCCTTCAAAAGAATCACTTTCACAATCATTTAATTCTTATATTCCTTGAGAGAATCTAAATACTTTCAGTTGCTTCTATTTCACAGTTTTTTTTTTTAGAATATTACTTTTTATAATAATTTGCTTCTAATTTTAATATTTTGTCTTGATGTCTTGTAACTTGACCTTTATCATCATATAATTGGGTTATTGTTTTTCTACTCTGTCTAGATTTTTCCATCCCTAGAAAATATGCTGAAGTTTTATCTCCTTGTTCAACCCATTTTACCCGTGCTCTTATTTGATTCCTTTTTATTTTTTCGTTACAGAGTTTTCCTATTTTTTTTTTCTATATTATCTATTTCTTTTTATAATATGTTATTTTTTTTTATCATTGCATGTGTCTATAATATTATTTAATTCTGTTAAAAAATTTTCCAACTTGCTGATTAATTTTTTTTTTTTCCTTAGCTTTTGTTTTGCAATAGCTTATTGTCTGTTCCCTAACCAATGACTATCATTTTTTGTTTTTAGAATTGAGCGTTCATTATGAAGGTTAACCCATCGAAACACATATGAAAAAAAAATTGTTTTAGTGTAATTTGTATTTATACCCACTAGGTTAATACAGGTACTGGTGAACTGTTGGTATAATAAGCTCCTTAATATAATAATCCTTCGATGTTGACATGATTTATAACTTTTAAAACATGCCCTTTCGCTTATTGAGAAATAATTCAATAAGTTAGGGTTCCAGGTTTCATTTATATTTTTAATTCCGTCTTAAAGCAGGTAGCTCTTTGTTCTTATATCATGTTCCAAACTTTGGTGTTTTTATGTTAGAGCATTATCCATGCATGAAAGGAAAACCAAGAAACGCACTTATGACGAATATGTTATTCTTACAAAGTATTATACATGTTATAATGATACTCGATAACTGAACATTATCAGAGACGAAATTCATTTCATATAGAGTCCGAATCAAATAAAAATCATTTATCAAAACATATGTAACACCAGCCTTTCATCAATAAGAAATGGTATCAATCCCCAGTGAACAATAACCCCGGTTTGTCTGTGATGTTTATTTTTGCTCAGTCTTTTACTCTTCTATGTTATCTAAATATATTGTCATGTCAATAATAAGTTTTTAAATTGAACTCACATAAGTTTGATTGGGACGATCCTCGGTGCAATAAAATCACTGAATGCAACCTTTCCAAAAATTTCTATTTGTTTTGGTCTAGGTAGAATTCCATTTGGATCTAGAGTTACCAGGTTAACAGAATACGAAACAGGTACAGTTATCGTCAATTCAATACTATGTTTACCGACAACATTTGTTGCTTCTACGATGACTGAATAAGCTATTAGTCTTCCTATAACATTTGACCACAACAGTCGTCCAGTTCGTTCATCTATTATCATATTTCCTGGATGATCTATGAGTGACCATGTTACAGGTATACTTCCCTTGGAAAACAAATTATAAGACAATAAAATAGTTACCTTATCTTCGACATGAATGGGCCTTATCAACCATTTGAATGAGATTTTACGAATGTGACCTACCGAATTAGGCTATTCATAATTGTAATAACATACGCAACAAGACGGGTGTAACATGTGGAGCAGGATCTTTGTCTTTAGCCATTAGTTTTAAACGCTGTGTCTTCTGTACTATTATTTGTCTGTTTGTCTTTTTCAGTTTTATCCATGGCGTTGTCAATTTATTTTCAATTTATGAGTTTGACTCTCGCTCTGGTATCTTCTGTCCCTCTTTTTCAGACAAAAAAAGGATACCTTTTGTACAAATTAAATAATAATGTGGAGAATTTTGCAAGTCTGTTAGAATAAAAAAAAAACAGCAACAATGTAAAAAATGCGTTCCCTACTCATTTGTTGACCGAAAATATTTATTACTATATATGTTGCACGAATTGATGGTACTTTCGCAACAATTTAAGGTTTATCCTGTAATCTATCTTATGAATACAAAATTACAATTTTATGTTATTACCTCTAACCAAAATATGCCCACTGTTTGACTTAATTTTAGAAAGACAGTTTATACGTTCTGTAGATTTATCATGTACATAAATATATAAAAATTATATTGCTTAATCTTTATTCAATTTACCAGTCTTTTGTTCCTGAACCTTGATAGTAGTATGTCTCAATGACATTTGTCGTTTCTTAGAGAATAAGGTATTTATTGTAGCCACATGTCAATCTAGGATATTTAAAGGTTCATGGCACTTTTGTTGAACACTGTATGTCGTTTTTTACTGTCATTTGGTACTTGTTTTCATCGAGGTTAATGCTTAAATAACATATACTCAACAACCAAGTTAATACACATGTATACCAGTAAAAGTATAAGTATTATGAATAAGGTTCAGGAAACAGACATTTATAAGCTATAATAAGAAGGAAAATTCAAAATAGACAACAGTAGTTTACCAATGTTCAAATATCATACATATTTAAAAAAGAGAATTAAAAGAAGTGAAAAAATAGCGGAATACAAAAACAAAACAAAGACCTAATTTGATCTACTCAGACTTCATACCTGTGATAACTGCAGTTTGAAGTCGTACATAACCGATTCGTTTATGGTTTGTTGTGGAGGCTTAATAATAACAGGAGTTAGTAGTTCAATCGTACAATTTTCACCTGTCCAGGGAAGGTTGCAAGAACAACCTCCAAACAAACACTGACCATGAGGAGGCGATGCATCTCGTCCACATGAGCTTGGTGGACACGTTGCAAAATATAAATATTTAACCTATAAAAAATATAAGAATTCTAATACATAACAACATAACATTTGCCTTGCATATTAACATGACTTCAGTATATCTATCATGTTACGCTTATGTATAAAATGAACGTGGCATATAATCAAATGAGTTATTAAAATATATATTAAAAGAATATATGTAAAACAACACGTTTAATTATTTATTGCGTCCGAAGCGCTTTTCTGGATTTACCTTCATCAGCAACGCTCAAAGCCAAACATTTGAAATCCGAAGTTGTGTAAGTACCCAAAATCGTTGAAGAGCTATATGTTGCAAGTAATATTTAATTAATGAATAATGTAGTCAGTATAATTTTGTATAATGTTTGCTAGAGTTTGCATTCTGTAAGAATGTACTCTATGGATATTTACTCCATCCACATTCGGTCGCGCTAAACATGAATTTTAACAATTATTGTAACATTTGACCATGCTCATTCAATTAGATCCCTTTTTCTATGATCATTACTACAAATTATTTGTTAACAAAACGTTAATTTTTTTAAATACTAATGTTTTTCTACCTCAGGAATATATTACCTTAGCTATGTTTGGCACACTTTCTAGGGACATTCTAGCACTAAATTCCTTTCAACTTTGTACATAATTTGGTCTTTTTAACTTTTTTTATTTGAGCGTCACGGATGAGTCTTGTGAAGACCAAACGTGCGTCTAGCGCTAATACAAAATTTCAATCCTGGTATGTATGATGAGTTTATTTTTTTTTGGTCATTATTTCTTTGTGGTTTATGTCTAATATATATTTAGTTTTCGTATGTTTAGATTTGAACGTTCGTAATGAAATCTATATAAACATAAACGTTGGGTACAGTTTTCTTTAAAAAAAAATTAAAGTGTAAATTAAATGCTTGAATAAAATCACCTTATTGTTGCTGAACTCTATCCCATCCGGAGAAATTTCAATACTAACAATCCCATCTGCTTGTCTGGGAGCAGAACAGACCACGTGATTCCAGGCAACCCATACACCGTTCACAACGTCTGTTTCAAACTTACATTTATAAGTATCTGTCTGTGGAAAATTGTGACCCCAGACATGTACGTCATTTCCTCCTTTGTCAAGGCCCTGATTTGGTATAACGTTCAAAACTGTCAGCAAAGGTAGACAATCTGGACCATAGAACGTTTCACTGCAAATATCACACAGATTTCCAGTCCACTGTGCTCCAAAACAATCACAAGTCCCTGTATACATAAGTAAGGAATGCTCATTTATCTATCACATATTAAGAAAGTGATATATCAAGATGCTTGATTACTTGATTGACAACATATTTGTAACGTTCGGAGGACGTGTTTTTCAACAGACTGTCGGCATCCCAATGGGAACAAACTGTGCCCCTCTACTTGCCGACTTGTTTCTTTATTATTATGAAGCTGTCTTCATGCAGGAACTTCTTAGGAAGAAAGATAAGAAGTTAGCAATATCCTTTAACTCTACTTTCCGCTATATAGATGACGTTCTTTCACTAAACAATTCAAAATTTGGTGACTATGTGGAACGCATCTATCCCATCGAATTGGAGATAAAGGATACTACAGATACAGTTAAGTCGGCTTCATATCTTGACTTACATCTAGAAATTGACAATGAGGGTCGATTGAAAACTAAACTTTACGACAAAAGAGATGATTTCAGCTTTCCAATTGTGAACTTTCCATTTCTAAGTAGCAACATTCCAGCAGCACCTGCATACGGGGTATATATCTCCCAATTGACACGATATTCCCGTGCTTGCATTTCCTATCATGATTTTCTTGATAGAGGGTTACTGCTCACAAGGAAGTTATTAAACCAAGAGTTCCAAATGGTGAAGTTGAAATCATCCCTTCGTAAATTTTACGGACGCCATCACGAGTTGGTTGACCGTTATGGAATAACCGTTTCACAAATGATATCGGATATGTTCCTTACGTCGTAACTACAATCCCCTTCCCTTTCATGAATGTGACCTACCGAATTAGACTATTTACCGGATTTGTAATCACATAAGCAACACGACGGGTGCCACATGTGGAGCAGGATCTGCTTACCCTTCCGGAGCACCTGAGATCACCCCTAGTTTTTGGTGGGGTTCGTGTTGTTTATTCTTTAGTTTTCTATGTTGTGTCATGTGTGCTGTTGTTTTTCTGTTTGTCTTTTTCATTTTTAGCCATGGCGTTGTCAGTTTCTTTTAGATTTATGAGTTTGACTGTCCCTTTGGTATCTTTCGTCCCTCTTTTATGCATGAACTGTTTCAAATACACTCTAAATCAAATTTATAGTATCTGTCTGTACACATACATGTGATTGCCTCCGCTGGCAAACCCTTGATATGGTATAACATTTAAAACTGTCAGCAAGTGTACACAGTTTAGACCATTGTACTTGTTACTTCAAATATCAAAAAGACCTCCTGTCCACTGCGCCCCTACGCTCCATACCATTCACAGATTCTTATCTATACAATTGAAAACTAATATGAAAGTTGTTTTATAAATGCACTTAACAAACGTACAGTTATGTGTACACTTATCTCAACATTATATGATCATGGGAAAAACTATTACCGTACAAGTGAATAGTATGCAAGTTGTTTATCTTAAATTAAAAAACAGACTGTTCTTATGATTTTAAAAATACTAAATTTATGACTTTTAAATCATATCGATGATAGACACATGTAGTGTTGCTTTTACAATAATACGTGCATATTAATGTTCTGGCCTAATATCTTCTTTAATTATGCATACAAAAAAGTAGAGTCACAAAAATACTGAACTCCGAGGAAAAATCAATACGGAAAGTCCCTAATCAAATGGCAAATCAAATGATAAAACACATAAAAAATTAACTGAATAAATCTTTTGATGTTATAAAACAAATACCTGTATTAAGATTACACTCCCCATTCTGACAGTTTGGACATGGTTCACAGCGGGTGCCCCAATGTGATGGTATACACAAACTGCAGTTTTCACCAGTGAAAGTAGGAGCACATGTACAAATATCAGGTCGAATACAGAAACCATGATCACTACAGTTGTTGACGTTACTGAAATGCATATTTAATATTTATCAGTATGAGGTTTTTTTATGTAATTTGATTGATTTTGGGTCATCGGGAGGTCGAGTTGAGTAAATAGTTCATTAATATTTCATCTTGCCAACACTTATGTTGTGATATGCGTTCAACTCAAATCATCATTGACTAAAATTGCAATTTTGGTGCAAATATGTGTGGGTGTCTTCATGCGCTCTGACTTATAACATTATTTTGTACTGTGATGTCGTTCGTGGAAAATGTTGGTTGTAATTCTGCAAGGTTACGTAATGTAACGCCTTTTATATTATTAATTTGTGGGTTTCTTTATGCTGAGTGTTCTTTCGTATGTTTTTGCTGTATTCCTGTCACGTAGTGATTTCATTTTAGCGATGTTGTTTTACATTGCCATTAAAGCATTATTTTTTCCTTAAATATCCTATACCAAGTCAGGATTATGGCAGTTTTTATCAAACAGTTTGTTTCTATTCATGTTGGTGTTTGTAACTGTTGCACGTCAGTGTCTCTGATGTTGCGGTGATTTCCTCTGAAAGTTGATTCGTTTCCTTCCGTTTTAGTTTGTAACCCGAATTTGGTTTCTCTCAACCGATTTATGACTATCGAAAATCAGTATAATATTGCTGCCTTTATTTATCCGACAATAAAAAAAAACATTACGCAAAAAATTCTTTAATGCAACAAATAAAGCATGGCTGTCTAAATCGACCTCTTCCCAAATTTAGTAGGACTCGTGGTCAACAGTTTGGAGTAAGTTTTATGGTACTAATTGCAAAAATATATATACGAAATGATTATATGGATATAACTACAATAGAAATGAATCCTTCGTCCGTTTAATTTCAGTCATCTGCGATAACGCATTGAAAGAGCAATCGGGCAGCTGGAATCAATCAGAATTGAAAGAGTAATTATAGTGAAAAAATTCGCTTTTAGCAACCAGTCAGTATTGTTTAATTAAGCTAAGAAACATTCATGATGACTTATTCAATTGCAAGTAATAATTTGAACTTATTGAATTCGTATTTTTTGTGAATTTCAATTAAACCTCTTAACTCGAGATGAATAACGCACGCATGGTGCGAGTTCTGTTATTAAAGGGAAATTATGTTAGCATTGAAAGTTAAACTAAGGTGATCACAAAAATGTCCTTATGAAGGTAAAAACAATGATGAACATATATTTTTAATCTATTATATACAATTAAACAATTGCACGATTCCGTTTCTATTTATATCTATATTTATATCGTTTATATGACAATTGAATTGGAGGTTTGGTGAGGCTTACTCGATATGTGATTAGATAACGTCAAGACTAAAATACACACGAAATGAAGCTGCGTATTATCGAGACCGTGCCTTATACATTGTTTATTTTAGACTATTTATCATTCGGATTAATGTTTTACATGGTTTTAAATCAAATATAAAAATTTGTATCAATCGGTCAACATGAATATGTCAGCCAGGGTCCCTTCAATGTAACTAATGACGTCAATGGTAACGTCGGAAGGCCAAGCTTAAAATACAAAACAGTTATCTCATAAATTAAATTTCCTGATGCTCATGTAAAAATGATTCTCAAAAGTGTGAACGTAGCAAATCCTCCTTTTGTAATTCACTTCTGTATTTCCCGGGTTATGGGATGATACGTATGGTAATTATATATACATGTTCCGTATTATTTGCTGTTTTCTTCAATCTTCATCGGTTTTGAAGATCTATGATCTTTGTATGTTCTATTCCATATATTGTAAAGTAAAGTGTTTGGATACTGTCTTTCTAATAATTTTAAGTTTGTTTTATCATTTTCTTTTCATTTTAATACTAGAGACAATAAAACAAATTCCTCACCCCTTTGTCAAGTGCTATGGTGTGTTTTGTCAAACTCTACTACATGCTAGGTCGTGGTTTTGTTTTTACACACGCTATAGTTTGCACTTTGTAAATACAGCTATTTCTCAAACCACGCCTCTTTTTGGGGAGATTTAGAATGTTCATAGAAAATTAATTTTGTTTACATACTGGTTCCCAGTTATGTTCTCTGTGTTCCATCTCATAGAGACATAACTTGGGAATTTTACCAGTAAATATACATGTACATAGTGTTTAAATTAAAATCTGTGGTAAACCTTCATTCGAAGTAGGGGTAGTTAAGAAAATAAGCGTTAGTTTAAACTCTGAAAAGTTCTGGGCATATAAACGTTGAAACTATGCCGCACAGCCCTATATCTTGACCTTTGAAAAAAGTTATAGTGCATATGAACTTTTAATTCTAGGATAAGATATTTTTCAAAACTTCATAGTAAAAGTTGTACAGTTTTAGCCGTAAAAGAAGTTATTATGGGAAATTGCATTGTCAATATTTACAGAAATGCAACCTATAGATAAAATGAGGATTGCAATAGATACCAATCCGAAGCATCGTGAAGTTCTTGCTCAGGATTTCCAAAATTGAAGCAAAAATAATTCTAATCGAGCCCTGCCAACACCTTGACCAACACGGATTGAGTCTTGGTCTCAATATGATTAACAAAACAGTTGTAAAAGAACACGAAAAAAATCTTCTTGGATCACAAAGACATTTAAGACCTCCCATCGATACTACTACTGCTAGCTTTACCACCTTTACTTTTGTGAGTGGAGATCCACTACCTATCAAACCAAGGAGAGGCTCAACCCTTGGACAAGAAATGAGTTTCGTCATAGAATGATGCTAATCAAAGCTTTGAATCATGATCTGAAACCGTGGTTCTTGCGTCTAAAATGGAATTGTTTCCTTTGACAGAGCTGACATTTTTGTAGGTAGCCTACTTTACAAAGGACACTTAAGCTATGTCTAAGGGAATGCATGGACATAAAACATCACGAAATATTCGAACCAGAATATTTGAATGTATATAAAGGCATTCAAAAACTGCAAATGCGATGGATACAAACAATGAGTTTGACCTAAATCAAAATGAGTTACAAGGAAGAGCATCGTTCCGCACATGTACAAAAAAAGATAAGTTGGTAACAAAATGAAATCCGCGGTTTTTTCTCACACTTTGGTCAGATTCTAGTAAGATCCATGTGTTACATCGACAGCGGGGAGTGCATACTATTAATATTGATGGGGTTTTTTTAATTTTCCAAACAACTTCAAATTTCAACTCGATGTTTCGAGCATCGGCAGTAAATGACGAAGCCAAGATTAGCTTGGGCTAACTATCCTGATTCGTTATTGATGTTCCCTTTCGATAAAAAAAAAAGTTCAAACAAGCAAGAAGAAACTCAACATCAATCTTTTATCATTGATATGAGTTTATTTACAACCACTGGGTCGATGCCACTGCTGGTGGAGATTTATTTCCCCGATGGTATCACCAGCCCAGTAGTCAGCTATTTTGTGCTGATATGAATTATCATTGATATGGTTATATTTATAAATTAACTGTTTACAAAATTTCGTATTTTTTTACATATACTAATAAAGCTTTGCTACCTCAGGCATAGATTACCTGAGCTGGACTTGGCAAAACTTTTAGGAATTTTGGTCCTCAATGCTCTTTTACTTCGTACTTTATTTGGCCTTTTTAACTTTATTGGATCCGAGCGTCACTGATGAATCATTTGTAGACAAAACGCGCGTCTGGCGAATACACAAAATTTATTCCTGGTATCTATCATGAGTTTATTATCAACAGCTATTTCCACATGAGTCAGTGCAATTATATAGCCGTTCCACAGGATACATACCATAGTTAGTTGTCTAGATGGATCATAGAAGCCTTTCAAAAAACAAGAGTAACAATCTAGACACATCCATGTCTTATCACTAATGTGTGCAAAAGTCAACGTCACGCCTGAATCTAAACGATGTCCATTCGTGTCCACATTTTTTTGAATTTTAGGTCATCAATATTCATATTGCTCTTCAACTTTGTACTTCTTTGACTTTCTATTTTTATCTGAGCGTCACTGATGAGTTATGTGTATACGAACTGTGTCTTGTGTTTCAAATTATCAGCCTGGTACCTTTGATAACTATCAACAGAAACAAATTAAATTGTTAACTTTTATAGACTCGGAACTATTTAATCTATGGTCAGTCTCATTATAGTATAGCAAGTATCATATTCTATTTGTAAATCAGATGCACTTGCTTTAATCTATTTTCCCCAAATTTTTACATATGATGCAATTATTAGATTATTTTGTATTTGATATATCAGAATCACAAACCTGCATAATGCATAAATACACTGATGTCCACTCCAACCACTTTTACATTGGCACATGTTCGATCCAATGCATAATCCATTCCCATAGCAGTTATGGACTCCTGAACAATCATAACCTAAACACTTTTCACCGGCCCAACCTTAAAATGATAAATTTCAAACATGTATATCGAATAAATAAAAGATTATCCGAAACGGTATGATTTTAAAAACTATACCAAAACATTTAAAAAAAAACGGATGACCATGGCTGTAGACGTTTTTATTCAATGTCTAATAAATCATTGCTTAAGAAAAATCAATAGTATGCCAACTGATTGTTCCTCAAAATGTTTCAGAAACAGATGCATCAACAGAATGTCGTATAAATATTTACGTTTCCTCTCTCGGCAAATATTATATATACTGTACTCGTTCGGAAGCCAATTTGACCGTCTCGAGAGTAGTTGTATCTTTTCACAGTCAATCAAGTGGGAAAATATAGTGTGTTATGAACGAGTTGCAATCAGATGTTTAATCACTATATAATTACATTTTGATTCTAGCACATTTTATTTTATATTAAAAATGGTATATTCATTCATCGGAGAATATCATTTACAATATGTTTTAATCTACTTACCAGAAAAACATCTACATTTATTTGGACTGACACATTCACCATTGTAGCTGCAGTTATCGACACCAGAACAATCAATGTTTCTGTCAGTCAAAATCGAAGTTATATTAACCAGTAACAAAGTACTATCACGATGAAAATCAAATATTCTCGCGTATGCTATATCGGTATTGGCATTTCCCCACCAGTTGTTAGAAGCGTTTACAGATGATGTTCCTACAACAGTAAATATTTATATACATGGTTAGATTACCATTGAATAGAAACTTATGTTTGCCTCATTTACCATTGTGATAGCTTAGCTCTTATTAAGTATGGTACAGGAAGTGTGAACATTTACCAGAACGAACTGGTGAATGGCTTATCGCTAGTTTGTGGTTCACATTATAAACATACGATGTTCAACATCGCTGATGAAATATTCCTGTCTTGCAAACAAATAAATGAACTACATATATTATCACATTCATCTTTATCTATATTGGGATCGTATGCTAATAATAAAACTTCAGAGGTTAAATCAATGTGATTAGTTGTATCCACTGCTAAAAGAGGGACGAAAGATACCAAAGGGACAGTCAAACTCATAAATCTAAAACAAACTGACAACGCCATGGCTAAAAATGAAAAAGACAAACAGACAAACAATAGTACACATGACACAACATAGAAAACTAAAGAATAAACAACACGAACCCCACCAAAAAACTAGGGGTGATCTCAGGTGCTCCGGAAGGGTAAGCAGATCCTGCTCCACATGTGGCACCCGTCTAAAATATCTAAATATTCATCAAATGTTGATACCTTATCCGAAATTGATGTATTAAGTCTTCATTTCTGTTTTTTATTTAGATATACTTTTTACAAAGCATTTGTAAGACCTTGAGTCATATAGATGGACATTAATTTTGCAGACAATTTTGCTTTAATGTCACATCTTAATTTATAAACTAAGGATAATTTGCATTTAGAATTTGTTTTGACTACTTATCATGGCCATTTTTGAAATATTGATTTACAAAAAAATGGATAAAACATGTTATAGATTCTGTTTTTCTTGCGTTTTTTCTGTTGTTTTTACTAGTACATGTGTTAATATGTGAAGGTTGACAAACTCGCATACAAATGGTATTTTTATCTAGTATTTAGCACAAAACAATTAAGTGTACACTAGAAACAAAACATTGTGATTGTAATAGCTGGAAGAGACTGATTCTGACTTTTTCCTTATATTTAGCATTGGCCTTTTTTTGGGGTCTCAAATCGTAAGAAACGATATTAAAGATTTGTTTCAATTTTGGTAATGACCAATAATAAGCCATTGCGTCTTCTAAGGGAATATCAGTGTGTGATAGATATATCAAAAATGTTTACCCTTTATCGTAGGAAAAATGCCAAGGTGTTTGACTATCTGACAAAAATTCCTATTAATTTTTTTCAAAATATTCATTAGAATTGAACAGTCATTTGCGATTTATATGATTTATGTCCATACCACATAGACCAGGTCAGCATTGTTAAGATTATGATATGGAAAGATATATTTATATCTACATATACTTTAAGTTTAACTATTTAGTAGTCCATTCGATATTTCTTTTAAATTTTATGGCTACCTGTTTATTACCTTTACTTGTGCACACCTGTATTCTAACATTTTTGTCTTTTGCATCTTTCATTTTAACATACCTTTCATTTTTACATATATATCATACGGTGACATTGGATTGTCAAATATGTTGTGGGAAAAATTAAAGTATTTTGAGTCTAACGTGACTGTTCCAACAGTAGTTTCTGTGGTTAAAAACTGGTTATAATAGAAAACACCTTTGAAAATTCCAGTAGTTTCACTTGAAACCAGATCAACAATGCAGTCACTAACCAAATGTCTGAATATATTAGTAGATATGTTGAACATTCGTTCCTTAAATTCTTTGTTTCCCTTTGCATATGCTTCAAGATAACATTTTCCAAGACCTTCACAACTGCAATATTCAACTGTATTGTCATGAAAAGTCATGCTTGCGTTGTTCCATGTCTTCATATTTATGTGACAAGTATTATAAAAAGTATTAAAACCTATATCAAGATGACCAATGTACTTGCTCGATTTATATGCCGTATAAGCAATCGACAAGGCATTGTTTGTTATGTTTGAAAATATATTATACATTATATTAACTCTATTTATCGTCCATTGACTCTGAATTAAAAATTCCAAACCGTTTGAAGAATTTGTAATCCGACAACTGTCAATGGTAATGTTACCAGACTTTGACCAATCTCCTCTGAATCGGACATTAACGGCTGTTGAACATTCAGTAATATTGCTGGATTTGATATTTAAGTCTCCAAAATATTCATCCATCTTTATACAGGTAGAAGCATTTGTGATATTTACATTGTAAACATTTATTATTCCATTTTCTGTAAAGAGTATTCCACTTTTCATACAGTTTCTTATATTGGTCCCTTCAAAATCATAGGTATTAACAATTGAATTATCCGGTTTGACTGTCAAACAAGACGTTCTTGAATTGGATATTTGACTTCGTTTCATTTCGAACTTGTTAGAAATTGCTGTAAAACCGTTCATTGTGTGTGCTATGTGAACATTGTTAAAGGTGGAATATTCTACAAAAAAGTATATGTCAAAACATTTATTATTTTCATACAAAATCATGTACACTATCAATAAAATTGCAATTATAAAAGTTATAACAAAATTATATGATCAATTAAAAGCAGTGTAATCAAACAGTGGTTGTTGTTTGTTGATACGGCTGTTGTCTGCTCTATGGTCGGGTTGTTGTCTCGGGTGTAAGTATGATCCTTGTTGAAGGCCGTACGTTTTACACATTGTGACATGGATTTGAATTTGTCTCATTGACACTTATACGACATCTTTCTATTTCTTTTTTTTTAGAAAGTAAACTGAAAACAAAAATTAATTTAAAAGTAACAAAAGAACTGACACACAATCCTTGTATATGATATCGGATATGTTCCTATTGTCGCAATTACAATCCTGTATCCTTCTCACGATTGTGACCTACCGATTTAGATTACTGGTATTAACCGAGTTTGTTATAACATGTGCAACAAGACGGGTGCCACATGTGGATCAGGATTTGCTCAACCTTCTAGCGCCCTGAGATCACCCAACGTTTATGATGGGGTTCTTGTTGCTCAGTCTTCACTTTGCAACGTTGTGTATTGTGTACTTATGTATTTCTTTTTTATTTTTTATATTTAACTATGACATTGTCAGTTCTTTGTCTGTGAGTTTGAATGTGCTTCTGGTATCTTTCGGCTCTATTTTATATTTAGAATTAGACATACTCAATTGGTTACTTTTTTTCAGAACTGTTCTATCACGATAATAAATTACTATGTTATATGTAGATAAATAGACCCTAAACAGAATCAACTTTTTCCTACTTTACAAAAATATTCTCTATTGACTAAATGTACCGAATGGTTCAAATTTATCTAATTATATAAAAAAAAATGTAAACTTCAAATCCTTATCAAAAACTGTACTTTGTATGAACAACTTATTAGCCGAATAAATTGTATATACCTTGTAAAAAGTTATAGAAAATTGAAAGGCAAACCTAGTAATTTAAATAAGAATAAAATGTCATTAAGAATTCTTCAAGTATATTGATAAATGTATTTACTCACCATTGCTAGTAGATTTTAACACGATTCCATTCCAAAACACAGCATCATTAATAGAGGTCAAGGTTGTAAATTCACTGATTCCCGTAGATATCTTCAATACTCCTAAATATATAGTTTCTATTTTGAAATGAATCGCAATATTTCATCTACATCTCTTTTATGCATACATCTTTATAAGCATACATCTCCCGTAAAAATGATAGAACAAAGATAAAACATTTAATTTCATGGAAAATTATAAACTGGACAGCAATTACAAGAACAATACATCAACTACATTATGTTAATTGCAATCCGATTTTGTTTTTAAATAATCCAGTGCTCCGGTAGAGCAGACATGTCTCAATGCATATTTTATAACTGCTCCGAATAATTCTGATAAGAGTCAAATTTACATAAAACGTATATATCATTACATACCTTGAATATATATGCCTCTGCTTTCTTTGAAACGCAGGACTGCACCAGCTGGTATTGTCAAAACATGACCCGGTCTAAAGTATAAAATAACGGTACATATTCCAAATAATCGATTATAAATAACATAGTGACTGTTACATGATAATATTAGAGATCAATAATTCAAGTTTGTAGCTTTAAAGGTACCTTTCACATGTTTCATGCAATTTATGTGTTTTAAAGGTTTTTTTTCTTTCTAAAACGAATGAAGATAATAGCGCAATCAAAATCCATGACAACATAAAAGGCAAATTACATTACAGAAAAGATTGCTCAATTTCCATCAAAACTGGCTGTATTTCAGTGATGTATGTTGCATCAGTGAAAAGTTGTGTAACGTATTATAAAGTACACAATTGATGAAATGTTTACGATTACGTATCATACATTAGCGGATTTGTGTTTGTCTTTGGTCTAACCAACTGTCATACTTGCGCAAATTTGAAATAGAAACATGTTTTAATTTTAAAAGCAGTGACACGATTGTGCATGACAGATACATCACCTTAATTGGAAAATAAAACTAAGCTCACCAAAAAACACAGCACTAGCCAATCATCATCTTATCAAAACAAAATTGAGTGTAAATTTGGATAATTCGGGAGCGTAGAAAGTTCTTGTTACATATAGAAACTCGCAATCGTTTAACAGGACAATACATATCTGTTAATATCATAATCGAAGAATAAGGGATTGCATTCTGGACTTAAATCAACTCTGATTTGAATGTATTGGCGAATTTAGAATGGACATTTGCAAACGAAATGATGTAGTAATGCGTATCAATCACAAAATAGTTGTATACTTTTGAAAATAGATCTCTATGTGATCGTAACTTGAAAATATAAAGATATTGAATGATTGCCAATAAGACAATTTTAAACCATAGACCAAATGAAGTAAACGTAGAAGTGTGCAATGATAGATCGCCCGACAGTCTTCTACATTTATGAGCGTACCAAATAAAAAGCTATAAAAGGCCCCGAAAAGGTACAATAATTCAAAGGAAAATTCAACAGCCTGTTTTATTTATAAAACGATAAACGCAATTCAAAATGGTATATTTGAACAAACAACCGCTGAGTTGAAATATCCTGCATGGATTGTGACAGGCACATGCAGAATGTATCGGGATGAAAAATGTTAGCAGACGCCCAACTATATCCCTTACCTGGGATTGTGGTATTACAGCGCAATAAGAATAATTGCAAATGATTTACTTCTGTCAACAGATTGATATAAAGCATTAAAACAACTAAGAAAACACTAAATATACATATCACTTAGCTGAGATTTATTGCAATTACTATAAGCTAGTTAAGGACCAATAAAAACTTATAAAAAAGGAAAGGAAAATAGATGTACATATGTGTATAATAATTATATCTATGTATACCTTACAAACAAAGCTCTTGATATAATAATGGGTTCGGCGATCATTGGAATGGTGAAATTTGTGGTAATTTCTCCGCCAAATGTTCCTTGCATATCAAAGTTGTTTTGCGTTGAGGAAACTAATTGCTTCCTATTGTCATCAGTATAAAACGGAATATAATTGACAAAACTTTTATCCATGTCTCTTTCGAATCCGCAAACTATCTCTACAATTTCCGTTACCACCGTTTTACCCCAGTAATTAAAAGTAGCATTTATTTCAAATGACTCTCGGAATGTTGGTGCTCTTAAAACGCATACATCTGAATTTAAGTTCTTTAGATGATTATTGGTTACTGTTACTGGCTGAAAGCTGTTAAGGTCAATCAATGTTTCAGTTGCCCAGTCGCCAAAGATAGAATTGTTCTGTATTGCAATTGTCCCGATGGAATGACGTACATGTCCTGTAAAAAGTATAGTTGTTTTTGCGACATTCCCATCAAACGTGTTCTTCTCAAATGTAACATCACCAACGTCCTGGAATTGAAACTCCAAAAGAGCACCGTATGTGTTCGAATTGTTCACAAACAAATTTCGGACAATGTTAACGAAAGCCATGTTTTCGTACCAGGAATTGAAATATATGCCTATCGTCTTATTCCCGTTAATAAATGTATTATTTTCAACCTGAAGCATGCAGTCACCAAAGTTAGCATAACCGAACTTAATGTGTATTCCATCATTGATATTATCCTTAAAAACCGTGTTTAATATTTTAACTTGAAACTTGGAATTGCCATTTCTTTCAAGATATACATATGATATTCTGTAAAACGAATATATTGAAAATCGACGGTAAGTATGGTCTGAAATAATACAAGAATCTACCACAAATTCTTCTGTGAAGTATTCTTTAATTGCATATTTTACATTTCGGGATATGTTTGACGAGCTTATAGTAACTCTTCCTCCAAACTCTTGGTGAACATAAATTCCAGATTCAGTGTTCCCTTCAACTTTACATTGAGAAATTACAACACTTGCGTTCGCTTTGATAACAATACCATATATCTTATTTTCACTAGCAGTACATTTGTTTACCTTAAATACCGTTTCGTTCATTTGATATCCCTCTGTTACAATTTCAATTCCGCTTTTCATATTATTTGAAGCGTTTAGCTCAGATATGGTCACTTCCGATATATTGTTGTTGACATAAAGGGTAAATCCGTTTGAAGTTGAATATACAGATGTTACATTGTGGATGTATGTGTTCATACTACTTATATGAATGCCCGATGTAGTGTTTGTTACAGCTAAGTATTCCAACTTTGATTTAAAGTTACCTATTTTAAAGAACAATAATTATTGTAGTATTAATCATTACCTATAACATAATTCGTAAATGCCGCAAATGATTGAATAAAAAAGGGAAACCACAATATAACATACATTTTTCATGTCATCAGGTAAAATAATTTTTGTATGCCATCGATAATTGTAAGTATCGCTGAATTCCTCCAAGTACACATAAGAAGGATTTGTTTAATAAAAAGTGAACTCCAAAATTAAAACGAATTGCATATGCTAAGCTACACAAAAATGTTTCTAAAATTTAAAAGTCATTCTTACATTACAAAACCATTCATATTTGATCATTCAATGTTTGCGAAACATCCATGCCAACTTTTTCAATTAAAAACTAAGAGTTTTCATGATGTCCTTTACAATACACGTATTTTTAGATAAATGCAAAGGTAGTACACCGGTGTTCAAAAGTCATAAATAGCTTTAAAAAAATTATAAAACCGGGTTACAAGGTAAAACCGGGTTACAAGGTAAAACCGAGGGAAATATATCAACTATAGAAAAAAAAACAAAAGAATAACATGAACATAAGTGTGCAAGAAAAACGAACGCCAACAATCATAGAAACGAACTGTTCGATGAACAGTATTGCTGTTTACAGTTTATCTTTATCTACAATAATATTTAAGATAATATTAAAAAACGGCAAAATGTTCTTAAAATTACCAATTCAGGGGCAGCAACCCAACTACGGGTTGTCCGATTCATTTGAAAAATTCAGGACAGATAGATCTTGACCTGATAAACAAATTTTACCTCCATGTCAGATTTGCTCTAAATGCCTTGGTTTCAGAGATATAAGCCAAAATCTACATTTAACCCCTATGTTTTATTTTTAGCTATAGCTGCCATCTTGGTTGATTGGGCGGGTCAACGGACACATTTTCTAAACTATAAACCCAAAATAATGATTGTGGCTAAGTTTGGTTAAATTTTGCCCATTAGTTTAAAAGGAGAAGATTTTTGTAAAAGTTAACGACGACGACGACGACGGACGCCATCGATGAGAAAATCTCACTATGATGAAAATAGCTCACATGGCCCTTTGGGCGTGGTGAGCTAACAATACACTGGAAACTCACGCAAGAACATTCATCACAGTGAAACGCACAAACAAATACTATAATAGTCGACACAACATGTAAACCGCAGAACAACGACGAACATATTCGATCAACGACAGACACAATAGGCTATATCACACATAGACGCGCTAACATAACTTACATGCCATCTCGAACTTTATACAATTATGTTCCCAGTACCCAATCAAACAAATGTCATGACAATGATGGTATTGAAAAATAGATATAAAATGTTGGATGTGCAAAGTACCGAAACACGTCGTATAGCAATGCAAATTAAAACTGTTTACCTCTGTTTGATTTTATATCTAGTCCTCTCCATGGTTTTTCGCTTGCATCTGGTTTCATCTGAATCAACTCATCTGTCGATCCCAAAACATTAAACATTCCTAAATAAAAACAGATTATAACAACCAGGAGCCTTAATTCGAGTTGTTGTATATAGTTTCTGTGTCGTAGTTGCTATGATGCACAGCCTAATATAGGTAAGGGGAATACTGTTTTCTAGTTTATGCGTGTGTGTCTCCGTGTGTTCCTCGGTTCTGTATCGAGTTTAGATGATTGATTGATTGATTTAGTTTGAGAAGAAGCCTTGGCTACATTAACTTGAAACGTAGATGCAAAATAGCTGGTGTCGGTCCTATTTAATAGGTTTTTAACACAGGAAGGTGATACTTCGAAATACAGTCTCTTCTTAAAGGTTTTTGTAAAGGCAGTTTACTTAGAAGTCGCATTTAATTGAAATTCGATACACATGTTGTTAGAGAAACATATCAACCTTACAAAACAAATAACGATTTGGACCACAAGTTTAAGGATCACTGCACGTGTACTTCAGAACATTATAGAGTTTCTAAAAAGTAAATAATATTGAAGATATTGACAAACTTATATTCATGCTTACAATTCATCTATAATTTCTAAATATTCAGTTTTTCGTGCCTAATCCTTAGTTTTTATGTGAATACTTCGAAGCCAGTTGTCGTTTTTTCTTTAGCAATCTCATCTGCTTCAGATGATGAACACTAGACGTTAGGCAACCAACAATCAATCAATAAATCGGTTAATTAATTTATTTACCCATTTTGTATCATTCGAGATTGTGATTTTGTCATTTGTTAAAGTACTTTCTGTTTTAAGTTTCCTTGGAGCTCGATGTCGTTTTTATTGTTTTGACATTGGACTTTTCCCTTACTTTATTTGGTAAACTAACGTTTAGAGTTCAAATGTGTATACCGATAAGAAATCGAAAAAAAAAATGATTTGAGATTTTGTTTAGACATCACTCATGTGAAGCCGCAGATTTTTGGTAAACTGACGTCTTTTAAGCGTTAGAAATACATGGCAAACGACTCAAGAAGGGTATGCATTCTCTGTGTCTTTATCGTAATGCATCACCAAATAAGACTACTCAATGAAGATGTTTTGAGACAAATCTTTTTGTTGTTTGAAGCTCAGCTTTCCTGTAGTGCTATTTATAAAAATAAAATAGAATTAAAGTATTATAGAATACCGTTTTATCAGACCACATATGAATACTCACCGTAGACCGTTATGCCGACATCTTCCTTAAACAGCAGTACAACACCAGCTTCTAAACTTAAAACAGCATTCTCGTTTACAACAATATTAGAAACTACAATATATGGACTGCCACCTTTAGTTATGGTAATATTCTCCCTCAAAATTCCACCAATATCACCAGAAGAACTTATAAATGCTGCTTCTTCGTTTTGAATATCTGAATAATTTTTGGATCCTAGATATGGCCTGAAGGTTACTTTAAATACTGTGTTATCGTAGCTGTTATCATAGACTCGTTTTTCGATACCATTTACGTCAGTTGTACCCCAGTAATTTTGAGACGCATTTAATGCCATTCCCGTGTAACTACGTGTGTCTCTTTCGACTTTTAAATTGTATGCAGCATCTTTGTTTTCAAAGAAATTTTGAAATATATTAATATACGGTGAGGTAAAAGACAAAACAATGCCTTTGTTGTTTTCAAATACATTCTGTGTCATGGTGATGGTCGAATTACCAGAACGAGGCTGTAACAGCTTCACGATCCCATCTGCTGTATTATTAGAGAATACATTTTGAGATATTGATAAACTCTTGAAATCAAACTCTGTTATTGCAAGCTTTATACATGCACCATTATTAACGAAATAGTTGTTCTGTATCACTATGTCTTTCAATTGACCATGTGTTTCAATTGCTGTGGAAGCTATGTTTTCAAATTTATTGTTAGTTAAGTTCAATCCAACATTAAAATCTTGTTTATTTTCCTGTTTGTCACAGAATGATACAAACAATCCTGTATCACTGTTTTCATATGTATTTAGTATTCCTTCTAAATCTACTGACATGGCTTTGCAATTGAAAATTGTTTTGCCACCATTTTCTACAGAAAACGTCGATGACATCAATCTGCTTTGTATATGGCTTGAGTAAGTGTTTATTTCAAAAAGGTTTTCGCTTGATGTTGTGAACATTGAGTTTTTTGCATTTATATAAATAGTAGTCACATTAGTTTTGGAGACCATCTCGCTTAAACTTAATAATTTTCCCGTTGAACTGTACAGTGCAGTATTCTCAAAGTTTATATATAACGTTTCCGTTTTGTTGATTTCGATATTTGCCACGATGTTATTTGTACTGATAATACTGTCTTTAAGATTCAATTCAAGGTTCCCTATAAAATTGATTGCCGTGATAAATCCGTCAGTCTGAACTACCGAAACGTTTGAAACGTCAATTTGTGAAGCTCCATTGTGAACAAACAAGGTGATATCACAGTCTTTCATTAAGATGTTGGACAGCTTTAATTCTAGATATAATGAGGAATATATGTTCAATTTAGTCATGTTAAAGCTGAATCGGTGTGCAAGACTTATGTTTTAACGTATTCATGTTTTTAGTTATAGGTTTTAGTTTCTTTTTAATGAAATTGTATTAATTAAATGTTTGTCGATCCAAGTAATTCAATATCGGGGCTTACTCCTTTGTAGACGAAACGCGCGTCTGGCGTATATACAAAATTTAGTCCTGGTATCTATGATGAGTTTATTTTGTACTACATGTTAATTTTAGATTTTACAGTTTATGTTATCCAAGAAAAAAATCCGCTACCTTTAAAATTGGTCATGTTGTAATCTTCATTTACTGCTCTTTGACACTTATGACCTTGATACTGAATAACAAAAGGTCAGAATGTGGCATTGTATCAAGTTATTTTCTGTTGGGTTCCAACTCCTTACATCTTTTTTTTACTTATATTTTGGCACTTTTTGTTAATACTTGCTTATATTTGTACCCCCTCCCCCAACACCTAACATATTAATTCTATAATCTACCTTGCGAAAGGTTTTTCATTATATTTTTTTTTAAATAGAGAAAATAATTATTCTATCATGAATTTTGGCTGACAAGTTTATTTTTACTTGTAAGTATATCAAACCTTCCTTAAAAAGATGTATTCCGTTCCATCGCTGCTCCACATTTTGTGCTTGCAAAATTGTTCGATTCAAGGTTTCACCTAAGCGAAGATTTCCTAAAAAGATACTAGTATATTCAAATAGAAACTTTCATATCGGTAAAATAGATCCTTGTTGACCTATTATAACTGTTGTATCTTAATTCAAATGTAACATATCGGTTTAACTGAAACAATCCGTGTCAAATTAAAATTCATGTGTGAAGTATGGAGAAAGACATGTCCATTTTCGACTGAAATAAGATGCAACTTTAAAATTGTTTCAAACCACTGTTTGCCTTCCATTATTTGATGCGGCTTGTTTTTAATTTCACTGCTTTTTCTTTATCCTCTGTTAAATTTTCCCTTTTTTATATTTTATATTCATTATGTAAGTTGAAAGTGCTTAGTTCTCCCTATTGTAACTAAGTTGTGACTTGATTCCGATTCCTTTTATGCTCCAAGTAATCATTTGCTTTTGACAGGCCGTACAGTTTTTATCTAGTGTAACCGAAATTTCTTCCAGGCTTTTAAAAGTCGAAATATTAGGGATTGACATTAATCTTTCTAAAACCACGCCGCAAAAGCTTTCAATAACTAACTGCAATTATTATATTGCTTGTATAGTATACCAATTGATAATCATAATAACAGTGGTGATTGAAAAGGGTTTCAATCAATAATCAGGTATTTTAAGTTTTGTTTCAAGATCGTTCAAGGAACTGAGGTGTTTAACAAAACATCCTCCACGTAACTGAGGTGTTTTGCGAAACCGTCAATGTTTAAATAAAATGCATTTAAATTTATTTTTTCATTATACTTTGATCCGTCTTACGTTTTATTTTGGTCCTCAATGCTCTTCAACTTTGTACTTTATTTGGCCCTTTTTAATTGTTTTTTTTTAGGGATTCGAGCTTCACTGGTGAGTCTTTTGTAGACGAAACGCGCGTCTGGCGTAAATACAAAATTTAATCCTGGTATCTATGATGAGCTTATTTTTAACTTTGTTGTTAGTAACATCTTACAAATCTTGAAATTCTGCTCGGAATCAATTTCTTTTTAGGCAAATTAAATCAACAAACATCACAAACAACAACCATATTTCTATACTTAATAAGCCATAACATACCTAATACAATAATGCCTCTTTTGGCCGTGAAATTAAAAGTGATACCAAACAGGTGAACCTCTGCTGAATAATCAATGACGACTGTGCGATTGACAATGACGGTATCCGACTCAAATGTAGGCAGATTACTGGGTGATTTTATAACTCCACCTATTACATATGCATTAAAATCGGTATCAAACGTGATATGAAAATCATCAACTGTTGGGATATGTTGCACAGACGTCATCGATGGATCAAGGAACACGTAATCTGTACGAACCCGCGCTTTAAAAGAGTCGAGGAAAACATCACAAATGCACGCTTTCACTAACGATATACTGTCAGTTCCCCAATAGTTGTAATCTGCGTTGATCGACTTTATCTTGCTATATTCTTCGCCGACTCTTACTATACAATAAGTTACCGCATTGTTATTGAAACTGTTATTCTTAATCTGATGAGATAATCCGTCAACAAGGTCAACCAAGTTATTTACCGAACAATTTGAAATTATATTCTCCACAAAGTGTAATCTTGTATTTGAAATATACAGGACGGCCATTTGTTCACCATAAATATTTTCAAAGATATTATTTATCATATTCACCTGTACCGACGAATCCTGTCCAGAGTTTATTCCAAACCCACCGCGCAAATCGTCAAATGTATTATTAACGATTTCAAACACTCCTATTACACGGTTAGCTCCGATTGAGACAGCATATCTCTCATAATACGAATGCTTTCGAATCGTATTATTTGTCAATAAGACATTCATCATAACAGGTTTATCATCATGATTAGTAAAGGAAAAAACTATCTGAAATCGTTTATTATGTATCATATGATTATGACGTAGACTATTGCTTAAATTACCGTGGCAATAATAACATATGTATTTGTATTCTACACCATTGTATGCATTTTCTTCAAAATTGGAATAAGAGATATCGAACACTGTTGTCGGTTCATAATAATATTGATATAAGTATAAGCCAGTTTCTCCATTTCTAGAAAAACTTGAATTTTCTATAACAAGTATGTGTTTTTGATATGTACAAGAAGATAAAAGACCGCTTTTATAATTATCATTTAATTTAGAATTATACAGGTGTAATACTGTGTCACTGGATGACTCGTCATTCCAATTTTCGATGACCAAACCGTGCTTGCTGTTGAAACTAAATTCCGACTGATCTATATAAATATAAGGTAGTTGCGCTGTACCGTGTAATCGGATGCCGTATTCGTTACGAAAACTTCTCGTGTGCAATATCGTAAATGTCGAATCAGATATTTTGTGTTTACTTGTGGTTCCCCCAGATAGCTGTATTCCTGTATCACAAGAATATATGTTACAGTGACCTAAATATATTCCGATACTGTCACCTTGGATACCAATGGTCGCCTGTCGAACGACTGTATACCACAAACTAATGTTGCCTAAAATACAAAGTTTCAATTAGAGAGCATATAATTGTTGTTATTTAAATTCATGATACCATTCCATTGCCATGTGTTGTGTGTGCAATATGATTTGTGGATGCTTAACGCAACTGTTATTATCATTCTACTTTTTCATGGCGCGTGCCGGGTTTGTTTTGATGGAGGAAGCCGGAATGGTATCTACCTGAATTGTACATTTGTAAATATAAATCATTCAATCTCAATATCAGCCAAATCTTTGTTGTATACCCCTGCTCTGAGCTTCTATCCGTTTGTCCGTCTGTCCCTCTTGATGTCTTAGTTTTTAGTCAAGTTGAAATCCAATCAACTAAGATTCTTTAATTTGCGGATTTTATATTATAGAAAGGTTGGGCTTCAAAAGTCTACATAGTTATTGACTTTATTTAGACAATACGCCCTTTTAAAACATTGAACGTTGCACAAATAATAGATGGATAAAAGTAAAAATATTCTTAAAACACTGCAAAACAATTCATTCTTATAAGAATGGCGAGGAGCTTGTGTCATTACGTGAGTTAAAATGGACTATGGTACAGCAAACATCGAAATTCGCCTCACAAATTATTATCGCGCAATATAAATCTGTCCTTTAAAAATCTGATATGTCTGTTTACCTTTAATATCACGTGTGTTTACATTCTTTAATCACGGTTTTTCCTTCATACTTGCACTGTGCGTTTGCCGAAGGTATAGCTAGAGATGGCGTAGTTAAGGCAAATTGGTGTGTTAGGAGCCAATAATTTTATATCGGTTCATATGATAAATGAAGTTTCTGTTAATTTAAAGGATTTTCTTTCAAAAGAGATTAACGTTCACGGTAATACTGCGCCATTCAAGGATATAACATATGTGCATTCCTTTTTTTATTTTTTTTTAATTTGTAGTTTTATATGACGTTAAACAAAGTTTGTCTGTATAAATTTAACAATAAAATTTCCAGATACAATATATATATAGCCAGGAGAGTGCCCACTTCAATTTCATGTAATGGTGCATTAGCTACGAGATAATAATATGACTTTTGTTCTTTATTTACTGAATGTGAAATAGTTAAACATATTAAATAATCAATCTCTTTTAACAGTCAGTTTGATACAGTTTTATTAAATAAGCTTACAAACATAGCCGATGAATTTTCACTTGCAAGTGAACCGTATTTACTTGACCTTCAATGTCACTATATAGCCAAAAGTTAAACCAAAAAATTAAAAAAAAAAGAATTGATTAGATGGAAATTGAAATTTAAGATGACTAATTCAATCCACACAAGCTTATACTTATACACGTACAAACGATGATTATGATATTTTTAACCTATAAAATGAAATCAAACATATCTAGGAAAGCCCTATTACACGTGTTAGCGATCTATTTATATATACATATATAATTGTTTGTATCGGATTAAATGAATGCCGAAATTTTTCTGAGGTCACATTTATCGTAAATTATACGGCGTCCATACTGAAATACACATGACATGCAGCTTCGTATTATAAAATGTATGCATCATAAATTGTTTATTTTTAATATTAGACGTTTTGTTATTTAGAATACGTTTTAGTATGTTAAAAATCAAACATGAAAATTTGAGTCTAATGGCTGAATATGAATTCATCAGCCAATGGCCCTTTAAAATATGGTGCTTTTTAATTACATAATTAAAAAAAAACACTTTATACTTTCTTGTGCGCCCGACCCACTTTTCGGAAACGCTCAAACCTAAACATTTGGAAGCTAGGGATGTGTTTACACATAGAAAGCGATACCTAATAATTACTTAAAACTTTTCAAAAAATAGTCAAATAAAAGGAACATAAATGCTATACTTGATTGTTATGGAATTACCTCCAGGTTGGTGGAAAATGCCTTTCCACTGCCTTTTCTTTGATAATACAGGAAAAGAGGATGTAAAAATGGTTTCAACAGCTTCTAACCCATTCACTCTTAGTGTACCTTTTGAATAAAAATTGAATGAATACATGATATGCTAACTAAAATAAAATACTTTGTTCATGATTTAAAATGAGTCGTTTTTTGAAGCAGTGATCTGCCTGTCTAACCTTCTAAAGCCTTTCGGATTACCCTCGTTTTTTTATGGATGTGCGGTTCTAAGTCTTACGCGTTTTAATATTGTGTTTGGAATACCGTATTTGTACTTTAGTGTTGTCAGTTGTCAGTTTTTAAATTTCGAGTTTTAAATGCCGCTTTCACTACTACGCCTCATTCAATTATTTTTTTCAGATGAGACTGACATTTTGTAAAAATTGTTTTCGATTCGTGCGTCCATTGCATATTAAATTGCATTTAAAGCCAAAATTATAAAAACGGTGTTGTCGCATCGTGTTTTACAATAATTTAAAAAGAAAGGCAACACGAGAAACGATCAAAAGACAAACATCAGTATACAAATATTCAAATATCAAAACAAGACAAGGTTCTCTTTAGCAAAGTATTGCATTAAATTTTAACTGTATAGTTTATTGTAGTTATACATAAAATAAAAAGGTCAACAATTGTGTTCTAAAAATGATCTTTTTTATAAGCAATAATTTGAAATAAAAAAAATATCTTCACGATAGACCAGTATAGGCTCTAAATTGAAGGTCGTTCGGTAACCTGTCGTTTGTTTATTTCTGTGTCATTTTGTCTCTTGTGAAGCGTTGTCCCGTTGGCAATCGTATCCCGTCTGCCTTTTTATATCTTAAATATTTTTTTGTAATAATAGCTAAAGGAGAACATAAGTTGCAACCTACGTATACTATCAAAAGGTTCTGTAACCTGAGTGGTTTACATTGACAACTAAGCTTTGTACGAGGTAGATGTCTATTCCTTCGTCGACAATAATTTCCAAAAATTATATAACAGCACATTTGAATCGAACAATCTCCGTATTTTTGCCCAAGTTAGTCTAAAAAGGATACTAATATTACCGATCCTGACAACAGTTGAACAAATGATTTAAAAATCACAGCATAATATACAGACTTCTCTTTCAATGTGTTGACAAAAAAAAACCATCAAAAATATAATACAATTGTGTAATAAAGTTATTATATAAATACCATAAACGTCAATGCCAGCGTCTGATGACGTGAAGATGACAGACACTCCTGCCTGTATTGTCAATGTTGCCAAAGGTCTTATACTAATATGTCGATCTATTATAACTGGACTTTGACTAGGAATCCAAACTGTGTCTGACTACAACAGAGAGATAAAAACAACTTATCGTCCTTCCCTACGCCTATGTCACCCTGCTCTGTCGCTCAGTAATTCTCGTATCAAGAGTTCAAAACGAGACCAGGCATTATCATCGACGTCACAATGTGAGAGGAGAAGTTATCAGCGACGTCACAATGCGAGAGAAGACGTTATCAAGCTTGCTTTCGTCAAGCGTAAAACTGTCTTAGGGAGAGGAAAAAAAGACCATTATTAGAACGATAAACAGATAATCGAGTTTTCTACGTATAGATATCGTAAAATATCAGCCGCTCGACACAATGTGAAACTTTTTAGCTCGTTCGCTACGCTCACTCGTCAAAAAGGTTCACATTGTGGCTCGCGGCTGATATTTTAGGATATCAATGTGTAGAAAACCCAATAATCTATACATATTGATAAGATTTAATATCACGTGATATCATCACGAGTTACCTAAATTCAGTGTAATAATTCAGGAGTTTATGGTTTATCTTATCATTATATTTTATTGAATGGGTTAACGCAAGCTTAATCGAATACTCATGAGTTGTTAAGAGTGGTGTGTTGGTGGCCTTTTTGCCATTTAAGTTTTACTCCATTTGTGTCGTTGCTTAAGGGATTTTTGAATGATATGTTTTTACGCTACGTCTTTTGTTTAAACGGCAGTCATATCATCGTCTACTTGATAATAGATAAATCAGGTCGATTCTAATCTATCAATTTCTTGTGTTTTATTACATGTACTTGTAATATGTTGCACAAAATAAACAACATACGCGTATACCACACACCCTGTCAAAGCATGTGCAAGTACCAATTTTACTGCACAAGATGCGCGTTTCAATATTTGATGTCTCTTAAGTGATGCTCGATCATGTATATATAAAAATCGAAGATTGTACACAAATGTTTTAGATCTGATCAAACCAAAAAGGTCAAATAAACTCATCATAGATACCAGGATTAAAATTTTAAATGTACGCCAGACGCGCGTTTCGTCTACAAAAGACTCATCAGTGATGCTCGGATCAAAACATTTTTAAAAAGCCAAATAGAGTACGAAGTTGAAGAGCATTGAGGACTAAAATTCCTAAAAGTTTTGCAAAATACAACTAAGGTAATCTATTCCTGAGGTATAAAAGCCTTAGTTTTCTCAAAAATTCAAAGTTTTGTTAACAGTTAAATTATAATTATAAATATATCAATGATTACTCAAGTCAACACAGAAGTGCTGACTACTGGGCTGGTGATACCCTCGAGGAAATAAATCTCCACCAGCAGTGGCATCGACCCAATGGTTACAAATAAACTCATCATAGATACCAGGACAAAAAAGATAACAGTAACATCAATTAGCTCTGGCTACTTTTAATGTGTTGGACAAAATTCATTTCGAACAGTCTGTAGATCTTAACTTCTGAGCATTTAAGCATTCACGGGCGCAAATAGTGCGGCATATTTTTTTAAACACTGTATGTTAAATTGTTAACAAATTTAAAGAAGAGATTTGGATTTCACATGAAGTGAATTTATGCAACAATTTGTCATCGTATTGTCTGCAACACTAAATACAAAACATATATATTACTCATAATCAAGTCATAAAACAAGAGTTGCATACTGTCTCTTCACATATATACCAGGCATAATTAGACTTTTTTTTATTACAACCAATGTATACAATATACAACAAACAAGTTACATTTTTACATCAACTGCAAATTCTATTTTCTAGTCTTTTCACATGGATATAGGAAGATGTGGTATGAGTGCCAATGAGACAACTCTCCATCCAAATAACCATTTAAAAAAGTTAACCTTTATAGGTCAAGGTACGGCCTTCAACACGGAACCTTGTCTCACAACGAACAGCAAGCTATGAAGGGCCACTAAAATTAGTAATGTAAAACCGTTCAAACGGGAAAATCAACGGTCTAATCTATATAAAAACAAGAAACTGTTTACACCACTGGGTCGATATCACTGCTGGTGGACGTTTCGTCCCCGAGGGTATCACCAACCCAGTAGTCAGCACTTCGGTGCTGACATGAATATCAATTATATGGTAAATTTTATAATTTTCCTGTTACAAAACTTTTTTTCGAAAAACTAAGGATTTTCTTATCCCAGGAATTAGGATTACCTAAGCCGTATTTGAAATTTTGGATCCTTTATGGTCTTCAACTTTTATTTGTTTTGCTTTATAACTATTTTGATCTGAGCGTCACGGATGGATCTTATGTAGAAACGCGCGTCTCGCGTACTAAATTATAATCCTGGTACCTTTGATAACTATTAGAACATGTGCAAACATTTGCAGCGGTATTAAACGTTTTAACGGTACATGTACCAAACCTTCTCCCTTTTCTGAAACAATAGTATAACATCACAATATAGAAAAACACACTATAAAATATCAATTGGAAGGCTTAACTCAATCCAAAAACGCAAATTAACACACAATGAACAAGTAAATTTGATCTTCGATACCTGAATGCAGATTCATAGACTAGTTAATAAAATTTATAAGGCATAACTAATAAGGTCAAAAGTAAAATAAACAGGTTTAAACAAAGTTGAAGTAAGATACCACTGTGAAATATTAAACAATTTATAGACAATCATCAGTTTTGAAAAAAGCTGTGTCATATCCTACACAGGTATATGAAAATAATTTTGTCATTACGTATACTTGATCGTCTGTGTGAATAAAATCTTTCGTTTAGGAATACCAAGAAATTTCTTTAATATCAATAAAACTAATATAACAATTGGTACATGTACAGGTGAAAGAACCGTATTTAAGGAGAAATGAAATAATTTTGATGTTCATAGTACGAACAAATGAAAATTGGTAGTAATTATAAATAATCAAAGCTGGTATATAGACAAGATTCATACTAACATAAAATAACAAAACGCATTACAAACAGTATCAACAGATCAAATTAACAAGGGAGTACGATTTGAGAGTACTTGCAGTTACTGATAGCTAGTTAAAAGCCAAAACAATTATAATACAAAATCATGTTTAGATAACTAGTAATCAAATTTTACAACCAAAAAAACAAAACTCCTGGTTTGTCTTTTGATATTGACTCTGATCTTCTTTTTCGTCTGCTATAAATTTCCAAAAATATAAATGCTATACTTTGGTTAAAAAAAAGTAGGTTAAAATCGTTGATGCTCAGTAAGCACAGTCGATATTTAAATAAACAAGATATATTTGACAAAGTAAAATAAAAAACAAATATAAAAGGGGGAAAAATCAGGAATAAAATGACCGAAAACTGACCTTACTGATTTTTAGGACTTTATCTGAATTTGCATAACCGTTTAAAATTAGACTAGATTTATAAATAGTATAATGCAATAGATAGTTCATCAAGGTCGCACTGTAGTACTACCTGATTAATAAGAGAATTTTTAGAAATTTTATATTTTTAATACTGCCAAAAATGCAACATACATGGTTAACCGAGTACTTTCATAATACTATTCAGAAATGAATTTGAGTATGTGTCATGACCGTTTACTTCTTTTTTTTTTTTTTTTTTGCTATCTATATAACCCTAGGGACACTAGTGATTTATGTCTTTTATCTGGCAGTGAATATACAATTCTCAAAATTTAAAATTGATTTTCACCTGTATGTAAAATTATTTCATATTTTCTAAACCTCATTCCTCAGTTTCGGGAAGTATGTTCAGTTAATACTTTATTTTTCCCCAATCACACTGTTCAGATTCATTAACTTAAGTTTGGTACACAAAAATGATAAATATATATTCCGGAATGCAAATACTATTGTGTCATCTCAACGTTGTTGCGTGCACTTCAATATGTATCAAATAAAAAGATTGTCAATGCGAATCACCCACCTATGACCAAATGACGTATCGTGTGTTCAATTTATTTTTGTATGGAAATTACAAAGCCTTGTTTCTTTTTTTTCATGACCCATTTAAAAGAATCTGAGGTTTGAAAAATATGAAGGTGTTTGAACTAAAGTAAAATAATTTAATACAATAATCGATTATTTGTTTTATATTACTGTTTGTTCAATATCAATATACCATCAAGCTTTAAAAGTGCATAACAAATAAAGTTATTTGGTTTTAAACATTCTGTTAACCCCAAGTATGTGTATTTAAAGGACTTCGAAGTTTTCAACTGTTGAAAGATTGCAATCTATTTTTGACGTTTGAAAAATGATTAACTAAAAATAAACTCATCACAGAAATGTGATTTATTTTAGTGCAATATTTGCCCATTAAAAAAATGGTAGATAAAAAACAGGTTTTAAATCTATTTGAAGTATCAAAATTTTATTTGCGTTTTGCAAGTACTCTATGGATAATTCTTCGGATTGTTCAACACAATGTATCACTGACAACTTATTACCAAAACAAATAGTAATTGCTTTACATTATTTTCTTACCATGTACCATACCTTACTCTTTTTAAAACGAAATATGTTCTCCTTTACTTTTATTGTACACACATTCCTCATAGTTTATACGTCGACGAAAAAAATATCTCATAATAGTTGATAAATAAAAAAAATCACACCATGCGTCCATGTCTACATCAGGAACACTCAAAGCCGAGTATTCGAAAGCAGATGTTTACAAGAACCGAATCAATTTAGGACCTTTATGACAAAAAAAACTTAAAATAACTACATACATCTAAGATAATTATTTTCGTAAAACAAATACTAGTCCTTTCTTGCTGCAATCTTATATGACCATGCCATTACCATAAACTGTTATGACAATAGAAAATAAAACTAAAGGCTCTAAAGATCCTGTGTCGCTCACCTCGTCTATGGGAATATCAAACAAAACACACTTACCAACGTTGTAGATTAGAATAGGATATGGCATAAATCTAGGTTTTGTTGATCTTGTATTACTGATCTTTTAGTCTGTTTAGTTTCTTTGACTTATTAATAGATCATTTTTGTGATTTATAGTGTTTATCTATCATAATAGGGCATAACAGAAAAAAAATGTTTCTCTCTAATATCATATTTTTCATGATAAACGGCAAATAGGAATCTATGATAATTTTAAATAATAATAACCAGAAAATGTAAAATTTCCTTAAAATTACCAATTCTGAGACAGCAACCCATAAACAGATTGTCTGATCGATCTGAAAATTTTAGGGCAGAAAAGTCTTGACCTGATGAACATTTTCATACCTGGTCAACTTGCTATAAATGCTTTAGTTTCAGAGCCAAAAAATGCATTATACTCCCATGTTCTATTTTTCGCCATGGCGACCATTGTCGCTGATTAGCGGCATCATCGGATATATGTGTTAAACAAGATACCCTAAAGCTGATTGAGGCCAAGTTTGGTTCTATTTGGTCAAGTAGTTTTAGAGAAAAAGATTTTTGTAAAAACTTACAAAATTAACGAAAAGGTGTGAAAAGCTGAACAATTTTGTTGTATACAGTTTATTTCTATCCATTACAATATTCAAGATAATAACAAAAAAACAGTCAAATTTTCCTAAAATTGCCAATTTAAGGGCAGCAACCCAACAACGAGTTGTCTGATGCATCAGAAAATACCAGGGCAGATAGATCTTGTTCTGATGATAATTTTTTTCTGAGCTATAAGCCAAAAACTGCATTTTACCCCTATGGTCTATTTTAAGGCATGGCTACCGTCTTAGTTGATGGGCGGGTCATAGAATACATTTTTAAACTAGACACCCTAAAGATGATTTAGGCCAAGTTTGGTTTCATTTGGTGTAGTAGTTTCAGAGGAGAAGTTTTTGTTGGGCCAGGTGAGATAAAAAAAAAAAAGAAGGTAGTAAAAAGGAGAAATTTCAGAGATGCAAAACTTCATAAATACTTGAAGAGGTTTATCATAAATGGGGCCTAAAATAAAAAAATATAATCTACTTGAATTTTGACGGAAGCAGTTCGAACCTTTTTCCTTTTTTCTTATATTTAATCAATTTATTAAGGGAAAGAATTAAATTGTCAATTAAAATTTCGTGTTTAAACTATGCGTTTACAAAAACGATTCTATTTAAAAGTCAAAAGGAGACAGGACTTCAAATATCGCTTTACAACCCCTTTTTCCACTTTTCTCAATAGAAAGTAAACAACTTTTTATCATTGCATGTTTTTCATTTTTATTGCGAACTTTCTTAAACGCTGAATTTTCCTTTAATCAAGTGTTATCATATTGCACATACACAAATGGGAGGGTTTTTTTTATCAAATTTATACTAATTCGATATTTCAGAATCTAGAGGACTACGAATTATTCCAAGTCAGGAATATGACAGTTCTTGTCCATTCGTTTTTGATGCGTTTTGTTATTTGATTTTGTCATGTGATTATGGACTTTCCGAATTGATTTTCCTCTAAGTTCAGTATTTTTGTGATTTTACTTTTTTCTTTCCATTATTCGCTGTCCTGATTCTGCTAGAAAATTGTTCAAACTATTTTGGTAGAATGTCTCAGCATGATTTCTATATGTTAGCTTATTATGAGATAAATATGTACTTTGTTATAATTATCTATTTGCATGCTGCATTGATGGCTTCCTTTTGCAGTTCGTCTGTCAGGTATCCCGAATATTTTATCACTTATAACCTCATAACATATACATAATTATATATAAATAGTCCAACCAAACAATGCAATAGTAATTTATATATATATAGATAACAACACAACTCTTAAATCCAATTTACAGATTACCTGCTTTTGATAGTGTACATCGGATCTTTCGAAATAAACTAAAGATGTAAGACGTAAGGTTAGCTTAGATAATTAGTTTGATAAAATGAATGTTTGCATGTTTTCTAACATGTCTAAGATATCAGAATTTCTTCATTTCTTCATCACGTTTTTAAAACATAAGAATTCTGGATGATTTAACACATTTTTCTTTTGTATCTGCCGAATCTGATTTTAATTTAAATGAAATAGTTTACCTCGATATTAGTGTCTACGATTGTTAGAATATCGTTGGATGCCACATCATTACGTTTACATCCATAAAGTTCCACGCGCATTGACGGACGCCAGTTGTATCTAATAGGGTTAAACACTATAAATCGAGTCTGTAATAAAGAGATAAACATAATGTATATCAAAATGTGACAAACAAAGCATCTCTTATGCAACACGACGGGTCCCACATGTGGAGCAGGATCTGCTTACCCTTCCGGAGCAACTGATATCACTCCCAGTTTTTGGTGGGGTTCGTGTTGCTTAGTCGTTAGTTTTCTATGTTGTGTCTTCTGTACTATTATTTGTCTGTTTGGTGTTTTTTTTTCATTTTTAGCCACATGGCATTGTCAGTTTATTTTCTGTCTTTGAGTTTGATTCTTCCTCTGGTATTTTTCGTCCCTCTTTTATGATAAGTTTTTTCTCACAGTTGTATGGAGTTATTCAACGCTGATTGTTAAGAAAAAAGCAAATTGTCAATCATCCATAAGAAAGTCCATTTTTCCTTTTATCACATTTGTTCATTTTCCTTTTTTAGACGATGACGTTCTGTTGACCTTTCAAACAATGTGTACTTTTCCCCAATTCTTTCGTTGTGCCAGTTAATATAGTAACTGTTATGTTAAAATTCTCATATAATTGATAAAGTAATTTCCAGAGATTTCGCTACTACAGGTTAGTTTATTGTATTACCAAATTATTGCAGGTATACAGGGATTTGTGAGGAAATTTTGGTTTGTTACAAACAGGATATAGCAGTTTAATCTTAAAGTTATTGAGAGGCCGTTAATTTAAAATGCCTGTACCAAGTCAGGAATATGACAGTTTTTGTCCATTCGTTTTTGATGCGTTTTGTTATTTGATTTTGCCATGTGATTATGGACTTTCCCAATTGATCTTCCTCTAAGTTCAGTATTTTTGTGATTTTACTTTTTAGATACGATTCGTGTAATTTCATTGGTCCTTCTAATAAACTTAATTGTAATTAATTGAATATTGAAGAAGGCTGTATGGTTTTTTTATTTTTTTTTTAAATCCTAAAAAATAATGGTTTTGTCTTAAATAAAACTAGGCGTTACTTAAAATATACTGCTACAAAATTATAAAAATTAATGGTCCTACATTATTTTGTTACAATGTGTTTTTAACATTACTAATTAATAACGTCTTTATCCTATGTAGTTGATATGTATTAGTTTTGGTTCATTTCTTATGTCGAAACATCATAAAGTTGTACGTTTAAAACAACAAGTCACAAAATTCTTTTTCGATTCCGATTGATTGTTGAATTTATGAATGATTTCTGCCAGTCTACAGATTTACATTAATAGTTTTCGTTCATGTTGACGGTCCGATTTGAAGATGAATATCTTTAGACATGAAATAATTCGTAACTGATAAATTACGATCATTTTTATATCTCACAACTTTTCAGAACAAAGGACAGACGAGACTTTCAATGTAAAACCACCAAATCATTGCAAATATAAGAAAAGAAAGTAGAAGCCTGAAACCTAAACAAGGAACCTCATGAATCACACAAACTCTTTTAAAACAAAACTATATGTGATGTTTGGTGATCCTCGAGATTAAGCAGATCATATATAGTAGTCAGCACTTTTTTGTGCTGACATGAATTATCATTGATATGGTTATATTTATAAATTACCTGTTTCCAAAATTTTGAATTTTTGAAATACTAAGGCTTTTCTACCTCAGACATAGACTAACTTAGCTGCATTTGGCAAAACTTTAAGAAATGTTGGTCCTCAATGCTCTTCAGCTTCGTACTTTCTTTGGCCTTTTTAACGTTTTGGATTCGAGCGTCACTGATGAGTCTTTTGTAGACGAAACGCGCGTCTGGGGTATATACAAAATTTAATCCTGGTATCTATAATGAGTTTATTTACAACCACTGGGTCGATGCCACTGCTGGTAGAGATATATTTCCCCGAGGGTATCACCAGCCCAGTAGTCAGCACTTTTTTGTGCTGACATGAATTATCATTGATATGGTTATATTTAAAAATTACCTGTTTCCAAAATTTTGAACTTTTGAAATACTAAGGCTTTTCTACCTCAGGTAAAGATTAACTTAGCTGTATTTGGCAAACTTTTAGGAATTTTGGTCCTCAATACTCTTCAACTTCGTACTTTATTTGGCCTTTTTAACTTTTTGGATTCGAGCGTCACTGATGAGTCTTTTGTAGACGAAACGAGCGTCTTGCGTATATATAAAAGTTAGTCCTGGTATCTATGATGAGTTTATCTACCTTGTTATTTCAATCAAATAATAAAACTTAACCTTTATCGTTGGATTGAACTGAATAGTGGTTAGTGTGTCCTGTCTGTTAAATGTTTCACCAAGAATTTCTTCTGACAAGTATGTATTGTATGCAGTCCATGTTAATCCATCTTTGCTGTGCAATATTCTAAAGGAAAATGGTAACAAATCATTTATATGCTTGATATTAATTATAACCGCATAAGTAATATTCTTGTACAAATATATAGGGTATAGGTCCCTCTTTACAGAAGGAATAACTATATATATAGAGATACCGAAATAGTATACACATATTTATTAACAACTATAAGCCCAAGGATGTGTATAGTTTGAGAAGTGACTTTCTCTGGGTAGCATCGCTATTTTCATTGATAAGATATTTAGTGCACGATGTATATTAAAAAGTAAACTCACAAAAATACTGAACTCCAGGGAAAATTCAATCGGAATGTCCCTAATTAATAACATGGCAAAATTAAATGACAAAACACATCAAACGAATGGACAACAACTGTCATATTCCTGACATGTTATTATATGCTGCATTCAATTACCTGAAAACAATTATAATCTTGAACAAACCAAATGATTTTAAAATTTTTTGAAATTATAAATTTTCAACAAACTTAGCAGCAACATAATAACATCACCTGCATAAGGGATATACAGATCCATAATCCATCTGTTTTCAAAAGGTTACAACTTCTTCTTAGACTTCATAAAATATTACCTGCGTCTGAGCATAAAGTTGATGAACCAGGGCTATGTATCTTTTTCTTTTCCTTTGTATACTTGTATCCCCTTTACTATTTAGTCTTCTTTTGGTAATATACTTTTGGCATGGCTCGGTATTTATACATGTCGGCATAGTTATTGTAGCACTGTGTTATATGGTAATATTTGTATTGCTTATGTTCTTTGTCTAAAGCGTGTCTGTATGCCATTTTGTTTTTCTTAGTTGAAATTGTAATTCGTTTTCAAAATGTTTAAAATGATAACATAATGTTGACTGATGTATCTTATTATATCTGTTTGTTTTGTTCACACATTATTGGCAATGTAATGGTATTCTATGCGACTGTCATACAATCGAGATCCTTAGCTATAAAACCAGGTTAAATCCATCATTTTCTACATAACGAAATGCCTGTTTCATTCGTTTGATGTGTTTAAGCTTTTCAGTTTTGCATTTTTTAAGGTACTTTCTTATTGTAATTTTCCATGGAGTGCGGAAGTTTTGTTATTTGATTTTGCAGTGATATCGGGAGATTACGATGTACCGGGGGGACATCTTATGCTACTAATGATTATTAGTCGATTTATTCATGTATGTGTATAAAGCTTACTACACCTTTCAATGTCGATAACAATTTCTGTCTCTCTCCATTAATTGAAAAGATGACTACAGAAAAAAATTCCTACAATCGTGTTTATTATAACAGAGCCACTTGTCGGTATCCTGATTGAGTTATAATACATAAAAGTTTGTGCATTGTACCATGACTACTTGTCTATCCTGACTAGGTTAGAACACCTAAAAAGCTGGTGTAGTGTCTGTATCCTAAGTTATAATACCTGAAAGATTGTGTATGGTACCAATACCACCTGCTAATATCCTTATTTGTTATGCTTGTTATTTCCCATAGTCCTTCTAAATCAATCTTCAGATACTGAAAGGAATCATAAACACTAGCGGCCCAACCTCCTGTAAATAAAAAATGCATACATGTACATGTGTATGAATATTGGAGATTGGTATGAGATATACTCAAATGAGACATTCAAGCACGGTCTCTGACATTTCTTTGGATCAAACAACCCAAATATCTTGACTAAAGTATCACAGTATTTTTCTCAGGATCCCTAATTTCGGCGCTCAGTAAACTTTTAGGAATGTAAGAAACCAATTAATGCATAGCATTAGACCGATCCTTAAAATTCGGGCAGAGCCCGGTGAATAGAAATCGACCATGTTATCTGTTCCGAATCGTTAAAATTTACAGACAAAAAGGGAAATTATATAATATTGTTATGAAGAGGTTCGGAAGGTTTAAATTATACCGCGAAGATAGTGTACGCCCAAATATTTCCCCATAAACAATGATTTCATTTTTTCTAGTTCCTTAAAGAGATACAGCGTATGTTCGGGTTACACTCACCTCTATCAAATGATGCTCTGTTCATTAGGCTGACTTCAAACAAAAGCTTATTATGAATATTAAAAAGAAGCTATAATTATCCTTTAATTTCACTTTCCGCTGTACAGATTATGTCCTCTCACTAATTTTTTTTAAGTTTGGTGACTATGTTGAACGCATCTATCCGATCAAACTCAAAACAAAGAACACAGCAGATACAGTATTAAAGTTTGCTACATGTCTTGACTATAACGTCTTTAAATGGACAAATTCAATGAGGAACGGTGAATACAAACTTAACGACAAAAGAGAAGATTTTAGCTTCCTAATTGTGGACTTTCCATTTCGTTGTGCCATCATTTTTTCAGCGCCTGTATATAGAGCATACACCTCCTAGTTGTTATGATATTCCAGGGCACGCATTTCCTATCATGATTTCATTGATACATGATTGCTGCCCACAAGCTACTATTAAAACAAGAGTTCCAAGGGAGTGAAATTGCGATCATTCTATCGACAATTAAACGGAAGCCATCTCGAGTTGGTTGATCGTTGTTGAATTTTATGTACATATTGTCGTTACCACAATCTATAGTTGGTCTTTGCATTTGACATACAGAATTAGACTTATTGACATGTTTGTTCTAACATGAAAAACAGGACGGATGACATGTGGAGCAGGATCTACATACTCTTCGAAGAACCTGAGATCACCCCCGGTTTTATGTGTTAGTTACCCTTACATTGGTGTTGCTCAGTCATAAGCTTTCTATCTTGTTTTTTGTTTACTTTGTGTTTGGTAACACTGACCTTCATCGAAAGTTGCACCTGTTACGTTAGTTACATTTACCTTCATCAAATTTTGCAGAGCTTGCATTGAAATCCATACTGTATATAGATGATGCAGTAAACTGGTCATCTCTCAGATCAAAGGTCAACGACTCGTTACATGTACTTGCATCTGAAAATTATATTGCATTTTTTAAATATGCATGATATATAAGGCATGAATAGATAATTCAGCTGATCTTTAATAATCCATCTTTATGCCTTATACTAGTACATCATGTACTGTGTGATGACGCTTCGAGGAATGGTAACACCCGACCATCGAAAGCTCTATCATTTTTGGGTTGATATTTAGACGAATTATATTATACAGAATGTGTTTTCAGTCTTGTATCACCATAAATGGTGATTCCATGGATACAATCTATCGTAGAGTTGTTACTGGTTCAGCCGTACTTATAGATGGATATATAAAAGTCTAAATTAAAACAACGTTATAAATATATATGTCGTGTACAAGTTGCAATTTTGTACAGGTTATAACGTGTACAAAAATATTGTACATGTTATAATTTGTACAATGCTAAAATACAAGTTATAACATGTACAAAAGTGCCTCATACATGTTATGGTAATATTGTACTTAAAGCGAGAAAATCACTATGTGATCCGTGTAAACTCATCGAACCTTTAAACAAACTTATAAGTAAGGGTTATCGTACCAATATTGTAATTCGATCTCTGAATATAGTTTACATTGGCACTAATATCGATTTTGTCATTAGCGAATTAAAACATGATAACTAAATTGTATCTTAAATTCTTTGAAGCGGGATGTATAGAGACACAGACACGTAACTTTGTATCTCTATAGAAGTCGCTCCTCACTATTCTTCTACCTGTCGATACATTTATTTTTGGCATTGCACAAGTCATGTCTTCTCTGACTGTTCATGACGTTAAAATACTAAATCCCTGGGATGTGTTTTAGTAGATTTTAATCTCTGATGCATGATTTTTTATTTTTAATTGTTTTTGGCTTTTAACTAGCTGTCAGTAACTGCGAGTACTCTCAAATCGTATTTTCTTGTTAATTCGACCTGTTGATACTGTTTATTATGCTTTTTTGTTATTTTATATTTATATGGATCTTGTCTATATACCAGCTTTGATTATTTGGAATATTCTAATTTTCACTCACTTCGTCTTACTACATTTGTATAAACTTCAAGATTTTACCTGTATTTTTAAAACCGAGTAAATATTTTCGAAGGGCTAAATATTTCGCAGTGGTATCTTGCCATGGCTTTGTTTGGACTTGTTTGTTTGCTTTTTGGCCTTGATTGTTTGTCCCTAATATTTTATTAACTGTGCATTTGCATTCAGATATCGCAGATCAAATTTATTCGTTTATAGTGTATTAATTTACGTTTTGTGATTGATTTAGCCTGCCAATTGATATTGTACCGTGTGTTTTTCTATGTTGTGATGTTATGCTATTGTTTCAGAAACAGGGAGAAGATTTGGATCCATTAAAACGTTTAATCCCGCTGCAAATGTTTGAACCTGTCCTAAGTCAGGAATCTGATGTACAGTAGTTGTCGTTGGTTTATGAAATTCATACGTGTTTCTCGTTTCTCGTTTTATTTATATAGATTAGACCGTTAGTTTCCCGTTTGACTGGTTTTACACTAGTAATTTTGGGGCCCTTAATAGCTTGTTGTTCGATGTGAGCCAAGGCTCCGTGTTGAAGGCCGTACATTGACCTATAATGGTTTACTTTTTTTTAAATTGTTATTTGGATGGAGAGTTGTCTCATTGGCACTCACACCACATCTTCCTATATCTATATAACATGTACAAAATATTGCTCAAGAAAGGTTTTAACCTGTACAAAATTTGAAAATAATAACAAAGCAGAAATACACATGCATAATTGAAATTGATCGAAAAATAAAGAACAATAATCAAAAGCAAAAGTAAGTACAATATTTACAGCATGCATAAAATACATCATTTTCGTAAATTTAGAACCATTTTTTTTTTACTTGTTGCTACATGGCAGAGGCATGTGACAGCATGAGTTGCATACCACTTTGATTCTTCTACATTTATACATAACAGACTTACAATTGCCTTTCTTACACTGACAATGCACTAAACCTTGCCCGCCACTCAAAGCACTCAATGATAACTTTACTCTGTCACATCACTCATTGGGACTTCAGACACATTTGTAGTTGCATTTGCACAAAATTTAACTTGGTTATTACTATAGTATTCCTTTTTTTGTACAACTTATTAGCCGACATGTTTATTCACATTCATCACCACGACTTTAACGTTTCTCTCATCGGCAGGACCCCTATCATGGGACAGAATAGGAATGATAACGTTATCACCTTGATAGAGAACAGTTAATCTAGTTTTTGAGTTTTTTGTCAAGGCATCAGTTTGTACTTGCTGGTCACAATGGACCCTATTGGTATCTATGATGAATTAATTTGCGTGCATGCTTGGTGTCAATATTTGACACTTCAGACAAACCCTCACTAGTATTGACAACAGAAATATCACCACCAGAAGGCGCCCTGTTACGAGAAGGTATACCAGCAAATGTCTCGCTGAAACTTGCTTGATCAGCCATGCTACATGTAGCATCACTTAATTCAATTACAAAAATGTTCCATTGTTTCTGTTCCTAACTCAATGGTTTGTACATTGTTTTCTGCTGAATCATGACCATTTAATTCATCAGTTTCAGTGTTTGTGTCAGTAATCATGTCCGTCTCTGACATTGTTTTGTCAGTTTCAATTTCAGTGCCGATATTTTGTGTTGTCTTGGTAAAAGGGTCTTCAGTATTAGCAGTATAATTCGATACAGAACTTGCTTCAAATATTGCTTCTAAGTCTCCTTCTAGTTGAATACCAGGTGAGAATCCCTGATAATGTTTATTGACTACATGTGGATTTAAAAAAAGCCTTTAATGTATTAAGTAATTATGAAAACTATTTATCTGGTCATTAACTTATCAAAAAGGTATCACACTAACATGAATTGACAATAAAAAACAAATGATGAAAATATTATTTAGGTTAATGTCAAATGTTGTAATGATAGAAACATATTTTTATTGTCAAATTTGAACAAATTAAAACCATTTTAAAGAAATATTTTGTACATATTATAACATGTATGAGGTACTTGTGTACATGTTATAACTTGTATTTTAGCATTGTACAATTTATAACATGTAATATTAAAAATATTGTAAAATATTTTTGTACATGTTATAACCTGTACAAAATTGCAACTTGTACACGACATATATACATATAAGAAATTGTTTTTCTTGGCGGTATTTACCAGAATAAATATAACAATCAATAAGTTCTGCAAACTTAATGATGAAACTTTTAGCATGTATTTTGTTTATTATACATCAATGATTAAAAAACAACTACTAGTACTTGTAAATTAATACTAAACGTATTATTTAAAGTTTAGTATTAAAATTTCCGTAATAAGATTGTTGTCAATACTCATCTGTGTTAAACCATTAATTCATTTACATTTTTTTTTATATATATCGCAAGCTTCAAGTAATCAAAGTACATAAATAGGTAAAAGAAATATAGATTTCTTATAATCAATTTATAAAATAAAGAAGAGTGCACACCCTTAAATGTCTCGCCTTCTTCACTAACCATTGATATTAAGTTGATAGTCCTAAATATAAAACTTTACTACAACTGTTACATAAACTTAACATGATCCAAAAAAATGAGGTCATTCAAAGTCATATTAACCAAACGAGAAATACATGTACACCTTACAATCTTAATCATTCAATACACTAAAGATATAAACTGTTCCTTATATTTTTCTAAAAAAACGGACTTTACCAAGAAAATTAAACATTGGCCAATGAATCATGAAAATGAGGTAATGGTCAGATGAATCATGCCAAGCAGAAATGTACAGATCACAATCCTTCCATACATTAAATATAGTTGACCTATCGCTTATAGTTTAAGGAAAACAGACCAAAACACACAAACTTAAACTGAGCAATGAACTGTGAAAATAAGGTCAAGGTCAAACTAAACCTGCGAGACTAACATGTTCATCATAACATATTTCCATACACCAAATATAGTTGACCTATTGCATATAGTGTTGGGGGAAAAGTTCAAACTCAAAAACTTAACTTTGACCACTAAACCATGAAAATGAGGTCAAAGTAAGATGACACCTGACAGTTGGGCATTTACACCTTAGGGAGCTACCATTTGATTTTTATGGGGGGGCTAGGATGAAATTTGAAAAAAATAGGCAGGACAGGAGTTTTGAGTAAAAAAAAAGGCAGGATGAGAAACTTGTTAAAAAAAAGGCAGGATGACAATTTGTGTAAAAAAAGTCAGGATAAACTAGTAAAAAAAAAGGCAGGACCGAATAGAGTAAAAAATAAAAAGGCAGGACAGAGATTACAACTAAAAAAAAAAGCAGGACAAAATTTTTCATCCTAGCCCCCCCATAAAAATCAAATGGTAGCTCCCTTACAATAATTCCATACACAAAAATATAGTAGACCTATTGCATACAGTATACGAAAAACAATCCAAAACGCAAATTTTAACTATAATTACTGACCCATAAAAGGTCAAGGTCAGATGACACCTGTCAGTTGGACATGTGCACCTTACAATCCTTCCATATACCAAATAAACTAGACATATTGCTTATAGTAGCTGAGATATGAACTTTACCACCAAAACTTTACCTTGTTCACTGATCCCTGAAATGAGGTCGCGGTTAAGTGAAAGCTGTCTGACGGGGATGAGGACATTGCAAGGTATGCACATACCAAATAGTTACCATATTACTCATAACGAAAAAATAATTAACATTACAAAAATATTAACTATTTTTCAAGTAGTCACTGAACCATGAAAATGAGGTCAATGACAATGGACATGTGACAGACGGAAACTTCTTAACATAAGACATCTATATACAAATTATAAAGCATACAGGCCTTCCACCTTCTAAAATCTGAAGTTTTTTTAACGAGTTAGTTAACGCCGCCGGATCACTATTCCTATGTTGAGCTTTTATTTCTACGACTTAAGTCACAGACTCGAAAAAAAAATGCAAATAATGATTTCCAATGCCATAATGCTCATTTCCACAAGAGACTAAATCACGTACATGTAGATGTGTCATAGATAGCCATTTAACAATGAGGAGAACCTATATAGCTAAAAGTCTGATTTGTGGCATTCACGATCAAAATAACGATTTTCGTGATTTTTAAAAATCGATTTGGATAAATAAAATAATTAAACCAAAACGTTTCTTTTTTAACAATAATCAAAGACTTTCGGGAAAACAGCTTATGCATTAGATTGTATCATCTGACACACAAGAGATTAAGTTTCAAATTTGTAAAATTTATTGTATGTGACAATGATGACTAGATTAAAAATGTGTTTTTCTTTACATGGAGTGATTCACAATGAAATATGCACGTGTCTCCTTTAGTGGTTCTTAAAAAAATGCTGCACTTTCGGTACTTTAAAACACCGTGTTTTTGACAGACAAACTTCTTTTCTCTGCATTGTTTTTTGATTGAAATGAATTCTTCCATCAATTTTGAAATTGAATTGAATCCTATTTTATTCACGATCTGATCTTTTACAGAACTAAATCTTTCACGATCACCACCTCGGTATACCGAAAGACATCCGTGCAATTGTGTATTTCATGATCGGAATGTTATGTTAAAAATATAAACAAAATATTTGTTTACTAGTATCTTATAGTCATTCATAACAAATAAGGTGGTTAGTTGGAAGTTTAAATGCAATACATATTTGTATATGACAAAGTGTTCGAAACAAAAGAAAAGTATAAATAACAAAGAAACGATATAAAGTTCAATACCAACTTGTGCTCAAACTAATTGGCAATTCTTTTATTTTGAAAGGTTGCCAGATTTTTTAAAAATGAAATAAATTTGCGTTTGCATAATCGCCATTGACAAACAAAACTACACATATATTTCATAATAATTCGCTTTAAGTACCAGTTTGGTTAAATCTTGCAAGAATTTTTTTTTTTAAACATCGCTAATATATCATTGTCTTAATAATTTGACCTAATTTTTTGGTACGTATGTATGCAACCTTTAGCCTGACCCTACTTGGAAAATGGATTAACATGACTGTGCTAAGCCAGTTTAATGATTTAAAAGTGAAACTATGGAAGGTATCAGCTGTAAGACCCGTACATAATTTATTTTAATGGTATTGTTTTTTTTATCGACAATCTCCATAAGTGTTTTATGCTGTGGTGGTACTCAACGACAAAAAATAGTCGAAAACTGTTTTAGCGCTCATCATTCAAATAAGCCAATGTTTTCATTTCAGATCTCACTTCCCTTTTATATCTCAATCACGGGAACCATGTTATTAAAGAACATCTATTAGATGTATGTTTCATTATAATGCGTTATTCTGATTGGCTACCTGCAATCTCGCGTTATTCCTAAATCAACTTCATTTCACAATAAAAAAATTATCATTCATGGTGACACGAGGTCCCACAAAAAAATGCACAGGTAAATTAAATAAAACTTGATAAACATCGTGTTTTCATGATCCTAGCTAAAAAAAAAAAAATATAAGACCTTAGTATTGAATGATACTTTTTGTAACTTCAAAGGGTTGTAAAAGTGTTGACGCGCTTCATACAAAATGTACTTCAGTCAACGCTTTTACACCCCAATGAAGTTACAAAAAGCAGCATTCAATTCCTAAATAATTAAACGAATATATTACAGGAAATTCACATAAAATATTTTACTTATAAGGAAGATGTAGTATGATTGCCAATGATTCAACTATTCACAAGAGACCAAATGACAAGGAAATTAACAACTATGGGTCACCGTACGGTCTTCAATAATGAGCAAAGCCCATACCACATAGTCAACTATAAAAGGTACACAAAAATGTATACTATATCTTACAAACACACAAGAAAGAATATACCGTAGAAAAGTATGCTTTCAGAAAATACGACACAGTATTGTCATGATATTACAATTAGAATATAAAACTATAAAACTATATGAATTCTAGAAATATAAGAAAAATGACATCAACTGTGAAATCAATAGCACCAAAATTTTATTGTCACTTATAGTCATTTGATCTCCGAGGATATGATCCAATTTCATATTATCTGGTTGAATTACAAAGCAAACTTTACATTATATAATGAATTTATATTTCAGTCGGCGACAGTTCAGTACTTAAGTAACTGTTTTGTTATTAAGATACATTGTTCTGATAACATAGTTATAATCTTGTACTTTAACATTGATACGTATACGTTTAGCTTTTTTTATTACAGGCATTTTCTAATGTATAAAATAGTGGATTAAACCTGGTTTTAGAGCTAGCTTAACCTTTCATTTGAATGACAGTCGCATAAAATTCCATTATAATAATATTGACAACGATATGTGCACAAAAACAATTAGACATAATAGGTAAAAATGTCAAAAATGGGAACTTTGTGTAATAACCTTAATCACTATAAAAATAAACTTACATCTGACAAAGAAGCACAAAAAGGGCATATACACAAAGCAAATAAGCAAAACTGAAAGACAAGACTACAAATATTTATTATGGCACAATAACACAATGACGGGATTTATTCCATATTGGTAATATTTTAGTAGGTTTCTATATATGAATTGGATTTTGAATAAAAAAGCATATTCACCTGAGAAAGTGATAAACAACAACAACATATATCTTATAATGACTTACTGATATCTGCTATGTGTACCAACAGTAGAAATATCAAACTGTAAATCATTTTAATTCCGCATAAATTCATAGCACAAACCATTCTGTGCTACACACATGCAAACACTCTTTTCATTCTATCGATATGCAGTTAAATTTTACAATGGCAAGTTAACCAGTAATAAATTACCGTAGAAAATTAAAATCGGTGTCAAGGAAAAAGTATATTTAATAGTGTGTCATGTCAACTCAAAATATAATAGTTACGTAATCGAAAACACTCGACTGTTTGTTGATTTAGGATATATATGGACTAAATAATATAAATCATATGTGCTTTGATGTCTTTCGAGATCAATTCAATGCTAAACTTGAGATAAAAAAAAATATTAACAAGCTAAGATTAATTACAATTGACAGGACAGGATTTGCCGTATCCTTACTATAGCACTGATTAAATTTCAAATGTCTATTTAGATTTAAATCAACATTTTTTTCAACTTGATTATTGCTAGATACGTTCATATTTGATCTTAGCAATTATATGGTAGTGGTGAAATGCGTGTTTAACGTCCAGTGTCATGTATTTCAACTCTGAGCAACCTAATGGAAAATGATTAATCAGACTGATGCTTGCTTAACGTCCAGTGGGAAATATTTCAACTCTGAGAAACATAACGGAAGATGATTAATCAAATTGATGCTTGCTTAACGTCCAGTGGTAAATATTTCAACTCTGAGCAACCTCGTGGAAGATGATTGATCAAATTGATGCTTGCTTAACGTCCAGTGGGAAATATTTCAGCTCTGAGCAACCTAACGGAAGATGATTGATCAAATTGATGCTTGCTTAACGTCCAGTGGGAAATATTTCAACTCTGAGCAACTTTATCGTAGGTGAATGATTGATTATTGAATGCCTTATGTTCAGTAGCAAATATCTAAACCAGCAATCCTATCACAGTGGAAAGATTAATTGATTACTACTTGTTGAACGGTCCTGTCATAAATATTTCAATTTAGAGTAATTCTACGATAGGAGAACGATTGATTGATTGATAGTTGATTACTTAACATTTAGTAGTATATATGTCAACTCTGCAATCGTATTGTTGTGGAAAGATTGCTTGATTACTGCTTGCATGACGTCCAGTTGTATATATTTCAATTCTGAACAGTCCTATTGAATGTAATTTATTTAATTGTTTCCTGCTTTACGTCCATTGGTAAATACTTCAACTCTGAGCAATTCTATGGTAGGGAACGGATTGATATATGTTGCAATTGTTTATTGTCCAATGGCAAATATGTCGAGTATATTTAAAACTACATGTATATTGAAAAATACATGGTTCATATCATATGTTGATGTTAATGTTATACGTTTTAACATTTAAATAATCCTTTACAAAACTAAGTTATTTATTTACTTTTACCCTCAGGTTACTGCCCGTTAAACTCTATATTTTTAAAAAGATTTGACCTACCTTTGTCAAGTAATGATGTAAACAAGACACCACCACATGGTGCTTATACTGTATCGTTAGGGGCAATATACTAGTAAAGGTAACATGACCTGGGTTGAAACATGTCTCTGGACACAACATGTTTGACAGATGAGGAAAATGGAGTGCATCTCAAATACTATGGAGATTTCAATGAATTATGTAGCAAGGAGTCAGCCCCCATATTGAATGTGGATTCATTCGCATTTTTCGGTCGACCATCTTTCCTTCGAACACGATGGTGGGACAAAAAAAGGAGAAAAACATTTTCTTGGATTGGAAAAATATAGTCTCTATGCTATTGTATATAGCATATATGGTGTATGCAATATGGTATGATAGTGGCAATGCTTTCTTGTTGCTGTTTGACACATGTATTGTTAGTTTATGGATAGCAGCACATGCGGAAAGATCAAGAAAACTTTTCATTATAGCAGGGAAGAAAATCGTCAAAGCCAACAGGACAGTTAATACGAAAATTCCTTATTTAAGGATGTAAGTATAAATCATAACATGACAGTATTAAAGATATAAACGGCTTTCATTTCATATTTAGTGTTCACCATCAAAACAACTTGCCTCTTCTGGTGCTAAACACGGATGTCTGTTTAACGTTAAGCGGCAAATTAAATGTATATTCAGGAAGAGAACATCTTACTGCTATATGAATTTTAACCCTATTTTGTACGAAGTCGGCGCGCTGAGTCATATTTTAAGGTGTTAGTTAACAAAAGTTGCTAGTTAAAATTGTCGGAAGACAAATCACCCTTCCCGCGTAAATCATTTAAAATCCGAGCCGACCAGTCTTTGCTCTAACTTCAGAATGACGGATGCAAAGCTCGGAGAAACAATAAATACTAAATTAATTTTGAAGTTTTTGGTTTGACCCTTTCGGTGATAGCATTAAAAGTTTTAAAATATACTCGATATATTTGCCACTGGACAATAAACAATCAGCAATCAAAAAATCCGTATCCTACAATAGAATTGCTCAGGTTTGAAGTATTTGCCACTGGACGTTAAGCAAGCATACTATAGTTTAGACGGCAATATCAACCACTGAAATGCAAGATGACTCTTCGACTCAAGTGCAATAATTTTATTAAATTTCAAAACAAGAAGATTACTTGCATTAATCAGCACAACGGGTGTCAATAGAGAAATCACCAAGTAAGGATGTTTCTTTAAATGAGGTTATTTTTATGTAAATAACTATACATTTTCTGTTGCGATACTTACATTCTTTTATTTCAGAATATTTACAGTAACTGTAGTATTGGTACTACTGGTATTTTTGATACATGAGTGGGTCCATGACACCAGAAAACTAATACCTTTTGGTGGGTTGATACTTTTGTTGTTTCTAGCATTATTGACGTCACGTTCTCCATCTAAGGTAACTATGTTAGTACCGTCAGTTTTGAATATAGACTTTTTTTATATGACGTCTTTATTTCCATGTAAAAAAACATAGCTGACAGTAAAAGCAATGTCTCAACGTCGTACACAGCTACTTTTGCATAGGTAATATTTATGTACTTGAAATATGTAGTACTGGAAATTTACTTTTAATATTAAGTACTTTTCTTTACTTTAAAATTATTGTTATATTTAGGTACTTGTAGATACCGCGCTGAAGTACGTCCATTATTCATAGTTCATTATTCATTATTCAATAATGAATAATGAAATAGTTCACTATTCACTATTCAATATTGAAAAATAAATAATGAATAATGAAATGGTTTATGTTTCATTATTCAAATTGAAGCGGTGAATAGTGAAAAAAATATAAAAAAATTGACTGTGACACTATAGCTATATTTTGATTCGAAATGACCATAAGACGGTTTACGGAGGACCTAAATGCCACAATATGCATAAAAATGAGGAAATATGATAAAAAAGAAGATGTGGTATGATTGCCAATGAGACAAATATCCAGAAAGACCACAATGACACAGACATTAACAACTATAGCTCACCGTACAGCCTTCAACAATGAGCAAAGCCCATACCGCATAGTCAGCTATTAAAGGCCCCGATAAGACATTGTAAAAAAATTTAAACGAAAAAACTAACGGCCTTATCTATGTAAAATAATGAACGAAAAACAAATATGTAACACATAAACAAACGACAACCAATAAATTACAGACTCCTGACTTGGAACAGGCACATACATAAATAATGTGACGGGGTTAAACATGTTAGCTAATTTTGAATAATGAAATGGATATTTTGAATAATGGAATGGACTGCTGTGACCCTTCAGCCCTAATTACATATATATATTCTACCTCAATCGAAAGGTTATTAAGAGAGGAACAAAATGTATATAGTCAATATGTTCAACAACGCATTTTAGAGGAGTAACGAAGGACTTAAATATCGAAATACGCCTGAACATTGAGAAATAGCCAATTTTGAATAATGAAATGGATATTTTGAATAATAGAATGGAGTGCGGCGACCCTTTAGCCCCTATTATAGATAAACCTTATATCTCATTCGAAAGCTGATTACAAGAGGAACAAAATGTATATAGTCAATATGTTCCGCAACGAATATTAGAAGAGCTAAATGCCAAAATACGCGTGAAAATTAAGAAATAGCCAATTTTGAATAATGAAATGGATATTTTGAATAATGGAATGGAGTGCGGCGACCCTTTAACCCCTAATTATAGATAAACCTTCAACCTCGTTCGAAAGCTGATTACAAGAGGAACATCATGCTTATAGTCAATATGTTCCGCAACGAATATTAGAAGACCTAAATGCCAAAATACGCGTGAAAATTAAGAAATAGCCAATTTTGAATAATGAAATGGATATTTTGAATAATGAAATGGACTGCGGCGGCGACCCTTCAGCCCCTAATCATAGATAAACCTTATACCTCATTCGAAAGCTGATTACAAGAGAAACAACATGTATATTATCAATATGTTCCGCAACGAATATTAGAAGACCTAAATGCCAAAATACGCGTGAAAATTAAGAAATAGCCAATTTTGAATAATGAAATGGATATTTTGAATAATGAAATGGACTGCGGCGGCGACCCTTCAGCCCCTTATCATAGATAAACCTTATACCTCATTCGAAAGCTGATTACAAGAGAAACAACATGTATATTATCAATATGTTCCGCAACGAATATTAGAAGACCTAAATGCCAAAATACGCGTGAAAATTAAGAAATAGCCAATTTTGAATAGTGAAATGGATATTTTGAATAATGGAATGGAGTGCGGCGACCCTTTAGCCCCTAATTATAGATAAACCTTCTACCTCATTCGAAAGCTGATTACAAGAGGAACAAAATGTTTATAGTCAATATGTTCCGTAACGAAAATTAGAAGACCTAAATGCCAAAATATGCGTGAAAATTAAGAAATAGCCAATTTTGAATAATGAAATGGATATTTTGAATAATGGAATGGAGTGCAGCGACCCTTTAGCCCCTAATTATAGATAAACTTTATACCTCATTCGAAAGCTGATTACAAGAGGAACAAAATGTTTGTAGTCAATATGTTCCGTAACGAAAATTAGAAGACCTAAATGCCAAAATACGCGTAAAAATTAAGAAATAGCCAATTTTGAATAATGAAATGGATATTTTGAATAATGGAATGGAGTGCAGCGACCCTTTAGCCCCTAATTATAGATAAACCTTATATTTCATTCGAAAGCTGATTACAAGAGGAACAAAATCCTTATAATCAATATGTTCCGCAACGAATATTAGAAGACCTAAATGCCAAAATACGCGTGAAAATTAAGAAATAACCAATTTTGAATAATGAAGTGGATATTTTGAATAATGGAATGGAGTGCGGCGACTCTTTAGCCCCTAATTAAAGATAAATCTTATACCTCATTCGAAAGCTTATTACAAGAGGAACAAAATGTATATAGTCAATATGTTCCGCAACGAATATTAGAAGACATAATTGCCAAAATACGCATGAAAATTAAGAAAAAGTCATATTTGAATAATGAAATGGATATTTTGAATAATGGAATGGACTGCGGCGACCCTTTAGCCCCTAATTATAGGTAAATCTTATACTTCATTCGAAAGCTGATTACAAGAGGAACAAAATGTATATAGTCAATATGTTCCACAACGAATCTTAGAAGACCTCATTGCCAAAATACGCGTGAAAATTAAGAAAAAGTCAATTTTGAATAATGAAATGGATATTTTGAATAATGAAATGGATATTTTGAATAATGGAGTGGACTGCAGCGACCCTTTAGCCCCTATTATAGATAAACCTTATACCTCATTCGAAAGCTGATTACAAAACGAACAAAATGTATATAGGCAATATGTTCCGCAACGAATATTAGAAGAGCTAAATGCCAAAATACGCGTGAAAATTAAGAAATAGCCAATTTTGAATAATGAAATGGATATTTTGAATAATGAAATGGATATTTTGAATAATGAAATAAACTGGCAGGACCCTTCAGCCCCTAATTACAGATATATATTATACCTTAATCGAAAGCTTATCAAGAGAGGAACAAAATGTATCAAGTCAATATATTCCGCAACGCATATTAGAGGAGTAACGACGGACTTACATATCGAAATACGCGTGAACATTGAAAAATAGCCAATTTTGAATAAAGAAATGGATATTTTGAATAATGGAATGGACTGGCAGGACCCTTCAGCCCCTAATTACAGATATATATTATACCTCAATCGGAAGCTTATCAAGAGAGGAACAAAATGTGTCAAGTCAATATGTTCCGCAACGCATATTAGAGGAGTAATGAAGGACTTAAATATCGAAATACGCGTGAACAATGAGAAATAGCCAATTTTGAATAAAGAAATGGATATTTTGAATAATGGAATGGACTGGCAGGACCCTTCAGCCCCTAATTACAGATATATATTATACCTCAATCGGAAGCTTATCAAGAGAGGAACAAAATGTGTCAAGTCAATATGTTCCGCAACGCATATTAGAGGAGTAATGAAGGACTTAAATATCGAAATACGCGTGAACAATGAGAAATAGCCACTTTTGAATAATGAAAAGGATATTTTGAATAATGGAATGGACTGCTATGACCTTTCAGCCACTAATTACAGATATATATCATACCTCAATCGAAAGCTTATTATCAAGAGAGGAACAAAAGGTATATAGTCAATATGTTCTTCAACGCATATTAGAGGAAAAACGAAGGACCTAAATATCGAAATACGCTTGAACATTAAAAAATAGCTTAATTTGAATAATGGAATGAACTGCTGCAACCCTTTAGTCCCTAATCAAGGCAAAATTTATAAACCAAATTAAAGATTATTGATAGAGGAATAAACTGAGTATAAACGATATTTGTTGTAATGACCATTAGAGGGTTTACGGAGGACCGTAATGCCAAAAGACGCGTGAAAATTCAGAAATAGCCAATTTTGAATAATGAAATAGATAATTTGAATAATGGAATGTAATGCTGTGACCCTTTAGCCCTAATTATAGAGAAACCTTATACCTCATTAGAAAGCTATTTACGAGAGGAACAAAATGTATATGGTCAACATGTTCTGCAACGCATATTAAAGAAGTAACGAAAAACTTAAATATCGAAATACGCGTGAACAATGAGAAATAGCCACTTTTGAATAATGAAATGGATATTTTGAATAATGGAATGGACTGCTATGACCTTTCAGCCCCTAATAACAGATATACATTATACCTCAATCGAAAGCTTATCAAGAGAGGAACAAAAGGTATATAGTCAATATGTTCCGCAACGCATATTAGAGGAGTAACAAAGGACTTAAATATCGAAATTAGCCCGAACATTGAGAAATAGCCAATTTTAAATAATGAAATGGATATTTTGAATAATGGAATGGACTGCTATGACCCTTCAGCCCCTAATTACAGATATATATCATACCTCAATCGAAAGCTTATCAAGAGAGGAACAAAAGTTATTCAGTCAATATGTTCTGCAACGCATATTTGAGGAGAAACGAAGTACCTAAATATCGAAATACGCTTGAACATTAAGAAATAGCTTAATTTGAATAATGGAATGAACTGCTGCAACCCTTTAGTCCCTAATCAAGGCAAAATTTATAAACCAAATTAAAGATTATTGATAGAAGAATAAACTGAGTATAAACGATATTTGTTGTAATGACCATTAGAGGGTTTACGGAGGACCTAAATGCCAAAAGACGCGTGAAAATTCAGAAATAGCCAATTTTGAATAATGAAATAGATAATTTGAATAATGGAATGTAATGCTGTGACCCTTTAGCCCTAATTATAGAGAAAAGGAGTAATGAAGGACCTAAATATCGAAATACGCTTGAACATTAAGAAATAGCTTATTTTGAATAATGGAATGAACTGCTGCAACCCTTCGGTCCTAATCAAGGCAAAATTTATACACCAAATTGAAGCTTATTGATAGAGGAATAAACTGAGTGTAAACGATATGTACCGCAATGACCATTATAGGGTTTACGGAGGACCTATATGCCAGAATACGCGTGAAAATTCAGAAATAGCCAATTTTGACTAATGAAATAGATATTTTGAATATTGGAATGGAATGCTGTGACCCTTTAGCCCCTAATTACAGATATACCTTATACCTCATTTGAAAGCTTATTAAGTGAGGAACAGTAGTATGATTATGAGAGTTCTGCCACACCTCCATTTTTAGGTTGGGGTCGGGATAAAATGTGTCTTTGTGGAAGAAAGAAACACACACACACAAAAAAAACAAGAGTGCAAACGCTGAAATGTCTCGCCTTCTTTACTAATCATTGATATTATGTTGATAGTCTCAAATATAAAGCTTTATTACAACTATCACATAAACTCAACATAAACCAAGATAATGAAACATTGATCAATTAACCATGAAAATAAGGTCAAGGTCAGATGAACCATGCAAGGCAGACATGTACATCTAACAATTCTTCAATACATCAAATATAGTTGACCTATTGCTTATAAATTAAGAAAATCAGACCAAAACACAAACACATAACACTTAGCAATGAACCGTGAATATGAGGTCAAGGTCAAATAAAACCTGCTCGACTGACATATTATAGATAATTATGCAAATAATTTCCATACACCTAATAAAGTTGACCTAATGCATATTGTATTAGAAAAATAGACCAAAACTCAAAAACTTAACTTTGACCACTGACCCATGAAAATGAGGTCAGGGTCAGATGACACCTGTCAGTTAGACATGTACACCTTACAACCATTCCATACACCAAATATAGTAAACTTATTGTATATAGTATTAGAAAAATAGACCAAAACTCAAACTTAACTTTGACCACTGAACCATGAAAATGAGGTCAAGGTCAGATGACTTCTGTCAGTTAGACATGTACACCTTACAATCATTCCATACACCAAATATAGTAGACCTATTGCATATAGTATAAGAAAAACAGACCAAAACACAAAAACTTAACTATAACCACTGAACCATGAAAATGAGGTCAAGGTCAGATGACACCTGCCAGTTCGACATGTACACCTTACAGTCCTTCCATACACGAAATATGCTAGACCTATTGCTTATAGTATCTGAGATATGGACTTGACCACCAAAACTTAACCTTGTTCACTGATCCATAAAATGAGGTCGAGGTCAAGTGAAAACTGTCTGACGGGCATGAGGACCTTGCAAGGTATACACATACCAAATATAGTTGTTTTATTACTAATAATAAGAGAGAATTTAGCATTACAAAAAATCTGAACTTTTTTTCAAGTAGTCACTGAACCATTAAAATGAGGTCAATGACATTGGACATGTGACTGACGGAAAGTTTGTAACATGAGGCATCTATATATAAAGTACGAAGCATCCAGGTCTTCTACCTTCTGAAATATAAAGCTTTTAAGAAGTAAGCTAACACCGCCGCCGCCGCCGCCACCGCCAGATCACTATCCCTATGTCGAGCTTTCTGCAACAAATTTGCAGGCTCGACAATAAAAATTCACAGATAGAATAAACACACTGGATTTTACGATTACAAATATGTCTGATCAGAGATAGAATACGGTGCAAAAGGTAGAAATTCTGAAAAAAGTGGACACTGTTAAGGCCAATCGAGAACAGCGCTGCAATGATGAGGAAATTCTCAAATGGCAAGGAGTAGGACAGGACTCAACCTGGATTGTCAAAGACATTAAAGATGTTGACACGAAGTAAAGGTCTGCAAAATTATAACCTTGTGCTCGAAAGGGGAAACTTTCGCACATGGGAATGTGAGAGATTAAACAAGCAGCTTACTACCGTCTTGGCAAAGAGAGAGACCGATGGAGCTGTGCAATTTGTGAGCTATGGGATTAAAAAATCCAGACGCACTGGGTACGTTTTACGACTTTCTTATTTTTTATAAGGATTGTAGGATCGAGAGTGTTAGGATATGTTTTGTAGGCCCGAAAACTGGGTCTGAAAACCAGTGAATTGGGGATGGTGGTTTTGGGGTGACCTAAATTGATTTTTTTTATTGTTAGAATAAAGACATGCATCCAATAGTGAACATAGAGTTAGTAGTTGAAAACGTCAAAGCCCTGAGAGGTATAGCCAAAATGAACCACCTTCGAGGGTATTCGCAGTTGAGGAAAGATCAGTTGATAGAGAGGTAATAGAAACGAAGACAAATCTTAAATTTCATCGTCGTCCCAAACCTCATACGAGGAAGGAGATTATCACCCAGATAAAACAACTTGGGTTGAAAGGGATTAGCAGGCTGTCGATAGATCGACTGCTAAAGAAAGTGCAGGAAAATATTTGGGAAGATAGGAAAGCCATTGGGTATAAATTGAGGTACATTCGCCGAAGAAAGCCTTTAAAGATGTATTTACTACCTGGAATATGACCCCCATCATGGCATGGATGTGCAGACCTCCCTTAAGGTCTTTCGGGTGTCACGGGTGGAACTTATAGAAGATTGGGCATTGTAAAGGGCAACCCAATGTGATCATGCACTGAAAAGATTAATCCAACAGATAAGGCGGATGATGAGAACAAGATACTTTCACTCTGGAAACTAGATTTTCACCGCGGCCACGGACTTGGTTGAAACCCTTGAGGAGATAGATGAAAAGATCGTAGAAAAGATTGCCTGGTGGACCTCTGACAAAACTAGTGAAATTGTAAATACTTCCTCGGTCCAGCGGGGGGTATATCCCTTCTCGAATGTACCTTTCTTCTTGGTGATTCGGAAAATCGCGGTGGTTTAATGGGAGGTATGCTGCCGTAAAGTTCCAATACATCTTATGCTCCTTAAGACTTGCGGCAACAGGGGCCATCTTGATAGCGGTGCTTGGTGGTATTGCACTGGCGAACAAGATCGTCCAGGACATCGATATAGGTGCGTGTGGAGTTGGCTGAAAAGTATTTGAACATTTTCTCTTTCATGGTGCGGTTCCAACGTTTGAAAATACTCGACTTCTCTTCGGTGAAGTAGAGATCGATACCATGCTTTTGAAGCAGCTGATTTACATGTTTGTTGTAAAACTCAGTGCCTTTGTCTGTACATAGCTCCTTGGGCACACCGCTTGGAAGGCATCCCGCACCGTCACCCCCTTCTTGTTCCTGAGTGGTATCAGCCAGCCATATTTCGAGAAGACATGGATAATGCTCAGGATAAATTTATTTCCCTGGTTGTCCCTGGAGAAGTCACTGATATCAACGAGGTCGGCCGCCCAGGTCTTTTCAACACCACCCACCGCTACACAGCGTTTATGACCGTTGTGTCGTTTGTTTTCTCCTATATTTGAGTGTGAATTCACATTACTATAAGACGTGTCACGGTACTTTTCTATCCCAAATTAATGTATTTGGTTTTTATGTTATATTGGTTATTCTCCATCGGATTTTGTCTAATGCTTAGTCCGTTGCTGTGTGTGTTACATTTTAATGCTGTGTCGTTGTTCTCCTCTAATATTTAATGCGTTTCCCTCAGTTTTAGTTTGTTACCCCGATTTTGTTTTTTGTCCATAGATTTATGAGTTTTGAACAGCGGTATACTACTGTTGCCTTTATTTATGAAACAACTGGTTTGTGCTAGCTCATCGTCCAACGAACAGTTTTTTAACACCCAGACCGAATCGAATTTTGGTACCGATGATGGGTCCGACGATCCTGAAGATATTTCCTACAAGCCGCAAGAACCTCATGGTGATCCTCATGGTGTTCGACGACTTGATGCTGAGAAAACAGAACACGTGTGAAGACAACGTCGATTGTTTCTACCTGTGCCAGAACTACTTCACACTGCCTAGCCAGTCGATCCGGGAGAATGCCAACTTCCCCTGTCTCTTCCAGGTGTAACACCACTAATTCAGGCCCGGCCAGAAAGCACATACCAGAAAGTATTACATATTTAACACAAAATAGTTCCTACGCATGAGTGTAACTTTCAAAATATGTAGAATATTTAGGTATTTTTGGTATCAAATGAAAGCTGAAGGACTGGTGATCATTGTAGAACACTTTTGGACTTTTAATTTTGAATAGTAAAAAAACTGCACCAAATTTTAAAAAGAGGGTACATTTTGTCTGTTTGTCAGATCTGAAGTACCTGTTTTGGTACATCTGAAGTTCCGGGAACCAGTTCTTTCTTATATGCAATGTAAGGTATGTTGATTTTTTCAGTACAAGACACCATAAAGTGTTGCTTTGAAATGCAATGATTGCCACTTTATTTGAACTTAAAATAAAAGAGGTGTGCCTGCTTGAAACGGAGGAATTTAACATAGAAAGCAATGGGACCATGAATTAGTGGTGTACTTCCTCCAGCAGAATGCTAAGAATATCAACCACAACCGACGCGATCACTGCAACGATCTCACCAAGGAACAGTACAGTTTGACGCTCTGTGTAAGTATTGCTAGTCCAAGCCCTATGGATTTGTAACCATCGATTTTACTAGCACCAAGGCAATGGAAAATATGCAAATTAAATGAGTTCTTTGAGGAATAAGATAAAGAATGATCAGCCCGGAGATTTCTTTAGGGAACTGAAGTATGCAGAATATCTGGACACAGAGGAACGCCAGCCCTGCAAGTTCGAATGGCCCTTTAAACGCAATTTTGAGTGGGTTCCAGGTTGAAAATGCAGTTGCGTGATCCTTCGACCTATCTAAAGCAGTGGAGGTGATTTCAACGCATGGAACTCCACCATTGTGGTAAGGTGGAGCGATTTTCTCAACCCCAATGCCCTGCCAAGACGATTTGAGGCTACCAGTGCACATATACCCATGACACTTGAATCTTTCGAAGAAAAGGGATCCATATCAGCTGTGTAATACCTTCATGCGCAACTCATTGATTAGGGGTGTTCACACCAACGCTTAGGGGCGATCAACAGCATTCGATCCTATTAGATAAATGACGTTTATCAAGATTGTCGACCCTAAGCAGCATGAGGCTCTTGTCAGGGAGTTTCAAGACACCAAACGGAAGATTCAAGCCAGTAATACATGTAATATGCAACATCGCCTGGACAAGATTGAACTTAGCCGGGACCTTTACAAGGTGTTCAAGCCTGTGATTGAGGCTTAGCGAGAGGCAGCTTCACAGATCACCAAGCAGATCGCAGACCTTTCTGCAACAGTGCCAGCCCTCCCTCCTCGGCCGCCCGACTTTGCCGACCCACTACTCATTGCACCACCTACAGAAACCGTCCTTGGAGCTCGAGCACAGCAGCATTTGCAGCTCAGTATGACTACTTCAACTGACCACACCTTTGGATTGCGATCTGAAAACGATGGTATCTTCATCGGAAGCTCACCAGTTACTTTTGACGGCGATAATTTGTTCATGGATATTGTGAAGTACAAGGGAACCCTTGGCCTCTGGGAAGTCATTGTGAAAAAGAAACCAGAATCGAGCACAACGACCTTGACGACTATGCAGAGATCCTGATAAGTTCCGGTGCTATGTATAAAGGCAATTCCATCTTTTCAAGAACCCCGAAGGCGAATAAGAATTACAAGTGAAAGGGAATCGTGTCCCACATCTACCAGAAGTATAAGTTTGGCAGTGATCTGCAAACCGTGTTTTTTTCCAACTTCAAGCAGCTTCTCGATCGCTTGGAACTGTGTGCTGCAGCATACCGAACAGGAAATAATGGTGTGCGCAACGAAATTATGTCGATTATCCATGCTATGCATAAGGGTAGATATATCAGCATCGGAGAAAATATGGCGCTTCATCATAGTATCCTATAAGTAAATGTTGCAAATCAAGAAAGGTTACGCCTGAAAGTACGCATACGGTGGTGAGGGACTGTTTGACACAATCGCCAGTTTGGCTGGACGCATGTTTACTTCCTCTGCCACCAAAACCATAGGAAGTAAGGCCGTGAGTGCACACACCAATTCAGCCTTGAGAGGTGTTGAAAAAGGGGCCACAAAGCCGTCTATAATGTGGTTAATAAAGTGACCCGCCCCCGAAAACGCAGAATGTCCACTCAACAGTCCAATGTTCAAAGCAGCAAACCGCAGCTAACCCAGTTGAACAATCTGATCTCCGGTTCTGGCATTGCTTCCATCCACGACTTTGTGCAGCGCTATAAATAAATACATAATGTCCAACATCCTTATAATCACCGAAGGGTTGACCTTCGACGAAAGTCTCCAAGAATATAAGGTTCACGAACACGAACCTCAAGCTGGTGCCAACCTGAATAATCCAGGTGAGATCCGAATCAACATCGAAACCCAAGACTTGTTCCTCCATCCCGCTGAAAGTTATCTCTTGGTAGAGGGGCGACTGTAAAAGAACCACGGTAGTGCATATGCTAATGCAAATCTAGTGTCTCTCATTCACAATGGAATCATGTATCTCTTCAAGACTATCAGTTACAATTAATGCAAGCTCTCAGGCCAGCTGATCAAACATATCAACGACCCAGTCGTTGCCATCACTATGCTGGGAATGTGATTTATCCCAACAATTTCTCCCAAATCCCAAGGTCTCAACTACCTGTGGTACGAAGATTCATCTACCGAAGCCGAGGCCGAAAACACAGGGTTTGCAGCACGTCATGGGTATATCATCACCAAGCCCTCCAATAAAAGGATCGTTTTCATTCACCATACCCCTGATATATATTTTCGGCTTTGTAGACGATTACAACAAGATTGTGTATGGATTCAAGCACGAATTGTCACTCGTACGCGACTCGGACGACAATGCCATCCTGCTGCTGCCATCAATGACGTGGCGAAAATCAACCTGAGGACGTGGCGAAAATCAACCTGAGTAAGACCTCTAGGTTTGTTCCTCACGTCCTTCCTTCCGATGAAAAAAACTGCGGTTGTAAAAGACCATCAAGAGTAAGATCGATTGTGGTTTCTGAATACAACAGTGTGATTCTACAAGTGTTACCTAAATCTTACAGTTCCACTGGCGTTTGTCTGCCAAGAGCGGTCGGAAGAAACCGAGATACATCATTGTTGCCTTTCAGACCGATAAAAGTACGATCGGACTCAAAATGAAGCCGTGTTCGACCACTACCGGTTGCGAATTATCTTCGTTACTCTCAACGCAGAATGCTACCCGGCGGTAGACTTCAATGCCAGTTTCACGCAAACCAAGATCGCCAGAGTGTACAAGAATGTCGCAGAGTTCTAACTTGTTCAACATGGACCGTTTCATCAGCAACTGCAACATTAACCCCTCCGATTTCGTCAAACTTTATCCACTGTTTGTCATTGATGTGAGTCACCAGTCCAAGTGGTTGAAGAGTCGACCGTTGACATTAAAATCCTGATCGAATTCGAGCGCAAAGTACCTGCAAACACCGAGGCATTTGCACTTGTGATTTCCGACAGAATCCTGCAGTTTGAATCCGATGGTCAGAAGATGAACGTCGTGTACAAAAAATAAAAAAATGGATAAAATTCACCTACAAGTAACTCCTTTTTGCCAGCCGCCATGCCGAAGTCTACGCGATCGTGGTGAAGTTAATTAAACAACTGAGAAGTATGGCGGTATCGAAGAGTGGAAGCAAAAATATGTGACAATGGTGTACCATAAATAAATGGATAACACATGGTTGCAGCAAATTGCTAAAATCACCAACCCCAATCATGGGTTTTCCTTCATCGTTTCTGGAAATGATAACCAAATCCTTACCCGGTTCAACCCCCACTGCAACTCAAGGAATCCAAGACCTACGAGATGGTATTGGTAAACCTGGTAAACCAATAATTTCATCCCTTACATTCATATGCATACAGGTAACCATTCCTTCCGCTACTCTCCCGATGATGGTGCCAACTGATTTTCCATCGCACTGAGCACAGGTTCCTATGACATCGAAGACATCAACAATGAAACCCAGCAACAGCTACGGCTCAACAAACACAAAACGAAGATCATCATCGATGCCAACCGGCCGACCCTAAAAGCAACGCTAACCCTCGCCAAACTCTATCAAGTAGACTTCAAAGTTGTTAATAACATCAACACCGTCTTGGGATTCAAGTGGCAGATTTACACGTTCGGTATGATCACAGACGGTTATACAGAAGGGTAGCACATTGTAAATATCAGCAGAATCAACAGCATTCTGGTGAATAGTGATATCAACCATGAAGTTATGTAAATGGTACACAGCAGTCTTCAATCTACAGCTTTTGTTCCCGCAGACGGTCCTGGTATGAAAATCATTCAAACCCCCCAGCACCTATTGGTAGTATACGTGCCAGTGATCTTGCGAACCAGCAATCGCATGCAAACATATCTCAACGATCAAGACGGTAGGCTCATCGATCTCAGAGGTGAACATCTCACTATCCGTTTTCATCTTCTTGCGTTTGCACAGTGAATCCCAGTGGCAACGGTCTCTACCTCAGATCCTCAAACGCCCAGATTACCTATGGGTATGGACTCTAATTGGAGCGTGGTCAGCAATTCCACGACGGAGCCGTTCTGATCTTATATTTAGATGCTTACAGTCCCTTTAAAAACATTCCCCTCCTCGGTATGCTCCTATAAAATAAATGAATGATTTAGATTCTTGGTACCGACAGACTATAGTCAATGTGTGTGGAATCAACTCGATGCAGAAATTTGAAGGTATCAAAATACCTTGAATGCCTATAAACGTTCGGACAAAGCTGTATCTGTAGCACTGGGTGCTTGTTCTGTGGTTAGTTTGGTGTTAACTAGCAGTATCGTGGGTTCAGCTTTGACCGGTACAGGTGTTATAGCCACAATTCCTCTGGGGTTTATAGCTTGCTTGAATGCTACCACCGTAATGGATCTCACACTAATGTCTAGGCATGTAATAATAAAAAAAGAAACACCACGATATCTTGCGATTGCCAAAGTCCAAAAAGTCCTTGGTTGAGCAAGCATGTGTCAGCTCTGCTTTAGCTAATGATGAACAGATCTATGATGTCGAGTTTGGGAAAGTCGTCACCTGCCTCAAAAACTACTATGACCGTAAAGATTAGCTGCAGCAACCCGTGTCCAATTTCAGCGAGGATCTGTCAAAATGTTCCTTTGAGGTTTTTCCCACCATCCCAAATTCAATGGTTTTAGACCCGATTTTCAGGCTTAAACAACATATCCTAACACTTCCAATCATACCGTCCTTATCAAAAATATAAAAGTCGTGGTAATCATAGCCGGTGCGCCTGTTTTTTTTTCATCCCATAGCTCACGATTTGCACAGTTCCATCGGTCTCTCTCTTTTCCCCGACGGTGGTCAGCTGTTTGTTTAGTCTTTCACATCCCCAAGTGCGGATATTTTCCCCTTTCCAGCACAAGGTTATAATTTTTGAAAACCCACACTTGTTAACATCTTTAATGTCTTTGACAATCCAGGGTGAGTCCTGACCTACTTCTAAGAGTTTCCTCATCAGTATTTTCCAAAATTTCTACCTCTTGCGCAATATTCTCTCTCTGATCAGACATATTTGTAATCTTACAATCCATTGTGTTTACTATCTGCGGATGTTTCTTGGTGTGTTTTCTTTCTTCCACAAAGATACATTTTCCCAGGACCCCAACCCCACTTTTTCTCCTTCAACCCCAACCACCAACGTTTTCCCTGCTTAACCTCGTCAACGAGCGTGCAAGATTTTCGGATTTTTCGGTCAGGTCCTAGCAGAAATTCCCCTCAAAATGTTCACGCGTATTTCGATATTTAAGTCCTTCGTTACTCCGCAGAATAAATTGACTATATACCATTTGTTCCTCTCTTTACAAGCTTCCAAATGAGATATAAGGTAGATCTGTAATAAAGGGCTGAAGGGTCAGAGAATTCCATTCCATTATTCAAAATATCCATTTCATTATTTAAAATTGACTGTTTCTTATTTTTCACACGAATTTTGGCATTAAGGTCCCCCGTAACCCCTTAAATGGTCATTGCGGCACATATTGGTTTTTTTTCTCAATTTATTCATCTACTATTTCGACATTTAAGTCCGTCGTTACTTCTCTAATATGCGTTGCCAAAAATATTGACTATATACCTTTTGTTCCTCTGGCAATAAGCTTTCGATCAAGGTATAATATATATCTGTAATTAGGGGCTGAAGGGTCATAGCAGTCTATTCCATTATTCAAAATATCCATTTCATTATTCACAATAGACTATTTCTTAATTTTCACGCGTATTTTGGCATTGATGTCCTCTGTAACCTCTGTAATGGTCATTTCGGCACATATCGATTATACTGAGTTTATTAATCCATCCATCAGCTTTAACTTGGTGTATATTTATTTTCCTTAATTAGGAGCTGATGGGTTGCAACAGTCCATTCCATTATTCAAAATAAGTTATTTCTCAATGTTCACGCGTATTTCGATATTTAAATCCTTCGTTACTCCTGTAATATCCGGGACATATTGACTATATACATTTTGTTTCTCTCTCAATAACCTTTTGATCGAGGTATAATATATATCTGTAATTAGGGGTTGAAGGGTCCTGCCAGTCCATTCCATTATTCAAAATACCCATTTCATTATTCAAAATTGGCTATTTCTTAATTTTCACGCGTATTTTGGCAATTAGGTCTTCTAATATTCGTTGCGAAACATATTGACTATAAGCATGATGTTCCTCTTGTAATCAGCTTTCGAATGAGGTATAAGGTGTATCTATAATTAGGGGCTAAAGGGTCGCCGCACTCCATTCCATTATTCAAAATATCCATTTCATTATTCAAAATTGGCTATTTCTTAATTTTCACGCGTATTTTGGCATTTAGGTCTTCTAATATTCGTTGCGGAACATATTGACTATAAGCATGATGTTCCTCTTGTAATCAGCTTTCGAATGAGGTATAAGGTGTATCTATAATTAGGGGCTAAAGGGTCGCCGCACTCCATTCCATTATTCAAAATATTCATTTCATTATTCAAAATTGGCTATTTCTTAATTTTCACGCGTATTTTGGCATTTAGGTCATCTAATATTCGTTGCGGATCATATTGACTATATACATTTTGTTCCTCTTGTAATCAGCTTTCGAATGAGGTAGAAGGTTAATCTATAATTAGGGGCTAAAGGGTCGCAGCAGTCCATTCCATTATTCAAAATATCCATTTCATTATTCAAAATTGGCTATTTCTTAATTTTCACGCATATTTCGGCATTTAGGTCTTCTAATATTCGCTGCGGAACATATTGACTATATACATGTTATTCCTCTTGTAATTAGCTTTCGAATGAGGTATAAGGTTTATCTATAATTATGGGCTAAAAGGTCGCAGCAGTCCATTCCATTATTCAAAATATCCATTTCATTATTCAAAATTGGCTGTTTCTTAATTTTCACGCGTATTTTGGCATTTAGGTCTTCTAATGTTCGTTGCGGAACATATTGACTATAAACATTTTGTTCCTCTTGTAATCAGCTTTAAAATGAGGTATAAAGTTCATCTATAATTAGGGGCTAAAGGGTCACCGCACTCCATTCCATTAATCAAAATAATCATTTCATTATTCAAAATTGACTTTTTCTTAATTTTCACGCGTATTTTGGCAATTAGGTCTTCTAATATTCGTTGCGGAACATATTGACTATATACATTTTGTTCCTCTTGTACACAGCTTTCGAATGAGGTATAAGATTTATCTATAATTAGGGGCTTAAGGGTCGCCGCACTCCATTCCATTATTCAAAATATCCATTTCATTATTCAAAATTGGCTATTTCTTAATTTTCACGCGTATTTTGGCATGTACGTCTTTTAATATCGTTGTGGAACATATTGACTATAAGCATGTTGTTCCTCTTGTAATCAGCTTTCGAATGAGGTATAAAGTTTATCTATAATTAGGGGCTAAAGGGTCGCCGCACTCCATTCCATTATTCAAAATATCCATTTCATTATTAAAAATTGGCTATTTCTTAATTTTCACGCGTATTTTGGCATTTAGATTTTCTAATATTTGTTGCGGAAGATATTGACTATATACATTTTGTTCCTCTTGCAATCAGCTTTCGAAAGAGGAAGAAGGTTTATCTATAATAGGGGCTACAGGGTCGCCGTAGTCCATTCCATTATTCAAAATATCCATTTCATTATTGAAAATTGGCTATTTCTTAATGTTCACGCGTATTTTCGAATTGAGGTCTTCTAATATTCGTTCAGAACATATTGACTATATACATTTTGTTCCTCTTGTAATCAGCTTTCGCATGCGGTATAAGATTTATCTATAATTAGGGAAAAGGGTCGCTGCACTCCATTCCATTATTCAAAATATCCATTTCATTATTCAAAATTGACTATTTCTTAATTTTCACGCGTATTTCGGCATTTAGGTCTTCTAATATTCGTTGCGGAACATATTGACTATATACATTTTGTTCCTCTTGTAATCAGCTTTCGAATGAGGTATAAAGTTTATCTATAATTAGGGGCTAAAGGGTCGCCGCACTCCATTCCATTATTCAAAATAGTCATTTCATTATTCAAAATTGGCTATTTCTTAATTTTCACACGTATTTTGGCAATTAGGTCTTCTAATATTCGTTGCGGAACATATTGACTATATACATTTTGTTCCTCTTGTAATCAGCTTTCGAATGAGGTATAAGGTTTATCTATAATAGGGCTAAAGGGTCGCCGCACTCCATTCCATTATTCAAAATATCCATTTCATTATTCAAAATTGACTATTTCTTAATTTTCACGCGTATTTTGGCATTAAGCTATTCTAATTTTCGTTACGGAAGATATTGACTATATACATTTTGTTCCTCTTGTAATCAGCTTTCGAATGAGGTATAAGGTTAATCTATAATTAGGGGCTAAAGGGTCGCCGCACTCCATTCCATTATTCAAAATATCCATTTCATTATTCAAAATTGACATTTTCTTAATTATCACGCGTATTTTGGCAATTAGGTCTTCTAATATTCGATGCGGAACAAATTGACTATATACATTTTGTTCCTCTTGTAATCAGCTTTCGAATGAGGTATAAGGTTTATCTATAATTAGGGGCTAAAGGGTCGCCGCACTCCATTCCATTATTCAAAATATCCATTTCATTATTAAAAATTGGCTATTTCTTAATTTTCACGCGTATTTTGGCATTTAGATTTTCTAATATTTGTTGCGGAAGATATTGACTATATACATTTTGTTCCTCTTGCAATCAGCTTTCGAAAGAGGAAGAAGGTTTATCTATAATAGGGGCTACAGGGTCGCCGTAGTCCATTCCATTATTCAAAATATCCATTTCATTATTGAAAATTGGCTATTTCTTAATGTTCACGCGTATTTTGGAATTGAGGTCTTCTAATATTCGTTCAGAACATATTGACTATATACATTTTGTTCCTCTTGTAATCAGCTTTCGCATGAGGTATAAGATTTATCTATAATTAGGGAAAAGGGTCGCTGCACTCCATTCCATTATTCAAAATATCCATTTCATTATTCAAAATTGACTATTTCTTAATTTTCACGCGTATTTCGGCATTTAGGTCTTCTAATATTCGTTGCGGAACATATTGACTATATACATTTTGTTCCTCTTGTAATCAGCTTTCGAATGAGGTATAAAGTTTATCTATAATTAGGGGCTAAAGGGTCGCCGCACTCCATTCCATTATTCAAAATAGTCATTTCATTATTCAAAATTGGCTATTTCTTAATTTTCACACGTATTTTGGCAATTAGGTCTTCTAATATTCGTTGCGGAACATATTGACTATATACATTTTGTTCCTCTTGTAATCAGCTTTCGAATGAGGTATAAGGTTTATCTATAATAGGGCTAAAGGGTCGCCGCAGTCCTTTCCATTATTCAAAATATCCATTTCATTATTCAAAATTGACTATTTCTTAATTTTCACGCGTATTTTGGCATTAAGCTATTCTAATTTTCGTTACGGAAGATATTAACTATATACATTTTGTTCCTCTTGTAAACAGCTTTCGAATGAGGTATAAGGTTAATCTATAATTAGGGGCTAAAGGGTCGCCGCACTCCATTCCATTATTCAAAATATCCATTTCATTATTCAAAATTGACATTTTCTTAATTATCACGCGTATTTTGGCAATTAGGTCTTCTAATATTCGATGCGGAACAAATTGACTATATACATTTTGTTCCTCTTGTAATCAGCTTTCGAATGAGGTAGAAGGTTTATCTATAATTAGGGGCTAAAGGATCGCAGCAGTCCATTCCATTTTTCAAAATATCCATTTCATTATTGAAAATTGGCTATTTCTTAATGTTCACGCGTATTTTGGAATTGAGGTCTTCTAATATTCGTTCAGAACATATTGACTATATACATTTTGTTCCTCTTGTAATCAGCTTTCGAATGAGGTATAAGATTTATCTATAATTAGGGAAAAGGGTCGCTGCACTCCATTCCATTATTCAAAATATCCATTTCATTATTCAAAATTGACTATTTCTTAATTTTCACGCGTATTTCGGCATTTAGGTCTTCTAATATTCGTTGCGGAACATATTGACTATATACATTTTGTTCCTCTTGTAATCAGCTTTCGAATGAGGTATAAAGTTTATCTATAATTAGGGGCTAAAGGGTCGCCGTACTCCATTCCATTATTCAAAATAGTCATTTCATTATTCAAAATTGGCTATTTCTTAATTTTCACACGTATTTTGGCAATTAGGTCTTCTAATATTCGTTGCGGAACATATTGACTATATACATTTTGTTCCTCTTGTAATCAGCTTTCGAATGAGGTATAAGGTTTATCTATAATAGGGCTAAAGGGTCGCCGCAGTCCATTCCATTATTCAAAATATCCATTTCATTATTCAAAATTGACTATTTCTTAATTTTCACGCGTATTTTGGCATTAAGCTATTCTAATTTTCGTTACGGAAGATATTAACTATATACATTTTGTTCCTCTTGTAAACAGCTTTCGAATGAGGTATAAGGTTAATCTATAATTAGGGGCTAAAGGGTCGCCGCACTCCATTCCATTATTCAAAATATCCATTTCATTATTCAAAATTGACATTTTCTTAATTATCACGCGTATTTTGGCAATTAGGTCTTCTAATATTCGATGCGGAACAAATTGACTATATACATTTTGTTCCTCTTGTAATCAGCTTTCGAATGAGGTAGAAGGTTTATCTATAATTAGGGGCTAAAGGATCGCAGCAGTCCATTCCATTTTTCAAAATATCCATTTCATTATTGAAAATTGGCTATTTCTTAATTTTCACCCGTATTTCGGCATTTAGGACTTCTAATATTCGTTGCGGAACATATTGACTATATACATGTTATTCCTCTTGTAATCAGCTTTCGAATGAGGTATAAGGTTTGTCTATAATTATGGGCTAAAAGGTCGCAGCAGTCCATTCCATTATTCAAAATATCCATTTCATTATTCAAAATTGGCTATTTCTTAATTTTCACGCGTATTTTGGCATTTAGGTCTTCTAATGTTCGTTGCGGAACATATTGACTATATAAATTTTGTTCCTCTTGTAATCAGCTTTCGAATGAAGTATAAAGTTTATCTACAATTAGGGGCTAAAGAGTCGCCGCAGTCCATTCCATTATTCAAAATATCCATTTCATTATTCAAAATTGGCTATTTCTTAATTTTCACGCGTATTTTGGCATTTAGGTCTTTTTATATTCGTTGCGGATCATATTGACTATATACATTTTGTTCCTCTTGTAATCAGCTTTCGAATGAGGTATAAGGTTTATCTATAATTAGGAGCTAAAGGGTCGCAGCAGTCCATTCCATTATTCAAAATTGGCTATTTCTTAATTTTCACGCGTATTTTGGCATTTAGGTCTTCTAAAAATATTCGTTGCGGAACATATTGAAAATATACATTTTGTTCCTCTTGTAATCAGCTTTCGAATGAGGTATAAGATTTATTTATAATTAGGGGCTAAAGGGTCGCCGCACTCCATTCCATTATTCAAAATATCCATTTCATTATTCAAAATTGGCCATTTCTCAATGTCCAGGCGTATTTCGATATTTAAGTCCTTCGTTACTCCTCTTAAATGTGTTGCGGAACATATTGACTATATACATTTTGTTCCTCTCTTAATAACCTTTCGATTGAGGTAGAATATATATCTGTAATTAGGGCTGAAGGGTTACAGCAGTCCATTCCATTATTCAAAATATCCATTTCATTATTCAAAATTGGCTAACATGTTTAACCCCGTTACATTATTTATGTATGTGCCTGTTCCAAGTCAGGAGTCTGTAATTTATTGGTTGTCGTTTCTTTATGTGTTACATATTTGTTTTTTCGTTCATTATTTTGCATAAATAAGGCCGTTAATTTTCTCGTTTGAATTTTTTTACAATGTCTTATCGGGGCCTTTAATAGCTGACTATGGGGTATGGGCTTTGCTCATTGTTGAAGGCTGTATGGTGAGCTATAGTTGTTAATGTCTGTGTCATTGTGGTCTTTCTGGATATTTGTCTCATTGGCAATCATACCACATCTTCTTTTTTATCATATTTCTTCATTTTTATGCATATTATGGCATTTGGGTCCTCCGTAAACCGTCTTATGGTCATTTCGAATCAAAATATAGCTATAGTGTCACAGTCATTTTTTTTTTTTATATTTTTTTACTATTCACCGCTTCAATTTGAATAATGAAACACAAACCATTTCATTATTCATTATTCATTTTTCAATATTGAATAGTGAATAGTGAACTATTTCATTATTCATTATTGAATAATGAATAATGAACTATGAATAATGGACGTACTTCAGCGCGGTCTTGTAGATACCTGTATTTTACAGTACTTGATTTGTACTTGAAATATTGGCACAGAAATAATACCAACAATGATCACAGTATTCCATGTTTGAACATCATAACTATAAGGCATTTGAAATAGAAAAACTTTCAAAATGCTGAAAATGTAACGATGTAACCAAAAATCTGTAGTACTTTTTTTTCAAGTACAAATCAAGTACTGTAAAATAAAGGTACCTAATTATTACAATAATTTTAAAGTAACAAAATAGTACTGAATATTAATAGTAGATTTAAAATACATGTACTACAGATTTTTGGTACTGAAATAGTACCTATGCAAAAGTAGCTGTGTATAGAATATTTAAACAGAGATTAAAACTATTAGAGTTCTTGTGACATTTTTAACATTTACATTAGAATAGACGAATCCAATTTTATGTCAGCAGTCTCTTAAAAGGAAATAAGATACCTGCAGTTGAGTCTTATATGTTTAATCTTTTCTCTACGTAGCCAATTATGGTTTTGATGTTCCTAAATGGCATTTTCATTATGATTCCAAAACTTTGGTCCCGAAAGAACATGAGTAATAAAATTAATTACAGTATATGAAAACAGGAAGTGAAATTCAAATTAGATTGTAGTGAATGAAAAAAAAAGATTGCATAAAAAAAATCACCAAATAATTAAGTAATTATTGCAAACTAAGCATTAGCTATCATACAGCATCATCTTATTTTTTTTATATCATTGATTTACCGAATTAAACTCGACAACTTGTTCATTCGGAGCATCAAATTAAGGCATACTTCAAAAACGACACAAATAAATCAAATGTATTTGTATTCAATAAATCTGCAATCTTTACCATAATTGTTTATGCATGTACACACAAATGCTGCAATGTTTTTAAAAAACACACTACAACGTGCTCTTACGAAAAATTGTAATAACCTCTCCATACATTAAGTGTATTTGACTGTATTTCATATTGAAGCTACAAAGCAAAATTCAATATGAGATTACTTTACAGATTAAATGGACGCCAGTTATTTGGGGAATTCTTCTTCAGTTTCTGTTTGGATTGATTATTCTACGTTGGCCAATAGGGTATGGATTTTTTCAATTTATTGCCGGTCAGATTTCTGCCTTCCTTTCTTATACGGATAACGCATCTAAAATTGTTTTTGGAGAAGAAGGCATTAAAGAACATCCAATAGTGTTCAAGGTAGGTATGCAAGTACAAATTAAAAAAAAAATAGAAGATGTGGTATGACTGCCAATGAGACAAATATCCACAAGAGACCAAATGACACAGAAATAAACAAACTTTTAATGTTTATCGTACGGCCTTTACCAATGAGAAAAACCCATCAGGCATAGTCAGCTTTGAAAGGCGTCAAAATGACAAAATGCAAAACGTGCAATTCAAACCAAAAAACTAATGGCCTGATTTATGTTCAACATAATGACACGAAAAACAAACATGATATTAAGCAACAAACGACAACCACTGAATTGTTTGGTCCTTGGACAGGCACATAAAGAATGTGACGGGGTTATATTACCAAAAGCGTCATATGTGCATGTTGTATTGTGCTTTATTAACTCAGTGGTATTGTACATCTCTGACTCCGTTAAAATTTAAGTGCTTTGCATATACCATAAGTGAAGACGGGTAACCAGGAAAATCCTCAACGTGTAAAATTTCTAAACTAGATGTCTTTTCCTCTTTTAGGTTCTACCTGTAGTTGTATTTTTCAATGCAATCACAAACGTTTTATATTATCTCGGGGCCATGCAGGTGATTATCAGAGTTATTGCCCGTGTCATTAGATTTGTCATGAAAACGTCATCAGTGGAATCGTTTGCTGTAGCGGCTCAAATATTTCTTGGACAGGTACGTTTACACTTAAATGGCATACCAACCTTCAATCTATTTGAAATATAGACCTTGGATTTCGTTATCTTCGGTTGAGTTATATATATGGAGGATATGGGTATGAATTTAAAACATATTGGCCATCACGTGCAGTTTTTTTCTTCCCTCCTTTTTTAATTTTATATTTGCTTTATCCTGTGTTCGGATTTATTGGTTATAAAACTTTCTGACCAAAATTCCATCTAATTTGTCAATTTAGAATGCCTGTATAACGGCTTTAAAGATTTAAACATTTTAATGTGTGCTGGGGAATAATAGCTCTATATGTTATGGATAAAATTGATGTACAATGTGGATTTGTTATTAAACTTTTTCTCGTTTATATATACGCTTTGTTTTTTGCAGGCTGAATCTAGTATAGCTTTGAAGCCATTTTTGAAAGACGTTTCAAGGTCAAGACTGAATTCTGTTATGACGGGAGGCTTTGCAACAATAGCGTGTACATATATTGCAGCTTATATTGAATTCGGGGTATATATAATATCTACATAAATAAAATGATGGTTTATATTAAACCTATGTTGCTGCAATAATCCCTAGCTGTTTACACATTGTAACAATTATTAATAGTCTTCGCGTTCTACTAGGAGATACAAGTAATACTGTGTTACGGTTATTTTTCTATTGATCATAAGTTACAAAGTCTGTAGTTCTTGCTATCTTTGCAATTTAAGTTATAATGATGAAATTAAAAAAAAACAACTAAGTCTGTGCCTTGTATAGCTGTTAAATCCCGCAAACAGATTTGGCTCAAGAAATTTACTTTAGAATTGGTATTTGCTGCATGTTATGGTTTAAATCAAAGCCTAGTTTACCCAGAGTAGAATTGGTATGTTCTGAGCACTGTAACTCTATATGAACTAGCAGTTGAAAAATTTCAACTTTTTGACAACATGTTTCGATCACGGAGGCGAGTTAAAATCCTACACATTAACAAGGCTAGTACAGTGTAATAAATAGGTCAATAAAAAAGCTCATCTTACGGTAAAATCTGCATATTCTATTGAAAAAAGGTACCTTTTAAAAGATCTTAAAATTATCATCCTTTACAGGTACCAGCACAGCATTTAGTGGCAGCTTCTTTTATGTCCGCTCCGGCAGCATTAGCAGTGGCTAAATTAGGATGGCCTGAGGACAGTGATGTTGAACAAATAGATTTGAGCAATGTACAATTAGATGTTGGGTATTTTATTTCATGATTATGATATAGTAAAAAAAAGGAACATTTAATAATTAAATATAAAATTACGTGTGAACACTGAAGGGTTAAGACTATTAGACTGGTGAATCTTACTATCATGCTTGTTCAATATGATTTTGAATGCATCCATGCAATCTTTACCCTAAAATTTTGAGTTTGACCGGAGTTTACTATATAGCATATTGTTTTTTTTTTCTATTTTCAATACTTACCAAAATCACCGAGGCAATCAAACCCATTAACGTCAAACCCATTAACAAAGAAAGACTCGAACAATTTAATGACCAAAAGAAACGATAAAAAGAAAATCTGCATTCAACAAAGCATCACACAAAAAACTAAATTGCACATAAAACAATATACCAGAAATGAACATGTGTGTTCCAGGAGAGTTTGCAATTCCTTCTCAACAAGAGACATCGTACTGTTAAAAAATAAAACATGAAATCATGCAAAAAACCTGTAGGGTATAGCCAATGAACAGGTCAATACTGACGCAGATTGTAGGGTATAGCCAATGAACAGGTCCATACTGACGCAGATTGATAGATGTACTTTATCTTAAAAGACGCTGAAGTAAAATACTTTTCACATTCAATTAAATATGCACAGCTGACTATAGGGTATGGGCTTAGCTCATTGTTGAAGGCCGTACGGTGACCTATAGTTGTTAATGTCTGTGTCATTTTGGTCGCGTGTGGACAGTTGTCTCATTGGCAATCATACCACATCTTCTTTTTTAATTTTTTTATACATATATATAATGATTATGAAACTTTATGTACAGTATATGCCCAAGGTGATTTGTAACACCACTCGATACTATTCGTTTCAGACAAGAAACCAACATTTTGGAGGCGGCATCTGTAGGAGCGACAGCTACTGTCAAGCTGGTTGCTTACGTTGTTGTAAATCTGATAGCATTTCTTGCTATTTTGTCATTTCTAGACGCCGCTATTTCATTTTATGGTGAAAGAGTTGGTCATCCCGAAATAAATTTTGAGGTACACATATTGTTGTCTTTTTACCAAATAAGAATAAGTTATAAAATTCTTTTTCATGCATAATCCCTGAATATGCACACAATAGTACCACTAGACATAAAACAAGCATTAGGAAGCAACCATTTATCTTCAAAGGGGGTAATGGTGTAAGTCTGTCAGAAAATTCATAAATTTTTTTATATAGATCGATCAAATTATTTGTTTTTTAGTTTAACACTTCAAGGTATAGGTGAAATTTGCAATCAGCATATTTATTTTTATCAAATTTGGGATCAGAATACTTTTTTTTTAGGAAAACAACATCCCACCCCACCTTGAAGTAAAATGATCGTCCCCTTGCTCATCTAGTCAATCATGAAAGTCGTCAATAGAGTAGAATTCGGTGTAAATGTTAAGGAGATTGTAACCCAACAATATAAAAAGAACTATGACAACATTTCAATTATTGTTGTTTCCAAATGTATCATATAATGAAGACTAAGAAGGGTAATCAATGCAGACTAGTCTTTTGCTATATTTCAGATCTTTTATTATCAGTGTTGTACCATGGTAGCTTCTTTTTAATAGTTTGTTTGTTTTTCTTATTCGTTATTATTATTCAAGTTTTATTATACATATTGATAGACGTTAGGGACGACATCAAAAGTTCAATGAAGGATAAAAAACTTAATTCACATAGTTTTTTCACTGACCCCCCCACCCCCCTCTTAACTTAATTTGGGAAAAATTGATTGACCCATATGGATATATGTAAAAATCAATGTCGGATAACCAAATCTTGCAGCCGTTCAACCCCCCCCACCCCCAAACTATTTGAATTAAGTTTTTTATCTTACATTGATCTTTTGATGTCGTCCCTTATGTGTGTAATAGAGTTGAGTTGATTTAAGGGGAGTTAATCAAGTGTATTTTTTTGTATTTATTTCAGTGGTTATGTTCATACCTTTTCATGCCACTAGCTATAATCACGGGTATACCATGGAATGATTGTAGGACTGTAGCTACTCTGATAGGAAAGAAAATTGTACTCAACGACTTTCTGGCTTACATGGATCTTGGTCGATTGATTAAAGAGGATAAGCTTGAGGTGTGATATGTTTCTCAAATTAAACCATGAAATTCATTTCGTCATTTATCATAGGCACTTGTGTCAGAAAAAAATGTTTCCTTTATAAATTAATATAGCACTCTGTTATATTGAGGTATATAGGACATTTCTAAAAACAAGTGCCTGTGTCCATTATCTCGGGAAATTGCATAAATCAAAAGAAAAAAAAATACCTTCACTTTGTAATAAATAAGAAGATGTGGTATGGTGTGCCAATCAGACATCTCACCACCCAAGTCAATAGTTATTGTTCATGTTTATTACTGACGTTTTTAGTCTATTTTCTAAATATTAATATAACATTAACACTATTTACCTAATGTTTGTTCTGAGCACTGCTATACAAATTATACCCCGATTTAAAATGATCTGTGGTCTAAGCACTAATATGACGCATACTGTTCTTATCCTAAACATGCATGAAATATGTGCAACTGTACGATGTAACAGTCAGCAGTTATTAAATGATAATCTTGACTTAATTAAAAGTATTATGGCACCGCTATGCTACTTTCAGCTTCCTTTCAGCATATAGTTAGTTTCATTGTTTGAGTAACCATTTTATTGAATTTCGTCATTTTATATTTTTTTATCTGTTAATGTAAGACCTTTTTTTAAACATTACTCAGGATCGATCAGCAGTAATAGCAACCTACATTCTATGTGGATTTGGAAGTATAGCATCTATTGGTGTAACATTAGGCGCGTTAACTGCCGCTGAGCCTAGCAGGCGAAAAGATTACGCCAGAGGAGTGTTCAGAGCATTTGTATGTGGAAACGTTGCTTGCTTTATGACTGCCTGTATTGCAGGTACATTAAAATTATCAACATTCTTTCTTACGGGGAAGGTACAGCTAGTAGGATTAGGATTTTCGAAACGATAAATAAATAAGAAGATACTGTAACATGGATCAACTCGTTCTCCGGCGGAAAAATCTCTTTCTCTGATGGATAAACGTCTGATCATTAGTGCACGTGGAACCCGTCAAGCCGAAAAAAAACATCCAGTTGAAAGTCGTATTTGTAGAGTTGTGGTCGTATATGATTGATTTCATGTGAAACTATTAAAGCGATTACTCTAAATGTATGATAACGAACCAATGGCTTAGTAGCGAACCCATGGCATAGTAGTTGTCTTGTAAGCAGCAACGGTCTATCAAAGAGGTACATGTAAGGTTGGGAATTGCTATCTGTCGAAGTGCACACACACAAAAACGTTTTAAAAGCGGAGGAACATTGGGGTTTCTGGGGAATTTTTATCCTTAGGTTTTATTTATTTTATCTTTAAAATAAAAAATGTCTTCGGTTTCAATTACACCATCAAACCATGATTAGTTCGACATTTTGTTGTTAACATTAGACAAGGATCATGTATAACCTAATTTTGTTTGAAATCCATTGTTACTGCCAACTTGTCGTGTGTGTCTATTTTACATTGAAACGTTGAAATTAAAATAACCCAAATGGAACAAACTGAATTGTATCACTACACGTTCCGACTGTTGAAACATTGGAGTGTGTCCTTAAAGATTAATATTCAAGGCTTGGGAATTTTTTGATGACATTGTGACCGAAAAATTTAAACACAGTGCATTGTATTACATGTATCAGGCAAAATATAAATGCATCTTTTCTTTTACAGGAATGCTGTACACAGAATTTACTCCTGTTATATATAACAACGCTACAGACTGTAACATGACCAGTCTATCTTCCTGTAACACAACTATGTCAAATTCATCTTTATATGTACTAGATCTTATAAATATCACACAAAATGAACTTTAAATATGTTATGTACATGTATGTAACCAAACTTTTAAACATGTATTGCTATAAACTAAAAATATATACTACATACATGTTATGCGACTGTCATACACATCAGTGAGAGGTTTAGCTAGCTATGAAACCAGGTTTAATCCATAAATTTTCTACATTAGAAGATGCCTGTGCCAAGTTGTTGTGGTAGGTTTTTTTCCTTCGTTTTAATTTGCTGTTTGATTACAGACTTTCTGTTTTGAATTTTTCCCGGAATTCTGTATTTCTGTTGTTAAACTATGATCTTACCTTTTGTATATGGAGTATATTTAGTATCTAAAGTATATATTATTATATCCTTTGGAACATCAGTTCTAACTCTAACTGTAATTTCGTAAAGCTATATTAATGTGTCAATTCTGTTAATAAGTTTTGGCATTTAAAACTAACTGGAAATATGAATCTATTTTATAATATGCTATTGTACATGAATTCTTGGAATAAGTACAAACTAAATATCTTCTTTTCTTAAAAAAAAACCAAAGCTAAAGCAGTGAAAACTGTTTCTTTGAAGTCTTAGAACCTTATTTTTCATTTGTAAATGTGTAACAAAACAAAGTGGGTAAACATCGCAAAACAACTTCATCATTCAAAGTCAACAACAATGTCTGAACTTCCATGGCCATATAATTTCTGTGGAAATGAGAATTGCCAGTGATGATACCACTGCACCCCAATTACCATTGACACATCACATGTGGTTCCCTTTGATTCGACCAGTTGTGTCGTAAGTTTGAAAATTCCACTCAAAAAGGTGCTTGGGGTTGTCTTAAACTTGTTATGGATGAGAGTTGTAGTACCATGTTAAAGGGTTCACTGCAACTTTGAGATGTAGAACAGGAATAAAAACACTGTTCCTTTGCTTTATGTGTTGTTTTTTTTACTTCATCAGAAGGGGCTTAGAGTGTTACCGAATTAGTTTCCATTATCTTACTTTAGTTTGCCTCAAACAAATGTAATAAAACTTATACACAATGCTTATTTCCACAACACACAAATTAAGTTAGAATTTGGGTGGCTTTGCTTTTATTGTTCTAAAGTTATGCCCTTTTCCAAATGGTAAAATTGCTGAATTTTTTGCTCCCTTTCTTTTAACTTAAGTTTGCCCAAGCATAATGTTATGAAACTTATACACAATGTGTATTACCATAAAACTCGGACCAAGTTTGAATTTGGGTGGTGTCATTTTTAATATTCTTGAGTTATGTCCCTTTAAAATGTCATACATAAACAAGGGCATCATCTATGTCGTATGGACACATTTTCCATTTTATTGCTGTGGATGTACTGATTCTGTCTTGCAAGGACACCCCATATCCTTTCTTTTCTATTCATCTATATGACTATTGGTATTTTTAACAATATTTTAGCTTATCATCAATTAAAGTTCAAATCAGAAACTTGTGATAAAGCTGAGTTTTCAATCAACAGTACAACTCAGTTGTATAATCTAAGTGCTTGTGAACACTGAAGGGTGAAGTGAAAATTACTTTAATTTGCAATTTTGTGAATTTGGAATCAAACAGTGTATTGTATTTGTTGGTCAAATAAAAAAATTGAGTTTGGAGGTATCTTCCTTTTTTCATGATAGTTTAAATAGATATAGGAAGATGTGGTATGAGTGCCAATGAGACAACTCTCCATCCAAGTAACGATTTATAAAAATAAACCATTATAGGTCAAGGTACAGCCTTATCTTAACCTATTTCTATGCATAACTTATGTAATTTATAATAAACAAATGTTTTCTCAACAAGAAATACACATCATACAGTAACTTAAATATCAAAGTATAACATGCACAACATTGCCTGGGTCTAAATAACGATTGCTTCACTGCACTATTTTGTTTGAATAATCAAAGGTAGTGATTCATCTTAGATAGATATCAAGTCTGTACCATTGTTTTGATTGCATTTCATGCAATCTTTACCAAGAAACTGTGATTTGTATATCCATACAATGTTCAATTGTTTTTAAACAAATGTTATGGCTTTTTTCTATTTACAAAAACAAAAGATAACACCAAGAAACTATCAATTTCCTGTTGTATACTACATTAAAGGGGCATAACTCTTAAAATATTTTTTTTTCCTAGATAAATAGATATAAGTAAAACTATAATGTAGTAAAAATATTTATTGTATAACAAAAAAAACTTTTCTCAATAACAGTTTATCACTAACAAATGTTATAACTAAATGACATACTAAAACTATGATATCTCCTCTAAAAACTCGTATACTAACAATATTCTATCTTCACATAAAACTCATATACTAACAATATTCTATCTTAACTCATATACTAACAATATTCTATCTTCACTTTCAGTTTATACATTCATACTATCACATTCCTATTTACAATGTCCATATTTTCATTATGGCTTAAATTACATGATTAATTATTAAAGTTCACCAACAAATTTCAATATTTCATGAATATGTAGAACAAAAATATACAAGTTAAACTGTGAGCTACTGCAACAGACATTAAACTGGTTTTAAAACAGTTAAAATAAAAAGCTCCATTAAATTTCCTCAATAATTTCTGAACTTCTGAAGTAGTAACGAATACAAAGATAGACTTATAATTAAAAAAAAAATATGCAAAAAAACACCCAAGTAGGAATGATTAATTAAAACAATATTTCATCTCAGTAAAATTATTGCAAATATGTGTAAAAACATAAATATAACATAAGCGTAACCTATGAGCATCTTTTAAAAATCAGGCAGTTAAATTGTTTTCTACCTTTTTATCATCATAATGAAAATACTGTTGTTTTTTAACAGACATTTTTGACAGAACAATTCGTCGAGGAAATCTTAAATCCTTGAATTATCTTTTGTATTTTTTCAATCAGCTTCAACATTTTCCTTTGCAAGATCTGATGCTTATAAGATGCATCTATACTAAGGAGGTATACCTAGGTTAAGGGAAATAATTAATAAAATCATCAGTACGTTTGTGTCAACCATTTTCATAAAAATATTCTGAGCTTCTAGGTAACATACATTTATTTCCAATCTGTTTTTGTTAAAATCTTAAAATACATTGATGAAATTAACTTTTAAGAAGCACATGAATGATTTAAAGAGTTATCTCCCTGATTCAAAGTCTCCCCCTCAAATGGTAGCCATATTGTAACACTATAGAAATGATACAGGATTCTTCCTCCATATACACACAAGATTATTGTCTGTTCCACAAGCTATTAATGTCTGATCATCACTCGAACAACAACTGTTGATCACAATATCCTGAAAGATAAAATGATAAATATTATACGTAGAATCTTATACTGTGGGTGCATTATTTTTCGTTAGATACCAATTTTATTCAATTTCATGGGTACAATGAAACCACAAATTTTAACAATAAGAATGTAGCAAGACTTTTGACAAATTAAGGAATTTACAATCTTGTGAAAAAAAACCTGTAAAAATAACCAATCAGAAATACTTTAATAAATTTTGCACATGTCAAATTGACTGCAGATTCATTATAATTCTTTTTATATCAATTACCGAGGATTACCTGTGTAAATGGGGAACAATGAATTTAATGTTCAATGAATTACAATTTTTCTATGGTATATATATATATATAATGTATGCAAATTTTTTGTTGAAAAAAGGAAATAAAATTTCCACAAGATGGAGATTTTTATCAATCACTTAAAAGTGATACCCTTAAAAATAAAAATAAATGACAACACAGTATACATGGTATATACAATCATAAATGACACAAGACTCATATCCACAGATATAACTTTCTAGTTTCCCCACACTCATTCTTACTAATAATACACAAGTCAGGAGTTAATAGTCAACTGGAATATGTTTTCAATTCCTTTGATGTGTCTTGATATTTGGTTAAAGTTATGGACTTTTCCTTCTTCAATTTGAGTTGGCGTTCGATATTTTTGTTATTTTACTTTTTCCATCAATATTGGAAAATAATAGACTATCATAAAACATTTCTTACATTACAATCTGGTAGTTCATCCATTTTTCCCTTGCTTGAACTAATATCTAGGTCTGGCCAAAGTAGTTTCTGTGAAGAAAGAATTGTTTAGATATATAAACATACATATATGACTCAAGGCTCATGCTAATTGCCAGCTGTGGCTGAAATGTTTGCTTTTTCTGTCAACCCTCTTCACTTTTCCTTGTGCCAAAAACAATATCTAGTCCAGCTGTTGTTCATAACAGTGAGAAACTTTCATTTTTTTAATTTTCAATTTCCATTTTTACCAAGAAACTGAAACATCAATTTTCCTTTAAAAATAAATTCAAAGAATAAAATAATTTGTTTCTTTAAAATAGTGTTGAAACCATTGACCATTGAAGATTGGAATCATTTATTCAAATAATCAAATTTTTATACAAACAAATCAAAATGATTTCTTCCACTTTTCATCAGGTACATACTTGAATTACTATTATTTAAGTTTTTTTCCTCACTCTTTTTTATAAATGTGTAGTATTATCCTGATTTAGAGTATTTGTTTGCAATTTGATTGGCTTGTATTTTTCTAATATTAAAATTTCAGTGCATTTTTATTTTTATTTTAGTCAATTTGAATTATCTCCCTTAAACCAGTGACTTATTAAAAAGTATTCTTTTTAGTTGCTTCCCTTTGTTTATTACTGACGTATGTAATAAAAAAATTAACAGCTGCGCCATGAGCGCATGATACGCTCGACGTCTTGTGTGGAAGTTTTATGCAATAATCATAAATAGTTTCAGAGAAAGTTTTAAGCAATAACCATATATTGTTTTTGAGACACGGTGGGACATGTGAAACCCCCAACCCTGTTTTTTTTTTACAAAAAACTAAATATCACTAAAATAAAATTTTGAATCAAAACCAAAAAGTAAACAGATCTTTAGATTAATATAACAAAGAAGTGTGTAAAGTTTTAAGCAATAATCATAAATTATTTTTGAGATACGGCGCGACATGTAAAAAAAACCCCTCCCTTGTTTAACAAAATACTCAATAACTCCAAAATAAAGTTTTGAATCATCACCAAAAAGTATACAGATCTTTAGATTAATATAACAAAGAAGTGTGTAAAGTTTTAAGCAATAATCATAAATTGTTTTTGAGATACGGCACAACATGTAAAAAAAAAACCCTCCCCCTTTTTTACAAAATACTCAATAACTCAAAAATGAAATCTTGAATCATCACCAAAAAGTATACAGATCTTCAGATTAATATAACAAAGACATGTGTAAAGTTTTAAGCAATAATAATAAATCGTTTTTGAGATATGGTGTGACATGTAAAAAAAACACACCCCTGTTTTAGTTACAAAGTGCCGTAACACGAAAAGTTTTAATCTTATTTTCACCAAAAAGTATACAGATCATTTGACCATCATAAGAAACAACTATGTAAAGTTTCATGAAATTTGGATAAGTCGTTCTCAAGTTACGGTGCGACATGTTTACGCCGGACAGACAGACGGACGGACACCGGACATTTGTATACCATAATACGTCCCGTCAAAATTTTGACAAGCGTATAAAAATCAAGATAAATTTGTTAAACATTGTGCAATTGTACTAATTCAGAATTTATCATGGAAAAAAACAATAAATAAGTGGTGTAATATCAATATCAGGATAAATTTTGTACACTATGCAAATGTCCTAATTCAGAATTTATCAGGTCAATAAAATTCATATCAGGTGAGATCAGATTCAAATTAGGACAATTGTACACTAAAAATACATGATTCAATTAGTTTCTAAAGGTAATGCCACCGGATACTGGTTTTGCTGATATTGCAAAATTAGACTCGCAGACCAAACAAAAGGGTACCATATTAAAGTCTTATTCATCATGTGTGTGATAATTTTTCCATGTACCAGTTATCTGCTATCAGAACTTACCGTAGAGTAGCCTAAAATTTGATCAGATGAGGACTTGTGTTTTTTTGTGAAAGCATCCATCTGGTAGATAAACAATGACCCCTTGTCGTCACCAGCTGTTAGCATACCTATAATATACAAAATATACATTTCCAGAAATCCTTCATATAAATCAAATTAAAATATTTTTTGTAGTAAAGCACATTTATCAGTTTACCTTGGTACATGAATTAGCCAGGCCAAAGTTAGGAACATTATTTATGAGTTTTTTTCTTGTAAATAATTTGGTTAGGAAAGCACACTCTAAGTTATTTTCCTGAGGTTGTATAATTTTTTTCTTGATTCCAGTTAATTTCAAGTTGACATTTGTTTAAGACTTTTGTATTTAATTAAGTCATTTAAACTTTCATGGTCACCTGAGATCAAACTTAGGTTTTTAATGGTGTTTGCCTTCCTCAGTTTTTAGTTTTCTATGATGTATTGTGTAAACTGTTTTACCCATAATCCTTATCATTCTGATATTGCATATTATAATCCATTTTCTGATGATTATGGGCCGTTATATTACCTGAGGTCGAACCGAGGTTGATATAGTCTACAGATGTTCTAGTATACTGTAATAATGCTGATACTTTGACCTCTACTGTTTTTGTTCCTTTAATAACCTTGACAGGTAGGTTGTCATGGAGATTCCAGATTACCATGTGACCTGCACCATTGCATTTGGCTGCTGTAATAGACAAAAAATAAAATAAATTAACAGATGGAAAAACAGGGCTGTTACAGACATAAGGTCTGGTTATAAGATCAATCTTTTTTTTCTGAGTTATGTTAAAATATGTCTGTTTTATGCTGTACACAAGAAGTCAAATATATAATTTAACAGTCAAGTCTGGACAATACAACTGTTTAAGAAGCCATATGGCAAAACCACCTCCCTATCTCACTTAAGGTGGTACCCAACACCTTGACTAAAATCAATTTGGCTCGTTTAATTTTCATAAATTTTTTACACAATATTTACTTTGACCCTTTGACAAAAATATAAAAATCTTTAAAAAATTTCACCAACCCTTTCATCAGAAAAATTTCATAGCAGTTAGAAACACTAATTTTGATCATTGGGAAGCTTCATTTTTCCTTAACAATACAATGTGATTAAAACGTTATGCTGATTTTACAGAGTTATCTCCCTGTAGTGTTAGGTACCACCTTAATGCAGTAAGTAAATTTTTCTGACTGTACATTAGTATCCAAAATATGCCTGTAGTCCGAGAAAGGAACATATATAGGAAATCTTAAACATCCTGATTCAGCAGACTTCTTACTCTTGGGATTCCAGCATCATGTGTTGGAACAGAAGGAAAGATGGACTAGATGATTGAAAAATAGTGCCCCCTTATTGAGGGTATTATTATCTATTCTAATTCATATTCATGTTCATTTAATGAATGGCTATTATCTATTTTGAATTTATTGAACCATAAAACTAATTTTTGACTCTTCACATTGAATAATCCGCGAAGCGGATTATGTAAAATGTAAAGAGTCAAAAATTAGTTTTATGGTTCAATAAAATCAAAATAGATTATTGCCATTCATTATAAATAAATTTCTATCAAAACTAAGGCTCAAATAACTTTTTATATTATTTATATTAACAATAACAACGTACACACATGTTGGCGTATGAATACACAACGTCAAATTGGGCGTGTCGCCATCAAAATTGACAACATTGAAAATAAAACTAATAATTTTAACCAATCAGAAGACAGTAAAAACACAAAATTTATTTATTTCTTTACAGTGGCCAAAGTAGTCAAACTACTGTATCATAAGCCTGTCAATACTTCTATTCTAAGTTCAAGTTCAGCACTTGGCAGGCTTGTGGGACACCAATCTTCATTGACTAAGATTGTCAGTTTTCATACCAAAAGATGTGTTTCCAATAGGCAATTAAGCTTCCTCCATCAATAAAAATGGCTGCCATGAAATAGCCAACTGTACTGAAAGTGGCATTAAACACCAATTTCAATCAATTACTTTACAGTGTTTTAATACTTACCAATGTAATCATTGGGTAACAATGCCAGGCCATCTACTACTTCCACATCATCGCTATCCCCTGATTCAATATCAGACATTGTACTGGGTATCAGAAATTCAAAGTTAGGATCCCTGTAATATATGACAATGAATGTTAGATTTCCTACCATGAAAGGTTTAAAAACCATAAATTGAAAATGTTGTTTTATTGATTTTTTTTTTCCAGATACAGTTTACATGGTTAAAGGGGTTATGAAGTTGATTGCAGTATTTGTTCATAGCTATATACATGTATTATGACATGAGCTTCCATGGTTTTCATTCACATCAAAATAACTGATATATGGTACATAATTAAGTCCCTTCAAGGATTGGTGCAAGATGTAAACATTGAAAATTAACCCTTCCAAATGTCACATCAGTTATGAAAGTTATTGTATGCTCAGAAAGTTTTTTATGAATATCTTTCATGTCTTTCTGCGATTTTAGTGATGGACAAAACGTGAGATCAATATTTGTGATTTTGGTAAATTCTGCATACTAAGAATACAACCAAAACTTAAAATGAAAAGTTTTATTTTATAAAATATTTTGACGCAATTTTCTAACAATAAAAACTGCACAAATTTCTGAATTTATCGCAGTTGAACCAATAAGTGTATGAACCATACCTTGATACATTTTTCTTGTTATTAAATCTCCATCCATAACATGACTTTTCACATCCAGCTATCAGCATCTGACTCTTTGTACTAAACACCAAATTCAATGCATCTGTATGGGTTGTATTTAACACCATCAACTTCCTGTGAACACAAAACATAGCGTGTAACATTGTAGGAGGTGCTCCCAATATGGAGGCAGGATACCGTATTGAATAGTTAAATTTATCCTGAAAAGCCTTTTATTTGTTTATGACTTACTTGTAATTTGTTGTATAATCTGTGAAATCTGGAACACCAACATCCCATAATATAATTTTTCTGTCTTTTGATCCACCTAAAGATATTGAGTTATTGATATTAATAACTGTTACAAATGATGAATGTAAATTTCATATGTTATGGCAGACAGATTCATTGATTGATATGAAAACCCAATAAAACTCAGAATAACAGGACAAGTTCTCAATTTCACCAGTCAATTTTTTTTTTCTAACAAATTCTTCTTAATTATATACATAAAAACATACTGTGGATTCATTTATTTTTGTGGATTACGGAAAACTTACATGTTCACGGATATTTAATTTCATTGTTTTTCAAAAGTCTGCATACAACTTACAAGCCTATAGAAAATTTGGTATTTGTTGAATACCTAATTTCATGGCTCACCTTTACCCACGAAAATTAGTATCCAACGAATAATATCGAATCCACAGGTAGCTTACTGTGATATCAATACTTTAACATCAATTTTTGGAACAAATAAAAAGCCTGATTCAACATGTAATCGTTTTGCTTCAAACACACCTTAATACCTATTATATCTGCTCTAACACATCTTTGAAACCAGCAAATGGCTCAATATGCAAAATTGATTTCCCATAGGCGGTAATAGAAACATTTTTTTCTGTAGCTCAGTCCACATCGTAAACTTGGGTATGTTTTATAGCGTTTCAAAACTGAGGCATTTTTATATAACTGGTTAAATTTTTGAGGTACAAAGTGAGATTTGTTTTCTGTAAATCAGCCCACGAATGCATAGACAGAAAAAATATGATGCCAATAAATGGATCATAAAAACTTACTAAACAGATGTGTAGGCTCCTCTGGGTGAAACAACAAACAGCTAATGTAGTCATGGTGACCTTCCATCGTAGCATACATCACAAATTGGGAAGGATGGATCAGTTTTATAAAACCATTATTTCCTGAAAAAAAGGCAAAAAGTTTTGAAAACATTCACTTGTATTTAAAATAGTTGTAGCTCATTAAATTATGATGTTTCATTATACTGTTTCTTGCTTTATCCATATATCTCAAAAGAAAAGAAAATGACATCTAGTCTATAATATGCATGAAATGCTGATATATATTAACCAGTCCTAGCATTGTTTCTTTTATTATAATTTGAATATAAGTTTATGATATTATTTTTCTAAAAATACAATAGATATGATATTTTGTATAAAATCTGTGAAAATGAATTTTGAATCTAGTGTCTCTTTAAAGGCATACAGTCCATCAGAGATCTTACATTTATATTGTCCTACATCTTTACCCATTGCAGTAGAATCAATGTTCTTAAATAAACAAGTTCAACTTTGTGCTTCTTTTTTTTAAAAAGCTGACAAATTTTAATTTAACCAATCTGATGCTGTTAAAAGAATTTTTCTGTAAATATGGATGCTTATTGTTGGAGAAAAAAAGCTAAAAATTGTGTGCCTTTATATTATCTTCCCCTGCTTTTGTATTTGAATGCCCTTTACTAATTACTGTTTTGCTTTCTTGCCTTAAAACAGACAAAGACATGGAAAATGCATATATGATGATTCAGTAGTTGTGGTTTGTTGATGTGGTTCATAAGAGTTACTTGTTTCTCATATTTTATATAGATTAGACTGTTGGTTTTCCAGTTTGAATGGTTTTGGGGGCTTTTTATAGCTTGTTGTTTGGTGTGAGCTAAGGCTACGTGTTGAAGACCCTACTTTGACCTATAATGATTTACTTTTACAAATTGTGACTTGGATGGAGAGTTGTCTCATTGGCACTTATACCACATCTCCTCATATGTATTTATGTATGTACAGTACACTTACCTGCCACAGCCAATATATTGATTTTTCCTTCTTTACTACCGGTCTTGTATGGTATTGTTGACCAAGCCAAGGCATAAAAGTCCTAAAACAGCAAAAATTATAACTAAAAGGCATTTCAATAACAAAATCCTAAGGCAAACCAGATTGCAAGGCATAAAGGTCCTAAAACAGTAAAATATCAACTAAAAACTTTTCAATAATCAAATTTGAAAGGTCATGAAGGTAGTGTCTATTATTATTAATATTAAGGCAAAGTTTTGTTTTAAGTCAACCAAGTCATAGGTACTACAAACACAAAATAATAACTGACAAATAGTTATACGTACAAAAAACAAAATCTTTTAAATAAATGGTAATAAAGAAACACAAACATTGGATCCATCAGCATATGAGATTAATAATAATAAATTTCTAAACTATTATTATGTTATTATTGCGAAAACAGTGATATTGTTTGCCTCAAATAACAGCCAAAATTTTGCCTCCCCTAGAGAAAATTCCCAATAACTAAAAAAAAATGGCTTAAAATTCCTCCCAAAAAGGTCTACATTTTCCCCAAACAGTGATGGCATTGGTAGTAATGTTTGTAAATATCGTATTCATGTTATTATTTTGATATTATAAAGCACTTTTGAGATCCGGTTTTCTGATCAGAATCATCATGGTGTTTGTAACACATGTGGTTTTCAATGCATTAAGTACCATCATTGCTTTTGTTTCTTTCCCCTCTCTGAAAAGTACCTTCCAGGTTGAAAATGTCTGACAACCAAAATATACATGAAAAAACAGTGCAAAAAAGACAGCAAAGGTCAGCAAAAAATTGGAGATGTGTTTAGAATAATATTTCCCAATTTCAATAAAAAATATGCATTTTTCCCAATAAAAAACGGTAGAGGTAGTTTTCAAAAAAAGACAACAATATCACTGGAAAAAAACATATTAAGTTCAGACTTCTTTCATAATTTCAGTATTCATAAATAAATAAGAAGTGATTTTTCTTCAAAAAATTTGCAATCACATTTATAAGGTCCAACATTTTTACCATTAATCTGTGATGAGCAATAATAAATTAATGGTTTTTTTTTTATATAGATAAGACCATTGGATTTCTTGTTTGAATTGTTTTACAATAGCCATTTTGTGGTCTTTTACAGCTGACTGTGCAGTATGGTTTTACTCATTGTACAGTGACCTATAGTTTTTAATTTCTGTGTCATTTGGTCTCTTGTTAAATATTGTCTCATTAACAATCATACCACATCAATTAATTTCTTAAGTTTTCTTTTTTATTTCTGCATTAGACCCAAGTGTTGTTGAAGTTTGTTTGTTGGTTTTTGTTGTTGTTTGGGAGATTAGAAGTGTTAAAGGTATATGGCTTCATACAACTTTTGGTTGCTAGTGTAATTAATGAAACTTCTGTCACATGACACGATATTAAACAAGAGTTACCTCCTCTTTACTACTGTCCTTGTATCTCTTCATCACAATACCTGTCTGACAATCTATTAGGCACACATTTTGACCTCCACATGTGGCTAAAAGTCGGCTACTTTTATCTGTAAATACATGCACAATTTAATACCAAAATGATTCTTTATAACAAAAGTTGTTCACACAATATTTGAGGGATGATTTCTGCTGAATAAATAGGCAATTATAAAATGGTATCATACAATTTATTATTGTCTTCTTTTACGGTACTGATTTACTCTGAAAAGGCTGATACTTTCAAGGTTTGAAAGAATAAAAATGCTGCATAAAATTTCATTATCTCATGAACTTCCATCCATCATCATTATTTTTTCATTTGACAATAATTTTGGATGTAACACATCTTCTAATTGGCTGGCATGGTTTTGTTGATCAGCTCATAGACATAAATTTGTCATGTGAATCTTACGTCATCAACGTGTTCCATGGTTTACTCTGGTTTAAATGGAATTTAGAATTAAATTATAAGAAAATAAAACGCGGCTTATTCAGTGTGCACCACATTTTTGATAGACAGAAAACATATTACAGTCATTCCTTAAATTTAACATAATTTAAAGAAAGAATGTGATACAGAATTTAACATAATTTAAAGAAAGAATGTGATACAGATATACCTGCAAGCTAAGTCTTTATATGACAAATTCAATAATTTATTCCTTTATAAAGGGACATAACTTGAGCACAATGTTAGTGACACCACCTTAATTAATTTGAATATGGTCTAAGTTTGGCAGAGGTAACCATATTGTCATTGTGTGAAAATTTTGTATAACATTTGGTTGAGGCAAACAAAAGTTTAAGAGTGAAGAAACAGTAAATTTAACATTTTCTTTTTGTTTATTAAAGGACATAACTCTGAGACAAAACACTTATTTGACAAATATTTTCAAAAACTCCCTTCATAAGAAAGGTATGTTTATTTACTTTCAATTAAATGGGGCCACAACTTCAAGGAGAAGTACCTGAACTTTAACCAAGTACAGGCAGGACTGGTGCATCATGGACAGACAGAACAACTGACTAGGATACTTACTTTAAAGTGACAATACCCAATCCTGATCTATTTTTTAGGCATATATGCTTTAAAGATAACTTCTCAAAAGCAATCTTTCCTTAAAAATTTAAGTGTCACAAAACCTGCTGTGGCTTTAACCGTTGACCTATTCACCCCATTTTCAATAAGAGGTTAGTCCTCGCTCTATTGTGTATCATCAAACCAAATTAAGGTGGTACCTAACACTACAGGGAGATAACTCTGTAAAGTCAGCTAAACATTTTAATTACGTTGTGTTGTAAAGGGAATATTAAGCTTCACAGTGATCAATATTGGTGTTTGTCAAACTGCTATATAACCAGTGTAATTTTTCTGATAAAATGGTTGGTTCAAAATTTTAGAAATTTTTATATTTTTGTTAAAGGGTCAAAGTAGATACTTTGTCAAAATTTTATGAAAATTAAACAAGCCAAAGTAATTTTAGTGAAAGTGTTGGGTACCACCTTAAGTGAAGATACTGTTAATAGCTTCAATGATTTTTCTCATAAATTGAAATATTGATATCAGGGCAGCCAGATAGATTGAGCATATCATAAGCATAATTCATCTTCCTCCAAACTCAGTTAAAACATACCTTTGTTAGTTGGTTTAAAAGCACATCTCCAAACTTTTGTCTGATTGTCATTGGGATCATTGTTTGTTGAGTGACATCGGATGAAGTAAGCTGGGTCAAAATCACCAACAGATGGCTAAAACAAAACAAATATTAGCATACATATTTATATATATATGTTGAAAGATATTTTTCAAAAGACATATTACCTTAATTATAAGAACAGTTTACATTTTTGTAAAGATAAACATTTTGAATAATGTGTTTTTTGCTTACACTAAAGAATCCCAGAAATTATAATCGAAAGAAAATAGACAAAACATTAATGACAGTACTTTGTACAATTTTTGATTTTATGTCATTTTAATTTAAAATCAATTTTTAAAGAAACTTCAATAAAAAAAAAGAGTTAAAATTTTAAAAGTTGAAACATACCAAACGTGCTGTTTTCTGCTCGTCAGTGGTTTTTAAGGATGTGAAAACTGTTGGTCTTCTTGTTGGTGTTGATTGAGTTGTGTCCCTTGCCCTCTTTTTAGGTTGACCTTGAGGTGAGCTGGTTGGAGTACTATCTCTGCCTCGTTTTAAAGATGGTCTAGAAGCAGGTGTACTTGTCCCACTTTTCGGAGTTAATGGTTTTACCCTCATCAAATCTTTCTGACCAGTGGACTCCGGTGTGGATGGGGTTGAAGGTCCAGAGTCGTTTCTGTTCAGCCATTTATGATTTAGTCTAGCACTTCGTGGTGTACCTCTAGACATATTGGATTCAGTGAAAAGTGATTTATCTTGGGCTTTCTCAACAATCTCTGAAGCAATGTCTTTTAGCTGAATGTACATACAAACAAATCAAATGTCAAACAAATTTCCTTTTCAAATTTGATTAAAACAAGAATGTGTCCAAAGTACACGGATGCCCCACTTGCACTATCCTTTTCCATGTTCCATGGATCGTGAAATTGGGTAATTATCTAATTTGGCATTAAAATTAGAAAGATCATATCATAAGCAACAAGTGTACTAAGTTTCAAGTTGATTGGACTTCAGCTTCATCAAAAACTACCTTGACCAAAAACTTTAACCTGAAACTCCCACTTTCATTTTCTATGTTCAGTGGACCGTGAAATTGGGGTCAAAAGTCTAATTTGGCTTAAAAATTAGAAAGATCATCTCATAAGCAACAGGTGTACTAAGTTTCAAGTTGATTGGACTTCAGCTTCATCAAAAACTACCTTGACCAAAAACTTTAACCTGGACGGACGAACGGAACCACAGACGGACGGACAGACGGACGGACGAACAGAGCCACAGACCAGAAAACATAATGCCCCTCTACTATCGTAGGTGGGGCATAAAAACTGACTATTGCATTCTACATGTTTGAAAATATAGTTGAATGAGACAACATGGATGAAGTGATGGAAACAGCTCATATTTCCATTGTATCAGGTTAGCCTAGAAGGTATGAATGTTAACTAAAGACCTTTTATAAGGATATTGCAAAAACCAGTTTCTTGTCAACAAAAGTGTACATGAAATAGTTGGGAGTATTTAAATAAGAAATTGAGCAGGTCATATTTAACATCAAAACCTCATAAACACATAAAAAACTAATTCAAATTTATAATGTAAAGAAAGTATACTTACAATTGCCCATTCAGTTTCTTCAGTTATATTTTTAAACAAAAGGTCAGAGGTTAACGATGTATAAAACTCCTGGAGAACGAGTTCAAATTGATCATCACTGAATCCTTCTGCATATTTGGCAGCAAACAAAACTTCCCATTTACTCTTCACCTAAAATCATACAATACAAATTAATTCATAACATCTCACAATTTTACTTCCTTCTTAAAATGTTTAGAAAAGTGCGTCATTTAAACATCTCTTTGACAAGTTGATAAGCAATAAATCTAAAATATCACATGGTGAGGCATGTTTGAAGGATGCCTTACAATTAATTTCAAGCAGTTCCTTCTTGAAGTTCCTTAATAGAAAAATAGGATTAAAATTCATACATGGCCATTATATGTTAAAATGTGTTTTAATATTTATATAAATACTTGAAAGCATTCTGTTCAGTCGGAAACCAGGTTGAAATAGAACAAAAGAATTGAAGCTGTTTGTTAGAGAAGGCAATAAATGTGTACTGTATTGTTTACTATAGTGACAAAAATTTTAAAAGTTAATAGAAACAAACAAAATTACAATTTTCTTCTCAATTACGAGGTGTTTTATTTTAAAAACACTATTTGCATAAGTTTTCAATTTATCTAGTACATGGTTAAGCAGAACAATTAGATTTCAAGTCAAAGACATGGGTATCTTTCAAGTTGGATGAAGAAAATGTATAACCTCCGATGTTTTTGAAAAAATTACCACTGACGGAAAACATATCAATCTATTAGTTCAAAAACTTTCATGTCTGCCCTTCCATTATGTGACTCAAGAAAAAATTCCAAAAAAAGGGTAACAATTGTATCGAAAAGGGAAAATCGAGTGCACCTTTTTATGTTAGGACGTGTTTGAGTTGAATATTTTGTCTTGATATCGTACAAAGTAATATTATTTCATACATCGTCTCCCTTCAGATTCTATTATTTTTATATACAGATTGACTTTATAACACAAAAAAATAACAATACTAAAAGATGAAATATATGGGTCAAGTGAAATACCTATCTAATGAGTCACAAAAACAGAGAAGGTGTTTTCGAATAGCTATTTTTTACTGAAAATACTTGACGACAGTCTTTTAAGTTGGATGATGAAAATGCATATCTTTGAAAAAATATAATTTTTTGTGTGTGAAAACTAGGGTTTATAGTCTTTATACACTAAAAAAAATCTAGTCTGCCCTTCCACAAATTTTTTTATTAGATTTTTTTTAAATGTTTATGAATTTTCGAAAATTCCATCTGACAACCGATCAGACAATAGTTTTAAGTTGAAACAATGCAGACAAGATCATTAACTGATGCTCATTAGCTAGTTGATACATTTATCTTTTAAAGTACAACTGACATATAAGGATCGTAATGGTACAATGTGGATAAAGTTATCGGTTTCCATGAGCAAAATTGGTAGCGCTTCATCCCTACAATGGCTTCCATTTCTACGACTGTGAAAATGAACTGGCGTAATGGGGAGATAATTCTGACGAAGTAGAATCCTGACTGTGTTGACAGGATTTTAAGGATGGATAAATTAGAATTTTCATTACACAGTTTAGAGTTGTGGCCCCTGAAGAATTTGAAGAGCAAAAACCAAAGATTGAGGGAACTGTACATTATTCAAACTATGAAAATATTAATTTTACTTAATATATAACTTACCATGACTTCAAATTTCTCCTTAAAGTTTTCCACCGTAGCTCTACGTATTTCATCAATAAAATGTATGGATGGATTCATCCTGAAAGCTTTGACTTTATCTGTCAGCTGTAAAAAGATAATACAATGACATGTGGTCTTCTTTAGCAGTGGAGCACACAACCCTACGGAACTACTGTGGATTCTGTATTCTTTAAGAATACTACTTTTTTTTAGTTAATGGGTTTTGGGTTAAAAAAAATTTAAATGTTAACTTTATTTCTACATTTCTATAGGCTTGTATGCGGACTTGAAAACCATGAAATATACCATTTAAATGCAATTCTGCATCAATCTACAAAAATTAAGAGATTTTCAAAAATAATGAAGAGAAAACGTTTAATACATTGTACCTACGTCGGTCTTGCTATGTCTATTTTCTTGGTGCAGTTGGTGGTGTGTCAATTTTTTTCTTCTAATACAATTTTTCTTTTAAAAGTTTTATCATGATTTTGATCATCCACTTATTTGTTTAACATGTTTAAAGCTTTCTTTTTCAATAAATTGTGTAATCTATGAAAATGTTTCCTTTCAACATATATATATTAATTATGTTGAGTAACATAAATTGTCTGTGTAATGGCATTACATGAGTAATGCCAATAAATGCACAAACTTAATTAACATTTAATTAGCTTTTTACTCTTTAAGAGCAATGGTTATAATTATGTCAAATGAAATGTCACACAAAACTTATTCAAATAATTAAAGAAAAATAAATCTCTAGCATATACATAAACATCAATATTAGTTGAAAGAGACAGACAGTAAGAACAACTACCTTAACATTATTTTTTTTAAAGTCATAAGAAACCTCAAATTAAAAAAAAAATATGCATATGTTTTTTATAACTAAATGGATAGTTTTCACTATACAACTTATGTACATATACTTTTTTCTGAGGAAAATTCTTTAATGTGTCCACATTTAGAAGAAATTTACTAATTTTTAATTGCTTGCTTTCAGGATTCAGTTCGCCTACATATTTTCCGTATGCATAGTGACCTGAGCGTAACCCTCCTCGTAAAACTCTGGTGATCGCAATACGCATGGATCTGTCATTAAAATAAACAATTATCTGTACATGTTAAACAGATGCTCAATACCCATGCTTTTTGTTATTTGTTTACTATAAGGTGACAATCAGTAAACTTCGGCATTAAAACACAGCATTTAATGAGCAGCCACCTTTGTTAAATCATAACAGACAGAGAGAAAAACAATTGACAATTATACGATATATTTGCATAAAAAATGAAAAAAATCGTGCACAGAGGACTAAGTTTATGATATATACATGCATTGGTTCAAGAATTGGATAAACATTATTTTTCACCACTCACTCGTTTCACATGTTTCATATAACTTTAAAGATAGAAACAAAAAACTTCCCAAACTGTGCAATTATAAAACAAATTTATGAGCTATTTCAAGTGGTTTTTTTAACATTCTTTATGTGCCTGTCCAAGTCAGAAGCCTGTAGTTCAGTTGTTGTAATTGGTTCTTGTCTGTCATTTATAATTTTGCTATAATATTGAATGTGATGCTATCTGAAGTTGTTTTCTTAAAGATTAATTTTTGGATATGATGCTATATTTTTTAGAAACAATATAGTTTTTCAATTTCCCCTGTTTACCAGGATGCTAAATGAAATATCTGGGGAGAACACTGAAGACTGTATGGATGCCAATAATTGCTTTCATCCTCATTTTTAAAACTTTGGTGCATAGATGTCTTATTGGCAATAATACGTCTTCTTTTTATTTTTACAGGAAAGTTCTTAACAATGATTTCATTTTGGGGAATGAACATTGAAATTACCCATAGTCCATAGAATGTAGGACAGAAAGTCACAGGACAAAAAGTCACAGACAAAAAGTCACAGGACAAAAAGTCACAAAATTCATTTTTTCTGATTATTTTCTTTAAAGAAAAAACAGCTTATATCTACAAAAATTTTTTTTGTATTTTTCTTGAACTATTGTATATATACCAACTTTGTAAACAAAATTTATCACAAATATATCAAAGATGATTAAATAATTGTTAAAAAAAAAATGTCAAAGTGGCTTGGCACTTAAATGGCTTCATGGTGCCAAGAAATATATCTTTTGCATGATTAAAATTAAGTAAATCTTGATTTTTCAAGTACAAATGTATAATGACACATTTCCTAAACTTTAATTTGAATATATGTATTAAAAAGTAAATATTTCAAGATATTTCTCTTATATATTCAAACAATTGTCAACAAATTATTTGTGACTTTTTGTCCTACCAAATTTGTGACTTTATGTCCTGTGACTTTCTGTCCGTTTACCAGTCCTTTGTACCCATACCCTGTAATAATTTTTTATGTTGCCCTACCTGAATATCATCATTTCCATCCAAGTAAAGTTGTGTACAATTCTTAAAGTTCTGTATAAATTTTAAAGATTTGATATTGTTGAAGCTGCAATCAAGTGTCTCTAGTCGCTGCAGACTGAAGGATTCTGGGATATCTGTTATACTGTTTTGTGATATGTCTAACACTGACAGGTTTGCTAACTGTTCTAATACTGTACAATCCAAACTTCCATTTATCTCTTTGTCTGAAAGACTAAAATAACAAAAATCAGGTTTAAAATAGTTCTATTATTCTACATTAATTGTATCTTAAAAAGATCACAAGATATTTTTGTTTTGCATCTTAAACACAACTGCTCCATCTACAAGATCTAGAAGATATGGAATGCCTCCTATTTCATGTTTATTTATAGTAATTGGATATATTTCATAATTTCAATTTTGAAATTTTGTACACTGAATGTATGCTGTATGATTTGAATATACCTGTATATGGACCATAATTCGCTTCCGAAGTGCATAACGCTGACTGATTTATAGATAATCGTCACCGGCAAATTCGTAACTTTTGCTTTCAAATAATAAAGAACATCGACCAATAAGAATAGTCAGATGAAAATGCCGAGAACTATAAGTATTTCTGTAGCAGGTGTAAGAAAACTAGCGTTACTTTGGTTTCCAATTTCGTAACGCAAATTTTAGATGATGTAATCTGCTTTGTTGTTATAGAATTCTTTATAACAATATGCAAATATGAACTCTCGCGAGATGTTCAAACAGGTAAATCAGAGATCGTTTACATTCCAGTTTTGTTCTTCGTAATAATTAAGTTAGAAAATGACGTTATCGTTATGCGTTACATTTCAAACGAAACAGAAGTCCAGTTATTTCCTTTTTTTTATTAAAATTTTTTTTGTCGTTAAGTTCTAATCATTTCCGGTCATACGTGAAACATGTGACTAACATGTGATCACGCCCTTACGGCCGGATGTATGAAATACTAGGTCTAAGCATTGTTTTTGTTTCCAACATGATGTTAGCAAACATAATCTGTAGACTTGTTTTGTCTTGTTTAAAAAAGGAAAATACAATTTTTAAAGAGATTGCACCGGGGGTCTATTATTTTTCCTATGTGCATACAGGGCTCGACATTAACGTTTGTCCGATTGTCCGGGACAAGTGGACACAGGTGTCGGGCAAGTAGATTCACCATACTACTTGTCCGATGGGACAAGTGAAAAATCAAGGTCAGATAAAAATAGATCAAATTCAAGACTTATACATTCCCAAAAATATGAATGATTGTTTTATTGATCATACTTAATGAAATAATTATTCATTGATTGAAACGAGACATATAAAACTTGTATAATATGTCTCTGATTTAAAGTATTGAACATGCTGGCAGCCATTGACCAGGGGGATATAAGTAAGGGGAAAGAAACCAATGTTAATGTATCTTCTTAGTATAAGCTTCCTTGAATTAGGAGCACCTCCATATGGAGTTTTACCTAAACTTTAAAATATTAAATTAAAGTATGTTTCATTTGATTTTGCTTTTATGCATAACAATACATTAAAAGAGGTTTTATTTGATAAGATCTATGATATAAAAATTTAAGATGAAAAAAAAAAAAAAGAAATCTAAAAAGGCAGATTTTTTAGTGAAATGTGTATGTACCTCATGATGATATATCAATGTATATACAAATCAAAATAAATTGTTAAAGCTTGTTTTGACATCATCAATAAATTAAAAAGGTTTACTCATATACATGTTCAAGGTGGCCAGGTGTATTTACATCCTTGGTTTAACCCATACCACTACTAAAGAATGAATAGGTCCATAGGGGAACGTAGTGGTTTGGGAAGAAATGATGATTTAATGATTGACAAATGATAATGAAATTGAGACAGAGAACACAGTCTTGCAAAAAAACTTTCATTCTGAAATAATGAAATGTATTTTGATGCAGTATTCATATAACATTACAAAATGCTCCTTTTATTAGGTACAATCAAAGCCCAAGTGTTACTATTGCATAAATCATCAATATGATAGATTTTCAATTATGAATTCGGACAAGTAAGTTAAGAGTTCGGACAAGCTGATTTTCTTGCCACTTGTCCGAACGGACAAGTTAGAAAAAATGTTAATGTAGAGGCCTGGCATAATGTTACATACGATCTTGTGTGAAAATAAATGCCCAATGACTTGACAAAATCAATTTCAGATTTGACAGACGTTATAACACACTTTGTTTCCTGATAATGATGTAAAGGGTCCTTGGAAAATTCAATAGACATTACGACTCTTATCATTGTGCCGATGATCGTTAGATTGATTTTGCTTCAGCAGTAAATATTACTGGATATTTTAGGTGAATAAAGATAATTTAATAAAAAATACATGTTAATATACCGTTACACTTGGAATGTACAAAGTTGGTATCTTTGTCACAATTTTTAATTATTTTTTTTTTATTCATGTTCTGCAAACACTTTTCAGAAACGCAATAAACTTGTCAAAGGAGAAGTAAACTTTTACCATGCATGACTTGAAAGGAAGTACTTTATTGATTTTAGCCCACTAAAGTACGTTAAAATGTGGAAACCATGTAGATGGTGTACAGGTCACAAATATCACATGGTGCCTATTTTAAAGATTTTAATTCCAAGTTAAAAGTTTTTTTCTTTACTGGATTTAAAGAATTTTACATTGCCAATGATTTGGAATAAATTGTATATAACTGGAATTTCAAAACCAAATATAAATACATTTTTTTGGCTAAAACATCAAGATACAACGATTATGGTATCCTGTATCAATGAAGAAAATATGGAAATTTCTGAATAAATTGTACTAATTGTTTTCAAAACAAGCACATATTTAGGAGTTTTATAATACTGTTACATTTAAGATGGATTTTAAGAAAAAGTATACTGTCCAGATTATTTTAAGCAGATTTTGCAATAAAATAAAATTAAAAAAATGCTTTCGGTTTCTTATGGTTTCCTGTCGCATTTAAAAAAAACTTTAATTCAACATTGAAAATAGATTTTAAATATTAACATGAAGCAAGTAACACTAGTAATCATGCTCATTTATGTCTTTTGAAATATATTGTGCAAAATAAAGAAAATAAAGATTGGTTTCCTGTTTGGTTTCCTGTCACGTAAACGGTGAATCAAAATGTATTATTTTTTTCTTGAAAAACTCAATTGTTCCATTAATACTATTCTAACACCAACACAACCCACAGAATAAAAGTTAAAGTTTTAGAACTTATAAAAAAGGATACAAAAAGAAACCAAAGGCCGAATACCAAATTATGGTCCATATATATCTTGGTTTGATAGAGAAATTGTAAGATGACAGATGTTTAAAAAGATTTTGAAGTTGACACATTTTTAAAAGTTATACATCCTTGATTTTTATTATAAAGGCAGAATTGTTTTTACATGTACAGAAATATTACAGAATGGGAATTGTACGATTTTAATATTTCACCCAGATAATGCATATCTAGACATCAAAGATACAATCTTCAAGATTTTTCAGGCAAATTAGTTTTTAATTCTTTATTAAATCAACCTTTTATAAAATGTTTCTAGTGGATTAATAACTTACTTTAAACTCTGGACTGCTCTGAGAGATGCTTTACTACACAAACTTTTCACTAAATCTTCTGTTATCTTCATTCTTAAAATGCAAGTTAAAATACATAAAATCAAATGATTATATAATTAACCAACATAAGTACATGTGTGTACCAAAGGGCATAGGACATTTGAGCGAAAAAGAAAAAAGCACATAGGGTCATTTGAGCGCCGACTTCATAGGACATTTGAGCGCCGGGATATTAACCTTACCTGAGTTTTCAGACAGGACATTTGAGCGAAATTTTCCCTGATAATTTTACACGAATTAAGATTTTTTTTTAAAAGTAAGAAAAAAAAGTAAGATTTAGTTATAAATATTTTTTATTTTATTTCACACCCGAGTAATTCGACCGGTTCTGGCTGGTTTATGTAAGTGAAATCCTAAGTTGATCTCTATTTACCAATCAATTCTACTATAATTCATTGGCTATGCAAATTTTCTTTGTTCTAAAATTCTAAAATTAATAAGGGAAAAAGAAGCCTTGTTTGTGACAGTTTCCGATATAGAGTGGACAAAACACTAAAAGGAGAAGAAATATCCTGGAGATGTACAGTAAGTACCTTTTTTTACAAATTTAATGTTAATGATCATTTCATGCCCATTATAACGAGCAGTTCTATCACAGTCATCCATCAATTTATACTTTCCTTGACACTATTATCAAATTGCAATCTGTGACTTACATAAAAATTCGGAGTTTGAACATTGATGCACCGCAGAGCCGAACAGAAAAGGAGAAGGAACAGAATCTCCGGGATTTGCATTCGAAATACTGCCAGCAGGCAATTACGAGGGATTTTTATGTCAGAAGCCTGGGATATAAGTTCCAAGCCCGAACAGACTTGTAAATAATGCCGTTGCCGAGTTTTATGTTTTATGACAGTGCTTTGTTTTTAGTGCTTTGTTTACAATTAAAAGATGTTTTAATCTTTTTGTTGGTAAACTCCTGTTTTATGACTGTGCTTTGTTTTTAGTGCTTTGTTTTTTACAATTAAAATATGTTTTAATCTTTTTGTTGGTAAACTCCTCATTTAATGAACTATATTCGTAAGAAAATGTGGTATGATTGCCAATAAGACAATTCTCTATCCAAGACTTGTTTTCGCTCAAATGTCCTACGCTTATTCTTATTTTCGCTCAAATGTCCTAAAATTTAGGCGCTCAAATGTCCTATACTTTGGCGCTCAAACGTCCTTTTTTTTTCGCTCAAATGTCCTGTCAATGCGCTCAAATGTCCATTGCCGGTACCAAAGTAATTCTTTTTACCTTATCTTCAGATAAAACTTTTATATTTCTGAAACCATTTTTTTTCTTTAATGAACACTATGTTATGTATATTGTATGCTTGTTCCACATATTTATTTTACATTTCTTGATTTCAACTCCAGGCCTTGAAGGCATAAAACTTTGCTCAGTGCTCGGAGCACAAACATCATGCTCGAAACATGAAATCCAGCAATTTGATTGGTTGATTTTGGAGTCTGAGTACAAAAATCATGTTCGAAAGTTTATGACCGTGAGGCCAGGACCTATTTTTTTTTCGTTATATCATTGAAAGACTTTTTTTAATGTTAATTCCTGTATCAATTTGTCTTTTGTGGAGAGACAGAGTTGCCTTGTTAGCAGTCTTCCCACATCTTCTAATCTTTATATTATAAATAAATCATCTTTTATGTTTTTTGATATTCAACAGATAGTGTTGATATTTAATCTATTTCTCTGAACTCTGAAAGATAAAATTATCTTTGAATAATCCATTTAGATTATTCATCATACATAACCAAAAGAAATTGACTTAAGGATGTACTTAGGTGAGGTTTTGGAATTTGTGTCAAATGTTCGGACTCCTTGGTGTTTTTCCATACAATACAATGTAAAATATTTTGCCCCATAAGACCCATTTATTTTTTCATATAAGACTTAATAGCTCATGAAAGGTCAATTACCAAAATTTTAGAAGATTCTTAATTTTCGTTCTTTTGTTTTGAGACCTTATAATACCAATGCAAATATAAGGTAAAAGTCAGAGTCAGCCTTTTCCCGCCATATTTTAAATCTCAAATATCTCGAAAAGGAGGTCTATGACCTATCAATATTTTTTGCTTATTTTATCCTTAATTGATGCTCTACCAGATAATGGTATCAATTTTAACTTCTTAATTTATTATTATTTATGCCTAACCTCACCTAAGTACATCCTTAACTGATTCTTCAGAAAGAATTTGATGATAGATATATATAAATTGCAATTGTGAAAGGTCAATTGAAAAGGTGAGAAGTATATATTCTCAGATCTGCAGTGACATCACAACATGTAACTGACCAATCAATGATTAGCATATGTGTTATATAAACAATGCTGAGAGGTGATGCGGATAAGAATCCTCTAGATTTTCCATACACTTCAATGCAATTAATTTAATTGATATATATTGATCTCAAAGATCAAGAGATCCAAAACATGCATTTTTTTCTAGAGTTTTATACAATGTATATATATATTTCCCAAAAAATCATATAACAAGTATAATTTAAAATTATTTTCATGCAACATTATTCTTCCCAATAGCCTTCAATTTGGTCATAATTTTAACAATGTCAACGTTACTTATATTATTTCTATTTTTATTTAAAGAAATTTTTCCTAAAATATCTAAATATAAATGCTTAATCTGTAAATCCAACTTCAACATAAACTTGTGTATCGTAAGTCATTACAAATATGAATTATCTTACCTGATATTAATTCTGTTATCCTATATATTTCAATATTCTTTGTTAATCAACTGTCTTCTGTCTAATCAGTCATAAATCTGTCCCTATTAAATAAATAAACACATATATCTAATTGACATGTATTTTGACATGGGTTGTTTATTTAACAGTTACAAATAATAAGAAGTGACAATGCCCGTGGGGACAATGTGTTATAAATTGCCAATTAAAATTTATCTAAAATGACATCAAAGAAAATATTTATCAAGTTTATCAATAGGAAAATAGATCAGACATATAATTATCTTGTACATGTATGTATTTCATGTATTTTTAAAATTCACATTAATTAAAAAATTAACTTCCTAATGAAAATAAAATAAAAAGTTCCACCACTCTTCCTAAAAAATAAAAAGTTTTCAACAAATCTTAAAACATTTTATTCTGAGCAAATTTTTGCTTTTAATAGATATTAGACATGTTAGACCAGGCCTGAAACATTTGAAGTAATAATGTATTCAAATAAAGTCAGTTAAAATCAGAACTGTAGTTACAAATGTAATGTACAAAATGCACTAACAAAATAGATTACTTGAATGGATGGTTAATTGAAATGATAGTAAACTTTAAAACTGGAGATAAATTAATTGTATATTGAAATATATGGCAATTTTTTTTTTCATTGTTAAAATAACATGTAACAAATTTCAAGTTTTTGGCATGGTAAAAGTTTTCTGTCATGTGTAATATATTTCTGGAAGCATATATTCCCCAAAACTTTGCTGAACTCTTCGACATAATTAGAGAAAATACTGAACATGCTGAAATGGTGTGATGAAAAATAATAGTAAGCTTTGTAGAAAAAAGATGCACTAGGAACATAATTTTGCGGTAAGAGATTTTTTTCATACACCAATGTTGTTTCTTATAAGTTTTGAAAGTGGTTTATTTAAACATTTTAAATTTACTACGAGCAGTCAGGGGTACTACTTGTACAAGTAATTTTTATTAATTTGAAGAAGTAAAAAAAAATAAATATTTAAATAAGTAAATTTGTAGGATACATGTACTTATACAGGAGATTTTATTTACTTGTATAGGTACAAAAAAAATTGACTTAGTTATATCCTTTAGACATTTAGATTTTTTTATTTAGGCCAAGAAAAAATATATGTCTGTTTCCTGCTGCCAAGGCAAAGAAATCAGGGTCGGTAGGTCGGGATTTTTTTTTTGATTTTTTTTGCACTCCCTGTCAGATTTGCAGTTGGTATGGTAAAATACGGATTTTGATTGGACGGGAAACGAATTTTTCCGAACCTGAAACGATTTTTTTCCGGAATTGAATAAAAAGATCTAGGGTCTGGGGCTTTGAGTCAGGGTCGGTCGAGAAACAGGAAACAGACATATATTTTTTTTTGGCCTTATATAAGTGAAAAAGCTTAATTTTATCTTCATTTCTTAAATTCTTTGGATTTCTTTGCTCTTATAGAATTTTAATTTATCTGCCCATTGCAGATGTCTTTACTAATCATGTAAGTGCAATTTCATGGACAATGAAAATCCAATTTGTGCAAATACTGTAGATCTTTGGACAATCAGTTTCTTGGTTGAATTAATGAGATGAAACAATGAACTCTAATAAAAAATTATGAGCTAACCTGAGAAAAATCATTAAAGGCATGATTTTACATTTCAAAACTTGAGAATGTTGGTGGGATTGTAAAAAAAATTACTTGTATAAGTAAATTTTTGAGAAAATTAAAGGGAGATTTTTCGAACATTATTATTTATTTATATAAATATATATTTTTTTCTACTTCTTTTAGTAAAAAAAAATTACTTGTACAAGTAGAACTCCTGACTGAAACAGCACCAATTGATAAGACTTCAGGTTCAACAATCAAATTACAATGATAGCAAAAAAAAAATATCCAATGAAAAACATTGGATGTAAATGATATGAACCTCTGAAGTCTTATATTATACGACTAGTAGCAATTAATAGGCTATATTTATCTGACCTATGACAGTGATCTGGGAGATTTTTTTCTACATGGGCCAAGGCCCCCCCCCCCCCCCAACTTAAATTCAATGGGCCATGTTGTCAAATGAGTGGGCCATTTAAATTGACTACAGTAAAAAAAAAAAAAAAACAAGTGTATATTTCTGCAAAGAAGTGGTCATACTTACTTTTATGATTTTAAATAATATCATGGATATTGTTCCTGTGATTTTGTAATTTCAATTTCAATGAATATACAATAACTTCTACCAAACCGGACAATATTTAAGTTAACCTTTATTTACAATGGTACAGTTGCCTTGTTCATTTTGTTCATGTTTTTTTTTTACATTAAATTTGGATCTTCATCGATACCATACTTATTCTAGATGTTCTGTATTACAGGACGTACCTGGCATTTCCTCTGCACTTCCTTGTATTATTATTACTTCATCAGGATGACAAACATAACAGTAGAGAGTATCATTAATTGATAGAACAAAAGAAGAATTCGCTGAACACATGGTTACAAAATGTCAAAACGATCCAAAGACCAAAAAATGACAAGGACAGTTAAATGCCTTTTATTGAGACAAAAACTATATACATAAAAAGGCTTTGGGGTTTTTCAATTGAAATAAAAGCAAGCTTAACCAACTGTAAAGATTGTAATTAGGGATAAATCTCGTCTGTACTTGCCAAATTTCACAAATATAAAGTTGTTTATAAAAAATTATAACATGAATGATTGTTAATTACGTTTTTTGGGTAATCAGTTATACCGCATGGTTCTATTATTACCATAGGAAATACCAAAAAATATATACTAGGTGCTCCTATCATTGGGGGAACATTGCACAGTTATGTACACACTTATTTTGGCACAGAAATCCATTTGACGAAGTGAGAAATATCATTTGCCACATGGGCGCTTACATTTGTCACTCTATGCGCCATTTCTGGTCAATATGCACTATAGGCACACATGGCACAGGGTGCACATCCTTCCAGATCACTGGACCTATAGTCAAGTGGAAATTGATCCCTGTGGCTGAATTGTGATTACACAGTTTATATCACACGAGTTAAATGTTTTTGACCATATTTCTATATTCCTTATCTACTTTTACTGTTTTCAGTTTCTTACTAGTTTTGCACCCCATAAACTGATAAAATGATAAATTGACAGAATTTATTCCTACTCCTAGTTTCTTTTTAGCCCTTTACTTTAGTCCATCTTCTCTATAATGGAAACACAGTACAGAGATTCGCATATAAGGTGAAATACAATTATACAGAAACAAGTTGAGTGTCACAGATTCATTGAAAATCTTAAGCTAAAGCTTATACTTACGAAAACAAACAATGTAAACAAACAAATGTGAAAATTCCCGCCAAATCCATCAAACGGAAGTGAAAAGAAATATATCTGAAACCCACACTCTAAATACATTTTCTCTGAAATAAAATATTTATATGTAAAAACAATTCTATTTCAAAATGTTTTATATAATACATTAGTGTTCGCATATTTAAAAAGCAGGAGTATAAGCAATCTTGTTGAAAAAAAAGTATTGCGGGATACTGAGAAATGGTTTATTTTGGTCTTCAATGAGACCTCTGAATGGGTCTCACTAATTAGAGACAAGAAGCGACAAGAAGACTATTTAGCGACAAAAAAAACCCACTTATTTTTATTAGGAAGATTAATACTTATTCCAAATAAACATGATAAATACTAATGAACATGCATTTTTTTTTATTATATTGATAGATTAAGAAACTATACCTTTGTGGGGGAGAAAGGGATTGTATATATATTTTTATTATATTGATAAGTAAAGAAATTAAACATTTGTAAGGAAGAAAGGCAGGGGTGGATCCAGACATTTTAAAAAGGGGGATCCTAACCCAGGACAAAAGGGGGGATCCAACTACATGTCCCCATACAAATACAATCCCTTTCAGGCGCGGATTTAGGGGGAATGTTCCGGGGATTGGAACCCCCTTTTTTTGACAATCAATGCGTAGGTTTTTTTTTATTTTATTGATAGATGAAGAAACTAAAACATTTATGAGGAAGAAAGGGATATCGTAGTTTAAATTATCATATTTAAAGATGGAGAAATTAAACATTTGTAAGGGAAGAATGGGATAACGATTTGCTACAATAACATCCAATGAACACCTTCAAGTTTTACACGTGTCAGATTAAACAATTACGCGCGCCAGAGTATACAATCATTGTAAATCGTGAACACCTGTTGAAAACTCAAGATCAATCAACATTAAACTATGCATAAGCATGATCATGGAAGTATTATAGTGATATAATACTTCCATGGCATGATAAATATCGTTAAATGAGGCAATACACAACAAATAAAATGATGAAAAATATTCACATTTTAATAATGTTTTCCTTTTGTTTGATTTCAGTTCTTAATTATATTGCACAAATTGTGTTAGTCCTATAATATAAGACTCTGAAGGTTCATATCATTCGGCGTTTTGCATTTGCGCCGATCTGCATTTCATTTGCGCCGATTTTTTCTTTCATTTGCGCCGATTTTTATTTTCATTTGCGCCGATTTTTTTTACAGGTAAATTACAGGTGAACAGATATAAGAAGATGTGGTATGAGTGCTAATGAGAGAACTCTCCATCCAAGTCATGTTATTTTTTATTCATTATAGACCTCTTCCGTTAGCCACTTGTACAAATTTAATGAATTATCAATCATAACATATATATAACTGATGTCCCTGCTCACCACGGGGAGGTAGAAGAAGGCCGACAAGATACATCTCCAGACTTTTCCTTGACCGTACCCGTAGTTTTTTAGCCTCTGTGTCTGTCGGACATCTGCCACATTGTTATGCTCGTTCTGTGGTTTGACAATAGAATCCGTGGTAACTATGGCTTTACACGATTTTATGGTACATTAGTAAGATATGTTGTTATGTTTCAGGACACTGACATTCCGATATGTATGACCCTCGATGATAAAGACTTGACTCCTCAGCCGGGCCCGTTTGAGTGTGCAATATGTCCATCGTGTTACAACGAAGTTACAGAACAATATGAATCAAAATTAACATAACTGAACGACATTTATAACCAGATTTTACCAATGGTTACATGTACAAGTATTAACTTACCTGTAAATCTAATTAGGAGCAATTATAAAATCGGCGCAGATGAAAAAATGAAATCGGCGCAAATGAAAGAATGAATATTTTCAAAATCGGCGCAAATGTCATACGCCCATATCATTTACATTCAACGTTTTTTTTATCGGATATTTTTTTTTTTTACTATCAGTGTTGAACCTCAGAGTCTTATAACAAACATCCATTTTCTCGTAGTGGATTCCCAACGAATTTTTGTGGGAACTTTGAACGACAATTTGACAATGTTTACGGCAATTTTAAGTAAACTTATGTCATTATCCTTACAAATAAACATCTCAAATAATAAATTACAGGGGCGTAGCTAGGCAATTTTGATGTGTACGCAATGCCGGAGAAGGAAGTCATACGTCAGGGGGTTTGAGGGCCGCTGAAGGCCCCCAGAAGCTCTGGGATAAATGGTGCAAAATCCTGCATTCTCGCATTTTCCGAGGACTTAAAATTACCTCACAGAAATGTCACTTTCAGGAGAAACAAGTCAACTTTGGAAAGAAATAATCAAAGAAACCCGTACTGTTGGCTTAACAATTTGGTTTTTTTTTCCTTATGTGTAGTGGGTTAAAATGGCTTGATTAGGTATATTTTATTTGTTACCTAATCATGCTGAACCCACTTTACATTAGAAAACAAACTAATTTCTAAGCCAACACTGTGCAACTTAAATGACCCTTAAATGGTATTTTTTTTATTGAGAAAATAGATTATACATAAATATAAATTCGAATCACATAAATTTATGTTTCATTTTATGAGTGAACAAGCAGTGTTTTTAGCTCTTTTTTTCTCACAAAGTTAATTCTGAAAAATCAATGCCCATTTCCTTTCTTTTTTTCTCCTAAAGATGTCCAAAACCGTGTCTGCTTTAATTTTTTTTTCTCGGTATATGTTCAAAAGACCGAGTCCAGATAAACGATTCGTTTTCATTGTATTTCTTAAGTAGGTCTTCACTCTTCTCATTCTACTAAAAGACCGCTCTGCCGTTGCCGTCGAGACCGGCATACATGCAAGTACATTAAATATCTGAAAGATTCCCGTGTATAAATTTTATTTCATCAGTTATGAAGTTTGGAATCTTCAGAAAAGATGTCAGGGTAAAGAGGCATAGAAGACGTGACAATTGTATTTTGACACCCGGAGGACTCAGCTATTTTAAATTGTTTGCATCAGCAACAGAATCACGATGCTGGTTTCGTAAATGAAAAGGGAAGACTAGTTTTTCGGAACGGAATATAGCTACAAAGTGATCATTAACATTTTTGTATATTTTTTTTATTAACTTCCTTACTTTAGTTAAATTCTTACTAGATTTACCATATTTTTATTTTTGTGAAATTTTCGATGTGTACGCAACTGCGTTTTTGCGTACGGGTTGCTACGCGCCTGAATTAAATGTCCTACCTTATCATATTATGAATTTATATATAAATATCCTTTTTTGAACCACTTGTTCAACATTGATAGTAAAAAAAAATATCCGATAAAAAACGTTGAATGTAAATGATATGAACCCTCAGTCTTATATTATAGGACTAAAATTGTGTCTGTATTTTCTAGACAATGATGCACTATTATTAACGAACTAAGTACATTATTGCCAAAAAAAACTGTTTAATAAAAATTACATATTTTCTGTAATGGCCCTATATTTCTGTAATGGCCCTGGTTTTTTTTCTGTAATGGCCCTGTTTTTCTGTAATGGCCTTGTATTAATGCCCAGTTTGTCTGTATTAAGCCCAGTTAGGGTTTTTAATAAAGTTAATAAGAGTATAATCAGTGGCGAATCCAGAAATTTTCATAAGTGGGGGTCCACTGACTGACCTAAGAGGGGACCCGCTCCAGTCACGCTTCAGTGATTCCCTATATAAGCAACCAATTTTTTTCCAAAAAGGGGGGGGGCGGGCTTCCTGCCCACCCCTTAATTCCGCCTCTGATAATACCTTTTTTGTATTTTATTTAATTTAGTAACCAGCATTCAACATTAAAGAACCATATAAAGAAATCACTGTTCATCCTGTTTTTCAACACATAACTTCTTTCAACTTAATATCTTGGATCTTTTGGTATATTTAATTTAAAAGCTTTATCATGGTGAAGTACAAATTATTCTTTTCAAACTAAACTGTCATTAAAAGAGAAAGAGAGTACATCAAGTTGGCAGCAACACATACACTTTTGGTCATTTGGTTAATAAATGTATTAAGAAATGGGTGTTTTTATAATGGCCCTGTTATATGTCCTCGGTCAGTAATAATGGCCTCGGATGTCTGTAATGGCCCTGAGCGTTACCTCGGGTCATTACAGACTTCCTCGACCATTATTACTGACCTTGGACATATAACAGGGCTATTATAAAAACACCCATTCATTCAGTAATACTATATTAATGCATTTTGCAAGTTTATTATATATTGTACAAACTCTTACACTTTTTCTCTTTCAAAGAAACTACAAGATAGATATATTTATTGTTCTGAAACACAAGTAAAGTTAATATCATAATACGACAGGGTAAACGTTATCTGGGACTTTTAAACTACAGTAATAGACGCAACTTCCGAAGCAAGGTTGTCGGCTCTCCGGACATTCCCGAAGTCCTGCGTTGATTGCCGAGTTTAATGAGCTTCGGTCCTTGCTTGGAAGTTGTAATTAAGAAATAATTCATGGGGGCTTGAATATATCGTTATTTTACCACGGGTTGGCCCTTTATGACAAATATTTTACCCTGAGCGATAGTGAGGGGTAAAATATCGGCATAAAAGGACAACCCGTGGTAAAATTTAGATATATTCAAGCCCCCATGAATTATTTCGATTCTGATAAGACAAATATAGCAATTGTTTTGGTTCAAAGCGCACTAGATGGAGGCAAATATTTGCCGTTCCCATAAATTAACCCACTTTAAGATTGGCGGTAAAGAACGGAGCAAACAGATTTAGTGACATGCTCAAACTATTTACAATAATATATTTAGATAGATTTGGATGAATTTTAATGATAATTTACTTATATATCTTCTATGTATATAAAAAAGGGCTTATACCACATTTTAGTATTGTTTGTTTACGTTTCATTCTGGTGATGATTTTCGGTATCAGAAGCGTGTATTTTCCCGAAAAATGCTTAAACTATTACGTTATCATTCTATGACGTCGTGTACTCCATCCATGTAATGGCCTGACCATTAAGTATAACCGACGATTGGGCTCAAGGAGAAAAGACTATCAGGTGCTGATACTTTAATTATGAACCAATCTGACATATGGTAAAAAGCTGAAAAACAAATAAAATACAATTTTACAATGTGTTCAATTAATGTTATTAAAACGAAATGTTAAAGGTAATAGATAGCACAGTCCGTTGAATCCGAGAAAATGTTGTACTTTCAAGAGCAGTTAAATTTCCAGTGTTTCACAGAGAGAATGTTCAAATATGTATAGAGTAATTTGAAGGCTTCAAAAACAATGTTGTAAAGTTAACTCACTCTGTGGTTAGCCACGAATTGTGTCCTAGATGACGTTTGTCCTTTGAAAAGTTCTCCTGAACTGGTATGACCTTGCAATGTTCAGTTTGAGATTTTTGTGAGAAGGGGAAAGGTAGCGATGATACGATGTTTTAATGTTCTTATAAGGTTAAAGATGGATAATCCTCCTAGACTGGAACACATAAACAGATTAAGAATATAATCAAACGAACTATATAAATTACGGAACGGTGTAACAGAATACTCCCCGTCTGATGTCTATCTGATATCACTATTCCATAAATTTTTCGAATTTGAATACTAGATTCACACAAATGAATTAATCCCAATATAAATTGAATATATACAGGTGAAATGTCCACTATTGGTAGTGTGAGAAATATCACGTCTCAACTTACGACATTTCACTATAAAGTTTCCAGAATAGATTAATTCCACGAAAAACTGGGTTCGGCACAGTTTCTTGTCCTATGAAGAAGGATCTCTCCAATGAGATCGCTGTGATTTGTAGAATGTTCCATAGCTGTTGTTGAGATAGTAGGAACTGTTTTCTCCAACGTTGTGAGACGGCGACGACGGTTAAAGGTTGTCCTCCGATGGGTATGACGAGAGTTAATATTTGATCCTCTTCCGGTTTGGCGAAAAGCTCCATCTTCTTTAGTATCAGGCGAAATTAAGCGTTTCGTCTTAATGTTCAATCCTGCTGATCTTGCAGTTTTATCTGTGAAGTGGGGTCCTCTATGTTTGATTTTGTTGTAGTAATGTCCAAGAAAAGGTGTTACTTTGTGGTGATGTCCAGATAAGACTACTGGTTCCTTTTCACTTATATTCAAGTCAGATTTGGCAATAGGTCCTTCTTTCGGAATAGGTTTGCGAATGCTATTGATTTCTTCTCCATGAACTTTAGGTTCTGTTGATTTCGGATTGAAACTTTCTTTATCTATAGATTTTTCTATAGAAGTCACAGATTTTGCTTTTAGTGACGCGAGTGATGTCCCTTTAGATGAATTTGTGCGTTTACCAGGCTTGGTACTAGGTCCTATACATTCAAGGGATTGTATTGAATGCGATTTAGCGACCTTGGCATTCGAATGAAAGTTTTTGTTGTTAGACTGAACAACAATTGGATTATTGTCCTTAACGGCTATTTCCGGTCTTGAGGCAAGACGTTGTTTTGATTCCGTGATTGAAACGTAAGTTATCTTTGTGTTGACTTCAATAGGAACAGTTTGCTTGTCAATGTATGTATTTCCAATTATGACCCAACCAAGTCTCAACTTTTGGGCAAATGGAGTTCGGGATGGTCCTAGGCGTTGTTCAAGGACGTGGTGTGCCTCTATAAGGTCCCTTCCAATTAGGAGTAGAATTTGACAACGTTCCTCTAGTGGTGTAATACTTCCTCTGAGTTCTGTCAGATGAGGATGATGCATTGCAACTTCAGGAGTAGGAATTTCGTCTCGATTATTGGGAATATTATTACATTCAATTAATGTAGGCAGATCAAATTGTACGTCACTATGTACAGATTTTATGACGAAATCTTTTCCTCTTTTCCCGGAAGTAGCTACTCTGCCGGAGCATGTCGTAAGAGAGTAGTTTTCAGGTTTCTCCCGAACGTTGAACAGACTGAAGAATTCAGGCGAGGCAAGAGACCGGTTGCTTTGGTCGTCAATAATGGCGTACATCCTGATAATTTTGTCTGTCTTGTCCTTGTGGTACACGTCCACAGGTAATATCTTGGCATAAGATTTCTCGCTCTTATGATCTTTGTAGATCTCTGTGCAGATCGAACTTACAGAGGTTAACTTTGTTTCAGCTGACTCTGTCTGCTCCCCGCCGTAGACTTGTGTTAGCTCCCCGCCGTAGGCTTGTCTGGGTGAGCTAAACTGGGAACTTTCAGATTGTTGTGGTCTAGTGATGTGAAGTGCTGTGGTATGTCGTTCACTTCCACACTCGTTACAACTGATACTTGCGTTGCAGTCCCGACTTCTGTGTGACTCACAACACTTGTAGCACACATTGTTTTGTCTTAACAGTTCCTTGCGTTCCTCGATTGGTTTGGCTCGGAATGCTCGGCATTCATTCAAGGTATGCTTTGTCTTGTGTAGGATACACAGATTTTGTTGTTGACTGCTGTCTTCAGTTTGCTGTTCAACAGCCGTCTTATGGACGTTGACTTTAGAGTACGTCTGAGGTGTGAACCTTGGCGTAGCGTCTTTTGTATTTGGTGTTACATTTGACCCAAAGATGAACCCAGGATCGTTCTTAATTTTGCTAATTTCCCTGATGAAGGCAGAGAATTCTGTGAAAGGTGGAAAGGCAACTTCATATTTTGACTTGTATCTTGAAGCTCTTGTAATCCACTTTTCTTGGAGTCCGTATGGCAGTTTTTCAACAATTGGATTTATCCCGGACGAAGAGTCAAAGTATGCTAGCAAACATCCCAGCTTGGGATTTTCCTTGTGATATTCTATTTCTGATAGAATGTCAGACAGTTCGTAGAGACGTGCGTTGTCCTTATTCGTCAATGTAGGGAATTTGGCAAGTTTACTCATGAGAGAGGCTTCCAACATTTCTGGAGCACCATACCGCTCGTCAAGCCTCTTCCATAATCTCTGTATACCTATGGAAGGATTATTGGCGTTCGACGCTCTTATGCTAATGACGTGTTTAGCAGACTCTGGACCGAGCCACTTGATCAGTAAATCGATCTGTTCTGAGTCAGAGACTTGTAACTCATCAGTCACGTTCTTGAAGCTTGCTTTCCAAGTATGAAAGGATTCTGCCCGATCGTTAAAGCTTGTTAATCGGGAGAAAAGAAGGTCCTTGCGTAAGAGGAATCTAGTTATCTCTGATGTAAGGTTGATTTGTTGCTGGTGTGCAACAGGGATCTCTTCTAGTACGCCTTGTTTTTGGTGTGAAACAGGGATCTCTTCTATAAAGTCTTGTTTTGTGCGTAAGACAGGGATCGCTTCTTTAACACCCTGTTTTTGGTGTTCAGTAGGGCTCTCATCTGAAAGGCCTAGTCTTTGTATGCCAGTTACTAATTCCAGATCTGGGATTAAGGTAACTTCCGGTGACTTAGTATCGGAAGGTAAGACAGCAGATGTCTGTGACAGCAAGTTCAGTGCCACTGACGGCACGAACGCTGGTGCTTCGTGACTCAGCTCGATCTTAACAGGAATTTGTTTTTTCTTTTGAGGTCCTGTTACTTCCTTTACAACAGTTGATACAGGAAGTTTATTGACGAAATCTTGCACACGCTGGAGCGGGTCTTCCTTTTCGTCAGGGAGATCGCTAACCGCTTGGCTATCATCGTATTCCAGGATACGAGCCTCGGCTTCTGCGGCTGCAGCTTCTCTCTGTGCTTCAAGAAGGTTGAATCTGGCTTTCAGCTCGGCTTTTTCACGGCTTACCCGTACGGCTTCATGTTGCATTTGAGCCTTCCTGCGCATAGCCTCTTGTTCTAATTGCACTTTTCTGTGAGCAGCCTCCTGTTCTAGTTGAACTTTATGTTGAGCGACTTCTTGCTCCATTTCTGCCTTTTTACGTGTGGCTTCCTGTTCCAGTTCAGCCTTTTTACGTGTGGCTTCCTGTTCCATTTCAGCCTTTTTACGTGTGGCTTCCTGTTCCATTTCAGCCTTTTTACGTGTGGCTTCCTGTTCCATTTCAATTTGTCTGAACAGGGCTTGTTCCTCTAACATTGCTTCCTGTTGTAGGATAAGGGCATGTTTTTCGACGAATGCTATCTTAGACTTTGCAGCCTCTGCCTTGGCACGCTTTCTCCGTGCCAGGCTTGACATGTCTGACACGTTAGAGCTACCGCTGTGCGAGGTTTTCTTACCCCTTGAAGTCTTTGTTTTAGTTGATTTGGCTTTTGTTAGGGCGAGGCGATGCTCGTGTAGTTTTTCCATGACCAGTTCCACTTTGGACAGACGCAAATCCAAAGAGAGTTTACATGCATCAATTTCTTTTTGACTCTCCAATGTTCGGGTCCTTTTCAGAAAGTCTAGGTATTCATCTGTGAGCCTACGATAATTATTACAGGCTTTAACAAGTTTGTCCTGGACTGTTAGGAGTTGCTGGAGATCGTTAGGAGGCGTTGTTACTTCCAATAACTGGGATTCAATGTCTGCCCAGAGAGCCTCTAGTTCCTGACAGAACTTGTCACGTTTTTCAGTGAAAGCTCCTTGTCCCTTTTCCGTGAGGTCACGTACTCGCCTAGCCTCGGGATCATCTGACTGTATTTTATTAGATGGATTTTCTAATACTTCAGGGACATCTCCCTGTTGGAGCTGAATCTCTTCGTGTTGTTCCTCATGACTGGGATCCATGTTGACTCAACGTTGTTAGGTTGCTGTCGAGTACACACAAGATCTGTAGTCCACTGTCAGTGTAAAGGTATGTACTTTGCTACGTTGTCGTTCCTTGTCTGGATATTTAAAGACAGGTTGTCGTCAATTTACTGTACGTCAAGGGATGACGCGTACATGCAGGGCTCAACGGTAGGTTGCTGTGTAGCTGTGGAGTGGCGTTATCTGTGAGACACAACAGGCAAGTCACAGACTTTTTACTGTAATGGCCTGACCATTAAGTATAACCGACGATTGGGCTCAAGGAGAAAAGACTATCAGGTGCTGATACTTTAATGATGAACCAATCTGACATATGGTAAAAAGCTGAAAAACAAATAAAATACAATTTTACAATGTGTTCAATTAATGTTATTAAAACGAAATGTTAAAGGTAATAGATAGCACAGTTCGTTGAATCCGAGAAAATGTTGTACTTTCAAGAGCAGTTAAATTTCCAGTGTTTCACAGAGAGAATGTTCAAATATGTATAGAGTAATTTGAAGGCTTCAAAAACAATGTTGTAAAGTTAACTGACTCTATGGTTAGCCACGAATTGTGTCCTAGATGACGTTTGTCCTTTGAAAAGTTCTCCTGAACTGGTATGACCTTGCAATGTTCAGTTTGAGATTTTTGTGAGAAGGGGAAAGGTAGCGATGATACGATGTTTTAATGTTCTTATAAGGTTAAAGATGGATAATCCTCCTAGACTGGAACACATAAACAGATTAAGAATATAATCAAACGAACTATATAAATTACGGAACGGTGTAACAGAATAATCCATAAACAATCATATGACGTGGGAGTACAATCAGAACAGCCCAACCAATATATTCATATTTTACCACGGGTGTGTACTCAAAGCGTTTGAAGGACGTCATGTTAGAATAGACGTTATACTTGCTTTTTTTCATAATGAATAATAAAATATCACAAATAAATGTAGCAATTAGATCTAGATACGCGCATGCGTGAACAGACACAGTCGTCAATGAAAACAGAGAGAAATTTTTTTGAAAATCTGTATATACACTGAATATTTTATAAATTTTATGTATATATCATATTCCATATGTTACCTGGAACACTTTTTGCTCTTTAGATATAGCTACGGAGTGTTTTAGATATAACTCCACAAAATTAATTTCAATAATAACATAGCTCAACCTTTAGACCCGAGACTTCCGAAAACCGGAAGTAAACAAAAGCAGGATTAAACATTCTTTTATTTTTGCACAAACAGATAAAAATATCCTTAAAGAACATTGGGTCCTTATTCTATCATTAACCCAAGACACAGACTGACTAGAGGTTGTTGACACCAGACCTGGCCTCCTACTGTAGGAACAACCCAACGCTGAGTAGCCCAGCGTGAGAAGAACTAACAACCAAAGTAAGAATTAACCTTGATACTATCTTTGTTGCACTTCTTGCCTCATAAACAAAACAAGCACAAACAACACATCCTGCAATTTTTGAGCTTTGTTGTATCAATTTTATGGAATATGAATTTCAAGACACCTATCATATTTTACTTATCCATACATTTATTAGCCACCTATCTTGGTGCAGAGAGCATCCTCCCAAAGGTGGAGACATTCACTAACAACAAAAGTTATGAAGAAACTATACCAACACAAGTAAGATCACTCAGACTTGCAAGTCATAACACTTTTAATATCAAAATGACTACAGCAACATTATATGTCATCCAAAACATTCTTAAAAAAAGACTTAAACCTGAGAAGGAAGCATTGCTTTACCTTTTTGCAATCTTGTTAGCAAATTTTTATGCCCCAGAACCAAACCCTGGTCCTAGAGCACCAAAATACCCATGTGGAACTTGCAGTAAAGCAGTCACCTGGAAAACTGCAGGAGTGTGCTGCGATTCTTGCGACAAATGGTACCACAAAAACTGCTTAGGCATGGATACTCATATCTATAAAGGTTTGCAAAATATATCCTGGGAATGTAATCTTTGTGGATTGCCCAACTTCTCATCATGTATATTTGACTCAACACATCTTGAATGCACAAACACGTATGAACCATTAAGTAAACAAACTTGCACTGACAACCAGTTACATGTAAACTATGCAGACAGACCTCAAACCTATCAGAGTTCTAAAGTCTCGCCTGACACAAATATAACTGCCAATAAACCAAACACTAAATCAGTCAAAAAGGTATATTCTAAACCACCAAAATATCCTTGTGGAACATGCAATGGAGCAGTTACTTGGAAAACTGCTGCTGTTTGTTGCGATTCATGTGAGAAATGGTATCATAAAGAATGCATACGTATGAGCACTCTTGTTTATCAGGGTTTAAATAATGCACAATGGGAATGTGACCAATGTGGTTTACCAAACTTCTCCACATGTCTGTTCGATACATCTATAGTTATGAATACAAACACATCTCACTTTGATTCATCTACTAATTCATCCTTTTGTGTAGGCAATATAGGGAGCCCATCAGCAGCATCTTCCCCTATTCAAAAAACATCTAAACAGCCATACAATCAAACAAGAAATAAAAGGTCAGACTTACCATTACGCATCATAGTGGTTAATTGCCAGTCCATTAGGAATAAAAAAAGCTGACATTGATAATCTCATTGAGACAACTAAACCAGACATTATGATTGGTAATGAATCATGGTTGCACAAAGATATAAGTTCTACTGAGGTTTTCCCACAAGGGTACATTGCATACAGAAAAGACCGCAAAACAGACGCACATGGCGGGGTATTCATACTCATATCTGATAAATATCTCAGCTCAGAGCCACCAGATCTAAAATCTGATGACATTTATAGTGAACAACTGTGGGTTAAGGTTCAGATTACAGGGTCACCGGATTTATACATAGGTAGTTTTTACAAACCTCCAAATAAAACTGAGGAGGAATATTTATCACACTTAGGAAAATCTATCTCCAGAATAAAACGTAGTGAAAATTGTCACCTTTGGCTAGGTGGTGATTTTAATCTTGGCGGAATTGATTGGAACAACTACTCTATTAAACAGAAGGCATACAATTCAAAACAATGTCAACAACTTATAGATTTATGCCAAGACAACTATTTGGAACAAGTCGTAACAAAACCAACACATTACACGGAAACATCACAGTCCACACTTGATCTCTTTTTTACTAATAACAGCTCTCTAGTAAATAAAACTGAAGTCATTCCCGGAATTTCCGATCATGAAATTGTTTATATTGAATCCAACTTAAAACCTAGAAGAGCAAAAAACCCACCTAGAAAAGTTTTCCTATACAAAAAAGCAAATACTGAACAAATTAAAGAAAAGCTAAATGACATACATCTTAACAATATTACAAACCTAGAAAATCTTACAATGGACGAACTTTGGGATAATTTCAAAACAAAGGTATTAAAAACCATGGAAGAGTCAATCCCTACTAAAATGATTAATAACACCAAACAAAAACTACCATGGATTAATAAAGAAATAAAGTCACTGATTAGAAAAAGGAACAAATTGTTCAAAAAAATGAAAACAGACTCGCATAGTAAAATAAATAAACAGTACAGGGAAACAAAAAAACTGCTTCAGAAAGAGACAAGAAAAGCTTACTGGACATATCTGGAAAACATCATTTGTTTCGACGAAAGCTTACAAACCTCGCAAAAACAGAAAAAATTTTGGAATTATATCAGGTCCACCAAAAAAGACAGTTCAGGAGTTGCACCATTAAGATCTGAAGGTATGCTGATAGACGACACAAAACAAAAAGCTGAAATACTCAATAAACAATACCACTCTGTTTTTACACCTGAAAATGATAAAGAACAAATACCAACTCTATCCGACAACTATCCATCTATGGCAGAAATACATGTAACACCAAATGGCATAGAAAAACTTTTGAAAAATCTTGATCCATCTAAAGCTACAGGTCCAGACGAAATACCAGCACGAATTCTTAAACAATTTGCACCAGAATTTGCACCACATCTCGCTTTCATTTTTAACACATCTTTCTTGAAAGGAGATGTACCAACAGACTGGAGACAGGCAAATGTGATCCCTATTTTTAAAAAAGGCGAAAAATACCTAGCCAGTAATTACAGACCTGTCTCCCTAACCTGCATTTGCTGCAAACTGCTCGAACACATTGTTGTAAGTAACATACTCAAACATCTGGACACACATAACATCCTTGTGGATAATCAGCATGGCTTCAGATCAAAACGCAGCTGTGAAACACAGCTACTTACTTTAAGTCATGAACTACTTAGTAACCTCCATAATGGTGTACAAATTGATCTTATTATTTTAGACTTTTCCAAGGCATTTGACAAGGTACCTCACAAAAAGTTATTAAGGAAGATGGATAATTATGGCATAAGGGGAAATACCTGGAATTGGGTATCAGCCTTCCTTAGTAACAGAACGCAACAGGTTGCCCTTGACGGCGAGGTATCTAGTCAAATGCCTGTGGTAAGTGGGGTGCCCCAAGGCTCAGTTTTGGGTCCACTACTTTTTCTCATCTTCATTAATGACCTACCTGCAGCAGTAACATCAAAAACACGCTTGTTTGCAGATGATTGTATTTTATACAGAAACATAACAAATCAACAAGATTGTACCATACTACAAAATGATCTAAACTGCCTAGCCAATTGGGAACAAACTTGGGGTATGCAATTCCATCCAGAAAAATGCAACTCTCTCACTGTGACAAGATCACAGTCACCATTCAAACATGACTATGTATTAAAAGGCCACATCTTAGAATCCGTCAGCACTGCAAAATATCTCGGTATCACCCTTTCACACAACATGTCTTGGGATACACCTATAAATAATATTACTGCAAAAGCAAATAAGATCTTAGGCTTTCTTAAAAGAAACTTAAAAATAAATCAGGAAGAAACTAAAAGTTTGGCATACAAATCCATGGTACGTTCAAATTTAGAATACTGCTTTTCAGTTTGGTCACCTCACACCCAAAAACAAAAAAAACAACATTGAAAAAGTACAAAGAAGGGCAGCACGCTATGTCACCAACAGATACCACAACACCAGTAGTGTCACTTCCATGATTGATCATCTTCAATGGAAGTCACTTGAAACTCGCAGAAACATCAATCGAGTCACTATGCTTTACAAAATCTCACACCATCTCATTGCAGTAGACCCAAACCTTTACCTTTTACCACAGCCAGTCAAAAACACCAGATTCACTAATTCATTACAATACCAAACATTTAGCACAAGAACAGACTACTTCAAGTACAGCTTTTTTCCATTCACAGTTGTACTGTGGAACTCACTCCCACAAAACGTCATCAGTGTTAACTCCCTGGATCAGTTTAAAATACTGATCCAGAGTCAGTATATTTAGATATCTAACCTGTTTGTAAATAATGTAAATGTATTAATTTTTGTTTTGTTTTTGCACAAAATTGTTTTTTTGGAATTATTGCACAAAATTAGTTATTATATTTTATTAAGTGTCTGTTTGCGATGCGCCGACGTATAGTCATCAATGTAATAAATGATGGATCGTCGTATGATGTAGATGTAGATGTATGTTTAATTTTTTTTCTATCTGTTTTCTTTTGTATATTTCTTTTCATATTTATTTGGAATAAGTAATTTAAATTTAAAAAAAAAATGTTTTCTTGTCGCTAAATAGTGTACTTTTCCGAGACTTTTCGCTTCTTGTCGCTTCTTGTTCCTAATTAGTGAGACCGCTCTAAATAATCAATGCTGTATTAATACGTGTTTCTTTCCCCGTATCTATCAGTATCTTATCAAAATATTTTTTTTATGATCACATCTATTTCATGATAGTATACAGTACATGACAACAGATAAAAGCAATGGACAAGACATGTGGTTGTAAAGGAATACGATCTTGTATCTTGTGCGAAAATCAGGAAACGCCCACAAATCAACAGCACTGTCAGAAGTCAGATTGTGTAAGAATAAGATATACTACTTAAGGACATTATCCTAATTTTCTCATCAAGGACATATACATATACGTCCTTTGTCTAATTTAATTATTTGAGGAATGACTGTAATATTTTTTCTGTCTATTCAAAATACCATAAAAAATGTGGTGCACACTAAAAAATAACCCACTAAGCGCGTTATTCAGTGTGCACCACATTTTTTATGTTATTTCGAATAGACAGAAAAAATATTACAGTCATTTCTTACAATTTAATCCTAAATTCCGTTTTAAACCGTAGAAAACCATGAAAAAACCTTGGTTGATGATGTCACGGCCACATGATTAAATTTAACGTCTATAGGCTGATAACAAAATAATGTCAGCCAATGAGAAGACGTGATACATCCAAAATAAAAGACACTTGTCTCTCCATAGGTCTATCTCCCTATTAAACAAGTTGGCTTTGTTGTGAAATGACACTTGTTCCTAGTGAAAGCCTTACTAAATTTAGAAAAGAAAGGATGAAGGGTATCCATATATGACACAAAACATACCAGCCAGCCTCTAACACAATCATAGAGGGAGATCTCCCCCGTCAGCTATTTTCAAGTTAAATGTATGACCTATTTTATAGTACATTTGTATTTACATATTCAACTACATATTAAACCACCAATCAGAGTTGATAAATAACAGGGCGGATCCAGCCATTTTAAAAAGGAGGGTTCCCAACTTAGAGTAAAGGAAGGGTGGGGGGGGGTGTCCAAATATATGCTCCCATTCAAATGAAAAAGTGAACTTGGTAGTAAAAATTGAAAATCTTTCACTCTAATCCAGTGTTCTCCCCAGATATTTCATTTAGCATCCTGGTAAACAGGGGAAATTGAAATACCATCTTGTTTCTAAAAACTATAGCATCACATTTCAGATTATAGCATCACATTACCACAATGCTAAAAGGCCCTGGGGAGAACACTGTAATCTGCTATACATTTCAATTTGCAGTTATTATGCCCCACCTACGATAGTAGAGGGGCATTATGTTTTCTGGTCTGTGCGTCCGTTCGTTCGTTCGTCCGTCCGTCCGTCTGTTCGTTCGTTCGTTCGTTCGTCTGTTCGTTCGTCCGTCTGTCCCGCTTCAGGTTAAAGTTTTTGGTCAAGGTAGTTTTTGATGAAGTTGAAGTCCAATCAACTTGAAACTTAGTACACATGTTCCTTATGATATGATCTTTCTAATTTTAAAGCCAAATTAAACTTTTGACCCCAATTTCACGGTCCACTGAACATAGAAAATGAAAGTGCATGTTTCAGGTTAAAGTTTTTGATCAAGGTAGTTTTTGATGAAGTTGAAGTCCAATCAACTTGAAACTTAGTACACATGTTCCTTATGATATGATCTTTCTAATTTTAAAGCCAAATTAAACTTTTGACCCCAATTTCACGGTCCACTGAACATAGAAAATGAAAGTGCATGTTTCAGGTTAAAGTTTTTGGTCAAGGTAGTTTTTGATGAAGTTGAAGTCCAATCAACTTGAAACTTAGTACAAATGTTCCCTATGATATTATCTTTCTAATTTTAATGCCTAATTATATTTTTTATCCAATTTCACGGTCCATTGAACATGGAAAATGATAGTGGGAGTGGGGCATCCGTGTACTTTGGACACATTCTTGTTTATTTCTTCTTTTTACACTGCCACTTGGTAGAGACCAAAGATTTTTTTTGAGACTCAGGGTATGAAATTAGCAGGGGCCCACAGGCCACTTGAATTTCTGCTATTCTTGTATAGGACTATAAATGTGTGCTACAAAATTTAAGCTGTGGGTCATTAAGGATAAAGTCTTAAGTTCTATCCCTGGGAGTTGACATAGTAGAAATGAATTTTGATTAATCATATACCATGTATACCCAACATGAAAACTACAGACCAAAGTTTTAAAATAAGCACTGATTGATTATTTATTGCTTTTGAAAGTGGGAGATTTCCATAATTATATTATCATGGTTATAAGCTAACGAGGGTATGCAGATAAGCACAAAATCTCTAAATTAGCAGTTAAATCACTTAAAGCAAAGGGACAGCACTTTTATTGCTGTTCTTCATCTAGAATTCAGTGAGGCCATCAAAACTAGTCAAATGTCAAGGTCAAAGCATTTTAGGGAAATCATTCTTAATTTAGAAAGTACCATATGGCATACCTTTATGAAACATAATTAAAAGATACTATGGAAAGTTTAAAAAAAAAACAAAAAAAAACTGCTGCAACAGGCTGCATCATTTATCTTATCATAACTCATGCACATGATGCAAGGTCAAAGCATTAATTTGAAGTATGAAATTTTCACATAATCAAATTATAAAAGAATCATCAATCATGTCAATTAACATCATAAATATGATTTAAAACAAAAAGATGTTTTTAAATGTACATTTTGTTTATATGCATGAATTGATTATGGTTGGAAATAAATTACCAAATAAAGAGAGGTGGTATGATTGCCTATGTCATTATTAGATAACCTTCTGACAAGAGTCCATTATGGTTTAAATGACATGTTCCATTCTTTTTGTTTATGTTTCACCTCTTTTGATTTTAGGTAGATATATATGATTTTTGTTGTCATTGTGGTAAAGCTTGGCTACAGACTTCAAAGGAATCAGACAAAGGTGAAGAAAAATTGTCCAATTGTGAATTGAATACTACCAAACAATGTTGTGAAAGTCATGATGAACAGGGAACCAGAAAATTCATGCATTTTCCAGGAATACAGATTTTTTGTGACTTTATCAGCAAAACAGAAGAGCAGACAATCTGTGATAAGATATATGAAACTCCATTTTGTTTGTCACAATCAGGGAGAAGAAAACAGGTAAGGTGTTACACGTCTGTTAAGCCATTCCTCATCACAGGAGAGTTACTATCTCGGAACTTGCGTATTGATACTTTATACATTGTTATAACTTATAGTGTGTCTTTCTTTGTTGTGATGTTACAGTAATGCTTCAGATAAGGGTGAAGGTTTGGTACCATAAAAACTTTTAAACTCATTTTAATTGTTTGCACCTGTCCTTGGTAATCCTGTTTGAATGGTTCTACACAAGTAATTTTTTTGGGGCCCTTTATACCTTGCTGTTCGGTGCTGACCAAGGCTCTGTGTTGAAGACCTTACATTGACCTATATGGATAATGGTTTACTTTTATAAGTTGTGACTTAGAAAGAGAGTGGTCTCATTGGCAATCATACCACATCTTCCTAAGATGAAACTAACAAAAGAAAAGTTGAAGACATGGCAGAGTGGACATGTATCCCAAATAACACATGAGAAATGTCTTTTTGATAATTCTAATATCTGTACTTTATCATGTTTACCATTTTGAGGTTTTATATCTATATATTAAAGTAATCATAATCAAGTTGAAATGAATAGAGAATGTTATGTTTGGATCAAGGACATCAAGTCACATATATGTATTGATTGTCATAAGGTTGATCTGGTTATATGGTTATCAGTAATGATATGTTTTTTTTGACATAGCAACATATGGTTTTGATTATTTGAAAAAAAATATAAGGATGTTTTATGCATAAATGCCAGAGGAGAAAATTGTTTGCCTATTGAATTCCATAGATTAAAAAAATTGACACAAATACTTATATGTGATGTTTGCATATAGATATTAGAACAATTCTTAATTTGTTTTTCAGGACTATGGACCAAAGGTGAATTTCAAAAAGAAGAAACTAAAATTAGCAGAGTTCACAGGACTTCCAGAATTCAGTAAAGACATATATGGCAGAATGAAAACAGTAGACGTGTTATCAGATTTTAAGCCAGTTGAACTGTGTAACTTAGAATATTCATCAGAACGAGGAGCATCTATTGATCCCCATTTTGATGACTTTTGGCTTTGGGGTGAAAGACTCGTCACATTAAATCTTCTATCTGAGTCAGTTCTTTGTTTTACAAATGATGACGTTCCTAGGACAGAGGTGCATGTGCCAATGTATCAAAGATCTTTGTTAGTCATTTATGGTCCTGCTCGAAACAAATGGAAACATGCAATACATAGATGTGACATCAAAGACAAAAGGATAGCTGTTACATTGAGGGAACTGTCTGATGAATTTCAAAAAGGGGGAAGCAGGGAAGAGGAAGGACATAATTTACTAGATATAGCTCTGACTTTTAAGGGTACAGCTATTGGAGTAAACAAAGCGTCAGAGCATTCTGAACCTTGAAAATTAAAAATCGTGATGCATAATAAATTTGGTACTTTTATCTTTCTTGAATTGTCGAAAATGAAACAGTTATATGACTAGATTTAGTCTATTTATATTTGATATTTATATTTTTATCAATATGTAATTAGTTACACAAATATATTTATCAAACTCTGTTTAGTGAACCAACACCTGTATGAATCATTTCTATAGAGTCCCTGAAGTGGATATATATTTATTGAATACTCTAGATAGCTAACAAAGAAATTACTAACTTAAACAACAAACATGCAATTGGATACAATGACAATGTAGTTAAGGAATTTATAGGGTTGAAATAACAGTTGATATACTGTTAATTTAGAAATTTGTGTGTGAATTTATTATTGCGATTTTGTCATTTTAGACTAAAATGCCATTTTAATTTTTGCATTACTGAGAAAAATACTGTTTAATTCATAAAAATTTCAAATTATTGTGATTATAACCCTCTCGCATTTTTGCAATAACAAAAACATGGCTATAATTTCTGAATTTAAAGTAAATGAATGCTTGACAATCAGTTGACACACTTTTGTCCTGAACATGCATAATATTTGCCACTGGACATTTATAAACCAAAAGTCAATTAGTCAATTAATCAGTCAACACAATGAAAACAAAATTGGCAGAATTGTTCGTTATGAGGTACTTTCTGATTGTTACTACTTTTGTAGCTTTTTTCAACAAACATGACTCAGTTGCTTTTTCTAATTTATGCAATAAAACTGAGAAAGGAAATGGGGAATGTGTCAAAGCGACAACAACCCGACCATAGAGCAGACAACAGACGAAGGCCACCAATGGGTCTTTAATGTAACGAGAATTCCCGCACCCGTAGGTGTCCTTCAGCTGGCCCCTAAATTTATGTATACTAGTACAGTGATAATGGACGTCATACTAAACTCTGAATTATACACAATAAACTAAAATTAAAAATATTAGACTGAATAGATTTAGGGTTGTTGGTTGCTTTACGTCCTGTGCAAGACTATATAGAAATTTGACAGACAAGTTTCAAGTGTAGGTCCTTATCAAAGAGGAACGAAAGATACCAAAGGGACAGTCAAACTCATAAATCTAAAACAAACTGACAACGCCATGGCTAAAAATGAAAAAGACAAACAGAAAAACAATAGTACACATGACACAACATAGAAAACTAAAGAATAAACAACACGAACCCCACCAAAAACTAGGGGTGATCTCAGGTGCTCCGGAAGGGTAAGCAGATCCTGCTCCACATGTGGCACTCGTCGTGTTGCTTATGTGATTACAAATCCGGTAAATAGTCTAATTCAGTAGGTCTCATTCATCATGCATGAAAGGGAATTGGATTGTAGTTACGACGTAAGGAACATATCCAATATCATTTGTGAAACGGTTATTCCATAACGGTCAACCAACTCGTGATGGCGTCCGTAAAATTTACGAAGGGATGATTTCAACTTCACCATTTGGAACTCTTGGTTTAATAGCTTTCTTGTGAGCAGTAATCCTCTATCAAGAAAGTCATGATAGGAAATGCAAGCACGGGAATATCGTATCAATTGGGAGATATATACCCCGTATGCAGGTGCTGCTGGAATGTTGCTACTTAGAAATGGAAAGTTCACAATTGGAAAGCTGAAATCATCTCTTTTGTCGTAAAGTTTTGTTTTCAACCGACCCTCATTGTCAATTTCTAGATGTAAGTCAAGATATGAAGCCGACTTAACTGTATCTGTAGTATCCTTTATCTCCAATTCGATGGGATAGATGCGTTCCACATAGTCACGTTGATTTTTCAAGTGTGGTCCAATATTGCCGTTATGGGTCTATGAATTTTAAAATTAAGAATTGATTTGGTTCAGGTGAAAAAGGTCAAAATTAATATGTTTGAAGCTGTCAAACATTGTCAAAACGAAATTCCAGTCCCCCTGAATATGAAATTGTCCATTTTTTAGTTTTCTATAATTGTACCCCGTGCAACAAAGTTTGCATTGGGTATAATGTTTTTGACCAAACCCTCTGTCTGTCCGTCTGTCCTCTGTCAGTCCTGTTCTTGTCATCGCCACTCTTCTGAAACAGCACAACAGAATTTCATGAAAATTGTAGATAATAAGTACAAATTATGTAGAAATGCATATCGACAGGAAATTTCGATTCAATTTAATTTCTAAGAGTAATGCCCTTTGAAATAAAATTTTTTGTCAAAATATATTACTGCAACAGTTTGTCATTGCAACTCCTCTGAAACCACACAACAGAATTTCATGAAACTTGTAGATAATAAGGACATTCTATATAGATGTGCCATTCAACAGGAAATTATGATGGATTTTTTTTTTACTCACAATTTTTGCCTAATAATACTACTGCAACAGTTTGTCATTGCAACTTAAATGAAACCATAAAACATAATTTCATGAAACTTTGTATATAATAAGGACATAGTATGTAAATGTGCAAATCAACAGGAAATTATAATGGAGGTTTTTTTCTAGGAGTTACGCCCTTTGAACTATGAATTTTGGCCTAAATATACTACTGCAACAGTTTTTAATGGCAACTCCTCTGAAACCATACAACAGAATTTCATGAAACTTTGTAGTTAATGAGGACATAATATGTAAATGCGTATTAGGGACATAGAAAAAATAAAATTGGCAGTGAACTTTTTTTTTCAAAGTCGATATTTTGACATTTCAAATCTCAAAATTTCGACTTCAACTCGAAATTTTAACTTTTCTTATCTTGAAATTTTGACTTTCTAAAATCTTGAAATTTCGACCTTTTTTAAAACTTGAAATTTCGACTTTTTCTAAACTCGAAATTTTGACTTCTTTTAAACTCAAAATTTCGACTTCTTTTAAAGTCTAAATTTCGACTTTTTTTAAACTCGAAATTTCGACTTTTTCTAAACTCGAAATTTCGACTTTTTCTAAACTCGAAATTTCGACTTCTTTTTAACTCAAAATTTCGACTTTTTTAAAACTTAAAATTTCGACTTTTCCTCAGTATTTATACGTTTGCGATTACCACATTCACAGTCATTTATATCAACGAGGCGGAGAGTCATTTACATCATAAACTTCATAATATAAAAAAGAAGATGTGGTATGATTGCCAATGAGACAACTATCCACAAAAGATTCATAAGCATATTTTAATAAACTAAAACATTTTAAAGAGGTTATTTTAGATAGAAAATCTTGTTCTTGCCAAAGAATAAATAAAATATGTTTCACGTTCAAATACATATTTCAAGTCTGGACTTCAGATATGTGTATCAAGTAACCCCGCTATTCCGACACACCTATATTACGACATACTTTTATTCAACAGTCTAATATATAAAGACAAGGGTTAATAGTTGTGTTATAAGAATGCAAACTTCCAAAACTAGAAAACTGGGGCAGCTCATTGGTCGTTCTGAATATGCATGGCATTTTGGGCTACTTGATTTACCATTGTTTAAACAAGGCAAAGTCAGTGACTTGCTATTGGTATACCAAACAGGCCTTTGCAACTGTGATGCTAAATGTCCTCAGGTCTGACGATCCTATGACAGTGTCGTGGAAACTAAAACATGGAATATGCGGGGGGGGGGGGGGGGGGGGGGGGGGGGGGGAATTCTGTCAACATGCATGTTCTTTACGAATGGTTTCTTTAATATTAAATGCTAATCCATATCTTAAGAACAAAACCAGTTTCTGAATATAAATTGCCAAAATAAGTAAATGACGCTTTAATAATTTGCATCCATGTCTACTCCTTCTAAAATTGTAATAACTGTTTGAATACTAACATCAAAGTTTTAAGAGTACTTAGAAAAAGTAAAAATTTCGAGATTTCAACAGTCGAAATTTTGAAATCAAAGTCGAAATTTCGATTTAAAAAAAAAAGTCGAAATTTTGTGTTTATTAAAAATAAGTTGAAATTTCGAGTTTAAAATAAGTCGAAATTTCGAGTTTTAAAAAAGTCGAAATTTTGAGTTTAAAATAAGTTGAAATTTCGAGTTTAAAATAAGTCGAAATTTCGAGTTTTAGTTAAGTCGAAATTTTGAGTTTAAAATAAGTTGAAATTTCGAGTTTTAGATAAGTCGAAATTTCGAGTTTAAAGATAGGTCGACATTTCGAGTTTTAAAAAAGTCAAAATTTCGAGTTTAAAGTGGAAATTTTGAATTTTTATATGTTGAAATTTCGAGTTTAAAAAGTCAAAATTTCGACTTTTTGAAATGTCGAAATTACAAGATTTTAGAAAGTCAAAATTTCAAGTTTAAGTCAAAATTTCGGGATTTGAAAAGTCAAAATTTCAAGTTAAAGTCAAAATTTCGAGATTTGAAAAGTCAAAATTTCGACTTAGAAAAAAAAGTTCACTGCCAATTTTATTTTTTCTATGTCCCTAATACGCTTCCGTATAAATGTGAATATCCACCAAAAAAAAAATATCAGTTGACTTTTGTAGAATTATGAGTCTTTGAACTTAGGAGCCTGGTGATAATTTGTTTGTCCAGTGACAATTTGGAGGTATTTGGGTATGTGAGCGTGCTCACAAAGGTTTTTTGATTTTGATATAATTTGTGCTAGAAGTAGTTCATCACACTGTAAGTAAGTAAGTATAAATTTTTATTGGTTTGAAATCCAAAATCACAGGATTGATACTAAGACAATACACATTGGTTATACACAAACATGACAAACATACAGACATATCTATCATACCAAATTCATAAACATTGTATATATATATATATTACAGTAGCATGGGTTCGAATTCAGGTGGTACCACAAAGTTATTTAGTACTTAATAAAGCATTTCTAGAAATATACATGTCGCTTATAAATTTAACAATTCTAATTATATCAGTCTCACCACACGTATACAAAGATTTAAATCTTGCTTCATTAGTCATATCTAAAAAAGAAGGAACTACTTCACTAATTTTGGAAAACAATTGGTCTCTAATTATATTTAGTTTTGTACATTTTAAAGTGGAATGAAATCTCCTTTTTATTCTTCTGAGAGACACAAAGAACAAATTATTTCTTCTGCAGGGGATTAGTGTGACGCCCTTGTTCAATTCTAAGAACACTTTTACTAATGCAAATTTTAGCAAAATGCCCTATTACTTTTCTGTCTATATTTAACAATAAATAGGTTTCCAATTTATAATTTTCTTTAAGCTGTCTATATTAGTGCAGCGGCGAAATCTGAAAAGACGCTTAGTTAAGGAGTTTAATGCACCCAAAGAACACACACCTGAATTTTTTTTAAATGAAAGAATACATGTTAAACTTATATTTTAAACATGCCGTAAGAAAATCGTATGGTCGAATTTCCGTAAAAATGGCTTTTTAAAGCGTTATGTAGTGTATAAAAAAAATTCACTGATACACTAAAATGTTAATTATTATTACGAATCACAATATTACGGCTATTTTTTAAATTGATAATGTACGAATATATCACTGACGATAAAAATAGTCAATAATTGTTTTAAAAATATTTACCATTAACATTTTAAAAACCGTTTTACTTCAGTAGTTGTGATTAACACGATTTTCACCGGTTTCCGTTAATAACAGGATACTTATAAAACACTTCATTTGTGTTTATTTGGCATAAATATACACTTCGATATTTACTTTATACAAAACAACTTTCGTTTGTAACATTTCTTATTCGATTAACAAGAAATTTTTAATTTGAATAGAACACCTCAATCTGTTACACATTTATTTAATTCCGGAATTACGGTCCGGGACGTTTATTTTTGTTTAATCCTCACTCCGTTCAGTTCTATCACTGTACAAGCCAAATGTCGATTAGCATTTCACATTGAAATTGTTTGATTAATATCAGTTTTAGGGTTTATATTTGTCTTTACACTAGTTTTATATTTGCTTTGTTGTTGATTTCATTGGTTTTTTTTTGTTATTTTTAATACCCAGAGTGGTAATATATTGGTTTTTTATCATTGTTTACATTTTGTTAAGTAATCGCTTAAAAATTATTCCGGATCTGTTGTGAAAATTTTCCGGATAATGTCACAGTTCGGTAGTCCTTTAAAACTTACCCCAAAAAGTGCAAAGAGAGGGAAGTCTTCCTTAGATTGGCAGGAATGTATAATTTGTCAGATTAAAACCCCGGAAAAATTATATATTTTCACTGACAAGGGCAAAGTTAGTTTTATTGAAGCTTCTAAACTACGGAAAGATGAGATCTATTTGAAGATTGTAGAAGAGTTGTCTTCGATTAATCATTTTTTTTTCGGAAAATATTGATGTTAAATACCAGTAAGCAGAATCTATCTTGTTATAAACAAGATTTTATGGAAACGGAGGAGAATATAGGTGGTGCTTGCATTTTTTCACCTGCTGCAAGCACATCTAGAATCACAACTCGATCAGAGTGGTATTCCTGTATTTTTTGTAAGAACAAAACTTACAAAAAAGATGCTAAATTGCACAAAGTGGAATCAGAAGACAGAATTAAGAATATGCTTGAGGCAGCTAGAAAAGTGTTTCAAGTAATCGAAGGAAGAATCATTCCAGACTGGAAAAAATTTCTTAGTTCAGGTGAAAACAAGCAGTCACTTATAAAGTTTCTTGGTGAATTCACTTTGCAATATATGAAAGAAAATAGTTGTCTAATGGATGGACAAAAACTGTACCTTGCTGGATCATTTCCCAATCCAGAAATAGTGAAAATAATAGGTCCCAAAGGTATATCAGATTGCAGTGAATTGTCAAGTACACAAGAAGAGGCAGATACACGTATTATTCTGCATGCATTGAATGCTGACAAACTGTACAGGGAAAACGATGTAAACGGTCGCATTATTGTAAAGTCTCCGGATACGGACGTGCTAGTACTTTTAATACATTATTTCCCACAGATGACTCATATATCTGAATTGTGGTTTCAAACAGGAATGATCACTGGCATTAAGGATTGTCGGCGTTACCTTCCTGTTCATGAGCTGTGTGGGTCGTTAAATTCAGTTTTGTGTAAAATCCTACCAGCTGCACACGCTATTACAGGGTGTGATACTACATCGTCTTTATTTGGCATAGGCAAGAAATCCATGCTAAAGGCACTAAAAGAAACGCCTGTTCATTTCAATGACTTGTCCCAGATATCTTTACTAGATATAGTGGAGTGACAAATCACGAAAAAGGTGCTTATTTTACGAGTTTAATGGACCGGCATACCTGCAGGCTGAAAATTATATTTTTACAAAGCCAATACATTAATCTAACTTTTTTGCCCGGTCGTAGACATTTCGTACGGTGCAATTTTTTTTGAGAGTGAAAAGAAAATGAAATTTCGATTTTAACTTGAAATGCATTCCAAAAACATTTTTTAACATGATTTAATTTTTATAATCCACAAACTCTTAATTTTGGATTTTATTAAGAGAGTAACTACACATGTATATTATAAAATGAAAATTTGTTCTATTGAACCTTATTTTTAACTTTTTTTATCCCCTTTGAAAAATGCATACTCTTTTTTTATTTGAACGGAGAGGTTACAAAACTTGTAATTAATAATTTATTGATATATTACAAAGTTTTTTTATGTGAAAAGTAATAAAACTTCATTTTCTAAACTTATGAGACCAACTTCAGCTCATTCGGATGAGTATATATATATTTTTTAGCAATTTATAAACATTGCTATGAAATTCATTGAATTTCCGGATTTTTAATTCCTTACCGATCAGCAATTATATGCTGTCGCCCAACAGGTGAAATGGTCTATGCCGGATGTATTTCACTCCCATATAATAAGACACGGTGGATTTCACGGGCTTTCCTGTTTTATAGCAATAGTTGGTAAGTTATGGACATCAGCTGGGCTCTCTGACTTACTTGTAGACTCTGGAATTTATGCTTCAAATACAGTTTGATCAAATGCTAGTTGGTAAACAGTTTAATCGTGGTGTTCGAGGATTAACATTGGCCTATGAGGCTCTTATGGTTCTTTTGTTTAAGGCATTCTTTAATTGGTGTAGAGATGAAAACCGTATGAAAACGATTCAACCAAATGTGTGGAAGGTGTTCCTTGACTGTCATAGCTCATTTGCTGTCCCCAGCACACCACAAAGCACTGAAGATATTGAAGAGTTCTTCAATGTTTTTGAAGAACATATTTTACCTTTGTTTGAAGAATTCAGAACACATTATTGTAGTATATCACCAACCTTTGCATTTTGGGATATGTTTCTTCGTGCAGTTGAAATATTGTTACAGAATATAAGAGCTGAACGGGATAGTTTGTGGCTTTTACATTTGAAATCAGTGTCTGCAATGTTGCCATACTTCTTCATAACTAACCGGACAAACTATGCTAGGTGGACTCCAGCCTACATTTTGGATATGTTAAATTTACCAGAAACGGTTAAGTCCTCCTTTTTGTCAGGTAAGTTTGCAGTCAGACAAAAGCCTGGAACCTTTAATGGTATCTGGAGTGACATGGCCAATGAAAAAACTATCATTAAAGATTCCAAAGGTTGTGGCGGCATTGTAGGATTGACAAGAAAAAAACCAGCATTACTTTGATGGTTGCTTACAAGGCATATTCTTGCGCATTTCAGTGCTGAAATGAGAGCAAGATCTGGATTATCGACCGACACAGAAGGTGGGCACGAAGAAAACAAACCAACAGCAATGAATCGCGACGAACAAAATGTGTCTGATTTGGTTAGTTATGTGCATTCAAACATGACTGACCCATTTAACATCACCGATCATACAAAATACTTGATCAATATTTCTACAAGGATGCAAGCCTCAAAAGACGTTCAAGATTCTCTTCTAAAATCTCTTGAACGTGGCAACCAAATGGTCAAGTCTTTTGTCGAAGGTTGCTTTAATGAAGGTGAAAACCGTGTTTTCTACAGTCCTATTTCGAGGTCTCCACTAAAGACATTTCAGGATATGACTAAGACTTCAAAACTCAAATGTAAAACAGGTGACTTTGTGAAAGCCCATATAAACCCAGAGATGATATTTCGTCGCGCTTTAGCCCTGGCTAATGTTCGAGAAGATGTTACAGTAGACAAGATCTTGGCATATCCTATTGGTTCAATATCTTCAGCACTTTTTCACGATGATGGTACCATGCGTAAGTGTTGCAAATCAGATATAATTCACCTACTTGAAGAGGAAATCTGCTCTTCCTTCAACCTTCCAAGTTATGACACAGCAAATACAGTTTTGATACGTGATGGTATGGGAATTATTCAATGTATGGATGTCAAGAAATGCAACACATTTGGTGATCTGCTACGAAACTATGTAACAATGCTTCTGACGTGTTTTTTAAATGCTGGAACAGTGGTCGATGTTTTTGATCGCTACGATGTAAAACATTCAATCAAAGCAGCGGAAAGATTGCGTCGAACCTTGTCATTTGGAGCTCAAAAGGTTTATCAGGTTACTGAAGGAAGAGCAATTCCGGACTGGAAAAAGTTCCTTTGCAATCCAGAAAATAAACAGTCACTTATCAGATTACTTGGTGAGTATTGCGAACGGTATTTTGGACAGTCTCCTTTAGAGGGAGGTATCGAATTGTTTCTCGCGGGTGTTTTTGAAAACCCAGAAGTTGTCAAGAGATTTTCTTGTGATGGCCTGTCAAATTGTACTGACTTATACAGCACACAAGAAGAAGCAGATACGCGAATGATTCTTCATTCGGTGTATGCAGATGCCAATATTTTTTCGAATGATAGAAAAGGTCGTATTATTATAAAGTCATCTGACACTGATGTGTTAGTGCTCTGTGTCCACTATTTTCCTAAACTTGAAAATACAGAGGAGATGTGGTTCCAAACTGGGTCAGTATCAAATTTGAAAGATCAGGGCCGTAACTACCTATGAGGCAGGGGAGGCAACTGCCTCCCCTGAATTTTCTACACCCAAATTAATTTTAAGTAATAAAATAAAATATTGACCACATGTACACGAAGAAATTGAATTTATATTATAAACAACACAAGTTTACAGTTTTAACAGTGTTATCATGATACGTGGTATGTCTGTAATTTTTCGGATTTTTGATCGAAAGTGAACCGTTTCTGTTACTTTTTTTTTCGTATGGCCGTCCGTCTGTTATTCAGTATTGAGGGGGTCAGTATTCGTACGAGAACACATGAAACTTTGCTTTCGATAATTTTGAATAAAAACTTAACTATTCACATTTCTTTGGGGGCTCACTTAAGCAGAGGAAGTTTCTTTTGTATTTTGGATCTTTTAAGATATCGGAAATTCGTTACCGGCTGAATCAGCTGTTGGATCGTTTTTTTAAGTCTCCCGATCGTACAAGAACATTATGGCCAATGCCTTAGTAGGTAAACACTCCCATTCGTTGTAGCAGGGACTTTCTATACTAAGTATATACTAGACTAATATAGAAAGTCCCTGGTTGTACATGTCTGTTCAGCTTTTAACAATATTGAAATTCAAGATCTTCGATAAAAAAAAATATCTTGCGTTCTATTATCTTGCTTTTTATGTTTTTTGAACTTACGATCCAGCAAAACTGATCTTTCTTAAAGTAAGGAAATCGAAGGAAAACAGGTAATTTTTAGCCATATCATTTGAGAAAAAAAATCTGCGGTCACAATGTAAATAATGTTAACAATTATAGGTCAAAGTACGGCCTTCACGAAGGAGCCTTGGCTCACCCGAATAGCAATCTCAGCTTGTTTTTGCATAAGTTTGAGTTGCTTCCAGGTTCAAGCAATACTGATGTTTCTTAAAGTAAGGAAATCGAAGGGAAACGGGTCATTTTTAGCCAATGACTGAGGGGGAAAAATCAGCAGGGGGCTGTGCCCCTCAACCCCCTATCTTGGGGGCCTCAATCGGCGGCCCCCATACCCCTGCCTCCCCTGAATTCGAACCCTAGTTACGGCCCTGAAGATGGAAGGCGTTTTCTACCTGTTCACGATATATGTCGCTCACTTGAACCCTCAATCTGTAATTTACTGCCAGCCACACATGCCCTCACTGCAGGATGCGATACGACTTCTTCTTGTTTTTGTCTCGGAAAGAAGTCTATGTACAAACTTTTGCAGAAAAGTGCAGACAATTTCCAATCCCTTCAGATAGGTTTTTCAACGGGAGATCAGGACTCCGCCATTCATAATGGACGCAAATTTGTTGCTTTGTTATACGATCCGAAGAGGAAATTCAGTGATTTACATGAAGACCTGAACAAGTTAAGGGTGAAATTTGCCACAACAAAAGATATGAATCTTGTTAGATTACCCCCATGTGAGGCGTCCTTTTTACAACACATCCTCCGTGCAATGTTACAGACGCAAGTTTGGATGCATTCACACATTGCAAAACCAGCAACCAGACAGCCCAAAAACTCTGGTTGGCAAGATGGTAAAAATGGTTTACTACCGATTTTGTTTGAAGGATCTATGTCAGCAGATTTCCTTCAAGACCTTATTTGCACATGCAAGGGTAAAAAGGCTTGCGATAAAAATTGTGTCTGCAACCAGCAAAATCTAGGTTGTACAACTATTTGTCGTGTGAAGGTTCTGAGAGTTGTAGAAACTATCTTACTCACATTCAAATTAGTGAAGAAGATGACGATGAAAATGGCGTCTGAGTGAATCATGTAAAGCTGTATATATTCATGACAATATTCTTAACAAAATGATTACAGTTGGTTTCTTTGTGGTTAATATCACTTCGACTATGCGGTTATTTGAACCTGTGTATTTTGTTTGGTTCTTTGTTTTTGTGTATGTTTTGTTTTGCATTTGCAACTGCCCTTTATGACTGACCACTTTTTATTTGTTTTATGGGTTTCATGTATGCATAGCTGTCCTGCAATAAGGGAAAGTTTGTTTTTCTATCCGTACAATATGTATTTTTATTGGAGTACACATAACAGTGACGCATTGGAATTAATTGTTTCGATCTCATTCACATACCTTTGGTGAAATATTTGCCACTGACAAATGGCATATACCATACCAGAAGCATAATTTACTCTCTTTTAATTTGAAAAAACGTATAAATCAGAAATACATCGTAAAATGTATATGTGAAGAAAAAAATACCAATTAAAGGTCATAAACATGTTTATCTTGTGTGTAAATATTGTTGCTGATCTGAATTTTCTTTAAAATCGCCTTTTTTTTAATTTTTTAATTTTTTTTTTTTTTGGGATAGTGAATTGTTACAGTTTATTGCTTCATTTAAGAATTAAATTTTGTTTATTAAAGCAAATGTGATATTATTTTTTTGATTGTTCATAACCCCGTGTGAAATAAATGTACTTCGGTGAAAAATCGACCACTGCACTTTAACCCCAAATTAAAAAAAAATGCACCATATTTCGATTCTACGACCAGGCAAACATTAAACTTTAATCATTTCTCTATCCAAAAATGTATAATTTAGCCTGCAGGTAGGGTGGTCCATTAAAGTTGAAAATTCATCGACTTTGTCACTCCACTAATATAGAAGATTCGGTAGCCGTCAGTCGAAAACTCGTAACTAGGCTTTATGATCCTAAAGGAAAGTCCAAACGCTGCCATAATAATCTGAACAGTTTCCAGGTGAAATTAGCCACATGTAAAGATTCTAGCTTGGTCCGACTCCCTCCTTGTGAAGCATCTTTCAAACAGCACGTCCTTATGTCTTCTTTCCAAACCAAAATCTGGATGACTGCACATATCGCCAAGTCTGCTATTGGATCGCCTCTACAGTTTGGTTGGAAAGAAGGAAAGTGTGGTCTTGAACCTGTCTTGTCATCTGACATCCTTCAAGATTTGGTGTGCACATGCAAAGGCAAATAAGTTTGCAGTAAAAGTTGTGTGTGTTTTGAACAGAATTTGTCCTGTACTGAACTGTGTCAATGTCAAGCATCAGACCTTTGTAAAAACATCAATACACACCTGGTAGATATAGATGATGATGATGATGCTTGATTACCTGACCTATCTACGTCTTAATAAAGCTAATTCATATATAAACTTGTTTTGCTTTTAGTTTTTGTCCACTTTTTCTGTTGATTTAATATACGTTTAGTTTACTTTGACAATGAAGCTATTTCCGTTTATTATGATAGGACGATCGGGCATTCCTAATGTTAAAAAACGTTAAAAAAAAACGTTGATATGATGCTAACATATTTTATAAACCTTATATGAATACATTTTGATTGTACAACAAAAATATTAATGACAGCTTTTGTCTGCAAAAAAAATGTAAAAAATTTACTGAAATAACCATCATGACCATTGAAACTGAAATCAATGAAATTAACTTTTATCCACCTTTACGTGACTTTAAACTTTTGTATAGTAGCAAGTCGTCTTAAGACTTCATTTTTATGGAAAAAAAATATTACCAAAGTTCAAGGTCATCCTGGTATGGAAACTAAATGAAGTCATAAATAAACAAAATGTATCATATGACGAAAAACGTCAATTTTAACGTTAAAAATGGCGTATCTAGAAAACAAATGGTATGCCCAACAGGCTCCATATATGTTGAATGAAATATTGTCCCCTGATTGTTTAATATGTTTTATGTTCCTATGTTTAGCCCAAAATAGACAGTAAAGACAAAATGTTGTAATATTCAATTGTTGACCTTTGACCTCAATTATGCAAAATTCCGACCACTTCTCATGCTTACGGCATCATTAATATTAAAGTTAACAATTTTATCTTTTCAATGATATATAATTTAGCCGTGTGTTCGGTGGGTGCATTAAAAAAATATATTTTTGATTCTACCGCTGGTCTATATGTTCTCAGCTTATTACCGTGTACTGATTTATTATCACAAAATATATTTTCTTTCCAATAATTAAGATATCTGTCATTAAATTTGGTATGAATTGCATATAATAAACGCCTTTTTGAAATAGTATCGTGATTTTTCCAAACATGTGAAAAATTTAATGTAGCAAGTAACTGTTCAATCTTTTTAGCAAATCCATTGGTTAATTGCAGGTTAGAACAATATATACATCTTTTAGTAAACAATTGTTATCAGATTTTATTACATGCAACCAGAAGCCAATTGACAGTTTTAAAGCTTCTATAAAAACTGGATACATACCAAGTTCAGCTAGTACTGCTAAATTAACAGCTGATTTATTTACTCCAATTAAAGTTTTTGCAAATTTAATTTGAACTTTGATGGTAGCCAATGACCAATATTTTGACTCTAGATTTGTAATATCTTTAATCATATGAAGAGACCAAACTTCACTACAATAAAGAAGTATAGCTTTAACATAAGCATCAAAAAGCTTTATGTGAGGTAAAACATTGATATCTTCAGAAAATAACAGTTTTCTAATACAAAATATAGCTTTTGAGGCTTTTTTACAAAGAAGTTTCACTGCTTCTGTAAAACTACTAGATGGTTTAAACAGTATACCTAAATATTTATATTCTTTACAGTGTTCCAAAATATTATCATTAAAAACAAACTTGTCTTTTGTAAGTTTTTTACCTGATTTGTTAAAAATCATAACTTTGGTTTTGTCAAGATTTACTGTTAAATCCCAACTTGTGCAATATAAACTAAGCTTGTCGAGGCATTTTTGTAAGCCATTAGCAGATTCAGAAATAAGGACTAAATCATCAGCGTATAACAGACATGATATATCATTTTCATTTAACTTGGATGGTTCACATGTGGAGTCAAAAATAGATGGTAAATCATTAATATATAAAGAAAACAATGTAGGGCTTAAAATACACCCTTGTTTTATCCCAACTGAGGAATTAAAAAAATCAGCGTTACCTTCCGAGATCTTTACCGAGTACAAAACCTCTTTATACATATCTTTCATTATACTAAAAAAGGGACCATCTATGTTGTAATAAGACAATTTGTAAAATAGGTCATCTCTGTTAATAGTATCAATTGCCTTCCTGAAATCAATGAAACGGGCATATATCTGTTTTGATGATTTAAATGCTTTATCAATTATGGTTTTAAGAGTTAAAACATGATCACTCGTAAGACTTCCCTTTCTGAATCCAATTTGCTTACGACAAATAAGTTTATTTCCTTCAAGATACTTTTCTAATCTGTTATATAAAACTTTAAGAAGAAAAATTCCTAAACAACTTGAAAGGGCTATACCTCGAAAACTAGATGGATCAATAAAACGCACACCCTTAAAAATGGGCTTAATAAAAAAAAAATCTCCATAAAGTTGGGTAGATACCAGACTTAAGAATAAGATTAAACAATTTTACATAAACATCAATATTCATGCATATAACAAGATATTTGTAACATTTCATTTGTAATACAATCTGATCCACTTGCTTTATTATTCTTTAAATATTTTGCTGCAATAACCACCTCCTCAGTAGTAATAAAACTGTTTAATATCTTAGTACATGTTGAAAAGCAGAAGAAGAAAGACAACATTTTTTTCATAAAAAATGTGACAAGCCAAAATTGAGTATTACTATTTCTGATGTTGTCGTCTGTTAACTTTCACCAAAATCTTCCCTGCAACTGCTGGGCAAAATTTAACCAAACTTGGCCACACTAATCTTTGGGATATCGAGTTGAAAAAATGTGTCCAATGATCCTTCTTGCCAGACAAAAGGGCTGACATGTCATGAATTCTATTCTCAAATACAATTTTGGAGAATGACCTTTGTTGAATATATGCATAGACCAATGTGAGCCAAACAGGCTCTTTAGAACCTCTAGTTATTGTCGAGCCTGCAACAAAATTTTCACAGAAAGCTCGACATTGGGAAAGTGATCTGGCGGTGTTAGCGAACTTCTTGAAAGCTTTATATTTTAGAAGTTGGAAGACCTGGATGATTCATACTTTGCATATAGATGCCTTATGTTACGAATTTTCCGTTTGTCACATGTCTCAGTGGCGGATCCAGCCATTTAAAAAAAGGGGGGGGGTCCCAACCCAGAGTAAAGGGGGGGTTCCAACTATATGCTCCCAAAATGCATTGGTCGGCCAAAAAAGGGGGGGTTGCAACCCCGGACCCCCCCCCCCCCCCCCCCCCGGATCCGCCACTGTGTCTATCTATCTACCTTCATATTTCCGCACTCAGTCACAACTTTGACTATTACGTGCCGTTGCATGCGTGGATTATTTACAATTTAAAAGAAATAAATTTGCAGTAATATTACATTACATTGCATTGGTGCATAGAAAAATAAAGTAAAATATAACAGTGATTTAATAAAAAAAAATATATTGTGGATTGTTATCCTATGTATATGTCTTGGTAAAACTATGTACATGTTATGCAGTTTTTAGAATCTTTGAAGCCGTCAACTGCTGTACAAAGGATTGCTGATGTAGGTAGTAGGTTCCAGTTTACTATTATATGTGGATAAAATGAGAACTTGTAAGAATCTTTATTTGTTTGAATTTGTTTAAAGTGGTTGTTAATGACCTTATTTTCTTGGAGCATGTTTATGTATTAGTTGTAGTAACTAAGGCTTTCTATACTATTTAGGACAATCAACATAATATCAATGGTTAAGAAAGAAGACGATAAATTCAAGAGTGTGTACTCTTCTAAGCAATAGGTCAAGTATATTTAGCGTATTGCATGATTGTAAGGTGTGCATTGATGTCTCATTTCTAGCATTAATTTCAGCAGTTGGGTTCAGCGTGTGCACTCTTGTATTTATTTTCGTCGTGTAAATTTTTCACTTAATTAATATTATAATGAGTAAAAGGATAACTGTATGTGGGATATGGGTTCCTTACTATATCTACATGTCAGGGGTCATCTGATTTGACCTCGGTTCATGGATCAGTGATGAAGCTAGGTTAAAGTTACACGATTATATATAAAAAAGAAGATATGGTATGATTGCCAATGAGACTACTTATGTCTGTTTCTCAGATAATATAAGCAGTAGTTTATGTCAACTATTTGTGGTGTATTGAATACTTGTAAGTGGTGAATTTCAGTCTTTCAGGTTTTATCTTACCTTGACCTGATTTTTATGGGTCATTTATCAATTGTACAGTTTTTGGAAAGATTAGAACTTGTTCTAAATCTTTACTTAGGCACCGGCCTCCCTAACAACAGGACAGGTTAGCTACTGTTACTAAATGTATTAACACTGAACTATAGTTCCCTATGGTTCTCGTGTATGTACACATTATACACATATAAACTAAAATAATGAGTATATATTATTGGAGCAGTTCATTAAAGAATGTATGGCATTAAGATTGTGTTCATGTGCAGGCTTTCCTAAAAACATTTTGATTAGGTAAGTGGGTATTGATTCAATACTAGTATGATTGACAACTGTCATTATCACTAAACAATCAGAGACAACTTCACAAGGTGGACCTTTAATTAAAATGCCCCACCCCCTAAACTGCCAATCAAATTGACCACATTACCTATCAACCTCAGTCTTTCATAATTATACAGACCACTCAATATACATCAAATTCTTAATACCCAAGTATTTGACCTCATAATTGAATACACAAATGTGTATATTAGATGTTTGATATTAATAAGGATGATAGATTTATTTATTGCCAATTACTTTTGATCTACATTACATAAAGTGATTCTGTAAATTATATCTGAAAGATAAATGATATCTTAAAAAAAATGAATATGAATATAAATATGAATATACAAAAGGTATTCAAGTAAGGCCTATAATTTACTTGATAAATTTCCAATAATCATCTGTAATTAATCAACCATTTAGATTAGTTCACTTTTTTTTATCAGGAATTGGCCTGAAACAGTTTTAAAATTTTAAAACTTTTAATTATAACAAACCTTTGTTTATTAGTTTATTTCCCATCAATCATTATGTCTATTTTAGTCATTTGAATTTTTATTAGTTTTGTTAGAAGTGAATATATATTTTTGCAATCAAGAAAGAATCCACATTTCAATAAAATGAGTTTTTTAATTGGTTTACTTTGAAAAAGTACATTTTCAATGCCCTGTGTTGAAAAATACTTTAAAAATTGATCAAAAGGCACTCTAAAACTTTAATCTTCAATGTAATATAACCTCTGTTTCAACTTACAAAATGCCCCAAAACAACATATCACGAAGTCGAAAACGCGAAAACAGTGTTTTCGACTTCGTGATTTCGCGCTTTCGCGTTTTCGCGTGTCGCCTTTTTACGAGATACATGTAATTATAACATAACATTTTAAATATAATTGTAGACAAGACTACAAAGTATAAGTCATTCAAATGATTGTCATATAAATTTTATATCTGTGACGTATTTTAAATATTTTCATAAATTAGACAATTTATTTACATTCTTTGTTGACAATTATTGAACAAATTTAAAAACAGGTGCATTTGTATAAAATGCCTTTGAATATACAATTTGCTGGAAGTTATAGTTTGGACATTTTAAAATAAATGAAATTAATCATTATTATCGCCATGGTTACTTTAAATACATAATCTTTCATTTAATGCTCTGGTTGTCAATCTAATTTTTTTATATTTAAATAAGCTTGATAAAACTATAACCGTTTAACAAGCCGTTGAAAGTACAACACTAACGGTATTTTCAAGTACCTGCAAGCTGATTTTGAAGACAAAATACACATCAACGTCACGAATAACACTCTTATTGGTGACGTCATATGACTTAAATTAACGGTCAATTTTGAAGATAAAATAACAATGTTTTTGTAATGTCAACTAAGTAGTCTTTATGTTTACAAAGTCAAATACATTAATAAAGGCATACTAGGTCAGGAATGTGTATTCAAATTATGCGGAAAATATACATTTTACCTCGGAAAAAATTGTATTTTTCATATATGAAATTGAAAATAAGGGACTCAGAGGATTTAAAATGTGTCATGAATATAAATGGAATATTTGCCACAGGGCGTCAAACAAATACCATTCAATGAAAATAAACACAGTAGAGTGGGGTGCTCATTTTCAAACCGGGGTCAGCTTTCCGACTGTTTCGCCATATCTTTCCATGTTTTCTGCAGTTTATGTTCAGGTCTTTATGTTTTTGAAGTATACTGATTTTTCTATATGGAGATAACTTCAAATGCAAAATATTATTAGCTTATAAACGTGTTGGTTTGAAAAAAAAAATCATCTGAAAAGTTAGATTAAAGGGTGTTTGAAATTTCCTGATGTTTTGTAAAAGGGGGACACATATTCGCCGTTTTTACACATCTATTTAAAACCAAATAACTGCACTTTAAACAAAATTTATCAAAATAATTTCATTAAAGATGAATAGCAGACATTTCAAAGGTGTGAAGAACTAAAATTTAGGTCAATCAGTCAAAGAAGTCGTGTTTTTCATTCAGGAAATTGGCCGAAAATCGTTTTCCATTTTTCGGTCCTTTTCGGTAAGTGCCGAAATTTTGTCTCAGTCTTAAAAAATAATCAAATGTGTTATAAAAATATAATTTACCGGCATATTTCTTCCATTTCAAGAATCCTTTGAAGTTTTTACACCTCAAAATCATAAAACGGCGATAGTGTGTCCCCGGTGAATATGTGCGCCCCACTCTAGCCTGTACTTTGGTTCTTCATGGCATGAAAATACGGATATTGTATTATTGAAATTTTTTAAATTATAAAAATTGTGAAAATTATTCCAAATTGAAGAATTACAACCGACATGCTTCGGTGCAAAGCTCTATTTCCTTCAGTTCAAAACGTCCAAATGTTACAGTTCAATAAAGCATGCCGAACGTCTTGATTGCAATGTATTAGAGCGCCAACAATTATGACATTAAATTGCGACGTTATGCTTGAACTTATGTGTGACGTCAGGCTTCATAAGCAAAATAAAATCATAAATGGCCGCGCCCATCATATCCGATCATTGTAAGGACGAAGGGTAAACTCAGAATAGTTCATGGAACGCTACAAAGGTACTGAAAATGACTTATCGAATTTGGAAAGAGAATGACTTTGACTCATTTTCTGTCCTTGCCAACACGAAGAAAATCAACTTTTCAAGGGCACGACGATAGAGGAGGTAGTTCAAGACATTCGCTCGCACAACCCCAATTATCAAATTACCAATTGCAGTTAGCTGCACATTTGAATAGGTTTGTGCAAGCCACTGGTGAAGTAGTTAAAATAAACGTCGGAGGACAATTATTCCAGACCTACAGAAGTACCTTGCAAAACATTCCAAGAACACGGCTTTCAGAGCTTGAAACTACAAGCCCAAATTATGATACCGAAACAAAATCTTACTTTTTTGACAGAAATCCTGCTATATTCCAGTGCGTTTTAGATTTCTATAGAGACGGAGTAATGCACATTCCTCGTGATGTATGTGTGCGACAAATTGAAAATGACTTATCATTCTGGGGGCTGGCCTTTTCAAATTTAGCCGATTGTTGCAGAAGATATTTGGAAGAATCGCTTAATGACATAGCATCATATGAAGCCTTGATAGATGAAGTCAGGAACGTTCCAAAAAACCTTTATAGTGTTCACAGTAAAACGTATAATCATTATGATTACTCATCTTGGAGAATTCGCCTCTGGGAGTTTTTAGACGATTTTACATCTTCAAAATGCTCTAAGGTGAGTAAGTTGTCCAGTATACATGTATTAGTTTGTCTATATATACTATGATATTATAAAGTTTGAGTAGTAGCAGAAAAGTAAGGTGCGAACCAAATATGCCCTTACTGTTTGGTTCAAACGCATTTTTCATGATTCAAAATATTTTTTTAGAACTATATATTAAAGAAGGATATATCTACAAAAAAAACACAGAATGAAAACTTGGTCTTTTTGTTAAAAAAATGACTTCGAAAATCTATCAAAATGGGTGCTAACTTTTTACTACTTTCATTGAAGAGAAAAAAAGGGGAATCACTATATAGTCCAGTCAGTTTGTTTTGAGTATTAAAAAAATGTTAACCCGAAGAATTTACCATATATGCAACCGGTCAGCTACCCTTTTCAAAAGACTGCTCTACTTTTGGAAAGCACATTTTTCTGTTTCCCTCCTGCATAAGTTGTTCATTTAACATATATACTATAGTTACTGTGTAAATTTAAGAGAACATTTAGGTCAGATAAGTGTAAATTACAAATATATTTAGAAAAATATTTTGAACTGACCAAAGTTTAAGATCGACACTACGCTCTCGGTAACACTATATGTACATGTACATCCTCTGTAAAGATAAAGACAGATAGGTACTAGAAAGGCCTGTTCGAACAGGATAATAAAATTGAGAATGAAAATGGGGAATTTGTCAAAGAGACATCAACCCGACCAAAGAGCAGACAACGGTCCGAAGGCTTTTTATTATGCACATGTACTTAATCCTGGAAATATATAAAGATAAAGATAAAAATATATTAAAACTACAAATCTGAAGAAGAAAGTATCGATTAAACTTGTACTTGTATGTATGCATATTTAAAGCCCATTGCTATAAAAAAAAAATCTACTTCCCTATTCTGGTATTTCCGCAATTACTTTCTCTTTTGTTTTTTTCTTTCTCGCTTTTGTACATAACTTTTAATGTATGCAAGTGGATGAAGCATGTGTGTCACTCACATGAACACATTCTCAATTTAATTATCTTTTTTTAAATTATGTGAACGTCTTGTGGTGTTCCTGAGGTCGCAACCCCCTTTTAAAAAAATTTAATGTTTGGATTCTCGCCTATAATGCTCCAAGGCATCACAACTTTTGATGTTTGACAATCATAACTTTAGAATTTAAAAAAAATGTGACACCGGGAATAAACTGTACTGTTACATGCCCAGTTTACCCCTATGCTGAGTTCACACGTAATTCGAATTAGATTCGCATTAACTAATTCGTCCTAACGTCAATTCTAATTCGAATTGCAATGCGCGTCAAATTCGCTTTACTGTCCAAACGACGTTCACTTTTAATTCGTATTAATAAAAGCGTATTTCTAATGCTAATTGGATAATTCGTATTAGCCAATTCGAATTAAATAAGAAGAGTGTGTGAACACGATTAGCGAATTCGATTCGCATTTAAATGTACGTGTGAACGAGGCACTAATATTGTTGATGGCATAGATACACACAGAAGACACACGCACACGAAAAATAGGATTTTGGGATTTTACCTAAATAAGTTAACAATTAATGTGAAATAAATTGAAAATTAATTCATGGTCTTTATCTTTCGAGAGTGCATACTCGGCATTTAATTTATGTCAAGATTTTAAGAATCGTTTATGTTAGATTTCTTCTGTTTCGCATTCCCGTAAAATCGCGGCAAAACGATAATGACAATACCGCGACTGAAGTCGACGTTTTCAGTGACGTCATTATATAATGTTAATGGCCGCCTGTTGTATAAAGCTGTGTTTCGGTGTAACAAGTTATCTTTAGGAGTACAAGACGATTAAACAAGATGGCTCACTATTCAATGGCCAGTCATACGCGCCCCCCTCAAGGAAAAAGTATGGGATGGAAAGATTTGATAAAGAAAATAACACAAAATACTAAAGAAGAGAAAAGTAACACTATTATCATAAACGTTGGAGGAGAAGTTTTTAAAACCAGTAAAGATCATTTCAAGCGATTTCCAAAGACAAGACTAGCAGATTTGGACGCAACCAGTGGAACCTACGAAGAAAGTACAAATTCTTACTTCTTCGACCGAAATCCTGTTTTGTTTCATTACATTTTGGATTACTACAAGTCCGGGGAGCTTCATATACCACATAATGTATGTTATCGTTTGGTAGAATCTGAACTTTCATACTGGCAAATTGAATATTCCGAAATGACTGACTGTTGCAAAAAAGTGTTTGAGGAGGATTTTGATGAGTATGCGTCCGAAGAAAGTCTTCAACAAGAACTTAAAGTACAGCCAAAAATTTACAGTTCACAGAGCAAACATGTACCCGAATACATTTCGAATTGGCGAATCCGTACATGGGAATTTTTAGATGATCAGTGCTCATCTACTAAGGCAACTAAGGTTTGTTTCGGATACAGGATAAGTATTTCATTTTGAGGATTAATCCCTGATCCAAAACGCGAGGAAACTATACAATAAAATTGATAAGTTCAAGAATTAATTAATAACTGCAATCCCGTGATTTACCATATTTGGCCAATTTCCATTTAAAAAATTACATCATCAGATTATTTTTGTTTTATTTCAGTCAAATTAATATCAGATTGAAATATTTTTTGCTCTGCATCCTTGGAAGTGTGTTTGGTACAAACTCAGCTATATTTCGTAGTATAAAATCTTTCCTTTATTTCAAATAAGCTATTTTTGGAAGGCATGCGCGAAATCACCGGACATTGGAGGAACTCTCAGAACAGGGGTTTTCCTAATTTTGGACACACATTACACAAAATCTAAAGGATGTAACCATACAAACAGAAGATTTTATGAAATAAAAGTATGTTATGAATGCATGTGTTCACACAAAATTATCCAATTTTTGGTTTTATCACTTGAATGAAGTGAAGTCATAAGTCTTAGGTGCGCGGATACACCGGACTGCACCGTACCTCTTAATATACTATAATGTATTTTATTTTCATATAACCGACCGTATACTCCGGAGTTGATATTTTCCCGACATGTTACGGCCTATTCTGTGGCAAGTAATAGCAAGTTTTAGCAGTAAAATGTATATTACAATCAGTACACTTTGGATTTTTTTTCGTCCGAGTCGGACTTTTGTTCCGTGCGAACTCATTTTTTTTAGTTTATCAACGCTATCAATCAAATTATTTTTTTCAATAATAATTTCTAATTTTTTTTTTTTGTCATCTGCTTGGCCATTTTTTTTTTTTTTTTTTTTTTATCAAATTGGGAATCACTGAGAATATTTTCTTTAGAACCCCACCCACTTGAAGTTAGTTGGTTGTTTCCTAACTTTGATATTTGCTATAGACGAAAATATCACCTAAAAACAGTAAATGGTCCCTAAAATGCACCTTTCGTTGCTCTTATCTGACCGGACACGATTATTTTGAAAGTTTTTTTCCCAGAGATTTATTTAAGAATCAGACAAAAGTTTCAACTGTGTTTATTTTGTAGAGGTATCATTATTTACTAGTATATAGTTCTACAAATATATATATTTTTGAATTCAAACAGAAGCATAGAAAAATTGGTTTGAACCGACATAAAAAAAAGTTCTGTTATAAATCAACTTGATCATAATTTTTTTAGATATTCATTAAAGAAAGCATGATACACTGGAGTAAACCATATAAGCGGCAATGCGCTCATTTGACGCTGCTACAGGCGTAATACCTCAGGAACGGTATGAACCGCATTCGCAAGTTAATTACTCTGCTTACTGTAAATGTCACACTTTCAACAAAACGAAATTATGTACATATTACAAAAACATGCACACCTATAAACCATCAAAATGAAAGTAAAATAACTTTAAGATCACAACCATATTTGTCTATTTACCACCGCTAGATTAAACTAATATTCGATGTTGTTTGAATATATAATGCAAAACTATTCCCAAAACACCACAAACTTATTGGCATTTAATTTAATATCCTATGTCAATCATTAAATCACATTGGATTGGAATTACACGGCATTTAATATACTTTTGTGCAATACTTTGCATTCACCCAACAAAAAAGCTTGAAAATAGAGCTCGTCTAATTTTCAATCTAACGTAATTTTTCTGTTACACCAAAGGTAGCAATATCTGACGTTGCGTCAAATGTGTACTGGTTGCTTGCGTTCAACTTTCTTACTCTTATATATATATGCTTTTATTTGTGTTTTAAATCCTAAATTGAATAAAACTGACAATCATGAAATATGTACCACTGGATGTTGATCAAACAATAATCAATCAATTAAGATAAAATTGAAAATGATGTTATAAATATACAATATTCGTAGAGTTTAGGAAAATATGAAATTTATTTGACGAGCATCAGAAACAGAGACACTTTCCTACATTTTTACATTTGTTTTGCCAATTTGACCGTTTTAATTTCCGTCCTTTCTTGTCGTGTGAGTGTTTAGCTCAAAACGTTTTACAGTACTTAGTCTCACTCCCTGACTCACGATTACATGTTTGTCTAGGCCGTGCACCTGCGGATCCAATGGAGTGGGTTCCAGGGTTGGAAACCTCCTTTTGCTTAACAACTAATGCTTTTATATGGGGACATACATGTTATGGTTAGAACATCCTTTTAAAAATGGCTTGATCTGCGTCTAGGTAAAATGGTTAAAGCTTTGCTAGCTCATTTTATGTTTGAAATTTTGAAAACATTAATGGGACAGAAGTCCGCCAATACAAATGTGTAAACGTTAATTAGTTAGTTTAAACATATTTATTTATAGTGGATTGGGAAACAAGTTTTGCAACTTATATTAATTCCTTTCCACTTTGCGGGTGCGAGTGCTGCCTTGTAGCGGTATTAGCCTGCTCTTTTTCGAAATCTACAAGGGTGTCTTTAACGTGCAAGAGATATGGCTCTCTCTTAACACGGGTCAGCCATTTATCGTCCCCTTCCGACGGACTATCATCGTTTCCTCGAGACCATACTCGCAAATGGTGTCAAGGGAGAGCCGAAAATTCAGTTCCTGAAATTTTCATCCCAGACGGGAATCGAACCAGGAACCTTTGTGTTAGTAGTCCGATGCACTAACCATAACACCACGGTTCTCTTGTAATTAGTTACAGATATCATTGAATGCAAAGGCGAATTCTTGCGAAGATTTCGTTCAAACTGTCAATTTGTGATAGCGGGGCCATTTAAAGCTGACTATGCGGTATGGGCTTTGATTATTGTTGAAGTCCGTTTGGTGGCCTATAACTGTTTATTTCTGTGTCATTTGCCAGTCTCTTGTGCGGGAGAGTCGTCTCATTGGCAATCATACCACATCTCAACACAAAATAATACATAACAGTATGTTGTAACATGTAACGATATTTAATATATTATACTTCAAATACTTTCAACGCGGTTTGTGTTTGTACCAGCCGACAAATCAGCCAATAACGTGGTAGTATGCCGTAACAATACACGGACGTACTTGTAAATGAACTAAAAATTCATCTACAATCAAGTCTGTGTTCTCCACAGAGAGTCATATACTAATAGTTAACAGAAATATATAATATCCCCATCACAACTCAAGGTTTCTTCTGAATAGTTGGAGTTCTCTACTATGTATTGGTTACCTAAACTACACAAAACAATTAGTTTATATAGAATAATAGGTAGTTTCGTTTTTGATACTGACTATATCATGTGGAATATCTAGACGAGCCCGTTAGGGCGAGTTAAGATATTCCACATGATATAGTCAGTATCAAAAACGAAACTACCTATTATTCTGTTTATCTATAATTATGACGTCACACAGTGTATTGCCAAATATTTTCAGTGATACAGTCAGTACGTTGATACTCTAATTTATCGGTAATTTGTACATTTTTCCTTTGATGTATACTCGCTGATAATGTCAGTATCAGTGGACTTGCCGTGATATAAAAATTATTGGGTTAGTACGCAAATGACATGCGCGAATGCAACGCGTAAGGATCTACTTTCCCCTTTCATTCACAAAATAGCGCGTGATTTTTTCCGCAGAAACGCACGAGATTTTTGGCGAATGAAACACTTGACATTGTTTGAAACTTTCACAAAGTCAGTTTAGCCTTTTTGAACAATTGTTGTGAAAATGTGAACAGAAAATGCATGAAAAACCCGATAGTCTTTTAAAAAAAAATGAAGTACAACTAACATATCGTCCATGCTGAGTTTTTATTCATACAATACCAATTCCTGATACATAGCCTGGTGCTGTTCCATGTAGTTTTCTTTTTCTGTTTCTTGAGAAGTATTTGTTTTACCTGTTCAGTCACTATAAAGTGTTACAATTCATATTTAAACGCAACACATAAATAGTTACCAAAAAGGTACCGCTGTCGCATGAGAGAAGCTAGAAGAAAAAAATGAAATTTACACATTTTCGACATTTTTGTGGGACCATCATATACAATTTTAAAAGATGTGGTTTCATTGTCAATATGACAGATAGTCATAGAACAAAAAACAAAAAAGTGAACCGTGATATTCATATGCGGATCTAGGATACATTTTAAAAATGGGGGTAACCGGGGGCACCAAACTTTAAAAGTTTGCTTTGACCAGAACTGTAGCCTTTAAAAGGGGTGACTGTGACCCGGGTCGCCGGTAACCGGGTCGCCTACCCCTAAATTCGCTTCTGAAATTAAAGGTAACCGCAGGGCCTTTCCAAGTTTCAAATTTCTGGTCCGTGTTGAAAATAAATGAACATGACTTTGAAAAAGCAAGAATTATAAGCTAAAAGTTAAGTGACGTCTATTAAAATGTTTGAAATAATTATGAAGTCGACAGGAAATGAGCTTGTTCAGATAATTTACAGTCAGCTTACATTGGGCCATTGCCTCCTGTATAAATGTCTCCTCACAGTTCTTTCTTAAAATTATTTGAAATCAATGTGATCGTTTTCAGTGGCGGATCCAGGGGGTCCGGGTGTTGGAACCCCCCCTTTATTTGGGCCATATGGTCCGCAAATAGTCAAAAAATAACATAAGGACCTAAGAGCTACGGTTCCGCAGCTATGCATTAGAATGGGGACCTGTGGTTGGAACCCCCCTTTTGTCCTGGGTTGGGACCCCCTCCATTTTTAAAATGGCTGGATCAGCCCCTGGTTTTCATGATGAACACTGAGCGAATAATGACAAAATAAATGTAATTTTATCCACTAAACTAAGTAAAACATAATTATAACTTGTCATTGAACTCGAAATGATGATCGATGAAAAATCTGCTGATTCATATCGTATCATTCTTATTTGAATATTTCTGACTATCACTATGCTGATGCTTTGTGAAAAATAAAGAAATTTAACTTACCGGTATGCTACCATTATATTTGCCATTGTTAGTGTCATGTCCAAAGCAGAATATTAATGAAACGCATGCAATAATTCCTTTTCAATACTTTGTGCAAGACAACGCCATGTTTACTGCACTGTGACAAAATTTAATATGACGTAATGCCGCCTGTGACGTCAAGTGTGATTCGCCGTGATTCGACGCAAAAAAGAAGTTCGTTTGTTATTTTCTCTATTATTGTAGTTATTTTTATTTTTTTTTTAAATTACCGATAAACAGAATAAAGGACTTTTTGTTTTTGATACTGACTTTATCACAGAAAATATCAGGCTCGCCCTTCGGGCTCACCTGATATTTTACTGTGATAAAGTCAGTATCAAAAACAAAAAGTCCTTTATTCTATATTTATTAGGCAGCAACCATTTGATTTTCTGGGGGGGGGGGGGGGCTATGGGTTTTTTTTTCTGTACAAACTTTTTTTTTCGCCTGCGGCGAAAAACAATCTATTTTTTTCACAAGTCGAAAACAATTTTTTTCTTTCAATTTTAGCATTACATAAAGTGGCAGCTGAGGGTGAAACAAACAATTTTTTTTTTTCTCAGAATCAAAAACAAATTATTTTTTTCTCTAAAATCTGGAAACAAACTTTTTTTCTTTAGGCAGTAAAATCAAACGGAAAATATACGAATTACCGATACGACCAGATTATGCACTGCATTGATTGATCTTGAGTATTCTTATAGTTATAATTATCATTATCATTTCAGATTTGGCATGCTGTGTACATGATCTTGGTGATGATTTCCATAATATCATTCTTTTGTGCCACTTTGGAAGAGTGTCGTGTCTCACTCGATGAGTCTATATACCGGTTTGGAAGCACCACAAATACGACACAGGAAATTACAAGTGACGAAATACCTAAAATCAAAAAATTGTTGAATACGGTTCCACATCCGGTGTTACAGATTATTGAATTAGCTTGTCTGGTTTTCTTTACAGTGGAGTTTGTGTTCCGGTTTGTAGTATGTCCATGGAAATTAAGACTCTTAAAGAACATTACAACGCTGATAGATATGCTGTATATTTTGCCTGCATGGATGGTTTTATTCGTAGAAGTTACACATGGAACGTTTTGGCATACGAAAAATGGCGTCACACTGTTTATAGTCATAGAGGCAATCGAAATTTTTCGAGTGTTAAGAATATTCCGTTTCATCAAACATCACCAAGGACTGCGGATACTTTATCTTGCAATTAAGAGTAGCATGCCAGAACTTTCGCTTCTTCTTGTATTTGTTGTTTTTAACACTACTATATTCGCTAGCTTTATATATTGCGCTGAAGCTTTTACCCCTGATAATTTTGATAGTGCTTTTCATGGTATGTGGTGGGCTTTGATAACCATGACAACTGTCGGGTACGGAGATATGTACCCCAAATCGTGGCTTGGCTACATCGTAGGCAGTTTTTGTGCTGTATTGGGGATAATTATGATACAAATGCCCGTACCGATTATTGTCAGCAACTTTCATGCTTACTATCGCTTGAGATTTTCCAATGATATTAACGAAAGGAAAGAGGATACTTCAAATGTAGAACTACCGAAGCCAGTACTACCATTTGAAGATGTATACAACAGTCAAACTAGTATTCCAGGTCCTTCGGTGAAAAGTTCTGAAGTTTCAGCAAGCCCTTCAGAAAGCAGATCTAGTTCGCCCGAACCTCCTACACGAAACAGAATGTGGTTGCCGCCAATAAATAAAGTGAGTGTAGTTGTTGATTCCAAACACACACTGGAAACAGAAATAGAGGAATGTTTATAATATGTATTATTGTTATTTGTTACTTTGAAATGAGTTTTATAATGTTGTAAGTACATGCATACATTGGGATGCTGTAGCTAGATTAATGCAAAGTATGTGTAATTTCTTTACAGCCGATTTCATTGAGTGTGTAGCCAAAGGTAATATCTTTGGTTAGCTTGCTTGTTAGCTGAACAGTGAAGTCATTATTAGGTCAGGTATACTACCCTCCTTTCGAAGTAGCCTAGTCCAACATACAGATAGATTGGTTATCTGCTAGACTAGTCTACTCTTAGAGGAGGATAGTTTACCTGACCTAACAATGACTTCACGGTTCAGTTAACAAGCAAGCTAACCAATGATATTACCTTCGGCTTAACACGCAATGAAATCGACTGAAACACATTTTTAGTGGTTTAAGATTTTGTTTGACTGCAGCAATGCTGTAGTAAATTTAATGATGTGTGTTTGTGTGTTATGTTCTTTTACACAAACAATTAAAAAATTGTTATTGCTTTACTGAACTAAAGTATATTATGAAGTAAATTTGTATTATATATATATAAATGAACCAAAAACATATGTTTTTACATGCCTCTAACAAAAAACAAACCAAATCAATAATGCAGAGAAATAATAAATCTTTGATTATTACACATAAGTATATTTAAGACAAAATGAAAAACCAAGAGAGAGGGAGAAACACTTGAAGCCATACGTCCATACGTTGAAGGAGAGACAACACAACGACAAAAGGGGAATAGACAAAATGGCGGTGATTAAAAAAAGTAGATGTATAATTGCCATTGAGACAAATTTTCACACAATGGCAAAGGAGAATATACAATATGACTGTGTAAAAAGTAGAGGCATTGGCGGATCCAAGGTGGGGGTGGGGTTCCGGGGGTTGGAACACCCCCCTTTTTTTTGGCCGATCAATGCATTTGAATTGGGACATATAGTTGGAATCCCCCTTTTGTCCTGGGTTGGGACCCCCCCCCCTTTTAAAATGGTTGGATCCCCCCTGAGAGGCATGATTGCCATTGCAACAAATATCCACCAGCAGAGAACAAATGCCGAAGATGAAAATACTTCTAATTCACTGTACGGTCTTCAACAATGAGCAATAATCAAATACCCCATAGTAAGCAACAAAAGCCTCTGACGCGACAAGCTGTAAACCACATTAAAAAAGGCAAAGAAAACTAACAACCAATCTGATTAAAATTCATATCTAGTTAGCTTTTGAATGTCTCATTTGTAACTTTCGCCTTTCTTCAACTTGTTTATTCGTCAAAGCTGAGCATCTCGAAATCAGAGATCTATAACACAATTAGATTGGCTAACAACCTGAGTTATGTACAAAAAGAGTAACAAAAACGAATATGAGAGAGTTAACAACAACACCAACTGAATGATATTTACTTCGAACAGAGTGAGACACAAGAATGTGGAGGGGGAAGTAATACATGTTTGCCCTTGCTGTGAGATTGGTGTAATAGCATAAAATCAAACTATAAAAGGCTTGACTAATCATCAGATCAACACACCATACCGACCAAATAGTACTGCCTGTACTTACAGCTGGTTCAAAGACAGTAAAAATTAATACACAAGTTATGTTTTCCTAACTAAAATATCATCAGTACACATACCATGGATTTAGTATAACAAGTTATAAGCGGTCTAAGAAAAACACACTCTTTGGAAATACCAACACATCCTGTCGATACCTATAAGTAACGACAGAATGTAGTAGGTCCTTACAATCCTATGATTGGGAAACTCGAACAATACAAAAAAATGGGGTGAATTTGAGTACCAAAGAAGGATTAATACTATCTTGTTGCAAATGTAAATAGTAAAATAAGAAAAATACAGAAATCCAAGGAAAAGTCCAAACGGAAAGTCCCCTATCAAATGGCAAAATCAATTTTAAAAGCCTAAACATCAAATGAATGGACAACTGTCATATTCCTGACGTGGTGAAGGTATTTCCTTATGTAGAAAATGGTGGATTAAACCTGGTTTTATAGCTAGCGAAACCTCTCACTTGTATTGACAGACGTAATCACTAAAAAACAAAACATTGGTCAACACAGAGAAAAAGGGCATATATGAAAGCACATATGCAAAATATAAAGACAATAATATATATTTTTTCCATAATAACAAAATGACAAAAGTAAAGGTAATGATTTACACATATATTTACAAGAACACTATAACACGAAATTAAAACGATAAACAACGCCAGTATAAGAATCTATACTGTGTTATGTGTGAGCCTAGGCTCCGTTCAAATTTAAAGCCGTACATATAAATTTTTGGATTTACACATTGTGAAAAGGATGGAGAGTTGTTTCATTGGCTCTCATACTACATCCTCTTATGTATCTTCAAGACCATCATGCATTATGTGTGTAGTTGTTATACGGATTATTTATCAACACTTAAGGTCTTGGAATCTTCTTTCTAAACAATTAATTTAGGGCAAAGGACGAGAAGTTAAGCATATGAAGTTGGTATATATTGCTGCTAAGGTAGGGAAAATTAATATTGCAATAAAAAAAAAAAAAGAGAGACAAATAAATGACCACGACAAACAAAATGATGTAATAACACCGAGTTCATCAACGCTAGATATGAAATTGACAACATTAAAATCACACCGAGATCAACTGTTAACTTCTGTAACGATTACGTACAGTTATTACTACAAACAATCAATCAATATTTTTAAGTTCAAATTTATATAGCGCACACAAATGAAAGTATTTCTTTATAAAGATTAATTTCAATAAATGTATGGTATTTTGCTGCATCAAAGTCTGTTTCCAAATTATTCAGTACTGTCTGAAGCCAAGACATTTTCCATTGCCGAAATTAGTACTGGTTTACTACAATGCAGAGTCTAGCAGTTTTGAATTTCGTCTATTTGCAAAAGAAGCATAGTGTGTGCACACTTTGTGTTGGACCAATAAGAATCGTTTGTCGTTTGAAGTACTTGTCATGCTTTTAATCAATTGTATGCCAAACGCCGAACTCATACTTTTGTCTGTTTTGTCTTGTTTTGATATAGCATTTTACGAATGTAACAGGGTTTAACAATGTCCAACTAGCAACATATATACGAAACTTCAGAGTAAAGTCGTCTCCGCACGTAAACAATCAGAGTTAGGTGAGTGAGAGTGTCGGGACGAAAAATGTGAAAATGTTTTAGTAATGGTTGCATAATAAGCAATATCAATATTGCAGGGTTGACAATCATAGAACCACAGGCCCTTCTCTTGTCAAACATGACACCCAGCAGAGTATTGGTTTCTTATCGTGCCGTACATGACATCCACCGAACTATGGGCCACTATTTTGCCGTACATGACATCAACCGAACAATATGCTATTATCTTGCTGTACATGACATTCAAAAAACCATGGACTTTTACCTTGCCGTACATGACATTCACCGAACCATAGCCTCTTATCTTGCTGTAAATGACATTAACCGAATCATAGCCTCTTATCTTGCCGTACATGAATGACATCCACCGAACCATGTGTTATTTTCTTGCTGTACATGACATTCAAATAACCATGGGCTTGTATCTTGCCGTACATAGCCGACCGTGCAAGGGCTGTATAGCCAGTCAAGGTCGTTAAAAACTTCCATTTGTTGTTGTTGCCGTACATGACATTAACCGAACCATAGACTCTTATCTTGCCGTAAATGACATCCACCGAATCATAGCCACTTATCTTACCGTACATGACATCCACCGAATCATAGCCTCTTATCTTGTCGTACACGACATCCACCGAATCATAGCCTCTTATCTTGCCGTAAATGACATCCATTAAACCATAACCTTTTATCGTGTCGGTCATGACATCTCCTAACCATGGTCTATGGCAATGACAACTGTTGGCTCTTCTCTTACTGTACATAACAACATCACAACCATATGTTATTACACGACAACTGATGAAGTACAGAGTTAATGTATGACAACCACCGAACCATAGGCTCTTCTCTTGCTGTACACGACAAATGATGAAGTAAAGAGTTTATGTATGACAACCACCGAACCATAGGCTCTTCTCTTGTTGTAATCGACAACTGATGAAGTACAGTGTTAATGAATGACAGCCACCGAACCATATGCTCTTCTCTTGCTATACACGACAACTGATGAAGTACAGAGTTAATGTATGACAACCACCGAACCATAGGCTCTTCTCTTGCTGTACACGACAACTGATGAAGTAAGAGTTAATGTATGACAACCACCGAACCATATGCTCTTCTCTTGCTGTACACGACAACTGATGAAGTACAGAGTTAATGTATGACAACCACCGAACCATATGCTCTTCTCTTGCTGTACACGACAACTGATGAAGTACAGAGTTAATGTATGACAACCACCGAACCATATGCTCTTCTCTTGCTGTACACGACAACTGATGAAGTACAGAGTTAATGTATGACAACCACCGAACCATATGCTCTTCTCTTGCTGTACATGACAACTGATGAAGTAAAGAGACAAATGCCGAATCAATTATTTTTCTCCTTGTAATGGCATTCGCTGGAAGCCTTCCCCTCGTCTTCTTGTCATACACGACAACCACTGAATCACAAGTCCTTGTCTGGGTGCATGTGTAAAGTATAATCACTAGGGTTTAGATGGAGGTCACAGGCACTTGTCTCAGAAAAAAAACCTTTCATATTGTGTTATATTAAGGTATGTAGGAATTTTTTTTCTGAGACAAGTGCCTATGATGGAGGTAACGAAATAGAGAATTAATACCATGGACAAAAACAAAATACGGCGAAAAAAAAATACCATTATAGAAAAAAGGCAAAAACAACAAAAAAAAAATGAAGAATATAGAAATGTATAAAACCAGTAATTCAGAATTTTTTTGTGGACTCCTGTCTCCTATAAACCGTGTTTTTTGGGAAAAAATTGGGGGGAGGGAGGGCGGTTCCCGATAACAATTATAGGACTCTAAAAACTAAAGATAGAATATCACGAACATATAATAAAAAGCTCTCAAACCTCTTTCCCAACTTTTTTTTATGTTGGCGGAGGCAGCTTCTGCAGAAATAAAAAAAAAATGAATAGCAAAATCGAGAAAAGTTTATAATTTTCTGAACATAAAATGCATTTGAAATTTAATTATCTATTTTCTGCCATGTCTTAAAACGTTTTCAGGATCACAGCTTTGTCTGTACTCAGAGTAAAATAAAGGATTATTAAGAACCTTAACAAAAAGGCGTAGAAGTTATCTATATCTATGACCTGATAACGAATATCTGTGTTGTTGTGTGATACTTTTTAAAACTATTTTCTTTTCCTCAACTTGAAATACCGGTTAAATTTTAATTTCAGTAAATTAAAGTTTAAAATAGAAGTGTAAAAATTAGGACATCTATCTCCGCTGTCACCCATCCTGTCCTTTAGCCGGATTTAATTATTATTTCACTTGTCAGTTTCTTAACTTGTTTAAAATGTTATCTAAAGTTTAGCATTTGTTTGATCTCAAAAGGAACCAAAACAAATATTATTTGTTAATATTATGACCAAATATATCCGGATTCACCATACAAGGGTGTGCGATATGCTGAATCATTGGGAATCCCCTTACTTAATATTATATTTCTGTCTACTTGACACAAACATGATATATACTTATCATTTTACACCAATTTGAATTCTACGGTTAGTTATAACTTGCCATGTAGAGATTCAATGGCTTAAAGATAGAATCTATAATGTGTATGTGAATGTGTATAGCACACAGTTACTATTTTGCAATGAATTTATCATGTTTATGTGGGATAGAAATATTTTACAGTTTGATATTTCTTCTTTCGGTACATAAATTAAATATCGGTAAGTTATTTTAATATTTATGTGTAAAGCTTTGATTAAAGTGTGAGATTAATGTTCAACTAGTTGATGAAGGATGCAAAAATTACTAATGCACCCTGACATATAGATGGATACGAATGCATATTAAAAATGATAAAACATTAAAACACAAATTCTTAAAATAGTTTTTTAGCTTAACGCATGCTATGTATAAACTCTCTTTGTTTTTAATGTGCAATAATGCATGTAATGTGGATAATGCACAGCTCTTCGACGGCGTGCTTTAACTAACTAAGACATGCAAGATATACTGCACAGTTCAAATCTGCTCTCAAAATTTCTGTCCCCATCCTAAGTATATTCCTGATGGCCTCAATTACAGATCCTATCTTTTGTATGTATTATTTATTTGTTATTGTCCTAAATATATATGAAATATTTGACACTGGACGACTTTAAACAACTAACATTCATACTTAAAATTATCTAAGACCCCCATGATATCTACCATGTAAATAAATTCATCATAAATACTAATATTCAAATTGCGTACGCTAGTCGGCGTAGTCGCGCACTTCGACTACCAAAGACACATTAATGGAGCTCTAATAAAAAAAGAGGTAGGACCAACTTGACAAATTGATTTATATTAAACGACAAAATGATTTAGAAACTTTACCTTTACATAAATTCGATTGAAAGGCGAACAGTTTATCCTGCAAGTAGCCTATTATTTATAGTATAACTAATCGCCGTATTTGAATATCAAATATGACAACGCGTGACCAAGTTGTCTTATTTTTGATATTCAAATACGGCGATTAGTTATTCTTTTTATTACATTGGCAAATGGCTTTTTTTTTTTTTTATGAAATTAATGTAGAAAATGTAAGGAACTATATCTTTTTCATACGCATTGACAATTTGTTTTGATCCGACGTTATCGTATTTATAACAAATTTTGCTTTATTTGTATAGCTTATAGTTTCTTTTTTTCCTCCTTCTATGTTGAGCTTACGGTTATGTGCAGGATAACTCCAAGGGCGGTGGTTGTCTCTTGGCATTCCGGATTCCTCCATCAATAAACAAAATGACCGCCGTGATATAGCTTTTAGTGATGAAAGTGGCGTTAAACACTAACAGTCAGTAAGTTGTTAAACACAACTCGGAGTTCAGTGGTTCAAACATATTCAGTCAATATCAATGATTACTCGAATGTCGGTGGTTCTCTCCCTGAACTTCGACTTCCTTCACCAATTAAAAATGACCGCCGTGATTTAACCTATAGTTGCAGAAAGTGGCGTTTAATTAACACCAATACTCAGTCAATATCAAATTATTAATGATTACCCGATAGTAGGTGGTTCTCTCCCGGAACTTCGACTTCCTCCACCAATTAAAAATGACCGCCGTGATTTAACCTGTAGTTGCAGAAAGTGGCGTTTAATTAACACCAATACTCAGTCAATATCAAATGATTAATGATTACTCGATGGTGGGTGGTTTTCTCCCGGAACTCTGACTTCATGCCACACAATCAAAACTGACCCGTCGTGATATAGCCTGAAGTGCAAAAAGTTGCATTAAACACCCACACTCACTCATTGCTAATGAAATATCGAAGGTCGGAAGTTCTCTCCCGGCCAAAATACCGGCATTCCCACTTTCTCCACCAATACATTATACGGACCGCCGTGATAAAGATTATAGATATGAAAGTGGAGTCAAACACCAACAATGTTAATGATTATTCAAAGGTCGGTTGTCCTCTCTGGACACGCTGGCTTCCTCCATTAATACAAACTAATCCATTTGCGGATCAAAAGGGGGAGGTTCCGGGGTTGGAACCCCTCTTTTTGTTGGCCGATCAATCCATTTGAATGGGGACATAAAGTTGGAACACCCCCTCCCCCCTTTGTCCTGGATTGGGTACCCCCCCTTTTTTTAAATGTCTGGATCCGACCCTGTAATCATACAGTGAAGCTTAAATTTAAAGATAAAAATATGCATACCGGCACAAATGCATCTTTTATAACAAAATATTTCGGTTATCGTTAACTTTCTTGCACATGGTTATGTACACTGTGCTATGTAATAGCTACCAATACGTATAAGAGGTGAATCTTATTTCAGATGCAGTTACCTGCAACGAGTCACTGACTTCTGATCTGAGAGATGACCAGTTTTCTGCCTCATCTGTACACAGTGCGGATTTCAACGCAAGCTCTGCAAAATTTGAAAAAGGTTAGTAAAGCCAACACAAGCAAAGCAAAACACTACGCATTTTACTGACAGGGCTCTGAGTTGTGAAGGTAGGTCTCACGGCTAAATATTCCTTGGTTACAGGACCTGAAAAAGGGGTTGAAATTATGTTTATATTTGCTATCATAATAGATATTTTTCATTCTTGGACACTTTTTTAATCTTCCAGTATTTTGGTAATAATTATTGGATTTTGGGTGTTGTCTTATTGTTGTATACTTCGCACCAATCTCCTAGTTTTTATATAAATGTACATGCAAAACGTAAAATAACAAAAATAACGAACTCTGAGGAAAATTCAAAATGGAAAGTCCCTAATCAATGTTAAAATCAAAAGGTCAAACACATCAAAGGAATGGACAAAAACTGTCATATTCCTGACTTGGTGCATTTTCTCGTTGAAATGTACAGTCAAACCTGCTCCAAAGACCACCTGCATTGAGCAAAAACCTGTATTATAAGACAACTAATTTTAGATCCCTGTGAAGTACATTTCATAAAGATCGAACCTGTATTAAAAGACCACTTTTTTGCTCTCCTCAGTGGCGGATCCAGATGTTTTCATAAGTGGGGGCCCACCGACCGCCCCAGAAAGGGCCTGCTCCGGTCATGCTTCAATGATTCCCTATATAATCAACAGTTTTTTTTTTCACGGAAAAGGGGGGACCGGGTCCCCTGGGCCTCCCCCTAAATCCGCCTCTGCTCCTTTACGTGGTCTCTTAAAACAGATTTCATTGTATTTATAATTTGTTCTATACAGGAGGTTGGGTTGCTGGTGAATATGATGTCTACCAGTATTTACAGATTGATTTAGAAGGACTCTGGGAAATAACAAGTATTACAACACAGGATTTTGACATATGGTACTGGCACCACACACAAGCATTCAGGTATGATTTGTTTCTATTCACGGTCCATTTACAGTCATACGAGAAAGGATTGGATTTTTTTACTGACGAATAAAAAAATCAAAAAAATCTGCACTTAAATGGGGTATAAAATGTATTTTGATGTATCAAAATTAAATAGCCATAATGAAATATTTTCCTTTTAAATCTATATTTTAATCAATTTTCTGACATCCTGTTCAAGTTTAAGTCACTCACCTATACATGTTTAGATCAGAGGCGGATTTAAGGTTAATGCGTGGACATTTACTTGATCCACTCAATTTTGCTTAATGGGAGCTCCCCTTTTAAAATCCTAGTTTTGCAATGGGTCAATAATTTTCATCTTTCGATTAGATTTTTGTATAAATGCTGCTTTATCGTTTAAAATAAAGTCTAGATGTAAAAAGAATAATATGATATATGAATGGGTTATGATTTTGCCGTGAAATATTTTTATGGGTCAGGATTTCACAAGACTACAATATATGAATGGGGGTGTTTTTGAAATCCCAGCTGCACATCTGTACCAATAAAACCATGTTGAGACCTCCCTCCCCCACCCATTCAGATCATCAGTCATATGGTCATTTGTCTATGTACTTCAAGATGTGTTTATACAGGAGTCTTATGGTTTAATGATCAAACATCCATTTTAGACTATTCGTTTTGAACTTAAAGCCATCCTCCCCTAATCACGATTATATGTTATTTTTGTACCAAATTTATAAACATCCCCGGGCTAATAATTGTTGTTTTTTTTAATATTGTGTGTATATGTTTTTTGTTTTGTATTCATCCGGTTCAAATTGTTTTCCTAAATGTCGATTTCTTTCTGACTATTTCTACTGATTACATTTATAAAGCGTTTTTTTTAATATAATTTTTACAGCACGGGATCGATACTGACAAATCTTTATAAGCCTTTCGTTTTTGAATTTTTAAATTATTGTAAGAAACTAAGATTTTAACTTATTTCTGCAAAAATAAACTTAGATGGATTAGGCTATTAATTTAATGTATTTTTTATTGTCCTCCAGCTCTGCAGCTGTTTCAGATCTTATAAATTCGCGGCTATGAGTGTTCCCGATGAAGGTAAATCAAGAATAGCACTTCGGACGGATATGATTTAAAAAAAAAGTTTTTGTTTTCATTTTTCACTAATCAGGTTTTAATCAAGTGATGCTAAGCTTGAGAATAATCATATTTTTTTTCCTTCAGAATATTTCACAGCAAAGATGGATTAATATGGACTGCATACAATACGTACCTGTCAGATGAAATACTTGGCGAGACATTCAACAGACAGGACAAGGTCACAAAGATTCAGTTTAATCCGACGATAAAGGTTAATATTAAGTTTATGATAATAACATGTGGACAGCACAACATGTGGACAGGACCATGATCTGCTTACCCTTCCGGAGCACCTGCACTCACTTATAATATTGTTTTTAAGGGTTAAATGTGGTGCTCTTATTTTAGTGATTTACAATGTGCCTTTTAATTTTGTCATTGAATATTTTTGATTTAACAAAGAGCAGTCTGACCATTTTTCGAGAAAATCTGTCTTTTTTTGTTGTGATGTTACACTATTGTTAGTTTAAACATATTTATTTATAGTTGATTGGGAAACAAGTTTTGCAACTTATATTAATCCCTTTCCACTTTGCGGGTGTGAGTGCTGCCCTGTAGCGGCATCTTTTCCGAAATCTACAAGGGTGTCTTTTACGTGCAAGAGATGTGACTCGCTCTTAATACGGGTCAGCCATTTATCGTCCCCTTGCGATGGACTTTCATCGTTTCCTCAAGACCATACTCGCAAATGGTGTCAAGTAGAGCCGAAAATTCAGTCCCTGAAATTTTCATCGCGAAACGGGAATCGAAACAGGAACCTTTGTGTTAGTAGTCCGATGCGCTAACCACTACACCATGACAAGGGTGAAAGTTGGTACCTATTAAAACGTTTAAATCCGCTGCAGTTGTTTGCACCTGTCCTAAGTCAGAAATCTGATATTCATAAGTTGTCATTTGTTGATGTGGTTCATAATTGTTTCTCGTTTTTTATATAGAATAAACCGTTAGTTTTTTTCCGTTTGAATGGTTTTAAACTAGTCTTTTTTGGGGCTCTTCATAGCTTGCTGTTCGGTGTGAGCCAAGGCACCGTGCGGAAGACCGTACTTTGACCTTAAATGGTTGACTTTAATAAATTGTGATTGGATGTAGATTTGTCTCATTGGCACTCATACCACCTCTTCTTATATCTATTTCAAATCGAAATTTCTAATTTTGTCAAGTTTATGGGTTAAAAAAATTAAATGACCTATTGTTTACCAATTTGATGATGTCTTGGGTTCTCATCTTCAAACCACGGCCTTAAAATTTTGGCAAATAGACGCACAACGTATAACTTATTATTTGTAAATCGATTTAAACATTCAAAAGCAATCAGTAACAAAAAAGAGCAAACACGCACACACAAGATATGGTATGTTGGCTATTACAGGTAAAATCAACTTCCTAACCAAATCTTTGCGTCTCTAAAAGAATTTTAGTATAAGATAAATATAGATTATTACATTGATACAAGTGGATTTTCGGATTTATCCAATCGAGATACATGTAGTTAAATTATGAATTTTAAAGTACGAGCCTCGCCGAGGACTTTAAAATTTATAATTTAACTATCGAGATTGGATAAATCCGTTAATCCACGCGTTACTATGTAATAATCTGCTTCTCTTATGATTAAAATAAAAAAAAAATCTTTTTTTTCTAAACCAAAATCCCCTTCGAGTGCCTTCCATTTCCCACGAAGTTGTCAGTTTCATTTAAAACACCTGTTAGAACATTCTGATCATTTCAGGGAGCTGAGAAAGGTTTTGACCCGTTGACTCAGCCAATCATCTTCTGAGATCACCGGCAACCACACGTTGATTAAATTTGTTTATACAATGGGTTCGGAAAGGGATATATTTCCATAGAATTAGAGAAAGATAATTTATAGTACCTGAAACCTTGAAAGAACAATTAAAACATCACTGTAGTTACGGTCACAACAATCGAGCTATGGCAATATACCGATCAATGTACCCTTCAAAAATGATCTTCTTTGTCGATAATTAATAAATTTTCCATAACAACAATCTATAATACTAAAATTACGAGGTCCAATTTATCAGCCGGCATCAGGTAAAAACGACATATCAAAGAATTCAACTTTATATATAGCTAATATAGGACAATTGTGTAGATTAAAAATTACACCACTCCAGACCCTTTTGTTTTCCACATAATTAATATTGCCAATAATTAACAAGTTCCGGGTCGAATCCGGTACCGATACCAAAAGTATATTCACCTGTTACCCATTACCTTATCTGTACGTTCCGCATCTAACAGGCGCACCACCAAATGGTGTATTTGATTTTACTATATACACGGGTCATAATCACAAAGTCGACACAACTAAATTCAATCATTGTCAAATTGTTCCCTATTGTAGTTTTTTAATTAGTAAAACTTTCTAAGATAACAATACGAATACTAAAAATTTGGACTAAGGCGTATAGGTACAGTTTTCAATTTGTTAGCGGGCATGACGCAAAACAGCGAATCAAAGATTTGAACTTTATTGGACAATGCTGTTGATTAAAAAATACTCAATTCCAGGACCTGAATATTACCAATAATTGAAAAGTTCCAGGTCGACGGGTTCAAACAGAAAGATTTGAAAGCAGAGAAAACTGTGTATCTTATAATCGGCACGACTTTATCAGATGACAATACCAATACTAAAATAAGGCTAACGCATAGTTATATACTTTAATTCAGTCACGGACCCGCGATATCACGGGTGTGTTCTAGTTATCTATGAATAAGTAAGACTGTTAAACCTACTAATTCCGTCCAACACCGAGAAAAGAACAAGTAGTTTACATGAGAACAGTCGTTAGCCAGCATGTGAAGTATATAATGCATATCTTTTATTACAGACTCGATTTATCGTATTTAACCCTGTTGAATACAGATGGCACCCGTCAATGCGAGTGGAACTGTATGGATGTAAACGAAATGATGTGGCATCCAACAATATTTCAACAATAATAGGAACTAATATCGAGGTAAAATATTTATTTTTGAATAACAAAGCTTTCCATTATATTTTTTAAAAAGGGCTAAAGAAGGGGGAGGTGTTATCTCTGTCCTACCTATTTATTTTTTACCCTATTCGGTCCTGCCTTCTATTTTTGTTAGTTTATCCTGACATTTCTTTTTGAAATAAATTGTCATCAAGTATTTTTTCGCCAAGTTGCTCATCCTGCCTTTTTCTTACTCAAAACTCCTGTTCTGACTATTTGTTTTTTTAAGATTTGTTCAATATTTTCAGAGTAAATATCAATTATAGTTTGCCATCTTTCAATCGTTTGTTCTTATTATCACTTCGGGGCCTTCATAGCTAACTATGCGGTATAGGCTTAACTCATTGTTGAAGGCCGTACGATGACCCATAGTTGTTAGTTTCTGTCCGTGTGTTATTTGGTCTCTTGCGAAGAGTTGTCTCATTGGCAATCATATATATATATAAAAAAATTTACAATACTTTTAGATACTTAGATGATATATTTGCTCTCAATAATGACGACTTCAGTATGTATACTAAAGAAATTTATCCTGTTGAACTTACTATAAATAAAGCTAATACTAACAATAACCACTGCCCTTTCCTCGATCTTGATATCTATATCATTAACGGGAAGCTTAATACAAAAATGTATGATAAAAGAGATGATAAAAGAGATGATTTTTCATTTCCTATCGTTAATTATCCATTTTTAGATGGCGACGTTCTTTTGTCACCATCTTGTGGTGTTTATATATCTCAACTTGTACGATTCGCTTGTGAATGTAACAACGTATTAGATTTTAGAGAGAGAAATTTATGTATTACTAAAAAATTATTACACCAGGGTTTTCGATATCACAAACTGGTCAAAACATTTACTAAATTTTATCACCGGTATAAGGAAATAATTCGTAAATATAACTCAACATGCAGACATCTTATACGTTCAGGTATTTCACATCCAATCTTTTATGGTAATATTCTTTACAAAGTACAAAAATGTCAGTATTCACCTCAAAAGCTTACAAAACCGTTAAACAGACTTATTAAGAAGGGATATAGTTACGATACTGTTGTCAGGTCATTAAAGATTGCATATTTTGGCTTTAATATTGATTCACTTATAGAGTCTTTGCATCGGAACTAAACACATTTATTTAAAAAAAAACACCAGTTGTTGGTATGACCAAGGATTTGTATAGTAAGACTTACTATACAAATCCTTGGTATGACACGGGTTATTCTCATATATTTTATGATAGTATGATACTAAACCCCTAATGGGAGTGATTGTGTCTGATATTCATATGATGAAGACATAATCTTTCAATCAGTTTAATTGAGGTCTGTGGCATGTCAGTTAACTGCTAGTAGTCTGTTGTTGTTATTTATGTATTATTGTCATTTTATTTATTTTCTTTTGTTACATCTTTTGACATCGGACTCGGACTTCTCTTGAACTGAATTTTAATGTGCGTATTGTTATGCGTTTAATTTTCTACATAGGCTAGAGGTATAGGGGGAGGGTTGAGATCTCATAAACATGTTTACCCCGCCGCAATTTTGCGCCTGTTCCAAGTCAGGAGCCTCTGGCTTTTGTCAGTCTTGTATGATTTTTAATTTTAGTTTTTTGTGTATAATTCGGAGTTTAGTATGACGTCCATTATCGCTGTACTAGTATACATATTTTTTAGGGGCCAGCTGAAGGACACCTACGGGTGCGGGAATTCTCGCTACATTGAAGACCCATTGGTGGCCTTCGGCTGTTGTCTGCTCTATGGTCGGGTTGTTGTCGCTTTGATACTTTCCCCATTTCCTTTCTCAATTTTTTGTTAATCCTATGGTGTATTAAACAACTAAAATGACATCAGAACCCAATTTTGCGCCTGTCCCAAGTCAGGAACCTCTGGCTTTTGTTAGTCTTGTATGATTTTTAATTTTAGTTTCTTGTGTATAATTCGAAGTTTAGTATGACGTCCATTATCACTGTACTAGTATACATATTTCGAAGGGGCCAGCTGAATGGTGGCTGAAGGACGCCTACGGGTGCGGGAATTTCTCGCTACATTGAAGACCCATTGGTGGCCTTCGGCTGTTGTCTGCTCTATGGTCGGGTTGTTGTCGCTTTGACACATTCCCCATTTCCTTACTCAATTTTATACCACATCTTCTTTTTTATATTTCCAATATTTTGGCTGCGAGTTTTACTGAAGAGACATAAACAAATAAATGTTTATGTTATTACTATCATTTAGTCGCTACCTCAGTTTCTGAACTTTTAGTCTCGAGGGTACCAAAGGCCTAGTGGCTAGAACTTTGGTAATTGCATGAAAATAATTTTTTAAATTATGGAAGATATCCCTCATAAAAAGTTCTCATTCATTGTCTGATTTTGCTATGTTTAAGATCATTTAAAGTTTGATAATCTCTTCAACGTTTTACAACGTTTTGGATTTACAAATATTTTGTCTTCGAGCATCACTGAAGAGACAGTGGTTGTTGAAAAGCTCATTTGTTGCAGTAAAATTAGTACTTTTTATGGATTTTTTACTAACTTGCACATGATTTGACAGGGTTTGTAGAATACGCGTAAACTGATTATTTTGCGTAAAACTTTAGAGTTATTAAAAATGCAGGAAGATAATGGAAGCAGGCTCGATAGGATTTTGCCAATTGCACCACATTGTTATAATGTAATAATGTAAGGCGGAGCTAAAATACACAGTAATCTCATGCAGGGTCCATTGTGCACTTAAGCAAAGGCACAAATGGGATCAATTTGAGTGGCAAAAGACCACAGACACATCCCACTTAACAACCGCTGATTATTATAAACTAACCATAAGCTGTATTATTACATTGAAGTTTGATAATTCGAGTCCAATTTCAAGCGATGTCAGGCCACATTTAAATGAATGTCCGTTTTCTCTCCCCCAGGTCTACCCTTAGTAAACAGACTAGGAAGGCAGGTTATTATTTTTAACTGGATGTCATAGCATTGTCACATGAATGGTTTGCCTTGTCCAGTCGAGGCCTGTTATCAGTTGTTTGTGCTCAATTTGAGCGTATTAATCCTTTTGCTTTCAAGCAATTTGCCAAAATTAAAACGAATTATTTTTAGGAAAATATTATTTTTACCCGGAGGCTTATTTTTATTTTGTCCTCATATCCTATGTATTTATTTTATTACCTCTCTGTTGCAGTATGACACAGTTTGGATTCCTAGTCAAAGTCCAGTTATAATAGATCGACATATTAGTATTAGACCGTTGGCTACATTGACGATACAGGCAGGAGTGTCTGTCATCTTCACGTCATCAGACGCTGGCATTGACGTTTATGGTATTTATACAATTACTTTATTACTTAATTACATTCATTTTGTTGGTGTTTCCGATTCCCTTTTTGAGAAACGTGGAAAGATAGATTTGTATATCATTCTGTCATTATTTTAGATAGTCATCATGGCTATGTACAGTTCATAGTTGTTCAATGTGCAAAACGTGTGTCTCTATAGGCTTGAAAAATAAATAAAGAGAAACTACTGTATTTGTTTCCAAAACATGTGACGTTTTCCCGAGACCTTTTGGAGATGTCCTTCAAACTGATTATCTGTGCCTTGCAATTGCTTGACGTATAAGTAATATTGACAAAACAACAGCAGACTATTCAGCATGTATGTCTAAATTTTGCTTCAATCATGCATGCTTAGCTCAATATGAAAGAAAAACTGTGGTTTTTGTCATTAAAACATAAATCTGAAAACAAACGGTTGATTTGTAATAACAACACATGGCGTTGTCAGTTTATTTTCGATTGATGAGTTTGACTGTTCCTCTTCTGGTATCTTTCGATACTCTTTTAAGACATTAATTAAGTATTTGATGTGTAAATCGCGTGATTTTACATGAAAAATATAATTATTGAAGGAAACACGTCATTATTTTTATTCTGTCAGCTTCTGACGTTCTTTTAGTGTTCTATATGGCTTTAGACGTCGTTGTTGCGGTACCAATTGGGTAGAAAAAACGTCGTATTTACAAGACATTTCCTGAATATATGCTGACATCTCTGTGTTGTTATCCAATCACAAAACTCGACACACATGTAATCCGTATCAATATAAAAGGAAGTCATCAGAAATGATAATTTGTTGAATATGACTGTCGCTCGAAAATTGCTTTAGTGCTGCGTTCACACGTATTAGTAATTCGAATTCAATTCGCATGAACTAATTCGAATAAGTTTAATTCGCATGCAAAACGTCCAAACGTAAATTCTAATTCGAATTGCAATGCGCGTCAAATTTGCTTTCCTGTCCGAACGACGTTTAACTTTTAATTCGTATCAACTAAAACGGATTTCTAATGCGAATGGGTTAATGCGAATTAGCCAATTCAAATCAATTCAAACCAAAAGGAAGAGTGTGTGGACGCGATTACGATTTGAATTCAATTCGAATGAAATACACGTGTGAACTAGGCAGTAAGTTGTGATTCTAATTTGTTCAATTAAATTTCAAGTATTAGAATAAAGTGCATCATATTTCGAAGAACAATGAAATAATATCGCATTTGCATTTAATGGCATCCTACAGGATTTCTGTGGCCATTGTTTATCGTCCGCACTATGCGACGTATTTTAATCAATCTTTTTTCCCGTCAGCACTTTGTAAATATTTGATAGAGCGTTGGTCTGTCAGTACTGAATATCTTATTATCTTCTTCTTTAAACCGAAATATTCCATATTTTATGAAAGTTTTTCGCTAAATTTCGCCATCCCCTATCCAAAATGTTTTTGTGGTAAAAGACATCAAAAAGAACATTTAGACTCGAAGTTGAAAAAAAACAATGACAACAACATGACAAAACAAATCCCCAAAACGATGATCCTATGTTCTCCGGAAGGGTAATCAGATCCTGCTGAAATAAATTACGCGTTTCGGGGCCTTTTATAGCTGACTATGCGGTATGGGCTTTGCTCATTGTTGAAGACCGTACCGTGACCTATAGTTGTTAATATCTGTGTCATTTTGGTTTCTTGTGGAGAGTTGTCTCATCGACAATCATACCACATCTTCTTTTTTATACGCATTTAAAATAATGAGTAATTCACATATGTAATACCACTTCTATTCAAAAGGAACACTAAAAGTGAATGGAATAGAAGCTGTTGAAACCATTTTTACATCCTCGTTTCCTGTTACATCAAAGAAAGAACAGTGGAAAGGTATTTCCCATCAACCTGGAGGTAATTTATTTAAATCAAATATCACCTTTACTACTCTCTTATTAGCCAACAAATTTTTGAAAGTTTAAAGTTAAACTTATGCATACCACTCTTATTGTTTATACATGAATATCCTTAGCAGTCAAATGTTTATATGTTTGGGTTCTTGGTGAAGATAATCTTTGGCCAAAAATAAAATATTGTTTGTTTCCCCTCACACGACCGACCCGGTAAAACCACCGCTACCCGAAAAATTTTATTGGCCATTCTTGTCCACTATTTTGTTTTTTGCTATGTTGGTTATTGGTGATATCTTTCCGATGCTGAAGTCAACGATCGTTGTGTTTTGGGGATACCTTTCCGATGCTGTAGTCAACGAGCGTTTTAAATCAAGGTATTTTTGCATTGAAGCGTCTACATGATTCGGAATCAAGGAAAACAAACAAAATGCTTTCCCACACGATTTGTTTGTTTGCAAGGGTGATCTTTTTTTGAAAAAAAAAATGAAGCATCTTTCAATCCGCTGAGTGCATCTTGATTTGCTTTGTGCCTAACCTCTGTTCCTGTTTTAAGGATAAAATCTTAAAGACTTTGAGTAAAAATGGTCTGACTCGTGCTTTTAAATCTATCTACTTTTTCTTTGAACAGGTTGGGCACAAGTCAGGAAATGTGGGATACATGTATTCCCTGCTTTCAGGGAACGTCCCTGTTTTCTGGTGTAAAAAACCCAGTTTAAATGGGATTTCCTTTTTCAATTTATGGCATGAAAATTACAAAAGGACACGTTTTAACGTTATACTTGCATCAGTAGAATTCGTAAATACTTATTAAAAGTATTTTAGGAAATACAAAACATGAATATAAAGGGAAGCCTTGTTTCTTCTAGAACTCGAAAAAAACATACAAATCTTTGTTTGGGAATCAATTGACCAAGCTGCATGATCCAGGTGTAACTGAACATAACTGAATTATGTTCACTTCTATTGAAAATTTTTATTCATTGAATTTTAATTCCCAAGTGATTAACATACATGTATCTTTTTTCATCTCATAATTGATGATCAAGGTATGAATTGGTGACCAAAGGAATTGTTTTGTTGTGAGTTATGCATCAAATTAGACTTGAAATAAGCTTGATTTTTTAACTAAAAAAACACTTGCTATCAATAGGCATTAGTATCACAAGTAGAAAGTGCGCTTTTGTAGATTTCATTAAATTAAATGAATAGGGGAAAAAAGAAGGTCCCTGTATACTGTTTTTTTAACACCAGAAAACTGTGGTGTACACTGAATTAGAATGCAGGGAATACCCCACTTTTCTTGACTTGAGCCTTACCTGTTGAATTTTGTACAAATTCAATATAGAAAACCATATCAAGGAATAAAATAAAATAATTTGCCTACCTACCTACCCATACCCTAACAACCTCAGTCGGGAGAGGGAAAACAAAGATATTTTTAATGTTGGCCTTGAAAAGCGCTTCGGGCGCACAAATAAGTACATAATATTTTTTTCAATAATGTAAAAGAAAAGAATTTAAAACATGATTCGGAAAATAGATTTCGGAAATAATGTTTTTTGAATCTGTTTCATTTCATTTTATATTCTTCTATTTCATTTTATATTCTTCTATTTCGTATGATTTCATTAACGCAATGGTTGAATGCGATACACACTACATATTATAGTGGTAGCACCAAGTTAAAAAACGACAAATTGTTTTTCTTATTTTTAAGGCAACATTAGTTTGTGGTATGCTGTCGTTCGACAGGCAAACATTGGTATCCAAGGTGACAGTATTGGAATACATTTAGGTCACAGTAACATATATTCTTGCAATACAGGAATACAGCTATCTGGAGGAACCACAAGTAACGCCACAAGTGAACACGAAATATCTGTTTCTACATTTACGATATTGCATACAAGAAGTGTTCATAACACATACGGCATCCGTTTACACGGTAGTGAGCAAAGGCCTCATATTTACATAGACCATGCGGGATTCAGTTTCAACAGCAAGCACGGTTTGGTAATTGCAAATTGGAATGATGCATCATCCACGGACACAGTGTTACACCTTTATAATTCTAAATTAAATGATAATTCTGAAAGTGGTCTCCTTTCATCTATTTCATATACAAAACTTTTACTTTCTCTTGTGATACAAAATTCCTGTTTTTCTAGGAATGGAGAAAATGGCTTGTATTTATTTAGCAGTTATTATGAGCCAACAGCAATCTTTGATATATCATATTCTGATTTTGAAGAAAATGGGTACAATGGTGTAGAATACAAATACAGATGTTGGTATTGTGGTCTTAATTTAAACAATAGTCTACGCCATAATCATTTTACACATAACAAACGATTTCAGATAGTGCTTTCTTTGACCAATCATGATGATAAACCTGTTATAATGAATTTCGTATTGGCAAATAATACGATTGAAAAACATTCATATAATGAAAGATATGCAGTCTCAATCGGTGCTAACCGTCTAATAGGAATGTTTGAAATCATTGATAATACTTTTTTCGATTTGCACGGTGGTTTCAAAATAAAATCTGACTCAGATTCGTCAGTACAAGTAAATATGAAGAATAACATCTTTGAAAATATTTATGGGGAAAAAATGTCCGTCATCTATATTTCAAACACAAGATTAAAATTTGTGGAGAACATAATTTCAAATTGTTCGGTATATATTATGGTAGACCTTGTTGACGGGTTATCTCATCAGCTTAACAATAACAGTTTCATCAACAATGCAGTGACGTATTGTATGGTAAGTGTCGGCGAAAAGTATAGCAAGATTAAGTCGATCAGTGCAGATTACAACTATTGGGGAACAGACAATATATCGTTAGTGAAAGCGTGCATTTGTGATGTTTTTCTCAACTCTTCGAAAGCGCGGGTTCGTACAGATTACGTGTTCCTTGATCCATCGAAGACGTCTGCGCAACATATTCCAACAGTTGATGATTTCAAGATTACGTTTGATACATATTTTAATACATATGTAATAGGTGGAGTTATAAAATCATCCAGTAATCTGCCTACGTTTGAGTCGGATACTGTTATTGTTAATCGCACAGTCATCATTGATTATTCAGCAGACGTACATTTATTTGGTATAACATTTAATTTCACCGCCAATAGAGGCATAATTGTAATAGGTAAGTAATGGACTACTTACAAATATAGATTTATTTCGTCTTCAAGCCATTGTTCCACTACTAAATTGTCTATTCTTCTTACCAGCACACTTGGTACCATTAAAAACCTGATAATAAATTGTTCAAATAAGGCCTTCGAAAATAGTGGAATTAATTACTTTTGGAGTGTCAAGAACTCATTGGAAGTACTTGATAAATTGCATGCTTATATTGGTGATTTTGAATCTGTTCAAAGTTTTGATTTTTCTACCCTGTATACCACATTGCCTCACATTCTCATTAAGAAAAAATTCACACACCTAATTAAATGGGCATTCAAAAAATCAGAATGTGAATATATATGTTCAAACTCTTTTAGGTCATTTTTTAGTAGCAATAAACAAAAAAACTATGTCAATTGGACATGCTTTGATACTATATATGCCCTTGAATTTTTACTAGATAACATTTTTGTTCGCTTTGGGGATTCCGTATATCGTCAGATTATCGGAATTCCAATGGGGACTAACTGTGCACCACTTATTGCGGACCTGTTTTTGTATTGCTATGAGTTACAATTTATGACAAAAATAAGCAAAGACCCATCGATACAACATCTGATAAACAAATTTAATAATACTTTTAGATATTTGGATGATATTTTGGCTCTCAATAATGACGACTTCAGTATGTATATTAAAGAAATTTATCCTGTTGAACTTACTTTAAATAAAGCTAATACTAACAATGACCACTGCCCTTTCCTCGATCTTGATATCTATATCACTAACGGAAAGCTGAATACTAAAATTTATGATAAAAGAGATGATTTTTCTTTTCCTATCGTTAATTATCCATTTTTAGATGGTGACGTTCCCTTGTCACCATCTTACGGTGTTTATATATCTCAACTTGTACGATTCGCTCGTGTATGTAACAATGTTTTAGATTTTAACGAGAGAAATTTATGTACTACTGAAAAATTATTACACCAGGGTTTTCGATATCACAAACTAGTCAAAACATTTACGAAATTTTATCATCGGTATAAGGACATCATTCGTAAATATAGCTCAACATGCAGACTTCTTATACGTTCAGGTATTTCACATCCAATTTTTTTATGGAAATATTCTTTATAAAGCACAAAGGTGTCAGTATTCACCTCAAAAACTAACAAAACCTTTGAATAGACTTATTAAGAAGGGATATAGTTACGATACTGTTGTCAGGTCATTAAAGATTGCACATTTTGGCGTTAATGTTGATTCACTTATAGGGTCTTTGCATCGGAACTAAACACATTTATTCAAAACCCAGTTGTTGGCATGACACGGGTTATGTTCTTCTCATATATGTTATGATGGTATGATACTAAACCCCTAACGGGAAGGATTGTGCCTGATGTTCATATGATGAAATCATAATCTTTCAGTCAGTTTAATTGAAGTCTGGAGCTGGCATGTCAGTTAACTGCTAGTAGTCTGTTGTTATTTATGTATTATTGTCATTTTGTTTATTTTCTTTGGTTACATCTTCTGACATCAGACTCGGACTTCTCCTGAACTGAATTTTTAGCTCACCTGTCCCGAAGGGACAAGTGAGCTTATGCCATCACTTGGCGTCCGTCATCGTCCGTCGTCCGTCGTCTGTCGTCGTCTGTCGTCGTAAACTATTTCAAGAATTTTCTCCTCTGAAACTACTGGGCCAAATACTTTCAAACTTTAACTGAATGTTCCTTAGGGTATCTTATTTATAAATTGTATCCGAAGTTTTGATCTATCAACAAACATGGTCGCCATTGCTAAAAATAGAACATAGGGGTCAAATGCAGTTTTTGGCTTATAACTCAAAAATCAAAGCATTTAGAGAAAATCTGACAGGGGTAATATTGTTTATCAGGTCAAGATCTATCTGCCCTGAAATTTTCAGATGAATCAGACAACCTGTTGTTGGGTTGCTGCCCCTGAATTGGTAATTTTAAGGAAATTTTGCTGTTTTTGGTTATTATCTTGAATATTATTATAGATAGAGATAAACTGTTAACAGGAATAATGTTCAGCAAAGTAAGATTTACAAATAAGTCAACATGACGGAAATGGTCAGTTGACCCCTTTAGGAGTTATTGCCCTTTATAGTCAATTTTTAACCATTTTTCGTAAATCTTAGTAATCTTTTACAAAAATCTTCTCCTCTGAAATTACTGGGCCAAATACTTCCAAACTTTAACTGCATGTTCCTTAGGGTATCTAGTTTGTAAATTGTATCAGAAGTTGTGATCTATCAACAAAAATGGTCGCCATTGCTAAAAATAGAACATAGGGGTCAAATGCAGTTTTTGGCTTATAACTCAAAAACCAAAGCATTTAGAGCAAATCTGACATGGGATAATATTGTTTATCAGGTCAAGATCTATCTGCCCTGAAATTTTCAGATGAATCAGACAACCTGTTGTTGGGTTACTGCCCCTGAATTGGTAATTTTAAAGAACTTTTGCTGTTTTTTCTGTTATTATCTTGAATATTATTATAGATAGAGATAAACTGTAAACAGCAATAATGTTCAGCAAAGTAAGATTTACAAATAAGTCAACATGACGGAAATGGTCAGTTGACCCCTTTAGGAGTTATAGCCCTTTATATAGTCAATTTTTAACCATTTTTCGTAAATCTTAGTAATCTTTTACAAAAATCTTCTCCTCTGAAACTACTGGGCCAAATACTTCCAAACTTTAACTGAATGTTCCTTAGGGTATCTAGTTTGTAAATTGTATCCGAAGTTATGATCTATCAACAAACATGGTCGCCATTGCTAAAAATAGAACATAGGGGTCAAATGCAGTTTTTGGCTTATAACTCAAAAACCAAAGCATTTAGAGCAAATCTGACGTGGGTAATATTGTTTATCAGGTCAAGATCTATCTGCCCTGAAATTTTCAGATGAATCAGACAACCTGTTGTTGGGTTGCTGCCCCTGAATTGGTAATTTTAAGGAAATTTTGCTGTTTTTGGTTATTATCTTGAATATTATTATAGATAGAGATAAACTGTAAACAGGAATAATGTTCAGCAAAGTAAGATTTACAAATAAGTCAACATGACGGAAATGGTCAGTTGATCCCTTTAGGAGTTATTGCCCTTTATAGTCAATTTTTAACCATTTTTCGTAAATCTTAGTAATCTTTTACAAAAATCTTCTCCTCTGAAACTACTGGGCCAAATACTTCCAAACTTTAACTGCATGTTCCTTAGGGTATCTTGTTTGTAAATTGTATCCGAAGTTATGATCTATCAACAAACATGGTCGCCATTGCTAAAAATAGAACATAGGGGTCAAATGCAGTTTTTGGCTTATAACTCAAAAACCAAAGCATTTAGAGCAAATCTGACGTGGGTAATATTGTTTATCAGGTCAAGATCTATCTGCCCTGAAATTTTCAGATGAATCAGACAACCTGTTGTTGGGTTGCTGCCCCTGAATTGATAATTTTAAGGAAATTTTGCTGTTTTTGTTTATTATCTTGAATATAATTATAGATAGAAATAAACTGTAAACAGCAATAATGTTCAGCAAAGTAAGATCTTCAATTAGGTCAATTTGACCAAAATTGTCAATTGACCCCTTAAGGAGTTATTGCCCTTTAAAGTCTTTTTTCACAATTTGTTCATCATGTTGACTTACTTTAAAAAATCTTCTCCTTTGAAACTGCTGTATCAATTTCAGCCAAACTTAGGCTAAATGAGTTTCAGAGTATCTAGTATAAATTTTATATTTTATTTCCTTGTATGTCAAGAAACATAGCTCCTATGGCTAAAATAGAACATAGGAGAAAATGATTATTTTTTTTGGCTTTTGAAGAAAATAGGACGATCCAAAAACATTTAAATAAATTGAAAAGCCAAAATAATCATTGATGAGAGATTTAACCAAAAGAATTAAGGTGAGCGATTATTGTTATGCGTTTACTTTTCTACATTGGCTAGAGGTATAGGGGGAGGGTTGAGATCTCACAAGCATGTTTAACCCCGCCGCATTTTTGCGCCTGTCCCAAGTCAGGAGCCTCTGGCCTTTGTTAGTCTTGTATTATTTTAATTTTAGTTTCTTGTGTACAATTTGGAAATTAGTATGGCGTTCATTATCACCGAACTAGTATATATTTGTTTAGGGGCCAGCTGAAGGACGCCTCCGAGTGCGGGAATTTTTCGCTACATTGAAGACCTGTTGGTGACCTTCTGCTGTTGTTTTTTCTATGGTCGGGTTGTTGTCTCTTTGGCACATTCCCCATTTCCATTCTCAATTTTAGGATTGTTGTTCGTATTTGATATAATGAATTCGGAGAAAAATGTGCACGAAGTGTTATGCTGGAACCAAATAATGAAAATTAAAAACATAAGACCAATCAAAATATACTAAAAAGAATTATAAAATTTCAGATTTTATTAAAATATACATCTTTTTTTTGTAAAACACCATAGATACGTAAAGGATTTTGAAAACCCAAGGTCGATTTACTAAAACATATTTCTAATTCAATCATTAATATCATTAAGGTTATGCATTAGTGCACTATAAAAACTATGTCATAAGTCGTTCATTAATTATATAAGTTATTGGAGATTTTTTCTACACAGACAAGATAGTATATATAAATGCCCCTCTCCGATATATTAACTTTGTACACATAAAATTGCATTGCAGTGAGCAAACAACTTCTTGATTTTAGTATATGGTGTTTCTGGAAGAAAGTTATGATACGCTCGACACAAGCAAAACGGTTGTCAAATACAAATGAATTAAATGAATCACCTCTTAAAGAGAGGCAAACAATACCAAAGGGACATTCAAACTAATAAATCAAAAACAAACTGACGCCGCCATTGCTAAAAACGAAAAAGAAAAACAGACGAATAGCAGCACAAAAAACACAACATAGAAATCTAAAGTCATAGTAGCACGCATCCCACCAAAATAAACTGGGTTTGATCGCAGGTGCTCTGGAAGGGTAAGCAATTCCTGTACTACCTTTGGCATCTGTCGTGTTGCTCAGGTTAGTACAAACCCGCTCATGTTCTATTCTATTTGCCTAATTAGCTAGGTCACATTCGGGGAAAAGGTTACGGGATTGTAGTTAGAACAATAGGAACATTTCCGCTATCACCGGTGATACGGATATTCTATAACGGTTAACCAAGTCTTGATGGCATCTTTAAAATTTACGCAAGGATAAATCCAACTCCACCACTTAATTTCTAGGTTTAATAGCTTTTTTATGAGCAGCAATTCTCTATAAAGTATATCCTGATAGGAAATACAAGTCCTTGAATATCGTATCAAAAAGTAAAATCACAAAATTACTGAACTCCGAGGAAAATTCAAAACGGAAAGTCCCTAATCAAATGGCAAAATCAAATGCTCATACACATCAAACGAATGGATAACAACTGAGAGATATATATGCAGGCGCTGCTGAAATGTTGCTGCATAGAAATTGGAAGTTCACAATTGTGAAGTTGTTATCATCTCTTTTATCGTAAAGTTTTGTTTTCAATCTACCCTGATTGTCCATTTCTAGATGTAGTCTAAATGATTTGTTACGTAATAGTTTTAAAAGTTTACAACAGTATTTAAAAGTTCTGGAGCATGTCCTGTAACGATAGTGTTTTTAAAATAATGTATTCAATTTTCATTTTTGTAGGAAATCTTCGCCTAGGTGAAGCCGGAAATCGAACGATTTTGCAAGCACAAAATATGAAGCAGCAATGGAACGGGATGCATCTTTTTAACGAAGGTTTGAAAAACTAATTAGTAATTAAATACAAAACTAACCAGCGAAAGCGAAAATTCAGTACATGAATAACGTTTTTCCTCTTATAAATTACAATGAATATCCTGGATTAGGCACTAACATTTCATTCCAGAAAACGACTTTTTGGTTTAATATTGTTCAAATTTGAATCGGGGAAGTATTGTTAAAAGTTAAAGTTTTATTTTTTTATTTGTATGACGTCATGTTTAGCTCTGACAGCTATGCCCAAAATCATTCACCAGGTTTCGTGAAATTTTGTTCTGTATTGAAATTTATGCATTTTTTCAAGCTCTAATGTAGTTTTGTTTTGTTATGCATACAAATAGAATAAGGATTACTGTTATCGAAGACTTTTTGCCCTTTATCGAGATTAAACAGCCGCAAATAGCTCCAATTCACATCGATATGATAATATTAAATTGACAAACGTGGCAACCCTTCAATTACAATAAGGTTATTCCTTGAATGAAAACTACTGTAGATAATTGTGCCTGTGTTGATATGCAGATCACATCAAATGATGTAATGTCAGTTAAATTACGATATAACTGAATCATGTGTGTTCCTAATTTCAAACTATATTAAACTCTATTTGATTAATTTGAATCACTTTGTCACACACACTACAATATTTCAACTAACATGACTAACACCCAAAAGACTCATTTTAAACATATGTTTTCATTATATCTAGAATTCAAGCTGACCAACATAGACATGAAAGACGGTGATATTGGCTTGTATGTCCACAACGGAGCGTCCAAAATTGACGTTATTAACGTAACAATTGGTCAGATGGAAGGATTTATAAAGGCAATAGATTTTCATGGAAATCTGGAATTGTATCTTAATGATAGTATTATTAATACAAAGAACATTGCAGTTAATGTTGAAATAAACAAAACGGAAACGTTATATATCAACTTTGATAATAGTGAATTGTATAGTTCAACAGGAAAATTATTTAGTTTGAGCGAGGCAGCCTCCACAAAAAAATTGACTGATATTCATTTAAACGTAAAAAACTCAGTTTTCGCAACAGCTAGCGAAAACCTGTTTGAAATAAATACTTGCTCAAGTAGGATACATAGTAAGATGAATTCATCCTCGTTTTCTGTGGAAAATGGTGGCAAAACAATTTTCAGTTGCAAAGCAAGATCAGTAGATTTAGCAGGACTAATGAATACATTCGACAATAGTGATAAAGGTTTTCTCATATCAGTCTGTGATAAAGAAGACAATACACAAGATTTTGTTATTGGATTGAACGTAACGAACAATAGATTTGAAAATATAGGTTCAACAGCAATTGAAACACATGGTCAATTGAGTGAAATAGTGATAGAGAATAACTATTTCGTTGGAAACGGTATATGTATAAATCATTCCATAGCAGATTTTGATTTTGATACTCTTACAATATCTCATAATGTTTTCCTTAATAATACTGCAGATGGAATTGTTAAACTATTACAGCCTCGTTCTGGAAATTCAACCATCAACTTGGTCCAGAATATATTTGAAAACAACCGAGATATCGTGATATCGTTTACTTCCCCATATATTAATATATATCAAAATTTCTTTGAAAACAAAGATTCTTCATACAATTTAAAAGTCGAAAGTGACACAAATAGTTACACTGGAAGAGTACTTAATGCGTCTCAAAACTACTGGGGTACAAATGATGTTAATGTGATTGAAAAAAGAATATATGATAAAAACTATGACAATACATTGTTTAAAATCAACTTCAGGCCATATTTAGGATCCAGAAATTATTCAGACATTCAAAACGAAGAGGCAACATTTTTAAGTTCTAATGGCGATATTGGTGGAATTGTAAGTGAAAACTTCACCTTAACTAAGGGAAGCAGTCCATACGTTGTAATTTCCAATATAGTGGTACAAGAAGATGCCGTTTTAACATTAAACGCTGGTGTTGTGCTGCTTTTTAAGGAAGATGTCGGCATAACGGTCTACGGTAAGTATTCGTGAAGGGTTTGGTATAGCTGATTAATATTGATTTTATAAAATGAAATACATGTGGAAAGCTGATGTTGATTATTATTCCATTAAGGAATTAGTTAACATTGAATGTTCCTTATAAAATAAAATAAAAAGATGTGTTATAATTATCTATGAGGCACTTACCTATTATATAGCAAATTATTTATCCACTGTAGATCACCGTACGGCCTTCAATAATGTTTAAAACCTATTATATATGTGATGTATATTTATATTTCTTTACATAAGAACTGAGTTTTGTATTTGGTTTGGTTCTCATTGCATTAAGTACAATCTATAATACTAAAATTACGAGGTTCAATTTGTCAGCCGTCATCGGGTAAAAATGACAAATCAAAGAATTCAACTCTATATAAAACTAATATAGGTCAATGGTGTAGATTAAAAATTACACCACTCCAGACCCTTTTGTTTTCCACATAATTAATATTGCCAATAATTAACAAGTTCCGGGTCGAATCCGATACCGATACCAATAGTATATTCACCTGTTAGCTATTACCTTATCTGTACGTTCCGCATTTGACAGGCGCACCACCAAACGATGTATTTAGGATTTTGCTATATACACGGGTCATAATCAAAGGGCTGACACTACTAAATTTTTCATTGTCAAATTGTTCCCTATTGTAGTTTTATTCAGCAATCAGCAAGACTTTCTAAGATAACTAATATAGGACAATGCTGTTGATTAAAAAATACTCCATTCCTGGATAGCCAGGACCTTTTGTTTTCCAAATAATTAATTTTACCAATAGTTGATAAGTTACAGGTGGGTTCAAACAGAAAGATTTGAAAGCAAAAAAAAACTGTGTATCTTATAATCGCGATATCACGGGTGTGTACTTGTACTATTTAAATGTCTAAAGACTCTTAAAAAAAGGAGTAACAGGCAATAAAGGAAATATTAACGCTTTGTTCAATTTTCTAATATTTTATTTAATTTAGGAGCATTTATTGTTTTGGGAACGCCAGATGATTTGGTTCAGTTGGAACCGGAAGTTATCGACAAACCATGGAGAGGAGTAGATATCAAATCATATATAGGTAAATATACATATATTGTGTTTGCATCAGAGTTACAATTCCTGCCTTGCCTTGTCTGATATGATTATTTATGATAAAGTACAAGTTCAAAAAGTCAGCGTCTTTTGAATAATTAGTTTCAAGATATATCACATCGCATAATTTCTTATATTTTTATTTTGTTTTACTTAAGAATCTCAAAATGCTCTGCGAACATTTGAATTGATAACCATTGGTTAATTAGATATAGTGATAACCTTATTTGCCATATCAATTAAGACTTTCAATGAAATCTTTGCAACCTTGGCATACAGTATAACAACGCTACCTTGTTGTATTGATCCAAAGCCTATAATGTGAAGTGTTCATATATGTGAATATGCCCTCCAATGACTGTCAATGAATCTATGCAATGTCGGATTATCTTAAAATCAGTTTCTTTGTTGTTTACTTTCGACCTTCAACAGTCTAGGTCTTTCTCGTGCGTTTATCACTAAAGACCATTTACGACGTTTTGTAGAAACAATAAAGAGTGTCACATTTGGAGCTAGATCTGGTTACATTTTCGGACCACCTGAGATCTATCTTGTTGTTTGTCTTTTAGTCTTTTTTTCATGTTTTGCTTTGGAATTGATCATGTTGATGATTGTCAGTTAGATTATTGACGCATGAGTTTGAATATCCCTTTCGTAATAGAGAGGTGAAAGATACCAGAGGGACATTCAAATTCATAGATCGAAATCGCGATGGCCAGAAAAGAAAAAAGACAGACTATTTTGCACATTATCTACCATTTTATCGGACAATTATATATCTTAAAGGCTTGCAATGCATGTTCGTTGTAGCCGTATTTGGCACAACTTTTCGGAATTTGGATCCTCAATGCTTTTCAACTTTGTACTTGTTTGGCCTTATACATATTTTGTTATGAGCGTCACTGATGAGTCTTATGTAGACGAAACGCGCGTCTGGCGTACTAAATTATAATCCTGGTACTTTTGATAACTTTTGTAGCTTTCAAATTCGACATAATAGCTCGATTTCTTCAAATAGCAAATCAGCATTTTGACATTTACTGACTATTTATTTTTATAAATTTATTTATATTGCAATGTCTTTTTTTAACCTAGGAAATACTAATTCAAATTTGCAATACCTTGTTGTAAAGAACACTACTACAGGAATTCGTGTATGGAGTATGAACACTTTTATCCACAATGTAACATCTCAGTCCTCTACAACAAATGGATTTACTTTTTATGTCAATAGCAATGTAACGGAAGTGGCAATTTCTGAGTTAACCGCTTCAAATAATGTGAAAACTGGAATTCAGATTGTAACAGAAGACATATCTTCATCAAAAGTTGTGTTTCGTATTCTTAAATGTGCTGTTAGTCAAAACAACGAATACGGTGTTGATATAAAAGCCAATGCAAGTGTTATCATTTCTGAATGTGATATTGAAGGGAACACCGAGTCCGGGATATATGTGTACCAAGAGTTAGGAGGAAGAATGAATATAAGCACGTCAAAAATATCACGAAATTTAAAATATGCAATCAAAGGATATTTCACGGAGGAGCTTGTGATAGATTCTTGCATCATTTCTGACCATTCTTTCCGTCGGTTTGGCAAATATTGGTTTCAAAGAATATCTTATGTTTATTTGCGAAAGGACGACACCTCAAAGTTTCACATCAAAATATTAAACAGCGTTTTTGAAAATAATATCAATGACGGAATCGAAGTTAAAGATCATTACTTTAGCAATGATGACCTTATGCTACATATTGAAAACAATACATTTACGGGAGGAAATAGAACACTTGTCATCAAGTACAATTCTTATTCTGAAACTATGGCTAACGTTAGAATTATAAATAACTTGTTTCTTAACAACACTAACTCGGACGGCGCTCTTGTACAGTCTGAATTCGAACACATAATTAGTGATGTGAAATTTGAAAATAACAAATTTGAAGGGAATATCGCAAAAACTACTTTACTTATGACAGGAAATGTAAGATATTCCGTCGGAATCATTTCAATACAGCACAATGATATATCGGGCGATTGGGCGACTGAATCGTTGATTGACATCAACACTTACCACGAAATAACCGTTAACTATAACAATCTTCGAAACTTGTTTCCAAATGTATGCGTCATTAGTGCACCAAAATTCGAGGAGTCATTTGAAATAAATGCTACTTTCAATTACTGGGGGGACGAATCAGCAGTAGAAATATTGGATGTAGCATGCGGATTTGAAAAAGATATGGACAGAAGTTTTATGCATTATATACCTTTTTATACTGATAGCAATTTCAAGCAAGTTGTTTCATTGGCACAAGACGTATTTGATGCACATGGAGCACTCGGAGGATATGTAACTAAGGATTTTACCATTCCAAGTCTAAGTAGTCCCATTATCATTTCAAGATCTTTGTTTGTCAGGTATTACTTATAAATTTTGGCCACATAAAATTTCAAATGCTAAAATCTTAGTAATAGAATAAGACGATACAATGCAAGATAAGACCCAAAATATGGGAACCGTATCAAATGAAAACGGAACGAGATCTGGGTCGTTTACATAGTAAGGTTTTGCTGCTATAAAATTGAGAATGGAAATGGGGAATGCATGCATCACTCGTTAGCCAAACTCACTATAAACCAAACATCGGTCAATTACCGTATTTAATATCATGATTAGTATTTTGTTCACTTTCTATTGAATACATATACCATCTCTTTTGTCTTACAAATATTACACTTTAAATGATTTGTAGCAGATTAAAAAAACAAATCTTTTTTTGTGAGGGCTACTTATTGAAAAAGATAGCATTCAATTTCTTGATTCTGACTTATCAGTAAATATAACAATTGTTCTTGTTCGCAAGTTAAAATATATAAGGCCAAAGTATCAACAGGAAATTGCAAATGAACGTTAAATCATGTAAGACGCTGTTTGTTATTTGTTATGATATATTTAAGATTACAGTTCATTCCACTACAACACATTGCACTTTTTGCTCATTTGTCACAAAATTGTCGTAAGGTCTATATTAAGGTGGTACCCAACACCTTAACTAAAGTGAATTTGGCTTGTTTAATTTTCATAAAATTTTTACAAAGTATTTACTTTAACCCTTTGACAAAAATATAAAATTTAAAAAAAACTTGAACCAACCCGTTTATCAGAAAAAATACATTGGTTATATAGCAGTTTGACAAACATTTTTTTTTGATAATCGAGAAGCTAAATATTCCCTAAACAATACAATGTAATTAAAACGTTAAGCTGATTTTACAAAGTTATCTCCCTGTAGTGTTAGGTACCACCTTAAGAATCAAGTATAAACTTATCTATACTTGTTCATTTTTTTTTTTTGCATTTTGTGTTAATGAAAATTATTGACATTGTACAACCACTGGGTCGATGCCACTGCTGGTGGAGTGTTAATTCCCAAAGGGTATCACCAGCCAAGTAGTCAGCACTTCTGTGATGGCATGAATTATCATTGTTATGGTCATATTTATAAATTAACTGTTTACAAAACTTTTGAATTTGTGAAATACGTAGGCTTTTCTACCTCCGGAATAGATTACCTTAGCTGTATTTGTCCAAACTATATATTAGGAATTTTGGTACTCCATGCTCTTCAACTTTGTACTTTATTTGGCCTTGTTAACTTGTTTGGATTCGAGTTTACTGCAGACGAAACGTGCGTCTGGCGTAAAAACAAATGAAATCCTGGTTTCTATGATGCGTTTATTTGCATCCGATGTAGAACTTTATTCACAATTTGTAAATCCATTACTAATGTCAATTTCCTTAAAATTATTGTCATGATTATGTGGAATATGAGTTTCAGCATGATATTTTAAAATCAATAAGAAGGCACACAAATGTAAGCAATACACGGCACACATTAGCACTGCTCATATTTGAGGCATAACAATACTAGGATTAAATTCATAGTAGCTACAAAATAGAAAGGTTAATAACTCATTAAAGATAATCCATTATTGATAATATTTGTACACATCAATGTTTTTTTCTAGACCAGGTTCTGTTTTGACAGTGGCAGCTGGTGCCGTCCTTCGTTTCAAAGAAAACAGAGGAATATATGTTCAAGGTACGTTATAGTAAAAAGATAAACCAAAACCGTGAGATATGTCTGTACATTTGTTTTGCGATGCAAATTAAGATTCATCAGTAGCGTGCGAACCGAGACAGTTGGAAGTTTAAATATTGATCCGCCCCCCTCCCCCTCCCCGAGAACGTATGTACTCCAATGTTCAGTCCTTTTTAAATATAACTGTATGCTTATTTTACTCTAAATAATGAAAATGAAAACAGGTTATAAATTTCAAACGCCCAAAAGCGCTTTATTCGATTTACCTTCATCAGGAACGCTCGAAGCTGAATTTTAAAATCCAAAACTGTATGAAACCCGAATTATTTGAAGAGATCTGTAACCAAATATTATAATCAATACATAGAACAAGAGCAGATACAATATTGAAACAGATAGACTACTTTTTTGTCAATATTTATTTGATTAGGGACTTCCCGTTTAAAATTTTCCTCGGAGTTCAATATTTTTTTATTTTACTTTTTAATCATTCAGGTGCATTGAAAATTTCTACCGGTAACAGAAGACTAACTGTCATGGACTCTGTGAACGAAAATGTTCCTTGGTATGGAATAGTGATAAAATCTAAAAGTGATGGTAAGTTATCGCTTAAAAAAATAATGTCGTACCTTAACCAAATCAGGCTCTCTAGATCACGTGTTGTGCGTTGTTGTTTGTGTATGATTGTGTGAATATTGAAATTGATCTGATGGTTGTACTGTCTAGTAACTCAGTGAATTCTGTTATCATCTTTTTGTATAACTTCAATTAAAGAAAAAGTTAGATAGAACCAAAAACTAAGCAGACACTACATAAGGAAAGGAAACAGACATGCTGTATTTGTCCACGTTACACAATATTTTCACAAAACACATAAATCCGAACGCATAGATTGTGTTGCCATTGATAATAACAGAGAGGCTTTTAGAATTGAACAAACGCAATGAAGCATACTAAAAGTTTGAAAATACTTTAGAATTGAACACTTTTTATATAACTGTCAGCGATGTCTTTGTTGTCATCATTAAGGTTCAGTATCTAGTTTGACGTTTAGACATTGCAAACTTTGTCAAACATTCTCATAAGCTATATTATAGTCCACAGTAAAGTTCAGATCTTTAGACACGTCTAAAATTGAATAATAATAGACATCAATAACTTTGTCAAATCTTCATGTAATTTTATAAACCTATGATAAAGATGGAGCTTTCTTAAAAACAAAATATCTGGAGCTAAATTTTGAATTTTATTGAATGTTTCCATATCTTAAGACTAAGTTGTTTTGCAGTAACACGTCTGGTGGTATTAAAGTGTTTAAGACTTTAGTAAGTTTATCAAACCTTGAAAGCATTTTATTTAGCAGTTGTAGAATAAAGGCAACAGTAGTATACCGCTGTTTGAAATTCATAAATCGATTGAGAAAAACAAAAAAAAAACAAATCCAGGTTACAAACTAAATCTGAGTGAAACGCATCAAATATAAGAGAATTACGACACAACAGAAACACAACATTAAAATGTAACACACACAGACACGAACTATAATATAACAATGGCCATTTTCCTGACTTGATACAGGACATTTTAAGAAAATAAATGGCAGAAGATTTGCATAATTCAGATATATGGGTCCGTGTATATCTGCGTCCATTCGTTTTTCGTTTTGAAATATCGAAAACAAAAAACAAAAAACGAAAGTGTTTTCATTTTTCGTTTTTGATTTCTTAAAAACCAAAATGAAAAACAAAAGTGTTTTCGTTTTTCGTTTTTGATTTCACAAAACAAAAAACGAAAAACAAAAGTATTTTCATTTTTCAATTTTGATTTCTCAAAAACTAAAATCGAAAAATGAAAGTTTTCATTTTTCATTTTTGATTTCACAAAAACAAAAAACGAAAAACGAAGTGTATTCAATTTATCTTTCCCCCACACTGTTTAATTGTCATTCAAAAAATGACAATGTTGTCATTTGTCATTCATTTAAAGGTCGTTAAAGTATACATGCACAGCGGTTGTCAGATCAATACGTACTTTAATCGAAGATAATGTCGACGGATGCAAAAGTCTTTAGCAATCGGAACAATATGGGTGCGTGAAATTTATTACTTTTAATCCAAGATTATTAGAATTGATGACGGTCCATCTGCCAGTATTTTACGAACTACGAGGACGATAATGTATTTTGCTTGATCAAATTTTAAAAATTTCCGGAATTTCACAATCAAACTGGGATATTAAAGCCTTCAATTGGTTTGCCATTAGAGCCTATAAGGTGTTAATTTTGCTTATTTGTGAAGACTATAAGGTGACATTAACTAGAGGCCGTTGATGGGGGATTATGGAATTGAGAATAGTGGACAAAAAAAATAAATAATAGAGAAAATGGACTCAGAAATAAATAAAATAGCTAGAATAATGGTGTTAAAATGTAATGATAAGAGAATAATTGTCAAAAAGTATAAAGAATAGAGAAATATGGCCTAAAATATCAAAGAATACAGAAATTAAGAACCCCGAATCCAGACCATCATACTAGTTGCCTTAATGAACGTTAGTTTGTCTCTGGGAGATTGTTATTGGTTATCATACGGTTTTTCTTTATTTCTATGTCTATTAATTGAGAAGCGTGCTTTCATTATTTGCCAACATTTTACATATCACATTATAAAAAAAAGACTATTATTTTACAAACTACCATAGATTTCCGGTAATTGTTCTGCATAGACCACACCACATTGGAGTCCCTGTAATTTTTTTTCAAGTGGACCTCAGTTACCCACCCTACCCCATCATTACATAAAAGTTAATAAACAAATGTCTACGGAAATACTTCTGTCCGCACAATGTGTAAAGGGGAGCTGGGTAGCTGATGTCTGCTGGAGAAAAAAATCAAGGTTGCTGTTTAGCTTATAATTTTTCAAAGATAGGTCCAAAGTTGGGGTCGAACACCCCACCCTTACCGAAAATGTAATAAGAATTGTCCTCACTAGGTGCAAAGGGAAGCTGGGTAGCTGGGGTGTACAGTAGAAAAATCCAGGGTGTTGTTCTGCTTAGTTTTTTTCTAAAGTAGGTCTAAAGTTGAGGCCGTATACCTTACCCAACCCTTACCGGACAGTTAATAAAAAAAATCTGCGGCAATACTTTTATCTGCACTAAGTGAGAACGTAAGCTAGAGACCTAGGGCCTACTTGATCAAAATTACAAGTTAATTTATAGCACGGATTAATCTTTTTTAAGCTAATAAATAATTAACTTGCCCACCATACTTTATATACTAAAAATAAACCTTTTGTCCAGTCATATTTAAGCGAAATCCACTGGTTCAGAGATAGAATGTTTTGTAAAAACAGTTTTGTGTGGCAAAAAAAAGTTAAAGCACGAGTGCAACTTTCTTTTCTTTTAATGCAGTATTATTATTACTTTTCATGAACTATTTGACAGGTTGTCGATAATAAGGAAAGCTATTTCACCCAATAGTGCAATTTTGCCATCATTAAAAAAAAATCATAATTATTTACGATTCTTTAAACACTCAAAGTGTTGACCATTTAAAATGTAAAGCGGGCAGTTCGCTGTGTAATATATCGAAAGCGCCTGATTGATTTTGCCTTTATATAAGTAACAATTACATAAGATGAATGTTTCAATATAATTCGTTATTCTGATTGGCTAACTGCACATCTCATGTTATTTCTTACGCAATTGCATTACATAATGAAATTCATCATTCATGATGACACGAGGTCCCACAATAAAGTGCAAAGGTGAATTTAATAAAAACTTGATAAAAATCGTGTTTTCATGATCCTAGCTAAAAGATGTAATTATAAATATTGAATGCTTCTTTTTGTAACTTCATAGGGTTGTAAAAGCGTTGACCGTGCGCACATTTTCAGATTGAAGCGCTTCCGCGTTTCATACAAAATGTATTTCGGTCAACGCTTTACACCTCAATGAAGCAACAAAAAAAAAAAGCATTCAATTCTTAAATGAACCAGAAATGAAATTTTAAAATTTATTGAATAGTGTCTTTGACTGCTTAATTATATATTAAAAACTGATGATATAGTGGTTATATATTAATAAAAACATTTGAAGTACGTTTGAGTCTTATGCAATATTTGTGTTTATATATTTGAAAACTGGCTGCTACCGACTGGCTGCTTGAGCCTGGTCTCACAAACTCCGCATTTTCATTACAGCCGATTACATTGAGTGTGTAGACAAAGGTAATATCTTTGGATCGCTTGTTTGTTAGCTGAACTATGAAGTAACTAGGTAAGGTATACCACCCTCCTGTAGAAGGAGCCTTGTCCTACAGACAGATTGATTGGTTATCTGTCGAACTAGTCTACTCTTAAAGGAGGGTAGCTTACCTAACCTAATAATACAAGCAAGCTAACCAAGGATATGCTACCTTTGCCTACACACTCAATGCAATCGGCTGTAACTTCTTTACATTACAGGTTGCAACACCTTGCCAAATCATTGGGTTCTAATAAACGTTTGGAAAATTAAGTCAATGTGCTTTCCCATAAGGTTTTATGCCGAAAAAGGTTGAGACATTGAAGGCCAAATATTTTTTTTATTCTTGCGTGTCTTATTATAATCAGACGGTAATTTTAGAGTTTACAAAGAAATTTAATAATAAGACAGAAATTAATGTAGAGCTTCATTGGTGAAATTAACACTACAATACAAATAAAGGATTCTCAAATGATCATGACTTTTGATTGTAGTAAAATGATCAACCAATCAATCAATCAATCAATCAATTGATCAATCAATAAAATTGAGAATGGAAATAAAAAACGTGTCAAAGAAACAACAGCCTAACCAAAGAGCACAGCCGAAGGCCACCAATGAGTCTTCAACACAACGAGAAAATCCAGCAACCAGAGGCGGGCTTCAGCTCGTCTCTAAATAAAAATATATACTAGTTATGTGAAAATGGACGTCACACTTAACTTAGAAAAAAAAACATAAAAAAACTAACAAAGATCAGAGTCTCCTGTCTTGGGAGAGGCGCAAAAATACGGCGTGGCTAAACATGCTTTGTGATATCTCAACCCTCCCGCTATACAACTATATCTAGCTCATGTAGAATAAACAAACACACAACAATATGCACAGAACAACTCAGTTTAAAAGAAATCCGAGTCCGATGACAAAATAGTAAACAAAAGAAACTACACAAAATGAATATGATTCATAAATTAACAAAGAACTACTATCAGTAACTGACATGCCAGCTCCAGACCCCAATTAAACATATCGAAATAATACATAGATATGAGAAGATGTGGTATGAGTGCCAATGAGACAACTCTCCATCCAAGTCACAGTGTGTAGAAAGAAACTATTATAGGTTAAAGTACCCTCTTCAACACAAATCCTTGGCTCACACCGAATAGCAAGTTATAAGGATCCCCCAAAATGACTAGTGTAAAACCATTCAAACGGGAAAACCAAAGATCTAAACTATATATATAACTAGAGGCTCTAAAGAGCCTGTGTCGCTCACCTTGGTCTATGTGTTTTGGTGATGGTGATGTGTTCGTAGATCTTACTTTACTGAACATTTTTGATGCTTACAATTTTCTCTATCTATAATGAACTTAGGCAGCAACCATTTGATTTTCTGGGGGGGGCTATGGTTTTTTTTTCTGTGCAAACTTTTTTTTTCGCCTTCGGCGAAGAACAATCTATTTTTTTAGCGACAAACCGAAGACAATTTTTTTCTTTCAATTTTAGCATTACATATAGTGGCAGCTGAGGGTGAAACAAACAATTTTTTTTACTCAGGGTCCAAAACAAATTATTTTTTTCACCAAAACCTGGAAACAAACTTTTTTTTCCAAAAAAAACCATAGCCCCCCCCAGAAAATCAAATGGTTGCTGCCTTAGCCTAGTAGTTTCAGTGGAAATTTTTTTTGTAAAAATGTACAAATTTATGAAAATTGTAAAAAATTGACTATAAAGGATAATGACCTAATAAACAATTTTACCCCATGTCAGATTTGCTCTTAATGCTTTGGTTTCTGAGATATAAGCCAAAATCTACATTTTACTCCTATGTTCTATTTTTAGCCATGGCGACCATCTTGGTTAGCTGGCCAGGTCACCGGACACATTTTTTTTTTATACAAGATACCCCAATGATGATGGTGGCCAAGTTTGGTTGAATTTGGCTCAGTAGTTTCAGAGGAGAAGATTTTTGTAAAAGTCACGACGACGGACGACGACGGACAACGGACGACGACGGACGACGGACGACGACGGACGACGGACGCCAAGATATGAGAAAAGCTCACTTGACCCTTGGGGCCAGGTGAGCTAAAAACCGAGAAGCAAGAACGACATCAACAAACGACAACTACTGTTTTTTTGTGTGATTTTTGTCGAGCCTTCGACTTTAGTCGAAAAAGCGAGACTAAGCGATCCTACATTCCGTCGTCGTCGTCGGCGTCGTCGTCGTCGTCGTCGGCGGCGTCCACAAATATTCACTCTGTGGTTAAAGTTTTTGAAATTTTAATAACTTTCTAAAACTATACTGAATTTCTACCAAACTTGGACAGAAGCTTGTTTATGATCATAAGAAAGTATCAAGAAGAAAATTTTGTAAAAATAAATTTCCACTTTTCCGTATTTTACTAATAAATGGACTTAGTTTTTTCTGCGAGGAAACATTACATTCACTCTGTGGTTAAAGTTTTTAGAATTTTAATAATTTTCATAAACTATCCTTGATTTGTACCAAACTTAGACAGAAGCTTGTTTATGATCATAAGATAGTATCAAGAAGAAAATTTTGTAAAAATAAATTTCCACTTTTCCGTATTTTACTTATAAATGGACTTAGTTTTTCTGCGAGGAAACATTACATTCACTCTGTGGTTAAAGTTTTTAAAATTTTAATAACTTTCATAAACTATACTTGATTTGTACCAAACTTGGACAGAAGCTTGTTTATGATCATAAGATAGTATCAAGAAGAAAATTTTGTAAAAAAAATTTCCACTTTTCCGTATTTTACTTATAAATGGACTTAGTTTTTTTGCCAGAAACAAAACATTCACTCTGTGGTTTAAGTTTTTAAAATTTTTATAATGTTCTTCAACTATCCTGGATTTCTACCAAACTTAGACAAAAGCTTGTTTCTGATCATAAGATATTATTCAGAAGTAAATTTTGTAAAAAAAAAATGGACTTAGTTTTTCTTCCAGTTAACATTACATACAGTCTGCAGTTAAAGTTTATAAAACATTTATTAGATTCATAAACTATCCTGGATTTTTTTTTACCAAACTTGGAAGCTTCTTTCAATCAAAAGACAGTATCGAGAGGGAAATTTTTATTGATGTTTTTCCTCATTTTTGTTGAGTCTGCAATTAACAGCAAAAGTAGGCGAGACACTGGGTTCCGTGGAACCCTTAAGAATTTTTTTATTACTAGACCAAATATTTCATGATTTTTTATTATCTAGGACTGTATTTTTTATTAATAATTGATTACCAAGTTTAATAAAACATATGTGTGTATAGCAAACATATTAATTTTGGCTTGAAAGACGTCTCTTTAATTGTCTTCGACTCGCTCTGCTCGGAAAAATTGACAGGAATAAAATCCTAAGATTGAACGCGTTCGTTCATCAATCTTATTAAAATTAATATATATTAATTTTCTCATACACATAAGTATAACGAATTCAGAGATATACCTATTAATTAGATTAGTTCGTCTAATTTACAAATGTAGTATTATCTGTAGTTAATTTACTGACTTCTTTAATAAAGGATTTGAATAAGAATGTGTCCATAGTACATAAATTCCCCACTCGCACTATCATTTTCCATGTCTAGTGGACAGTTGAATTGAGGGTCAGAACTCTATATTTAGCATTAACATTAAAAAGATCATATGATATAGAATATGTGTACTGAGTTTCAAAACAATTATATCTGTACATTAACTTCACTTTCAGGTATAGAGATGTGATTTTTTTTTCTGAGACAAGTGCTTGTGACAATCCAAAAGAACTTGTAGTCATTCGATGTTCAGTACTTCAGTACTTTGATTGTTTGAAAACGAGGTAAAAATACCCTGCCACATTCGGTATGTGTTTTTGTTAGACCTTTTTTTTCTTCTTCTGTTTTGTATCGATCTCATGCGTTAAGCCCTTTCCACTGATTTGTATAGTTTGTTCTTGTGCTGTGCTGTAACAAAACTGTCCCAACTGCTAACAAGCATGTTAAACGCCACAATATATTGCATGTGCCTGCTCCAACTCAGGAGCATGTAGTTCAGTGGTTGTCGTTTGTTGATGTCTTTTATATGTGTTTTTCATAATTCATGTTGTTTTAAAATAGGCCGTTATTTTTCTCAATTGAACTGTTTCATATTTTTCAATTCATGGACTATTGTAGACGACAATACCGTATGTTTTTTCTCATTGTTGAAGATTATATGGTTGCCTATATATAATTGCTTACATCCACTACATTTGAACTTTATGGGATAGTTGACTCATTTGCATTAATACCGAATCTCCATATTAAAAGTTGAGGGGGGGGGGGGGGGTGTATTTCTTTGGAAAATTTCAATGTTTTTCTCCCAGGTCACCCAGTTTGAATAGAATATTTTGACATTTTGCTGTGCTCTTGGATTTGAGTTAAGAGCCAACCAAAGATCACGGCCTGTGGTGGGTAGTTGACTACTATATGGTAAGCTCTGGATGTCTTTTTGAGTATTGCATACGGTGATTTGGTGATGTCTTCATGCATGAATTGTCCCATTACTTTATATAGACAATTATCAGTCAACCTGATCTATCAAAGTAGCTCTCCTCGCCTTTTGTATAGTCAGACGAAAAACAAGATATAAACTGACTTAGCTTGGTATATACATGTTTATTTAATATACTCCTATAAATATAAAAAAGAAGATGTGGTATGATTGTCAATGAGACAACTCTCCACAAGAGACCAAAATAACACAGAAATTATCAACTATAGGTCATCGTACGGCCTTCAACAATGAGCAAAGCCCATACCGCATAGTCAGTTATAAAAGGCCCCGAAATGACAATGTAAAACAATTCAAACAAGAAAACTAACGGCCTAATTTATGCACAAAAATTGAACGAAAAACAAAAAAGATAACACATTAACAAACGACAACCAATGAATTACAGGCTCCTGACTTGGGACAGGCACATACATTTTGAATGTGGCGGGGTTAGACATGTTAGCGGGATCCCAAATTCAAGTCAAATTGATATTTTAAAACAACATAAAAGTAAAAAAGTGTAAAAAAAAAAATATTTTAATAAATGTTGAAAATATTATTGTGTTTGTGAGTGGAAAACTACTTAAAATTGTAGAAATATCCAAAAGTAGCTCTCGCGTTTTTGTTCTGCGGCTACGTTAACGGAACACCAATCAAGTAATCGATCTTCATGACTATGGCTTCAATATTCAATGGTATAAAATATCATGGTCTGCTTGTCGTAGACTCAAAAAGACTTCAAGTTGGAATAGATCTACGAAGACTAAAGAACGTTCATGTGTGGTTTGGCAATTGTACATGCCCACGACACCGATGTCCAGATATTGTTCGGAAGATGTTTTGAGAAGTTACGATGCTACCGGACATGTAAAATTAAACTGTTACAGTATATTACAGAACACAAAACTGGCTATCTTTGCTGTAAATACAAGTTAAAAACCGGACATGGTTTACATTAAAGCTAAAAATCCCAATCCCACGGCATCAAATAATAAAAAAAAACAACATATGACCTTTAACATTGGAGGGCTAAACTAGCATTGAGCCGTGTCCAGGTCCTAAATAAAAAATAAAGAGATGTGGAGTAAATGTACACGGGACAAAATCGCACACAATATATAGAAAAAAATACAAATTATTAATGAACAGGGCTTTTATTCCTGTTCTTCATCTTGAAAGGAGCTGGAGGGTATTCAACAAGGAACTAGACCATTGATCCTCATTATACAAAAGTAACATAGGTTAGTGCATCGGACTACAAAAACATAAGTTCCTGGTTCGATCCCCGTTCCGGGGAGAACATTTCCAATCCACTATTAATAAATATGTTTTAACTAACAATAGCCACACACTTGACTTTGTGGATTACTTTATTTTTTTCTTCATCCTTCATATGTCTTTTGATATTGTTCATACTTGTAAATACTAAAAGTCTTACACTGTATCTATATATTTTGCTCCGAGACCAGAACATAAAAAAAATAGATAAAACAAAACTTGCGCTTTAGATTAAGAAAGAGTCTGAAAGATTTTGTATAATTTTTTCCAGTTCTTCTGGGGTCCTTGTGCCCTTCCCTCGCCAACAATATATAGTTTGCTTTATTTGTAAAAGAGGCTAGTTACGCTTCTTTATTATCATCTTAGATTAACCTCTCCAAACTTAAAAGTAAAGATCACGCACCCTTATTGTTTAGATTGATAAAGACTTTTGCATCCGTCGACATATTCTTCGATTAAAGTAGTATTGTTCTGACAACCGCTGTGCATGTATACTTTAACGACATTTAAATGAATGACAAATGACAACATTGTCAGTTTTTGAATGACAATTAAACAGTGTGGGGGGAAAGATAAATTGAATACACTTTCGTTTTTCGTTTTTTGTTTTTGTGAAATCAAAAATGAAAAATGAAAACACTTTCATTTTTCGATTTTAGTTTTTGAGAAATCAAAATTGAAAAATGAAAATACTTTTGTTTTTCGTTTTTTGTTTTGTGAAATCAAAAACGAAAAACGAAAACACTTTTGTTTTTCATTTTGGTTTTTAAGAAATCAAAAACGAAAAATGAAAACACTTTCGTTTTTTGTTTTTTGTTTTTGATATTTCAAAACGAAAAACGAATGGACGCAGATATACACGGACCGATATGCCAGAATCAAAACAAAAAATATTTTCTGTATTTTACTGTGGCTTTGTTTATGTTTTAACATTTACATACAGTACACAATTACATGTTAAATTTACATGGAATATTTTGAAACTAGTATATAAACGTCTTTGATTGAAGCGATTGGGTCTTAAGAAATTAATCTATTATAATGCTTCTGTTGGTTTTGTATGATACGTATACTGTTTAATCTACAACTTATAGTCGTGTTTGAACCATTTAAAATTTTGAAAGACCAGAGAGCTACCATTCACCATGTTTAAATCAATAAGAATGCCCTCTATAGGAATTTCTTTGTACCAAGTTCCATTAGTTTTTAATTGGCATTATACATTGTCTTTCTTATGGCTATTTTTTAATTCAATAGGTTGAAGGTGATTAAAGTATGGATTATATAACATGCGCTTCAATCATAATTCAAATGTTTGAAACACTCTGAAATGGCCACAAATAGTTAGCGTATGACCATTTAGCTTCAACGGGTGTTAGGGGGTTGGGGTTAAGGTTTTTTCCTCAAAAAAATATTCTGATCCACAATTTGGTTGAAAAAAACAATTCTGTTCAATCAGATGACAAATACAGATTTCCATCTTACCTTATAGTGTTAAATTTTGCAGAAAAAATGATTTGATTGATAGTGTTGAAAAACTAAATTAAGTTTCTGACTCAGACAAAAATATCATACCCTCCCATTGAAGTTAAATTGTTGCTCTCTTATGAAATTTGTTTTTGTATTTCATATATATATGTTTTTCAGAATATTCCGCCATAAACTGCGCTCAGATTAATAACACCATGCAAGGTTTTACAGCATTTACTAACAGATTTGAAATGAAACATACTAATATAAATAGTTCCAGAGCGTCATGTTTGAGCATCAAACCCAACGATTCTGGTATTACAACTCACGATTTTGAAGGAACAAGTATAGGCAACTGTAAGGAGATAGGAATTTCTGTTTTTGATGATGGAGAAATAAATGTTTACAATTTTAATATTCAAAATGCGTCTGTTGGCATAAAGATGGACGTCCGTTATGGTAATTTAATTGTAAAATCAAGCAATATTACAAACTGCTCAAAAGCCGCTTATGTTCGTTTCGGAATAACATCAAAGGCTGCAGGAAACCTGACCCTTGAAAATTGTCGGATTTCAAATTGTTCAAACGGTGTCGAATATTCAATGGGTAATGTCTGGAATATAAATAGTGTTGATATAAAATATAACATATTTTCTAATATTACAAACAATGCATTGTCGGTCAATTTTCCGTCAAATGATTACAATGATCGATATATAGGTCATGTTGATATAGGTTTCAATACTTTTTACAATACTTGTCACATTTATCTGAATACATGGAACAACGCAAACCTAAGTTTTCATGATAATAGAGTTGAAAAAGGCAACTGTGAAGGTCTTGGAAAATGCTATCTTGAAGCATATGCTAAGGGAAACAAAGAGATTAAACGACGAATGTTCAATATATCTACAAATATATTTACGGATTTGGTTAGTGACTGCATTGTCGGTTTGGTTTCAAGTGATGATGCTGGAGTCTTCCCAGGCATTTTCTACTACAACCAGTTCTTGACCACAGAAACTACTGTTGGAACAGTTACATTAGACTCGACATGTTTCAAATTTTCTCACAACATATTCGACAATCCAACGTCACCTTATGATCTATACGTAAAAACAAAAGGTATGTTATCAACAACCTATTGATATATAATTAAATTTTGATGTAACGTGTCTTCTGATTGGTTGGCTGATTTGAAATTATATTATAAGGTATGAGTGTAAATGATTATCAGATAAAGTTGAAACTAAGATAATCATGATATTTAAGCGAAAATTATGTATATTTAAAGCATAAATGAAAACATGATCCATACAGCATTATCAACAAAATCTTTCTCCGAACTTCATCTAAATAATTTTGTACTACCCTATCCTTATCTATCATAGATTTTTTATGATAAAAAAGCATCTTAATTATTTTTAAACTTTAGTTTTAAATATGTTGTGTTGTATTTTCTATAACTATGTTTTCAATTTTGATCTTCACTGTTTTATTCGATTGCTAATCTTTATGATGAGTCTTATTCCACTGAAATGCATCGTCTGACCCTTCATTACAGTTATCATTGGTAAACATTGCTATCATACTGTTTTACAATCTCCTTTGTACTTTAATTTACGACTCTCATGTCAAAACAACATATACGCTATATATTTGAATGCATCTGATTTTCATTTCCAAAAGAAAGAAAAATGTCTCTTCAGTGATGCTAGAGTTCCACAATATTTGAAAGTCGAAAGCCATATACTGACGTTGAAGAGATGTTAAAACCTTAAAAAAGACCAAATTTAAATAGAAACCCGGTAAAAAATGCTATTCGTAAGGGATACATAATCCTTATTTAAACGTATTCGGAATTAACAAAAAACTTATCGTAAATTGGAAATTTGAAGAAATTATCCAGTATATCTACAGGCAAGGATTTATTACAAAATAAACAACTCGGGGAAAAGAAATTAATTATTCCGAAACCGGAAATTTAAAAATAGATTCTGTATGCGATCATAAGGTAATATGAGCCACATTTTTACCGCAACATATTTTGCAACATGTGATATAATATAAAGAAGTTTATGAGGGTAAGGAATCGTTTCCTTTGTTAAGTCTGCAGATTTGACTTAATTTTGAGAATCACTAGAAGGAAAAGTTAAACATTGGTCTTATATTTCAGAAGTGCATGACAAACTATATTATAACAACATAACTGCCATTTTTATACGAAAGTACCAAATTCATTTCTTTGTTTTCATTGAAGGGTGTTCGCGGGTATATTTTTTTCTAAAAATGAACTTTATCTTATGCTTAATAGAAAAATAAAATAAAAAAATGGGGTCACCGTTCATTTAAGCTCACAATCTGCCTTCGAAAGAAGCATACATTTTTGTAAAAGTACTTTTTTTCTGTTGAACTAATAGGAGAAAAAAATTAATATCAAAATAAAAAAAATAAAAAATAACTTGAATCGCTCAGATTTTACAATCATTCAGTTGAAGTACAGCTTATTTGAAAATAATAATAAAAAATATAGGTCACCAATGAGTTAACAAAGATATTTCAATTTTAATACTAAAAAAATGGCATTTTTTCACCAAAGGGAGATTATTTGATTTTTCTGAATGACTTTTGTATCATATGACAAAGTAACAACTTATAAAATAATAAATTAAATTTGTAATGAAAAAAGAAATGTTTAATTTTTTTCTGAAATTTTTATACCCTCGAGCCTCCCTAAAAATATATTGAAACATTTAGTTTTTGAATTTCAGAGGCCGAATGAGTTTTGTTATCAAACTTTTTCTTTGACGTGCATCAATACGGCACATGTTATCCGACAAACGACATACAATAACAAAAAACACAAAACTTGGTACTAAGAATATTTGTTGATTTTTTTTAAAACATACAAAACATGCAAAAGTCATTGTCCAAACTAAAACCATGTTTCCATTTGATCATCAGGGGAAAAAATATTGGAGAAAAAAACTCACAACGTCAGTCTTTATGATTATTTTTTTTTTATTTTAGAATTTGTTTTAAATTTTTTGCCTTTTTTGGTATCAAACTGATCATTTGTTTTTTTTTCTAATTTTAGGAACTACCTCTGTAAATGCCTCTAACAACTGGTGGGGAAACGCCAATACCGATATAGCATACGAACGAATATTTGATTTTCATCGTGATAATTCTTTGTTACTGGTAAATATTACTTCGATTTTGATTGACAGAAACATTGATTGTTCTGGTGTTGATAACTGCAGCTCCAATGGTGAATGTGTGAGCCCAAACAAATGTAGATGTTTCTCTGGTAAGTATATTGAAGCATTAACATTCATATTTTTGTAATCGGACATCTAGGACAAACGGATTACCAAACCCCTCTTTTACGATTTCCAAAACTTGATTTTCTGGTAGACCCAAAATTATAACAAAAATGGCAACAACGTCTGATATTAACAAAATCTGATGGTTACTGGCTATTTTGATCTCTATTAAAAATTAAAAATTTTATGATCGCAAGCCTTTAAAAACGAAGATAGTAATAAAAGAAACGTATCGAACTTTAAAGATTTTTTTGAATTAATAATGAATGTTTTCCTTTCTTTTGCTATGGATAACGTCCTTAAATATTTTCTCATTAGATACATGTTTGAGTCTTTTTTGTAGGTTATGCTGGTAAATTGTGCTCAGGATATGACTGTTCAGGGGTCCATAATTGCTACGGGAATGGACGTTGTGTTGGACCGAACTTATGCGAGTGTAACCCTGGATGGAGCGGACAGCGGTGTATCGATGCGTTGTGCAGGTATTTTTTTTTATCTGAAACATCAAAGTTCTGTACTTTCTTCTTTCTACAAAATGAACTAATCGGCAGCTTTCATGTTTCGCTTATTAGATTGGCATTTAAAAATGCGATGAGTGACAGTAGTATAGTCTGGTCTAAAATACAGCAAGTTTTACTTGCACAGTCTACAAGATCGTATCGGAGTATCTACTTCAAATTGTTACCGTTTTTCTACAATATTTGTATTTAATCCATTTGCTTTCAATGCCGAACACCAAGTTTGACGTAATTTGGAATTTACAAGATGTATCTCTTTATGCTTAAATATGTCTGTGTTTTAATACCTAGCTAGTCCCAATATTTTACATTTCAAAATGACTACCACCCATTTGAAAAAATAATTTTAAACATGTTAAATATCTAATAGATTTCTGTTTTAAAAAACATCACAGGTCAATTTAAACTGCAAATTATGTGACGACAAGTTTACAAATGACAAACGACAATTTAACTAAGATGGCAAAGTTTACAATAACTTGACATAAATATCATAGTGGCGGGCATTTTCATCGGAATATGTAATATATCAGGGGCGAAAGGTACCAAAGAGACACTGAAACTCGTAGATCGAAAAACTAACATGACTAAGCAACACGAATCCCCCCAAAAACATGGGGGTAGCCACATGTGCTACTTAAGGGTAAGCTGATCCTGCTCCACATATGGCTACCTTTGGGTTGCCCATGTTATTACAAACCCAGTCTAATTCAGAAGTTCATAATCGTGAAAAGGGAACGGGATTGTATTTACGACATGATGAACATATCCGATATCGTCTGTGAAACGAATATTACATAACGGACTACCAACTCGTGATGGCGTCCGTTAACTTTACGAAGGGATTAACAATTTGACTTAATAGATTTGGCTCATTATATATTCATAACATTTTGAAAAATATTAACTTTGACCTGTTGAACAAAAACTCAAAATTGCAAAATATTTGAACCAACCAATTTAAAGGTATTGTTTAATTGGTAAGATAGAATGCATTACAAAGACTAGTTTTGTTCATTGAGAAGTTTGATTTGTTTAGGTGTTCTGTTCTTCGTTAAATATCGTATATATATATGTACATCATTTTTTTATAGTAATGTGAACAACTGTAGTGATCATGGTTTCTGTATTCGACCTGATATTTGTACGTGTGCTTCTTCATTCACTGGTGAAAACTGTAGTTTGTGTATACCATTACATTGGGGCAACAACTGTGATCCTTGTCCAAATTGTCGGAATGGGGAGTGTAATATAAATACAGGTATTAGTTTCAGTAATTTTACTCAATGAAATGTTTGCATTAAATGTGATGAATAAAATTGGGAAAGGAAATGGCAAATGTGTCAAAGCGACAACAACCCGACCATAGAGCAGACAACAGCCGATCGCGAAGTCCACCAATGGGTCTTCAATGTAGCGAGAAATTCACGCATCCGGAGGCGTCCTTCAGCTGGCCCCTTAAACATATGTATACTTGTTCAGTGATAATGGATGTCATACTTAACTCCGAATTATACACAAGAAACTAAAATTAGAAAAAATTACAAGACTAACAAAGGCCAGAGGCTCCTGACTTGGGACAGACACAAAATTGCGGTGGGGTTAAACATGTTTATGGAATTACAATACTATGTAAGGTAATTGTAATGACGATAAACAACTTATGTTTGCAACCACTTTCATTTTACAGGTTTTTTTTCTTTCGTTTGAACTGTTCTTTTAATAACGGAAACAGTATGATGATTCTATAATACATTGGTTCTATTTGTACATATAAATACGTATAACGAAAATTTTGCACATTATCGTATATGATTTGAGCCAGTCCATGCGAAAAGGTACAAACACGAAAAATTTACGAAATTCTAAAAAGTGTGCATAATTATTGGTAGTAGACTTGTGATTTATAAAACACATTTACGTTTCCTCATATCATCAAGCTGTGAGCTACACGCACCTGCAAGTGTTGAGACCCCCCTTTAGTTTTATCAAGATTGTTAGTGAATTATTTCATATATTTCAATCATTTTCAAAGAACAGTTTAAATGGATTGATTTGCCAGTTGATAATGTTAATCCCGGTAGCAGTGGGGATAAGGCTATCGCTTACGATGCTGATATCAATGCAATCAAACCGGGCAACGGTTCGAATCCCGTGCAACTAAGGTTGATTTATATAATATTAAATAATTTAACTTAACTTAAATTTCAATTTATAAAAAAGATGTCATAGTTTTTGTATTTTCCCTCATGTTTTAATGTTGTCTTACTTTCTTTTAACCTGTAGAACTGACGGAAATTATTGACTTTTGTCTCTGTAGTGTCGTATATTTTTTAAGTTTCTGGTCGGTATAGTATTAATCCGGGGAACAAATGATTTTACACTTGCACAAATACCACAAATTCAGATATTTCTACGTCTTTTTCTGTTTTAATTGATAAATTCGGGATAGAATTGACAATCTTATGAATGTTTACATTGATGTTATATTTTCTGATAAAATCGTTTTTCTTAAATACTATAACAAACTTTGATAACTTGTCCTGTAAAGTTTACAAAAAGGACTTTTTGTACCTTTTCGCATGGACTAGCTCATTTACAAATACATTTATCATATGTGTTTTCAATTATGTATACAGGGACTTGTGATTGTTTTGGAGCACAGTGGACCGGAAGTTTCTGTGATATTTGTAGTGAAACGTTCTATGGTCCGGACTGTCTACCTTTGCTCACAGTGTTGAACATCATACCGAATCAGGGCCTTGACAGAGGAGGAAATGACGTACATGTATGGGGTCACAATTTTCCACAGTCAGATACATATCAATGTAAATTTGACACAGACGTTGTAAATGGTGTATGGGTTGCCTCGATGCACGTGGTATGTTCTGCTCCAAAACATGCAGAAGGGATTGTAAGTCTCGAAATTTCTCCGGATGGGATAGAGTTCAGCAACAATAAGGTATCTCTACGTAGATTATAAAATTACATTTATAATTTATTTTAATCTGCTATTATTCATGCATTAAATTTAAGCTTTAACAATGTATTTTATCTTAAATCTCACATCAACTAAATGCATTTTTTCTATTTGAAATGATGCTTATGTTAAATTTTCCAAGTTTTTATGTTACATTGTATCCAACAGCAGTTACCCCGTTATAATCGTTTGAGGTCCTTTAAATCTGATTGCAGACTCAGACATGCGAGCGAGATTATAAGTTATCTACGTGCATATCCAAGAACACCATGAGGCGCAACCGAAGGGTGTATAGGGTACTGAAGGGTGTTAAAATATCAATATATACGGCTATTAACGTAGATAACGAATTTATCCCCGGTCTTTGTCTAAATCTGGCGATTTTTAGAGGAATTCGACCACAAAGTTTAACGTGAAAGTAACGTTTTTTTCATATTCTAAATATCTTTTATTGAAGTTTTGGATTTTGACATATTTTTAACGGGGTGTAGGATACTACCTTTAGTAGAACCCTACAATTAGACAAATATAAGACGTTTTAAATCTAAAGACAGAGAAATTGAAATGGGTCGAATTGGGCGCTCAAAGTTGTTAGAGTTACATCATAGACGGTGTGACGTCAACGTGGATCATTTGCATAGCTGGGTCATTAGTCCCATTCATTGACAATGTGGCAGAATAGTGCTGCATTTACTAAAATGAGTGCAAATAATTGACATAATAAGATACAATCTGTATTTCTACAGAATTCTATATTTCACAAGGAACAACCATGGAACTAAGGAAAACGCGCATGAATTACCCCGATGTTATGTGTAGCAACATCCGGGGATATGGGTTAGCAACACTCAGGGGCTATGGGTTTTGTAACGACGTGCGTTAACCAATCAAAATCCTATAATATACTAAGCCGGGGATAATTAGTTTTAATTATCTGCCTATTTAATATCTATTTGCATTCATTTAGCGTTTATTTCATATATATGGAAAGATATATATGAAAGTTTTGTGAATATGCAAGACTGATTTTATTGCTGTTATATTTCTATTCTTCTTTTTTCTATAGGTTAAATATTTATATTATGCAACGTGTCCACCAAGCTCATGTGGACGAGACGTTTCGCCTCCACGTGGTCAGTGTTTGTTTGGGAGTTGTTCGTGCAACCTTCCTTGGACAGGTGAAAATTGTACAATTGAACTACTAGCACCTGAAATTATTCCGCCTCCTCCACAAACCATAAACGAATCGGCTATGTACGACTTCCAACTACAGTTAGCACGGGTATGAAGTCTTAAGTGGATTAAATCTTGTCATTTTTTCATTATTTTTCATAATCGATTTATGATATTTGAACTTATTTTAGCCTACCTTGCAGCATGGAATTGGCTCATTGTTAAAGTTCGTTTCAACCGCTGTAGTTGTATACTTAAGTTTTTTGGTCCTTAAAGGAATTTTATTTCATGTTCAATAATCCGAAACAAGTTATATTTTATAGTCAAATTCAATCACATTATTTGCACTTTTACCTTGTGTATTATTTGAGTTGTTGAGTATATAATCAGACAGCAAGCTTGCGACAACAAAACAGTTTTCAACAATAAAGAGATTTCATGAAGCCCTAGATTATCCAGAACCATTTAGTTGTATAATAATAAAGTTAACAGTAACATCGCAAATCTGCCGTTAACACAATATTTCTTAAAGTTACGACAAATGCTATCAGGACATATTACCATCTATGGTCCGGAACAAAAGGTCTGACAAATTGAAAAAGAATAAAGCAATAGAAAACAAATTCGTTATCTATATTTTCATGATAAATAGGCAAAAATTTTAAGTTGTGTTTTTAAGTTGTGAGGAAAAAAACAAAGTATTTTTCAATTCATAAATAAGATAGGAGGACAAAAACATGTGTAGAGAGCGCGTCTGACGTTGATACTATTTCGTGCAAATTTGCCACTATTGTCAACATTCTTATTTGTTTAATACCAAAAGTATCAGAAGAATGTCTGCATACCTCTACGTAGGTTGAAAATTCCCATTTAGTCAAACTATAAAGACAGGAAATGTCACTATTTCAATGATTTATAATCTGTATTTTCAGGGGAGTTTACCAGTAACTTGGTCACTCATGGATCATCCTGGAAATATGATAATAGATGAACGAACTGGAAGACTGTTTTGGTCAAATGTTATAGGAAGACTATTAACTTATACAGTCATCGTAGAGGCAACAAATGTTGTCGGTAAACATAGTATTGAATGGACGATAAATGTACCTGTTTCCTATTCTGTTAACCTGGTATCTTTAGTTCCAGATGGAATTCTACCTAGACCAATGCAAATAGAAATTTTTGGAGCGGTTAAATTCAGTGATTTAACTGCACCGAGGCCCGTTCCAATCAAACTTATGTAAGTTCAATTAGTAGGTAAACTTATTGTTGACATGAAAATGTATCTTAAAACAGAAACGGTAAGATACCAAAGTGATATTCAAACTCATAAGCTGGTGAAAAACTGGCAACACAATGGCCATAAATGAAAATCGGCTAAACAGTCAAAACACATTAGACTAAGAAACCCGCAAAACAACATCGAGTTATTTTTTCGTTTGTTATTGCTGATGCTGTCAGGCTGCTATATGTTTTTGTCTCAACAGTTTGATTCAAACGCCGTTGATATGTTTTACATGTAGACAAAACGCGTATCTGACGTAAAACATTACAAGCCTTTTGTCTTTTATCATGTTTTGATTTCATGTATCGATATAACAAAAAAAAATAAGAGCTCCATACTTCAAACGCGACCTACGAGTTGGTTGACCGATATGAAATAACCGTTTCACAGATGATATCGGATATGTTCCTTATGTCGTAACTACAACCCCCTTCCCTTTTCACGAATATGACCTACCAAATTAAGACTATTTACCGGGTTTGTATTAACATTAGCAACACGATGGGTGCCACATGTGGAGCAGGATCTGCTTACCCTTCCGGAGCACCTGAGATCACCCCAAGTTTTTGATGGGGTTCGTGTTGCTTAGTCTTTAGCTTTCTATGTTATGTATTGTGTTTTAGTATGTATCTGTTTATCTTTTTCTTTCTTAGCTATGGCGTTGTCAGTTTATCTTCGCTATATGAGTTTGACTGTCCCTTTTGGTATATTTAGCCCCTCTTTTCTAAAAACAATAAACACCTAAAGATAAACTTTGACGGAGAGATTTGGAACATAAGCCTATTAATAATATCATTATAAGTTAAAGTGGAGTTTTAAAAATTTAGTTTTGAATCACAACAACACCATAACACTGACAGTATACTGATCTGATCAGATGATACGAAGATTCCACCAACGCGGTATCGAGAGAGTGGTTATAAATACGAATAACACTTTACATAGTCGGTGCGTCCTACCAATTTCATTGTGTTTGCGCCATTAATAATTGTTATGCAGATGATGCGTATACATACGTGGCGTACTAAATCATTAGTCTGGAAACTTTGATGAGTTTTATACAACGACTGTATCCATGCCACTGCTTTTGGACATTTTATAACCACTTTAGTAACCAGTACTTTTGTGTTGACATGAAATATCAATAATATATTCATTTTCTGTAAATTAAATAAACTCTTCATAGATACCAGGACTATATTTAGTATTTATGTTCCGGACCATATGAGTATTTGGACCATACGCGTATGGTCATGACCATATGGGTATATACTTATATGGTCCGACCGTACGCGTATGATCGGGGTAATTTACACTGTTACAGTTTACTTGTAATACTTCTAAAATCTTCATATGGTATGACTGTTCATTAAAAAGACGTTATCATATAAGTAATTTTATTATTATATAATAATAAAAAGATAAGCTAAATAAAAATAAGAAGTTTCACATAGTTAATTGTACTTCATTGTCAAATTTATAGTAAACACATTTTATACCAAAGGTCATTACCGATGGTCATTACCGATTTGTTATTACGAGTGAACGGCAATAATTATGTCGACTATTATTTATTATTATTATTATTACAATTTTTCTATAGCGCTAAATCTAAAACAATATTACTCAAAGCGCTTTACATCACATGTTAAAAGAAATATACACACAGACAATGATAAAAATATAAACATATAAAACATGAACCCACAAAATAAATATTTCAGTGTTAAAACTTTTTTTAGATAAAAGGATTAATAATGTGGAAATTAAAAAAAAAAAAAAAAAAAAAAAAAAAAAAAAAATATATATATATCAATGAATCAAAATAAAAAAAAAACATACAGTGTACATATTATAAATGAAACATATCTCCAGTTAAAAGAAAGGTTCGATAAATCAAAAGCAGGCTAACGTCTATGGCACAATGTATCACAGAAACGAATTTAAGGGATTCAAAATGCTTGTCGAAAAAAGTGAGTTTTTAAGTTCTTTTTGAATACAGACACCGACTTTGCATTTTGAAGTTTTTTTGGTTATGCATTCCAAAGGATGACCGCTGCTTGATCAAATCTTCTATTGCCGTAGGTTTTGGTTCGCACAATAGGAGTTACGAGTGTTAAGTTGTTTTCAGACCTTAATGATCTTGATGGCCTGTATAAATTTACAAGTTCACTAAAATATAATGGCGCTTCATGTTTCACGGACTTGAATACATATAATAATATTTTGTATTGCACCCTGTATTGCACAGGCAGCCAGTGAAGAGACTCAAGTGTCGAAGTAATGTGTTCGTATTTCTTTTTTCTTGTCACCACTCGCGCAGCAGTGTTCTGAACCCTTTGTAGTCTCCGAATCATGTAAGCTGGTAGTCCATAGAGTAAAGCGTTGCCATAATCCAATCGAGAAATGATTAACGAATTGACCAGAGTTTTATATGAATCCTCGTTGATGTACGGACGTATGCGGCCTATATTTCGTATTTGATAAAAACATGCTCTCGAAACTGAACTGATTTGTTGGTGCATTGACAGAGTCTTATCAAAATGAACGCCCAAATTTTTAATACACTTAGAACTTGTAATGATGTTTCCTTTAAAGGTGAGATTCCAATCCTTCAAATCTTTCACTCGGTTTTTCGGAGCAAATAGTATCAGTTCCGTTTTGTCCTCGTTCAGTTTAAGCATGTTTACACACATCCAGGAACTTATATCGGCCAAACAGTCCCCAATTCGATTCGATGTGTTTTTCCAGTTATCAAGAGGTTCGAAAACTAAATAGATCTGCGTATCATCGGCGTAGCATTGATAAGAGATGTTGTGACGTCAACAGATTTCGGCGATCGGCTTCGAAAATATAGTATATAGCTTTGGGCCAAGCACGGAGCCCTACGGCACACCGCAGTTAAGACGAAATTCCTACTACTACACGCTGTGTCCTATCTCGGAGATAAGAGAGTAACCATTTCAGAGCAGAACCTGAGATTCCAAAAGCATATTCTAATCTAGCTTCGATAATGTCATGATCAATCACATCAAACGCCGCAGAAAGGTCGAGCATCAATAAAACGGCACAACAGTTTTTGTCTAGCGCACTTGCAATGTCATGGTCAACTCGAAGTAACGTTGTTTCGGTTGAGTGTCCCGCACGATAGGCAGATTGAGCAGGGTCATGAAGAGTGTTTGACGATAGATGCTCTTCTAGACGACTTTCAATAACTTTTTCGAGAACTTTAGAATCGAAAGGAAGATTCGAAACCGGGCGATAGTTTCTAAAAAAATAAATTTCAAAAATTTCTTTATGAACTGTTACACAAGAAGTCAGTGAAAAGTAACACAGTTTATTTAAGTTGTCTTGTGAATATGGTGTATTGCATTCATTTTACGATATTTGAGATCTAGAGCTTCTTAAAAACAAAATTAGACCTCAGCAGCTGCAAAAAGGGTAGCTTTTCACTCGCAAGCAAAAGGTGTAAATGAAAAGGATCGTGCACAAAATTCTTGCAAATGCAAAAAAAGCTATGATGCCGTGTGGAAGTGAATGTCACCTTAAGCCTACATGCAAGAATGTAACTAGCGATGAAAACTAACTATGGCATCAATATTTAATTTTTGCGTAGTTTTTGTATTATAAAATTAATATATTTTCATGTAATCATCACTGTTGTTTTTAGATAAAGTTTTTGTATTATTAAAACGTTTATAATGTAATTTCAAAAAACATACCTACCTGGTCCAAATACTCATATGGTCCGGCCCGTTAATAACCAAACGAGTATTATACTCATATATACGCGTACGGTCGGACCATATGAGTATACGCATATGGTCATGATCAAGTATCCAAATACTCATATGGTCCGGAACATATACGCCAGACGCGCGTTTCGTCTACAAAAGACTCATCGACGCTCGAATCCAAAAAAGTTAAAAAGGCCAAATAAAGAACGAAGTTGAAGAGCATTGAGAATCAACTGTTTATACAATTTTGAACTAATCGAAACCCTTTTATTTTCTAACCCATGGCATATTTAAATTTAAAAAAAATGTGGTAAGATTGCCAATGATACAACTATCCACCAACGTTCAAACGAAGTGATGATAGCAATTATAGGCAACCATAAAGACTTCAACAATGACAAAAACCCATACCGTATGATTGGCTATAAAAAAGCCCGACAGGAAAATATGAAACAATTCTATTGAAAAATTTCCTATACGCGGTCTTTTCGGTTTTAATGCTTTTCAACTTTGAGAGCCACTAAATAAATGTGTTTAATGTATATGAAACGTGCTTCTGAGGTACCTACGTATAAGCGTGTTAAAATTGATGATAAGTTATAATTTCAGAATAATTTAAATTTACATATGGTGTATGGTTTGAATGCTGCTATTTTTTCAGAATTAAAAGTGCTTTAACGAATACAACGAGGGTATTATCACCAACCAATGAAAATCATGACCCAACATCATTCATGACAACGTACTATCCAAGGCCAGACGATGCAGGATCATTTACTGTGGTAAGCCCGACGGCCTAGCCACAATCAGATGTGCATTTTGTGTTTCACATGAAGTCAAAAATGAGTATCACCTCAGGGAAAAACTCTTTTGATATTTTGGTTCAAAAATGGTTTAAATTATGAAAAATTGCCATCGTTAGGCTAACACTGGAAGCATTTATATAATTACATGCAGTTTTTGGAAGAAATATTTAATATTTTTATTAAATAAATGGTTTTTTAAAAACTGTATAATTTTCTTTAATGGTTGCCTTCAAGACATGGTCAGCAGTGTCAGATTTTTGGTCAAAGACAAAATATGTTTAGAATTATTGAATATCAAACATTTTGATTGAAAAAAAAATGACAAGAACATGTTTAACTCACAGTTATTACACACAATAGTAGCTTTCTTTGATCATTAATCTTATCTGATAAAACTGTATCTAAACTTATCTATAAATAACAAAACTTAAAAAAAAACCTTTCTTTTGGTGTATAGAACATGTAGAACATTAAAATAGCTTGATGCATATTCTTACAATAAACAATCAAACTTAGCAATACAATTTATATGTTTTGTCTACGGACAAGACATTGTATTCATATTTAATGAAATGCATTATTAAAACCTAATTTTGATAAAGCTAAAAGTGTTCTCTTGAAAAAAAAAACTATACATTTAATCAGGTTTATCTATCAAATGATGCTTAACTTCGAGGAAAATGGAAACAAATACATTTTGATAATGTCTACGGACAAGACACTTATTGATATTCAATTAAATGCTTTCAAAGATGATTGTTAAAGTTAAGATTAAAAGTTGCCAATTAAATTTTGAACTGTGTTTTTAAAATTTTGGAAAATATAAAAATGTACCCATATTTCTTTACATATCTCAATAATTTATTGATTTAGCCAAAATGAAGACACATTCGTTTAACTGAAATCCATATATCTGACTGTTTAAAACAATCAAACTATTATTAAAACTCAATTTTGACATAGTTGAATGTGTTCTCTTGAACAAATAACATACATTTTACCTATCAAATTAGGCTGAACTCAATGAAATTGGATACAAATATATTGTGGTAATGTCTACGGACAAGACAATTTCAGTTAAAAAAAAAATCTGTTAGAATTAATTGTGACTATATTTATGTTGAAAATACTGAGTTTTAATTTAATTAGATAACTTTCATGACCTATAAATAAAATTTAAGCTCCATAGCAGACAAATAATTGAATTCAATACTTGTTATGTACAAGTGTCTTGTCCGTAGACACTTCCTCATCTGCTGTTAATACTGAAATGCAAAAGATAAAGTTAGAGAGAGAGAAATACTTTTTCTTCATTTGATTTAGTTAATCTTTTAAGGTGTGCAGCAACTGGAATAAACAATATTGAAGTAAAATAAGGTATGCTTTTTATGACTGAAAATCTGACACTTTTTAAAATCCACTCCTGTAAAGTAATTTTACAAAAATTGAGAACACTTAAATTACCATTTATTTATTTAAAATAAAATATTTCTTAGTTTAAACAGCACATAGGACTAATTAAGACCCATAAAGCCAAGCAATATTGATAAAAAGACATGTCTACGGACAAGACATTCTGACATATTTTTGATTTTTTTCCTCTATTAATAGATGGTAGAAAAAAATGTTAGTAGTGTTTTCATATCTACAAAAGAACATGAACTTAGCAATGCAACATTAATGTAATTATGCTTCCAGTTTACTAGGGAATGCATGTCTACGGACAAGACATTTTTTCACTTTATTTGTATATCCAACTTTGATGGCATATATCTCCAGCTAGGGTACTGCAATTTTGATAAATGAGGTAGTTTTTGATAATGTATATGCTAGAAGAGAAAGGAAAACACATAATAGCATAAATTTGATTTATTTTTCTCTTTTATCACTACAATGAGCAAGCTAAAAACAAAAGTACAAAATTTCATAACAAACGCATAGTATTCAACTTTTTATGATAACTTTGTAACCACTGAAGATTTTTTGTTGCAACAACCAGTAAAAGAAAGATGAATAAATTGTCGATTTTAAACAATGAACCAATAATGTAGTTCAAATTAAGTTCACTTATTAACTATCAATTGATAAAAACAGCGAAATTTTAAATGAAACAACATTCTCAGCGTGTGTTTTAGTGTTTTTTTTCAAAACGGTAACACCTATAAATGATATTTGATATTCATTGTGAAACCCTACGTTCTCTTTTTCAGTTCAAAGATGTATTACTTATGTAAAGTTTATCTTCTTGTCTTTACAAGCCTATAACATAGACCCAATATGAAATGCACATCTGATCTTGGCTAGGCCGCCTAGTGATCATTGTTATGCTCGCAATAATATTTGACACTAAATTATGATAGGGATGGTTGTTCACTAGCAGGTGCATTTAAAAAAAATGGAATTTTCATTTTTCTAAAGCTCATTAACATTAACAAGTATTAACGAGATTATAATTTTCGTGTACCTCCGATTCTTTGAGCAGAATTTACTCAGGTTATCCAAAATACAAAACATATGAGTTGACAAGGATGAGATTCTAGCGAATCATACGTCCTTCATGGCTTCAATGATGTTAGATTTAACAACAAACCTTGTTTGTATTGGATATATAAGCTTCACAAAACTCCGTTTAAATTCAACATTGCTCATATTCTACAATATATATATATACTAGTTCACACCCGCGAAATCGCGGGCAAACACAGTTTTAAACTGTGTAGGATGAATTTATGTAAAAGATATTATGTCTGGAGAATTTCATAAAAAGTATCAAAAGCCCTCTCACTTTTGTTCCTAAGTCCGTTATCTGTTTCCTTTCTGTTAAATTCAATTATGTTCATGTCTCTGGCCTCAAACCACAATTATTCCACCCCTTTGCTACAATGCATTTTCTTTGTAAAAGTCAAATCAAATTATCAAATTAAAAATTTGCACCGCTTCAAACATTAAATAAATTTAACTGCTTATAGACCATTATTATTCTAACAAAAATAAATATGCTTCTAGGATAATCCATCAAGGCTTTTTTCTTTTGAGAGCCCTATTAACATGCCAATGACGAAGGCTAATTTGAGGGGTCACGGGTCGGAGGGGTCCTCATCCAGAAGTCCCGGGCTTAAAAACATGAAATCCCGAGGTGCCAAATTTAAAGACATTCATATCCCGACATCCCGAAATTCGATAAAAAAAATCCCCGGATCACGAAAGGATCAATCCCGAAACCCCGAGCTTAAAAACACCCGATCCTGACGTCCCGAAAAAGTCCTGCCTCCCTCAAGCCTCCACCCTACTTTCATTTTAGCCAAATCACTACTTTCACTTTCAACAATAAATTTTTATGCTCCATTTAAGGGCATTATGTTTCATAGTCTGTGCCACCGTTCGTTCGTTTGTTCGTCCGTCCGTCCGTCTGTCCGGCTTCAGGTTTAACTTTTTGGTCGAGGTAGTTTTTGATGAAGTTGAATTTCTATCAACTCGAAACTTAGTAAATAATTATGTTCCCTATGATATAATCTTTCTAATTTTGAATGCCAAATTAGAGATGTTACTCAATTTCACGGTCCACTGAACATAGAAAATGATAGTGCCGATATGGCATCCGTGTGCTATGGACACATTCTTTTTTCCACATGTTTTACTTATTTCAATGATATATGCAACTGGTATGCCCCTTAAATAGTCATTTCAAAGAAAACAGTAGACAGAATTATACAGAAAGTCTATATTTAACATAGTATTATAATCGTAGCTTACATGTAGATAAACGCGAAAAATAATTGTCCTAAGGAGGTATAATAGTTGTGGTTCTTGCGATCCAAAAACCATAATATGGAGAACGCTCTTATTGGCTTATTTATTTTTCATTTTTGTTATCCATCATACGATTGGTTGTAGTTGTGCTTGTTTAAAACCGGAAAACCTATCTATGACCAAAAGTCAGTCTGGTGACGGAATCAATATCCGGACACCCTTTTTGTCGTTTTTCACCCATAATAACTCAATCTGAATAATCATAAGAATGGATGACAAATGCGACTATGCATGTTACCTATAGGACAAAGAGGCATGATGATTAATTTATTGTGGAAGGAAGAGAAGCGACACACAAAATGAGGTCTTCTCGTTTAATAGTATAGATATATTATTAATTGTTTTGTATACTTTTTTTTTTATTAAAGAAAGCATATCATCCAGGTTTGGAGCAAAGTACAGGAAACACGTTGTCATGGGTAGTCCTAGGCATGCGTTGCGAGCCAACGTTTATTAGTTTAAAAGGTTACATAGACGATAGTCAAGCCGTATTTGTAAATGTATCAACTCTAAAAAACGTAGGAGGTTATCCAATCGGTAACATATCAACAAAGGTAATTTGAAATATTATTGTGGTACTAAATGTGAGTTTAAATGTTATAATACAAATAGCTAAAATAAGACAATTTGGATTTTGTTTGATGCATTATGAATATCGTAGCTTGAAACTGGAAAGATAGAAGAGAACAGTCTCAGTGGTCATAAGTCTGACATGAACTGACAACACAATGGCAAAAAAAAGAGTAAAAGACATCGAGAAGAAAATATATAACTCAAACACAACACTAGGAAAAGAAAATTGTTAATTTCTTCAATGTTATATATATAATTCTAATAGTGCTTCTTTCGCTTTGTAAACAACACTGTGATAAAATTCTCGATATATCTATACTTAGCGCAGACTCCGTGGTGTACATTATAATGGCTGTTACAATATACTTCCCACGTAAATCCACATGTATTGAAACCTATTTCCAAACATTTTGCCGATTTTATTGCTTTAAAAATTGCAATTATAAAAGAAAAAAAATCACTTTTATTCTATTCGAATGCATGATAAAAAGAAGTAATGCACAAGACCTCCAAGAAACCAACAAAATAAAAATAAAATAAAATTCCGCGAAAGTCTATTAATGTTTTTGGCGCATTTAAGTCATTTCAAAACATGACGTCATACAAATGAAAACGCTAGAGTTGAAAGTTTTCTGTTACGCGAACCATAGAAATGTTGTTTACTATGGTATTAAAATTGATTATCAAGGTAGGTTTTGTTTGATTTTCTATTCTATTGCATTATTCGCATATTTACTGATTTCAGCAAGGCAACATGGCGGCTCCTTAGTTACGAAATGTCAACTTTGGATTTGACGGTAGCTTACGAGAAAAAACATGTAAATCAAAATGACAATTGTTGGTTTTGAGAATGAAACAGATTTTTATTTTAGCGGTTGTTCACGAAATAATCCATGCAAGCTACGGATTTATTAGAATGTTTGAGCTTTATGTAACAAGGAGTAAAACAGAACAGCCACACACACAGCTTTCCCCAGCCTCGCTTCAGTTTTTTAATGATCGTATTTGTACTATTAGAATCGAAATAATTCATTGAAGCCATAGATTATTGGAAATTTACACATGGCCTGGGCCGTGATATTCGTTTATTTTATCCCTCGCTAACGCTCAGGATAAAATTCGAATATCACGGCCTCGCTAACGCTCAGGATAAAATTCGAATATCACGGCCCAGGCCATGTGTAAATTTCCAATAATCTATGGCTTCCATGAATTATTTCTTAAATAATACATAGCTGAGAGGGTGATAGAGCAGATTGTTACCCCGAGAAAACATTGTCAGTCGCGGCGAAGCCAAGGTAGACAATGCGTTTTCGAGGGGTTCCAATCTGCTCTATCGCCATCTAAGCTATGTGCTATTTTAAATATTATATCCTATCATTAGAGTCTGTTACAGATTAATTTGATTTTTCAAAGTATTTTCTATGACGTCTTGCACGTAAATAAATAAAGGCAACAATATTATACTGCTGTTCAAAATTCATAAATCAATAGAGAAAAAACAAATCCGGGTTACAAATTAAAACTGAGGGAAACGTATCAAATATAAGAGAACTACAACACAACAGAGACACAACACCGAAATGTAACACACACAGAAACGAACTATAATGTAACAATGGCCATTTTCCTGACTTGGTACAGGCCATTTTATGAAAAAATGATGGGTTGAACCAGGTTTTGTGGCATGCCAAACCTCCCGCTTTAATGGCAGTGTTAATTATAATATTAAAATGACAACATTACATGACAGGGTTACAATAAATAAACAGATAAATGGGAGAAAATATAGGACAGAGAAACAAACGAATAATAGCCGTCAAAAGGTTACAGGTTAAAAAATGTTTTTATACGCCAGACGCATGCTACGTCCATACAAAACTATGCTCAGATGTAAACTGTTTGAAAGCAAACAACGTTACGGGTATTATAAAAAACAACAAAGATGTTTTATTTTTTATTCATTTTGACAGTTAAATAATAAAATCTGAGCCAAAACGTAGAACTTTAGCATTGCATTTAATTATTTGATGAAAATGCAATTCATTGTCCTTTAAACTTTCGATTTTTGATTGGTCTAGACGAGAGGGTAACATTCAAAAACATTGTCACCCTCTCAGCCATGTGATAGAGTAAATAAACACCCTCGTATCAGCCAATCAAGATATGGCATTTTAACGTGAAGTATTATAAATGATAATTTCAAATGAGGTGCCCCTATTCGCCCATTGACATTATGATTGAGACTTTTGCGACTGGAGCACCATTGGTTACTGGTGCAGAATTCAAATTTGTCAATCCAAGACGAGGCTACTCAGCATTTTTACACAATCATGTTATATCAAATTTACAATAGCCTTTTTCATTACAGGTTTACGGTATTAAAAACGTTCATGTTTTTAAATCTGAAAATAAAACAGAAGAGCCTTTTTTCTTGACTGAACTTCTTGCAGATGAATTAATAAGTTTTGGTCTCCAAATAAAAGATGTAAAACCAATGTCTGAAACCTTTTATATCGTGTTTTCAACCATTGAAAGAACATATGCAAGACTTCAAATTAATATTGATTTATCGATCAAAAAGCCATCACTTATCTTTGAACCATTTGCTGTTAAGGACAACATTATCCGTGGTACTCAAAACATTTTTGATGTTACAATAAAAAATGTTGGTGAGATTCCAGCAAGAGATGTGAATATTCAAATACCAAATGAATCAACAATAAGTTTAATGTCATTATCCAAGAAAGGAGAAGATGTAAATTATGCGAACGATCAGTTGCAAGATAGTTTGACTATTCCGGCTCTAAGTGAAGCAATCATGTCTCTCGCCATCACTGTTGAATCGAATACTCCGTTAGGGGAACTAAGTGGAACTATAGCTGTAAATACTAATCTGACAACGTTTAGTTTACCATACACTATTACAATTACTTCAGAGCGACGGCTCAATTTAACTTTTGTAATCAAAGACGAATATACTTATTTTGCGACTGGAGCACCATTGGTTACTGATGCAGAAATCAAATTGGTAAATCAAAGACGAGGCTACTCAGAAACAAGATTCACATACAATAATACAGGTATTTAACTTAATTCGTGATTCTTATGTTACTGACGCATAACTTCGTACTTTATTTGGCCTTTTTTAACTTTTTTTTTATTCGAGCTTCACTGATGAGTCTTTTCAAGACGAGACGCGCATCAGGCGCAAATATTAAGTTTCAATCCTGGTATCTATGATGAGTATATAAGTGTCTAAGGAACTATTTTTAACAAACCTAACTAGCATGTGTAATACTAATTTATACCATCCTTTCCTCAGGCACATTAGCAAGGCAGTTTATGACACACGACAGATGCTCTAAAATTGTACCGTAAATCACTGGGATCTTTGAAAGTGTCAATGCAAATTGCCTTTAATTATTTTCCACAAATGTTATGTCCAAAAAATACGGATATTGTTTTATCAAAATATGACTTTATATAAGATTTTGGAATCACGTTAATTTCAGGTCTGTGTTTCCTAATACTTAAAAGTCTTTCATAAGTGTTTGTTTCTCGTTTTCCGTTTTTTTAATAGATTAGACCGTTGGTTTTCCAGTTTGAAAAGTTTTACAATATTAATTTTTTGGGGTCCTTTATAGCTTGCTGTTCGGTCTGAGCCAAGACTCCGTGTTGAAGACCGTACCTTGACCTATTATGGTTTACATTTATAAATTGTTACTTGGATGGAGAGTTGTCTCAATGCCACTCATACCACATCTTCCTATATCTATTTGGCTATACTTTATAACATAAAAGTTGAAGTTATTGCTGTTGTTGTGTATTGGCATTCATCATGACTCCGTTAATTGAACTATTTTAGATTCTTGATTTGATTCTTATTTTTTTTACTTTAAATTAGTTGCAATGTTTGAATGCTCTCATATAAAGTATAGATCGAACTAAATAATAAACTTAATAATATCTAGATGTTGATTTATAGCAGATATTTTTTCATCTAAAAGACCAATTGTATGTATCGCACTATCTTTAGTAAAGTAATTATAATTTTTTTTATTGTTGCATATTTTTATGATATGTGAAAATTCTTTATTTTTATATTATCATAGGGACTGTATCATTTGAAAACATATACGAGGACAAATACACAGTTTACGCCAAAGCTGAAGGTCATTCTACCTACTCTGCTATAATCATTGCTACACCCTATACAATAGTTCGAGATATATTCCTACAAAGAACTGCTGTTACATATACGTGGACAGTTACACCTACTACTGTAGAGGACAAATATGAAATAACACTGGATTCCACGTTTGAAACATTTGTACGTTAATTTAAAATATGTGTTAGTTATTATTATTAATATTATGCATAAAAGCTTTTTAAGCTAGATATTTGTTAACGCAAAAATTAACATTTATCGACTTGGCTTGAAAGAATGTCCGTCCCATTACAATGGAACTACATTTGTATGTATATTAACCATGAATAACAAATCATACTAATTCATGGCCATCTAATCAAATCAGTAGGTATATATATATAACCACTTCAAAAACACTGTACCAACAGACGGCAATTAATACCACATACACGGGCATTCAGAAGTAACCCAAACATGGTAATATCAGACTTTCGACCTTTGAATGTGTGGAGGGTATATTGCGATCTGATGGTAAGTCGAAATGATCGGTTACTTAACACAATTCGAAACCAACTATCTAAAGTGTGCTTAGAAGTCATCTGGAGCCCTCAACTGATACAAAAAGCGATATTGTGATCTAATGGGTAGCCTACATAAACTTTTAGAGACCAAACAAGGTTGGGATTTAGTATAGATTCCTTTCGATAAAGTTGATATTCATGTTTAAATAGTTTACCTTATGACGGAGATAAATTCAACGATGACAGATGACATGGAAATTTGACCTTGACCTCTGATCTTGAAGATTATTCTTCAAATTACTATAAACCGTAATAGATATGGATGCTCTTTTAATATTCGAATAATCTCTATGGTGAGTGGACCTGGGTATCCGTAACCCTTTCCATTTTAAATGTTTAATTGTCTTGAAAAATTATTGAGCTATCCCCCTTCAAACTATATGTTGTATGCTGATCATGTAAACAATTATAGATTAATAATGAAGATGGGTTCCAATGAACTATCCAGAACCATTTTTTTATATGTCCAAGTAACTTCATTTCCAATTCTAAACCAGATATTTCTCGTTTTTGATATCAACAAGGGGTCATCCCAACTAACAGTCATTTAAATATTCAGGCATTTTAAAATGGCTGAGATCCTACATTCTAATCTACATTTTTTTTCTGTCATATTCACGAACTATTGATCAAATATATTGATTAAGTGAAGACATTTAGCCTAACATTTAGACATACGTATGATTTGAGTTTTAATGGAGGAAGAATTTCATATATATAAAAAAGAAAATGTGGTATAATTACCAATGAGACAACTCTCCACAAGAGACCAAATGACACAGAAATTAACAACTATAGGTCACCGTACGGTCCTCAACAATAAACAAAGCCCATACCGCATAGTCAGCTATAAAAGGCCCCGAAATGACAATGTAAAACAATTCAAACTAGAAAACAAACGGCCTAATTTATGTACAAAAAAATGAACGAAAAACATATATGTAAAACATAAACATACGACAACCACTGCATTCCAGGCTCCTGACTTCGGACAAGCACATACATACAGAATGTGACGGGGTTAAACATGTTAGCGGGATAACCCTCCCCTAACCTGGGATAATGGTGTAACAGTACAATACAAGAACGAACTATAACAATCTGTTAAAGAAGACTAAACTCATCAGATGGATAAAATTACAAATACTACAAATACAAGTGGACGTGGCCGGGTACTTGTACATCCCAACAACAAAAAGACACTAAGTACAGATCTGAGAGAACTCGCAGTTACTGACAGCTAGTTCAAAGCCACTAACAACTAATAAAAAAAAAATCATGCATCTAAGACTTAATTATCAATCTAAATTATATAAATTAGATAAGAAATGAAATTGTTTGTAAATTCTGTTATAAATTGGTATCTTAGTTTCTTTTGAAGAATACAGCAGTGTTAATGCATTTTTGTACTAACAACTAACATAATAAATGCATATTTTCATTATTGAACTGCCTTTCAAAACAAATCCATGTACTTGATGGAAATCGTCACATGGCCTAGCTCGTTATATTCGAATTTTGTCTTGAGATTTATTATAATAATATGCGATTCTATTTAGATAAAATCAATAACTTACAAAACCAAAGCACAAAGCTTTGTGTGAGCTTGAACGCTTTGACTCATGTGACATAATTTCCAATATGAAGCTTATGCAACAAGATCATTCATGAAAATTTACGAAATATTTTAGTATATATGTTTTATTGTAAATGGTTTTTAGACATTCGCTTAACATGTTTAATGCATTCATCCTTTTGGGAAATGCAATAGAATCATGAGAATAGGAAAACAGTTGTTTTGTTCAATTTCAGTTTTCACACAGCAAATTAACAGTGTTTTTTTCATAGGTAATGCATGTGGATTTGTGCGAGGTGAAGATAAACTGCAGCTACCATAAATATGTAAATCGGTTAGTCTTTGGTAAAATAATAACAACACAAATTTAATCACAATGTGGTTCACAGAGTGAAACAGCCTGTCAGTTTAGAATTGCCATAAGCATAAGCAAGACTTATTCATTTTGAATGTTTTTTTTATTTCATTAAATTTTTGGTTGTCTTGTATTACTTAAAATCACATGGATTCAATTTTGTTTATTTGCATTAAAGGTACCAATGCCTGTGGTAACAATTGAACCAAACAAATTAGACACGGTGCCTTTCGAGACAGAAGAACGAGAAAGTGTGGAATTTACTATAACTAATCATGGTCTAATCCGAGCTGATAACCTTCGGTTTTCTCTACCTACAGGACATCCTACACTGCAATTTCAATCGGTAAATACAACAACTGGTATAAGAACTGTGAATTTTTTTTCTATATGCAATATGATAGGTATCACTTATGTCACACGAACAGATCAATTTGGAGCAAATAAGTGCAGTCCAGTTTTGTTCTTGAGTATGTGTTGCCCAAGGTTTAGATTTGTGTGATTGTTTTGTGAGTTTTAAAAGTTTGTATCTGTTTTTTGTTCACATCCATGGTATCTTCTTTCTCTTATGTATTCTAGACAGTTGAATGTCTTATTTTGAAGAGATAACAAATATAATATGAAAAATAAATACAAGTTTCTGCTAATTACAAATAAAAATGTTATAATGGACATGCTATATGTTACGCATTCAGTTCAAATAAAAGGCTTATGGTTGGATTTGTAGTTTACCAAACGCAATAGGCAACACAAAGTAAGGAACATTGGTTCTGCCATAAAATAAAGCAAGGTTACCGGTAGATCTCAGCTCAACTGACCTGTTTTGACAGGGTTATGCCACGTGCATCATAGGTATGGTGTTAAACGTGTTGTACTAACCTTTAATGAGAACAATGTGTTTGATGCTGTATGTGATATTTGGTTTTATATGTAAAGTTATGAATTGTTATCATTCTGTCATCGGTTTGTCCATGTTTATCTTTACCTAATTGGTTTCTTTTTATATTTCCTGCAGTATGTTCTCCATCCTTTTTTTCACTTTTTTAGACAATCGTTAAATTTACAGTGCTCTTATGCATTACACTGAACATACGAAATCATTTCAGACTGTTGATGTAATCGGGGATCTTGCTGCCAATACTTCTATTGTTATACCTGTCAAAATTACTTTGAAATCAAGGACCAAAAGACAAGGCGGTTGTAGTATGTCGTTAATGTATGACTATGTGTGTGGTGGAACACGTTCTAATAGCGCAAGTGTAATTCTGACCGGAAGTTGTGGTGGTCATGGTGGTGGATATCTAAGATGTAAGATATTGTAAAAATATATTACAAGAGCTTCATTGATCATTTTCAGATACTATTAGTTACATAGTGTGCTAGTGATCTAATACGGTATATATGGGGTCAGTTAATTCCATATGGGGTGAGAGCAAAGTTTAGACTTGTGATCTATCAAAATGACCAAGCCAGTCTTCAATACTGTTATCATTAAAGATCCAACAAGAATAGCCAACAATTACAACGTCTGAGGTTTAAATGTGTTTCATGAATTTATTTCAATCTTAATCATCAATTTCTTCGTCTGTTGAAACTTTTAAGATTTTTTCTCAGTTCCGTTTTGTTTTTATAAAGGGACGTAACACACCTACTAACCATGTATGAAAAAAGCCCCGCCTCCTTACTACCTAATATAGTATATAAAGGGACGTAACTCCACTACTAACCGTGTATGAAATAAGCCCTGCCTCCCTACTTACCTAATATCAAATATTCACGGTCTTCACGCGGACTCTTTTAACCAATCACATTCCTAGAAATATATAGGAGGTAAGATAAAATAAAATTATAACTTATTTATTCATGTTATTGGTTAAAGTGGTCATTTTAGTGAACATGTTTACAATCTCAGAATATGACATGCATATGCTTTATCGTGATAATTAATTTGTAGACACGGTTTTTTTTATTAAAGCATCAACGAAATGTCATGTAATTGTAATTGATCCAGTGTTTATAGTTATCCTGTTTACCCAATTGAACTCAGTCCTTTCGGAGTTCATGCAATTTCCTTGATTTTGGTTTTCTACTTCGATCTGTGTTTTCCTAATGGATTTACAAAGATTAAAATACTGTGTGCATTTTGATTTTGAAAATAGCAGACAAAGATATGAGAATAATTATTGCAATTACGGGAAAAGCTGAGTACAGATAATGTGTACAATGTCAGAATGCGAGTTCATTTTATTATGATACTCACCCAGTCGCATTTTGTACTATGATCCATATCTCTTAATAATTTCTCATGTTTCTGAATAAACAATTTTACTAAATCAATGTATCTTCTTGCTTTAGTTAGAGGTGGTAGTGCATCCGGTGGTGTGATGATTATTTATCGTCCTATAACTCCAGTACCATGTGATTGCCATGCTGCTCTCTTGAAGAAGTGCATTTTAGTTCATATTCCAATAGTGGGATGTGTCGCATCAGAAGGAAACTTAGCAGCGTCGACGATTGCAAGTTGTGCACTGCAGGAATTTTTCCCAGTAATAGGGTGTGCTGTTTCAGCTGATAAATTAGGAAAATCATCGGTAAGGATTACTTTCGTTTATTTTCACTACATCCTTATTTATACTTTTGATACTAGTATATCATGCCGTTTGTATACCTATATATTTTTAAAAGTGTGAGAATCGTTTTTCGCGGGCAATCTTGGCATATACATGCTTATTTGACTTATAATGACTAGTAACCCAATAAATAATACGATTTCATTTTTTGATCAGAATATATTTTCACATACGTTAAGTTGTACTTTCGGAGGTAGAGTAAAATTTCCTAAACAAATACAAACGACAAAACAATTAAAATCGGATAAAGTGTTTTTAAAATTGTCTGTTTGTTTGTTGATCTTATAAAATTGTTGTCCTTCACCCATCATGTGTTTGATATCTAAGATAAAGAAGTAAAACACTTATACCTCCTCGGCTGATAAATTTCATAAATTTATTGCAACATATGAGGCGTTAGACTGTATTAAATATTGTAAAGCATTTTTTGTCAAAATAGTTTTCCTTGTCAACTTTGTCGTCAAGATAATCTGTAAGATTTAATTCGTGATATCGAGAACACACAAAGTAATGATTTTCTTTACCGACGATGGTGTAAGGTATTCTGTTATTCTGTAGGATTTTTAAAACTCGTTGCACTGTCAAAAGAACAAAGGACGGATATCTGTTGCAAGTTGACATGTTATATTTGTCTATTAGATTGGACTGATCCTATATACGTAAAGTCAGCACATACAGTTACAATTTTCTTTTGTTTCTAGTTTGCAGGTTGATATTCTGTTAGTCTGTTATTGATGACTACTCGTTTATATCTAATTCCAACACTAAGTTATTAATGTGTAATTTTCAAGATTGCAGTAAGCTGTTATTTTAGTTCGTTATTTTTGAATGATTGTATATACGTTCTGTTTATACATACAGTTATTTGTTGTCATCTAGACCAACATTACAGTTAGCTGTTATGTTAATATGTAAGATTTGACTCGTCGTTTTTTTGACACATAAAAGACGGGGAATTTCTAATAGTCTATAACATTACAGCCTTCGGACTCTCTATACTCATAAAGTAACGAATTTCTTTATCAACTTTGCACTTATGTGGGTTTTTTTTTTTATCTAATCATGTGCAAATAATATGTTTTTGAAGACTTGTCAACTTTTTCGTTTGGTCCCAAGTAGACCGAACTGATGCTATTTATCATTATGAACCACTTAATTTTCTACCATGATATCTTTATCAACCGCCTTTCATATTACGGGTGTGTAATTTTGTTTAAACAATATTTTATTCAAATAAATTGAATTGGATTGGGCAACAGGCATAGCCTATGTAAGCCCTCTCCAATTTAATTTAAGGTTGTATATTTTTGATATTTGCTTTAATCTACTTCTTCTGATTGTAGGGACCGAATTTACCTGATGCCATTATAGACACAGCCATGTCATGTGTTGTAGGACCATTGTGTAGTGTTTGTGGTAAAATATACAAGGCTTTGAGGTAAACATTCATTTAATTATTAACATTTCTAACAAATAAGCTTAGAACCTTTAAAGAAGTATTAAATTAATACAGCCATCAACAATTTACAATTGTGTAATGTTTTAACTATTGAATAAATACACGTCAATACAAAATTCACACGTTTTTACAATAATTAGACAGGATTTATTCATGTGTTTTAAATTCCTTTATTTCACGTAACAATACTAGTACTAATTTCTTACCATGAAGTACTAATTATGTGGATTTTGTGGATAAAAGTGAACAGCAAACTATCTGCTCAATCATATATTTCTTTTACAAAAGCCTTTTACAGAGAATTTATTTTTTATTTTAATTGAATCATGCTTCCAGTATAATACAGTTTGACGGTATCAACGAAAATTAATATTCAACAGCTATATTTAATTTTATCTGTATTTGTATGCATTTTTAACTATGTTTTTATGTGTGTTAAAGTGGTATATTGATTAATGTTATTTATGTCTTAGATGTGTACAGGCATTGGTACAAGAATGTGGTAACAAAAGAAAAAGACGCGATGTAAATTCAGACGTAGTGAACAACGTCATTGTCACATCTAAACCAATGAATAATTTCAGATTAATGGTAGAGGAGATTTTTGGAAACGAAGATATGTAAGCTCTACATTTAAAAGGTCTTTTTTATTTTGGTATTGAAAATCAACACAATGTCTATAATTTAAAAAAAAGCAGACGGTTTTCTAGCCGCAAAACCAGGTTTAACCCACATTTTTTTTTATTGGAATGAGCTGTACCAAGTTAGAGAAATGACATTGGTTACCTTATAGTTCGTTTCTGTGTGTGTTGCATTGTCGTGTTAGTTTTTTTGTTGCACTTCAGTGTTTCTGTTGTTTCGTTGTTTTCCTCTTATAGTTTATGTGTTTAGTTCAGTTTTAGTTTGTAACCCGTATTTGTTTTCTCTCAATCGATTTATGAGTTTCGAACAGCGGTTTACTACTGTTGACTTATTTAGAATAAAGTTTCTGCACATGCACTGTTCATGTCATTGATTTTTAAAAGATTTTGGGTGCAACTGCAGTAGTTTAAAAGTTCTTATTGTTGGCACGTTAATGTCTCGAATATATGTATACATACTTTTATGATAGGGTCATCGACTTCGTTTTTTGACGAAAAACAATCGATTTGTTACTGTATTCGTAGTGCCAGACGACCTAATTAAAGGCCAAATAAAGTAAAAAAATTAAGAGTATTTGAGGATCCAGAAATGATTTTGTCAAAAACATATTAATGGAAGTTGGTTTTTGCTTGCTGTACGTTTTCTTTGCTAATTGATCATGAGCCAAGGCAATGGTATCTTTAGCACAAAAACGTCTTTAATAGTTACTGTATGGTTTGTGTTTTCTCATTATTTGAAAGCAATTTAGTGACATGTAACTGTGTTTGCTATTGCCCTTGGCAGTTTGTTCTCTTATATTGTCTTTGGCAGTTTTTGCCTATTGAGAATCATGATGTACTATCTTATTTTAATATTAATTTACTTTAATGGACTTTGTAAGAGTAGATTTTTTCTAAACATATATTTTTTTGATATATTTCAGGTTCAATGTAAACAAAGAGTGGTATCCCGCTTTTAAAACAGTTATTTCTGATAACAGTGAAAGTGGCTCAATACTTTCAAAAGATGAAAAGTCATTTGTGCTGAACACTTTAACAAGTAATATCTCAAAGCCTATATTGGACGGATTTTTAGAAAGATGGAACAATACTGGTATGCTTTATTTTAGTTTTAAGTTAGTTTCTGATGATTTTCAAAAAACCTAGAACCTATGGAAAATGAACTCAAAGATTCAATAGATAGAATATGGTTTCTTCCTTTTATATATTGTTTTACTTATTTTAAAAGCTACTTCTGTTTGTGTGTTATTCTTTATTTCGATGACACATTAAATTGTTTATCATTCAACTTGATTGACGAAAATATTGCAATAGATGTAATAAATTCAGATAAATATTTTGAACATTATAGCTAACTCTGAATTATTTTACAAATTACGTAGAAAATTATTAAGAAAAAAATCCAATTTTGTTTGCAATTATAAGGTATGCCATTACAAACTTCAGGTTTTTTTTTATGTTATAATGTATCTCCTATGTCAGGTTCTATTTTATATTTTGCAAGAATGACATTCTTATATTGTTTACTGTGTAAAATTTAGAAAAAATACTAGTAGACAAAAGCCATGCATAAAACATAACACAGATAACATACGTTTGATCAACTCAAAACAACAGCACCATCCGGGATGCACTTAAGTAATGCTGAACACCTGTTGCTCTTCTAGTGTAAGAATACATAGTCTGAATGGAAAATCCATTTTTAAACGAAAATTCTTAATTCCTCCTTATAGTTTCAGCATGGGACAACGGAACTTTAAACGAAGAAATCAAAACTGGAAGCGTTATAAACCTGTCGCGACTAAGTGTTATGATGCAACAATATATCACAGACACCAACACAGCTGCAGACAGGGGATTTAATTCAATATTCAGTGATTTTGATCATGCTTTGAATGCATATGTTTTGGCTGAACAGGAAACTCAAGTGCGTATAATTATAAATCACTTTATGCTGCAACTAGTTGTGTTTATTTCCTAAAAATAGTAACAAAGCTATATTTTGTATAATGTCAATTTCATCACGGAACAATTTCTCTGCGATCAGGGGTCCATTCAGGGATGAAAATAAGTTTGACATTTGTGTTATGATTTAAAAAGCTATCTATTTATTAATTTAAGTTGCAGTATAAAAACAATATTAGTTCAATGTCAGAATAATATAATTTGTTTGTACTCGATACAAAACTAAAGAAGAGCTCGGTAGATCCTCACCCTTCCCCAGTGTCTTAGCCTTATACAAAAAAGTTTTTTTTTCCTAAAATTGACCTAATACTGTTTATTTATTGTACAAACTATGATAAAAATAAGACGATACAAAAGAAAAATTTGATATAGTTCTATAAAGATGGACTATGCTATTAACAATTGACGAAAGCGAAATCGATAGTGCGGAAAACATTATTAACAAAAATAAGATTGATCAACACGAAACCTAAAGCAAATAACAGATAAAAGTGAAGCTATTTGTCGGATAGAGATAGATAGTGTTATAATATAATTTAACCTGATCAAAATTACATGTCCGCACTCGCTCATTATTTTTATGTTTGGTTGCTGCGTGGGATTCCAGCGACCAAACATAAAAAAAATTAGCGAATGCGGAGATTTAATTCTAACTAGATGGTAAGATTATTTATACTGCTTCAGAAACTTCTAAATGTATTTGATCGCAATAATGCATGACGGGTGTTACATGCATAGCAGGATATGATTACTCGGGCGATGAACTCAGTTTTTGATTGATATCTTGAATTTTTCTTCTTATTGATTTACGAGATTTCAAAATTGGGACACTACTGTCGTATTAATTTTGTGTGTTTATTGGGAAAATTAGTCAGATGAAACAAAAGATATTTATTAAGATTCAATATTGGCTTGCTCATATATATGAATTCCCTAACGCATTTGTTCGTAGCAAAATACCTGCTGACATATGTCTTTAATCTGGAATATGATGTTTCGAAACCAAGTTCTAATGTGGGGATGAAGTCTTCATTAATAACAGTAAAAAAGTCAATTAAACAAAGAATCGGAATAGTATCAATGTACTAATAAATTCAAAATCGTCAACTTTTACTTTTGTCGGCGTTGTAAGGTATACATTTATATTTGTAATTAGATAATACTTGAATATGAGTAAACTTTATCTTTGTTTATATATGTTTTGAAAACGATGCGTCATAAACAAAAATCCTAACGATATAACCAACATCGAAAACGTTTCCGTATTTCAGTTACCTTTTTGAATAGACGAATCTGATGTATAACCTTTGATACCCTTTACGTTATTAGAATTCTATGTTTTAAACTTAGCTATATGTGATTAAATGGATTTGTTTACTGGTGTAACCATTTTGCGTATGACAAGACAATGCAACTTGCAAAAACATGCTATTACTATATGATGATTAAAAAACAAGCAATAATCTATAAAGAAATTAATAAAATAAACATTTTGGATTCAGTTCCGCGATCAAGTATTAACCTGTTCACCATTCCTGCATCATTGTTAATTATTCCCATTTCATCATACAGCTTCTTACATTTTAACGTTTTATACATCCCTGTCTTTTTTTTTTTGTTGTGGTTCGACCGTTCCTATCGAAGGTAAATTCATTAGATATCTTCGAATTAATATTATATTGATATTGATTTAAATACTTGTTTATAGGCAGCAGGGAGCAGTAAAAAGGACGGTGCAGTATGTGCTAAGGTCCGTGTGAGAATTGTTCAGGATCTTGTTCTAACTAGAGATGCCTTTAATGCTCGTTTTGAAATCGAAAATGGAGAAAACTCGGCTCTTGAAAGTATTCATGTTCAAATTGAAATCAAGCACAACACTGGAAATGGAGAAGTTGTTAACGAATTGTTTTCTATTGGTAAGTGAAAGTGTATATTATGGCTTTTTTTAAAAACATGTTCAATTTTAATTGTTATCATATTGCTGCACTAAATGAAAACGATAGAATATAATACTAGATATAGGAAGATGTGGTGTGAGTGCCAATGAGACAACTCTCCATCCACATAACAATTTATAAAAGTAAACTATTATAGGTCAATGTACGGCCTTTAACACGGAGCATTGGCTCACACCGAAAAACAAGCTATAAAGGGCCCCAAAATTACTAGTGTAAAACCATTCAAACGGGAAAACCAACGGTCTAATCTATATATATAAAAAAAATATGAAACAGTATGCAACAGATAAAATTGTGCAAATAAGAAAGAATAAAAATGATATAACCATACCAAAAAATGTAACTTGTTATAAAAACCTTCTTACAATGTAATAGATACAATTGTGATTACTCTGTTATTTTAAAGCATTATTAACGTCTCAAATTAAGGAAATTGACAACTGCAATTTTCGATTGTTTTTTTTTCAATTTTCCGTTTGGTGAAATATCGCTTCGTATGGGAGTTTTAAATCTGTAAGCAGTAGTTAGTGAATAATTCATCGTCTATATTTGCATTACAGCATATATGTAGTAGACACGTCCAAGTTACTTGTTTGAAATACTTATATGTTATCTATGTAAGCCTCGTCTTTACAGGAGACCCAGATTTATTAGGACTAACAGGGGTAGACGGTGACGGTCGACTAGGAGTTGATGTATCTGGATCAGCAGAATGGTTGATTATTCCGTACTCCATTGCAGCACCAAATGATGATGTACTGTTTAATGTAGGTGGAAGATTATCCTATCGGGTAGGTGGATCAAACTTTTCTGTTCAATTGCTACCGGATACAATAACAGTAAAGCCTAACCCAAGCCTAGTGCTACATTATTTTCACGAAAAATATGTTCGAGGGGATGATCCTTTGACAGCGAAAAAGGAGCCAATAATTCCATTTACTTTAGCAATTATGGTTAAGAATTCAGGATACGGAGTCGCCCGAGCTCTTAAGATATCATCTGCGCAACCGCAAATTATAGAAAATGAAAAAGGATTGCTTATTACTTTTAAAATAATTGGAGGTTTTTTAGGTAACAAACCAATCACACCTTCTCTTATTGTTGACTTTGGTGATATTAAATCTTTTGAAACCAAGACAGCCCGATGGATGCTGACGTCAACACTTAAAGGAACTTTCTATAACTTCAGTGCTACATTTGAGAATATAAATCCATTAGGAGATCCGCAACTGTCACTTTTTGAAAATGTCTGGTATCATGAACTAATTCATTTGGTTAGACTGTTCAGTGATGGTGAGGATGATGGTTTCGATGATTTCTTGGTAAATGACTTTGTTGATAATAAAGGAATACCAGAAAGGGTATACAGCAGTGCGAATGGATCTGATGTTTATGACGTTATGAGTGCAACTGTCCTAGGATTATCGTCAAGCTCTTTAGTTAAGACCGATATGACAAGATATACACTAGTTTATATGGAGATATTCACTAATACATCTAATTGGTTCTATGCAAGGGTAAAGAATAATATCACAAGTCCTCATCAAACGTTGCTTTCTGTCATGTCAGATGATAATCGCGATATAGTAGTTGATAAAAATATATGGACTACCACTCATATACTAGACTCGTACCTTATTCATTTGTTTGACTTTATAAAAAGCAATAATAGTGTTTCGGAAGAAATAGAAATGAAATATGTTTTAACATTTGGGCCAAAAAATATGCATCCTCCAAAATTCAACGAAACGTCTTACTCGATACTACTATCAACGGACACTCAAATAGGATTGTCTATTCTTACAGTTCACGCTTACGATCTCGATAAAAATGAAATCACGTTTGAAATAATTGGTTTTGAAAATGAGACATTTGCTATAGACTCCCATACTGGAGTTGTTACTTTATTACATAGTCCGTTAGAAATTGGCGAGATAAGGCTTCGAGTAATGTGTAGAGATGACGGTATTCCATCTCTCTCGGGTGTTGTAACTGTGATTATTTATATAACATCTGATGAAATCACGACAACAACGATCGTTACCTCCTCGGACGCGTCAACTGACATTTCAGTGACGTCACAGTCCAACAAATTATTAACGTCATCTTCGGACGCATCAACTGACATTTCAGTGACATCACAGTCCAACAACTTATTAACATCTCCAGTAAAATATCCCTCAACTTCAATAGTATCCAGTACAAATACCGTCTATTCAAATGAAGTCGATACAACCGAATCAGCGAGCGATAAAACAACAGTCTCTGTAACATCTACTGGTTCAGCAGAAAAGACAACCGTATCATCTTTTTATAAAACAACCGTACCGTTTACTTCGACGAGCGCAGTGGAGCAGACATCCAAATCGATGTATGACAAAACGACTATTCCATTTACATCGCCAACTGCAATTCAAACGACAGAAATGCCATCGTCTGCAGTAAAACAAGTCATACAGTCTGTACTATTGGTCGTCACAAATTTTATTTGTCTTTTCTTAGTCTTAATTTAACTGTTATGGTAGAAAAAAAGAACTGCATAGATGATATAGTTTTATTTGTAGATCACGCATACCGGTATTAGAATTAGGCGTCCAAACTGTATCACATTTTTCATGTTGGGGTTCTTCTGAAGTTGACTTTACGGTTTGTGTTTTTCTTATGGTTGCCTCTAATTGCTTTCATGCTTTCCGAATGATATAGCACCTAGAAGAAGCAAAATTAGACTAGTTTTGACGCATTGACATGGTTAATTAGATGCCATTTGAATAACGAATCTATCATTGAAGGTAGACCTTTTTCTTCACTTATCCGAATTTTAAAAATATAATGTGTAATCCAGATTTTTTAAGTAGGTAGTGTTATATTTGTTTGTCATGTTATAACCATTTAAAGTTTCATATTATATATTCAATATGGTGTGTAGCCCATATCTACAACGTTCAATTGTGGATCAGACGTTTTATATAGAAATTGAAAATGAATGATTACAAATACCGGAAACCAATTAATGTTCGCATATAAAGAAATTACAACGTACCTGGTAACAATGATAATAATTTAATTTTGGATGTAATTTCTCTGCTCATGGACATATTTTAGTCATGTGACCGTGACGTCATCAACGTTATTCATGGTTTACTCCGGTTCAAAATGGAATTTAGAATTAAATCATATGAAATAACTGGAATATTTTATCTGTCTATTCGAAATAACACAAAAAATATGGTGCACACTCTAAAATAACCCGCTACGCTACTTCATAGACAGAAAAATTATTACAGTCATTCCTTTAATAATTGTTCATTTTGGCAAGCGATTTTACTAAAATCAAAATTATTTTATATTGTTTTTTTGAGTGTTTTGTAGTAATATGAACATTGGCAACAGAAAATAAAAAAAACAATGATCAAAAGATTGACATAGTTTACATGCAGATTAATTTTTGAAGCTATTTTCAATATCTTTTTTTTCATTTTTTTTTTTAAATTCAAACGAATATATTTTGTAGGTTTCAATATTTTATAATTATCATATATGAACCATTTGTTAAGTAAGAGTATGAATGGTATTGCCTGTCGTTCCGTGGGTTATGATAGTTTTACATTCTAAACATATAATACACTCAACTTTGTCAAAGGTGTTTCACCTTATTGTGTGATATTTTTCATAAAAGAGAGGGGAAAGATATCTGAGGGACATGAAAACTCATAAATCGAAAAAAATAATGATAATGGCTTAACAAGAAAAGACAAAGATGCAAAAAAAAAATTATACACAAAACACAACAAAGAAAATATAAAACTTATCAACACGAACCCCAACACAAACTGTGTGTGATCTAAGGTACTCACGACGGATAATCATATCCTGCTCCACACATGGCACATGTTATGTTGCTTATGTTTATACAACCCGGTAGGTTACTCGTGAAAAAGGGAACATGAGTGTAGTTAAGGACATAAGGAGCATATCCGCTATCATTTGTAAAACGGATATTCCATAACGGTAAACCAACTCATAAAGCGATCATTTTACGGTAATGTGTTTGAAATAAATTGTAATTTGATGAAGATTACCTTTGTCTTTTCGTCGTGTTTTGTTTTTGTCATTAAGTTGTCGGCTTATTATCGACATATGAATACTTTTTTGGTATCTTCTGCAAATATTAAACCCCATTTTCAAGATATGTTCAATTACGAGGGTACTTCTTTTTTATTGATTTGTTTATTTTAAACATTTTTTCTTTACTCTTGATGACTGTACTGTTTACCGTATATTTATTCACAGTTTAAGATCAAAATGTTGAGTTTTATAAGAATGTATGAGTTGAACCATCTAAAGATATTACGTTCATTATTAAAGAAAGCTGTTATATTGGAAGAAGAATCAGAAAATATATTTTAATTATCATGTTGCTGTCTGGAAAAGGGGCAACATTATATCAGGAGAATAAATCATTCTTCAATTTACTATAGTAGTCTAGTTACAATCGTTTAAGAAATATTGATTTATTAAATATTCAAGATGTTGCGCAGCAAATCATTTTATTGTCAAGTTTTATACCGGAAATCAATTCATTCTTATTAGCTACACATGTTGTACAAATTAATTTACTAACAGGGATATGTCGTAAACAAATATTTAGATAAGTCTTGAAAGTGCATGGATAATCCGATGACACGTATATACGTATATTGTGACATTACAACAACGCATATCGCATTATACTATTAGTTACATAGTGTGCTAGTGACCTAATACGGTATACGGGTGAGAGCGAAGCTCGAATCCCCATATGGAATTTACTGACCCCATATATACCGTATTACGTCACTAGCACACTATGTAACGAATTTATCTTACCGACTATCTTAACGTGTGATTCTCAAAACGAGCAAGTCTCAATACTGTTAGCAATAAGAAAATACTTCCATTGATCCTACAAAAACAGATGCCAACAATAATGACTTGTAAGGTTTCAATGTGTTTTATGAATTTGTTTCAATCTTAATCATCAATTTCTTCGTCTGTTGGAATTTTAAAGATTTTTTCTAAGTACCGTTTTGTTTTTTTATAAAGGGACATAACACCATTACTAACCGTGTATAAAATAAGCCCCGCCCTCTTCTTACCTAATAAGGAATATAAAGGGACGTAACTCCACTACTAACCGTGTATGGGATAAGCCCCGCCTTCCTACTAACCTAATATCAAATATACACGGTTTGCACGCGGACGCTTTTAACCAATCATATTCCTGGAAATGTATAGGAGGTAAGATAATATATTATCTCAACTCTTTGGCTTTGAATGTCTTGATCTCTAAGTTCATGTTTACAAAGTTGTATATAGAACCAGTTTGATAAAAAGACTGAAACTTAAAAAATCCTTATACGTTTTCTATAGGTCCAATAGAAAATGCACCGAATCTTGATTTGCTATACTTTTGCGACTAGATCTTGTAGTACATACTAGCTAGTTGCATTAGCTGCAAGTTTCATATCCACCAACTTGTAATCATTTTAGAATCCTCATGTTAATAATTGTTTTTTATGCCCTATTTATGGGCATTATGTTTTCTGGTCTGTGCGTCCGTCTGTTCGTTCGTTGTACCGTGCGTCCGTCCGTCCTTCTGTCCCGCTTCAGGTTAAAGTTTTTGGTCGAGGTAGTTTTTGATGAAGTTAAAGTCCAATCAACTTGAAACTTAGTACACATGTTACTTTTGATATAATATGTCTAAATGTAATGCCAAATTAGAGATTTCCCCCCATGTTCACGGTCCACTGAACATTAAAAAATATAGTGTGGATTGGGCATCCGTGTACTTTGAACACGTTTTAATTTCATTTTACTCTAGGAATTACTACACAACGTAAAGGAGAATAAAGTTCAAACATGCTATGTATTGTATTTTGTTTAACTGATTTCAATTAAGATAGATTGTAGTTTTGACATATTTAGACCAGAAAATATTGTTTTTCTCATTTCTTACTAATATGATATTACTTAACAATGTTACTTGGATCTTTCATAGTAAAAATTAAATCATGAGTCTTGTTTTGTTTTAGACACATGGAAAGTACACTATATGTATGCAACTTAAACATATGTAAAACAATCAATTTAAACAGTAAAACGCAAAAGACACAAGATATAATTTTATTGACTATAGATGAAAGATGTTAAACCAGAGAACAACGCAATAAAGATTCATGTCTTTACACGAATTGTCGATAAAACGGTTAAAGATTATATGTTTTCAGTACTTTAATGATATCATTGGTGATGAAATATCGTCGTTATTTAAGAAAACGCACGAAAGTCGTGTACCTGCATGGTACATTCTTTTATGAGAAGTTAGAAGTTGATATGTTTAATGTTGATCAAAACTCGTCAAATATAACTGATTAATTAGTTGTTGACATGGTTATTATACACGCGCGTTTTTCTACATAAATAAAGGCAACAGAAGTAAACCGCTTTGCGATATTCATCAATCAATTGTGAAAAAACAATCCGGGTAACAAATTAAAACTGAGTGAAACACATACAATATAAGACAACAAGTTTTAACTTTCTAAAAAGCTATGGCCTGCTTCGCTCTACACTAATTTAATGTTATATGTGTGCATGTGGTTGTTAAATTAGTATTGGAAATGTGGTATTTTTAGATATTGATTGATATAAAATGGATGTACTTTAAGAGTGTGCGTTATACACCCATGCTTTTAAAAAGTTTAAATTTCTTGTTGAAAATTAAAACAATTAGAAATTTAGACACGAGGTGAGGTGTGCCTTTCTGTAGGTTTACCTATATCGTCAGAACTTATAAAATACAGATAATGCATTTTTGTAAACATTGTATAGGAACATTGTTTAGCAAAGCAAATCGTGCAAATTGCAGAGTAACAAAGCAATTAAACACGTAATAATAATTGATATTTCAACATTGAATTTATCTGTGAAATGAATGCATAATAAAACGAACATGAGTTAATAACAGTTGATCGGAAATGAAATACACAAGATGGCGTGTATTTCAACTGAAACTAATAGCTCCGCACCGTGATGCGAAGGAACTACGACACAACAGAAACACAACAGTAAAATGTAACAAACACAGAAACGAACTGTAATATAACAACGGCCATTTTTTCCTGACTTGGTACAGGACATTTTATGAAAAAAATGGTGGGTTGAACATAAGAATAACCAGTGGTGCTTAAATCAAAACAGCTATAGAACCAAAAGAAAACACGATATTGAAGAGCATTTAAAACGACATTTATTAGTCTTGTGCCAGAACCGACAGAACAAGCTATGACCAGAAAAAGAAAACCTAACTTTTTTTATGAACAAGTACATTTGTTTTGTAATTGGGATAATTTAATTGTTTAATAAAAGTAACACGATAAGTATCAACAGTCCGTCAGAATTGCTGTTTTTGCCTCCGTTGGTTTACAAAGTTGGTCGATCATTATTTTGTTGACTGTAATTAACTTCTTTTTCCATTTCATGCTGGTTTTTTTTATTTGTCGTTAATTCTTTTTATTCCTGTTTGAAATCACTAAATTTGTCCTACACATTTGTTCCTTCATTGTTTCTCAATCGGTTGGAGATATTTATAGTTTTTACATTCATAACAAATGCCGTGCATTAATATGGACTATTTTGATATACATGTATACTCTTACTTTTAACATTGACGGTACTAATTTTTCGGTAATTAATGTCTCTTTAGCGATGATCGAGGCCAAACTACAAGTATTTGAAAATCAAAAGCTTAGGCAAGGAATCCGAGCTTTGCAGGATACTGTCCTTGATTTGAAATGTTTTCTAACATTTTGACACTTTAAGTTGAAAAGCAGATGGCCATGTTTTTTCACATTTAAGTTGAAATTTGAAAAATTTGAACAGTTTTTTTCATTACATTGCATTTTTTTTATGGTCTGCTAAAGTCTTTGGAATTGCAAGCCAAATTAACAGAAAATTTATCTTGTTTAGACATCTACAGTCACGAACAATAAATGATTTACAAGGTATTTACATGCGATAAATCATCTCCTGTTTTAAAATCAGGTTCAACCAACCATTTATTTTTTAAATGTCCCGTACCAAGTCAGGAATATTTAAGATGTTATCAAATAGTCCGTTTTTATGTAGGTTGACGTTTGTTAATATTGTTGCAGTTCCTTATTTCTGTTGCTCCGTTATTTTCGAATTATAGTTAATGTGTTTTACTTGGTTTTGGTTAGTGATCCGGATTATATTTTGCTTAATAGATTGATAACTAATGAACAGCGGTCGACTAATGTTATCATTACGGATGCCGTATACGGTGCAGGAAATATTTACCCTTCCGGAGCACCTGATTTCACTCCCGGTTTTTAGTGATGTTCGTGTTGTTTCTTAATTATTATTTATAACTGTTTATGTAAATGTCCTTTGGTTTTGTGAGTCATTGTTTACTCCTTGGTTTTGATTGTTATTGTCTTACTTAAGAGTATCTATTAGTGTCAGATAGGATTTACATTTCTCTGAGTAGTCCTTTTGTAGATGATGTACTGGTACCATAGACAGATATCCAACCCATTTATTAATTGTCCAATACTTTACAATACCATGCATATGCGCATTATGGATCGTTGTATAATTCAATTTTAAAACGATAAGTCTAAAATTATTTATTTAAATGATTATCAACTGAATTAATTAGGTTTACATCAAAAGGGTGCTCGTATTTGAATATGAATATCATCTTGTGCCGATGTGACCTGTATAGTATGGTATTTGCAAAATAAGAACAAACATATTTTTGCAGCATTTACTAAGTAAATTAACAAACAAACTGGAGCACATTCATAAGATATACAAAATATAACATAAACAAAACATAAAGGGACACTTTGGCATTTTTAGGTTGACATAATAATTCGAAAGTCTTCAGGTGTTATCGTTGATTTTGACTGTATGAATTCTTAATACACTCCTACAACAGAAAAGACATTGGTATAAGAAACATTGGATACAATTACAATTACAAAAACAAAAATATTTTCTATTCTTTATATTTGAGTACCCTATTATTATGTATTCTTTATTTATTCTGACTACATTTTAATGTTTAGATAATTATTCTATTCTTTATATTCTAGCACCCCATTATTCTGTGTTCTTAATTTATTTTCCATTTTTCCATTCATAGACAACTATTCTCTTTTCTTTATATTATAATACTCCCTTATTCTTTAATCTTTTTTTATTTTGCCTAGTTTCACCTTTATATTTGGCTCGTTATTTTCTATTTTGTAAAACCCATAAGGCTCTCATAAAATGAGAATTTGTTTATTCATAAGTTGAACTTCTCCCGAAACTGTTTACAAACTAGCGGTTGAGAAGCAAAACAATGTACATAGCCAAAAGCCAATAAAATGTTTTATTTAACTGTGAACATAATTCACGAATTCTATGACAGGGGGCACGGAAGTTATCATCGGCGTCAGTCAACAATTATTAAAATTGATGATTAGATTCGTTTAAGGGTTTCATATGAGGGTAATTAAATGGTACGGGTGCCACATGGGGAGCAGAATCTGAACAACTGAGATCACCACCAGTTTTGGTCGGATTCGGGTTGCTCAGTCTTTAGTTTTATATGTTGTGTTTTGTGTATTGTTATTTGTCTTTCACATAAACTAATTGAATCAAATGAAATAGACACTTAAGTGTTTAAAAAGTGTTCAAAATCTTTCGTCAGATAAACCTGAAATTTGAGGCCAAAATCGGTCCTTACCGGACCTACTCCTTTTTAATTATTTAATTCTAAATTCTATTTTAAGCCGGTGTAATCAAGAAAAAACATTGATGATGTCATGGTGACAGGTCAAAATTATGTCTATGAGCTGATAGACAAAACACTGCCAGCCAATCAGATGACGTGTTACATCCAAAGGAGTAGGTCCAGTAAGGACCGATTTTGACCTCAAATTTCAGGTTTATCTGACGAAAGATGTTTACCACTTTTTAATCACTTAAGTGTCTATTTAATTTGATTCAATTAATGTATGTGAAAGATTTTAACTAATTTGGTCATTAAAATCGCTTCCATTCAAGCTCAAATATGAAAAATCTACCAAATATGCTGAAAAATGTCACTTTTAAGATCGTTTTTGTCAAAAATGAAAGTGGCCGCATCCGTGTTCATCCTCAACCTTTATATATGTTATGTATTATCATCAAATACAACTTACATTTAAATATTTTGGATGAACACGAATGCGGCCACTTTCGTTTTACACGGAAACCGTCTAAAATTTAACCAAAATGCTAGAATTGTGAAGATTTCAGTAATTTAGCATGACTTAATGGTGCTAGTACTCGATATATGTACATAGTATTGTCAAAAACAGCCCATATTTATGTAGCAGAAACATTCTACTGTCCAATAAATAACTAAAAGTATACATTTTAACAATTTTGTAAAACTGCTATATTTTGGGGCCAAAAAGGGGTCTGGACCTACTCCTTTGATTTATATGACTATACTGACGATCAACCTTTTCCACCTCCCATCATTGGCGTCATTTCCATCATTTTGCTTGGCATCATTGGCATAGACATTGGCATTTCTTTGCCACCCATTCCTCCTCCCATCATTGGCATAGGCATACCACCTTTCATCATTGGCATAGACATTGGCATTTCTTTGCCACCCATCATTGGCATAGGCATACCACCTTTCATCATTGGCATAGACATTGGCATTTCTTTGCCACCCATCATCGGCATTGGCATACCACCTTTCATCATTGGCATAGACATTGGCATTTCTTTGCCACCCATTCCTCCTTCCATCATTGGCATTGGCATACCACCTTTCATCATTGGCATAGACATTGGCATTTCCATCATTCCCATTCCTTTTCCTCCCATCATTTCCATTTTAGGCATCATCATCATGCCCATGTCTTTACCACCCATTCCACCTTCCATCATGCCCATTCCTTTTCCACCCGTCTCTGGCATCATCATTGGCATTCCCATTCCTTTTTCCATCATGCCCATTCCTTTTCCTCCCATCTCAGGCATCATCATCATCATTTTTTCCATCATACCCATGCCTTTCCCGCCCATTTCAGGCATCATCATTGGCATACCCATTCCTTTTTCCATCATGCCCATTCCTTTTCCTCCCATCTCAGGCATCATCATCATCATTTTTTCCATCATACCCATGCCTTTCCCGCCCATTTCAGGCATCATCATTGGCATACCCATTCCTTTTTCCATCATGCCCATTCCTTTTCCTCCCATCTCTGGCATCATCATCATCATTTTTTCCATCATACCCATGCCTTTCCCGCCCATTTCAGGCATCATCATTGGCATACCCATTCCTTTCCCGCCCATCTCAGGCATCATCATACCCATTCCTTTCCCGCCCATCTCAGGCATCATCATACCCATTCCTTTTCCACCCATTTCAGGCATCATCATTCCCATATCTTTTCCGCCCATTTCTGGCATCATCATACCCATTCCTTTTCCTCCCATCTCAGGCATCATCATCATCATTTTTTCCATCATGCCCATTCCTTTTCCTCCCATCTCTGGCATCATCATCATCATTGGCATTCCCATGCCTTTGCCTCCTCCCATTCCACCTTCCATCATGCCCATTCCCTTTCCACCCATCTCAGGCATCATCATACCCATTCCTTTTCCTCCCATCTCTGGCATCATCATTGGCATTCCCATACCTTTTCCTCCCATCTCTGGCATCATCATTGGCATTCCCTTGCCTTTTCCTCCCATCTCTGGCATCATCATTGGCATTCCCATGCCTTTTCCTCCCATCTCTGGCATCATCATTGGCATTCCCATGCCCTTTCTTCCCATCTCTGGCATCATCATCATCATTGGCATCATCATACCCATTCCTTTTCCACCCATCTCAGGCATCATCGTTTGCATTCCTTTTCCGCCCATCTCGGGCATCATCATTGGCATTCCCTTACCACCCATCTCAGGCATCATCATTGGCATGCCCATTCCTTTTCCTCCTCCCATACCACCTTCCATCATGCCCATTCCTTTTCCTCCTCCCATTCCACCTTCCATCATGCCCATTCCTTTTCCTCCTCCCATTCCACCTTCCATCATGCCCATTCCTTTTCCTCCTCCCATTTTTGGCATCATCATCATCATTGGCATGCCCATACCTTTAGCTCCGCCCATACCAACTTCCATCATGCCCATTCTTTTAGATCCGCCCATACCGCCTTCCATCATACCCATTCCTTTAGCTCCGCCCATACCACCTCCCATCATTCCCATTCCTTTACCACCCATCATGCCACCGGCTTTACCTGTAATACACATAGCACTTATAAATCAATTTAGATTGACAATAAATGAAAAAAAAAGCTTATTGAAACTATTTGTTTATTGAATATGCAGGGTTTTATACTGTTATCTAGTCATTTTGTTTTTATTTCTGATGGTCGTTATTATTACAATCTACGTAAAAACCAAGAAATTTTTCGTCAAAATTAATTCAAAAAGACATAAAATAAACACCACTGTCGTTTCCCACTGAACATGACATAACAGTACTTCTCTTCACTAGTTGTGTTCTATTTTATCTCTAATTATGTTCCTTACCATGTTCCATATTTTCTGTAAAGACTAAGGCGTGTATTGTTTTGATATTTTTTTGGTGAAGAATTTTACATGAATATCATCCCACCTAATTTCATTAGATCAAACGAGAGAGAGAGAAGAATATAATTTAATAAAATCCCAACAAAAAAGGTTATTCGGAATGAAAAGTTATATGAACGAATTGTAATCACAAAGTTTTTGTTAAACGCCAATGCCCATTGGTAAAATGCAGATGTTTTACGTCAAAGCACATGGGTAACATTGCCAATGTTAGACGTCAATGCACATGGGTAACATGCCAATGTTAAACGCAAATGCATATTGGTGGAATACTTAAATGCATATGGGTGGAATGTCAATGGTTGCATTGCCGATGAGAAAAATTGTAAATTTCTGCAGTTAATAATCTTTATGTATAGTAACCATTCATTCTAGCAACTATAACAAATGGACTATGAACTTAAGTTAAGTTAGATAGTACCCTTCAATGTCGAAATTTGTTTTAAGAGGCACCACCAAATTAATAATGTTCCAACTGTTATTATTTTATATCCTTTTTGGTCATATAGCCAATCAACTCTTTCGGTTCTTATACATCCTTGGCTTTCAAACACTCGGCTTCCAACGTTCCTGGTGATGGTTAATCCAGAAAAGCAATTTGAATGCATGAAAGTTATAAAGTGTTGTATTCATTGTTTGTCAAACTTGACATTTCACTTAAGTTAAGAGTTTCATTATGTTCCATGAATCGTAGTTTTAGCTAAGGTGAAACAGTTGTAGGAGATCAATTACCTTTCGATGCATATCTTTTATATCCTGCAAAACAAAACAAAAATCATAATTAGGACCGATCAAAAAAATAAATGAACTCATAACACAACTTCTTTAAACACAAGTGAGAATCGAAGAGGGCAACAAAATACATAAATCAAGGGTACAAAAGTAACATATGACATGAACCAAACTATACAGTAATAGATATAAACAATTCATCACAGTTTCATTAACATTGGTAAAAAACATTTTTGAGTTATTCCCAGGCGACGGACGGACGGACAGACGAACAACGGTATACAATAATACGCCGCATAAACGGGCGCATGAAAGTAAAGCAATGCGAACACAATTAAATAAGATGCAGCAGTGGTTAATAGATTTAATAAATAAATTCTAAATGCTTTTACTTTTAAAAGGATTTATTCTGACATGGTCAACACGACGGATGCCACATGTGGAGCAGGATCTGCATACCCTTATTGTTGCACATGATATCAACCCGGTTCTTGGTTGGGTTCCTATTTTTGAGGTTTGTGTTTTTTCAGTTTAATCGCATCAATCTAACATTTATTGATTTCAGTAGTTCGAAATGGCAGGGCAATCTTTAGTAACGACATGCAAACCGTAGATTGAACAACCTATTAAATATTGCTTACAAGAACTGCAATTATAATTATAAGGATGAAACTTTTACGTATAAATTGTTTTATTCTTTTATGACGTAGTCTTTTCATTTGTAAATTATTCATAAATAATAGTCTAATAAAGGTTTATAAAATCATTATTTGTTAAATTCAGCTTTAACCAGTAAACGTGAAAAGTTTATCATTACATCTCTCTTTATATATATAATAACACTTACTTTTTTTTCCACCCATTGGCATCATCGATGGCATTCCACCCATTGGCATACCACCTTTTCCTCCCATCGGCATTCCTCCCATTGGCATACCACCCATCGGCATTCCACCCATTGGCATTCCACTCATTGGCATTGGCATTCCACCCATTGGCATAGGCATACCGCCTTTTACTCCCATCGGCATTCCACCTTTACCTCCCATAGGCATACCGCCCATTGGCATACCACCTTTACCTCCCATAGGCATACCGCCCATAGGCATACCACCCATAGGCATACCACCCATTGACATTGGCATTCCACCCATTGGCATACCACCCTTTCCTCCCATCGGCATACCGCCCATCGGCATTCCCCCCATCGGCATACCACCCATTGGCATTCCACCCATTGGCATAGGCATACCACCTTTTCCTCCCATAGGCATTCTTTCTATAGACATTTCACCCATTGGCATTCCCCCCATTGACATACCACCTTTTCCACCCATAGGCATTCCACCCATTGGCATACCACCCATTGGCATACCGCCTTTTCCTCCCATAGGCATTCCTTCAATAGACATTTCGCCACCCATTGGCATACCACCCATTGGCATTCCACCTTTTCCCCCCATTGGCATACCTCCCATTGGCATTCCACCCATTGGCATCATTCCCATTGGCATGCCACCCATTGGCATGCCACCCATTGGCATTCCACCTTTTCCACCCATTGGCATCATTCCCATTGGCATGCCACCCATTGGCATTCCACCTTTTCCACCCATTGGCATCATTCCCATTGGCATTCCACCTTTTCCACCCATTGGCATCATTCCCATTGGCATGCCACCCATTGGCATACCACCCATTGGCATTCCACCTTTTCCACCCATGGGCATCATTCCCATTGGCATTCCCCCTTTTCCACCCATTGGCATCATTCCCATTGGCATGCTACCCATTGGCATACCACCCATTGGCATTCCACCTGTTCCACCCATTGGCATCATTCCCATTGGTTGCATTTTACCACCAGGCATTTTGGCCATCATCATCATCATACCTCCCATTGGCATTGGTGTTCCTCCAGCTGGCATACCACCTGCACCTGCACCAGGAGCTGCTTCTGCTGGTGGAGTAGTACTTGCAGCTGGTGTAGCAGGCGCAGCTGGTTCTGGGGGTTCATACTCTGTCTCTCCACCTGCAGCGGCGGCTCCACCCATCATACCACCCATTGGCATTCCACCCATCATAGGCATACCACCCATCATTGGCATTCCACCCATCATACCTCCCATTGGCATACCACCCATCATTGGCATAATACCCATCATTGGCATACCACCCATCATACCTCCCATCATTGGCATACCTCCAGCCATCATTGGCATACCACCGCCCATCATTGGCATCGGCATAGTTCCCATTGGCATCGGCATTCCTCCCATGGGCATTGGCTTTCCTCCTGGCGGCATACCTCCCATAGGCATACCGTCCATCGGCATTCCACCCATTGGCATTCCACCCATAGGCATAGGCATTCCACCCATTGGCATAGGCATCTTACCTCCCATTGGCATCATGCCACCCATCATCATCATACCACCATCCTTAGGCATTGGCATTCCACCACCCATCATTTTACCACCACCTCCACCAGGCATAGGCATGGGCATGCCTTTTGGAGGAGCTAAACATCATTCAAAAGAAGAAATTTTAAATTAAGGGCATTCAATACAGATACTGGACATGTTATGTCGTCCATAACAGAAAATATTAATGTTTTGCTGTTTATCTTGGGGGAAAAAATATTTTTTTTCAGCTGATAAAATTGTAACCTTGAAAATGTGTACCACTCTTTTAAAACTGGCTTCATTTTTACATTTTTTTTTATACAAAAATCACTGATGAATATTTTTTGTATATGAATTGCATATATATACAACATCTAGTTTTCTTTGAAACTATGACAATTTTATAGAAAATAAATGATTCTATATCAAAAAATAATAATTAACAAAGAATCGTTACACAAATTGTGTCCATACTTATGTAACTAAGCTATTCATAACGGTTTTTTGTTTGTTGTTTATTTTCAGAACTTTCAGAGAAGGACTAGAAAAAAAATCTTTGCATTAACCTTAGTTCTATAAGAAGGGACCCGGGTTCCTTATACTCCCACTGTAACCCCCCCTCTGAATTTGGGAACGGCGCATTCACATGCCTTTTCAGTTTAAAACGTAACAAAAGTGTCTCTGTATAATTAAAATATATGTCAATTTTGACATATTCATAACATCTAAGTTGATGTTTTTGCAACAAAGTCTCTAAATATGCGGTGTTTTTTTATATGTCAACAAAGAGAAGCATCCTTTCCTAATGTGCTTAGGAATTGTGCTAATTTGAGATTTTAGGATACAAATAATGGCTCTTATCAAAGCTCCTCGATCCGATCAAAATCATTTTATTCATTATGAAACGCAACAATATAATACTAGAAAATGACCAAAAAAAATTAAAAGAAAAAAAAATTAAAACTGATGTGAAAGAATATTTTAAACAAAGTCAAACCAAAACCAAAACAAACAAACACACACAAACAAAGTACTATTTAAAGAAAACTTAATCCCTAAGTTAAGGGAAATAACACTTAGAATCATCAGTACTTTTGTGTTTACCATTTTCATAAATACATTACAAGCTTCTTGGTTACATAGATTTTTTTCAATCTGTTGCAGATGAAACTTGACTTTTACAAACGCATAACCGATTTAAAGAGTTATCTCCTTGAACCAATGTGTACCCTCTTAAATTAGTGATACATTTATACTACTAAGAATATGTATGAGTAAACAATATATTGATAATTAGATAACTCGTTATGTACTTACGCATGCATTGTATACCGGATATGAGAAGAAAGCAAAATACAGAAATGATTATAGAATTCATATTTGGTCCACCTGGAAAAAAGAGAAATAATAAAACAATCACTTTGAAAGGATCATACAAATAATAAACTAGAATAAGTAATATTACACATGCATACGTCATTCGCTTTGCCAGAATCTATAGCAATGTGATAAGTTTCATTTTTCTAAAATATAAAATATAAAAGCTTGTATTTCATTGGTTGAAAATCAATTTTAAAGAACGTTGTTAGCCAATCGATGCATTGTACGCTTCATGAGTAAAAGACTTAATGGCAATATCCTACTCACGCGATGTAAACAGATCGGGTTCATAATATAGATAAAGGATTTGTTTATAAAAAGTTTTAGAGTTTAAAGTATTGGCATTACAGAAGTTCTATTTAATATATATCAGCACATTTTTTTCACATAACGAACTATCATAAAATTGAGAATGGAAATGGGAAATGTGTCAAAGAGACAATAACCCGACCAAAGAACAGACAACAGCCGAAGGCCACCAATGGGTCTTCAATGTAGCGAGAAACTCCTGCCCCTAACCAAATATGTTACTAGTTGTTCAGTATATATATTTAGTATAAACTTAGTTAAGGATATTGGCTCCTCTGTTTTTTTTAAACTGTTTTAGATTAATGATATTTCCATTACAGAAATACAAAAATAAGAAAAAAAATCTTCTTTTTTTGTGACATAAGCCATGGTCAATTAGGCGGGAGATGTCTCACTCTAAATGTTTCATAAATTAATCATTTGATCATTATGTTTTCCTCTAAAAATTATATAAACATTACAATGATTTTATTACATTAAACAAATGTCTTTTAAACTATTATATGTAATAGAATTATAAAAAGAATCACAAATCATGACTCTAAATGATGAAGAAAAAAAAGAATTTCCGACAAAAAAACAAAAACAAGATAACCAATCATTCTTAACTAAGGTTACCAATTTTGGCAAGCAATTTTGATGCAAGATACTGTTTGTATATACATGTACTTTCAAAAGTCTGTTTGGTAAATTATAATTAGTCGAATATACGTTTTCTCCTTAACTCTTTTGAAAGTAAGTCAATACAATCATTGCTTCCGATTCAAATCAGTTATTGTGCCGAATTTGTTTTTATACTTTGAGCCTTGATGTTTGGTGAAATATATTACGTACAACTATTCTTATATATTTCATTAGCATTCATTACAGTTATAATTCCACTAATTATCATAGACTTGATTTGATTCGAGACGATTGTTGGAAAGTCTTTTTGTCGTTGTGTTGCTGTCTACTTGACATTTACCCCATATTTTCTTTTTTTCATACAAAACTTCGTCCAATCCGAAATTTATTCGGCAGTAGAAATGCAATAAAACATTCCTGAAAAACTCATAATTTTGAAAAACGCTAATATTTATTGTTTATGAAAATTGAAAAGCACACATTAAAAGATAAATAAAAAAAAATGTGCACCTCCCTTTATCTGCAGCACTTTATAAGATAAAAAAAAACCCACTATACCTGTCCTGTGTGTTGTAATAATTCCAAATTATTAAAGTATTTTACATGATGGTATAGTTACATTATATCATTATGCAATAAATTTATATCATTTCTCACCTTTTGAAATGTGCTCCAAGTTTTTACAACTATGTGGTGGCTGATTCTAGCGATGTTTCAAAGGTGTTGATACTTTTTATGTCCCTCTTGCCGGAAATGGTACTTGTAAATTCCGACATCGTTCTAGATCAAACGTGAAGGAAATCCAATCGAACAACTTCTGTGTCGATAGCCCTGATGTAAAACATTTCGAAGAACATGAATATTTTTAATAAAATTTGTTAAGTTGCACGAGTTTTACAGCGTCGTGATTAGAATAGTTGTCAGATTATATGATAACATGATACATTTTTTTATATAAAAAAAACTAAATGTTATTAGTTCGATTTTACGCGTGATTTGATGTTATGAACTTTATTACGTAAAAACAATATTATCTAGTCCGTATGTTTCTTAGTTCTTTTTTTGCCATTCTTTTTAATGTTTTGATAGTAACTGAAGAATTTATCGAAAATGGTAAGTTATGTATTGGTTATTTTTTTTTCGTTCCTAATTTCTGATTCTGTTGGTGTTATGCATGGAATACATTTTTGTAATGTCTATAATTGTAATGGCTATTCCGTCCCTTAATGTAATAATTGAGTAATAATAAAATAAAATTGTTTGCATTTTTTTTTCTCGAGTAAGTCCGTACTAAAGAATTCAGATAATTTAACTTACTTTAAAAAGACACTGGATAACCTTTGACAGATAAACCTTGTTTCTTTCATAACTACCAACATTATAAAACAAACAAAAATAATCATTATTTGATTTTTAGTTGTATTTTATAAATTATTTCAGTTTTGAGCACTGTCATAGTTTATTACGAGTGTTTGATTGCATGGTTTTGAAATAGAAGGGAGATTTTGGTTGTTGTTTCTACCCAAATCTGCACGGTTTTAGAAACTACATGTATATGGACTATCATAAAGAATAGGTTCATTGTCCGTAACCCAAAGTAAAGATACCGTCACATCATTTTCCATAGGTAAGGGATCGTCAACAAATAATAACGTTTCAGTACATAATTTCTCTAAATATTACCCACATGGATAAGATTACGAAACGGCGAATTCATCATACTCAGTAGATATCAGTCGTTCAAGCTCACTTGAAGTAAATATGTAGCCATTGCTTATCAGGCATGAGACAATAAAGCATAAATGGTATTATTCTTTTAACGTGGTGCAAAATATCTAACATGGAGGCTTACGTTTTTTATGGTTGTTATTAGCTTCCAGAGTTGTTGGTCTTGTGCGTACTTAATGAATGGTGTGCCAAAAACACGTGCATGTGTCAAGGAGACAGACATCGGGTATCATTTGTTGTTACTATGACTACGAAATAACTTCTGTGTCAAATAAAAATTTAGAGAGAATTGTATGCAGACATCAGCATTTCCATATACCGACTTCGCTTTGTGACAAAAAACAATGGATATATTATTCAATCTTACTTTGGTACTACTAATTTATGTAAAGATAATATCGTGGTCTTCAGCCTTCAATTTATATATAAGAAAACGGACGGTTAGATTTTAAATGAAATGAGCAAATTTTGTTCTTACACAAATACAATCATGTATAATTAATGATTGATACAACATTTTAAAACTCAGTCTTACTAGGGAAATTATGTTCCTTGGACATGAAGATGATGCAAGAATTCTCGCACTTACATTTTTCATCAGGGATTAGTTGTATGTCAAATGTTATATGCATACCTCGGGGTTATAAAAACTGCGCAGGTCAAATACTTTTGGGGTTATCCTTATTGTAAACGCTCTTATGTCTTAATCTCTGAAAGTTTGATTGATTAATTGGTTGGACATGCCCCTTTTAACATTATTGTCTATTTCGTGGCGTTCAGTTTTTTATGTTGGAGGTAGCCGGAGTGTCAAGAGAGACCTACCGACCTTCGTAAGGTTGGAGTCGAGCGCACATGCTACTAGTATGTATAAGGTTCGAAGTTACAACATCAGTGACAGGCTAGTGATACAATAGAAGAACTACTAAGACCACTCAGCCATCGAGGTCCTAATGAAATCTTCGTCAAAGGCTTACGTTATCAATATTTCGTTACGTATATATGTAGCTGATGATTAAAAAAAACATACATCTGTACCTTTTGCTTTTCAACTGCATGAACGAGATTTAAAAGTGAAATGTGTCATGTCTCCGAAGCTTGTTTAACCCGCCACATGAGAATGTGCATAGCCCTGTGATTGGGTCGTTATTGGTTGTCTTTGTTGTTGTATTTTTCATGTTAATGGAATTTATAAACAAATATATTGTTGAAAGTCTATTTTCTGTAGTCTCTTTCCGTAGGTACTCGTGCATTGCCGAAGACCCCATTTTTATTTGTCTTTTTGTTTTTGTTGTTTGGTATTAAATATTAAAGAGATTGTGGTATTGGTCGCAAATGAGAGAACCCTTTAAATGACGGAGAAGCCATCGTACAACCTTCCACATCGACGAAACTCCATGTATACAACATAGCGAGCTATAAAATGCCCCGAATGACATAACTACACAAAACGATTCAAACGATAATATCAACGACCTGATTTATACACAAAGCAATAAGCGAAAAACAAAATAAGATATCTATACAGCAACAAACGACGACCAATTCCAGACTTGGGACAGGCACATGCTTGATATCTGCTTCATTAATGGAGAAATTGTATATCATATAATATATTTATTTGTTGGCAATATTGACAACAGTAATTTTTCAAATGGCACCGTGACTATATATAATAGAAAGGAAACGATAGGGGTACCAGACATGCCAAAAAATAATACATTTACAGCAAACAAAAAAATGCAAAGGAAGAACGCTTTATTACAGTTCTTCATCTTAAACTCACAATGAAAACAAGGCCTTCAACACTGATTATAAAACATGCATCTTAAAATAAAAGTGCCCTGACGATATTCACAAGTAGATGCTAAAAATTACAGTTGCATATTGTTTTTTTATTATTTTATTTGTAGTATTTCAATTATCAGTTTGTTACTTGTTTCCACTCTCATTGTTGCAACGAATGACAGCGCCAAGATGTAGCCAAATCTAAAAAATGAAGGGTTCACTCTGTCTAGTGTCGTCATCGTTGTTGTCCGAGCCTTCTTTTGTTTATCCAAGACCAAAAACAGAATTGATAGAATTTGACCAAACTTGCCCAAAATCTTATCAACAAGACGTGAACTTGTGCACCTGCTTTATTAAGTTTTTATCTGAGTAATTTTGACGTATTTATTTGTAACTCCCAAGAAGAATGTGTCCATAGTACACGGATGCATCACTCGCTCTTTCATTTTCTTTGTTCACTGGACTGTGAAATTAGGATTAAAACTTTTTATTTTTGCATTAAAATTAGAAAGATCATTTCATATGAAACATGTCTACTAAATTTCAAGTTTATTAGGCATTAATTTCATCAAAAGCTACCTTTACTGACAACCTTAAAAAACTTTAATCTGAAGCGGTACAGACGGATGAATGGACGAACAAATCATTGGCCGAACGAACGAACGGGCAAACGAACGAACGAAAGTACGAACGAACAGACGTAAAGACCGAAAAACATACTGCCCAAATGTAGTGTATACCCCTATAGGCTATATGATCTTGTATTGTTTCATTATGGATTTTCTGCTTGTGAGAGAGCTGCCTATATATATTCCATTATAATTTATAAAATACGACTATGCGGTAATTTGACCTTTAGTTGTTAATTTCTGTGTCATTTGGTCGATTGTGGAGAGTTGTCTCATTCGCAATCATACCACATCTTCTTTTTACATATATTATGGTCTATATATAAATATGGTGATCTCTCTCTCTCTCTCAAATTAATTTCAGGATATAAATTGAAAACATGATAGAACTTACTGTATAGTAGCTCAATATGTACATTAAGTACCAGTAATGAAAAAATCCGCTTAAAACTACTCTTACAGATTTTTTTTTTTGCCGTATTTGTGTGATACTATTAAAGCATTCTCACCTTTCGTGACCTTGACAAATTATTGTCAAACACAAAGTGTTATCTCCATTTTGACTTGAGTATATATAAACAGATAAAACATTTTTATCGCCATGCTTCAAAAGAAATTCATATCTTGTGGGAAAATGACATGTGTTATAATGTAGTCATTTTACGATGAAGACATTGGATTTTCACAAGAATCTTTTATTATTCAAATTATGTGATATTCGTTAATTCATTAATTTATTCGTTCGTTCATAAAGACTCGGTCACACCTTACCGGAAAGCACGAACGGACGCCTAACGGATAAAAATAAAAATTGTCCGTTGACAAAATTGTTATCCGTTGGAGTCCGTTGATGTACTGACCTTATAAAATGGACGCGTAACGAATGCATAAGGGACACACACCGGATATGCAACGTACGAGAAACGGAAACGTATCGGACACAACGGACCGTTCGAACGTACATCCAACGGACGAGTACCGCATAAAACGGACACCTAACGGAAGTGTACCGGATAAAACGGATGAAGAAGATATACGGAAAAATTAAAGGCGACAATAATAATACATGTAAATCGCATAAATATTCAAAATGTTTCTGTGTAACTGGTTGTGGTTCGTTCTTCAAAATGCCGACAAAGGGCAGTGTCTGGCCTGAATAAGAGCTGTATGATTGTGAAGACGTGCCCTTACTCTAAGATCGATTATGAATAATAAGAATTCACAAACTGAAATACCAATAATTTTCATTTCCTACGCGAAATTCTTAATTGGCATTTATCCGTTTCAGATCCGTTCATCATCCGTTTTATCCGTTATACGTCCGGTAGAAGTCCGTGACACATTCGTTCAACATCCGTTTTATCCTTTTAACTTCCGGAAGAAGTCCGTTGGTGAATTTATCTGCCATACCTCCAACGGATGTACAACGGACACGCAACAGATACAAAACAGAAACGAAACGGACGAGTACTGTACAAAACGGACGCATACCGGAATTTCAACGGACATCTCATCCGTCCGTTCAAAGTTTGGAACATGCTCAAAATTTTCCACCGGACAGAACGGACGTCGACGGATAAAACGTACGCTAAACGGACATGCAACGGATATAGACGGACGTTTAACGGATAAGAACGGACGTCTAACGGACATGAACGGATTGAAAAAAAAGTTATCCGTTAGGCGTCCGTTCGAGCTATCCGTTTAGATGTGACCGAGGCTTTAACGTTTGTTTTTTCGGTGACACGAGGCATGAAGTCTGCATTTCAAATTAGAGTAAAAAACGCTAGGACAAACAATATAGAATCCACACAAAACGACAAAAATACCCCAAACAAAAGATTAAAACAATTACATCTTATATTATCATAAATGGATTTTTTGTAACTTAAAGATAACAATTAAGAAGTTGTGGTGAACTGTTTGATTTTTGAGACCGTTAACATTTTCTCAAATTTAGAATTGTTTATAAATATTTTCACTCAATGATTGGTCAAGTTAGAGCGACTAAAAGAAGTAAAATCAAGTTTACAATTGTTTCAAATTGAGATAAGAACATTATTTTATGTTTTCTATATGCACAACAAAATAATTGGAAAACATATTTTTTTTCCAAATAACAACGAGTGTAAATTTGATTTAACTTCTTAAAGTTGCACTGCACTCACATGACAGAGAATATCCTACAACAGGTTAGGTTACCTGGCGAAAAACTATATACTCCGAAGACAAAAGTCGGTAATATGCATAATATCATGATTGATTGCCAATCTCCCATACAGACAGAGTTATCGTCCTTTCCTCCTCAATCTAGATTGAGGACAAATTAATATTAAAACAATAGGTAGGTCGGGGAATTCGGACTCGATATTAAGAAAATGGTCTATTAGCGAACAACCATTTAACTACAAAATGGGGGATGATTATTGTTTTTCCTTGAAAAAATATTCTGATCCCCAATTTGATGGGGAAAATAGTGTGTTCAAGCAGATGAACAAAAAGAAAATATTCTTTATCCAGATTTTCCTTTTACCTTATAGAGTTACATTTTGAAGAAAAAAATAATTTGATTGATAGTCTTAAAATCTAAATAAAAAACAAACTTGCCTCTAGACAGACTACGAGTAATGTCTTTGTCGAGGAATATGTTAATAAAAGTGAGTGCATGGCCTATTTTGTTAAATTTTTACAACTTTAGATTATATTGTAATGATGTAAAATTTTAACAGAATAGCACCCTTTTTTCCCCTCTTTGTACGAAGGAATTGTAATGTTTTGATTGTAATATTGTGATTCTTCAATGTATAACATCAGAGACATATAATACATAATATGTCTCTGATAACATCATTGTTCACACATTGTCAAAGGGTCATTTTATAAGACATGACTTCTTCTAACATTTAAAAAGTGAACATGTTTATTAACATGATCATACATGTATTATATCGTATATCAAGGTGCGTTGAATACCGTTAAGTCTAAGGTCAATGACTGTACGTGTCATTAAAAATATGTATGTGTAAGTATTTGAATTCTAGTATTGGTTATTCCTTCCGGGATTTTTTTCTGCTTAGACAATGATTTATTGAATCTGTATTTTCTGAGGAAAAATATGGTCGGGAATCATAATTTTGTGTACAACAGAATAAATGATAAATGACTGCGTTATGACAAAAGATATGTCCAATGAGACACAGCAAGATGGTTCCATCATTTCCAGACTATTTTATACACGTATAAAAGTCGCTGTAGCCTATACATTTGTCTCATCATTTTGTTTTATCCCTACAACCGGTCTCTTTTAAATGAATTCGGAAATCTGAAACCAACTGAAAAAGAAAAATCTTGAGCTTAAAAATAGTTTCGTTGTTAAAAATGTCGACATGAGTTCGTGTTCATTGTTGTACGGTTTACTTAAAACAAAAGATTGTCATATTGAATGTACAGTTATTATTTAACATAAAAAAGAAGGTGTGGTATAATTTCTAATGAGACAACTCTCCACAAGAGCCCAAATGACACAGACACTAACAGCTATAGATCACCATACGGCCTCCAACAATGCACAAAGCCCATACCGCATAGTTAGCTATAAAAGGCCCCGAAATGACAAATGTAAAACAATTCAAACGAGAAAACTAACGGCATAGTTAATGTACAAGTATGTAACACATCAACAACCGATAACTACTGAATACTGGCTCCTGACTTTGGACAGGCACATACGTGCATAATGTGACGGGGTAAAACATGTTAGCGGGATCCCAACCCTCCCCTAACCTGGGACAGTGGTGTAACATTACATTACAACACAAGAACGAACTATAACAATCAGTTGAAAAAGGCTTAGCTTATCATGACTAGATGGATACAAATATAAATACATATAACAAAAACACAGATTGGACGGTGCCGGTGTCGTGGGCCTCAATCCTTTTTGTTGTCTGGGGGGGGGGGGGGGGGGGGACTATGGGATTGAAGTCACGCATTTAGTTATCCAAATTTTATTTTACTGCCATTTAACAAACACGTGTATGGCAGACGACACTAACTGTTCGCCACCGACAAACATAAAAAAGTAAACAGTCCCGTAAAATAGAATAAACAGGCTAAATTAAGTCCTACATTTCCAGTAACCAGAAATACCAAATAGAGGTATATAACACTGGGTACTTGTATATCCTAACCAAAAAAAAAAACTACACACTATAAGTACAGTTAGTATGAGAGTACTCGCATTTACTGACAGCTATTTCAAAGTCACTAACAAATAATTAAAAAAAAATCATGCATCTTAGACTAAATTATCAATCAGTACACATCCACCATTCAATGGATTTGGTGTAAAGACGTCATTAACAGTCAGAAAAAACATGACCTTGATCCAAGATACATGTATCAACAGATTTTAGATCCATGAATGTGTATATTATGTATATAAAATAGATATTTAGTTTCCTTTCAATTTACTGATAAAAAAATCAATACTAGAATGATTTTGATGATGATTTTTTTTTATTAGTTGTTAGTGGCTTTGAACTAGCTGTCAGATAACTGCGAGTACTCTCAGATCTGTTCATTGTGTCTTTTTTGTGTCGGGATGTATAAGTACCGGGCCACGTCCACTGTATTTTTGTCCATCTGATGAGTTAAGCCTTTTTCAACTGATTTGTATAGTTCTTTCTTATGTTGTACTGTTATACCACTGTCCCAGGTTAGGGGAGGGTTGGGATCCCGCTAACATGTTTAACCCCGCCACATTATTTATGTATGTGCCTGTCCCAAGTCAGGAGCCTGTAATTCAGTGGTTGTCGTTTGTTTATGTGTTACATATTTGTTTTTCGTTCATTTTTGTACATAAATAAGGCCGTCAGTTTTCTCGTTTGAATTGTTTTACATTGTTTTATAGGGGCCTTTTATAGCTCACTATGCGATATGGGCTTTGCTCATTGTTGAAGGCCGTGCGGTGACCTATAGTTGTTAATGTCTGTGTTATTTTGGTTTTTTGTGGATAGTTGTCTCATTGGCAATCATACCACATCTTCTTTTTTATAATACCAATAAAAACAATATTCAATTATCTAATTATTTTCTAAATTTTGGGGCACGGTAAAATGACTTGATTTCAAGCAAATTGCAGTTATTTTTCACGCACATCTTGAAAATATGATAGTGATTTCTTTATCGTATAATGTGTAATTCTTGAATCTTTATATGACCTTAATATGAACAGTAACAAATGACTAGCAAATTTAAATTCACCTCGGACAGTTTAATGTAGACATAACTTGTTGTTTCCGCTATTCAAAGTGTTGGTACATAACCAGTTATGGATAAAACATAATTTGAACTTAGACCGTTAATAATTTATTACTTTTTCACGACTTTTTTTCTTTTAAGGTCCATTTATTGATGTTGTATTTGTTTATTAGTGACATGAAAATTAAATATGATATTAATAACTTTTAGGAGCAAGATATATATAGAATGACATCCGAAAACCATGCTGCATTCCCAAAAGAGTTTGTGCGCAGGTAGGTAGATTTGATATTCTTCTGTTTACTTCTTATTTCTGTCAACTAGCAGGTGTACCTTTTTTTTCGTAGTTTAATCATATTTTATTTGCAACAGAAGCTAAGGAATTGAACACAAAGTCATAACTAGAAGGCTTATTTTTAGAATGCAGTTGTCAAAATATTTTATAACAACTGTCCTACCAATTGTTTAATGTCAAAATTACCTCACGCTTACAATTCTATCTAGTATGTAGTACTCCATTTGCTCAACTGATAATATAACAAGAGGATTCTTATATATAGTTTAAAATGCTGAGAGACAAAAGTTCATTATAGTGTATGATTTGATAATAACATGATCATCATACATTTTCTTGACATGCATATGCATGCATGTGTACCTCGGAATATTTCTAAATTAATAAGAATCTAACAGCTAGCACTTTCTTTTTAACAAATTTCAGTGTCACACCAGCAGGATGAGTTTCTACCAGGTCCTGTTTTTCATTTCTTTATCTGTGTATACGTATGCACAATCAATGAGTAAGTACGTTTCTTCAGTGTAGTTATATTTTTTTTCATTTTTCCGTATTTCTTTCTTCAATTTTGATTTTAGAAAATAAGAGACTCGGCATTTTGGTAGATAGTGTATCTATTAATTATATTAATATACTTGTTTACTATCTTTTTGATTGATTGATTGATTGTTGGTTATTTAACATTACTCATCTGTACTGTCTTGATATTTTATTTTCTGATATTTCTTTTTGTTTTTTTGATGAACCCATTTTTTTTTTTAATTCTTATTATATATTGCTATCAGTTTTCGGCCTTAAGGTGTTTTCTTATGAACAAAAAATACTGTAAGTAATACTAAGTCATCCCATGGAGGTAAATATAATACTTCCATGGTCATCCATATTAAATGTATAACAATGATCTAAAAAAAAAAGGTATGTGTATGTCCCCAGAAAACGGTTTATCTCCACAGACACTTGTTTCAGAAAAAAAAAATATCCTATTTACCTTTTTTATATAGATTAGACAGTTGTTTTTTCCAATTTGAATGGTTTTACACATGTTTGTTATTGGGGGCCTTGATAGCTTGTTGTGCGGTGTAAGCCAAGACTCCGTGTTGAAGACCGTATCTTGACCTATTATACCTTTATAAATTGTGACTTGGATAGAATGTTGTCTCATTGGCACTAATACCACATCTTCATATATCTATATAGGAATTTTTTTCTGAGACATGTGTCTGTTTTTATCTCGTAAAACTTAAAGACATCTTTCGATCACATGACGTCTTCTTTGGAACTCTTTCCTTATTTATCAACATTTAATATTTCTTATACATCGATGAAGTAGAGTTATCCAACACGGTAAATATAACTCCCTCTTATATAAATTCTACTCTCCCTTAAAAGAGTCAATGATATCAATAAATCTGATATATTTGTTTCCAGTATTTCAGGCGCAAAATGATTCCTTTTCATATAATCATTTTTCCCACACGTTCGAACACCGTAAAGTACCCTCATAATGTGGAAGAGTGATTATTATTCTGAAAGAATTTTTTTAATGTAAAACGCTCTACCACAATAATACACCATATTTCAATCTTTTTTTTTTTTAGAACCAATAATTGAAAGTACAAAAATCCAAACATAATTCAGAACTGTCAGTTACGGAAATTTTAAGTATCGTTCATTATTGTAGGTAGTGTTAAAACCAAGTGGGATGATGGAAGTTTCAGCGCAACTCAAAGTAAGAAAATATTTATATAATTTCAGTCGGTTGATTTTATGAATTAGAATGAAATCATTTTCTTCTGAATTGTCTGCCCATCGATGGCGTTTAGGTTAAGTGTTTTGTGTGATTTGGCGGTTAAATCATTCGGCACGACAGGGTCTACTCGATAGGTCACGTTAATTTTTACATCCATGCTATTTGATATTTTGTATCATCCATTAAGAGATATATTGGTTTACAAATGAGTGTGTGTATTTAAATACTAGTATATGTATATATGCTGACTTTTCGTACTGATTCGTAATTTGTACACATAAAATTGAGAATGGAAATGATAAAATATTTATAAATGGTTGTTATTAAACCAGCCCTCGGCTCTGTCGTGTGGTATTGCACTTTACTCTTTTTTGTTATTTATTAATATGATTATTATCAGTGGTTGTGATATATGGGTGTTAACGGAAGAAAAAGATAATTAATTTAGAGCTGATGTTGTCACTGTATATCATCGCCACCGGAAATTGGGTACTAACGAAGCGGAGAGAAATAGAAAAAAAAGTAAACAAGTTAAGAATTCATTCAATTTAAAGCATTTCCACTCATGTGATGAGGGTGCCGCTTAAGAAATGATTTTCTGATATATAATTCTTTAGATTATTGGGCCGATAAGTACAAAATTGATAAAAGATTTTGTGTAATACTCCAAAACTTGCCACTTGGTACCGGAAAATTTCGAGGTCGATCGTCCTCTGTCGCCCCATTCTCAAGATACTGAACTGTTTTTCATTATTTTTCCAGACACGTTTTTAGATTATTATAGTGTGGCATCATATTTACAGAAATTTGTTGTCAAAAAGATGTATTTTAAAGAATATAGACCATAAAAATAAAGTCTAGGGTACGGCAACTTGCTCGTGTTGACAAATTTACTGTATGGCAACTTGTTTTCAGCTGTACGGCAACTTGCTAATTTTAGAATAGTTATTTACCGTCCTTTCAAAGAAAATAAAGTATTAAGTTCAAATATCTAAGGTTGGGGGGGGGGGGGGGGGTACCCTTTTATATTAAACTGTTTTTATCCTTTTCAAGGTTTTAATTTGTTTAAAACTGTTATTTGACTGATAAATTTTAAAAACTGTTAACTGTTTTCGACCCACTGTCTGTAATCGTTTTGTTAAAATTTGCAATGTTGTTAACTGTTTATTTGAAATTGAGATTCCTGTTATCTGTTACTTAATACTTAAAGTGTTCACTGTTTTTGACATTATTTTCTCTGTTAACTGATCTTAACTGTTATTTACAAGAATCACATTAAAATCTGCTGTCCATCTCTTTCTTTACGTTGCTTCCGCAAAAGAGTGACATAAACAGCATATATGTAACTGTACATGTCTTTAAAAAATCTTTGAGTATAGTAAATCCTTGATTAAATTGAGAATGGAAATGAGGAAAATGTCAAAGAAACAGAAGCCCGACCAAATAGAAGAAAAAACCCAACGCAACGAGAAAATTATGCACTAGGGTGGGGTGTCAGTTCACAGATAGGAAAAAAACTTAGAAATGACACTCATAATTTTTAAACACCCTCTTTCCCTTTCTTCCTAATAAATAAGGCTTACTATTTGAGTTATGCATGTGCATATTTATGGAAAGAGAATCGTCCATAGATTTGATTTCCAATAGTAATAATGGTGAAATATAATCTTTTTTTTTTTGTTTAACCATGGCAACAATCAGCATTTATTTGATACCAAATATTGCAAAATAGGGGGTTGAACATGTCACACAGATCTCAAAAATTTGGTCAAAAGGAAAATTTCAATCAATAAGAGTGATACCTTTCCTGAAACCATAGACATATATCTATCAAAAGGTAAAAAAAAAAATCATATGCATTTCTGCTGTTTTTTCCATAAAATTGAAAAGATCGAGCGTCAAATCTTTGTTGAAAAACAATACAAAATTTCTAAATCTATGGCGGTACGGATAGGAACGTATTGACGTTCAAACTGAAAAATGTCTTATAAAACATGCTAAAAACAATCTAAGTGTTCATATAAACCCACTAGGAAGGCTACATTATTATTCAACTATCTAAAAATCAACTCAATTGTACAAAAACTTTCATATTTAGAAAATTCGCCATGGCTATAATGCGAAACTACACTTGTAACTGTGTATTGATATACCTGAAGCTGTCTCCTAAGTGAGCAATCATTTAACTACAAAAAGGGGGTAGAAGTTGAATGTTTGTTTCTTGAAACATATAAATGAACCAAAATTTAAAAAATGAAATAAATACAAGACTATATACAAATGTATAGCAAAGGTTACGGACTCAAGTTGGGTCATGCAGGTGCAACAAATGCGGCAGTGTTAAACATGTTTAGGGATATCTCATGCCCCTCTTTATACGTCTAACCAATGTAGTTATATCTGCCTTCTATTTGTAATGTACCCAAAACGTTAAAAGGAAAGGCCACTTCTTATCCAGCTAAAACTCTGGTCAGTCCTATGATGAAAATAATTCAGATGTATATGGAATGTTTGATAAGTTATATTGACCCAGAGTACCTGGACGGAATTGTGAAAAATAAATTACCTTTTCAATTTGCAATTCGTAAAATAACTGAACAGTGTGGCCTGGTAGACGAGGCCGAAAAATGAGGACTATAAGGTTCTCAAATTGATGTCAAATTTTCTAGTCTAAGACTTCAGAAATGTAAAGATGGACCAAGGCTTTTTTTTTATATCAGATCAGAGTTCTTAATTGGGACTTGGAGATGAAAGAGCGCTTCAACTTGTGACACCTTACATGTTTTTTTTCTGATTTATACACTGGTTTTGATGATTTAAAATAAAAATCAGTAAACCTTCGTAATTCCTTTTAATAAAATCATGTAAGCAATGAGTCGTATGAATACCCTGACTGAGATGTAACCATAATTTATAAGAGCCCCCGCCATAAAAAAAAAAACAATGTTCGCGCCCTATTCACTCATTCTATCTGGGTGTTACATTTTCCTACGTCATGACGATAACCCAAGTTTGCTACGACTGATGACATAAAACATTTACTAAACAATATACATAACCAGAAGAAGCCTCCCTTTTGCTGTTTGAAGCATTTTCGATTATTCATGACATAGTCCTTTTTCTTGGAGTCAATCACTCCGTCTGCTTTTCCATCCGTTCAATTGTCTGGCCATGTGTCAATAAAAAAAAATATGGTACTTGCGTGTGTCTTCTGAAAATTAGTCAGCTTTATAAAAGATTCCTTATGGAGCTTGGCATTTCTGCGACTTTATACAGTGGTTTTCAAACTTTTGAATACATTGAAGATATGCACTTGCCCTTTTCATTGCTTTTGGGTTCGTTTGGAAAAAAATGTAAATTAAAGTTGCTGTTAACTCTTATCAGCATTTAAAATTTGTTGTTAACTGTTTTTGCCAAAATCGGGGTGTTTTTAACATGTTAACGGACCCCTCCTCCTATCTAATTATGCATTAGATAAAATGCATTAGATAGAAACACCATTTGCTTGACAGCATTTAAGATGTATACAAATGAAATTTTTCAAAAAGAAACTGACAAGAAAATTAATTCGAAATGCAATTCACGATTTGTTTCTCTTACTTTCGATGAAAACAAAGTCTTTTTTTAATTTTGTCTGTCCGAATTCTCGATCCTGTGGTTCGGTGGTTGTCGTTGCTTCATATCTATCTGATTTGTTGTTTTCATAAATTGTTTTGTTACACTGTATATGAGTTAGGCCGTTAGTTTTCTTGTTGAGTCCTTCCACATTTTTCTGTCGGTGTTTTTTATAGCCGACTATAAGGTACGAGTTTTCGTTGTTGAAGGCCGTACGATAGCATATAATTGCTTGCATACACTTTATTATATCCTGATGGATAGTTATCTTGTTTGCTATCATACCACATCTCCACTGTTTTTATCTATTAAAAAAAAGCCAGCACCAACAAAAGATGAATGGACGGTTTATTTTATTGAACTTACACAATTTCAACCTAACAACAGATAAGACAACAGTCGTTAGTAGTATAACGATATATAAATGTATTCAGGATAATATGGTTGAAAAAAACCTTTTTGTACAAAATCAAAAAGCGGTACGCAACGAGGCCTTCTGAACTGAATTAACGGCATATATTTAATAATATTTGATAAGTAAGACATTTGGTATATTTGTAAGCCTGTAAAGCTTTGCTATCAACAAAATATCGTCACTTGATATTATCTAAACAGCGATTAATTTCCTCTTAAAATTATAATAAATTGCAAGACGCCGTACAGACAAAAGTTGTTATTTTGCAATTCGCCGTACAACGTCCTGCAATTCGCCGTACAACAAACAAACAATGTTTTTGTCCATATTCTTTAAAAACATGTTTTTGACAACAAATTTCTGTAAATATGATGCCACACTATAATAATCTAAAAACGTGTCTGGAAAAATAATGAAAAACAGGTCAATATCTTGAGAATGGGGCGACAGAGGACGATCGACCTCGAAATTTTCCGGTACTAAGTGGCAAGTTTTGGAGTATTACTCAAAATCTTGTATCAATTTTGTACTTATCGGCCTAATAATTTAAAGAATTATATATCAGAAAATCATTTCTTAAGCGGCACCCTCATCACATGAGTGGAAATGCTTTAAATTGAATGAATTCTTAACTTGTTTACTTTTTTTTCTATTTCTCTCCGCTTCGTTAGTACCCAATTTCCGGGCGATGATACACAGTGGTTGAAGTTCTTTTAAATGGATTTTATTTTACGCCATAAAAGGAAATGTGGGTTAAACATACCTTATATTACACGATACAGAGACGATCACTGTGTTGAAAGGATAGTGATCACTGTAGACGAACTGATTTCACTGTTTTAACCGGAGGCTCTCAAGGTCTCAAGAAAGTATAAAAGTGTAATCAGTGTTATACAACATGTCATGGATACATCAAAAGAATATTTTAAGTTATCCATGTACTATCAAACGAATTTTATTTTCTTCAGGAATCATAAGATTTTTTGACTGATTACGGATTTTAAAACGTCCAGTAACAAATATTACATTTCAATTCATAGTAGCGACATAACATGTTAATGATATATGCATATATACTACTTTATATTAAACCAACACACTGAGTCGAACTTTGATATTTGATCTGGGTAACAGTCTTCACACGCAGATACTCCACCATACTCGAGAACATTATTCGGACTCGGGTGTTAGGTTTATTTTTTCACTTAGTCTGGTTAAGATAATGATCCCCGCTACAACAAGGCAATCAAGCGTTGGACGGTTGCGAATGGTACAATTTAACATGTAAACATAGGAAAATATTTTAATTATGTAAAATAAGTAGATGTGGTATGATTTTCAATCTGACGACTCTCCATCATGCAAAGACCAAATGAAGTTATAAGTGATACTATTAGAACAGAAAAAACCCGAGAGTAAGTAAAGTATGGACACATACATGTATCAGATCGGATACAAATAAAAAACAAACAAATAGAATGAACGGTATATAGCTAGATCGTAAGTGTTACTTTGTTTAGTAAAAAGGGAATATAGTATGGTTGAGACTATCACATAAATCGTTACTATTGTGTCATTTGTGAATTAAGGATTTTATAATTTTATCACTCGATTGCTACTCTTTATACTTTAATCTTTCGACACAAAAGACGTTAACACGGGCATGTGAAACTGGTCAAATTCACGAAATAAACTTTAAAAAAAAAATCAAAACATTATCTCTCAACAGTCAAATACGGTTTTTAAAAAGTTGAGCAAGCCTCGCGCTTTAAATATTGAAATTTAACCGTCTCGAGTGGAGAAATATCGTAATACACTTGTTGCAGTGATAGAATCATTCTATAGTTATCATTTTCTTCCCACTTTATTCTTAAAAAGGAAGCTGGCTTGCTGTTCAGATGGGACACGCACAAGCAGGGCAGTGGTCAGCGCCTAACATGGGAATGGCATACAATGGACAGTGGCCAGCTGTAACTGACGTACAGTGGGTATTTGTACCGTTCTATCAGAACAATGTAGGAGTGACGTCACAACGTTCTACTGTCCATAAATGGGATGATGGGAGTACGACTACTCATGGTAGGCATCTTTAACACAAACATTGTACTAATTATGTTTATTTTTAGCATGCACCAGTGCTGACACATTATAGAGGGTGGTAAAGGGTTATTTTCGTGCAACGTGTTTTGCCATTTTTATTTCACGTGCAGCCGTAAAAAAGATTCGTTATACACCGTGTTTCGTAAATGGTAAATAGATCAACGTTCAAGACATTTTAATTGTTCGTTCATCGTGAAAAGGCAATTCTATATCGTTTTCTTTCGTGCAGATACTTATATATTATCATTGATCATCTCAACGAGATTGATTTTCTCGCCTGAGCCGGGACGGCGAATGCAAAAAATGCAATCGAGTTGAGATAACCAAAGATAATCTGTTTATCGATATTTTACCTAATATGAGGAAGGCGCTACCTTAAATGCCAGCTTTGTACTAAGACAATGTCCTAAATAAAGATTAGGTTGTTGGTTGTTTAACGTCCAGTGGCAAATATTTCATGCATGTTCAGAACGAATGTCCTAGGCTACATTAATATATTGTTTATGTCTAAAATAAAATTATAAGTTCAGATGGAAAATGTGTAGGGAACGAACATTGAACTTGAAATGGCATGAGGGGTAATGGTATTTTTCCTGAAAAAAATATTCTGATTCCCGAATTGATGAATAAAAAATCTATTCAAGCATACGACAAAAAAAATATTTTGATATTGACCAAAAATGATTTTATCTTTCAGAAATGCAAAATAAATTGAACTTTTATATATCTAAAAACATAAAACTTCCCAAACCGCACATGTAACTCCGTACACAGTAGTTTTTAAGGTGATAATAAGGCTGTATTTGCCAATTTGTTATGATATACCTTTAAACTAGTGTTAAATTTTGACTAAATAAGTTTAATTGATAGCGCTGAAGGGCTTTCGTAAAAAAAAAATCAGACTCTAATAAACAAACATTTGTAATTCTGATCATCGTCAGTTTGTGAGTTCTACATCAATTTTTTGTACTAATTAACCCCTGTCAAAATGCAACCATGGTTGACCATGGTTACCATCGCTAACCATTGATAACCATGGTCAAACCATGGTTGACTGTGCTGAAAACCATGGTTAACCATGGTTAACCATGATTGTGACCATGGTCAACATCTGACCATGGTTGACCATGCTCTATTTAACCATGGTTAACCATGGTTTTCCACGTTTGTGACCATGGTAAACATCTGACCATGGTTGACCATGGTCAATTTGACAACCATGGTCTAATCAACCATGGTCAATTTGACAACCATGGTCTTGCACCTGACCATGGTCAACTTGACAACCTGGACCATGGTGAATAAATATTGATCTGGATTATACCCATGGGAATTTATAACAAATTGTAAATTACTTTGAGACTTTCAATATTAAAAAATCGTGCTCGTTTTTTCAGTGGTACAATGACAATGTTATTGACAATTTTTAATTTCTTTCTTCCCAAGAGGTAAATTGTGACCTTTCATGATTATTTCAATAACAATATATTCTCTACATTTTAAAACACACATAAACTGAGCAGTAAAGCTATAGTGGCAGAGAATGCTATTTACAGTCGGGTCAAATTTGGGACTTACAAACTTTTACAAACTGGAAGTTGGAACTTACTTTCGGGTACACGACAACTCGTACTTTCGGCAAGTCGTACTCAACCAACTCGTACCCTATTTTTACCAACTCGTAACCATGTTTTATTTGATATTATTTATCAAGTTTATATGCATAGTTATTGTAACTTTCTTTCGTATATCATTATATAGCAAAATACAAATAAAAAAACAACTTTCATTGTTAATAAAATTCAATCATAATTGTTTTAAATAAGCTTATAAAATGCTAATCGTTATAATCATTAGTATTCCTTAGAATTGATTGTTTGAAATTGCACGGCAATTTATTTGATATGCACATTAAAATAATTATGAGTACACAATATGCTAATCAGTGGTCATTAGTGGATAACATACCTACAAAAATAGAATGGATTTGTTAAAAGTAGAATAAACAGAGAGAAGTAAATGAAAACAAAAAACCGGTATAAGTGCGGCACTATGAACATCAAAGGCCGTTGAGTTATACTTAAACAATCACCATCCTCACCGAAAAGAAAATGCATGGCTTAAACGTTGTAAAAACCAAGCTTAGAGAAAAAATATATAAACTATGGTGAAATGTATGATCATCTTCAATTGCAATCATGGTTCGTCCACGTTGTAATGTATGCAAGAAGACTGTTACGATTCGACAAGATGCTCTTCAATGTGACACATGTGACAACTGGCAGCATCGTCTATGTGAAACTGGTAAGTTGATTTATGTTTTACTTGTTTGTAGAAATTAAGCCCACTACCTTAAACATTCTTTAACCATCGTAATTGTGCTGTGTATTTGCAAATAAACAAGGGCCATTTCCTAAATGTTATCATATCTTTTATCTTTTTAAAATTGAAGTATAATTGTGATTTTATATATATCCTTTTATGTAGTCAAATATATAACAGAAAAAAGTATTATGTTGTATTCCACATGTTCCATGCAGACTTTCGATATATAAATTGTGTATCTCAATAATATTTTCCCCTAATCCTGTTATTTGGTCCATGTTTGGGGCCAATAAGAGTATATATTTCAAAAAGCTGTATTTGTAGGACCCTTATTACTATTATTAATAGCAACAAAGCCTTGTAAAAATGTCTTACAATGTGTGTGTAAATATTAGTGATACTAGTGTTTTTTTTAATACGCCTCTCGTAATTCTTCTAAATATTGGCTTAATTTTTATTTTAACTTTTATAATAATTGAGGTCAATACGTATATAAATGATAGTAGTATTGTGATGAAATATGCATTTTAAAATATAGTGCAAACGTACATGCAGAAAGATTAGATCAGGTGTGAAGTTGTTTTGATAACGGTTAATTAATGGCACGCTTCGTGTGTGAATAAGGGCCGATTAACTGGTAATCGACATGCTTCAGGTGTGAAACAATGATCAATGATCAATTAATCACCGGCACGCGAACTGCAATAAATAATTTGTGTATTAAGGTTTATGTTTAAAGGCTGTGGATTTTCTATAAAAATCTTGATTTATTTGCCACAAAGACCAAAATGACACAGAAATGAACAACTATAGGTAATCGTACAGCCTTCAACCATGAACAAAACCCACCCATACCTCATAGTCAGCTATAATGACCAGTAAAACAATTCAAACGGAAAACGAACTGACTGCCATACTTATATAAAAAAAAGAACAAAAAACAAAGTGTTAACACATCAACAAACAACGTGTTTATCGCAATATTCAGTAAAAAATCTCTTCAAATATTCTAAGGATCGAGCACACCTTGACACTTGAGGATTTTTTTTTCAGATACAAATCCTATCAGTAGATAAATCAGTAGGTAAATAATAAAATATGAAGCATTATAATGTTAAAAATATTTTCTACTAACACGAAAAAACTAAGACATGTTCAACGCAATGTTCAGTAAAAAATATCCTTTTCATATTCTATGGATCTACCTCAGGGTGCACTGGGATACTTCAGGGAGTTAAAATATCCATATCTACTGATATAAACGTAGAAAACTTATATTATAATTCTACAAAAATATTGGGTACGACTTAGTAGAAGTACGAGTTGGTAGAAGTACGAGTTGCCGAAAGTACGAGTTGGCTGAGTACGAGTTGCCGAAAGTACGAGTTGACATGTATCCCTTACTTTCGATCAGTATTCCTTGTTTTTTAACAGTTGTACGCTGTCATTTAACGATGTATTTCTTTCTTCCAAAGACGTAATTTCTGACTTTCTCTCCAAGTTCATAAATCTGCCTTTCTTTATCATTATACGGCATATTTTAAGAACTTGAAAACATTTCAGAGTGATATCTTTAGTCTTTATTGTTTATGTTTATTCCCCAACCGGAAACACATGCGACGTCATGATCAATTATTATCACCAACCGTTAACAATGATTCACTCAGTGCGAAACATTTAAATGACTTGGAACAAACGTCACGTGATCTCAGTAAAGTTATTTCGCGCTTTAAAAATCAAGTGAAGGATTTGATGTCCAGTGTTGTCACGTAAAAAAGATTTGTTATCAGATAAGTACATTCACAGGAAATCTGTTTGATATTTTGTTTAAAAGATGTAAAAATTGTTACAGTATTTGATTTGGCTTTCATTAATTGAACACATGCCACCTGAAATGGGTCTTTAAATTTTTTTTGTCAGTGTCAGTTATCCATATCAACATAAATTTTATATTTAATTGTTTTTAATTCCAGGTGTAACTGATAAAACTGTGCAATATGAAAATTTTGTCAATGGTAAAATAATTTACACAATCATTCTTTTGTTTGAAAGGTAAACCAAAAAAAAAGGGGGGGTACAATTATTTGTTTAAACAAAAACATGTTCATAATGTTTATTTTGTTGGGTGTTTATATTATTGAAAATTTGCAAAAGAAGATAAAACATTTTTGATCCTTAAAATCTGTTATTGTATACAAATTATCAAGAACAATTGATTCTTTGTGGAAAATTTTATGTTCTTGCAGGTGGAAACTGCTTTGCATTTTATGGATGAACATTTCTGCAAGGGTAGCTTTAAAGAGTTTCATGCAATTTAGCATTTGTTTGTAGTCCTGACACGAAAAGGAAGAGAAGTATACAGGCTCCATAACAAGTAGACTAACTGTTTCAAGATAATTGAAGATTGATTTGACAAGAATGTAAAATGGCCAACCATGGTTTAATGGAGATGGTTGACCATGGTTGACTCATTAATAACCATGGTTGACCATGGTTGGAACCACGGTTGACCATGGTTGTAACCACGGTTGACCATGGTTGACCATGGTTCTAACAATGGTCAACCATGGTCATTAAAACCATGGTTAACCATGGTCGGCCAATTAACAATTTTGTCAAACCATGGTCAACCATGGTCATACAACCATGGTTGACCATGGTTAACCATGGTTCTAACCATGGTTCAAACTGCACACTGACAGGGGAAGAGTCGGTTTTATGTTATTTTTTGCATATATATTTTTTTTTGTTACATGTACAGGATGTAGCTTACTTTTCAAGTTTTTAAATGGCAGCAAAATAAAATTGAGAATGGAAATGGGAAATACAATTATTTTTGTATGTGCCTGTCCCAAGTCAGGAGCCTGTAATTCAGTGGTTGTCGTTTGTTTATGTGTTACATATTTGTTTTTCTTTCATTTTTTTACATAAATAAGGCTGTTAGTTTTCTTGTTTGAATTGTTTTACATTGTCTTATCGGGACCTTTTATAGCTGACAATGTGGTTTGGGCTTTGCTCATTGTTGAAGGCCGTACGGTTACCTATAGTTGTTAATGTTTGTGTCATTTTTGTCTTTTGTGGATAGTTGTCTCATTGGCAAACATACCACATCTTCTTTTTTTATAATACATGTACAAGCATACAAAAGTAATCATGTCATATTTTTGTGTCATAGTTGTTTTCAAGAAGACACATTTGGTTTCTAGACAATAACTTGAGTATAAGTGAATGGATCTCTATGAAACTTTAATACACAAAAGGAAGATTAGAATTGATTTTGGTACAACATTATTGGGGAGGGTTCTTTTTCCAAATTTTGGGGTTTTCTTCCAAAAATTACCTTATTTACATTGATTATACTCGTCTAGTATTATATATAGATGCAACAAATAGTGATTTGGCAGGAGATGCACTCAAAATAGGGTATTTTTTATTTAATATTTTATCTGTAATTTGTGCACTTTTCCAATGATATGTACTTCTTGATAATGTCTATGTGAGTATCATGATGAAGAAAACATATTTAGTAAGTATATATTCACAATTGACCTGCTCAAGTGCACTGCAAAAGGATCTTCTTTCCCTTCAATTCCAAAAATTACACATGATTGTTTGTTCTCACAGAAACACATGAGTTATTTGGTAAATAAAACACTTGTCATTGTTTGAAACTTTCAGTAATAAAAATTTAGTTTAGCCTGTTTGAAAGTTTCACTGATTATGAACATTTTTAACAGAAAATGTACAAAACACTTGATAAAATTGCATTATCTGCAGAATTATTGATATCTTTCCTCACAATATATTCACAAGTACATTAGAACTAACATATTGTCCATGCTATTCTGATCTGAGTTTTTATTCATACATATACTGGCATGGCTGGTGCTGTTTTAAGTTCTCTTCTTTTTCTGTTTCTTGAGAAGTATTTGTTTAACCTGTTCAGTCACTATAAAGTGTTACAATTCTTATTTAGACGCAACACATAAATAGTGACCAAAAAGGTACTGCTTTCACATGAGAGAAGCTAGAAAAAAAATTAAATGTACACATTTTCAATATTTTTTTAGGACTTACTATCATATGAAATTAAGGAGATATGTAGTTAGAGACTGCTGCTGAATAGAAATATGTGGGTTCACCTGATACCTGTTTTTAAATTAGTCCATATTGAAGTTTAAAGGATCCAAAATTAAAACATGTTTGATTCTAACTGACATAAATATATTTTATATGCTAAACATACATCTGAGGTTGTATCAGGCTATGCATGGCGAAGCATTTTATTGCCTTTAGGTTTGTACTTTTTTTTGTTTTGGTCATGAAAACAAATTTGTAGTTCTGTTGTGAAGTTGCTAACATGAGAATACCCAAATTGCACCTAAATTGTCAGTTTTTTACCAACTTTTTTTATGTACCAGACAAAAGTTTATTCTATGCTAATTTTGTAGACTATCCTTGTTTACAATATAGATACACCATTTTAATTTTGAGTCCATGTAGAGTCATTGAAAAATGGGTTTGAAATTACATCTAAACAATCCATGATACTGTAATGAGGTGAGTACCCAAATTCCATACATCATTACATGTATGGTTACTTTCAAATCCTTAAAACTGGGATATAAACATAAATTTTGTTTTATTTCTTTAAATATTTCAAACAATTTGACATTATTAAATACTTTAAACTAATTTTTTTTAAGAAAAGGATGCTGGTAACAAATTTAATTTGCTCATTTTAAAAAGATGATAATAAGATAACTTCACATGGTGAAAGCAAACTTAGTAAAATTTTTGAAGGGTTTTTTTGACTGAAAAGGTGCAATTTGGTTACTGAGTATAATTTTGGTACTGTGAGGTTATATAACCATAAGTGTGTATTGCTAAATAGGTTGAAATGTGAACCTGATAGTGATATAGCGATAAAGTACTTCGGTAGAGTGAAAATGTTTTGATCAGGTTTAAACTGATGCATAAAATATGCAGGCCACTGTTGCAGCTTGAATTTTAAAGGATGTAGCCCACATACTTCCAAGTAACATGCCCTGTATATACCTATCAAAGTTCTCATTTTCATGGGTTAAAATAAATCCATCTTCCAATAAAATCCAATTTTGGACAATATGGGAGCATACAATATACAGTAGTCAGTTCTAAATGTACTACTCAGACTCAAGTCTCCTTTTATGAATAAACTAAGAGGGAGAAAACAAAACAGTTTCCATCTCCTGGGACTGTACATTCCGGTCCTACTAAAAAGCGCCCGGGAGCGCCCGAGAGCGCACGGGAAAAGAAAAAGCGCCCGGGGAAAAGAAAAAGCGCCCGGAGAAGGAAAATTAGCGCCCGGAGAAGAAAATTATAATACATTGTATAATAATATTTTCTAACAATATGTTTTTTCCTGAAAAAAAAATAGTCATTGCTTAATTGTTTTGTCCTTAATATAAATGGGGATATGTACGATGCTACATTTAAAGTGTTGTTGCACTTTTACATTTTGATTTCAAAATGGTATATTAGTAAGTAAATAAAAATAAATAAGAGTATATAGAAGAATTGTACATGTATAGAACTGCTTCATTTGCTGATTTATTATGTGTAACTCTTTTAATTTTGTTTAAATCAATATTTATCAGTGAAATTTAAGTTGTGTTATACATTTTTCATTTTGATATCGTTTTTGAAAAACATGTCTTTTGATGTCGATCTTACATATAAATCTTCCGCATAAACTGTGATCCAGTAGTGTCTGTCTCTCGAAACATTATTTATATATTATTGTTAAAGTTGAAACATTCATACTTGTTTATGTGCTTTATTACAAATGTCTATTATCTGAATTTGCAAAATACTTGTCTAAAATTAAAAAAAATTAAAATGTTCATAACTTTTTTCATCGACACAAAATTGTCTCATGCCAATAAAATATTTTTCATATTTTCCCCGGGCGCTATATTTTCTTCCCCGGGCGCTTTTTCTTTCCCCCGGGCGCTTTTTCTTCCCCCGGGCGCTCCCGGGCGCATTTTAGTAGGACCCGTACATTCTGTATAAGGTGTGACATAATCATAGAAAAGATTTGTTGAGATTTTGCCAAAGAAGTACAGAATTAGAAGATTGTGAATTATTTGAATATTTGTTTGTGTTCTAAACTTTTGTTAAGTTTTGAATTAGTCTGTGGGCTACCATAGGATCCAGAGGGGGCGGTCCGTGGGGAAAAAATGTTGATTATATAGGTAATCACTGAAGCCTGAAGCATGACTGGAGCACCCCGTCAGCGCCCCCCCCCCCCTTTTATGAAAAATGCTGGATTCGCCCTTGACTCCATGAATAACCGTGACAACCAGTCAACAGTATAATTATCACTGTTCCTTGATTTGGGGAATAATGTGGCAGATGAACATTAAGTAGTCGTGGTCAACCAGTGCACCGTAGCTTACCCCGCATGCCGCATGGCCATTATAAAAAAAAAATCCGAAATGTATTGCTTGCGGAGTTCTTTTCTGTGTTCCCATGCCTGGACGGAACTTTTACACTAAATATGTTATCGTTAACTGAGATTGTGTGACTTTTAAATGAAGTACCTGTGATTTTTAGGTAATTTGTTTTGACTTCACTGATAATGGAATGTTGAAGCAGACGAAACATGGCGTCAGATGTTGTTGTCCTCACTTCGGTAATTTCCGTGGTACAATTAAATTTAAATAAGCTTCACAAGTTACAAAAGTTTCTGAATTCTTGTTTTTGCAAACAAATAGAAATTCATGTCGTATTAAACATTGAAATTTTTCCGATCTGCCCCGTTTTTACAAGATCGCGTTGAAACGTTAAATTTGGCCGCCATTAAAAAAAAAATCGTACGAGATTTAACGAGAGTGACGAAACTTTTCAGATGGGTCGTCTAGAAAGAGTTATCGTTCTTTGTCCCAAAACGATGCTTCTACCATAAGTGCCAGCATAGCTGGCATATGACGAAGTTGTCAATTTCATTTCAAGTTCGTTAGCAACGCCACGTGCCTCCTTAGTTTCTAGCGATAATTTCCATCTCAAGCGAGTAGCATGATATGAAAAACTATCACAAAAGACCAAAGGATAAATGCACAATTTTACGCCCTTCATTATATTTTACATAACGTATATAAAAATAAATACAAACGAACGCACAAATAGAATAATTTTTTATGTATGAAAATTGTCGTTTGTACAACTTAATTTCTTCGCTATATATGAATGATAAATATAACCGCAAATAGAATAAATGAACTATTTTGTTGCAGTGTTTGTTTTTCTGTGACAAAAAATATTTTATGTGTTTACAATGTAACACGTACATGTATTTTTATTTTTAATGGCGTTGTTAGTTTATGTTCGACTTGTAAATTTAAAAATCACATACATTCCCTCTGTTCATAAGATATTAAACTTTTATACTGCACTCGTTCTATTTGAGCAGTCAAAATGCGTTGACTGTATATTTCTATGTCATATACAGTCACTGACCTGATATCACTTGTCCTCATGAATATCTAAATAGAAGTTGCCGAAATAAATTTTAATTATTCATACGACCTCTTCAACCTGTTCTTGTTTCCAATGCATACATGCAACGATGCGTTGAACGACTCAACCTTGTTTCTTTTGCAATTATTGGAAAAAAATATTCAGTTTGTTAATATTTTTTGTTTGCAACCTATAAATCATTATGTTTTATGCTTATGGTTGATATTTTAGTCCATACTCAAAACGATTTCGTTCACTATCTAGTGTGGGTTTCAACAGGTAAAATGAATGTACATTTCATTGTGTTAGATAGATATAGGAAGATGTGGTGTGAGTGCCAATGAGACAACTCTCCATACAAATAACAATTTAAAAAGTAAACCATTATAGGTTAAAGTACGGCCTTCAACACGGAGCCTTAGCTCACACCGAACAACAAGCTATAAAGGGCCCCAAAATTACTAGTGTAAAACCATTCAAACGGGAAAACCAACGGTCTAATCTATATAAACAAAACGAGAAACGAGAAACACGTATATATTACATAAATAAACGACAACTACTGTACATCAGATTCCTGACTTAGGACAGGTGCAAACATTTGCAGCGGGATTAAACGTTTTAATGGATCCAAACCTTCTCCCTTTTTCTGAAACAATAGCATAACATCACAACAAAGAAAAACATACGATAAAATATCAATTGGCAGACTTAACTCAATCAAAAAACGTATGATTAAACAATGAACGAATAAATTTGATCTGCGATATCTGAATACAAATGCACAGTTAATTAAATATTAGAGACAAACATTCATGACCAAAAAGCTAACAAACAAATTCAAAAACAGGACATGACTGAGAAATATTTAACCAATCAATGTTCACTTTAGAAAAAAACCGTTTTTTTTATAATCTTGAAGTTTATACAAATGTTGTAAGAATAAGTGAAGATATTACAAATAATCAAAGCTGGTGTACAGACAAGATCCGTATAAATAAAAAATGACAAAAAAGCATTATAAACAGTATCAACAGGTCGAATTAACAAGAAAATACGATTTGAGAGTACTCGCAGTTACTGACAGCTAGTTAAAAGCCAAAACCAATTAATAATAAAAAAAACATGCATCAGAGACTAGAATCGACTAAAACACATCACAGGGATTTAGTATTTTAACGTCATTAATAGTCAAAGAAGACATGACTTGTGCAATGCCAAAAATAAATGTATCGACAGGTAGTAGTATAGTGAAGAGCGACTTCTATAGAAATAAAAGTTAACGTGTCTGTGTCTCTATACATCTCGCCTCAAAAGATAATGAAATTTAGTTATGTTTTAATTTGCTAGTGACAATATCAATATTAGTGCCAATGTGAACTATATTCAGAGATCTTATTACAATATCGGTACGATAACCCTTACTTATAAGTTTGTTTAAAGGTTCGATGAGTTTACAAGGATCACATAGTGATTTCCTCGCTTTAAGTACAATATTACCATAAAATTTAGGATGTGAAATACCATTTTTAATAAGCTTTCTACAGGTATAGCCAAATTTACTAATCAAATCTTTGTATCTATGAAAGAATTTAGTAAAAGTTTTAAGTAATTTATGGTTGTATATTTCTCCGCGAGCATGATATGAGGCCTTTTTAAAGGGGATGTTCCCTAATATTTAAATCAAATAAATAACCTTAACGCATAAAACAACAATTGAAGATGTTTTTTTAGATTGCAGTATAAAGACAATAATAGTGCATTGACTTCGGCACAGCCTCGCATTTCCCCGTTTCTAAGCCTCATCCTTATATTGTTGATATGTCAAGTCAATGCACTATTATTGTCTATGAATCAGGTTGAAGTAAGCCGGCATAAGAAAGTATATAGGATAAATACAGCCCCCATGCGATGAATATATTATTATACATTACAAGAAAATATTTGATTTTTAAAACATGGTTCAACGGGAATTAACTCCGGAAACTTTCTGTTTTAATTATTTTTTTACTTTTCACTGTAGATACAATATATATATATATATATATACATGTATATAGTTCTCTAGCCGAAGCATCTCTTAATGCCCGCGTCACACTGTCCCGATTTTTATATACGATGGACACCCGAATGCGAAAATTGTAAGTTCGTACGAAGTTGGTCCCGATCTCGTTAAAATACCAAAAAGTGACCGAAGCAAGTACGATGAATAACGAAGTCTATACGATGGTGCCGAAATTATATACGATAGCAAAAGATGGACATACGAAGGTTAACCGAAGACGGGTATTTAGCTTCATATCTCAGCCGAAGCCTACACGATGGATCACGAAGGCTACACGATGGATTACGATGATGGCGCGATGGCCATACGATGTCTAAAAGATACGAACAGAATTTCGACAACATATCGTTTCTGTACAAGTCTGCCATGCATGGCAGGAAATCGATCTTTTTGTCTAATTCTTATAAAACTTAGTTTATTATTCCCTCGCCTACTACATGTAAGTTGCGTGTAGATAAAATTGTTACGGACACTCTAGAACCAAAATGCTCAAAACTTGGTATGGTGTTACTCGTTAAGAATATCTTAAGGCTATTGACTTTAAAGTTCAAACGTCAAGGTCACAGTGGCAGTTGTAATACAAGGCAATATCACCCTTGTGGACACTCTAAAACAAATATGCTTCAAACGATTTTAACCACATTTGGTATATTGTTCCTCCTTGTAATGATCTGACATTTTTTACGTTCACGGCCAAAAGTCAAGGTCATGCAGATGGACTTGTTTTTTCTCCTTGAAATAGCATAATACACAGGAAATTGGTTGCTCATTTTTTTACCTGCTGGTTCTAAAGACAATATTAAAAGTATTTCCAGTTACTGAATGTTTTGGTTGATTTCTAAAAAAAAATAGTTTATGTATAAAATATGCATATTCAATTTACCATTTTCTGCATGTGTCATATACAAATATAGTGTCCATATTTGTCCCCAATATGTTACATACGAGGGGATGCCACGCCCGGCATTACCTTGTTTGAACTGTAAAATGTGTGCACTAGTCTGAATAATCACCCATAATTATGCCCATGTTTTTAAGATCTATCTTAAAGGTAAGGTAATGGGTTCGTTGATCCCTTTTATTCAAAAAGAGCTCTTTCCAGGAGAATATCATAATAATATAGACAAAAGGAAGGATGTGGGGAAAGCAACAAATGCGGCAAAATATGACATATAGAAAACAAAATGGTTATGGAGTAAACATTCGTGTGACAACAACTCAGACGATACATAAAAAATCAGAATAATGAAGAAAAAGTTGGTTTCCCTATATACGTGTACCTGCAGTGTTGGTGTACGAGGCGCGTTTATGATTTTCATTATGTTACTTGATATGAAAAATTGACAATAAATAATATTTTACTTGTAAAAGTAAATCCTGAGCCTGTAATAGTTGCTCTTCTTGTTCCATTTGAATTAATAGAAACAACGATGTCGCCTTTCTTGTTCTCATAGAATCATATGATATGAGCTCCATGTTTTGTGAACGTCTTTCTTAACTGTCGTATTAGACTGACCAGTGCATATCGCGCATGGCACTTTAAATGTATTTTAGCGCGAAAATTAACTTACATTTAGCTGGATTTATTGCCGTCGTAGTTCCATCTTGTCGCCTTCTTACTTTTATTCGATGGCAACACGACCGGATTACGAGGTCTTCACGAAGTCGTGTTGCCATCGTAAGACCTTCGGGTATATACGTGATTCATTCGTGTAGACATCGTTATGTCAAAACTGCCCGATGGAAACGATTGAAAGACGAATGCAATACGATGTGCACAGATGCATTCCCGGTGACATTACGATGGTGAGGAGGGTGATACGAACTCAATACGAACCGTCAACATCGGACGCACCTTCGGGGATTTTTTAACATGTTAAAAAATTTAGAACCCTTCCCGAAGTTGTCCCCGAAGGCTAGAAAAAGTGGCCGATGGTTCTACGATGGTTAAAGAAGGCGCTACGAATAGCCCGATCTGGATACGATCAGTCCCGATTTAGAAAATTTCCATTATCGTGTTGCCATCGGCGTAAAAATCGGGACAGTGTGACGCGGGCATTAGCAATTAACGTAATTCCATGCCTATCCCTAAAAAGTAAAATTTAAAAATCAATTGGTATCTTCCGTCTCTCTACACCAGATATAAAAATTGAATCAGGTTGAAACAAGCACCGTGTGTCATCAGTACAGCGGAAATAGGTATTAACCAAGCGGGCATGATCGATATTGACCTTATAACGTGACGAAAATCTTGGTTTTGCTTCATCAATATTAAATGTACATTTCTGAACATTTAAAATTCCTGCTCCCAAGTAATTTTCGCATCGATTTTTTCCTATCTGTAAAATAACTTTGATATTCTTATAAGAACAATTAACTTGTTTATGTGCAAATAGTTGTGAATGTCAACACTAACTTTCAATTTTGATACAGTTGTCAAGACATTTACATGTTTTATCTGAAAAAAAGCTAATACAGGGCAAAAGTAATAGTTACAAATCATAAACCTACCTGTGATTACCCATTCCTTATAACTTTTGGGGTAATAAATGAGTATGAAAATAATGTTTTTGTGTACGGTGTACAGCAACTTAACTATGCACCGTACAGAAGGATTTATGTGGTCAGCTAAACACCGTACACAACTCTCTTTTCGGATTAAAATATCGAAAAATAACATATGTATGAAAGATTATTAAACCAGCTACACTTATTACACACACACACAGTGGCCTTCTATCAGAAAAATAGTTGCAATGAGTATAGAATTATATCGGACGAGACGAGCGCCAACTTCTTTGATCGTTAATCGTTATTGTTTTGGGGAAATAATGAGACATCTCGTATCATCAAACTACGACCAAATAAATTCTTAAAACAACAATTATGTTTAGATTTAAGTAAACATTCATATGATGTGAACACAACAAAGATTTTCGTTACCGTTTAAGGTCAAAATCGCTCACGTCCGCTTGGTTAGTACGATGATACACGGTGTACTCCATCCCGCTAAGAAGATATACATGTACATTACCAGAGAATTTTTGATTTTTAAAACATGGTCCTTTATAGCTTGTTGTTCGGTGTGAGTCAAGGCTCCGTGCTGAAGGCGTTACATTGACCTATACTGGTTTACTTTAATAAATTGTTTTTTTGGATGGAGAGTTGTCTCATTGGCACTCACACCACATCTTCCTATAGCTATCAACGGGAACTAACTAAAAATTTCTGTTTAATTTTTTTTTTTAATTTTTCATCGTAGATACAGTATAGTTCTCACCGAAGCACCTCTTAAGCAATTAACATAATTCGATGTCTATCTTCAAAATGTAAGACATATCAAAGTTTTTTAACTAATGCATTGAAAAATTTACATTTCTTGGAATTTTTTAGTTACAGGAGCGGCGGCAGTGGCAGCGCCAATAGCACGTGCAAAGGGTGGAGATTGATATACCAACTGTCGGTAAATAGCATTCAATGTGTTGGTAGGAAACTTTTGAAAATAACAAATTGAATTAATAGTTTATGTGTAAACCTTAAATTGTTTCTCTTCTAGGGGCTAAATCAAATGTTTGCACAGGTCCTAAGTCAGGAATGATCAATCTGATTTTCTCGTTTCTCGGTTTTTGTATATAATAGATTAGACCGTTAGTTTTCCAGTTTGAATGGTTTTACATTAGTAATTATTGGGTCCTTTATAGCTTGTTGTTCGGTGTGAGCCAGGCTCCGTGTTGAAGGCGGTACATTGACCTATAATAGTTTACTTTTATAATTTGTTATTTGGTTGGAGAGTTGTCTAATTGGCACTCATACCACATCTTCCTTTATCTAGCTTTGTTTCAAATGGTTAAGTAATCAGAAGACTTAGTCTGGTACAGAAAAAGCTGTAAAAATATGAAGAAAACCAAATGACTCTTTGATATGGTTTAGTAAATATTGATATTCAGTTTGGTACTTTAACTAATCTATAATTAATTGAATTTACATGTCATGATTTATGTTAATGTATTTTTTGCTACTTTTCAGGTACTCCTATCATGCATATTGCATGAAACATCGGAACTAAGTTGTTATTCATCTCAGGAATATGTGCAGGGATTTACGTTATTATTAAACTTCTTATCAAATGAATGATTTCTTTCACATCAGATACCAGCTGCCTCACACGACAAAACAAACAAACAAAACAGAACAAAACAAAACAAAACAAAACAAACAATCAAAACAGAACAAACAATCAAAACAGAACAAAACATAACAATCAAAACAGAACAAACAAATAAACAGAACCAAAAAAAAAAAATCAAAACAGAACAAAACAAACAATCAAATCAGAACAAATCAAAACAAACAAAACAGAACAAAACAGAACAAACAAGCAAATCAATCAAAATACATACCGCGCCGAAGTACGTCCATTATTCATTTTTCATTATTCAAAATTCAATAATGAATTATGAAATAGTTCATAATTTTACTTTTCAATGTTAAGTAATGAATAATGAATAATTATGTTTCAGTATTCATGTTGAATAGTGAATAAGAAACAAAAATGACTGTGACACTATATCCCGTATCTCTGAAATCGACATTTTGGTGTTATCTAACGCATATTCAAATTAACATATATCAGAAAAAAATCAAACCTCTTCTTTTTTAACTTTAATTATTGATGAAATTAATTTTGGAGGATGAACTAGTAAGTTTCGCTTACTATTTATTTAAGAAAGTGTTGATTCAATGCTTATAACGGTTTTAAATGGGTTCTACAGAATACATTCAAATATTCAATTCAATATGATATAAAAATATTTATTATCAACTTATATTTTAAGAGTTATTTGAAAGTTTCTGTTGAGGTAATTATTCGCTGGATTATTGTTCATTAGCTTGAGTCTGGTTGTAATTATATGTGTTAATATATGCACTTGTACACAAACACAGACTTGTCATCAATTTTGTTTATGACAAACATTTTGGTAAAGTCTCTATTAAAAGACATAGCACCAGAACGAGTGTCAAGTCCGTGGTTTTTGTTCGGAACCTCTTCCGTGGTTGTCCAGTCCAAAGAGAGTCGATTGATATTTCCTGTCCTGTTTGTAAAGTAGATATTTCCCTGTTGATCAGCGGCAATTCCTCTTATCGCTTCATCCTTCGAATAAACGAGTGTTCCATCTTGGTTCATACAGTAAAGATTGTAATCAGTTTTCACTGTTATAAGCTGTGTGACTTCGTTGTACAATATTCGCCAACCAATCGGATGTCTAGAGTCGGGGAAACGTATACTTTGCAAAATGGATCCATCAGTCTTCAGTATTTTGATTCGAGAAAATCCTCCTACGAAAATTTGATCTTTTACAGCAGTTATGCTATAACAATTAAATTCAACATCTACTTTCATATCGAGTGTGAAATTTGTAGTGTTAACGAACTGCACTGACTTCTCATCGGGTATTGTAACAACTGCTGTATCTGTTTCCGGTATCACAGCGACACCACATGGTCTGCTAGAAAACTTGATTTCCGTCTCAAAATCTTTGCAATTTCTGTAAACAAAGAGTTTAGGATGATTGTATTGATAATTGCTCAGCAGTAACTTATTATCTTTAGTAACAGCCACACCGTAGAGTTCGTACTTTACCCCAGACTTGAGAGTTATTTCCCTTTCCTTCTCGAATCCTACAATTCCTCTGGATTTATCGATAAAGATTTGTGCTTGTTGTAATTTCCTTGGATTATCATTCCACTGGATTTTACATGGTCTGGTCGTAGTAACTAATTTCCAAAATAGTTCTGGGGACATATTTTGGCTTTCTTCCAATGTTACGTTAATTTCTTGAATGTTGGATATCATATCTCGAACTTTGTCCTCGAATCTTTGTAGATTAATGGCCTGTTGATGCGGTCGTATAAAAAGTAGCATATCTAACCCATTTTCCTCCAGAAAGCAAATGTTATTCTCACTTTCCTTCAATCTTGTCGATAACTTTGATATTTCTTTCCTTTCCTCGTTGATAACAGACTCATGTTTCATCTGAAGAGATGTTAATTCGGTTATCATTTCATTTTCTAAATCATCAATTTTTTTCACAGGTATTTGCGCTTTTATTGTAGCCAGACGTTGGAGTATATCTGCCTTCTGTTTTGTAAGGGAGTCAATGTTTGCCTCCCTGTTATTGTTTAACTGCCCTAACACCTTAGTAAGATGAATAATTTCTTGCCTTATATCGGTCAATAATGCAGATCTTTTCACATCTTTAGATGCAAGTTCTAACGACATTACATTTTGACATGTTTTATGGTTACTAGAAACGCATATTCCACAACATAAAACATCATGGTGTATACAAAAAAAATCTATTGGCATTTCCGGGTGATCATTGCAGTTTTTCCCATCAGTAGACATGGTGGAGGTTGTCGATAGAATAATATCATGTGATCTGAAATCCTTTGTAAGGACGTGTAAGTTTGCGCAGTCGTTACATATATGCCCTTCGTTGTTTGTTTACCTTCCGCATAGCAAGATTCATTGATGTCATCTTTGGAACTCTGAAAGATTAAAGTTAATTACTATTGATTATTGATGATAGACGTGATAAATCAATGACATAGGGCTTTACCTTCTGCTTTTTTTGCTTACAAATTTTGCTTTGTGAAACAGCGTTGCATGACACTGGGACTTATAGATATTGTACAAGATGACTTGTTATTTTAGGACTAATAAACATATTGGTCCAAAATGACTTGTTAAATCGAAGTAATGAACACCAGTATTTTCAGTGCATGTATGTTTTAATTAAGCATTCAGCAGTGTTTAACGGAAAGTTCTCTAATTGGCATTCATACCACATCTTCTTATATCTTTTTACAAACTGGTTTCTCCCCATTTAATTGTGACCAGAGCCTTGAAATTCAAACGGTTACTTTCTCTGAGTAAATATATACAGTAAATATATCAGTAATTCTTATCCCGCCGACAGAACAGACTATATGCCAATCTATCGATGGTGCACGTAGTTGTTCATTGACTATTGTTTGAGCAATTTATGGTTTACATTGTAACACCACAAGAACTAAGTAAAACACAACAAACACATACTGTACGTTAAACATGAAAATATTTAAACGGTTATTCTCTTTATTAAAACTATAAAATGGATCAGGGGCCGGTTTCACGAAGCTATCCTAAGACATGTCATAAGACATATCTTAGGACATGTCTTATGATCCTCTTATGACTATCCTAGGACAAATCTCAGACCTCGTCTCGAAGCTGTCTTAGGATCATCTTAGCTAAGACATCCTAAACCTGTCGCAAGTTCTTTAAATTTTCAAATATAAATATGATCTACGGAAAAAAAGTCATGTAAATGTAGTATGTCTTACCATAAATTATTCTAAACGTATTGATTAATATAATGACATAATTTGCAAAATAAATATAAAAAAAATAAAAGTAATTTATATATAAATTATCTTTAAACAATAAATCAATATAAATATGAAATTTTCAATGCAAAATTAAGAAAAAAGAATATAAAATTATGACATTGTTTTGGTACAAGTGAGTTGAATTCACTTTCGACTTTATTGGTTATAAAAGGTTAAGAGATGATATCGTGCAATTTTTATATCAATACATCGAATTTTCATTGTTGACAAATCCTGTTATCCGTCATTGTATATATATTTTTAAGCAGGAACAGGAGAATAGAAAATTAGATAATAATAAGATATTTTTTTTCAAAATTAATATAAAAAATGAGTGTAATTTATATAAATAAACGTATAACTATCCTAAGACCATCATAAGACACCTCTCGCGTTGTCCTAACTTTATGACCAACTTTAAGAGATGTCCTAATTTAGGACCGCTTTGTGAAACCCACTTAGGACTAAGATATGTCTTAAGACCATCCTAAGACATGTCTTAGTCCTAAGACAGCTTCGTGAAACTGGGCCCTGGTATTCATGTACAGTTGCAATTATTGCAGGAATATCGAACACATTGAACAAATTTTGTAAGTAGTTTTACCCTGACAAACTTTTATAATATAAAATATTAAATTTACACCGTTTGAGCCTCTATAGTGCAACAAGTTTAATCTTATGACCCCAATTAAAATACATAAGCACGATGTATAACAATTGATCGAGTTTATTTCGGGTTAACTCAAGCACCCTCCATTTGCTCATTTGAATGCCTGTAATGCAGTAGTTGTCGTTTGTTATAGTATATCATGTATATCATTTTTAGCTCACCTGGCCCGAAGGACCAAGTGAGCTTTTCCCATCACTTTGCGTCCGTCGTCCGTCGTCTGTCGTCTGTCGTCCGTCGTCCGTCGTCGTTAACTTTTACAAAAATCTTCTCCTCTGAAACTACTGGGCCAAATAAAGCAAACTTGGCCACAATCATCATTGGGGTATCTAGTTTTAAAAAATGTGTCAGGTGACCCGCCCAACCAACCAAGATGGCCTCCATGGCTAAAAATAGAACATAGGGGTAAAATGCAGTTTTTGGCTTATAACTCAAAAACCAAAGCATTTAGAGCAAATCTGACTTGGGGTAAAAATTTTATCAGGTCAAGATCTATCTGTCATAAATTTTCAGATAAATCGGACAACCCGTTGTTGGGTAGCTGCCCCTGAATCAGTAATTTTAAGGAAATTTTGCTGTTTTTGGTTATTATCTTGAATATTATTATAGATAGAGATAAACTGTAAACAGCAATAATGTTCAGTAAAGTAAGATTTACAAATAAGTCAAAGACCGAAATGGTCAGTTGACCCCTTTAGGAGTTATTGTCCTTTATAGTCAATTTTTAACAATTTTCATAAAATTTGTAAATTTTTATTAACAGTTTCCACTGAAACTACTGGGCCAAGTTCATTATAGATAGAGATAATTGTAAGCAGCAAGACTGTTTAGTAAAGTAAGATGTACAAACACATCACCATCACCAAAACACAATTTTGTCATGAATCCATATGCTTCCTTTGTTTAATATTCACATAGACCAAGGTGAGCGACACAGGCTCTTTAAAGCCTCTAGTTTGTTTTTCGTTCATTGTTTTTTTGCATAAACTACTTAAAAATCAGGCCTTTAGTTTTCTCGTTTGCATTTCTAATCATAGGTCATTTCAATATAAAAAAGAAGATGTGGTATGATTGCCAATGAGACAACTATCCACAAAAGACCAAAATGACACAGACATTCCCGTTTGAATGGTTTTACACTAGTAATTTTGGGGCCCTTTATAGCTTGTTGTTCGGTGTGAGCTAAGGCTCCGTGTTGAAGGACGTACTTTAACCTATAATGGTTTACTTTTTAAATTGTTATTTGTATGGAGAGTTGTCTCATTGGCACTCACACCACATCTTCCTATATCTATTAACAACTACAGGTCACCGTACGGCCTTCAACAATGAGCAAAGCCGATATCGCATAGTCAGCCATAATAGGCCCCGATAAGACAATGTAAAACAATTCAAACGAGAAAACCAACGGCCTTATTTATGTAAAAAAATTAACGAAAAACAAATATGTAACACATAAACCAACGACAACCACTGAATTACAGGCTCCTGACTTGGGACAGGCACGTACATAAATAATGTGGCGGGGTTAAATATGTTAGCAGGATCCCAACCCTCCCCTAACCTGGGACAGTGGTATAACAGTACAACATAAGAACGAACTATAAAAATCAGTTGAAAAAGGCTTAACTCATCAGATGGACCAAAATACAAGTAGACGTGGTCGGGTACTTATACATCCCGACACAAAAAGACGCAATGAACAGATCTGAGAGTACTCGCAGTTATCTGACAGCTAGTTCAAAGCCACTAACAACTAATAAAAAAATCATGCATCTAAGAACAAGACCTTGTATAGCTTATTACGCTGTAAGTTGTTTGTTCATTGTTGAATGCCGTTCGGTGACCTATAATAGTTGTTTACTTATATTATGTCTTTATTTCTCTGTTGGAGAGTTGTCTCATTTTCAATTATACAACTGTGAAATCTGTGAAATCTTACTAGTTTTATATTTAAGAACTGAATGCTTCTCGTTGACCGAAGTACTTTTTGTATGAAGCGCTTCTAAAAATATGCGCACGGTCGTCGCTTTTACAAACGTATGAAGTTACAAAAAGAAGCATTCAATACTTATAATTACATGTTTTAGCTAGGATCATGAAAACACGATTTTAATTCACCTGTGCACTTTAATGTGGGACCTCGTGTTATTATGAATGATAAGTTTTATTGTGTAATGCAATTGCCTAAGGAATAACACGTGATGTGCAGTTAGCAAACCAGAATAACGTATTATAATGAAACAAATATCTAATGTACTTATATTCAAATAAACATTTATTTAGTTTAAAAAAAAATGGTTAAAAGTAATTTTCGTATACAGTATGATTCTTTAGTTATGATCACGTATAGAAGACCCTCATAGAAGAAGATATTTTATTTTCAATTATGGGCCCCAAAGGGCATAAACATTACAACATCAATAAATTCCATATTACAATACAAACAATGAGATAAAAACAATGAGATATACGTGGTAACGGACATGTTCTGCTACAACTAAAAAAAAAATCAAAGCGCGAAAGCGCTGTAAAGGCAGTTAATTACAGGTTGTGTGTATTTCTAGTCCAGTTATATCATTATCTTCCATAGAACAGAGGTGGTTTGTAGTATTTAAGATTTAGAGTTCTCTTGTACCTAGTTCACCTATATCTATAGTCTTCTGTTTACAGTATATTTTCTGTACCTCGCCATGAAATGCATTTTTAAGACATAAGAACTTTTCCTTTTTAATGTAAATAAAACTATTTTTAATTATTGATGATATACACATATTCAATTACTCCTATCCTATGAAAAATAATTCACAAAGATTGACTTGTCTCCGTTCTGTGTGTATTGCTAGAACATCAAGTAACATAATGGTTAATGTACATAATAACATGTCAACTCTTTTGAAGACAGAACTTTTTTAAAATTCTCCCTCCAAGCAAAATTATTTTTCAGTATAAACATGATAAAGTTATCTACCTGTATTAATGACCTAGAGACTCTCAAGAGCCTGTGTCGCTCACCTTGGACGGTCTATGTGCATATTAAACAACGGACACATATAAAATGACAAAATTGTGTTTTTGATGATGGGGATGTGTTTGTAGATCTTTCTTTACTGAACATTCTTGGTGCTACAATTATCTCTATCTATAATAAACATGGCCCAGTATTTACAGTTGAAAATATTTTTTAAAAATTAACAAAAAATACAAAAATTTATGAAAATTGTTAAAAATTGACTATAAAGGGCAATAACTCTTTAAGGGGTCAACTTAAAATTTTGGTCATATTGACTTATTTGTAGATCTTACTTTGCAGAACATTATTGCTGTTTACAGTTTATCTCTATCTATAATAATATTTAAGATAATAACCAAACTCTGCAAAATTTCCTTCAAATTACTAATTTGGGGGCAGCAATCCATCAACGGGTTGTCAGATTTGTCTGAAAATTCCTGGACAGATAGATCTTCACTGAAGAGACAATTTCACCCTGTCAGATTTGCTCTAAATGCTTTGGTTTCAGAGTTATAAGCCAAAATCTACATTTTACCTGTATGTTCTATTTTTGGCCATAGTGGCCATCTCGGTTGGTTGACCGGGTCTAACCACACATTTTTTTAAATTAGATACCGCAATGATGATTTTGGCTAAGTTTGGTTAAATTTGGCACAGTAGTTTCAGAGAAGATTTTTTGTAACAGTTTATGGACGACGAAACCAAGTGATGAGTCAGGTCAGGTGAGCTAAAAAGGAGTTTTTAATCAAGGTAACAATGACATCTGGTGGCCATAAAAGCTGTCTCATTAGCATTTTAACCACTTCCAATATTTGCTTTTAAGACAATAGAAGAAAATTATTCAATGCAAAAACAAAACTTACTTGTAAATATGAAATTCTCTTTACAGTATGAGTTTTTCTCATTGTTGGAGATTGTACAGTAGTACAGTCCTGTAACTGCTTATACCCATTTCTTATCCCCTTTAGTTTGATAAACTCACAGAATATCATATATTTACATTGTGCCACATCTCCTTATTTTTATATGCATTACAATAACATGAACAATTGTAATTCAAATCTATATATCAAAGCAAAATGAATTTCACTACTTTCATTCATGCATCCTTTGGAAAAATATAAGTTCTAAAATGACACAATATATGTTTATTTATATAAAAATAATATTTAGTTTTCGACTCTTAACAGGTATAAACAAGAATGTGTCCCCAGTACACGAATGCCCCACTCGCACTATCATTTTCCATGTTCAGTGGACCGTGACATTGGGGTAAAAACTCTAATTTGGCATTAAAATTAAAAAGATCATATCATAGGGAACATGTGTACCAAGTTTGAAGTCGATTGGACTTCAACTTCATCAAAAACTACCTTGACCAAAAACTTTAACCTGAAGAGGGACAGACGGACGGACGAACGGACGAACAGACGCACAGACCAGAAAACATAATGCCCCCCTACTATCGTAGGTGGGGCATAAAAATGCACAGCTGTGTCATGATTTGTGACATCTGTGCTGAAAACATAGGCATTTATGGTGTTTGAGTAATTCCATCTGTGAAGCTCAACATTAGCTCGTCAGTTGGTGGTGGACAGTTATAAATCTTTCCTGCAGGATGAATGTACATCTGTTCAGGAAAACCAATTTCACAAATCAAAACTTTCCTCTAGATTTCTCCTACAATATTCATCCAGTTTAGTTCTTTTGGTTTAACGGGACACCGTCCTGATTTTTAATTTTGTAAACCATTCAGTCTCTTGCTTACAAATGGTGCATGAAAATAGGATGGGAATGCATGGCAGTAGACAAGTCTCTATAAAGTGGGTATGTGCCCTGAAAAAAGTTTTATAACATTAGCTTTTTTGAAACTTGTGAAAGACTTGTGCAACACACATACCTAAATAACTATAACATAGGTGGAGAGCATCATTTATGTCAATGTTTTGTTCCTGTTTACATTGTCATTGATATTTTTCAAGAGCCCGAGGCATAGCTCATGAATTCTTGTCATTACAACCGAAATTTACATAATTACTGCTAAAATAATTATCAGTATAATATATCTCTTGTAGAAAAACCATACAATTGTAGTATTAACCAAAAAATGTCAAACAGATGATATTGAATCGTAATCCCAAAAGTTATGACGTCTTGAATTCACCCCCCTTTTTATTCTAAAACGATAATTGCGGTTGCAAACAGACTTTGGTTTACTTGCATGGCGATTATATAAATAACAGTATATATTTCTTAAAGAAAATAAAGTTTTACCATGAATAGTTTCCTGAACGTAGTCGTTTTCAGTAAAATGTGCCTTGCAAACAACAGCTGATTGATATGGGTTCTACGATTGCATCGCACATGACAATCTACGTTTGAGCCATGGCGTTGATCCAACTTTTCCTTCTTATTAAGTCATTTAGAAATGCAAGTCCTCCTCTTAAATGACACTCAGGTACACATCAACAAGGACTAGGCATCGTTAATTGTGTGATTGTTTTGCAGTGCAAAAACGGAAGTTAAGGACGGAACTGACTGGTCTCACTAATAAGAGACAAGAAGAATTTTAGAGACAAACAGCGACAAGAAGTTTAATTTAGTGACGAAGCGACAATAACTAACAAGGGACAAGCGAATCGTATTTCTCTCACGAGGCTATTCTCATTTGATGTGATAGGGTGAAGCTACACCTATCAAATATGTCCCTATGAAAAAGAAGAATTTCACTGTTAGAAAGGAAATGATATTGCATGGTTTTCATTCAATAAATTCTTTAAAAGGAAATTGAAATTTTTTTGTTTTGATGGCCAATTTTTAGCGTGTGCATAAAATATATTTTTTTTTATATCTAATAAAAACTAATCCCTTTCTTCTTAATAAAAACATATTTTTATCTATCAATGTACAGTAATATAAAAAATGTTTTATAACCGCCCCTATAATAAAAAATAATGCATGTTTTTTTTTAATATCTATGGGGAATAAGTTGTTGCAATGACATTTTTTTTTATTTATGTATAGTCGCTATATAGTCTTCTTGACGCTTCTTCTCGCTAAATTAATTATATTGTCGCTTCTTATCGCTATTTTAATTTTATTGTCGCTTCTTATCACTTTTTGACGCTTCTTGTCTTTAATTAGTGGAACCCTATTCAGGAACGATAATTTCATATTTTACATAACTGAGACCGAAATAACTATAACGTCATACGGCTTCACGTACAGAAATACTTTAAATTGTATATTATGCAATATAATTCACGGTCAGTCGACTTTTAATTATAATATCATGTTATATCAACGAGTGAAATGATTTTAAAATATCTTTAGATCGCAAATAGTACTCGAAATTGAACGGACCTCTTTCCACACGGAATTCGAATAATGATAGTTTGTAATCAGATTGACTGCTTATAATGCAAAAGACACATTAATAAACAGATTTTTAAAACGAACAATACACACTGATCGTTTCTTTATTTCCCAATGTAAATGAAAGGAACAAAAATCAATACATACCACAAAAAGTAGAGGAGAAATTTAAACATTTCCGGATCTATTTCTTGCAAAATGACCCCCAGCAAAGATTTGCGTAAGGAAAGATGAACCTCATGACTTGAAAGTCAGGCCTTAAAGCACTGCCTTTAAAAACTGGGGGTCTTCATATTGCCGGGAAAAAATATTTTGAAATATTATATCCACTTGATAAAAAAAAAAAAAAAATTGGTTACTAACGAAATAAAAGATAAAGACTATTTCTTTCAATGACGATCAGATTTTATGGATTTTTTTATACCAAGGTTTCCAAAGAACTTTCGTAAGGTGGAACAGATTTATAAAATTGACGAAAAGATCATATTTCATAAATAAAACAACACACACACACACACACACATATTGTTTTATTTTAGTATTTAAACTTGTTTTCCCCATGGTAGTCTTTGTTCAAGTAAAAACGTCCATGGGCTATCAATACAAGCATAATAACATTGTAATGATAAAAAAAACTTATATCTAAACTCAAAGTCGTAAAGCAATAAGGTTTACACGTATTTATCACGGAAATAATTATGACACTTATATTGCACCATACACATGATACATTTAACAACAGGTTAGGATTTAATCACTAATGAATACATAACTAGAACAATGTACTATGTCTATTAAATTAAAATTTTTGTTTTAAGCGGCAGACAGCATGAAAAGTATGTTTAAAAATTAGTGTATTTTCTTCAGTTAAAATGAATGTATTTATGTATTAGATAAAATACAAAGGTAACAAAGAAACAGGCCGGTAACAACCGTTGCCGGATAGTTTTTCTGCACGAGTAGTCAGGTCAAGGTCCGAGGCGATAGCCGAGGACCTTGACCTGACTTCAAGTGCAGAAAAACTATTCGGCTGGTTGTTACCGGCCTGTTTCTTTTGTTACTTTTGTTTTTTATCTGACTTGTACGACGTTTCAAGAAAGTAATAATATATTTTGCAAGACTAAACATTTGAGAAACTTAGATAGCCATAAAGCAGTAAATGTAAGTTACAGTATAAACTCCTTTATTTTTTTCATTTCCGTTCAACTGAGATTTTTTTTCAAGAAGAAAAATCAGGAATCTTAGAATTTGATAAAAAAAAAAAAAAAAGAACCATTTCAAGTAAAAGATGAATGTTGTACACATTTAAGACTTTTTAGAATGCAACTTCGTAAAAAAGTAATATATTAAAGACATATTTTAGTGGTAAGTAGGATAACGTTTAATTTTTATGGATGAAACGGAAAGCGGGTAAAAGGGGGGGGGGGGGCTAATTGATTTTAAAATAAACAGGATGTGATCTTTATTTTTGATGATAAAATGCAGAATGTGCCATTACATCCACCACCCCCCCCCCCTTAAAAAAATCGTAAAAATCGCGCGTTTGTTGCCAAATACATGAATTTACATAACATTACATAACATTCAGTGGTGGGGGTTCCCGGGGGTTGGATCCGCAACTGATATAAATTCGATAACAATATAAATGTATCAAAAGAATGAATTTCCTACTTCATTAGTGAATGAAATGTTTATGAAAAAATGGATTTTGTCTTAATATTATATAAATTCAGGTATATACTTTATTTTTTTTAAATTCATGCTCGTCTCTAGATCTGCAAGTTTTGATCGGGATTAAACACGTGTTACGTTATGATCCAATCGCAGCTTACCGCCCAAAATTGATGAAATAAGTTGAATGATTTTCTTCTAGATTTGCTGCTTATTTGGACGTGTATTACATGAACACCTTTTGTTTATAGGATCAATCGTGCATTGGTGAGTTGATAGGGATTTTATCTTTTGATACGATTTGATTTTTATTTATTTATTTCCTGTCTTATTTTTATTGAAATATACACGTCAGTATCATCATTTCTTTACTCTCAGTGTTGTCCAAAATACTATTCATGTCCATATATTGAAAAAAAAACAGTTATTGACCGAATATTTTGCTTCATAAAGGGGGCGGTATGTTCTTTTTTGAGTATATTAACAATATACTTTTCAACTCCAGCACCCAAATGTTTTTGTTTAAATTAGCACTATTTACGGTTTTCGGAAAATCAGGAATCATTCAAAACATTAATTTGTCATCTGCTTGACCATAATAATTTTTTTCTCGTAAAATTTGGGATCAAAATATCTTTTTTAGGAGAAACCATACCCCCCCCCCCTTTTTTTGAAGTTAAATGTCTAATAAATCCCTTAGTGTACTGATATGAATAGTATTTTATTGGAAATGTTTGAAAAAAGATATTGATGCTAACGTAAATATTTTGTTCAATAAAAAGACAGGAAATAAGTCGGTGAACCAAAAAATTCAAATCTAATTGAAAGTTAAAGTGCCCATGAACTCACTGATCATGCACGAGTGATTCTATTCATAAAAAGTGTCCGTGTAACAACTAAAAAGAGTCCGTGTATCATCTTAAAAGAGTCCGTGTAACACCCGTTAATGTACTGTTTTTCTATAGCTCTGCGGGGGGCAAAGTCGTACAAAATTACTCACCACAGCTACATAGTAGGTTAAGTTGTGTAATATATAATGTATGGAAAACCGTACAGCACAGATCAATAAAGCTATGTGCGTAGTGTTCTTCTTCTCGTAGCAATACCAAACGATATTTCCCTCTCTCTCAGTTGATTTATTCAGTGTTTACATACTGTAGAACAACACTATTGCATTATTAACTTTGAATGTGTTGAACAGATAAAAATTTTGAGGGTAGTGATGGGGACTTACATTATGTATTCTTTTTTTTTAGTTCTGTATTCTTTTTTTCTCTATTCGTTATACGTCTTACCCATTGTCATTTTTCCTTATATTTTAGCACCTCTTTGTTGTTTTTCTTCTTTATTTACTTTCTTTATTTTTTATCCATTTTTCTTTATTTTCATTTTTCTGTATTCTTTATTTTATTTTTGTTCATTTTTCTGTATTCTTTATTTTATTTTTGTTCATTTTTCTGTATTCTTTATTCTTTTTATGTTCTGGTTGTGGTTGTTGTCAGTAATTACAGATTGATCTAGGTGCTTTCGCATTAGTTTTTTTCTGATTGCCATGTTTAAACTGCTCGATTCAAGAGACCCCCTCCTGAGATTCTACAAAAATAATATATCGTGTGAGGAAATAGAATGTCTACTTCAAATGTGGATGTCTGTTTTAGAAATTTACACAGATAGTGACTTCAAATAAGAATCTGTAATCACAAGCTATGACAATTTCACGGTTTTCTTATTTTTAACCCACGTACATTGGTATCTTTCATTAACATACAGTTCTCAAAATAGTATAAAGACACTTTGTATTAACTAGACGATCTATAGTCGACCTTTCAGGAAATTATATATATGTTCGAATTCTAAAGTATGGAAAAAGTTTTGAGATATTTTATTTGAAATTGTAATTATTGTGATTGTAATAAAGATTTTTTAGTAGATCTTTATTTTAGACTTTTTAATTAATATCCTCCGATGACGGACACCACAGTTGGAGATAAACCTCATCACGATATTTTCTCTATAAAAATAAGCTTATGTTGTACTGTTATACCAATGTCCCAGGTTAGGGGAGGGTTGGGATCCCGCTGACATGTTTAACCCCGCCACATTATCTATGTATGTGTCTGTGTTCTCGTTTGAATTGTTTTACATTGTCATTTCGGGGCCTTTTATAGCTGACTATGCGGAATGGGCTTAGCTCATTGTTAAAGGCCGTACGGTGACCTATAGTTTTTAATTTCTGTGTCTCTTGTGGAGAGTTGTCTCATTGGTGATCATATCACATCTTCTTTTTTATATTTACATTGTTATTCCCGATTTATATTAATTAATAACACAATCATCAAGGTAAATCATAACCGCCAGAGATTTAACCTCAATTTGACAGTATCACATTTAGACATTGTGTATTGAGATCACCTGCTAATGGTCATTTTACAGCACAAGCAATTTGATTATTATTTCTGTAAATATAATTTATTTATAAGCTGTTTTTGTGAGGATAAACAAATCAAAGCGTTTTGTCAAACAACTTGATTTGATAAACAATATTAATTGATGAAATTTGTTTTTCAACTATTATTACAGTTTATTTTATCATTTTTAATTTTAACAAGTTTATATAAAAGGTTATCGTTCAAGATGATAGTTTGTTCATGCTCATGAATGTACGATATCGTATTAGCGCCACATATTTTTTTAATATTTTTCTTCCTATCTTTGCGATTAACGCAAACATATGCGATATAACGCAAACCTTTGCGATATAACGCAAACCTTTGCGTTATAACGCAATTTTGCGATACAACGCAATTCTTTGCGTTACAGCGCAAACATTTGCGAAATAACGCAAATATTTCCGATATAACGCAAAAATTTGCTTTATAACGCAAATATCTTGATTTTAATTATTCATTAAGTTTATATATATGTTAGTCTGTCATTCATTTTGGTTATGATTTACTAGTAGATAAAAAAAAAAGATACATACATACAAGGCCAAATCATTGTAATAAATATGCTTAGGAATAATGGAATACTTGAAGTGTAATTATACATGAATTAAGACTGATTTGTGCACCAGAAAAGTATATAATTTAAGAAGAAAATAGATATAGTATAGTATATAGGCATATTTCAATTGAAAGATAAAAAATAGTATCATACAGTTGTGAAACTTCCAAGTCAAATCAACAAAATGATCTTTTTGCTTTAAAATGTTTTTTAAATCTCAGAATATGATAAAGATTCTTTGATAGAAAGTCATTAAATTTTCATTTCAATACAGAGAAGTATTTTTAAGATGCTTGGGTAGCACTTTAAATGGAGAGAACATAATTTTATTATAAAACATCTCCATTCTATACATTTATTGCTACAGGGTAGCTTGTTTACACAGTTTTCAAACGAGAGTATACTTTGGAAGTATATTTATATTCGGTTATAGCTATAGCTGATTTTTTTTCTCTCGATATAACCTCAATTTACTCAATTGTCTTTGTAATATATATACTAGTAGTAACATGGACACTTTTTGGAGGCCTTTATAGTTTGCTGTTCAGTGTGAGCCAATGCCTCGTGTTGAATACCTTACTTTGGCCTAAGATAGTTAACTTTTAGGAATGGTGACTTAGATGGATAGTTTTCTTATTGACACTCTTACCACATCTTCTTATATTATTCTGCTCATTATTAGTCGATGATATCTTGTAAGTATTCAAGCATTTTACTTTGCAATAACTACAAACTTTAAGGTGATAAATTTTAATATATACAGCCTCCTCTATCAAATAACTGCGGTTTCCTTTGAATCTTAAATAAGAAACAAGATAAATAAATGTTTGCGTTGTAACGCAAAATTTGCGTTATATCGCAAATGTTTGCGTTAAATAACGCAAATATAGGAAGAAAATTAAAAAAAAAAAAAAATGCGTGGCGCTAATACGCTTCCGTATGAATGTGTCTTTAAGTTTTAATACTTTATTTTCTATTTCCTTATATATTATTCCGTTTAACTTCATTGTTATAAATACAGAGGCAAATATGTCATACCTCCATTCTCACTGAACTAGTACACATGTTTGTTCAGGGGTTATTTGAAGCACGCCTTCGAGTGCGGGATTTTCTCGCTGTGTTGAAGACCTATTGAATAGACGTATTTACACTTGTATCGTTTATTGCGCATGTCACCGGAAGCACCGCGGGTCAAAAGGTCATTTGGAGACGGAAGCTAATCCCATGACAACTTCTAAACAAGCATCAGCGCAGCACCAAAACTAATCGATAAACAGTAATACTACAACTTCAAAGTTAATATCTGTAACTATTTATTCAATTTTAATTTATGGCAGAATACTTGGAAAGTTTCCTCACTTAAAGAATTTCTTAGTCTTCGTGGACTTTCAGGTGAAGGTACCAAAGCCGAACTTGTTGCTCTGACATATGCGGCGAGTCGATTGTCATTACCTTGTGTGCCATCCCAATCAGAAGTATTAAGGCTTAATAAAGAAGATTATGATAAAATTCTCTCTACACAAGACATTCCCGACCCATTGGCTTTGTCAGAAAAGTGGTGTGACGAGAAAGAGGGTATAGCACACTGGCCACCTACCTTTTTATCAGTTATTATTTCTTATATAAATACTGTGAACCCCACCATCGGAATAGTTAACAAATACCTCAGTGAATATAAGGTTGGCAAAGCCTATGAGTACTTCAAAAGTGACTGGTTGAAGGAGGTATTTTACCACAACATTAAGAGAGACCATCCATCCTGTTTACTCAGAGCTAAATGTACCCCATCACAAAGACTATCTGATACAGACCATGATGTATGGGCCTGCATTGATAAAGAATCTGGAGATGTCAAAGCTGCTTACTGTACTTGCACGGCTGGGTAGGTATAATTTATTTTCATGCATATATATAACATGTAGACGGAGAGTTGTCCAATTGCCACTCATACCACATCTCTTTAAAAATGTTCTATAATAACCATGAATCAGGGACTATTATACTAATATTATCACAATAGTCCCAGCATTAATGAACAAAATAAGAAGGTTAAATGGTTCCATGGCATTCATTCATTATAACACTGTATAAATAAGGGAACTTAGCAACATACATGTGTACATGTATGGTGTACAAGATAACTTTAATCCATACATGTAGTTCTGTTATATATATACTAGTATTGCAATTTAAAAATAAATTTAATTTTGTGTGTGATTTCTGTTGTATATCTTTATTATTACACAGGATACATTTCAAATGTCTGTGTATCATGTGTATTGCAAAGGTTTTGTTTATGTTTCAGTTCATACTCTTCTTTACATTTTTGTACAATTGGCCAATTTAAGTACTTCACTTCAAAATTGATAACAGTTTTATGGCATATTTTTATTAATATTTAGTTTAATAAATATATTTAAAAATAACAGAATCTTGACAAATTTTGTCAACAGAAATAACACAAATGGAAAACTGACATGGTTACGATAACATAATACTAGATACATGTAAACATTTTTGTACAACATCTTAACCAAAAGCTTACATAAAATTAAATAAAAAATATGACTACCTCTTATTAAACAAGACGTTTAAAATTTGCTTAAATTTCAGACTTGGTCAGACATGTAATCATGTAGCAGGATTGCTCTTCAGGATTGAATCAGCAAACAGACTTGGCTTAACAAGTTGCACTTCCTCAAAAAGCAAATGGACCGTTCCAAATGAAAAGAGTGAACTACACCATAAGCCACTGGTTGAAATAGATATTGTGAAGTCAAGACATGGTAGAAGTAAGTTTCATGGTAACAAGATCATATTTTTTTGCTCTCCAGTCCAAATGTCACCAAGATAATTTACACATTGAAATATAATGTATGTTTTGATATTTATGTTCAAGGACACAATTATTTTTATTTATGGTAAGAGGATTAAATAAAAAAAAATGTTACATCCAAATTGCATTAGAATAGTAATTAATATTGTGCCTAAGGAAATTCAAGGGCAATTTTAAAGAGTGGTTGAATATCCATTGCAAAATACAGCATGTTCAGTCAAGTCACTTTTTTTTTGCTTATTTTAGTTGGTTTTATTTAATTTAGAACACAGCAGACCACTTGTTAATACAAGCAAGAGGAATTACAGACCAGTTGCAGAGATACAAGATATTGATCAGCTTATCCAAAACCTGAAAGCAGTTACACCAAATTCTTGTATGTTTAAAGGTATGTTTTATTTAAATTTTTAAATGTTTATCACATGCTTATGTTTGTGTCAAAGTGTTATGCTAGCAACCCATTGAAAAAAAGTACCTAAAAGATACTGTGGTTCATGAAATTACTTATCAATATAACTAGTCTACAGGTTAAATCCAATGCAATGAATTATTGTACTCAGTCATAAAACTGTACACATTATTGACAGTACAACATTTGTGGTCAAAGACAATAAAAAAAAAGAAATGTTAAACTGCATTATAGAATCAATGATATAAAACAGCTAGACAAATTGTTAAAAGGGAAGATAATTTCATAATATAAGGATTACTTCCCTTTGTGCATCAGAATGTGACTGTAATATAGAAATTTTTCAAGAATATTAGAAAATCATAGAACAATGTACATGTACACTAAGACTTGTAAAAAGTATTAAAGAAGAAATGGTTTTGGTCCATGAATGATTTATTCCTTAACTGTCCAGGCAATTAATCCCAACCAAAATTGCTCCCAAGCTCCTTTTTTTCGGTGTTCATATAATTCCAAAGATATATCCTCAACTTCTTGTTCTGAATAAGAAAATTGCTGACTTTGGTACTGTTTAAAATTATTTCCAATTTGTAAACCCAAAGCCTTCACAGTGCCTAAAATGAGGAATAAATTTATGTGTTCTTTTTTAGGTTTTCCTGATGAAAAAGCAGAACAACCAGCAGCTGTGACTATGGATACATCACATGCAGAAAATGTGTCTGAAGTTTCTCTGGAACCGCCTCTTATTTTTGATGTCTCAAAACATTTTTTACCTACCATTGTGCACCACTTCAAGGCAACAAAGGACAATTTACATTTGAATTTCATGGATTTTATTCCAGAACTTACTGATGAAGAACAGTTATCTACAGCCCGTAACAGAGAAGTGATCGAATTGATGTTTCTTTACCGTCAAAATTAGCTACGTTATCGACAAACTTAATTGAGTAGTGACCGAACTATTGGTACTTTAACGTTAAAAAGATTGACAATGCTGACAACTTTCATGTGTCGATAATCAAGTTTAATACCGATAATATTGAAAATAATTCTAATAATATGAAACAAAATATGTCCATGCACCATTTCGATTGGGCGAAAAGTAGTCATTAATTTTCTTCAAAGTCAGAACAGAAAAAAAAGATTTATGAAAGGACGTCTTGATAGTATTATTTCCTTTACAATTTTACCCAAAACTAAAAGAAATATACTGGTAAACAATTAAAAAGGTGTTTGATAGGAATGAAGTCCTTTATTTTTTCGGACTACAATGTGTACCGTATGTGTGATGGATCTGAATTCAATCAATAACTTCGAAATGTTTTCTCATATGTATACACAAAAGGGAGGACTGGTATTTGTACTTCTTTTAGAATATGTCTTCGTCCGTTTCACATGCCAAACTTTTTTCTAGTACAGTTTAAACGGGAAAATTTTGTTGAGAATTTTTTTAATATGACAAAATAACGAGCAAAACTATTTCTTGCAATGGCACACACAGGGAATATTTTTTTTAGTAAAAATCAGTAAAAAAGAATTTCTCCAAAATATACCATGGCCAGGACCTGACAGTTTTTAGCAGTGTACAAATGAAAATCGTCCGGAAAACTGCGCTTGCTGTCATTTTGAGGGATCATGCAACATTTCACCTATTACCCATAAACAACATAGGTTCTCAATTACTAAATAAAGTTCTAAAAGATAATTTCAAATCAGAGTAAGCATATTAACTTCCTTATATCCAGTCGAATTTGTCTATAGGTTACACAAAGCTGGTTTTTAAAACGTTTGTATCAGGGAAAACATTTTTCTTTGACTTTTAAAACATGTAGGGGAAACGGATTTCCTAACCATTCACATATAATATTCCGTATTTCTGATTTTTTGTTCGATAACATAAATTATACGACTTTTTTTTATGACTACGTGAACTTGTGCCATTTATTTTTGCTGGTCTTTAGGAAGACAATTTACAATCGTGCAGTGAACGGAAGCACTTATACATAACCTTATAATTCTGTTTGGAAACAAAAATAAATTCCCAATATATAAATATACATGTATGAGAGTTTTCCTTTAGTTACAAATGTAGCTCCATGTCTGATGGTGAAATAAAAATGAATGTCTCAGAAAGTGGTGAATTAGTTTCCATAAATGACACAGATGAATCGGGCCAAGCTTAGTAACTTACAGTAAACAGACTACTGTAACACTGACGCACTCGTCGAACTGTTTAAAAGATTTGTGTTTATGACCAAAAATTTATATACAACTTCATTTATAAATTAATCTGAATTTCATAGAGCGTCGTCACAATAATGAAAGTTATAAAAAAAAATCTATAACCAGCAGATCTATACTTCTATAAAGAAAGTATTCTTACATACAAAAGGGTATTTATTATAAAATGGCCCTAACTATAGAATAGATAGTTTACCACAGAAATCTTAAACGGAAGTTTCGACAATTTTAAACAGAAGAGATTTGAAAATAAATTTAACTTTAAATAAACACTGAAATAATTTTAATACCTCGAAGGTGTAAAGAATAAACCAACAATCTCAATCTTTAAAAGTGTCTTCATTGCACTAATCGACGAGTTCATGTTTACAGTAGAAACAGTGGATGTGACTCCAATAAATTCATTATCATTGTAGTCATGAATATTTATCGCTTATATAAAAGGCACTGGCTACGGTTACATGGAAATGTAACAATAATAAAAATATTATTGTTACATTGGAGACTAATTGACGGAATGCAAAGTTGGGTGAGGAACCGATTAATTACAAATGTAATAATAAATACTGAGGTTACATTACGTTATTGTTACATGAAAAACAGCAATGTACGCTAGATTGATTAAACTTAAATCTTCTATAGTTGTATTGCTTCATTCTTTCATATGTACTAAACAATACTTGTAATTTAATACTGATAAATAATAAAATATTATTATTCAACAAATGGTGTACAACTTGAATAGTTTTACTACGTATTAATGGTTTTGATGTTCATAAAGATACTACTCAAGATTAGGAGTGCGACTGTCAAAGGCTAAAAAATTGTGTTCAATGGTTTCACCTTTTTAAAGTATTTAACTGCACACCTACTCTAACTTATTACTGTCATTATACTTTGGAACAATTTTGTTTATGGTGAAAAAAATAAAACTTGGGATGCGTTTTAAACGAAACTGAAACAATATCAAGACATACATTTCATACAGCTTTATAACTTGACGCAAATTGATAATCAAAAGCAAAGTTTGCTAACTGTAACTTAAATACTAAGAAATTCTGTATGTACACGTATCCGTGGAGGACGTAATTTCGTTCATCAAAAATGTGTCGGACTTTAAAAACAACTTACTGGATTTGTAGAAATTGTCATTGTAAATAAAAAATTACAGTAAATAAATTGTATGTTATAAATGTATGTAATAAATGTCCTCAACTTTTATTATTTAGTACATATTACTAGTCCCATCGTACATTGCTTTTTTTCATGTAACAATAACGCAATGTAACCGTAGCCTCAATAATTATTGTTACATTCGTAATTAAACCGGTCCTTACCCAACCATGCATTCCGGCGTTTAGTCTCCAATGTAACAATAATATTTTTATTATTGTTACATTTCCATGTAACCGTAGCCAGTGCCTATATAAAATTGATAAAGATTTTATCGAGGTCGCACCAACTGTTTCTACAGCTAAGATCAGTTATATGTAACATGATCTCGTCGATTCGCATGACGAAGCCATTGTTTATGAAAGAACACACATTCTAGATTATGTACTTTTTTCCCCGTCAGTTCGAAAGTATTTGATAATTTCAACTCCTTTGTATTTCATAATATGTGTCATGAACAAAGACATATGTTCGATTGAATAATGATTTCCTCATAACAAATGATAGAAATTTTGGAGATCCCGTATTTGATCCTTTAACCGTTAAAATGAAAATGCCAATGACAGAGGTTGATTATAAAAAAATGTTTTACTGTGTTAAAAAAAACTTCGACTTAAACAATGAAAACTTACACGTTGGACATGAAATATTTTGTCGATGAAGAAAATTAAATTATGTCACTTCTGAAATAAGTTTGTCGATAACGTAACTTATTCTGACGGTAAAGAAACGCGAATTCGATCACTACTCTGTTACGGGCTGTATCAACTTTTCAACTTTAGGTCAATTTCAAAATCCTGAATGGGTACAGATAAGGGAAGGCAGGATAACAGCCTCAAATTTTTATGCTGTGTACACCAGAGTAAACTCTGTATTAAAAAAACCTGGAGAGAATGTTGATAATTTACTTGGTATGTTGTGTGGTTATTCTAAACCCAATGCAAATATAAAGTCACTGAAATATGGCCGTGAAATGGAACCTGAGGCAAAGAAAATTTATTATCAACAATATATTTGTAATCATCAAAATGTTATATTGTCTGATTGTGGCATATTTCTAAATAAGCGTTGTTCATACCTTGCTGCATCCCCAGATGCTCTTGTAACATGTTCATGTTGTGGTGATGGTGTATTGGAAGTGAAATGTTTATGCATTGAAGAGTGTAAAAAATGTTCAGGGTTTTGTCATTGTACTCTTCCAAATTGTTTGTATCACACAGATGGAAAGTTATCTCTTAAGCATAATCATAAATATTTTGCTCAAGTTCAAGCTCAAATGGCATTTTGTAACAGGCAATGGTGTGATTTTTTTATACATACATGTAATGGTACTTTTATAGAAAGAATTGTATTTGACCAAATGTACACTGAACAATTAATCACAAATGTCAAACATTTTTTTGCAAAATACATGGTACCAGAGTTATTAAGTCAAAGCCTGAAAGAAAAAATGTCAATTACATCAGTTAATGTTGGTGAAGATATTACAGGAAGCATTTTTTTCTGTCCTGTTTGCAAATCAGTTATTAAAGAGCAAGAAAATATTAACAGCTTCTCTAAAAGAAGTATTTGTTGTGATAAATGTAACAAATGGTATCATTTCAAATGTATAAAAATGACAAAAACCCTTTTAGATAAATGTAAGAATAAACAATGGTTTTGTCAAAACTGTGAATAAAATTAGTAACTTTTGAGTTATTTCCCTTTAACTACATAATGTAAAGTCATCCTGCTATAGTTCTTTCTTACTAAATTTCCAAAGTCAAGTAATTATAATATTTCAAACATTATTTTCCTTTTCAAATGTAAAATCTGAAGTAAAAAAGAAGGATTTGGATTTGAAATGTTTCAGTACTCATACAAGTATTTTTACAATGATACATTTTGTATATACAAAAGTAATACAAACTCATTAATTTTGTTTTGAAAATCCTCAAATTTTAATACAGATGCAATCAATTCACCATTTTTTTGCTTCTTGAATATTGATGAGGTTATTTATGTATGCTTCTTTAAATACACATTAAATAAGAGTTATTGTAGGATGACTGTCATACTATAGATGTACATGTATTTAGTATATTGTATTACTAGTGGACAAGAATGATATGTACATGTAATAATTAAATCCAATTTTCTAGGTCATACATGTACTTCTAACAGGAAGTTGTAAGATTATAAAAGGCACAATACAACTAAAAAGAAACCCATCAGCAGTTATAGTATTAAAAGTAACTATTTTTTTTCCAAAATTTTCTGGCATTCATATTGATGAAACAACTAAATCAAGATTCATTATTGGCAAGTTCAGAGACAAATTCTGATCATGACTTCAAGATAAATTTAAATATAATGTCAATTAAGTAATATTTCAGCAATCATGTTAATATGCCATGGATGGCTATCACCTGAAACATTTTAAATAATGAAGGCATGCAATTTAATAAAAATCATATCTAAATTTATGTAAACAGCAGAAGAAGAAATACAATAAAAGATATGATGAATTTGAAACAGTAAATAACACAGACTTGGTTATTCATATCGTGGTAAAGGGGGGTACAGGTTACAAAGACCTGCTATTGACCTAATAATTTCATCTAAATGCTGCAAAAGTGTTAAAGGTAACTCAAATTTAAGAATTCTGAAACATTTCATTCTTCTTATTGCTTGTTCTACATGAATGCGTCTGTTTGCAATATCTTTCGTAAATTGTACCTCATTCTTAGACATTTGAGACACACCACGTCTACCAGGGGGCACTAACAGTTCAGCCGAGAGTAGTGCAAGTTCTTCTCTAATCTGAAAACCCCTATCGGCCATAACCTTATCATAAGGCTCTATGATTTGTAGAAACCCACTGTTGTTGGTTATGAATTTGTCACTTGCCCTTCCTCCATATGCTTGAGAAACATAATTAATCATTCCAGATGGAGTGATACTAACTAGAAACTTTGCTGTTTGGTGGTGTTTGTAGTCACTCCAAGTAAGGGCCTGAACTTCTAAATTATTTGGTCTTTCAATAAAAACCTCAGTACAGTCTATAATATGACGAACATCTTGGTACCTATTGTTTTTAAATGATGGTGGTAAACCTGCCCTTACAACCTCTTTTGAAGGGTTAGAAACAAATTGTCCAAGTATACTGGAAAGCACTCTTATCCATGTTGTAAAGACACTTGAAACTGTTGCTGTGGATATACCAAATCGATCAGCTAGATCTTCCGACAACAAGCCTAGTCTTAATTTCATTAATGTTAGCAAAAATTCTTGACGGAAAGATAATCTTCGCTTGAAAGTTCTAAAATTAGCTTTATATTTCAATGGATTAGCAACACGCCTAGGTCCACGCCAATATGTCATTTTTTTTACCACTGGCTCAATAAAAGAAAATAGCGTTTCAAAAACTGCTACAGTTGGTATACCCGTGTAAAATTTCACCTTACGGTCACTGTTCAGCACTGTTTGAGTATTAAAGGTGGTTTTTTTTACATTTTCATTTAAGTTTGCCTTGTGAACTACCAAATTTTTTTTTAATCTATTAATTTCTTGTTTAAGTTCTGCAATTTTTATGTCTCTACTCATACAACCTTCACAATTTATAAAATAGTCATGATCACAGTTACTTGTGTTTAGATCTTCAGTATTAGAAATGAAAGATTCATTCTGAAGCTCATGTGACCCATATGCATACAAATTCAAGGCTAAATCATGGTCACAGTTACTTGTGACAAGTTCCTCTAGAACAGAACTATCAGGTGTAGAATGTTCAATCTGAAGCACTGATGACGTACATGTGGGAACATCCATAGGTTCAGTGTGAAAAGATACATCTTTAATATCATGTCGTGGCTTTTTAACAGGGGATTGATTTTGAATCAAACTCCGGTCTAGAGGTGGACGACGCGCACGAGATCTTTTAATAGGATCATACCCAAGTTTAAGAGTTGGATAGGGATTTGCATCAGAAGGGTGACCATCAATAAAATGTTCTGAGCATACTCTTGAATCATAATTTGGTTCCCAAATCTTGCCTTTTTTTTGCTGTCTATTTATTGCTTTAATCCACAATTTTCTGTTCTCAAGATCTTTAGTTGGGAAGGGAAAGAGCGTAAAAGGTGGTTCACATATGCAACGACATGTGCCTTTATTACAGTCATGAATATCACAGTGAATTTCCCTCCATTTTATTAATTTTTTTCCATTTTGTGTACATCCGAACACAGCACAATTCCTTTTAGCCATTTCATTTGAAGAAAAACATAATTAACAAACTGAACATCTAATAAACACATGCAACATACCCCTTTTGTAAGAGCTGTCAAAGTATAAAAGCAACGAAAATGTCAAATTAACCAATAAATCAAACTAGATATTTTATAAATTTATTTTTGTTGTTATATAATTTCTGAATATGAATAGTAGACAAAGCATTTTATCAACCATAACTGTTCTGTTATAAAATACATGTATACTTGATACAATGTATAACAAATTATAGTATTGTGTTTTTCAAATTTTGTTCATGTTTATCAATATTATGAAATACATTTCTGATAACTTTTACAGTGGTTGTACTGGTTTTATATTGCATGTGCAAAGATGTTTACATGTACAAGATTAAAGTTTTATTGTTAAGTATGTTTTGTGTTAATTATTGAACTAACCGAATATTCTGGTATTGTGTTTCGGAGGTATTGGATATAGTTAGTATCATGCTCATGGACACTTGATAAATTATATTTAATTCTGTAGAGGCTACATTATTAAAACAGTATAGTTGTAAAAAAGACTGACATGTCGTGCAAGAGAAAACAGGGTCCCATTCTATTTCAAATGAAATAATGAGCAAGACCTTTATACATATCAAATATATTTGCCACTACAGGTATTATCTTTGTATTTGATATTACCATACACACAAAAATTTATAGCATACATTTAATGTGTAAGCTACCCTATAGTAATAGAGAGAAAAACAAGTGTACTTTGTACCAAACATTGTCTGTTGGGAATTAAAACTGTTTCATCCCTGCCAAGGGTAATCGTCAGGTGGCTTACGGCTACCACTACAGTTTTTGTTGCGTTGGTGACATGACCACAGAATTTGTCTGTTGATGGTGATTTTGTTTGGCATTTTTATTTCATGATGATGGTATAATAATGAACCATTAACAAGCACCTGAGTCTGGAGGAAACACTTTTAAGAAATAACCCCATTCAGTTTATTGCTACACCTTTTCCAGGAACTTTGATGCCAGTCCCAACACTGATAGTGATAGTAATGATAGCCCCTTCTTTCATAATATTTCCGTTTTTTCTCTCAGACTAAACTTACAATTGAAAGGTTTTCACCCCATAAACAAATCAAAATAATTAAAACCCAGTATATTCTGCAATAGAAGGCCGTTTGTTTTATAAGTAGAAGAATGGTCTGAATCGAAATTGTATCATATGTTTACATAATTTTCACTTCCACGACCTTCAAGGTTAGACGTAAGTTTTAACCAGGGTCCACGGTTTCAACTTGCTTTTATCTTTTCGTGCTTTCAAATATATATATTTCACTTGTGAAACAACTTACGAGTATGCAATGTTAAAAGTATAATAGTTGAGCATTGTTATTGCGTGCTATCGACGTGAAAAATATAAAGAAGTTGTCTTGATCATCAAGTTGATGTACGTTCCAATCATTATGGCCGCCAATATTGTTTCCGTCTCCAAATGACCTATTGACCGGAATAAATTAAAGATGGCGGACTAATTTGCATACAAGTGTAAATTCAACTATTGGTAGCCTTCGATATTTTTTTGCACTTTGATCGACTCGTTGTCTCATTGACACATTCCCTTATTTCCATTTACAGTTTTATATTGAAGAAAAGAACAAATTAAGATAGATATAATTAGAAGGTTCAGTAATGGTGGTTATATCGGTTGAAAGTCGTGGGAATTTGGACTCCCAATGGGAAATGAGAGATAACTGGATAGAGGCTAAAGTTTAGGCAACCTACGAACATCACTACGAGTTGTTACATGTGTTCTAAACGTGCAGTTGCGTCAAACTCTCTTTGCACGAGCCATTAGAATAGACGTAAGCCTCCGATCTGACGTGGCTGCGAACTTACATCCCAGACAGTCAAACAGACGCCACACTTTAACAGGAGTTTTACATATCCATGGGCAGCAAATTTTTATTTATATTATAATAGTAATTCATAAGTTAGGGTAGCTTTAAATTCATAAAGATAAAAAACGTAATAAAAGACTATATGATTTAATCGAGTTATTTAATCTCCGTATTGCGCTCGTTTCCTTTCCATATACTTAATATTAAGTGTGGTGATACGAAGTAAGCAAGTAACGGAGATGAGCTCTGCGCCGGAGATTGCGAGTTATTATGGTCTCAGAACAGAGGGAAATGAAAAAAACCCTAATTATATAGAAAAGATTTGTATAGACGATAACATATATAATATTCAACCTGTTGTAACCGTAATGTCATTTTAATTTGATTGACCACTATAGAATATCTGTGTTTCAGATGAAAACATATCTATTCCAACTATCGTAACCACAATATTATCATTATTTGATTGACTACTACACAATATCTTTGTTATATAAATTCTAGTTGTCATCACTACAAACCAGTAAAAGGCTAAAATGGCCTATATTTATAAGCCTGGTACCTTTGATAACTATTTACACCATTGGGTCGATGCCACTGCTGGTGGACGTTTCATCCCCGAGGGTATCACTAGCCCAGTAGTCATAACTAAGGTGTTGACATGAATATCAATTATATTGTTATTTTTAATAAATGAACTGATTGCAAAGTAAGAACTATTTGAAGTACTAAGAATTTTCTTAGATTACCTTAGCCGTATTTGGCACAATTGTTTGGAATTTTGGGTCCTCAATGCTCTTCAACTTTATACTTGTGGGGAGCTTTTTGAAAATTTTGATCGAGTCACTGATGTGTCTCATCTATACAAAACGCACGTCTGGCGTATACAAATTATCATCCTGTTACTTTGATAACAATTAACCTTACTCGACTATGCTGGTTTGTACTGGACCTTTATCTTTGCTGTTGCAAATATTCTTAACTTTAACTTGGCTCGTCTGAAACAGTCTTAACCCATTCTCGACCTGTAATCGACCAATACTTGACAGTTCTCGACAATGTTCTACCTGTCCGAACCACACTTGACCAAATTACATCTAATTTGTTTTATTTCATAATTTTGAGTGTATAAATCACTTTAGAAATAAGTGATTCAAGCTATACTTTATTGTAGTTTTAACATAGATAAGCATCATATTCGTGATTATTTTTGCCCGAGCGATAGTGCATCAATTATTTTGATTCTGATTAGGACAATTAATGTAATTTCTATATCCGATAGTGCCAAAGCGTTTGTGAAGGCTTTTCCGTGAACCTCCCTTTTTGTAAAAAAGAAAAACGGCCGGCACTGTGATTTTTCAGAGGGAGGAGTTTGAACAGCCTAGCATGAACGATTGTCGTATCTAGGTCAAATATGTCAATTTCGGAATGCAACACATTACTGTCATAATAAATGAATTAGTAACAACATGTACATCATTTACGAGTTTGGAAGTGTTTTAAGTTAATGAAATATATTAAATGCATGCCAATTTGATAAAATTCATTGTTCTGCAGTAGTCAATATACGCATGTGCAAACGAATTTTATTGGATTTAGAGCATGAGTTTGTACACAAAGCGAAAGACGCACGTCATATGATACTTCCCTTTTAACTGAAATGACAACAGCAACACTAAGATAATGATTAATATAAAACAGATTGTTACATCCTTACAAAATGTTAGTTATTTTCTCCATTAATAGAGCACCTGTATAACACAGAGACAGAAGTGCACTCAGTGTAGTATTTCTATTTGTATTCATCTGATGACAAAGCCTTTTTCAACTGATTTTGATAGTTCGTTCTTATATTGTACTGTTACGCAACTGTCCACGGTTAGGAGAGGGTTGTGATCCGCAATACTCAAACATCTACTTGCCACTCCGCTTGATTTTTGTACACTATATGTTGCAATGTGTCTTACAAAACCCGGCATGTTGTATATCTTCTTCAGTGTCGATGTGGCATGTAGTATGTTGGCAAGACAGAATAGCAATCCAACAAATGAATGAATGGTCATCGAAATGACTACATCTGGGAACGCTCAAGCTGATTTCAAAAACCTTATCATCATTATCACAGACCACAACCAGGATTGGTCAACTGTCGACAGATTTGCTTTGAAGTTTTGTCTTTATAAGATAGTTAAAGACAGTTTCCCCAGACAGAGATTATTGATAAAAACATAAATTGAGTCCCTACTATCCATTGTCTCCAGTGACTCAGACTGTAGTACAGGACACGTAAAGTATTTTGTTAATCCTTCTCCCAAAAATTAGTATTGAAGAAAACATTACTAGTGTATTGATTCGTGATAATGTATATAACGATCAATATTAAAATTAGTTTGATTACCACATGTCAAAATACGAATCATTTTACATCTTACTGCTGAAGGGTATTAGTCATTTGAAATATTTATCATAAAATTATTTTTTTTATGGTTTTATTATCGTTTTGGTGATTCTGTACCCTTTTTAAAGACTTTTTATACATATAAATGTATGTATAATAGTTCATAAATTGGTGAAATTTAATAGATAGATACGGCAAAAAGGTTTAGGTTGGTAAATACATGCCAAATATGGTTTGCACTAGGACGAGTATGGTTGAGACTTGGTCAGGAATGGTACCCCGGTTATGAATGCGTTGATGGTTAAGTACTTGATGAGTAAAGGACGAGTACAAGTTAAGACTGTGAAGTATGTTTGAGATATATCAAGTAAATTTCAGACCAATTCAGACAGGTCGAGTAAAAATCAGTACACTGGAGTACATGTATAGGCCATTTCAGACTTTTACTGGTTTAATTTGTAGTGGATAAACACAATGTCATCATTATTGGTTGACCACTACAGATATTTGTGTTATACAATGTTATAGATCTTATAAAACCAGGTTTAATCCACCATTTTCTACATTTGAAAATGCCTGTATCAAGTCAGGAATATGACAGTTGGTGTCCATTCGTTTTTTATGTGTTTTGTCACTTGATTTTGGACTTTCCGATTTGATTTTCCTCTCAGTTCAGTATTTTTGTGATTTTACTTTTTATAGATGACATCATATATATTCCACGTGACGTAAGAACAATGTCATCATTGTCTGGTTGATCACTATGGATTATATGCGTTACAGATGACAACTTATAAATTCATCTTGTTGTAATCACAGTATCACCAAAGAGCTATCGACGGGATTATCTAGTACATGCACTGTTTAACATCTAAACCCCAAATTCATTGTATACTTTGTCTTCTTTGAAACATACAGGACTCACGGTCATAAAACTTTCGAGCATGATTTTTGTACTCAGACTCGAAAATCAACCAATCAAATTGCTGGATTTAATGTTTCGAGCATGATTTTTGTGCTCCGAGCACTGAGCAAAGTTTTATGCTTTCAATGTGACTGTCATACAAGTGAGAGGTTTAGCTATCTATAAAACCAGGTTTAATCCATTGTTTTCTACCTACGAAAATGCTGGTATCAAGCGTAAGTCAGGAATATGTACGTTGTTATCCATTCATTTGATTGTTTGATCTTTTGATATTCCCATTTGATTAGGGACTTTCCTTTTTTGAATTTTATCTCAGTTCAGTTTTGTTTTTTTGTTATTTTGTTTTTCATATCTTGTCTTTTTTGAAAGGGTTTAGATTTCAATATTTCGAGTTTTATGAATTTTTGTTTGTAAACATATGCGTATGCGTTCCTCTTTTTTTCGTATGGTAATTATTTTCTCTTTTTCATGCGAAGAATAATACAGTCAGTAATAGTCTGCAAGATAGTTGAAACAGTTATCAAAGGTACCAGTATTATAATTTAGTACACTAGACGCGCGTTTTGTCTACATAAGATTCATCAATCACGCTCATATCAAAATAGTTATAAAGCCAAACAACTACAAAGTTGAATAGTGTTGAGGATCCAAAATTCAAAAAAAATGTGCCAAATACGGCTAAGGTAATATATTCCTGGAATAAGAAAATCCTTATTTTTTTTTTCGAAAAATTCAAACATGCTGAATTTCAGAAATGCATATTACTTTTTCTCAAGGACAATGTTTGGTATTACACTCATTGTTATACCGAAAACGATAACAGCTAAGGACCCTATTTTTCCTATCAAACCTATTGATGACCTCTAACTTCACTGAAAAGACACGGATTGTTGAAATGCTTTACAATTTTGACATAGAATTGTGCTGACTTTTATGTGCAGCTCGTTCATTGGTACTATTGATGCCGTCAAAGGTTAAGATAGTGATTAAGATAAACTTTGTAAGATATTTTATTGGTTTAAAATTTAAAAAAATATATAGATATTATATTGAAGCATACAAATATGATAAACTCTAGCTATGCATACACATTCACATATATCTATCTACATTTATATACAGTGTAGTTATATATCCTTCAATCATCAGAATTACAATTTGTAACATTGATATATTTATGTATACTATCTATATAAACATCTAATTGCTGCTGAGGAGTAAGTACATATATATAACTCAATGAAACATTTCTAAAGTTGTATTTATCACGAATCAATTTTTTATAAGTCTAATTATAGCATTCTTACAACATGTATACAAACATTTATGTCTTGCTTCATTTGTCAAATTTAACCAAAGAGGAATCAATTTCAGAATTTCATAAAAAAGTTGTTCCCCAATTGTATTCAATTTCTTTTATTTATACTCAGATGAAACAAAGGAAATCATCAACATCGCGATAACATTTTTTTGATTTATTTCATTATCCCTAGACGCACTTTAAAAACGAAAACGAACAGAGCTTTTGTCGCTGACTTTGAATAAAAATCATACAAATCAAGGCTTACAATGTCACAATACATATTTTCAATTTATCTTTGGTGATCATCAAGCAGAAACTGTAAATATAATCATGATTATTAGTTGAAAATATTTATCACAAAGCAATAAAATATATAACTGTTCCAAATAATATAATTTTACATACTTTATTATCAACTCTTCATTCAGCATGGTTATTTTTGTGCGTATATAACATACGTTGGAAACATTCAGCATTTCACAACACACAATTACTTGGATATTTTAATTGAAGAGCACATAAGTATACGACATTCCATACAACTTAATCAACAGTAAAACAGAACTAGAAAATCTATAAAGCATATATTTCTATTTCTTTTGAGGACTACCATAACACAATCCCTCAACGAACTTCAAAACAGCAATTCTGCCGTTTTCCACCAATCATCTTGTCAATCGTGTTACCTTTATCTATAAGTAACTGAACTATCTTTTCATTGTCTATCTTACAAGCAATGCCCAGAGCTGTGTTTCCATCATCTTCAGCCTTATTAACATCACATCCTCTGTCTATAAGTAATTGTACTATAATCTCATTTTCTGCCAAACAAGCAGCTGTCAGGGGTGTCTGTCCGGCAGCACCAGATTTGTTCATGTCACATCTTTTGTCTAATAATAGCTTTACTATCTTCTCATTTCCGTTACTACAAGCAGCTGTCAGAGGTGTCTCCCTCTTTCCATCAGCCTGATTTGCATCACTTCCGTTGTTTAAAAGAATCTGTATTATCATCTCATTTCCTCCCTTACATGCAGTTACCAGTGGTGTTTGCAAAATACCATCAACCTGGTTTACTTTACTTCCATTGTCTATAAGTTTCTGTACTATCTTCTCATTTGCTCCTTTACATGCAGCTATCAGAGGTGTCTGGCTCATACTACCTACATGGTTAACATCACTTCCATTATCAATAAGAAACTGTACAATATTCTCATATTCTCCTATACAAGCAGCTGCCAGAGGTGTCTGATGACTGCCATCAATCTGGTTAACTTTACTCCCTTTGTTTATAAGAAATTGAACGATATTAGCATTACCTTTTCTACAAGCAGCTGTCAGAGGTGTCTCCGTCAAACATTCAACATGGTTAATCACACACCCTTTCTTTATAAGTAATTGTACAATGTTCTCTTTTTCCCCCTTGCAAGCAGCGGACAGAGGTGTATATCCGTTGCCATCAGGCTGATTGAGCTCACTTCCATTGTCTATAAGTATCTTTACTATCTTTTCATGTCCATTCCTACAAGCAGATGTCAAAGGTTTCTGAAAATTGCCATCAACCAGATTAACATCACATCCTTTATCTATAAGTAACTCAACTATCGCCTCATTTCCTCTACTACAAGCAGCTGTAAGAGGTGTCGGTTTCAAAACTGCAACTTTATTAATCTTACTTCCGTTATTAATGAGTAACTGTACTATATTTTTATTTATTCTGCTGCAAGCTATTGTCAGAGGTGTCAATCCTATACCATCATCCTTGTTAACCTTAGCTCCTTGGTCTATAAGTAACTGTACTATCGTCTCATTTCCGTCATTGCAAGCAACAGTCAGAGGTGTCTGCCCCTTACCATCAATCAAGTTAACATCACTTTCTTTGTCTATAAGTAATTTTACCATCTTCCAATGTCCTTTACTACAAGCAGCAGTCAAAGGTGTTTGATTCAAGAAATCAACATGGTTAACATCGCAGCCTTCGTCTATGAGTAATTTTACTATCGTAGTATTTCTTCCTTTACAAGCAATTGTCAGAGTTGTCTCTCCAAAAACGTTTCTAAGATTACATGTACTTCCTTTATCTATAAGCAATTTTACTATCATCTCATGTTGGCCTTGAATAGCAGCGGTCAGGGGTGTGTGCATTAAAACATTTCTATGATTGACATTACTTCCCTTTTCTATAAGTGTACGTACTATCTTCTCGTTTCCTCCCTTACAAGCAGCTGACAGCGCTGTATGCATCATCGAGTTACAATTGTTTATGTCAACATTTTTTGAAATAAAGTATTCAAAAATATCATAATATCCCCACAAGCATGATTTTATAAAAGGTCCTTCCATTTTATCATCATCATCATTAGCATGATTAGCGTTATATACAAATATTCCAAAAATATTCTCTCTTTTTAAAATTTGTGGAATAAGTAACTTGTCTTCTATTGACTTTAATATATTTAGGAATGAAGTTCTATATGTTCCATACTTCATTTGTGTATTATAGAAACAAAGGTTCATCTTTCCAAGTAATACGTCACTTTTAATTCTGTCAAAATATTCGGTTTCATGCTTCTCTGATATCATTATAGTAAATTGTTGATGTGGTTCATGGATAGATTCTAGATGTGTCCGTTGATTGAAAACCCGGATGTCTGAATAACGCAATATACATTTGACCATCATGTCCTTTTTACCGAAATAGCAACACATGAAATCAAACATTTGGTCATGAATGACCCTATACTCGTGTCTTGTTTCCTTTAGGTAAGTTCCAATTATACTTCCCATAACTAAATTAATCTTACTTCTAGCTGTACTACGATCAATATTGCAGACTTCAAAAATGTTTTTCCAGACCAATTTGTTTTTCGTGTTATTTTCATTGTACATATCAAATAAGGTCTTGTGCATAGTGCCATTATACATAACACACAGAAATAGTGAACAATATTTGTATGGATCAAACTTTTCAAGCATGTCCCATTCCTTTTGGTATGTTTCGAAAGGACATTGCAACAAATCAGTAAGATTGAAGTTTTCGTTTTTTGAATAAAGATAACACATCAGAGGTGTAAATTCTACATTCTTATCTTTCAACAGCTGAATTTTAGGATCAGATAAATACTTTCTACAGATCTTTATTTTGTCCTCCCTTGTATATTTTTCAGACAAATTAAAGATATTGGATTTGAAAACAGTGCAGGATTCTTGAATTTTTTTATCTTTGAAAATATCTAATCTACATGTAGCTGCAATTTTTGTCTCCCCCTTGTTAAGAAGTCTTTGTAACTTATCTTCAATATTCACCCAATGTTCGAAATCAGACATGTTAATGGTGAATCGTCCACAAATGTCATCAATTACAAACATCTGTCTATGGTTCTCTTTATAGTGTTGCAGTATATCCTTGATACCAGTACATGGAATTATATTATAATCAGTTTTCACCTGTAGTTTCAAAGCCAAATTATGTACCAACATACTCTTACCAATGCCAGGTTCGCCTACTATTAAGACACAATGTTCTGATTCAAGGATCTTTAAAATCCGGTGCACAACAGGTGTATCAACGAAAGTAACTTCTTGTTCTTTCCAAAACGTTATCTCTTCTTTTTGGGAATCTACAAAAACAAATTGAATGTTTACTTATATCTAAAATATATAGATTTGGATCGCGTTTGTGAAATCATAGAACCCCATGTATACATCAAATTTGAAAAAAAAAGCATTTTGTGAGATACACCAATACGTTATTAATGGACGAGATAAGTTAACCTTTTTAAGTGGTTCGCTTTATTAAAAAAAAAATTCAGGGCTCAAATTCATGATAGGCTCCAGATATCTTTGACAGATTTCATATCTATGGCCAATATGACGCCACAAACGCAATAAAGGCAAATTGTGTTTTCTCCAAATCTAAAGCAGATTTTGCAATTATGTCCGGGGAAAAGAGTAAACAAAACCGTCACAATTAAATAACGTCATAACCGGGACTCATAGATCTTTACAAACAGCAACAAAGGGGAACACTTTCCGCTTTATTTTTTTATATTTCATAGGAATTTAGATGCAAACGTTAATCCAAATTAAGGCAAACATGTGATGTACCGAATTTGTTCCGCTATGAATAAACCTCTATTTTTAAGCAAAAATTGTAGGAAAGGACTTATAGTTAATATTAAAAACCAAAAAAGGTCTTTCCACCAGTAAGAATCTTCTTTTTATATGAAAATTTTAAAATTTGGTTTTAAATGTTAATTCCAGCGTCAAATGAAACTTTTGTACGCTGATTCCAAAAATATATGGTTTCTATACAAAAAAATAGAAATAAAGTAGACATTTTTTAAAATTTTTGTCGCCACAATAATATCTTTTTCACCACTTTTATTTTTTTCGCCAAGTAACATTAATATATTTTTCATTTAAAATTTCCCTTTTTTCTACATATTGTTTGTACCACCCAACCCTTAAATAAGATGAGTTTGTCATATTGTGGTCTATGATTATTCTCTCAAACCTATTTAAGAGTCTACATTGGGTCCTCAATGCTCTTCAACTTTGTACTTGTTTGGCTTTTTAAATGTTTTGATATGAGCATCACTGATGAGTCTTTTGTAGATGAAACTCGCGTCTGGCGTAATAAATTATAATCCTGGTACATTTCATAACTTTTTTTGTAATGAATAAACACTAAACATTTACTAATAAAAAAGAAGAAACTTTTTTGCTTACTTAAAAGGGGGAAAAGTTCATTTTATTTCTAACAACTTTTCTAAAAGAGGGGGCCACTTATTTTTAATAATAAAGAAGATATCAGTCCCGGATTATAACAAAATTCTTGGACATGTTTTGATCATAGAATACCAGAAGATGTACAGTTCCTTGGGAAAGGATCTTCAAAAGAAAAATGGATGCCCTTTTGGTCTAAGAAGTGGTTTTTACAACAAATCACTTGAAATTGAACTCTCATTTAGGGTGTAGTCATTACATTAAAGGGTTACTCCCCTTCGAAGGGTTGTTCCATCGTAAATGAAACAGTTGAGACGTAAAACTATGCTTGAAACATGTCGTGTCGCTCAAACAACTTTGCAGTATTCTCTCAAATCAATTATCTATATCAAAATCAAATGATAAAGTTTTAAATCGGACATTTTTCTTGCTTTGAAATATTTTTCGTTATAACAACAGTTTTCTTTTCTCAAGTATCATTAAAGGAAGCAAAGTAGACGTCAAAAGTTTGCTTCGAACACGTGCGTTGCAAGGTAGTTAATAAATCCTTTATGTGACATGTGACGGACGCCATTTAACCATATAATTTGGTCAAAAATACAATCAACACCTTTATAAATTAACCCTTTGTTGTCGATAGCTATCTGTCAAACTCTTAACGAGTTCAAGGTGAATTCCGAGTATTGTTTGATCAGGTAAATTCCGAGAGACCCGAAAAAAAGTCAATAAACAAGATGGATGAAAATAAATTGTTCTATATATATTTTTAAACCGAATTCTTTCGCAAATGACGAATTTTAATCGCCATAACTATTATTTTTTGGCAAATATGGCGATCGCCAGCGGAAACCATTGGTTCCGGTATTGTTTGATATTTAACTTGACACTGATTTCAAAAATATATGGTTCTATATATATTTTTTTTCATTAATTTAGTACAAAAAATAGCAACTCCCGGTGAAAAAAGGTAACTTTCAGTTGGCATTTTCAAGATAAAATCGCTTGCAACCTAATGCAGAAATTCCCTTAATTTTATCATATACACATATGAGGAAAAAAGCAAAGGTCAAAATCTAGAAATTATTTTAATTATGACCTTGAGCTCAATTTTAAAGACATAAACAAAGGAACTTAAATCGAAAGACCCTAGAACTCTACTTTTTATCGTTAATGAGTGATATTACCAGAAAACTAGTATAAGATATAAAAAGGGGAATGTCTACATACCCTTTTAACTAAAATTTACGTGTTACATGTCGCAACTAACAATCGTGTGAACATATTTTGTCGATATCTTATATGATTTCTGAAAATAAGAGATAACAAGCCAAAATTACAATTTTGAACATGACCTTGATCTTTGACATTGACATCATTTTCATTTTTTTTGGACCAAGGAACTCAAATCAAAAGACCCTAGGCCTCTCTCACTTATGGTTGTCCAGTTACAAATACATTTAACTTATATTAAATACAAAAGTGGAAAAACCTCTCATATAGAGTCTTCGTAAAGCTTCGGTCAAAATTAAACCTAACATCCTGAGGATATAACGAGCAATTTGGAAAATATAAATTTGTCGCTTTCTTTTACGGTTGCAGAGGAGATTTCATTACAAAAAAAACAGTGTTTGGGGAGATAACTCTAACATAGAATTTTTTTCGGTTAAACAGGATTGGTTTCAAAAGGGTATAGACGGTATGATATCACTTACAAAAAATATAAGCGACGTCTTTTGAAACAAAAGTACTCCGCGAGGAAAAAATTAGGTGGAAGAAAAAAAAATAATCAGAAGAAAATCAAGAGGTCTTTCCACGGAAAGGTAGAAAGACCTAATTATAGATTCAACTGTTGGCACCGTATTTAAGTGACCGATGAATGCTCAGGTTACAATTTTGCTCCTACATTGTATCTATCATTTTTCTCCCAAAGTTTGTTTCAATGTATATTACTTACTCACGAGATGCAATACCACCAAAGCATGCTGCACCACATCCTGTTGCATAAGAAAAAGGTTCAAAAAAGAATTATCCGTTGAATTTGATAGTTATTAACCTTGTATTTCATTGGTGGGAAAAAAGTTATAAACCCCCTCTTTTTTTTAAATGAAAACAAGATGTGGTATGATTGACAATGAGACACCTCTTTACAAAAGACCAAATGATACAGAAGTTAACAGCTATAGGTCACCGTATGGGCTGCAATTAAGAGCAAAGCCCATACCGCATATTCAGCATATACTTACGACAAATAGTGCGGATGATTTTCATAGGATAATTGCGCTCTATTATATACAATAAAAATGCAATGATTTTAATTTCTATAAATAAAATTGCTTTATAGCTATAAAAAGCCCCAAAATGACAATGCAAAACACTTCAAACAAAACGCGAATGGCCTAATTTATGTTCCAAAAAATGAATGCATCATTCCTTTTTTATTTGGTGGCCATATAACATATTTTTGAAAGTTAAGATAACATTGGTAACAAAGCTTGTAACCGTAAAAATAAAAGTGTGAACATGTTGGTTGTTAACTTCCAGTGATGGTTATTTTCGTATCTATACTATTATCTTATCACAATAAATTAATCATCATGCCTCTGTGTCCTATAGGTAACATGCATAGTTTCATTTGTCATCCATTCTTATGATTATTCAGAGTTATTTTGAGAGAATAACGACAAAAAAGGTGTCCGGATATTGTTTCCGACATCAGACTGACTTTTAGTCGTAGATAAAACTTCCGGTTTTAAACATTTACACAATAGACCACTTTCGAGTTCATCCGTCACCGGCAAAAACTCGTCAATTATGCGCGCCTTTATGACGTCATTTACCAGATAGAGGGAATCGCCTGTATCCCTGCACTATTTACGTTCATCAAGCGTCTTAGTGATTGTAGTTGTGCAGGATAAACTAGAAATAATGGTTGTTCTGTAGGTACTTAATGACAATTCCCTAATGACAGCAGTCCTGATTGTCAATTTTGAGAATTTAATTTGCTGAATAATTCGTACTATATAGAATTATAGTTTTCCAACCACTCGCTCAACATGGAAACGGAAGTGACGACGCCCCTAAACGCACAAATGACGTTCACTAAAACCAGAGTTTTTGACGGAAATGTATCGAACTCGAAAGTTGTCTATTACAACCAATCGTATGATATATAAAAAATTGAACAAATAAATAAACCAATCAGAGCCAATAACAATTATACCTCCTTAGAGAGGACCATATTGTTGATTATACTACTATAATATATATAGACTCTTTATATTCTGTCTACTGTTTTGTTTGATTGAATTTCGGGTGGTCGGAATATGAATTTCCTTAAATTCGGCACCTCGGGATTTCATGTTTTTAAGCTCGGGATTTCGGGATCAGGACCCCTCCTAACACCCCTCAAATGAGTCATTTATATAAATACAAGATTCAAATCCAACTATTGGCATGTTATTAAATGATTAAAGCTCTCAAAAGAAAAAGCGCTGATAGGATGTTCTAGAAGCATATTTTATAAGAATAATAATGTTCTATAAGCAGTTGCGTTTATTTCATTGTGAATCGGTGCAAATTTTCGATTTAATTTGACTTTTACCAGAAAAATGCATTGTAGCAAAGGGGAAGAATAATTGTGGTCTGCGGTAAGAAACACGAAAATAATTGAATTTAACAGAAAGGAAACAAATAACAAACTTTGGAAAAAGGGGGAGGGCTTTTGATACAATTTATGAAATTCCCCAGACATAAAATCTTTTACCAAAATTCATCCTACAAAAGTTTACAAGCTGTATCTGCCCGCGATTTCGCGGGTGTGCTCTAGAATGTAATGAAATGTAATGTAAACTTTTCACTGTAGTACTGGAAAGGATTTAATTCTATTCATGCAACGTATTTCTTAAGTTTAAAAAGGTAAATAGAGTACATTTTTTTCAAAAAATGTCAAAGTAACAGACTTATGTTAAAAATCAATGGTGGTATAAAACCATTAAGGCAATATCATGTAAGGGATATAAACCCGATAACAGTTCATTCTGTAAAATATTGGACAGGTCTAAGGCCGCAGGCCCAATACCTGTTTAATGATTTGCAGAATGGACTGTTCGAGGCTTATATCTTTCTTAAAACAGTGTTAAACACGTCCAAAAAGGTAAAACAAAAGAAAAAAAGCTAACAAAGATTTGTTTTCATTAAGTTTGAAAATAGTTTTGTGACTTAGCGTCTTTTCATTAAAATATATCCTACATGTTGGCCCCTTTTCAAATTAAAAAAAATAGACAAAAAGAATGTACAGCTAAAGGTAAACAACATGTATTTCTATTTGAAGAATAAGACACAGGGTATGCGTATCATGATTTTTGCGTGCGCAAGGACTACTCATATTTTCCGCTCATAGTCATAGTTTCGTGAATACCTTTACATGCGTTTTGTGTTTCAAAATTGATAAAGTGATGAAAGTATACTCCTAATAGAGGTCGGTCATTTACAAACGTATCAACCGTATCGTATACGTTGACGTATCCGCATCTGCAGATATATAAACAAATATTATGTGATCCCGAGCTAATTAATAGGACCATGCTTCATTTTTATAAAAAAAAAATAATTGGAATCTCTTCGAAACAATCAAAGTTACACTTTCAAAATTTGTGATAGTGGTGTGTTGTTGTGGTAGAGTGGAATTTAGCATATTTTTGTAAATGTAAAGTTGTATATATTGATTAGATATATTGGAATAAAATGTTTTTCATACTATTGATCACTGTGTATCATCGCCACCGGAAATTGGGTACTAACGAAGCGGAGAGAAATAGAAAAAAAGTAAACAAGTTAAGAATTCATTCAATTTAAAGCTTTTCCACTCAATTGATGAGGGTGCCGCTTAAGAATTGATTTTCTGATATATAATTCTTTAGATTATTAGGCCGATAAGTACAAAATTAATACAAGATTTTGTGTAATACTCCAAAACTTGCCACTTAGTACCGGAAAATTGTGAGGTCGATCGTCCTCTGTCGCCCCATTCTCACGATATTGAACTGTTTTTCATTATTTTTCCAGACACGTTTTTAGATTATTATAGTGTGGCATCATATTTACTGAAATTTGTTGTCAAAAAGATGTTTTTTAAAGAATACGGACAAAAACATTGTTTGTTTATTGTACGGCAAATTGCAGGCCGTTGTACGGCGAATTGCAAAATAACAACTTTTGTCTGTACGGCGTCTTGCAATCTATAATACTAAAATTACGAGGTCCAATTTGTCAGCCGTCATCACGTAAAAACGACGAATCACAGAATTCAACTTTATATATAACTAATATAGTACAAAGGTGTAGATTAAAAATTACACCACTCCAGGCCCTTTTGTTTTCCACGTAATTAATATTGCCAATATTTAAGAAGTTCCGGGTCGAGTCCGCTACCGATACCAATAGTATATTCACCTGTTACCTATTACCTTATCTGTACGTTCCGCATCTGACAGGCGCACCATCAAACGTTGTATTCAGGATTAATATGCTATATACACGGGTCATAACCACAGGGTTGACACTACTAAATTGTCAAATTGTAAACTAATTGTAGTATTTTAATCAGTAAGACTTTCTAAGATAACAATACGAATACTAAAAATCTGGACTAAAAATAAGGCGTATAGGTACAGTTTTCAATTTGTTAGTGGGCATGACGTAAAACAGCGAATCAAAGAATTCAACTTTATTTTTAACTTATATAGGACAATGCTGTTGATTAAAAAATACTCCATTCCAGGACCTTTTGTTTTCCAAATAATTAATATTATTGTTTCAGTTCGACGGGTTCAAACAGAAAGACTTGAAAGCAGAGAAAAACTGTGTATCTTATAATCGGCATGACTTTATCAGATGACAATACTAATACTAAAATAAGGCTTGCGCATAGTTATATACTTTAATTCAGTCACGGACCCGTGATATCACGGGTGTGTTCTAGTATATTATAATTTTAAGAGGAAATTAATCACTGTTTAGATAATATCGAGTGACGATATTTTGTTGATATCAAAGCTTTACAGGCTTACAAATATACAAAATGACTTACTTATCAAACATTATTAAATATATGCCGTTAATTCCGTCCATAAGTCGTTGTTGCGTCCCGCTATTTGACTTTGTACAAAAAAGGTTTTTTTTCAACCATATTATCCTAAATACATTCATATATCGTTCGTTATACTACTTATTTGTTGTTGGGGTAAAATTTTGTAAGTTCAATAAAATAAACCGCCCATTCATCTTTTGTTGGTGCTAGTTTGTTTTTTAGATAAAACCAGGCAGTGGAGATGTGGTATGATAGCAAATAAGATAACTATCCATCAGGATCAAATAAAGTGTATGTAAGCAATTATATGCTATCGTACGGCCTTCAACAACGAAAACTCGTACCTTATAGTCGGCTTTCAAAGCCTTCTATTTGCTGATGATCTGATCATTATCTCAGAAAGTCAAGAGGGACTTTAAAACAGTTTAAATAAATTAAATGATTACTGTGAAAACTGGCAACTTACAGTGAATACTAAAAAAAAGTAAAACAATGACAGTAGGGCAATCAAAATGCAAAAAAAAGACAACTTCTTTAAAAAATAAACGGAGAAACATTAGAGGATGTTTCTGAATATAAATTTCTAGGTAATGTTATAAAATGTAATGGTTCATTTATACAAAGTACACTAGACTTGTCACAAAAAGCTAGAAAAGTACTATTTTCTTTAAATAGATATAGGAAGATGTGGTGTAAGTGCCAATGAGACAACTCTCCATACAAATAACAATGTAAAAAGTAAACCATTATAGGTTAAAGTCCTATACATCCTCTCTTGGAGAGCTACCTTTAAATGTTTCATGTAATCTGTTTGAAACAATGGTAAAACCAGTGTTAACATACAACTCTGAAGTATGTTATATGGACACATAATTTTATATAATCTATTATAGAGCTAACAGACAGTTGATAAGTTATCTTTTATTGACAAAAGTCCCACTGAAAAAGTCCACCTTTCATTCTGTAAGCATATACTTGGAGTAAGAAAATCCTCCTCAAATATAGCAACACGAACAGAGATTGGTCGACTCCCTATTGAAGAGTATATACTCTCACAAACATTGCTATACTTTTCCCATCTGGAAACCCAAAATGTAAACTCCTTATTAAAAGAGGCGTCTGAAATGTATAAAAAAATGCACTCAGGGGAATATATACATTGTATACTTACCTTACTGATATTTTAACAGAATTAGATATTAATCCAGAAATATTAACAACTGTACAAAATACAGGTACAGCAATAAATAACATAAAAAGGAAAATTAAATCTTATTGCAATGTCTTTTTCAATAATCTATTTGGAAAAAAGATGGAGGACTTAAATGAAAGTAATAAAATTTTCCCATACAAAAATATTAAGATTAACTTGAAACAAGAATTTTACCTAAAACATAACCATTCTGACTCCAGAAAACTATTAACAAAATTCAGAATTAGCGAACACACTCTTTTAATAGAAAAGGGTAGACATCTTAAGATCCCTAGAGATCAGAGACATTGCAAATTCTGTAATGAGATGAAATGAGGACGAAAAACACTTCATTCTCAAATGCCCTAAATATAACTTTTATAGAAATAGATATTTTGACTTAATGAAAACCAATTCAGAGTGGAAAGATACTGTTAAAGATGACATGCTTAAACTTAAAATAATACTAAACCCCACATCTCACAGTCAAATTAAAAGTACAGTTTCCTTTATAAGACAGTCATTAGAACTGAGGACGGGAGACCCAAAACAATAATTTGAACTGATACATTTTGTATTTTAATATTGTATTGTGTATTTTTGTATATATGTTATGTTTGTCACAGATCATGTTTTTGGTTTGTATGGCAATAAAATTATTTGATTTGATTTGATTTAAAAAGCACCGACCGAAAAATGTGGAAGGATTCAACAAGAAAACTAACGGCCTAACTCATAACAACACAATTTATGAAAAACAACAAATATGATAAAGATGAACCAACGACAACGTGCACCGAACCACAGGATCGAGAATTTGGACAGACACATAAAGTATGTGCTGGGTTAAATACACTGTTTGATTATTTAATTTCTGAAATGATTCATTTGTAAAAGTAAGGAGAAATAAATCGTGAATTGCATTTCGAATTAATTTTCTTGTCAGTTTCTTTTTGAAAATATATAATGTGTATACATCTTAAATGCTGTCAAGCGAATGGTATTTCTATCTAATGCATGATATCTAATGCATAGTTATATGGGGGGGGGGGGGGGGGGGGGGGTAGGTGGTCCGTTCACATGTTAACAACACCTCGATTTTGGCAAAAACAGTTAACAACAAATTTTAAATACTGATAACAGTTAACAGCAGTTTTAATTTACCCTTTTTTCCAAACGAACCCAAAAGCAATGAAAAGGGGAAGTACACTGACGGATCCAGAAATTTTCATAAGTGAGGGCCCACTAACTGCCTAAGAGGGGGCCCGCTCCAGTCACGCTTCAGTGACTCCCGGGCCTCCTGGTCCCCCTAAATCCGCCTCTGAAGTGCATATCTTCAATGTATTCAAAAGTTTGAAAACCACTGTACAAAGTCGCAGAAATGCCAAGCTTTATAAGGAATCTTTTATAAAGCTGACTAATTTTCAGAATACACACGCAAGTACCATATTTTTTATTGACACATGGACAGACAATTGAACGGATGGAAAAGCAGACGGAGTGATTGACTCCAAGAAAAATGACTTTATCATGAATAATCGAAAATGCTTCAAACAACAAAAGGGAGGCTTCTCTGGTTATGTGAATTGTTGAGTAAATGTTTAATTTCACAGTCGTAGCAAACTTGGGTTATCGTCATGACGTAGGAAAGTGAAACAAACAGATAGAATGAGTGAATATTATAGGGCGCGAACATTATTTTTATTTTTATGGAGGGGGCTCTCATAAATTATGGTAACATCTCAGGGTATTCATACGACTCTTTGCTTACATGATTTTATTAAAAGGAATTACGAAAGTTTACTGATTTTTATTTTCAATCATCAAAACCAGTGTAACATGGAAGGTGTCACAAGTTGAAGCACTCTTTCAACTCAAAGTCCCAATTATGAACTCTGAGGTGATATATAAAAAAAAAGCCTTGGTCCATCTTTACATTTCCGTCTTATACTAGCAAATTTGACATCAATTTAAGAACCAACTCCTCATTTTTCGGCCTCTTCTACCAGGCCACACTGTTCAGTTATTTTACGGATTGCAAATTGAAAAGGTACTTCATTTTTCAAACATTCCATATACATCTGAATTATTTTCATCATAGGACTGACCAGGGTTTTAGCTGGGTAAAAAGTGGCCCTTCCTTTTAAAGTTTTGGATACATTACAAATAGAAGCCCGAAATAACTACATTGGTTAGACGTATAGGGGGGTCTTGAGATATCCCAAAAACATGTTTAACACTGCCGCATTTGTTGCACCTGTCCCAACTTGAGTCCGTAACCTCTGCTATATAGTCTTGTTTTTATTTAATTTTTAAATTTTGGTTCATTTATATGTTTCAGGAAACAAACATTGAACTTCTACCCCCTTTTTGTAGTTAGATGACTGCTCACTTAGGAGACAGCTTCATGTCTACCAATACACAGTTACAAGTTTAGTTTCGTATTATGGCCATGGTGAATTTTCTAAATATAAAAGTTTTTGTACATTTAAATTGATTTTTATATAGTTGAAGTATAATATGGCCTTTCTAGTGTGTTTATATGAACATTTAATTTGTTTTTAGCATGTCTTATCAGCCATTTTTCAGTTTGACTGTCCATATTTTCCTATCCGTACCGCCATAGATTTAGAAATTTTGTATTGTTTTTCAACAAAGATTTGACGCTCGATCTTTTTAATTTAATTTCATGGACTGAAAAAACAGCAAAAATGCATATGATTTTTTTTTACCTCCTGATAGATATATAAATTATGTCTATGGTTTCAAGAAAGGTATCACTCTAATTGATTGAAAGTTTCCTTTGGACCAAATTTTAGAGACCTTTGTGTGACATGTTGCAATATTTGGTATTAAATAAATGCTGATTGTTGCCGTGGTTACACAAAAAAAAAAGAGATTATATTTCACTATTATAACTATTGGAAATCAAATCTATGGACGATTCTCTTTCCATAAATATACACATGCATTACTCAAATATTAAGCATTATTTGTTAGGAAGGAAGGGAAAGAGGGTGTTTAAAAATTATGAGTGTCAATTTTAAGTTTTTTTCCTATCTGTGTATTGCCACCCCACCCTAGAGCACAATTTTCTCTCTGCGTTGGGTTGTTTTCTTCTATTTGGTCGGGCTTCTGATTTTTTTAACATTTTCCTCATTTCCATTCTCAATTTTATTAAGGATTTACTATACTCAAAGACTTTTAAAGACAGTTACATATATGCTGTTTATGTCTTTCCTTTGTGGAAGCAACGTTAAGAAAGAGATGGACAGCAAATTTTAATGTGATTCTTGTAAATAACAGTTAAGATCAGTTTACAGAGAAAACGATGTAAAAAACAGTGAACACTTTAGGTATTAGTAACAGATAACAAGGAATCCCAATTTCAAATAAACAGTTTAAAACAACATTGCAAATTTTAACAGAACAGATTACAGACAGTGGGTCGTAAACAGTTAACAGTTTAAATTTATCTCAAATAACAGTTTTAAACAAAACCTTGAAAAGGACAAAAACAGTTTAACAAAAAAAGGTACATCTCCCAACCTTAGATATTTGAACTTAATACTTTATTTTCTTTGAAAGGACGGTAAATGAATATTCTAAAATTAGCAAGTTGCCATACAGTTGAAAACAAGTTGCCATACAGTAAATTTGTCAACACGAGCAAGTTGCCGTACCCTAGACTTTATTTTTTATGGTCTATATTCTTTAAAACACATCTTTTTGACAACAAATTTTCGTAAATATGATGTCACACTATAATAATCTAAAAACGTGTCTAGAAAAATAATGAAAAACAGTTCAATATCTTGAGAATGGGGCGATAGAGGACGATCGACCTCGAAATTTTCCGGTACTAAGTGGCAAGTTTTGGAGTATTACACAAAATCTTGTATTAATTTTGTACTTATCGGCCTAATAATCCAAAGAATTATATATCAGAAAATCAATTCTTCAGCGGCACCCTCATCAATTGAGTGGAAAAGCTTTAAATTGAATGAATTCTTAACTTGTTTACTTTTTTTACGATTTCTCTCCGCTTCGTTAGTACCCAATTTCCGGTGGTGATGATACACAGTGTTGATATTATAGTTACAAATTGAATGGTATTTAATTTGTCCAGTCTGATTACTGTTAAACTGACCAGTGTACCTGTTTGTCTATGTTACCTTGATTTCTATATTTAGAATCTTAATTAAGGCTATATTTCTTATGGAGAGTGATTTGGTCACATGTTCTTTTTGGAGGGAAAATTTCTATTGTTCTGGACACTCTCATTCCAACTGTCATACTGAACAGATATACTTCACAGTTTTGGAGTTTGCAAATTGTCTTATTTAAATTGTGTTATTGCTGAATCTTTTGGGAATCCATATTTCTACTTTACAGGTCAGTTGTATATACTTTTCTCACATTATTTTAATAGTTCTTTTTGGAGGGAAAATTTCTATTGTTCTGGACACTCTCATTCCAACTGTCATACTGAACAGATATACTTCACAGTTTTGGAGTTTGCAAATTGTCTTATTTAAATTGTGTTATTGCTGAATCTTTTGGGAATCCATATTTCTACTTTACAGGTCAGTTGTATATACTTTTCTCACATTATTTTAATAGTCCTAGAGTTTTTAACAGAGTATGCAAGATTTGGCTAGATTGATTGAATTGAATGGAGAAATGAATCTGTAGTATGAAAATGACCGTTATGAATGATAAATACAATTAATTAAGCTATAACATGCTTTAAATCATTAAAGATTGATAAATGATTATAATATTAAATAATTCCTAAATAATAGATTATAATAGAGCATTGGAGTGAAATGATATTAAATAGAAAGAAAGAGTTTTCATGTGTATAAATAAGAAGTAAATTAAATAGTTAAATATTCATTTTAAACCTTTATTGTGTTTTAGTATCTAAGGGAACAGATTTTCTTATTTTTGGTATGTGTTCATATTATAGACATGGAACACATTAGTTATAAATTTATATTTATCTTCAGATTAATATTTAATGTACATGTAGCCAATACACATATGAAGTCTTGTGACCTTCAAACTAGCACTTGAGGGTCTTTATACGAGACAACTGAGTACTAAGACCTTTAATAAAAGAATCCATATATGTTTATAACCGAGTTTTTATGATGTCCATTTCCACCCGGTTTCTCTTCGAAACAATCAAAGATACACTTTCAAAATTTGTAATAGTGGTGTGTTGTAAAAAAAAATAAGGGGTTTTATCAACTACTTTTACATGCCCTTAAAAGGGAGCCAATGTAGGGCAGGTACACGATTCGAATATTGTACACAATCCTTTAATAATCTAGTAAAAAAAAATATGTCAAGATCTTACATGAATAAACACCAAAAAAAAAAATCAAATGTACTATTTATATACAAGTAAGGAACTTTAAATATTGTTCATTTGCGATTTTATCATTAAAGGTAATAGAAAAGTACTGAGTATCACTCTATTTGTCAAATAACAATTTGGTTCTACGTGACCACAAGTTCATTCACAAACACACGATTTTACCGTATTCACTCCTATCATGCCTGTAAACTTTTCCAACTATCCGGAATATCTTTAAAAGTCGGGTTACATGTTCCACAAAAACTCGATATTTCCTAATTGTTTTGTAAATTTCTGCATCAGAAATTAACCAGTTACCCATTTGCATTATTGAAAGTACATAAAATTAAAGCTCGGGATCACATACTGTTTTTCGGTATATCTGCAGATGCGGATACGTCAACGTATATGATACGGTTAATACGTCTTTAAATGACCGACCTCTAATGCAAACAAACGAAGAAATTGATGTCATTGTTAGTGTTTGTGTTGTTTCAGCCTTTGGATTAAAATATTCAGATACATTATTTCAGTGTGGATTACAAAGAGGAAATAGTCAGAGCAGCTTATACTGGCAAGTTTTATATACTAGTATATGATAATTTTTAAAATGTAGCTCTCTCCTACTAGTTTCTTGTTTCTTCTCGGTTTTTAAAGTGTTTATGAGAGGGAAAAAGAATAGCATATGTAGACAGGTTCTTGTTGAAGCATATCGAGTGCACCGTAGTCGATTTTATTTCAAATACATAAAATATACGAACAAACAAAGAGAAAACAACATGCAATCAGTTCTTTCGGAATTTTTAAGAGACTGTTATTGTTTACCCAAATATCACCAACTGAATATCTCCCTTTTTCTTCAAGGTCGTATCGTTCTTCTTTGATGATTGTGTATTGAGTCCCTTGTGTTTTATAAATGTTGCCGAACGTAATTTTGTCTCGTTTTTTTTTGAAAAAAAAAACTTTTCTAAAACGATCACTGCGAACAAAGTGCGAATCGGACAGATAAAAAGCGGTAATGTCTTCCTTTATTCTACTTCCCATATTCATGGTCGTTCAAAAGAGCAGTGTTGCATTGTATTAATATTGAAGCCATAACTTAAAAAAAACAGCAACTTGTAAATCAACGCTGAAACCTGAAGATTCTAAAAAGTATCATAGTTCCCTTGGTCATGAAGGAAGTTCTAGATTCGCGCTTTGTACACAGGATAAGGTTTAGGTTGTTCGTGGCCTTTGTATTGCGACATGGTCGATCAAATTTTCGAAGCATTATATAATTAATTACTTTATTGCTTTTTTTCTTTTAATTGTAGTTGAAAATTATATGAGGAAGAATATAAGCAACAGCAGAGGTCAATTTTGATAACCTCAAGACGGACCGAAGATAAATCTTTTGAATAAAAGAAACCCCACAACATGAGGAAAATTGTATTGCAAATAAATAAACTCATCATAGATACCAGGACTAAATTTAGTATATACGCCAGACGCGCGTTTCGTCTACAAAAGACTCATCAGTGACGCTCGAATCCAAAAATGTTAAAAAGGCCAAGTAAAGTACGAAGTTGAAGAGCATTGAGAACCAAAATTCCTAAAAAATTTGCCAAATACAGCTAAGGTAATCTATGCCTGAGGTAAAAAAGCCTTAGTGTGTCAAAAAATGCAAAAATTTGTAAACAGTAAATTTATAAATATAACCTTATCAATGACAATTCATGTCAGCACAAAAAGTGCTGACTACTGGGCTTGTGATACCCTCGGGGAAATAAATCTCCACCAGCAGTGTCATCGACCCAGTAGATACCAGGACTAAATTTAGTATATACGCCAGACGCGCATTTCGTCTACAAAAGACTCATCAGTGACGCTCGAAGTTGACTTTAATAAAATGTTGTTTTTTCAATTGTCATCTGTTCTTTGGTTGTATTTTCTTTACATGATGAAAACAATTAGGGTAATTCATAGATTTTTTTATTTCAGTGATTGAACTATCATTTACCTGTAAGAAACAGTTATGCTACCTTTAGCTGTCGAATATTTTCAAGAAAGAAGAGGGCTATTCTTACAAATATTGGACAGCGAAAGGTGACATAATGGTTTCTTACCGGTAATTGATAGTTCAATCACTGACATAAAGAACAGGTCAAACAATAGCTTGACGTCACAACAATGGTTTAAGATTTCCATATTAGGTTTTGGTTGACCATAATGGAAGGTCTTTTTACAAATGATTGTCAATACGCTAGCGTTGTCGTACTCCTTATCGTTTTTTACAACCGACTTTTTTATAACTTTTTGCTATTACGACGGGTGCTGCAGGCAGATCATGGCATATATTCAGACACTATTACGTCAGCCATAAAATCCGTCACCAGAAAACTTGGCAAAAATTTGGATTTTATGAAATCTGCAATAGATTGCGGATGGCATGACCTCATTGATACCATAGATTTGGAATCTACCAGAGATATTGAAACCGCCTTGTATATTCAAGTCTAAAGCGAAAACTACTTTTGTCCATTTGATGAGTTGAGCTTTTTTCAACTGATTTTATAGTTCGTTCTTATGTTGTACTGTTATACCACTGTCCCAGGTTAGGGGAGGGTCGCTAACATGTTCAACCCCGCCACATTTTGTATATATGTGCCTGTCCCAAGTCAAGAGCCTGTAAGTCAGTGGTTGTCGTTTGTTTATGTGTTACATATTCGTTTTTTTTTTCATTTGCTGCACATAGATAAGCCTGTTGGTTGTTCTCGTTTGAAATGTTATGAATCGAAACGGTATTTTGAAGGCTATACAATTTACCTCAATTAAGAAATACACTCTTGAATTTTCAAAGAGTCTAAATGGGATGAACGTATTATATGAATCCGAAAGGTAAATATAACACAAACTTATTCGAAAATATATAATCAAGTTTGAATTGAAAACAACGTTCAAACCTTTGATTGCGTTGAATAATAACCGCAATTTATATACTTGTGCATGTATCTTGGTAAAAGGGTGACACAAACAACATTTTCAAAAAGACTGAAAAAGTGAAAAATATGTATGATGTTTCTTAAAGTGCTGAGTCTACGCTAAAATGCGATGGCCTTCGCTAAAATGCGATCGTCTACACTAAAATGCGATGGTCTACGTTAAAAAAAATATGCGATGGTCTACGCAAAATGCGATGGTCTACACTAAAATGCGATGGTCTACGCTTAAGTGCGATAGTACAGGTTATACCTTTCTCGTGTAATACAGTCGCACAACATTTCATTCTATCAAATATAATGTGTTCACAAAAATACCCAGAAATAAAAGGTAAAGTACATGTATCAATAATAAGGATAAAGCAGTCAACAGTACTAGTGTGCGTTATAATCTAAATTACTATTAAACAAATAAATCTAACTACAAAGAAAAAGAAAATGGAACAAAGACAACAGCACAACTACACAATTGCGATTAGATTAAATTTCAAATATTATACAGATCCAATTAACATTTACATTAGCTTATAATTGAATTTCAACAGATATCACTTGTAGTTCAGAGTTAATTTTTTAAAACTTTCATGTTCCAGAAGAACACATACCTAAATTATATATCGATGGAAAGAGAAAAAAGTGTACTATAAGAAAAAAAATGGTCGTTAAAATCCAGAGTGGTCACATTTTTCTTAAATTGAGGTCAAAGGTCAAACCTAAAAATATCAATATTTCAAAATCAAGGACAAAAAGGAGAAATTTTCTGATATTTGTTCAATAGAATGATACAAAAACGATTCAATCATAAGCATATACTATAAACGATGTTAAAACGACAAATTGGGCTACTTATATGTAGAGCTGCCATTACAAAATGGGGTTGATTTGAAACCTTCTGTTTTTTGCATTTATGACATAGCAAAAGAAGGGATGGCCTTGATCTCTTCACATCCACTTTCATATTCATTTGCTTATACTTTTTCACTACAGTATATTACTACGGAAGCCCTGGAGTGCCATGCAAAAAAAAAATTCAACTTGTGCGCGCAAGTTACTAACTTGCGCGCACAAGTTACTATCTTGTGCGCACAAGTTACACGTGATCTTATAGACATGCGCTGTTTTGCTAAAGAGACTTCTTTATGGAACGCCGTAGCTGCCGAATACAAACATATGTTTATATACATGAATGCACATACTTTTCAATATCTGCGCATGTTTTTTTTTCTATGTAACTCTCAAATTAAAGAAATTTGACATGATATACTGAAACTTTCTTATAATCAATTAAACGACTGCTTTTCTGAGATATGTGATTTTTCATGGTCAAACTTTTTCATTGTTAACGGACATTTTGAGATTTTTGATTTTAAAGAAATCAACATTCAAAATTTAGAACTTTATCAAAATGTACAGGAAGCTGAATTATTGCACATCTATGTACTACTTAAAATTGTACTTCGATCTGTTGCGTCCTTAAAATGTTCTGACCGTGCTAAGATTTAGTGTACGGAAATGTTTCGGTTAATTAAATTCAAATCCGAATTGAATGTTTATGACACACAAAAAGAGAAACCAGAATCTCTTGATGACCAAACGTATGTACACGTTGGGGCGATTTAGAGCTTTTTATGTTGAAAGCCTTGTGGAAACCTCTAGATTTTTAAATTCCCTCCGTTTTTCTCATGGATGGTGTGTGGTCTCTCTGTAAATTACCCCATATCTTTTCATTTTCCTATTTACCGAAGGTTCCATGTGGAAATTTCCATTGGATCATATCTGTTAAACTAAATGTACAAAACAGGTTCAAGAAAAGGCGAAATTTCTTTTTCAAACCCGAACTAGAATTCCATTTTTTTCTAATAGAGCACCTTACATTATCGTCAATGAGTTCAGGCATGCGAAAAATTAAGAGTAAACTTTTTACTGCACGCGTAGTCGGGTGCGTTCACTACATGTACGCGGACACTTGTGCTCAACAACGCGTGAAGTATGAGTACAGAATCGTCCCATACAGGACATTTTCTATGTTATCCTAGTATATATATTATCCGACAGTTAAGAATAGAATCTGGTCAAATTTTAAAGTTGACCATGTGGGAATTTTTTATTTTTGCCACGGACAATTTAACTTTCATGGAGGAAGGGGCCTGGTAGTTTTTAGAAAACAATATTCTGACCCTGATTTTGACTTAAAAAATCTGCTGCCTCAATATTTTGTCATATGAAAAAAAAATTGTCAACAAAACTTCCCTGTATAAACTGTAATAGAAAACAGAGAAATTGTGTCTATGAGACACAGATGCCCCCGCCAAACAGGAAGTAGACTAATGACAGACCTGAAAAGGGGAGACACGGTACAATTCACCTTGATAAAGCTTCAGACTAAATTTCAAACCAATCCGACATACACAAGCCGATATATATTTGACAAAAATTTTATAGACCGGACGTACAGACGTACAGACAAGGGTAAAGCTTAATGCCCCGTCGCCTAAAGGCGGGGGCATAAAAATCTGACCAGTGAAGCGGTTATTGAAATATTCTGAGATATATAAGTATATACCCCCCCCCCCTTTTCCCCTCTTGAAAATGAAATGTTTCGTGCCTTAGCAGATGTGTGCTAGCACTAAGTTGTTCAATTAACGCGGTTAAGCAGAAATGTTTGTGTATTTCGACAAAAAATGGTAAATTAACACCAGAGATTCCTTCGTTTGATCGAAGAGTTTTCTTGCTTCAAGCTGAATAATTCACACCGTTCTACATGGAGAAAAAAAGATTTAAAAACCAAAGTTCCGGCGGGCTTTTTCGAGTCCTAAATTCCGGAATATTATATGTGAATGGTTAGGAAATCCGTTTCCCCATCATGTTTTAAAAGTCAAAGAAAAATGTTTTCCCTGATACAAACGTTTTAAGAACCAGCTTTGTGTAACCTATAGACAAATTCGACTGGATATAAGGAAGTTAATATGTTTACTCTGATTTGAAATTATCTTTTAGAACTTTTTTTAGTAATTGAGAACCTATCTTGTTTATGGGTAATAGGTGAAATGTTGCATGATCCCTCAAAATGACAGCAAGCGCAGTTTTCCGGACGATTTTCATTTGAAGACTGCTAAAAACTGTCAGGTCCTGGCCATGGTATATTTTGGAGAATTTTTTTTTACTGATTTTTACTAAAAAAAATATTCTCTGTGCGTACCATTGCAAGAAATAGTTTTGCTCGTTATTTTGTCATATTAAAAACAAAATTTTCCCGTTTAAACTGTACTAGAAAAAAGTTTGGCATGTGAAACGGACGAAGACATATTCTAACAGAAGTACAAATACCAGTCCCCCTTTTTGTGTATACATATGAGAAAACATGTCAAAGTTATTGATTGAATTCAAATCCATCACACATACGGTACACATTGTAGTCCGAAAAAATAAAGGACTTCATCCCTATCAAACACCTTTTTAATTGTTTACCAGAATATTTCTTTTAGTTTTGGGTAAAATTGTAAAGGAAATAATACTATCAAGACGTCCTTCCATAAATCTTTTTTTTTCAGTTCTGACTTTGAAGAAATGACTACTTTACGCCCAATCGAAATGATGCATGGACATATTTTGTTTCATATTATTAGAATTATTTTCGATATTATCGATATTAAACTTGATTATCGACACATGAACGTTTGTCAGCATTGTCAATCTTTTTAACGTTAAAGTACCAATAGTTCGGTCACTAATCAATTAAGTTTGTCGATAACGTAGCTAATTTTGACGGTAAAGAAACATCACTTCTCTGTTACGGGCTGTACCTCATAAGACAGCTGCCGGCAGAGTGAAATTATTGTTCTTCTTCCTTATGTTTTCTTGATATCTTCAAACACACCTTGGTGTAGTTCTGAAAGTCTTAGTACAGAATTCAATGTTTTCGCAGCAGATATGGCATCCCCTATATTGAGTTAAGAGCTAAACTCAATATTTGATATTCCTTGGCCCCGATGTGTCTGAGTTGTAAGGTGTCACAATATCTAGTTGGTTTGTTCTGGAGTTTGGCAGTTTGGTAAGCATCAGAGACAATCTTGGGTAAATGTGATAGGTATATGTCGAGGAGTGTGCTACATGACATACGCTTTGTTATGAATTGACAGTAAGTTTATTTTTTTCAGTAACTGTTTTACTTGACTGCACAGGTGTTGATTTCAATAAGTACTTGGTAATGCATGCTAAAAGGTAGACTGCATTTGAAAAAAGATCTGTACTCGCAATTATCTTTATTATGCCATGCATGGATAAATTATTGCTCAAATTAGCACACCTCAAAAGACTGTCAACACGTTCAGACGACTCATTTTTGTGTAATTTTCTGTAATTTTAAAGTTTGTGCTTTTACACAAAAAAAAATGTTTTCATATCCAAACTACAATGAGGAAACTGAGCGTGAGATCGAATAAATGGGTCAGGTTGTGAGGATACATGTAGATCAGTTTGATCACATATATGGCTTTCTGTTGCTTTTAATTTAAAAGACACAATTTCCCCTACTGGTGTAAGTCTTTTAATATCACTGATGATTCACAACTATTTCGCCCAAGGAAAACAGAATATTAAGAGATGTTAGTTGTAGCATCACCTTGTCACACAACAATTATCTGCGAAACTTTAAAATTAAAGTACTCTTTTCACGACTGCTTGCATGCATAAATCATGCTCTGGGGTTGAACATTGACATACAATGATTTTTTTCCACACAATATCAACAAGTCATTATCCGTAAAACCATCTGATCCGAAGGATTTGCTTAACTTTTATAAAAAGTCAAAATTTTATTAACTAAAATATAACTTTTTTTACAGAAAATACACGAAAATACACGAAAGAACTACTTCATACAAAGGTACAAATGATGTTTTTATATTTGAGTTTTTGATAAAATTGGTTGGAACTTGTCCAACAAATTTTGCATGCCGTATTACAATAATATATTTTCTCCTTTCAAATGTCAAATACTGTTTTGTTTACCATATGATTTCTTGTTTTTAAAGAAAAACGCGTTAAATTTCAATCTGAAAATCAGCAAACTTTAGGTTTGAAAGTTCTACTCGTGTATGGTATTATATTTATGTCTTCATCATTCCGACGTTCCTTGATGATATGATTATGAAAATAGCGAGAAATTTAACAAAAACACTTACTTTTTTTATTTTAAAGTGACTACCAAAAACAGTAAATTGAGTGATACCCCATTAAAGAAATAAAATACAAAAATGTGACCATAGAAACGTCTTACGAGCAGACGGAAATTAAAATATATATATTATTCTATAATTTAAAATAATTTTCAGCCGTGTGTTATTCCGGAACATTAAACACTTTAACTAAGCGTCTTTTTTGCGGTCAGTTGCAGTACTATCATTCTCTGGGTACTTTTTTAACTTTAAATCGGACATAATATTCAATTTACTTTTTCAAATTGCACTCTAAAATTGTAACACACATTAAAAGAATTTAGTTGCACTGTTTTCTGAAACACTAAAAAACAACAAATGCATGAAATGTTAGTTAATCACCTACCTAATAATGTGTCTTTATTTTCCACTTTATCCAGCAACCTCTGCAAAGAAACATGATATTATAAATGATTCCTATTATATTTAACTTGTCAATCTTGCATTGCTGAAAAAGATGCCTGTTTGTATTTTCTAACTTAACACGTATGCATAACATGCACAAATGGGTAAAACTTATTCTATAAGGATCCAAACTCATATGAGGATTTTTTAGATTAAAAAAAAAGAATGAATCTTCTGTAATATTGGCCAAAAAGCTAACAAAAGTCTGGGTTGCGCACTTATATCTACTCTAGTTTTGAAAATCATGTAAAATAAAGTCAAAATTTAATTGATGCATGTACCCTAGAAATGAGCTAAAACAAATATTGGCAAGGATTCAATTGTCCACGACTAAGCAAACAGGTCTGGGGGCAATCACTCAATATAGTTATGCTGACACAAAAAATATATATAGAATGATTTACAGTATAATTAACATTTAATCATTCTGAAAATGAAATATATCGCCCTCCCGTGAATAAAATTCCATTCCCTGGAAAAAAAATCAAGTCTTCCTATTGTAGTCTTATCATTATTTAAATTAGTTTTCAAGTTGTGACCATTTGAAATTGTTTTTTTCACATTTTCCCAAAATAATTATATAGCAAACCCTTATGTTTTATCTTTACCCAATGTGAACCATGTTTTAGTAGTACAGGGTCTTCGATTACATTTTCAAACAGTACAATCTTAATATGAATATGTCTATATTTAAATCGTTTTGGCCAAGTAGATGAAGAGGAGTAGATTTTTTTAAAGACTTTAAAATATCTACGATAAATAGTGACAATGGACACTTTGAAGGGCAATCATTTCGTAAGGGGTTAATTTTGTTCAGGATGACCTGATAAATATTTTAAGATGAAACTTTTGCTGTAAATGCTTTAGTTTCAGAGACATAAATATGTATATGCATTTTACCTCTTCGTATTCTATCTTTGACGGCCATGTTGGTAATGGGTGAAGTAATCTGATTCATCTTTTTAAACTAGACATCCTGAGGATGATTTGGGCTATAAGTATCGTTTAACTTGACCCAGTACTTTCAGGGAAAAGATTACCAAAATTTACAGTTAATTGTGAACAATTGATTCTAAATGAGAACATCTCCTTAAGTGTTCAATTGAACATTTCGGTCTTATTTATAGAACATTGTACTTTGCTGATTTTTTTGCTATTAACAGTTCATATATATCTTTTATAATAACCAAGATGATAACCAAAAACTGCAAAATGTCCTTGAAATTAACTGTTTAGGTGCAGCAACACGGGTTGTCTGATTTGTCTGAAATTTACAGCGAAGATAAGTTTTGACCTGCTGAACATGTCTATTTTTGTCGGGTTTGCTTTAGTTTTGCTCGTTATGCTTTTGTATTTCATTCCATGTTCTTTTTTTTTTTGCTCTTGGAGTCATTTTGGTTCGTTGGCATGGTCATCTACGGACCAAAACTAAGGATGATCTATGCCAAGTGTGGTTTAACTTTGCACAGTTATTTCAGAGAGGAAACTTTTTGTTTAAGATTATAAAAACTTACAACATATTGAGAAAACTTTAAAAGAGCAATTACTCCTAAAGGGATCCATTTACTTACAATTTCGGTCATGTTAGCTTTAATTATTTTTGTAGATCTCAGTTTGTTAAAAAGTTTTGCTGTTTGAAGTTTATCTCTAGCTATCTAAGTTTCAGTGATATAAGCGAAAAAAAAAACATGTATTTCATCCCTAAGATCTACGTTAAGTCTTGCTGTTCTTTTTGTCCGTGAGCGGGGTCATTGGATACATGTTTTTAGGGAAAGATGCATAACCTTTATACTTTAAATTAATTGTATAGAAGTCTTCTGACTCGTATGAATAATAGAACACGCCAACAATAAATGAAGCACAATAGGTTTTCATGGACCTGTCTGTTGTTTGTAAAAAGAAGCATATCTTCCAAAATGTTACAAATACTGGTATGTTGACAATCAGGCATCTTGACAATGTCAGTTTTTAAAACAGTACATTTGCTTGATTCGAAGTGTTTTTGTACAAATAATCAGTTATCCCTTCGTAAACAATATATTTGAATCTACATTTGAATCTATATAGGATCACCCCCAGTTTTTGGTGAGGTTCGTGTTACTTAGTCTTCAGTTTTCTATGTTGTGTCTTATGTACTATAATTTATCCGTCTATCTTTTTATTTTTTGCCATGGCGTTGTCACTTTATATTATATTTATGAGCTGGACTCTTCCTCCATTTTGTCCTCTGGTATCTTTCGTCCCTATTTTTTAGTATGTTTATATACTAGCGGGACGGCTGCAGTGCAGGCGATTTGGTGTCACGATATCACAGTAGCATGGGTTCGAATCCCGGCGAGGGATGAACCAAAAATTTGCGAAAGCAAATTGGTTTCCAGTTGGCACAGTAGTTTCTGATAAAAATATATTTGTTAAAGTTAAATGACTCCGATGGATGACAACGCGGACGGAGGACGATGATGACGACGTACGACAAAATGCAGAGTAAAGCTTTCTTCGTCCGTGAGGCCAGGTGTGGTAAAAACGGGAAGGTTAATAAAAACTGAAAAAATCTAATGTTATCAACCAGTTTTGTTAAAGTCAGAAACAATAAACAGTTGAAATATTTTGTACGTTGATTTTTTAAATGTACGCATTTCATTATTGCACTCAAAAAGATCCAAAGGTAAAACAAATCTCAAATAAATTTACTAAATTCTTACTTACTTTTATCTTTGCAGAAGTATTATCTGTTTCTTTTGCTACATGTTTTAAACTTTTAACTAAACCATGTAGAAGTCGGCAAATCTTGTTTTTATCATTCAAAGAACTTGGACCTGAAAGGTTATAGCGTAGCAGTTATTCAACATTAAAAGATTGAAAGATTTATAAAGTATCAAACATGTTTAAGTTCTTCCACAATTAAATGAGTTCAAAATTTGAAATCAAACTACTACTTTTGATCCTTCTTTCAGATTTATAAAATTACTTAATTATAGTCCTGGTACCTTTGTTAACTATTATCATTGACATGCACCAAATGTGAACCTCAAACATCAAAAGGAGCCAGTCAATTCTATTGATACTCAGGACTTGTTCATTTTTGTTCTCGATCTAAATACGGTTATAAGGGAACCGAAGTTCCTTTCAACCCACAACATGCTGTACTACTATAGATCATAAGGCCAGCTCGATTATCTCTTGTTATAACAATTTTACTTTAACATAACTTATTCCTCCAAAATAACTAAAGCGAATGCATATGTGCATTCATTTTTTAATATAAACAATGCCGTTAGTTTTCTCGTTTGAATTGTTTTACATTGTCATATTGGGGTCTTTTATAACTGACTATGCGGTATGGGCTTTTCTCATTGTTAAAGGCCGTACGGTGACCTATAGTTGTCAATGTCTGTGTCATTTTGGTCTCTCATTGACAATCATACCACATCTTCTTTTTTATATATAGGTAATATGTATATGATCGTGCATCGTTATAATGATACTGTTTAATTTGCCAGAATTGGTCAGTTAATGACAACTTGATTTTTGTGTGTAATAAATCATATCAATTTTTTTTTATCATTGTCATATTACAGCTGTTAAGTTAAAATACCTAATGCTTTTTTTTTTAGTAAATATGTATATATAATCAGTGCTTCTGTTTTAGATTGAGGGATAGAAGAAGTATTTCTAAAAAAGTAAAATATTTTCCATTGTTTTATAAAATATATATATATATATAATTGTTAATGGAAATGGGGAATGTGTAAAAGAGACAACAACCATAGAACAGACTACGGAAGAAGGTCACCAATAGGTCTTCAATGCATTGAGAAATTCCCCAACCGGAGGCGTCATTCATCTGTACCCAAATATATATACTAGGTCAGTGATAATGGACGTCATACTAAACTCCAAATTAAAAATAATACACTACTAACAAAGGCCAGAGGATCCTGACTTGGGACGGGTGAAAAAAATCGGCGGGGTTAAACCGTCCCCCTATACCTCAAGCTAATCAGGGAAAATAAACGCATACCAATACGTATTTTAAAACTCAGCTCAAGAGAAGTCCGAATTCGATTTCTTAAGATGTAAAAAAAGAAAATAAATAAAATGACAATAATACATAAATAACAACATACTATTACTTGATTTATTTCACTTGACTCGGCGCAGTCAAAACGGTTGCTCATTATTGACCAGTCCATCTACTGATAGATGTTTTTGGAAAATCTCATCGATAAGGTGTTCAGTTATCACGGGTAGTAAGGTCGTCATTTCGAGGAGCGCTAAGTACAGTGATTTTGTTATAATTTGGTTAAGTTGGTCATAGATAAGTAATGTAACATTCCAAAACGAATGCCTCAGTTCTTCTTAAATGATCAAATAAAAAGCAAATGTTTGAATCTATATTGTTAGTCAAACTATCTAAATTGAAATTGTTGTTCTAAAGAAATGTACTCAGGATAACCAAGATATCCAAATTGTTATGGTTTGGTTAAGCGATAGACATGGTTAAGTTAAGAGTCTAGAAATTCGTCATGGTCTTGCCTACATTTGTCATGGTTTAAATTAAAATTAATACATCTTTGTGGCACCTTAATATTGATAGTTTGTTTGAATGCGATTGTGAAAATTTAAAGTAACATACTTAACTAATTGAATAAAGATGAAAAAAGACTTTTGACCAAATGTGCTGGGCGTAAACGGCAAAAAGGCCGGATTAATCGTACATTTATATATTGTTTTACCCCGCGTAACGCATTGTAGGGTCAATGGAAATATTCGGCGTTCGTATTTTTGACCATCCGTCTGTGCGTTCATCCGTCCGGTTTCACGTTTACAATTCTTGCCGGCTTTTTATTATTATGAAACTTAATATATCATAGTTTTTTTTTTAAAAGTTTTGTTCAAAATTGCATTGTTAGCACTCTTAAATGTACAATTCTTGCCAGAATTTTATGGAACTTACATTATGTAAATTCCATAACATTCTGGCAAAATTTACATCATAGGTTTATATAAGCAATGTCTAGGACGAATTCAAAATTAGTGTGAAAAGAGTTGTGTCCCTTAGAAATATAATGATATGGAGAACTGCATTTTAGGCGCGCTAGCTCTCATATGTACAATTCATACCCAAATTCTATGTAAAAGAGGGACGAAAGATAGCAGAGGGACAGTCAAACTCATAAATCGAAAATAAACTGACAACACAATGGCTAAAACTCAAAAGGACAAACAGACAAACAATAGTACACATGATACAACATAGAAAACTAAGGAATAAACAACACAAACCACACCAAAAATTAGGGGTGATATCAGGAGCTACGGAAGGGTAAGCAGGTTCTGCTCCACATGTGGCACCTATCCTGTGCTTATGAGATAACAAATTCAGTAAATAGTCTAACTCGGTAGGTCACATTTATGAAAGGGAAGGGGATTGTAGTTACGACGTAAGGAACATATCCGATATCATTTGTGAAACGGTTATTCCATAACGGTCAACCAACTCGTGATGGCGTCCGTAAAATTACGAAGAGATAATTGTTTGTAAGTTGAATCATAGGTTGATATCAACAATTGTTTGGACTGATTTGAAAATTAGTACCGAAATATTATTATTCTACTATCTCAAGCTGCGGTCATACTTTACCGGATTGCTCTAACGTACGCCGAACTGATGAAAATAAGTTTTCCGTTGACAAAATTAGTATCCGTTGGTAAACTGACCAAATAAAACGGACGGGCAATGAATGACTAACGAACACTTACAGAATATGCAGTGTACGAGACACGGAAACGTACTGGACAGAACGGACGTCAAATGTACATTCAACGGACGAGTATCGCATAAAACGGACACCTAATGGAAGCGTACTGGATAAAAAGGATGAACAAGATAAGCGGAAAATCAAACTGAGCGATATTTATAATACATATCTTTCATGACTAAGCATTGATGTAGCCCACCTCCTCTGTCTTATCCTTCTTATCCTTTCGACAACTATAAGGTTTATATTTCAAACATTTAAGTTCAGTCGTACCTGAATAAGAGATGTTCGATAGTGAAGACATGCTTAAGTCACTTGCTAAAAGGTATTTGCTCTAGGGTGGATAGTTGTCTCATCGGAAATCATACTGTTTTTACTTATTGTATATTACTATGTGTTTTCTTATGTCATAGTGTATTCTGCGTACCCCAATATTTAAAAAAAGTTGCTATTGTTGAAATTCATTAATTTATTGCTTTAGTGGTCTCTATATATGTGCTTGTTCTATAATTATGTTAGTTATAATGATAATATCTTATTTTTACTGTAGATGACTTATTTTAGTGAATTATTGCGAGTAAAAGATCATCTTTAAGGTGGCTCGCGGGTCTAAATCAAAATTTTATTTTAATATAGGGTTTTGCTATATTTGTCCACAAATGAACTTTATCTTATACTTAATAACAAAAAAGAAGATGTGTCATCGTTCATTTACACTCACAATCTGCCTTCGAAAGAAGCATACATTTTTGTAAAGCTACTTCTTTTCCTGTTGAACTAATAAGACATGTAAGAGAAAAAAAAGCAATTTCGAAATAAAAAAGAACTGAATTACAGAAATCGCTCAAAGTTTAATAAAGTTTAGTTTTTGGACAGCTTTTTTGGAAATAATAATAAAAAATATAGGTCACCGATGAGTTAAAAAAATATTTCACTTTTAATGCAAAACAATTTCACTTTTAACATGTTTAATGTAAAACAATTTCATTTTTGCACCAAAGGGATGTAATTTGAATTTTAACGGTATATACACTTTTGAAGTCATCAGGAGCCATCGCAAATTGATTTTTGTTTAATGTTGTTTGTACCATATGATAGAGTAAAAACTAATAAAGGTAATAAATAATTTTTTTAATTTTTTTTCCGAAATTGTTATACCCTCGAGCCTCCTTTTAAAACATTAAAACACAGATCTACTCGTCTTGGAACAAAACAACAGCATTAGAAAATAGCGACAAAATATTGACTTAGAATAGGATAGAATGGGTTAAACTCGAAAACTATTATCAGCGAAAATATTCTTAAACAGTATCTTAATAGTTGTACATAAAGTCTGTTTATTTTGATCATAACATTTCCATCATTCACGACAGGAATCTCATAACTGAACTATGTCGAACTTGAAATTAACCATGACACTAGCGAACCAAACCATGACATCGAATTTTCTGTAATCTTAAATTATGTGCAAATGTTTTTTTGTTTTTTTTTAATAATTCACAGCAGATTGATACAATAACAGAACATGGGATCTAACAGACAGTAAAAACATAACCACTTTTTGCATTAGAAACGAACAACAACTTATAAATTTTGAAATACGCAAGCTGTATTCTGTGTCAAATTATAACTATATGATAAAAAAATTAATGTACTAAAATATTAACAATAAACAAAGATTCTTACCAGCTTGAATTTATATTCAGAGGTTCATTTAGCGAAAAATACGAATGTTTATATTGTGTCATTGATTGTCAATTAAAACTCTTAACACAACCATGTCTAACTTAACCAAACTATGACAAAATCACTGTACTAAATGACCATCGATATGATGATTTTACTACCCGTGGTTATAGTCATTGTAAATTCGTTTGGTGACACTGACAGGTAATTAGAAAACAATGATAATTATAACGGCTATCACACTTTTCACACATCTTCGAATAGACTGTCCTTATGCAAATTAAAACGTAAGCTACGCCCGATCAGTTGAAATAACATTGGCAATACTAGCAGTTAAATGACATGCCAGCTTCAGACCTCAATTTAACTGATTGAAAGATAATGTCTTCATCATATGAATATCAGGCACAATCCCTCACGTTAGGGGTTTATTATCATATCATCATAAAGTATATGAGAGTGACATAACCCGTGTCATGACAACAACTGGTTTTAAATAAATGTGTTTAATCCCAATGCAAAGACTCTATCAGTGAGTCAATATTTAAGCCAAACTATACAAATTGTAATGACCTGACAACAGTATTGTTACCATATCCCTTATATAAGTTTTCATGTTCTTTTCATCCCTTTATTCTAATCACACCCCTGATTTTAATACAAATTTTCTCTTTAATATTTTGCTTGCAAATACGATCATAATGGATTTATAATGATATCTATGAGTGAAGGGTGAAGTTGTGTATGTATTATTCCCCACGAGGAAACTTGGCAGACTCCATCAAAACCCTAAAATTATAAGTTCCTTACCATCTATTTCCAATTTTTCTATTTCTAGTAAGGTTTGACTTTCCTCAGTTGAACACAGACGGAGTTTCTTGACAAGGTTCGTCATCAGCTTGAATGAATCGGAATACTTTACAGCGTCCCAAATAGTGGGATCACAATGAGCCCATTCATTCCATACATCTCGTACCTGATATAAAAAAAATCATATTACATGTATAACTTGTATTTAAAGTCTATGATAATAAATTTCTTTGTAATCTCAATAACAGGACATTACAGTGACCGGTCATCCCATTTATTCACAAATAAATGCAAAATTGAATAATCATTGAGAGATTAAACATTTGACAACTTTACCAGCTTATAATTATGATATAATTTTATCTTCATATACATTTTATTTCAGATTTCTTTTAGCCCATACTACAGCATTTCAAGCACCTTATTATGTTGTTACTAATTGAATATTTCTCAGTTTTACAAATGATGATTTTTTTATGATTAATGTTCCAGTTCCAAATTGTGCATTTAACATGTTTAATCTGATCTGTGTTGTAATTTGGTATAACCATACGACAATCTTTTAATGTTTTACATTACTCAGTAAAATAAGATTCTCTCCTAATTTAAAAAAAAAATCTTTTCAAATTGTAAACCCAATGTATCGTATAAATTTCGTTGATCCAATCTGATAAATGAACTGGATGATTAATTATCTTTACTATAACATCTGAATACAATAGAAAAGGAATAAGATTTACAACTACAAACTTTAAGACATTTGAGAAAATCCGATGAGAATAAGAAATATAACGTCAAAACTTAATACATGAATTTGGGATAGAAAGGTACCATGACACGTCTTATAGCAATGCGAGTTCACACTCACCAAAAAGTCACAAAATTTGGAATAAGTCACGTTCGGTAGTTAAAATATCTGACGACTAAATTACAACCCACAATCTAAGACGTTGTAAAAATATCCTTAGATAGTTTGGACAAAGACACATCATACGGAACAACCAATAAACATTTTACAAAATGTTTTATATATCTATGAAAATAAAGGTACTGTCGACAAATTGTTACAAAAAAACGACCTAGAATTTTAGAATATTGGTTGTACAAATGAATATCATCGGAATATTAAACACTAGAAAAAAAACATGTAAGCAATCAAATCATGATCTATTCCTTTTTTTAGAGGAGGTCATATACGGTGTGATATTAGATTTTATAGATACTACACGTACGTTTTCAGCATATGACATTACTGCTGTAGGGAACTGGCCATCAATGTTGATGACTAATCCCAACAAGGCAGATAAGTCGCAAGTTTCGTCGAAGCCTGTATAATGTGTCATGTGTATCTGTAGAAATAGCTTGGACAAATCAACAACACTCTTGATTGTGTAGTCGTACGTTGTTTTTTGATAACCATGCATTGCTTTGTTATTGTTGATATTTTCGTAATTCAAGAAGGTATACGTTGGTTGGTAATGTGTTGAAAATGTTTGCGTATCAATCTTCTCTCTGAGAGTTAACTCTTCATAAAGTGAAGTTAAAATTGGAACAACATATTTCCTCAGTGCTGGTGATATAACGCTTTGAAGACATACTCCAACAACCAGGTATCTTTTTTGATTCTCATTAAAAATTGCTGGTGTTGCTGAAAAAAGGAATTAGAATATAATTTTTATCATCAGACAAATGCAGAAAGCTACGGAGCCCTGTTGGTCTCACACAGATTATAAAGTGTCTTTTAAATATCCTGCGCTGAAGATGTGTAAAGTCTAGCGTTGGAGATGTAAAGTCTAGCGCTAGACATGTAAAGTCTAGCGCTGGAGATCAAGCGCTGGAGATGTAAAGTCAAGCGCTGAATATGTAAAGTCTAGCGCGGGAGATGTAAGGTCTAGCGCTAGAGATGTGTAAAATCTAGCGCTGGAGATATGCAAAGTTTAGCGCAAGAGATGTAAAGTCACGCGATGGAGATGTAAAATCAAGCGCTGAAGATGTAAAGTCTAGCGCTGAAGATGTAAAATCAAGCGCTGGAGATGTAAAGTCTGGCGCTAGATATGTAAAATCAAGCGCTGGAGATGTAAAGTCCAGCGCTGAAGATGTAAAGTCAAGCGCTGGAGATATAAAGTCTAGCGCTGGAGATGAGAAGTCAAGCGCTGGAAATATAAAGTCTAGCGATGGAGATGTAAAGTCAAGCGCTGGAAATGTAAAAAAAAATAAGTTGATCCCTAAATTATTATTATTGTAGTCTTTAATTTTTCCGTATATCTTGTTCATCCGTTTTATCCGGTACGCTTCTATTGGGTCTCGTTTTATGCGGTACTCGTCCGTTGGCTGTACGTTCGATATCCTTTCTGTCCGGTACGTTTCCGTTTCTCGTACGTTGCATTTCCGGTGTATGTCCGTTATGCATTCGTTACACGTCCGTTTTATTCGGTCAGTGCATCAACGGACTCCAAACGGATAACAATTTTGTCAACGGACAACTTCTTTTTTTTCATCCGTCAGGCGTCCGTTCGCCTTAAGCCTCGGTCACACCTTACCGGATAGCACGAACGTACATCCAATGGACGAATACCGCATAAAACGGACACCTAACGGAAGTGTACCGGATAAAACGAATGAACAATATATACGGAAAAATTAAAGGCGACAATAATAATACATGTAACATCGTATAAATATTCAAAATGTTTAGGTGTAACGATGACCTAAAGTTGTTAATTTCTGTGTTATTTTGGTCTCTTGTGGAGATTTTTCTCGTTGGCAATCATACCACATCTCCTTTTATCTATATAGTATTTGTTCCCATTTAGCTAAGCGGTTAGGGCTATAACCCCCTCATCGATCCTAAACTTTATTTTGAGATATAAAACCTAGTGGAATCTATATACTTTTACACAACTTATTGTCTTGAAACATGAAAAAAAAATGCTTTTTCTCCCCTTTTTGGCCGTTTTTGTTCCCTATTTCCAAAACTATTGGAAGAATAAGTTCAATAACCCTGAAAATCAATATTTTGACTATTTTATTTACCATGTCTGTTTAGTTCACGCATCATTGTAAATATAACATAATTTGATGAGACTATCGTACAAAGTAAGAGGTTTAGCGCTATAAAACCAGTTTTAATCCACCATTTTCTACATTTGGATGTGCCTGTACCAAATCAGAAATATGACAGTTGTTGTCAATTTGTTTTTGATATATTAGATTTTGCCAAGTGATTAGGAACTTTCCGATTTGATTTTCCTCAGAGTTCAGTATTTTTGTGATTTTACTTTTTATCATATACATCTGAAAAATTTCCCCACCAATAAATAAGTTTTCAAACTGGAAAATACGACCTATTTCAGCTTCACATCCCATCACCTTCTATAAAGGAAGTAGTCTCTCCCTTCACGCCCATGGTTTGGGACTGATGCCGATACTCATAAGTTGTCTGTGAAAAAAATGTCTTCAGACGATGACGAATAGTACGTCATACCATTATGAGACCGAAAAAAATATTGTGATAATGCCATTTTATAATTATTGAATACGATATAGATACCTTCTTCTCGTGGTAGTTTTGCATCTGTCTCATCCATTTTATCTAGGAGTTCCTTTGGAAATGAACGCTTTTCACCACCTGAAGTTGACGGTTCTTTTTCCATGTTGTTTGTAGTAACACAGCCTTAATATATGTCACAACATCTTATATATTGTCTTCCATTTCTCCATCTGTGCATGTATACACCTTTTTACAGCTGTATTGTTATTGTTATACCATACTGGATTAATGAAAACAATATAGAGCTTGTAATTGATTGTACTAAGACTCTGGTCTACAGAAAATTGCGGAAGGTAATTAAAAGTTTTGCCGACATTTTATTTTATTAGTAAACTCTTATCGAAGTTCAACTAATGATAAAAAAAACGTTATACAGAAAGAACAATGTTTTGGAGATCAATTTTGCGGGCGTATAAAAATAAGATGAAAATAGACTAATTCGATTTTCGGAAAGCTAACAGACAGATACATCATAATGTTACAATGAACGACAAGAGAGCAAATATGAATGGGAAAAGTAAAAACAAACATTTCAAAATAGCAATGATGAAAAAAAAATATGATGTCTTACAATAATTACACAATTGTTAAATCGACAAATAATATTTTAAAATATATCTAAATAATGTCATATATAGCATTCTTTTGTTATGCATGAATTTTTCTATCGGTGAATTCCCTAACCTATCAACTATTTCTTATTAATATTTGTAACTGATCGTCCAGAGTTACTTACCACCTGATTGTCTTAAAATCATTTACTGTTTACTGCGTATTGAGTCAAGCATTAATCATATCTTCACCAATTGTAAACAGTACAGTTTAATGTGGAAAATATTACAATTATACGTGATTTGAATCAAGTTTTTTCCTTCATTTATGCATTATATAGGGTTGTAAAAGCGTTCATTATTCTGTGCCTCATACAAATTGTGCTTTAGTCAACATTTTATATCCCAATAAAATGACAAAAAGAACCATTTAATTTTGAATAGTAGCATGAATAACAATACATCTATTTAACAAATTAAAGAAAACGGCATTCGATTTTTTCATGATTTTCATATTTTTATCATTTTACAAATGTATTTTCTAATTGTTTATGCAATGCCATCCGCAACGTAAACAGATCATCGTTATATTTTAGGTGAGAGGTGTACGCAGGGGCTAGCCTTGAATCAAATGGTCATGCTCATAACAAGTATACTGTCCTCTAGCTGTCATTTAGGAGTTAAGTGTGTTAAAGTAGCTGACACTTTGACTTACACCCAACGGTATTTCCTTTCGAGTTTGTCAAAGTAGTTTTACTTTTTTTAACCAACGGAAGTCTGAATATATACTTTTTGTCTCACTAAACAGGTAAGTTTCTAACACAATAACAAATTAATGAAGAAAATAACACCTTTAGGCATTTTTGCGACACTTTATCGATTATATTGCGGCCTAACCTATTTACGCCATATACAATCAATTTTAAATTAAAGCAACAAACTAATCTTTAAAAACAGCAAATTTAACGGTATAAGTTATTTGAACTTTATCGGACAAAATATGCGGTGTGTATAAATTTGTACAACAGATCATATGTGATTTATGTGCAGGAGTTTTAAAATCAATCATCACACCTAAAAATCTAGATATTGCATTCAAATACATGTACATTTTAACAGAATGGATTCGATATAATTTGTGACAATCTATCTTAGACGCCCTTTCTTAAAGATCTGACAGACGGACGATAGGTCAACTACTAATTAACAGTGTGGTATTCATCATACGTGACACAAACTGCCAGAAGTCGATTTCTAGTTAATTCATGTTTATCAACGAAGAGTGTGATCTCTTTATTGATCAGCTGTTGTTCCTCCAATCACATCCTTCGTGTTGGTATTTGCTAGCTGTTTTCTTCATCGTACAAATTATTTTAACATCGAGGTCACACGATGGGGAACATATGTTGAGCAGGATCTATTTTCCTTTCCGGAGCACCTGGTACTCCAGTTTTGGGTGGGATTCGTGTTGCTGTTGATGATTTAAACTGTTCAACTTCCGTCTTTCCATTTCTCAGTAGTAACATACAGTTTTTGATGAGGTTCGGGTCTTTAATTTTCTATGTTATGTTTTGTATACTAATGTCTGTCTATTTGTTTAAAATTGAGAATGGAAATGGGGAATGTGTTGTTTGTCTGTCATTTTCTTTTCTAGCCTTTGCGATGTCAGTTTATTTTCGACTTATGAGTTTGAATGTCCATCGGTTGTTTTTTTGTTTACCTCTTTCTTGTCAGAAATAAACAATATTATGCGATTTTTTTCAGGGAGATTTATTTTTCTACAGTTTAATCTCTCTTTTTAATGTTTCTTTAATTTTTTTCTCCTTATCCCTTCATTTATTTTCTGCAAACGTTAAAAACAAATTCAGCTTAAAAATAAATGGACTGTTATTGACAGCTGTGTGTCCTATTTGATTTCCAATTGTGTTTTCTACGGTCGAAACCTCTATGAGATTTTAGTTAAAATGTTTTATGTTATCTTTTGTCACCTAGCTTACTTAGTTTTGACTAGAATATTTTGTTTACTGTTATTTCAGGCTTTGTAAAACAAGGTAGCTTCGGAATGAATGATGTTGTTATATTTTAAATGTTTTTGTTCCTTCTTTCGTTTGTAACAAAAAGAATAATAAGAATAATTAACGTACCATTTCTGAAGTATTGCACTTTTCAAATTTTAAGGTCCGATCAAATCAATTATCATATGGCATAGGATGATATGAACTTCATCTGTTGAGTTTTATAAATATAAAGTGCTTAAAATGGCGTTCTTTCTTATGACAGAGGGAGATATTGAGGGTTTATATGTTACTGCATTTAGTCATTTAGTATGCAACATTGTACGATACACATCCTTCTTTATCACTAGAATTGAAAGGACAACTTAATTTGATGAATGCAACAAGATTTTTTTCAAAATAATTTGTTTCTTTCAGTTGTTGGTTTTATTTAGTAGTACATACCCTTAAAGAGACCCTGAACCAGTTTCAGTGTACATGTACAATCTGATATTTTATACTATACAAATATATTGAATGGGGTAAATACACATTACCAAGTGACGTACTTTGTTGGTATTTAAAAATCTTTCTATAGCCTTCTTTCGTTAAACATGAATTTTTCTATCGGTAAATTCCCTTACCTTTTAATTATTTTTTATTAATGTTTGTAACTGATACTCAAAAGTTACCTGCTTGTCTTAACGTAACGTTTTTTAATCATTTACTGTTTTGAACGTATTGAGTCAAGCATTAATCATATCTTCACTAATTGTAAATAGTTAAAAACATATTACAATTATACGTACGCGTGATTTGAATCGAGTGTTTTCCTTCATTTTTGCAAGATCAAGTCACATCATTTAGTAGTGGAGTCAGTCACGAATATAAAGACGACTATAACTGATACCAATAAAGAAATAAATGATACTTTTATTATTTTCTAACTCTTTAAATGGCAATTAGGTTTGATAACAAGAAAAAGTGGGGGAGGGGGGGGGGGGGGGGGCATTATGTCAATTTTCAAGATGCACCATCACTTTGAGAAGATTTTTAATATTTATATCGGATATATAATAAAATATTTATTGCGTTTATTTTTCCGTTGTCAAATTGAGACTTTATCATTGCGTTTTTTGTAGTGAAATTAATGATATTTTAACCATTCGAGACAGCTTTAACTGTCGCGAGTGGATATGTATCATAGTACACGATATTTAATGGTGGAATCTGTTTCTCTAATGATTTTAGACATCATGCAGACAATATCTTAATCTTTGTTTTCGAACGACTTCCAAAAGATGTTTTCTACATTAGAAAATGCCTGTACCAAGTCAGGAATATGACAGTTGTTATCCATTCGTTTGATGTGTTTGGACTTTTGATTTTGCCTTTTGATTTTTGATTTTCCTTTTTGAATTTTCCTCGGAGTTCAGTATTTTTGTGTTTTTACTTTTTTCTATTTGACATCATTATGCATTGTTGACTTTTAACCAACGAAAGTTGTATATATTCTGTTTTTTATCTAATTTTTTTCTTCATAAATTCAAAATATGAAGGATCAATGTGTCGGAAAAAAAATCCATTTAAAAAAAAGGTTTCCTTTTATTCTCTACAAGCGGGTATTTACTTATTAGAAAATATTAAGATAATGAGAGAATAAAAAACACTTTTGGGTAATTGTATTTTGGCGACACTTTATCCATTATTTTGCAACACCTAACCTATTGACGCCTAAAACAATCAATTTCAAATTATTGCAACACATATAAGTCATTTAAATTTTATAAAACACAAAACGGGGTGTGTTTAACTTTGTATAGCAGGTAATATGTGACTTATATGCTTGAGTTTTAAAACCGATCATCACAATTAAAAATATATGTATTGCATTTAGTGACCATTGCTGTACTTCGTATATTGTATCAGAGATCCTTGTTTAATTCCTACAAGAAGATAACACCTCCCGAAACGAAGTGTATTGTTCGTTAGAAGTGAACAAAAAACCGACGAAATCAATTTCTAGTTCCTGCATGATTATCAACAACGAATATTTTTTCCGTGTTAGTATTTGGTAGCTGTTTGCTTCACCGTACAAATTATTCAAACATCTTAGATATCTTGAAGTCGGATTAAACATAATTTTCATAATCTAGTTTTCTTTGTTGTTTCATTTCGCAATAACCGCCTTCGAAATGTCTCTGATTATCACATGTAAAACCATAGCATTCTATTTTAACATCAGATTTAATATTTTTCTTAAAGCTGAGGTATGAATCCATTTTTATTATTTCTTACCATATCAAGTTAAAACTGATGTTTCTGTTTTAGGTATTCATTATTTCCATTCGATTCAAATATTTTAATTTTCCATTCGATTCAAATATTTTAATTTTCCATTCGATTCAAATATTTTAATTTTCCATTCGATTCAAATATTTTAATTTTCTGTAATTTGTCTTGTAAATCATTGTACACAAATTGTTTAGGGTGATATACATAATGATAAATAATTAATAAAACATTATCTTTTTAATCATATTGAATTAAATAATTTACCCATGAGTAATTTTGCTTTCGTTTTTCAGATCTAACGATTTATATTATATTATCTACGTTGGTTATTTATTTCCGTTTCCTCCAACTGAATTTAACATAGTCAACCATTAGCTACCATTGTGACCAATCGTCCAAATTTAATAGGTTGTTGCTAAGCAAATATCATTTCGCAATTTTCTATTGACTTTTTATCTATTACTTTAATTTGATTTTGATCACCAGTTGACCAAAATGGGCTATTTGACCCGGATTTATTTTCCTTAAGAAGATGAAGTTTTCGTTGATAATTTTAAAATTTCTTTATAAGTTACATTAATTTGTATTTGACTGTCATATAGATGATTGGTTTAGCTTACTATAAAACAAGGTTCAATCCACCATATTCAACATTTGAAAATGCCTGTACCAAGTCAGGAATATGACAGTTGTCATCCACTCGTTTAAAGTGTTTGATATTTTCATTTTGCCATTTGATTAGGACTTACATCTAGCAATTTACTATTAGGGTCGGTTGAAAAAGAAACCTTTACGATCCGGAGCTGCATTATGTACAGTAAAGGGAACTTCTTTCAGTTTCAGTCTGGATGTTCTTTCCCCTAAAACTGTTTTCAGTGGTTTCAAAGACTTCATCCATGCCTCTTTAAGATTTGGGTATTTTGTTGGTTTAGTACGAATGTCATTCATTGAATTTGCAGATCGCAAAACTTGTTCCATGGCACTTGTTGACTCTTCTCTCATCAGAGATATATTCTGGATTGCAAGATTTAAAATGGACATAATCCGTTCTGCTGGATTGGCCCATGAATTACCTGGGGCAGGGTGACCAGCTATTAATGTGTCAACCCCTAACTTTTTAAGTACAATTAAAGCTAACTTCACCAAATGACAAGTTATACGATAATCAGGGCCGCCATCAGAAATATCATCAACACCGGCATAGTTGGCTTCTCCTGTAGGATATATTTGATTTCTACAGAGTGTCTCCGTGGGGTGCTTGGTTCGAATACTGAGTCTTTATATGTCACATTGACTTTACCTCTGTAGAAGGAGCCATTTTGATTTCAGGAAGGTTAACTTCTAAACAAACCGTTGGGATTAGGGAACCTTTGCTCACCAGGTCATGACCCAACGCTGACAGTTCAGAAGTAGTCGGAAAAAATGACTTTTTTCCCCGTACACCAGTTGACATAGCTAGTCCTGGTTCCCCAAAGTCAACTTTACATTTGTCATCTACACAGATAAATGTCACCAGATCTCTGAACTTGGTGGCATACTGCAACATGTATTTAAACATTGCAGCACAGTAATGCTCATCCACATGGGCATTCCGCAGCAGGCGTGTTTGAACATTAAACTGCAAAGGAACTTTGCTGGTGTAGAGTTTTGAAGTTTTAGCATGAGCACTTTTTGGAGTAAAGCTAAACAGAACTGTACGTTCACTTGGTATTGGAGTTCCTTCTGGTAAATCCTTACTGACACTATGAATTAAGTCTGGAATAGATATGTAATTGGACAAATGACAAACATTATTGACGAGCACTTCTTGCCATAATCTTTGCAGTTGATCCATCTAAATACCATAAACAGGCTGTAATCACACTGATATGCTTTCCAACAGTATATTCAGACATTGAGCATGTTGAGTTTGGGAAGAATGTGCTGGCATTATATCAAATTCGTCAACAACCCTGTTGGACAAGCGGTCTTTTTCTGGAAGAAAACGGTGCTTTTATCAGACGTTTTTATTTCTATGGCCATGCTTAAAAATTAAAACAAATACTAAATATCAAATTAATGTGCTTTAAAGATTCTTAGAAAAGTGTTACGAACAATTGAGATGCAGGAGTATGCACGGAAGGACTTCCACATATAAAACAGTGAATCATATTGCTACCCCCTCAGCAGAACATACAAATATACAAGACTATAAACATCAGGCTGACCAATTACACTCCCCCCTTTAACTTTATTTTGATTCAGTGATTTAATGTTGCTGTTTTGTCACGGGCAGCATAAATTCAATGGATATATCTAGCCGATGGACACGAAGTGTATGTGTGAAATGACCATGGAAAGAAACCTACTTTGTACTAGTCAGACACGCTGAGCCAAATCTTTAAGGTGCACGCACACATATTAGATAGCAGTCTGCAGGAAGACGTGTCGCCCTACTCTGACACATTATTCTGATTCCGGGAAAACCAGTCTTTGATCTAACTCTAGTACTGCATGCTTTGCGGAAAAGCAGCAAATACCAATTTTAAAGCCTTTAGTTCAGTGACTTTGCCCTACAGGGAGCGAATACACCACACTCGAGGCGATCACGCTACCAATGCTCTGGATTCTCGAACAGTTACCATTGTGGCAGCCTTCTTCTTAGAGAAGTATGCATGGGCTCATGGGCTGTCTGCTTTTACAATACTAGTGTGGAGTGATCTGCTTTTATTAGGGACCAAATGATTAATTTAAATCAATTGCTTTCAGGCCTCGGGTCAAATAAGTAAGGGCATACGGAAATCATTAAATAGGGAATCTAGGTTAAGGGTTTGAAAACAAGAAAAAGAATGCAGACAAAGGGGTGAGACTCTCCTTATCCTAAAAAAGTCTACCTGCGAGAAATAGATGTTGGGGCGTTCATTCATTATGCATACCTGTAAACTTGTTAATGGCTTCTTCTTTTCGCTTTGGAAGGTTGTTCACAGGTTTTGACAACATTTAAGGAGGAGGCTTCTGTTTCTGTAGAGGTCCCATCAATATGTCAATGCAAATTTTCAAAAACTTAAAGTCTTTATCAAAGTCTAGTGCCAGTTTCGTGTCATCACCGTAGTGTAGACTAAATATTTCTGTGGAACCACTTTTTTCAGAAATGGATACACGGATGTGATTTCTGTCAAGAGCATCCTCCTGCTCTTCAGTCAATTCTAAATCGGCTATTACGTCCTCACATATGTCTTCAAATATTTCCTTCGTCGAACATCTGCGCAACACATTTGTTACTAAGTCTTTCTTAAAGTTTCCAGCTGAATAAACGGCAACAGAAACAGACAGAACGGCGTCCATGTTTTGCCATTTAAATGTTTGAACAATCTAGAGAATATGGTAAAGACCCGAGACCACGTGGAAGAAGAAAGCCAAGTCGCGCCATCAAGGCGTTTTCAACTATGCTGATTACAAAGGCGCTTAGAAGAACAGCGTCTCCTTATTATGTCTTATGTATTTGACTCATCAATTTCATAGGAGCACGCCACCACCACATGAATTTCGATAAAAAAAAATTCTACACTAAATCGGCAATAAAATTATTCTGGACGCGACAATTTTTCCGGGTCAGTCGGGATTGGGGAAACCAACAGTATTCTATTTTATGCCCAATGAATCATTAAAATAAGTTCTAGGTCATATAGTAGTCATGTGGCCATATGAGGAAATGCAGTTGACCTATTACTTATTGTATTAGAGATACGGACTTGTGTTACATTTATTTTTCTCGTTTGAATTGTTTTACATTTCAGATTTCGGGGCCTTTTATAGCTGAATATGCGATATGTGCATTGCTCATTGTTGAAGGCCGTATGGTACTCTGTAGCTGTAAATTTCTGTGTTATTTGCTCTTTTGTGGAGAGTTGTCTCATTGCCTATCATACCATATCTACTTTTTTCTATATTGAACACGAAATATTAACCTTGATCATGGATATCAACCATTAGGGAACAATCATTTAACGTCCAGGGGGATACATGTACCAATTTGATGGGGGGAAATGTTCTGGTCAAGCAGATTACAAAAAAAATTATTCTGAAAGCAGATTTCTCCCCTAACTTAAAGGATTAGATTTAATTTAAAAAAATAATTTATGTGATTGATAAATGTACAAATGATCCAGTTGTATCTTCCCAGCATAAAGTCGTAGTACGTAGTACAGAACATTTGTTTATCGCATTAGGGACGACATAAAAAGGACTGATGAATAACCACAAAACTTTTGACGTAAAAACAATATCACAGACACGAACCAACGAAGACCACTAAACTACCAGCTGCTACTGACTTTGGATATGCACATTAAGAATATGGCGGGGTTATGAATTAGTCGAAAAGAGCCCAACTCATCAGATACATGCTTTTAACATTTACGTGACATTGTATTCATACATCCCTAACAACAACACAAACATACAGTTCGAATCTGAGACTATTTGCAGTTATTGATAGATAGTTCAAAGCCAATAACAACCAATAAAAATCTTGTACTAGTATCTAAGACAAAGTGTGACATTCTTGTCCCGCGTGTATCTTTGTTAGATGATTCCTTTCTCCTGGGATTATCCTTGGTTTGTCTTCCAATCATTAGTGAAGGCAGAGTCCTCCAGCGGCGGGTCGGATCTGGCCATATTGGAGTGAACAATATTCAATACATAGAATATATTCTGTATTTTATCAAGCAAATCATATGCTGAGCCCGCCAAATGTTTTAAAAATAGTTTGATGAGAATCTTTACCTATAACATGTATTTTTTTTATTTATTTATTTCTTCTTTTTTTTTTAGATTTATATATATTTTATTGAAATCTTTCATTTGTTAGTTTAAAACATCGATTACCGGTACCTTATCCCGGCCTCGTTAACATTAGTAATGATATTTATATATGCAGGAGTTAGTGGTTGTGAGTAATATTCATTAAATATATATATACTAGGCAAAAAAAAGAAACGTTACATACTAATAAGATCATTTAATTTTTTTAACAAAAAATTGATAACAAAATTTTAATAGAATAGTTAGCTTACTGATGAATTTTTTATAGACGAAACGCGAGTCTGGCGTATATACTAAATTTAGTCCTGGTATCTATGATGGATTTATTTACAACCACTGGGTCGATGCCACTGCTGGTGGAGATTTGTTTCCCCGAGGGTATCACAAGCCCAGTAGTCAGCACTTTTTGTGCTGACATGAATTGTCATTGATATGGTTATAACTTTAAATTTACTGTTTACAATTTTTTGAATTTTTTTAAATGCTAATGCTTTTCTACCATGTCTACCTCAGGCATAGATTAATCTAGCTGTATTCGGCAAAACTTTTAGGAATTTTGGTTCTCAATGCTTTTCAATTTCGTACTTTATTTGGCATTTTCAACTTTTTGGGATTCGAGCGTCACTGATGAGTCTTTTGTAGACGAAACGCGAGTCTGGCGTATATACTAAATTTAGTACTGGTATCAATGATGAGTTTATTTACAATCACTGGGTCGATGCCACTGTTGGTGGAGATTTTTTTACCCGAAGGTATACCTATACGTATCACAAGCCTAGTAGTCAGCACTTTTTGTGCTGACATGAATTGTCATTTATATGGTTATATTTATAAATTTACTGTTTACAAATTTTCAATTTCTTTGAAATACTAAGGCTTTTCTACCTCAGGCATAGATTAACTTAGCTGTATTCGGCAAAACTTTTAGGAATTTTGGTTCTCAATGCTCTTCAACTTCGTACTTTATTTGGCATTTTTAACTTTTTGGGATTCGAGCGTCACTGATTAGTCTTTTGTAGACGAAACGCGCGTCTGGCGTATAGACTAAATTGAGTCCTGGTATCTATGATGAGTTTATTTACAACCACTGGGTCGATGCCACTGTTGGTGGAGATGTATTTCCCCGAGGGTATCACAAGCCCAGTAGTCAGCACTTTTTGTGCTGACATTAATTGTCATTGATATGGTTATGTTTATAAATTAACTGTTTACAAATTTTTGAATGTTTTGAAATACTAAGGCTTTTCTATTTCAGGCATAAATTAATCTAGCTGTACTCGGCAAAACTTTTAGGAATTTTGGTTCTCAATGCTCTTCAACTTCGTACTTTATTTGGCATTTTTAACTTTTTGGGATTCGAGCGGCACTGATGAGTCTTTTGTAGACGAAACGCGCGTCTGGCGTATATACTAAATTTCGTTCTTGTATCTATGATGAGTTATTAACATGATTTTGAAGAGAACAATAACAAGTTTTCTTTATTAAAATCAATATTGCACATTTTCGGACAAATTTAACAGGACAAGTACAGAATTCGGGTTAACATGTCAATACCTTGTATGACCACCTCTTGCGTTTATAACCGCCAGATACCTCCGTCGCATGGAATCAATAAGACGTCAAATACAATCTTGAGGGATTTTGTTCTATTCCCTGAAAAGTGCTGTTCGGAGCTAGGCTAGCGTTTCCGGTGGATTTTGGCTATTTCTGATACGTCGTCCAAGTTCGACCCAAAGATGTTCAATTAGTGATAAATCTGGAGACATTGCTGGTTAAGGGAACACACGAATATGGTTATTCTCCAAAAAGGTCATCGAAATGTGTGCCACGTGACAATGGGCGTTGTCCTGCTGAAAAACGTGGTTAAAACGATGTCTTCGGAGAAACGGGAGAACAACTAGAGCCAGAATTTCGTCCCTGTTGCATTAAGGTTATCAACGATGATTTTGAGCTCGGTGCGTTCTTTGAGGTAATTCCGCCCCATACCATGATTCCGCCACCACCAAACCTATCTGTTTCCTGCAAGCACGCATCAGAAAATCGTTCATTGCGTCTCCGGTAGCCCCTGGCTTTGCCGTCGCTCAGTTTTATGTTGAATTTAGATTAATCGATAAAAAGAACCTGTCTCCATGTGTGTCTATTCTATCGAATCCGTACCCGTGTCCATTGAAGTCGCGCCATCCTGTGACGCTGCATAAGGATAGGTCCCTTTAATGGACGACGAGCTCTTAGATCAACTTGACGCAATCGGTTACGAACTGTTTGAGTATATATTCTGTTGTTATGTCTTCCGTGGGTTTGTCGTGCAGTTTGTATGCGTTTTCAAATCGATTCCGGAGATGAATTATGTGGATGTGTTTGTCTTGACGTAACGTTGTTTCAAGTGGCCTGCCAATACGGGGGCAATCATTTGTTGTTCCAGTATCTCTACGACGAGTCTTAAGCCTTGCAATAGTCATTTTAGAGACATTAAATGATTTGCAACCTGCACATGAGTCATTCCTACTGCCAACATCTCAATAGCTCGTACTCTCTCATTTCAATTTGGCGTAATCGGGGCATTATTTTACGTGTAACTTTTTTCAATTTTTTAATGCGACCTTTTGTTAGCAATCGTGTTCGACACAATAAACGACAAAAAGGACAACTCGATTCCAACTTTATACAGGTAAAAATTTTTAAAAATGGTTATTTGTTTGAAATCAGAAAATGACGTCACGTCATTTCCGATATTTTTATAAACGAGTAAATTTGATAGATAAATCATTCAGGTTTCTAGTTTTAATCATGAAAGTATTTGAAACTAATGTGATATTTTCAAATTAAAAACCAATTTAACGTTTCTTTTTTTGCCTAGTATATATAATATAGCGGTATAAATACATGTAAGTTAAATGCTAACAAATATCAAGATGGTTCAACATAAATGTCTAATATAAACAACAAAAAATAAACAATTCTTCATAAATGAGATATTATTTAGTTTTGGATTTTAAGGAATCAAAGAAAAATTATAAATCAAGAGTAATTTCATTTCTTTTTTCTTTTTCGTCTCTCTTCCCTTCCTTTTTTAATGCAATACATGTTTTATTGATTTTATTAAATTTTAAATCTTCCTCCCTCCCAAGAAAATAAACAAAATTAAATAAAATAAAGTTAAATAACTAAGATAAACTTTAAAACACACTGAAAGTAATTAAGAAATACAAAAAAAAGGGAAAGGGTAAACATTTATGAATAAATGAATAATATCAGGAAATACCAATGTAAAGACTGATGTAAATAGAACAAAGAAATGAGAACTACTTGCATTCACTTTCACTTTCTCTCAGTCTCTCATACACACATACAATTCTTACTTACATACACACATACATTACTTACTTATGTACATAATTATTGTTTATAATTATATGCTTCAAAGTATAAACAAAATCTAATCAAAATACAAGTTTTTCTCACAGATTAATATCATACTCTATAGTGGAAATATATATTGTAATGGGATCCAAAATTTTTCCTATACATCAACATTATTAATTTTCTTTGCAATATAATATTCATATGACTGATATTGTTGTATTCTATTTTTAAAACCAAAAATATTAGGAGTAAGTTCCTTAAACTTACATTATATATACAATTTTTTGCTACTATAAATAAAAGATTTATGAATAAGCTTTCTGAATAGAAGCCAAGGAATATCTGCTTTTTACTGATGGCAAAATCCCGGCTATACATTCTTATTTGCTGTAATAATGATGACCAAAATTGATATGTTATTGGACAATCATAGAAAAAATGTACAATAGTTTCGTCATCTAGTTAACAAAAACTACATGAACTAGAATCTTTCTTTTTTATCTTGTACAAAAAAGAGTTTGTAGGAATTATTTGGTGCATTATTTTGTATTGAAAATTTTGAAGTAGGTATCTTTGCAAGACTTCCTTAGTAACATAAAATATTTTTGCCAATTTTCAATTTCTGAGTCTATCAGCTGCTCCCATTTCTGAAATTTTTCAAGGGGAGGTTGAAATATATGATCAATAACACTTTGATACACAAATTTTGATTTCCTAATATTATTAATCTGAGTACAAAAAGCATCAGAGATGTTGACATTTTCAATCTGTTGAGAATCACAGTATTCTTTTAAATGATCTTTAATAAATTTTAGAATATTGGAGATTAGACTGTATTATTTTAGAAAGTTATTTTTAAGAATCTTAAATGTCTAATCTTTTGAAATGTAAAGAAGTCTTTGTTTTGGCCATTTACAAGGTCTTTTATATACAGTACACCAAAGTCCTTCTATTGCATATAAATAATGTAATCTGAAAGTGGCACACAATTTAAAATATCTAGCGATATTATATCATTTGTACAAGCCTTAGTATAAGGCTTTGCAGTATGTAAGCAAAGTAAAACATCTTTCCAATAAGGATTCTTAACATAGCCATGAATTTCTTGCAGTTTTTCTTTTTGTAAAGAAAGACTCTGTCGCCACCAAATTTGGTTAATTCAGACAGTAATACTGTCGGCCATGTCCCTCTAAATTCAAAAGAAGTCTTCTAACCCAGCTTAATTTTATTATATTTGTTATATTTGTTATTCTCGTGGGATTTTGTCTATGTGTGTTACATTTTAGTGTTATGTCGTTGTTCTCCTCTTATATTTAATGTGTTTCCCTCGGTTTTAGTTTGTTATCTCGATTTTGTTTTTTGTCCATGGATTTATGAGTTTTGAACAGCGGTATACTACTGTTGCCTTTATTTAGATATGTACTAAGAGATGACAAATGCACCATGTTGAAACCTCCCTGCATAAAGTCCCCAATTAGTGTATTGCGTTTTATACGTTCTAATTTCCCATCCCAAATAAAGTTATAAAAGAGAGTATTTAACTCTTTAATTTTAATCTGGGATAGATTTGGTAAAGCCAGAGTCTTAATAAAAGTAATTGTACCTAGTAACGTAAGTTTTCTGTGCTCCCAAGCCTTGAGTATTGATGACATTTCCTTAATTTCTTTTGTGAAATTTATATCTAACATAGCTTGTAAATGTAATGAAAAATCTATTCCTAAAAGTTTGAAATTTGACTTTGTCCATTGAAGACTATAATTAGGACAAAATATATGGTCTAAATATTTTTTGGTTCCAAACAACTTTCGACTTTCAAAATTAATCTTCAAGTCTTTTTTGATAAGGTTGAAATATTCAGCTTGTAGATTTTCATTGGGGTTTTTTTCTAGATAGTTCACAATGCGGATGTTGTGCTTCCTTGAATATTGTACGTTGTAATTTGCAGATTTCAAAGCATCCACACTTCTTAAATTACAATCCTCCACTTTTCATCCAACTCCTCAATCTTAATTTCTTTCTCCCTTAGTTTCTCCTCCAGAAGGTGATTTTCCAGGTTTAGAGAATCAACATTGTCTTGCAACTGTCCTGTTTTTTCTCTTAACTTACTATCGAATTCTGCAGTGATAGAATCTTTTAGTGTATTAAATAATTGACTAACAATACTTGGTGTCGGTTAGTGTATAGAAAGGTATATACTTTGCCCCAAGCTCTTATTTGTATAGTATATACCTTTTTATAAACTATCCAATTTAGCACATATTTACAACTTGAGTAATCCTGTAATTAGTCTATTGATATGTTTTGGCTGACTAGCTGTAGCTCATTTACATAGTTTTGTAAATCTACTCACTATTATCATTGTAAGATATTGACTTCAGAATGAAAAGATTGTAGTTGCTGGTGTAAGTAAGATTATTGGTATATTTGTATAAAAGTGATCCAAAGATTATAAAGTGGGATATTTAAAACTTAATTTGAAAACTAATTACAAACTCTTTAGTTTAATTTGAAACACAACATTTTTTTTCAAAATAGCCAGTAGCAATTTGTATTTCAATATCTTGATTACGATACAATAAAATCTTACCTTTGTGGTCATTCATGCGTAGTTACTTAGTACACGAAAACGTATGTACTATGAAAGTTAGAAGACAAATTCAAGCAATTTGATTGGTGAAAAGTTGTAAGTATGTGCTAAAACAAGTTCTTTTACGTCGCTTTGTTTGACCAACGACTCTTAATCAAATTTTAGGGATGTTTTAATATCTTTTAAGTCTGAGTGAATGTTCATAATTTCAATGTTGTCAATACTTTCCTCAAACACCCCTGAATGGGTTCGTTTGTCTCGCTTGGCGGTTTTTCTTGTTGATCTTTTTAGTCTCCAGGTTTTTTGGCAGTTAACAATGATTGTATAGTCTTAGCACCTGCCTGGGTTTGGCTAGTTACATCCCAGCTCCTTTGTTCTTACAGGGGTGATCTGAGCCGGATCACCCTTACCAGATCACCCCAGTTTAAGTTTCTTTGTTATGCATGCTTTCCTTTGTTCTGTTAATTTTTGTCAAATCTACTATAAAACTTATAATTAATTATACGGAAAAGACTATCTATCAAAATTCACGTAGACAAAATCCAGTGTATTTGATAAGATTCGAACTCGACACCTTTAGCATATCAAGCCACAACACATACCACTACACCAGAATGACTGGATACGAACAAATAGTAATTTGACATACTTAAAGGAAGCAAGATCTTTTTATATTACATCCCAGCTCCTTTGTTCTTACGGGGGTCATCTGAGCCGGATCGTCCCTACTAGATCACCCTAGTTTGAGTTGTTTTGTTATGCCTGATTTCCTTTGTTCTGTGACATTTTGGCGGGAATGTCAAATCCACTATAAAACTTATAATTAATTCTACGGAAACGACTATCTATCAAAATTTACGTAGAACTCAAGACCTTAACATATCAAGCCACGACTCATACCACTACACCAGGACGACTGGATACGAACTATTAATAGTTTGACATACTTAAAGGAAGCAAGATCTTTAAGTGGGGCGATTTGTCATACCTTTATTCAATAGGGTTTTAACCTTTTTCGTTAATAAGTGAGTTTTCAGACTGATTGTTCAATTTGATTTTACACTTTTTCAAAAAGGGGGCGAGTTGGTAAACAATAGTGGGGCGATTTTTTTATAAAGTGGCGATACAGTGTGGGCCGATTGGCAAGTGGGGAAGTTGATACTGTTTGATATCTACTCATCGTGTTTGGGGTCATAAAGGGTATACATCATAAAGTAATATATAAAGTATTTTGTAATGGTTGTGTGGCGTTCTAAACTAGATATTATGAATTGTAAATGTTTTTTCGTCTAATCTAAAAAAGCTGGGATGTAAAATAGTTATCCCATCGGACTTGGTACGTCAGTGTTAGATCACCCTCTGGCCTCCGGACGGTCTTTTGTAGACGAAACGCGTTTCTGGCGTATAGACTAAATTGAGTCCTGGTATCTATGATGAGTTTATTTACAACCACTGGGTCGATGCCACTGTTGGTGGAGATTTATTTCCCCGAGGGTATCACAAGCCCAGTAGTCAGCACTTATTGTGCTGACATTAATTGTCATTGATATGGTTATGTTTATAAATTAACTGTTTACAAATTTTGAATTTTTTGAAATACTAAGGCTTTTCTACCTCAGGCATAGATTAACTTAGCTGTATTCGCCAAAACTTTTGGGAATTTTGGTTCTCAATGCTCTTCAACTTCGTACTTTATTTGGCATTTTTAACTTTTTGGGATTCGAGCGTCACTGATGAGTCTTTTGTAGACGAAAGGCCAATCTGGCGTATATACTAAATTTAGTCCTGGTATCTATGATGAGTTTATTTACATGATTTTGAAGAGAACAATAACAATTTTTCTTTATTGAAAACGATATTGCACATTTTCGGACAAATTTAACAGGACGAGTACAGAATTCGGGTTAACATGTCAATACCTTGTATGACAACCTCTTGCATTTATGACCGCCAGACACCTCCGTCGAATGGAATCAATAAGACGTCAATTAAAATTTTGAGGGATGTTGTTTTATTCCCTGAAAAGTTCTGTTCGGAACTGGGCTAGCGTTTCCGGTGGATTTTGGCTATATCTGATACGTCGTCCTAGTTCGTCCCAAAGATGTTCAATTAGTGATAAATCTGGAGACATTGCTGGTTTAGGCAACACACGAATATGGTTATTCTCCAAAAAGGTCATCGAAATGTGTGCCACGTGACAATGGGCGTTGTTCTGCTGAAAAACGTGCTTTAAAACGATTTCTTTGGAGAAACGGGAGAACAACTAGAGCCAGAATTTCGTTCCTATACCTTGTTGCATTTAGGTTACCAACGATGATTTTGAGCTCGGTGCGTTCTTTGAGGTAATTCCGCCCCATACCATGATTCCACCACAACCAAACCTATCTGTTTCCTGCAAGCACGCATTAGCAAATCGTTCATTGCGTCTCTGGTAGACCCTGGCTTTGCCATCGCTAAGTTTCATGTTGAATTTAGATTAATCTGTAAAAAGAACCTGTCTCCATGTGTGCCTATTCCATGGAATCCGTACCTGTGTACATTGAAGTCGCGCCATCCTGTGACGCTGCATAAGGATAGGTCCCTTTAATGGACGACTGGCTCTTGGATCAACTTGACGCAATCGGTTACGAACTGTTTGAGTATATATTCTGTTGTTATGTCTTCCGTGGGTTTGTCGTGCAGTTTGTGACGCGTTTACAAATGATTCAGGAGATGCATGATGCGGATGTGTCTGTCTTGACGAAACGTCGTTTCACGTGGCCTGCCAATACGAGGGCAATCATTTGTTGTTCGAGTATCTCTACGACGAGTCTTAAGCCTTGCAATAGTCATTCTAGAGACATTAAATGATTTGCAACCTGCACATGAGTCATTCCTGCTACCAACATCCTAGCTCGTTCTCTTTCATTTTAATTTGGCGTAATCGGGGCATTATTTTACGTGTAACTTTTTCAATTTTTTAATGCAACCTTTTGTTAGCAATCGTGTTCAACACAATAAACGACAAAAAGGACAACTCGATTCCAACTCTTTGCAGGTAAATTTTTGAAAAAATGGTTATTTGTTTGAAATCAGAAAATAACATCACGTCGTTTCCGATATTTTTATAAACGAGTAAATTTGATAGATAAATCATTCAGGTTTCTAGTTTTAATCATGAAAGTATTTGAAATTAATGTGATATTTTCAAATTAAAAACCAATTGATCGTTTCTTTTTTTGCCTAGTATATATAATATAGCGGTATAAATACATGTAAGTTAAATGCTAACAAATATCAAGATGGTTCAACATAAATGTCTATTATAAAAAAAAAAAATAAACAATTCTTCATAAATGAGATATAATTTAATTTTGGATTTTAAGGTATCAAACAAAGATTATAAATCAAGAGTAATTTCATTTCTTTTTTCTTTTTCGTCTCTTTTCCCTCCCTTTTTTATTGCAATACATGTTTTATTGATTTTATTAAATTTTAACTCTTCCTCCCTCCCAAGAAAATAAAAAAAAAAGTAAAAAAAAGTAAAATAACTAAGATAAACTTTAAAACACACTGAAAATAATTAAGAAATATAAAAAAAAGGGAAAGGGTAAAAATTTATGAATAAATGAATAATATCAGGAAATACCAATGTAAAGACTGGGGTAAATAGAAAAAAGAAATGAGAACCACTTGCATTCACTTTCACTTTCTCTCAGTCTCTCATACACACATACAATTCTTACTTACATACACACATACATTACTTACTTATGTACATAATTATTGTTTATAATTATATGCTTCAAAGTATAAACAAAATCTAATCAAAATACAAATTTTTGCTCACAAATTAATATCATACTCTATAGCGGAAATATATATTGTAATGGGGTCCAAAAAATTTCATATACATCGATATTATTAATTTTTTTTTGCAATATAATATTCATATGACTGATTTTGTTGTATTCTGTTTTTAAAACCAACAATATTAGGAGTAAGTTCCTTAAACTTACAATTATATATAAAATGTTTTGCTACTATAAATAAAAGATTTATGAATAAGCTTTCTAAATAGAAACCAAGGAATATCTGCTTTTTACTGATTGCGAAATCCCTGCTAAACAATCTTATTTGCTGTAATAATGATGACCAAAATAGATATGTTATTGGACAATCATAGAAAACATGTATAATAGTTTCGTCATCTAGTTACCAAAAAACTACATGAACTAGAATCTTTCTTTTTTATCTTGTACATAAAAGAGTTTGTAGGAACTTTTTAAGCAGGTATCTTTGCAAGACTTTCTTAGTAGCATAAAATATTTTTGCCAATTTTCAATTTCAGCTGCTTCCATTTCTGAAATTTTTCAAGGGGAGGTTGAAATATATGATCAATAAGACTCTTATACACAAATTTTGATTTCCTAATATTAATAATCTGAGTACAAAAAGCATCAGAGATGTTGACATTTTCAATCTGTTTAGAATCACAGTATTCTTTTATATGATCTTTAATAAATTTTGGAATATTGGAGATTAGACTGTATTATTTTAGAAAATTATTTTTAAGAATCTTAAATGTCTAATCTTTTGAAATGTAAAGAAGTCTTTGTTTTGACCATTTACAATGTTTTTTATATACAGTACACCAAAGTCCTTCCATTGCATATAAATAATGTAATCTGAAAGTGGCACACAATTTAAAATATCTAGCGATATTATAACATTTGTACAGCCTTAGTATAAGGCTTTGCAGTATGTAAGCAAAGTAAAACATCTTTCCAAAAAGGATTCTTAACATAGCCATGAATTTCTTGCAGTTTTTCTTTTTGTAAAGAAAAGACTCTGTCACCACCACATTTGGTTAATTCAGACAGTAATAATGTCTGCCATGATCCCTCTAAATTCAAAAGAAGTCTTCTAACCCAGCTTAATTTTAGATATGTACTAAGAGATGACAAATGCACCATGTTCAAACCTCCCTGCATAAAATCCCCAATTAGTGTATTGCGTTTCATACGTTCTAATTTCCCATTCCAAATAAAGTTATAAACAGTCAGGGGCGTTACTTAAACAACTAATTTTTAAAATTACCTATACAGGTAATGTTGAAAACGAGGCTATTTTAAATATAACTTTTTCTATAATTTTTCTAAATATTATTTTTATAGTTGTCCAATTATACAGATTTTACTAGCTTTAACAAATTTTCACAGTCATCTGGTTATTTTTCGCATGGAATATAAAATCTAATCCTTTTGAAACACTAATTGCCTTTTTGACGCACTTATCTTTCACATCGACGCTTCTGGGTCAAAGATTGGACTATTAAAATATCTTTTTCCTTGAACATCTTAAGGGCAGACAGATATAAATAGATAGAAACTTGTGAATTAATTAAGACTTGAAGTTATTTATAATTTGTAACTTAAAACAATTACATATGTTCCTTAAATAAGTGTTATTGCTAATTCTTTGAAAGATGTATAAAATAACTTATTCAAGTAATATTTTTGTCATTATTGTTAAAGAACCCCTTTATCTCTATACTCCTCTCAAATTTGATAAATTTTTTATTTTATGATATGAAATGATGTAAAAATTCATAAAAACTACACTTAGTCCATGCTTCTATTGAAATTTAAAATAACTTTTTGAGTAATTTTATAGTTTTTAAAAACAAAAATTACCTATATAAGTAACTTAAAAAAAATACTTGTTTAAGTAACGCCCCTGACTGATAAAAGAGAGTATTTAACTCTTTAATTTTAATCTGGGATAGATTTGGTAAAGCTGTGAGTAAATGAATTATCTTTAGTAATGCCAGAGTCTTAAGAACAGTTATTTTACCTAGTAATGTAAGTTTTCTGTGTTCCCAAACCTTGAGTATTGATGACATTTCCTTGATTTTCTTTGTGAAATTTATATCTAACATAGCTTGTAAATCTAATGAAAAATCTATTCCTAGAAGTTTGAAATTTGACTTTGATTTGTCCATTGAAGACTATAATTAGGACAAAATATATGGTCTAAATATTTTTTGGTTCCAATCCAAACAACTTTCGGCTTGGAAGCATTCATGTTTAGCCCAGAGATCCTGTAAAAAGAATCAAAACATTTTAAAGTCTCCTCTAAAGATTTTTCCTTTCCATCCAAAACAAGAAATGTGTCATCAGCATACTGGCTCAACAATAATTCTCTGTTGTGAATAGGAATAATACCATTGATGTAAGATGTAGATTTATGTTTTAGGGCTAATAATTCAACACCTATAATAAATAAATATGGGGATAGGGGTCACCTTGTCTACAGCCTCGCTCAAGATTGAAGAAATTTGTCAAATTACCATTATTTATTATTTAGCTTTCAGCCTCGGAATAGAGAGTCTCAAACCATTTGCATATAGAAGTTCCGAAATTAAAGCTTTTTATAGCTTTTACTAGAAATTCTAATCGTGATTTAAAGCAAAGAATGTATTGATTGCTTATTTATTTATTTATTGAAGTCACAGAGGTGTAGCCTGGTAAAAGTAACTTGAATTGAAGGGGGAAACACCTGTGTGATATCTTGAAAAATATTTTGAATGATCTCCCTTATCATCAAAACTTCCAACTATGCTTATATACATGTAACATAAACAGATGAGACCAACATTTTTACAATTTAAAAGTGTATCTCCCTTCTTAAGATCAATATCTCAAAACAACTCATGAAGCTGTTTTCTTTCTAATTTTCTCTTCTATATTGCCAAACAAGTCAAACTTTATTCTTTGGTTACCAGTTTTACTGTTCTGGAGCTTCCCATAAACACTACAGTTATAAAACCAAACATTCTCTAGTTTCCCAGTTAGGTTAAGTCTTGACATCAGTTCTAAGTTCTTCTGGGTGATATCATCATGGAACTTTATATCGTTTTTCAATCGTTTTTTGCTCCTCATGATCTTAATTTTCCTATCTGTGTTTCTTACTTCGGCAATGATTCGTCGTATTGCCCCTTCTTTTCAAGGAATGCGATGTATGGCAATTAAATCAGTAGGCTCCAAATTAATCTTTAAGGTTAAAAAATTCAGCATGTATCTACGTTGGCCATTCTTTTTTTTTTGAAACAAAGCAATACCAACTCTTTCAATTTGTCTTTTAGTTTGGAATGTGGAATACTTATGTAAAGTGTAGAAAAGTCAAATGTTTAAATACTATTACAAGATGAAAGAGAGTTAGATTGTATGTACTCTAAAAGATGTTTGGAATTTTTAGGTATTCACATCTGATTCACGCCATAAAAGTCAAAATACAACATACTTCCTATTGTTGTTCTCATAGCTTCATAAGCACAGAGAAAACACAGTGTATTCGAACTCGACACCTTTAGCATATCAAGCCACAGCACATACCACTACACCAGGATGACTGGATACGAACAAATAGTAATTTGACATACTTAAAAGAAGCAAGATCTTTTTTATATTACATCCCAGCTCCTTTGTTCTAACAGGGGTGATCTCAGCCGGATCGTCCCTACCAGATGCCCCCAGTTTGAGTTCCTTTGTTATGCATGCTTTCCTTTGTTCTGTGACATTTTTGGCGGGAATGTCAAATCCACTATAAAACTTATAATTAATTCTACGGAAACGACTATCTATTAAAATTCACGTAGAACTCAAGACCTTAACATATCAAGCCACGACACATACCACTACACCAGGACGACTGGCTACGAACTATTAGTAGTTTGACATACTTAAAGGAAGCAAGATCTTTTTATAAGTGGGGCGATATCGATTTATCATAACTTTTTTCAATAGGGTTTTAACCTTTTTCGTTAATAAGTGAGTTTTCAGACGGATTGTTCAATATGATTTTACACTTTTTCAAAAGGGGGCGAGTTGGTAAACAAGAGTGGGGCGATTTTTTTATAAAGTGGCGATACAGTGTGGGCCGATTGGCAAGTGGGGCGAGTTGATACTGTTTGATATCTACTCATCGGGTTTGGGGTCATAAAGGGTATACATCATAAAGTAATATATAAAGTATTTTGTATTGGTTGTGTGGCGTTCTAAACTAGATTTTATGAATTGTTAATGTTTTTTCGTCTAATCTATAACAGCTGTGATGTAAAATAGTTATCCCATTCGGACTTGGTGTGTCAGTGTTCGATCACCCTCTGGCCTCCGGCCATCCATCGGGGTGATCTTACACTGACACACCGCGTCCTTGTGGGAAACCTATCAAATTGGGGCGAGTTGTAAGACCTTTATTCAGCGGGGTTTAAACCTGTTTCGTTAATAAGTGAGTTTTTAGACTGATTGGTCAATTTGATTTTACACTTTTTCAAAAGTGGGGCGAGTCGGTAAACAAGAGTAGGGTTTTTTTTTTATAAAGTTGCGATAGAGTGTGGGTCGGTTGGCAAGTGGGTCGATTTGACATTGTTTGATATCCATTCATCGTGTTTGGGGATCATAAAGGGTATACATTATATATTAATATATAAAGTATATTGTAATAGGCGAGTGACATTCAGACCTAAAAAATATTTTTAATGCACCTATCTAACACACAGCTATATTATGTATCATAATAAAGGAAAAAATGTGTAGATTCCTTTTATCCCGGTTTTAAAAGTGAAATATGGTGCATTTTTTTTTAAATTGGGGTCAAAGGTCATTCATAAAAAATTGAAAGAATAACACTTTTGTAGTATTATTGTCTTATTTGAAGCAGCTGGTAATATAGCTAATTCAAATTTTACTTTACACGGTACTATTAAAACGTCTCTGTGATTGTAAGTTGCATATCGTTCATGGTTTGACGATAATTGACGTCATTTTGACGTTTTCACTCTTCTATAGGTAAAACGGTACTTTCTACAAAAAACGACTTATACTAACAAATATTTGACCATAAATGTGTTGACATTTACTATAATTGATGGTGTGCCATGCAAAATAAAAAAAATATGATGAAATATTTGTAAGTTGGATGAGTAAAGGGGAGAGAAAACAACGCAATAACACTGTGCTTAAATGGCTGTGGGTAACTTAAACCCACAGCCCAAGATGGCGGACTCTTAACCCGTTGATATTTAATTCATACAAAATGTACCTTTTGCGACGTTTTTCATGCAGAATGTAAATATTTATAGGATTATTGAATAAAGAAATGACTAACAATTACCATAAATTTGTTAATATAGAGTTCACTAAAGCGCAAGGTCAACTTTAAAAAATGCATAAGATGTCCGTAACTTTTTGATCGAAACTAACCAGACTGTCTGTACCTTTATTTTTAGATGTGGGTAACTTTTGATTTAAAATTTTAAGAATTATAATTTCAACAACAGAAGACAATTGACATCATATTTGTAACCTTCGCGGCCGTTTATACTACTCATTCATCACCAAATGTGATTTTATTAACGCATCATACTTACACCACAGAAGTTTTATGTGGGGTTTGTGGTACTCCATCCTGGTTATGGTTTGAACTTTTATTTACTGATGTGCGTCTTATCGACGTTTTTCGCTTGTCAGACCAAGGCTTTTCCATACTCTTTAATGTTTTGAGTTTAATTATATGTTTGCGGTTTACCTTCACTTCTGTTCCTTTCTATGTGTATTTTGATGAATACTCTTTGACGCGGCTCGGTATTTATACATCCCACAAGTTAGTTATAGTGTTATGATTTTTTGAATATGTTTCTTAGTATGTTTTTTTTTCTCTCTTTGTATGTTATCAGGGGTTGTTAGACTATCAAATTACCCTGTTGTCCTACGTAGTTATTTATATCTATGTCGAATTGTTACACTATGTTGACTGCTCTTTTCCTTTTATTGTCACTGACTTTTACCTATTGTGTCCTTTAGATTTATTCAGTTTAATGAGATTTAATGCAACTTGCATACAAATGAAATATGCAGCTAGCTAGGTTTATTCATTTATACAAAATGTCCTTTTTCAAGTTTTTCCATTTACTGTAAATCTTGGACAGGGTGCCGCAATATCACCGTGCGCAACGTCCCTGTGTGTCCAGATTGACACCCCTTTTATTTTACTGTCAATGCTGATGGGATTTGTTTTTGTTGGGATGAGAGAAAAGTGTTTTTGGCTTTTTCAAAAAGATGGAAAAAGTTTGTGCACTTAAGTCTCGCATAGTCTATCCACTGCATGCCTGGGCAATTTGGGTTCCCCTCCAAAATCCCTGATTCACGCTACCCTTGTCGTTGCTGGCAGAAAATCAGTAAGTGTATACATGCTACATGTATGTGTAAAAAATACTTGTGTAGTCTACTTGTTCAAAAATAAAAAAGAACAATGATGTTTCAACAATTTATCTGCTATGATCGGAAACAACCCTCCGAACTAGGCGATTCGGGTACCCCGACGTTATACAATATGAGACCCGAGTTTTGCGGATTTATCGTGATTTTTTTCATATTTTTTCCAATTTTGTCTTCCATCGATACAATGAATTATATCATACTAGACATCTACTTCGTTTTGTGATTATGTATTCGATGCAATCTCTATCATCAGTTTAAACATTACATCCACGTATGTCGATTCTTTGAAAGTTACGGACATCTCTATTGGTATGATGAAAAAAGTTACGGACAAGTTGTTTTGAAGTTACGGACAGCCTAAGTGTTTTTTAAAATCGTGCTGTGATCGTTTATTTTGTAGAATTTGATCACCTTTCCAGTTTAGGGGTTTCCCTAAACGATTACTAAGTAATACAACTTTTAAATTCAGTTGTTTAATTGATGCATTCGTGGTATTGTTTTTCTATAGAAGAGAAGTATCTAACCGACGCAAGGCGGCTCCATCTTGGGCTGTGGGTAACTTAAGTTACCCACAGCCGTTTAAGCACAGTGAATAAAGAGAGTAAAAAGTAGACGTCTTTGTCACATCAACAGTGACAATAGTCTCCTGTTTGTTAACAGCCTACAAACCGTGTCAAGGTCGGAAATCACTATCTCACATGTTTAATATAACCACAAGCAAAGTTAAAGAGGATATATGAATCACATTTTAAGTCTGTCCGTCCGTCAGTCCCCGCTTGTTTGCGGCCCGTGTCGAATTAAATCATGTAACTTGTACATGTATACAGAGATACAGTTCATCCAAAAACCAATGATTTCAAATATATAAAATGCATTGCCTTGAACTATAGAACTGGTGTTAAACACACTTAGTTCAGAGATGTATTATGGGATGGCACGTGGTTCTTCATAAATTAAATCGGTTCATTTTGACTTTGGCATTGACATTTGAACCGTTAAGTTTTCAAACATTGTTTGATTCGTTCTTGTCTGGTGTGTGTCTGGTCCATATCATTTGAACCGTTGAACCTGGGTTTTCCAAACTAAGTATGCATATACATCATATAATAGAGGATGGTCATAAACTAAAATCAGGTCACTATGATATTAATCCAATCATAATGGAATCCTGTCCGCGACATGTATAGCTGCAAAACTAAGGTTTACTAAACTTCAGATACAGATGTCGGTTTCACAAAAACAATTAAGACAAGATTAATCGTAAGTAAACTGAACTATTCCCGACTTACGACCAGCTTTAGTCGTAAGATTTGTTGTGTAACTGAGCCCAGATGCAAAATTAGAATGCGGTGATTTACAAACTTAAGTTAGGTCCTACGGTGACCTTTATTTTGACATTTGAGATTATATACTTTACAAACAATGTAATTTCTTAACGTGTTTTGTTATTACCACTGCATTTATTTTCACTCATGTGTGTGCAGTCAAAAGGTTTTTCAGTTAAAAATGCAAGCATTAATGTCTTACCAGTATTCCAAACTTAGATATATATATAGATATTTATCAACTAATATGAATTTGCGGGATATAGTTTTTTGTCATTCTAGAGGAGTTTCTGTGAATAATCTTTAAAAGAAACGAAATCTAATTTATAACAAATAATGCAATTTTCTATTTTGTGATTTTTAACAGTATAAGACAGTCGAAATTCATATTTTAAAACTGAGCCTGTGAAGCTTTTGCTTTACTGAAACAATTCCTGATACTTCGCTGTTACTGACATAATTCTGTGTAACAGATGCTTATACTGATTTGATCAGTACATGTACAAGTTCCCTAATGCATATATCTTTCCTTCACATGAACAAATTTATCAAATCCTGAAGAAAGTATGACGTATTAAGACCACTTTTGTCATCCGTACACATACTTAGGTAAACATACTGCCGTATTTGATTGTTATGACGCCATATCTTTGTTTGCCAGCTTTCAGAACATGTAGTTTGAATGATGATGCAATTGGTGGTAGGCGTGACACGAAGGCAATCTTTTTGGTTGGAAGTCTAATATTATGTAGCTTGCTCAAATCGTCTTGATTAGACTTATACATACTTATTTTTGGTTTCGGACACTTTAAAGTTTTCTTGCAGCACTGATCTACGTGTCAATATGAACCTTGTTTAATTTGTGATAGACCCGCCATCTATTAATGATTTTGAAAGCGTTAAAAGAGAGTTTTCTTAGGAACAAAGATAGATGAAGAGCTATAGAACCTGTAAGAGCATGAACTGCTGGTAAAGGTATATATATTTAAAAAAAAGAAACTATACATGCACAATATACATGGTGCATCGCCAACCATAATTCCAACTGGTTATAGAACTCTTAAATAGCACACACTTGTTCCATGTCTAGAATACAACGAGGTCTCTGGTCATCGTTGATCCTCTGACATTATTCCTTTTAAAATTGGTAATCCGTATTTAGAAAAAGAAGCCTGATGATATCACATTGCATTTTTTTGTATGCCCGGTACCTTTGATAAGTATGATTAAAAGGACACTCTGATCTCTGTATACCAGAGACTAAATGCTTTGAGGTAAACAACTATAGCTTATCGTATGGCCTAAAACAAGAAGCAAGAGCCAACAAAGTATAATAAGCTTTAAAGGTTCTAAAACAATTTTAATTAGATACCCACAAGCTTGATTCATGCTCAAAACTACAAACAAAAGCAATAATCATAAAAATCAACTAACGACAACCATAATGAATAACAAATCAATTTGAAAGATATCAGCGATATGATCGATTGTTTACGTTAGACACGCGTTTCGTCGACTGATACGGTGCTTTTTGTCCGCAATTCGCTTTTTGTCCGCTTTTGCTTTTTGTCCGATAATTTTGCTTTTTGTACGAAACTTTTGCTTTTTGTCCGTTGCTTTTTGTCCGTTTTGCCTTTTGTCCGATTATTTTGCTTTTTGTCCGAAACTTTTGCTTTTTGTCCGTTGCTTTTTGTCCGTTATGCCTTTTGTCCGATTATTTTGCTTTTTGTCCGAAACTTTTGCTTTTTGTCCGTTGCTTTTTGTCCGTTTTGCTTTTTGTCCGATAATTTTGCTTTATGTCCGATATAAAATGTGTATATTTTTGGCAGGTTTCATTTTGAACTTCAAAATACCATGTCCTTTTAGGAGTTAAATACAGACCATACTCACATTATAAATGATTTGTACATGAAATTTCATGTCTTTTACAATATATCGCATTACCTCTAAAATGGCTCGAAGCACTAATATCCTAGACCCGTAGGTGTTGGTCAACAGAGGGCAAGGGGAATACTCTTGTATATCCCTAAGTCTAAAAAACAACTATTGAAAGCTGGCTAAACTAAGACATACTCCAGGTAGGCCATTATACCAGAAGAAGAGGTAGTCAAACCCTTATAAATGGCTTATAGCACTTATGTCCTGGATCTACACGAGTTTATCAGCAACGAATTAAAAGGGGCATGAGTTTCGCCGGTATATCACGAAGTAAAAATAAACCTCATTATTGCCAGCTCTTCAAACTAAGAGATTCTCCACGTTGGCCATTATACCAGAGGTATAGGTAGACATAAGACTCATCGGTGACGCTCGAACCAAGTAAAACTTCGAAGAATATTTAAAAACACGTAATCCAATTAGGTAATAAATACCCCCCTGAGGTAAAACATTTATTGTATTTCAAATATTGAAAACCAGGCAGAAGCTAGCGAACAATAGCTAGCGAACAATAAGCCAGCGAACAATAAGGCGATATATCGAGAAACCAAAAAACAGAATAAGACAACAACGGCCGTTAAATAAAAAAATATTCAAAAAGGCAGAAAATCAGTTAAAATATAGCAATTTTAACTCAATTTTGAAATGATTTTTATCCAATCCATTGATTTAACAAGTCGCATAACTTTTTCGGCTTATATTCAGTACCACAATAACTCTGCATCTATCAACGGATTATTTGTAGGTGTAGGGCCACCTATGCACCTTCTTTAATTTAGAACGTAAAAGTAGTCCTACCCTGTAAAATATAGCACCTTTTATGTCATCGTTTAATCTACAGCTCAAAATTTGAAAAAAATGTCACAAAATTAGGGGGGTCGGCCTATTCCAGGGCTTCTAGAGAAAAATAATGAGGGGTGTCACGGGATATGGCTATATAGGTCTTGTAGAAGAGAAACAGGCGCTTCTTCTGCACTAGGTATCGAAGGGCGCTATGTTCAAAAATCTGAAACTAGAGCTCAAAAATCGAAAAAAAAGTCAAAAAATTAGGGGGGTCGGCCTATTCCAGGGCTTCTAGAGAAAAATAATGAGGGGTGTCACGGGGAATGACTATATAGGTCTTGTAGAGAAGAAACAGGCGCTTCTTTTTGCGCTAGGTATCGAAGGGCGCTATGTTCACAAATCTGAAACTGAGCTCAAAATTTGAAAAAAATGTCAAAAAATTAGGGGGTCGGCCTATTCTAGGACTTCTAGAGAAAAATAATTAGGGGTGTCACGGGAAAGGACTATATAGGTCTTGTAGAGGAGAAACAGGCGCTTCTTTTGCACTAGGTATCGAAGGGCGCTATGTTCAAAAATCTGAAACTAGAGCTCAAAATTAGAAAAAAATATCAAAAAATTAGGGGGGTCGGCCTATTCTAAGACTTCTAGAAAAAAATAATGAGGGGTGTCACGGGATATGACTATATAGGTCTTGTAGAGGAGAAACAGGCGCTCTTTTTACGCTAGGTATCAAAGGGCGCTATGTTCACAAATCTGAAACTAGAGCTCAAAATGTGAAAAAAATGTCAAAAAATTAGGGGGGTTGGCCTATTCTAGGACTTCTAGAGAAAAATAATGAGGGGTGTCACGGGAAAGGACTATATAGGTCTTGTAGAGGAGAAACAGGCGCTTCTTTTGCGCTAGGTATCGAAGGGCGCTATGTTCAAAAATCTGAAACTAGAGCTCATAATTTGAAAAAAATGTCAAAAAATTAGGGGGGGCGGCCTATTCTAGGACTTCTAGAGAAAAATAATGAGGGGTGTCACGGGATATGACTATATAGGTCTTGTAGAGGAGAAACAGGCGCTCTTTTTACGCTAGGTATCGAAGGGCGCTATGTTCAAAAATCTGAAACTAGAGCTCAAAATTGGAAAAAAATGTCAAAAAATTAGGGGGGTCGGCCTATTCTAGGACTTCTAGAGAAAAATAATGAGGGATGTCACGGGGTATGACTATATAGGTCCTGTAGAGGAGAAACAGGCGCTTCTTTTGCGCTAGGTATCAAAGGGCGCTATGTTCAAAAATCTGAAACTAGAGCTCAAAATTTGAAAAAAATGTCAAAAAATGGGGGTAGGGTCGGCCTATTCCAGGAGTTCTAGAGAAAAAAAATGAGGGGTGTCACGGGGTATGACTATATAGGTCTTGTAGAGGAGAAACAGGCACTTCTTTTGCGCTAGGTATCAAAGGGTGCTATAATCAAAAATCTGTAACTAGAGCTCAAAAATCGAAAAAAAAGTCAAAAAATTAGGGGGGTCGGCCTATTCCAGGGCTTCTAGAGAAAAATAATGAGGGATTTCACGGGGAATGACTATATAGGTCTTGTAGAAAAGAAACAGGCGCTTCTTTTGCGCTAGGTATCGAAGGGCGCTATGTTCAAAAATCTGTAACTAGAGCTCAAAATTTGAAAAAAATGTCAAAAAATTAGGGGGGTCGGCCTATTCTAGGACTTCTAGAGAAAAATAATGGGGGGTGTCACGGGATATGACTATATAGGTCTTGTAGAGGAGAAACAGGCGCTTCTTTTGCGCTAGGTATCGAAGGGCGCTATGTTCAAAAATCTGAAACTAGAGCTCAAAATTCGAAAAAATGTCAAAAAAATGGGGGTAGGGTCGGCCTATTCCAGGAGTTCTAGAGAAAAATAATGGGGGGTGTCACGGGATATGGCTATATAGGTCTTGTAAAAGAGAAACAGGCGCTTCTTTTGCGCCAGGTATCGAAGGGCGCTATGTTCAAAAATCTGAAACTAGAGCTCAAAATTTGAAAAAAATGTCAAAAATGGGGGTAGGGTCGGCCTATTCCAGGAGTTCTAGAGAAAAATAATGAGGGGTGTCACGGGGTATGACTATATAGGTCTTGTAGAGGAAAAACAGGCACTTCTTTTGCGCTAGGTATCAAAGGGCGCTATGATCAAAAATCTGAAACAAGAGCTCAAAAATCGAAAAAAAGTCAAAAAATTAGGGGGGTCGGCCTATTCCAGGGCTTCTAGAGAAAAAAATTGAGGGGTTTCACGGGGAATGACTATAAAGGTCTTGTAGAAGAGAAACAGGCGCTTCTTTTGCGCTAGGTATCGAAGGGCGCTATGTTCAAATATCTGAAACTAGAGCTCAAAATTTGAAAAAAATGTCAAAAAATTAGGGGGGTCGGCCTATTCTAGGACTTCTAGAGAAAAATAATGGGGGGTGTCACGGGATATGACTATATAGGTCTTGTAGAGGAGAAACAGGCGCTTCTTTTGCGCTAGGTATCGAAGGGCGCTATGTTCAAAAATCTGAAACTAGAGCTCAAAATTCGAAAAAATGTCCAAAAAATGGGGGTAGGGTCGGCCAATTCCAGGAGTTCTAAAGAAAAATAATGGGGGGTGTCACGGGATATGACTATATAGGTCTTGTAGAAGAGAAACAGGCGCTTCTTTTGTGCTAGGTATCGAAGGACGCTATGTTAAAAAATCTGAAACTAGAGCTCAAAATTTGAAAAAAATGTCAAAAAATAAGGGGGGTCGGCCTATTCTAGGACTTCTAGGGAAAAATAATGAGGGGTGTCACGGGGTATGACTATATAGGTCTTGTAGAGGAGAACCAGGCGCTTCTTTTGCGCTAGGTATCGAAGGGCGCTATGTTCAAAAATCTGAAACTAGAGCTCAAAATTTGAAAAAAATGTCAAAAAATGGGGGAAGGGTCGGCCTATTCCAGGAGTTCTAGAGAAAAATAATGAGAGATGTCACGGAATATGGCTATAAAGGTCTTGTAGAAGAGAAACAGGCGCTTCATCTGTACTAGGTATCGAAGGGCGCTATGTTCAAAAATCTGAAACTAGAGCTCAAAAATCGAAAAAAAAGTCAAAAAATTAGGGGGTCGGCCTATTCCAGGGCTTCTAGAGAAAAATAATGAGGAGTGTCACGGGGAATGACTATATAGGTCTTGTAGAGGAGAACCAGGCGCTTCTTTTGCGCTAGGTATCGAAGGGCGCTATGTTCAAAAATCTGAAACTAGAGCTCAAAATTTGAAAAAAATGTCAAAAAAATGGGGGTAGGGTCGGCCTATTCCAGGAGTTCTAGAGAAAAATAATGGGGGATGTCACGGGATATGGCTATATAGGTCTTGTAGAAGAGAAACAGGCGCTTCTTTTGCGCCAGGTATCGAAGGGCGCTATGTTCAAAAATCTGAAACTAGAGCTCAAAATTCGAAAAAAATGTCAAAAAATGGGGGTAGGGTCGGCCTATTCCAGGAGTTCTAGAGAAAAATAATGAGGGGTGTCACGGGGTATGACTATATAGGTCTTGTAGAGGAAGAACAGGCACTTCTTTTGCGCTAGGTATCAAAGGGCGCTATGATCAAAAATCTGAAACTAGAGCTCAAAAATCGAAAAAAAGTCAAAAAATTAGGGGGGTCGGCCTATTCCAGGGCTTCTAGAGAAAAAAATTGAGGGGTTTCACGGGGAATGACTATATAGGTCTTGTAGAAGAGAAACAGGCGCTTCTTTTGCGCTAGGTATCGAAGGGCGCTATGTTCAAATATCTGAAACTAGAGCTCAAAATTTGAAAAAAATGTCAAAAAATTAGGGGGGTCGGCCTATTCTAGGACTTCTAGAGAAAAATAATGGGGGGTGTCACGGGATATGACTATATAGGTCTTGTAGAGGAGAAACAGGCGCTTCTTTTGCGCTAGGTATCGAAGGGCGCTATTTTCAAAAATCTGAAACTAGAGCTCAAAATTCGAAAAAATGTCCAAAAAATGGGGGTAGGATCGGCCAATTCCAGGAGTTCTAAAGAAAAATAATGGGGGGTGTCACGGGATATGAATATATAAGTCTTGTAGAGGAGAAACAGGCGCTTCTTTTGCGCTAGGTATCGAAGGGCGCTATTTTCAAAAATCTGAAACTAGAGCTCAAAATTCGAAAAAATGTCCAAAAAATGGGGGTAGGGTCGGCCAATTCCAGGAGTTCTAAAGAAAAATAATGGGGGGTGTCACGGGATATGACTATATAGGTCTTGTAGAGGAGAAACAGGCGCTTCTTTTGCGCCAGGTATCGAAGGGCGCTATGTTCAAAAATCTGAAACTAGAGCTCAAAATTTGAAAAAATGTCAAAAAATAAGGGGGGTCGGCCTATTCTAGGACTTCTAGAGAAAAATAATTAGGGGTGTCACGGGAAAGGACTATATAGGTCTTGTAGAGGAGAAACAGGCGCTTCTTTTGCACTAGGTATCGAAGGGCGCTATGTTCAAAAATCTGAAACTAGAGCTCAAAATTAGAAAAAAATATCAAAAAATTAGGGGGGTCGGCCTATTCTAAGACTTCTAGAAAAAAATAATGAGGGGTGTCACGGGATATGACTATATAGGTCTTGTAGAGGAGAAACAGGCGCTCTTTTTACGCTAGGTATCAAAGGGCGCTATGTTCACAAATCTGAAACTAGAGCTCAAAATGTGAAAAAAATGTCAAAAAATTAGGGGGGTTGGCCTATTCTAGGACTTCTAGAGAAAAATAATGAGGGGTGTCACGGGAAAGGACTATATAGGTCTTGTAGAGGAGAAACAGGCGCTTCTTTTGCGCTAGGTATCGAAGGGCGCTATGTTCAAAAATCTGAAACTAGAGCTCATAATTTGAAAAAAATGTCAAAAAATTAGGGGGGGCGGCCTATTCTAGGACTTCTAGAGAAAAATAATGAGGGGTGTCACGGGATATGACTATATAGGTCTTGTAGAGGAGAAACAGGCGCTCTTTTTACGCTAGGTATCGAAGGGCGCTATGTTCAAAAATCTGAAACTAGAGCTCAAAATTGGAAAAAAATGTCAAAAAATTAGGGGGGTCGGCCTATTCTAGGACTTCTAGAGAAAAATAATGAGGGATGTCACGGGGTATGACTATATAGGTCCTGTAGAGGAGAAACAGGCGCTTCTTTTGCGCTAGGTATCAAAGGGCGCTATGTTCAAAAATCTGAAACTAGAGCTCAAAATTTGAAAAAAATGTCAAAAAATGGGGGTAGGGTCGGCCTATTCCAGGAGTTCTAGAGAAAAAAAATGAGGGGTGTCACGGGGTATGACTATATAGGTCTTGTAGAGGAGAAACAGGCACTTCTTTTGCGCTAGGTATCAAAGGGTGCTATAATCAAAAATCTGTAACTAGAGCTCAAAAATCGAAAAAAAAGTCAAAAAATTAGGGGGGTCGGCCTATTCCAGGGCTTCTAGAGAAAAATAATGAGGGATTTCACGGGGAATGACTATATAGGTCTTGTAGAAAAGAAACAGGCGCTTCTTTTGCGCTAGGTATCGAAGGGCGCTATGTTCAAAAATCTGTAACTAGAGCTCAAAATTTGAAAAAAATGTCAAAAAATTAGGGGGGTCGGCCTATTCTAGGACTTCTAGAGAAAAATAATGGGGGGTGTCACGGGATATGACTATATAGGTCTTGTAGAGGAGAAACAGGCGCTTCTTTTGCGCTAGGTATCGAAGGGCGCTATGTTCAAAAATCTGAAACTAGAGCTCAAAATTCGAAAAAATGTCAAAAAAATGGGGGTAGGGTCGGCCTATTCCAGGAGTTCTAGAGAAAAATAATGGGGGGTGTCACGGGATATGGCTATATAGGTCTTGTAAAAGAGAAACAGGCGCTTCTTTTGCGCCAGGTATCGAAGGGCGCTATGTTCAAAAATCTGAAACTAGAGCTCAAAATTTGAAAAAAATGTCAAAAATGGGGGTAGGGTCGGCCTATTCCAGGAGTTCTAGAGAAAAATAATGAGGGGTGTCACGGGGTATGACTATATAGGTCTTGTAGAGGAAAAACAGGCACTTCTTTTGCGCTAGGTATCAAAGGGCGCTATGATCAAAAATCTGAAACAAGAGCTCAAAAATCGAAAAAAAGTCAAAAAATTAGGGGGGTCGGCCTATTCCAGGGCTTCTAGAGAAAAAAATTGAGGGGTTTCACGGGGAATGACTATATAGGTCTTGTAGAAGAGAAACAGGCGCTTCTTTTGCGCTATGTATCGAAGGGCGCTATGTTCAAATATCTGAAACTAGAGCTCAAAATTTGAAAAAAATGTCAAAAAATTAGGGGGGTCGGCCTATTCTAGGACTTCTAGAGAAAAATAATGGGGGGTGTCACGGGATATGACTATATAGGTCTTGTAGAGGAGAAACAGGCGCTTCTTTTGCGCTAGGTATCGAAGGGCGCTATGTTCAAAAATCTGAAACTAGAGCTCAAAATTCGAAAAAATGTCCAAAAAATGGGGGTAGGGTCGGCCAATTCCAGGAGTTCTAAAGAAAAATAATGGGGGGTGTCACGGGATATGACTATATAGGTCTTGTAGAAGAGAAACAGGCGCTTCTTTTGTGCTAGGTATCGAAGGACGCTATGTTAAAAAATCTGAAACTAGAGCTCAAAATTTGAAAAAAATGTCAAAAAATAAGGGGGGTCGGCCTATTCTAGGACTTCTAGGGAAAAATAATGAGGGGTGTCACGGGGTATGACTATATAGGTCTTGTAGAGGAGAACCAGGCGCTTCTTTTGCGCTAGGTATCGAAGGGCGCTATGTTCAAAAATCTGAAACTAGAGCTCAAAATTTGAAAAAAATGTCAAAAAATGGGGGAAGGGTCGGCCTATTCCAGGAGTTCTAGAGAAAAATAATGAGAGATGTCACGGAATATGGCTATAAAGGTCTTGTAGAAGAGAAACAGGCGCTTCATCTGTACTAGGTATCGAAGGGCGCTATGTTCAAAAATCTGAAACTAGAGCTCAAAAATCGAAAAAAAAGTCAAAAAATTAGGGGGTCGGCCTATTCCAGGGCTTCTAGAGAAAAATAATGAGGAGTGTCACGGGGAATGACTATATAGGTCTTGTAGAGGAGAACCAGGCGCTTCTTTTGCGCTAGGTATCGAAGGGCGCTATGTTCAAAAATCTGAAACTAGAGCTCAAAATTTGAAAAAAATGTCAAAAAAATGGGGGTAGGGTCGGCCTATTCCAGGAGTTCTAGAGAAAAATAATGGGGGGTGTCACGGGATATGGCTATATAGGTCTTGTAGAAGAGAAACAGGCGCTTCTTTTGCGCCAGGTATCGAAGGGCGCTATGTTCAAAAATCTGAAACTAGAGCTCAAAATTCGAAAAAAAATATTAAAAAATTAGGGGGGTCGGGTCGGCCTATTCCAGGAGTTCTAGAGAAAAATAATGAGGGGTGTCACGGGGTATGACTATATAGGTCTTGTAGAGGAAGAACAGGCACTTCTTTTGCGCTAGGTATCAAAGGGCGCTATGATCAAAAATCTGAAACTAGAGCTCAAAAATCGAAAAAAAGTCAAAAAATTAGGGGGGTCGGCCTATTCCAGGGCTTCTAGAGAAAAAAATTGAGGGGTTTCACGGGGAATGACTATATAGGTCTTGTAGAAGAGAAACAGGCGCTTCTTTTGCGCTAGGTATCGAAGGTCGCTATGTTCAAATATCTGAAACTAGAGCTCAAAATTTGAAAAAAATGTCAAAAAATTAGGGGGGTCGGCCTATTCTAGGACTTCTAGAGAAAAATAATGGGGGGTGTCACGGGATATGACTATATAGGTCTTGTAGAGGAGAAACAGGCGCTTCTTTTGCGCTAGGTATCGAAGGGCGCTATTTTCAAAAATCTGAAACTAGAGCTCAAAATTCGAAAAAATGTCCAAAAAATGGGGGTAGGATCGGCCAATTCCAGGAGTTCTAAAGAAAAATAATGGGGGGTGTCACGGGATATGAATATATAAGTCTTGTAGAGGAGAAACAGGCGCTTCTTTTGCGCTAGGTATCGAAGGGCGCTATTTTCAAAAATCTGAAACTAGAGCTCAAAATTCGAAAAAATGTCCAAAAAATGGGGGTAGGGTCGGCCAATTCCAGGAGTTCTAAAGAAAAATAATGGGGGGTGTCACGGGATATGACTATATAGGTCTTGTAGAGGAGAAACAGGCGCTTCTTTTGCGCCAGGTATCGAAGGGCGCTATGTTCAAAAATCTGAAACTAGAGCTCAAAATTTGAAAAAATGTCAAAAAATAAGGGGGGTCGGCCTATTCTAGGACTTCTAGAGAAAAATAATTAGGGGTGTCACGGGAAAGGACTATATAGGTCTTGTAGAGGAGAAACAGGCGCTTCTTTTGCACTAGGTATCGAAGGGCGCTATGTTCAAAAATCTGAAACTAGAGCTCAAAATTAGAAAAAAATATCAAAAAATTAGGGGGGTCGGCCTATTCTAAGACTTCTAGAAAAAAATAATGAGGGGTGTCACGGGATATGACTATATAGGTCTTGTAGAGGAGAAACAGGCGCTCTTTTTACGCTAGGTATCAAAGGGCGCTATGTTCACAAATCTGAAACTAGAGCTCAAAATGTGAAAAAAATGTCAAAAAATTAGGGGGGTTGGCCTATTCTAGGACTTCTAGAGAAAAATAATGAGGGGTGTCACGGGAAAGGACTATATAGGTCTTGTAGAGGAGAAACAGGCGCTTCTTTTGCGCTAGGTATCGAAGGGCGCTATGTTCAAAAATCTGAAACTAGAGCTCATAATTTGAAAAAAATGTCAAAAAATTAGGGGGGGCGGCCTATTCTAGGACTTCTAGAGAAAAATAATGAGGGGTGTCACGGGATATGACTATATAGGTCTTGTAGAGGAGAAACAGGCGCTCTTTTTACGCTAGGTATCGAAGGGCGCTATGTTCAAAAATCTGAAACTAGAGCTCAAAATTGGAAAAAAATGTCAAAAAATTAGGGGGGTCGGCCTATTCTAGGACTTCTAGAGAAAAATAATGAGGGATGTCACGGGGTATGACTATATAGGTCCTGTAGAGGAGAAACAGGCGCTTCTTTTGCGCTAGGTATCAAAGGGCGCTATGTTCAAAAATCTGAAACTAGAGCTCAAAATTTGAAAAAAATGTCAAAAAATGGGGGTAGGGTCGGCCTATTCCAGGAGTTCTAGAGAAAAAAAATGAGGGGTGTCACGGGGTATGACTATATAGGTCTTGTAGAGGAGAAACAGGCACTTCTTTTGCGCTAGGTATCAAAGGGTGCTATAATCAAAAATCTGTAACTAGAGCTCAAAAATCGAAAAAAAAGTCAAAAAATTAGGGGGGTCGGCCTATTCCAGGGCTTCTAGAGAAAAATAATGAGGGATTTCACGGGGAATGACTATATAGGTCTTGTAGAAAAGAAACAGGCGCTTCTTTTGCGCTAGGTATCGAAGGGCGCTATGTTCAAAAATCTGTAACTAGAGCTCAAAATTTGAAAAAAATGTCAAAAAATTAGGGGGGTCGGCCTATTCTAGGACTTCTAGAGAAAAATAATGGGGGGTGTCACGGGATATGACTATATAGGTCTTGTAGAGGAGAAACAGGCGCTTCTTTTGCGCTAGGTATCGAAGGGCGCTATGTTCAAAAATCTGAAACTAGAGCTCAAAATTCGAAAAAATGTCAAAAAAATGGGGGTAGGGTCGGCCTATTCCAGGAGTTCTAGAGAAAAATAATGGGGGGTGTCACGGGATATGGCTATATAGGTCTTGTAAAAGAGAAACAGGCGCTTCTTTTGCGCCAGGTATCGAAGGGCGCTATGTTCAAAAATCTGAAACTAGAGCTCAAAATTTGAAAAAAATGTCAAAAATGGGGGTAGGGTCGGCCTATTCCAGGAGTTCTAGAGAAAAATAATGAGGGGTGTCACGGGGTATGACTATATATGTCTTGTAGAGGAAAAACAGGCACTTCTTTTGCGCTAGGTATCAAAGGGCGCTATGATCAAAAATCTGAAACAAGAGCTCAAAAATCGAAAAAAAGTCAAAAAATTAGGGGGGTCGGCCTATTCCAGGGCTTCTAGAGAAAAAAATTGAGGGGTTTCACGGGGAATGACTATATAGGTCTTGTAGAAGAGAAACAGGCGCTTCTTTTGCGCTATGTATCGAAGGGCGCTATGTTCAAATATCTGAAACTAGAGCTCAAAATTTGAAAAAAATGTCAAAAAATTAGGGGGGTCGGCCTATTCTAGGACTTCTAGAGAAAAATAATGGGGGGTGTCACGGGATATGACTATATAGGTCTTGTAGAGGAGAAACAGGCGCTTCTTTTGCGCTAGGTATCGAAGGGCGCTATGTTCAAAAATCTGAAACTAGAGCTCAAAATTCGAAAAAATGTCCAAAAAATGGGGGTAGGGTCGGCCAATTCCAGGAGTTCTAAAGAAAAATAATGGGGGGTGTCACGGGATATGACTATATAGGTCTTGTAGAAGAGAAACAGGCGCTTCTTTTGTGCTAGGTATCGAAGGACGCTATGTTAAAAAATCTGAAACTAGAGCTCAAAATTTGAAAAAAATGTCAAAAAATAAGGGGGGTCGGCCTATTCTAGGACTTCTAGGGAAAAATAATGAGGGGTGTCACGGGGTATGACTATATAGGTCTTGTAGAGGAGAACCAGGCGCTTCTTTTGCGCTAGGTATCGAAGGGCGCTATGTTCAAAAATCTGAAACTAGAGCTCAAAATTTGAAAAAAATGTCAAAAAATGGGGGAAGGGTCGGCCTATTCCAGGAGTTCTAGAGAAAAATAATGAGAGATGTCACGGAATATGGCTATAAAGGTCTTGTAGAAGAGAAACAGGCGCTTCATCTGTACTAGGTATCGAAGGGCGCTATGTTCAAAAATCTGAAACTAGAGCTCAAAAATCGAAAAAAAAGTCAAAAAATTAGGGGGTCGGCCTATTCCAGGGCTTCTAGAGAAAAATAATGAGGAGTGTCACGGGGAATGACTATATAGGTCTTGTAGAGGAGAACCAGGCGCTTCTTTTGCGCTAGGTATCGAAGGGCGCTATGTTCAAAAATCTGAAACTAGAGCTCAAAATTTGAAAAAAATGTCAAAAAAATGGGGGTAGGGTCGGCCTATTCCAGGAGTTCTAGAGAAAAATAATGGGGGGTGTCACGGGATATGGCTATATAGGTCTTGTAGAAGAGAAACAGGCGCTTCTTTTGCGCCAGGTATCGAAGGGCGCTATGTTCAAAAATCTGAAACTAGAGCTCAAAATTCGAAAAAAAATATTAAAAAATTAGGGGGGTCGGGTCGGCCTATTCCAGGAGTTCTAGAGAAAAATAATGAGGGGTGTCACGGGGTATGACTATATAGGTCTTGTAGAGGAAGAACAGGCACTTCTTTTGCGCTAGGTATCAAAGGGCGCTATGATCAAAAATCTGAAACTAGAGCTCAAAAATCGAAAAAAAGTCAAAAAATTAGGGGGGTCGGCCTATTCCAGGGCTTCTAGAGAAAAAAATTGAGGGGTTTCACGGGGAATGACTATATAGGTCTTGTAGAAGAGAAACAGGCGCTTCTTTTGCGCTAGGTATCGAAGGGCGCTATGTTCAAATATCTGAAACTAGAGCTCAAAATTTGAAAAAAATGTCAAAAAATTAGGGGGGTCGGCCTATTCTAGGACTTCTAGAGAAAAATAATGGGGGGTGTCACGGGATATGACTATATAGGTCTTGTAGAGGAGAAACAGGCGCTTCTTTTGCGCTAGGTATCGAAGGGCGCTATTTTCAAAAATCTGAAACTAGAGCTCAAAATTCGAAAAAATGTCCAAAAAATGGGGGTAGGGTCGGCCAATTCCAGGAGTTCTAAAGAAAAATAATGGGGGGTGTCACGGGATATGAATATATAAGTCTTGTAGAAGAGAAACAGGCGCTTCTTTTGTGCTAGGTATCGAAGGGCGCTATGTTCAAAAATCTGAAACTAGCGCTCAAAATTTGAAAAAATGTCAAAAAATAAGGGGGGTCGGCCTATTCTAGGACTTCTAGAGAAAAATAATGAGGAGTGTCACGGGGAATGACTATATAGGTCTTGTAGAGGAGAAACAGGCGCTTCTTTTGCACTAGGTATCGAAGGGCGCTATGTTCAAAAATCTGAAACTAGAGCTCAAAATTCGAAAAAATGTCCAAAAAATGGGGGTAGGGTCGGCCAATTCCAGGAGTTCTAAAGAAAAATAATGGGGGGTGTCACGGGATATGAGTATAAAGGTCTTGTAGAAGAGAAACAGGCGCTTCTTTTGCGCTAGGTATCGAAGGGTGCTATGTTCAAAAATCTGAAACTAGAGCTCAAAAATCGAAAAAAATGTCAAAAAAATGGGTGTAGGGTCGGCCTATTCCAGGAGTTCTAGAGAAAAATAATGGGGGGTGTCACGGGATATGACTATATAGGTCTTGTAGAGGAGAAACAGGCGCTTCTTTTGCACTAGGTATCGAAGGGCGCTATGTTCAAAAATCTGAAACTAGAGCTCAAAATTTGAAAAAAATGTCAAAAAATTAGGGGGGTCGGCCTATTCTAGGACTTCTAGAGAAAAATAATGAGGGGTGTCACGGGGTATGACTGTACACGTCTTAAAGAGAAGAAACAGGCGATGCTTTTGTGCAAGGTCTTAAAGGGCGCATGTTCAAACATTTGAATCTAGACCCCGAAATTTAAAAAAAGAACCAAAAAAAGAGAGAAACACTGGAATTTACCTATCTATTCTCTTTAAGAGAAAAATAAATAGCTAGGACAGCTGACAACGTTCGATATATCTTTTTGCAATGTATATTTCAGATTCCTTTTTATCTGATTTATTAAGTCTTTAGTTCCTTACCATCAAATTCTGAATGTGCCTGTTCTAAGTAAGGAGCCTTCAATGAAGTGCGTTATTTTTTGGAACTTGGTAACTGTAGTCTATTTTTATTTGTTATAATTTGTTTATTATTTTGTATATAAATCGGGCCGTTATATTTCTCATTTGATTTGTTTTATATATGTCTGTTTTTGGCCTTGTACAGCTAACAATGTAGTTTTTTTTTTTTTTTCTCATTGTTATCGGCTGTGCTGTGACCTATAGTTGTTACTTTCCAAGCCATGTTGACTACTTGTCGAGAGTTTTCTCATTGGCACTCATACCACATCTTCTATTTGTAATATCAAGCCTGTTGAAGTCCAGGTCAAATTTTGAAGAGCATGTGTTGGAACACCTACATTGGGAATACTGTACATGTATTACAACAAATATGATCTTTTATTTTCTTCTCACGGTAATCTGTGTCTTTGTCACCTTTGTTTGTTCTAAGGAACTTTTGAAATCTGTTGAACTTTGAACCTCTAATGACTTGTACCCTATGAACCACTTGACTTTCCATTTATTTTTTTAAACTCAAATTTGATGATTTTTACAAAATAACTGCACCAGCACTGTTGCTTGTTCCAAAGGAAATTGGTTGATAAGTATGAAAGAAACATGCAGTAATGTGGCCAATTCATAGCGCTATGGTTGTTACTCATTGTTGAGGGTCGTAGGGCAACCCTATTCTATAAATGTCTTTATCCTTTGGTCTCATTACTGAGTTGATCTGTATTGTCAATCATACCACATCTGATTATTATATGAACAGGTTTGTTTCGAAAAAAAAATGAAATTATAATTATTAATATATATATATCACTGTATTTTATGACTTGGCGATACGGATAAGCAACCTACGATCCATTATTTATTGAACTTAAAACACTTGTTATGCCTTACTTTCTGTTTAAAGTACTTCCTGTTTAAAGTATTCAATATGCCAATTTAACTCTGCAAAAAATATGAATGGAAAGACCGATAGAAAAAAGAACATGTTTATTTCTAAAATTTATTTTATTCTTATTAAAACATTTAATTAATTACTTCTCAAAATATTTACATGACAATTTATTATTAAGTAAATTTACGAAGTATGCTTCTATCAGTTTGTATTCAACCATTTATTTAGTTGATCAATATATACCTTTTTTACAGTGTGGTTTTAGCATTACCACTGAATAATTGTTGCAACTGCAGAAAATGCAAAAAACACTATTCGGACTAACAAGAACACAAGTACCTTATTTCATTTTCAAATCATGCCAATTTTTTCTCAGTTTTTCGTTTAGTGTTGACAAGGTAAGAACAAATGTCAGAAAAAAAACATATTTACAAAGCGTTGAAATATAAATACTAAAAAATGAATAGTTACTGTACTCTGATGTTAGATTTTGTTGTGAAATCCTACATTAAGTGTGTTCAAAAGGGCGGTAATTTCTTCCGAACCGTGATCAGATGTGAAATTATACTAATGCCAAATTTACTAAGCTTGTAATTAATATAAAATGTTATTTTCAGGTTAAGTTTTTGTGATTTCTATGACAGTTTAATAGTGCACTTCGATGATAAAAAGTCCCCAATTAGAGTAGATTGTGATTTTCGTACATAAGATGTTCATAATATCTCTTAAAATTTCTTGAACACGAAAGTTTCTTCAAAAAATTAACAAGAACTTTTTATTGGAATTTCAAGTCATTTTCTCAAATGAGTAAATAAAAAAATAAAAAGAATAAAATTTGTGCCTGGATTATAGTTCAAGAAAATACACCAGACAGATGCAAGGAGGTTGATAACTACTTAAATAATTCCCATTGTCACCCATAGGAAAATATTCGATTACTTGAAATATTTAAAGTGGTAAATACTTCTACTCATTCAGTAAACACTGATGTTTTTTAGTAAACGGATCAAATGTTCCTCATCAGTGAGCAAATGTCTTCCATATACTTCAACTCCCGGATAACCAACAATGTTACAAGTGCAAATCATACATCTAAAATATAGAACCTTACAACATAATGAACAATATTCTGAACAATATTACCCGAAAAAAGGTTTATTAAAGAATTACAAAAGAAAACCGTTCTTGGTTTTACACGTTAGATATGGTGTTGAAATTTGTCCCATCGAAATTAAGAGTGACAAAACAGATCATCTACCTGCAGTATAAACCCAACAACTATGTTTTCTTACTATCCTTTAGAAAGAGAAGTGGGCATATATGGTAAAGAGTCTTCGATACCCATCATAACATACACTGACAGACTGTCTACATGATTTGATAAAATTTAGTTCTTTTTATTCTGCCTTTTAAACTCAATAGCTGAAACTTCGGTTTCTTTGCATAAACCATTTGCTTCCTCATATTCAATACATAGAGAGGTAGATAAAAGTTTAATCATCACTTCTTTCACGAGGACATCTCTGATATAAGCACTTCCATATGTCATATTTTCCAAAAGCACTGTGTTCAAGACTGCACTTTCGTGCTTTTTGACATAACTACATGTCAATGAGAATATTTTTGATGGATCCTTTCGTCGCATTCCAAAGTATTTGTCGTGCAAGTACTTTTGCAGATGAGCAACTGTGTCAGGTGAGAAATATTCTCCTCCAAAATTTACGAACATTTTTGTTGAAAACACCAATGGATCATCAAGAAATTGTTGATGACGTTCAAACTGTGGTCCAACCGAATTTGTATCAGCAGACAGCATTTCGTGTACAAATATATCGAGTTCATTGCTTACCATTGCTTCCTTTATACCAAATTCCTGTTTCTGATTAAAATAGCCAAATTCCAGAATTTCCCATAACATGTATTGTCGCAAAGTCATTTCTTCCTTCCAGAAATCGAAGTGAAGCTCTGTTTGTGTAATGATTTGTCTTATGTAGAGACATACATAGACACCACAACTAGAACCGTCTGGTTGAAGCGGTATACAGGATTTAGACGGGATATGCAGCTGCCATTCATCTTCTTTCAGTTTACTCTGAGTCGTCATGTAGACATACATCTGCAGATATTTCTTAACATTTTCAAAGACTTTCTTGTCGAAGTTTCCTAAAGAAAAGAATTATGATTAAATATAATATTTATTTTGCTGATGAGGATAAAACTGTCATTACATTTCCACACTATTGACGACATGTACCTTTGATGTTTAACAATCGGCCTCTCTACACCATTATAACCTTTGACATTTACCAATGCAGCTCTTACATGTAAACATATTTTCAACGTACTATTCAATTGGGTTAACTTATTGTCTGTAACATTCATCTTACCCAGAGGCGGATTTAAGGGGGGGCACAGGGGGCCCGCCCCCATTTTTGCTTATATAGAGAATCGTTGTAGAGTGACTGGAGCGGCCCCTCTTAGGTCAGTCAGTGGGCCCCCCACTTATGAAAATTTCCTGATCTGGCACTGTTACCTTATGTATTTCCGATTTCGACTACATGCCCGAGAACACAGTTATTTCGTAGTGCATTTCTTTTAGACAATACATTAAAATTAAATACATCGCACTCGCTCTTTCTCTGCAACTAACATTTTATAGTGCAATGTGGTACCAGTGGAACAAATAATATCAAATTGATAGAAATTTCTGCCACCTTACTAAAAATACTGACAATTCTGTGTTAAGAAGGTCTAAAAGTCAGTTTGACAGATTTAGACGTAATAAAATTTGATCTTTTTTTTACTGGACCAAATCATTACTTAACATCAGGATTCAGCACCCCCATTTTTTTAACCTGTTATTACACCCCTACTTAATACGTCACTTATAATGTTAAATTGTGGAAGGTATATCAAATGAAAAATGCAAGTTATACACAGTTCACACTATGGACTTTATTAGTAGAGCGGAAACCAAAGGACGATAACTGTGTCCTTGGACCAAATATTGCACAACTTTGTTTTAAATCTCAAAGATTAGTTCACAATTACTCCAGTTCGATATCTAGTGTATAAAATGAATTGGTATGATTGTACGCGTAGTCAGTTATTCGTGAATAGTTCCATTGTAGTTTGCTTCTGCAGTATTTGAGAACATAACGATGTGTAGTATGTTAAAAGAGTATAAATAACTTTAACTGAATCGGTTCTTATGGACTTAATTTACGGCAATTAGCATGCGGAATATTGCTATCAGGAACCAGTCTACGATTGACAAAGGGAAGTAATTCATTTAATATGTGTTTTATTTATAACATAATGGAATTGGTTATCGGCAAATGAATGAAGAGAAATAGGATTGCTGTTGTAAAAAATTGTTAAGCTGTTGTAATAAATGATGAAGCAGACTACATCAGAAAGGGAGTATGAGGCTATTTTCTTTATCACGCGTTTTCAGACGGAAATAGCATTGCATTAAAAATGAAAACATGGACATGTTATTATAAAAAAAAACCACATGTGTTCTTCTTCATACTTACGTCAAATAAATTCATTTGAATTCGCATCTTCCTTATTATATTATAATTTACTGTCTTATACACAATACTTACCAAGAGGATCCATATAAACTATTCGTTTTTCAGTTGGCAATATTGACAGCAGTACCCAATGTTGGTCATCTATATTCACAGGTATCAAAAGACAAGATTTCTCCATTACTTTATCGTAATGCTCCATCGTGTGATGTAAAGAAATCTTTTCTTTAAACCAGGCAGCCGGAAGAACTTTAATGTCTTTCCTTTGGTATTGTTCCATAATTGAAGCTACATAGATGTCAATATGTTTGTCCGTCAACCATCCATTCAGAATTCGCTTCATTTCAAGTTTATCCAACTTTAATCCTTTGAACTCCACTTCCCCGGGAAACATTGTTAGTTTGTCAAATTCTCGAGGAGATAATACGGGAGAAAAGGTTTGTTCAATATTTTCCAACAAAAACATTTGGAAAAAAGATTTATTTTCGTGCTTGTTGACTTGTTCGGTTGGGATTGTCTTTTCTTTATCGCAGTAAATGATTACTCTCTTTCCTTTGATGTACTGTTTAATATCTGTGTTTGGCAACTCTTGTACGACTCTTGAGTCCTCTACAAATAAAAGGTTTCCTTTTGCACATATAATTGCATTCATGTTTGTTGGGAAGTAGCAAGCAATTATCCTGATATAACTGATTCATAAGAATGAATAACGTTTAAAGAACTGCTAATTTCAATCTGGTTGTTATTAAATGTCCATTTGTCTTCCTCGTTGATTTCAATCATCAGTAAATTACCAACGGACGTGATGGTCTCCTTGGCTTCCACGGATTTCTGACAATTCTGACAAAATGTTTGAATTGCAACTCCCTCATTTGCTAATAATAGAGCTAGACCAATCATAGGTTCATGCGCCTTTGGGTAGATATGTCACAATTATTACAACAGGCAACACGGATAGTACCTACTCCGTATATACGTCTTTGCTCACTGGGAAATTGTTTGAGTAAGTACTGTAGTAATTCACCAACAAACAGTTTACCACCAGATGTGGGGACATTGCGCAGTAGATACACCAACTCGTCCTCATTGTTGTCCCTAACTTTCACAATTTCATATGCTTGCAGTCGTTCAATGATATTTCTCTTTTGTGGTGACATGAAATTTGAGTTTTCTGCTATTAGGGCCAGTGTGTCAAGGCAGGATGAATTCGCCAGACATAAACATGGTATTCTGGTTTCTACACTCTGTAAGGTAGTAGATCGATAAACTAATACATATCCCTCTGTATTCAATTTGGTTGGTATATTTGGTTTAATTGTAGTGTCATCAACAGATATGAATCTATTTCCAACTTTGATGACAGATGTGTAATGCCCAGAATGAGGTGAATGGCGATGATGCAGTATGACAGATCTAAATGTATATTCTTCAGCTTTGGACTTTTCTGGGTGGAAGTGTATTGGGTTATCCGTGTTGATATGTGTTCCGTTTTTTACAATACGCTGAAATTGGTTGAGATTGTATCTTTTTATTGAGATGACTAATGTTGTTGGAAGTGTTCTAATATTCTTCTTGTATTTCTTTGTTGTGCCGCAGTTTTCACATAGAGCATCCTCCAGTTCCTCGTCCTCATAAAGGCAGTCAATTAAGTCCTGCGGAATGTAAATGTTAAGTTTCTAAATTTGTTATACATGTATGCCTGAACGATTCTTTTTTGTGAAATTAAACTTTACTATGATATGTTTTATATGGATACCTTTAAGGAAGCTGGGTTGTCATGTTTTGTTTTTTTTGTCAGATTTTCGGAATCCTCTGGTTTCATCCATTTAAATGCCTTGAAAAAAATTGCCCGGTGACCCCCATTTTTCTTTTTGTAAATCTTTTACATGTACAATGATAAGCCATCTGTAAAAGTTTGATAAAATTTTAATTTTTTTTTAGCAGTTTTTGAGAACTTCAACTTGTCAATGATAAAGCTATGAAAAGTCAAGAGAGAATATTTTCCCGCCAAAATTTAAATGGCTAATTTCTCGAAAACAAGCACGGTGACCTATGGATTCTTTTAGTAATTCCCTATCAATATAAACCAGTGTTTTGAAACGTTGATTACTTTGAAACTGAGAAGCCAACCCCCTTAAGGGTCCTGTTGATTTACTTTTTTTAAAAATTGATATTCAAATAATTAATTTGATATTATACAATTACTGTCTTTTGATGAGGTAAATATGCGGTTTTAAACCCCATATTTACCGAAACAAAAGACAGTAATTGTTTTATTCCTTAGTCCGAGAGAAGAAAATGTATCTAATGACAAACATATACCATTTTTTTTTTACATGAAACATTTTACCATAACGTTGCATGTAAAAGCGCGTGACGTTTAGCGCGGTGAATAACACTTTCACAGGTGAATATGCTTTTTTATTCAAAATCCAATTCATATAGAAAAGCCTACTAAAATAATACCAATATGGAATAAAGCATATTATCAAATTGATAAAACAGGTTACATATTAAAAAAGCCAGGCATGTTGCTTTATTAATGTATATATATATATATATATGAACATAACAGGACTTATTTAAAATCCTTCAATTCATCACTGCGTTGGTCTTAAATAAATTTGTTTAAATTTATATTTTTGTTTTGGAAATTTTTTATTAAAAATAAAGAAACAGGTGGTGTGATATTTTGAATTATTGTGAACTTTTAATTACTGTTGAACAGATCACCTGTGTATAATCTAAGCAGCTTAAATAAATTAGGATTTCAGAGCACAAGTAATGCATAACACATTCAGGTCGATATCTTAAAAAAATGAGAATGGAAATGGGGAATGTGACAAAGGGGCAAGAACCCGACCATAGAATAGACAACAGCAGAACCTTAAGATCACAAATAGTTCAAGCGTTTCACTTAAGTCTAATATATCCTTTATGTCAAAAAGAGAAAGATGAAACTCATAAATCTTCATGCATAAGCTTCAAATTCAATACATTTATCTCTAAATTCGATATATATGAAATTTCCATTCTTATACGACCGCAAAAAGATGAAAAAAGTTTGGTGGTATATTGGTATCACGTTGGCGTCGTCGTCGTCGTTCGAATACTTTAAGTTTTCGCACTCTAATTTTAGTTTAAGTCAACAGAAATCTATGACACTTACACACAAGGTTAATGACCATAAAAGGAAGGTTGAAATTGATTTTTGAAGTTTGGTTCCCAACAGTTAAGGAATTGGGGGCCGAAAAGGGCCCAAATAAGCATTTTCTTGGTTTTCGCACTATAACTTGAGTTTAAGTAAAAAAAAAAAAACGAAATTTTGACACCAGGTTTGCGAACACAAAAGGAAGGTTGGGATTGATTTTTGGAGTTTTGGTCCCAACAAGGTTTAGGAATAAGGGGCCTTAATGGTCCAAAATTCAACTTTATTGGATTTCATCAAAAGTTGAATTATTGTGGTTCTTTGATATACCGAATCTAACTGTTTATGTAGATTCTGAATTATCGGTCCAGTTTTCAAATTGGTCTGCATTAACGTCCAAATGGTCAAAAATTAACTTAGTTTGATTTTATAAAAAAATGAATCCTAGGGGTTCTTTGATATGCTGAATCTAAAAATGTACTTAGATATTTTATTATTGGCCCAGTTTTCAAGTTGGTCCAAATCGGGGTCCTAAATTATTATATTAAGTATTGTGCAACAGCAAGAAATTTTCAATTGCACAGTATTCAGAAATATCAATAAATCTTGAATTGCACAGTATTGTGCAATAGCAAGAAATCTTCAATTGCACAGTATTGACAGTATTGTGCAATAGCAAATATTTTCAATTGCACAATATTGCGCAATAGCAAGAAATTTGTTATTGCACAATATTGTGCAATAGCATGAAATTTTCAATTGGAGTTATCTTTCTTTGTTTAGAATAGTACTTGAATCAACTTAAAACATTGCTTTATACAATATACAATGTATAATACAACTTTCACTTTTACTACCAACGGATAATACAATCTTTACCATTCAATGATAAAACTTTTTTTACATTTTAATATTTTATGATGTATTTAAATGAGTAGTTATTGTTGCAAACTCCATTAGAAATTTGAATTGAGATCAGTTTTGGAATAAGGGAAAGGGGATGTGAAAAAAATAAAGGGGGGGGGAGTCCTTTTTTTCATTTCAGATTTTATAAATAAAAAGTAAATTTCTTCAAACATTTTTTGAGAGGATTAATATTCAACAGCATATAGTGAATTGCAACAACAAAATTCAGTTCATTCGACCACATTCATTCTGTGTCAGAAACCTATGCCTTGTCAACTATTTAATCACAATTCAAATTTAGAGCAGAATACAGCTTGAATGCTGTGTCCATACTTGCCCCAACCGTTCAGGGTTCAACCTCTGCGGTCGTATAAAGCTGCGCCCGGGGGAGAATCTGGTTTTTATATCAAATAAATATATTGTTATATATCAAAGCAACACTATCCTGTTGATATATAACATACTGGAAAGAAGTGCATGCTAAAGCAAAATAGTTCCTATTTGTAAAAAGAAAACTAAGGCAGCAACCATTTGATTTTCTGGGGGGGGGCTATGGTTTTTTTTTCTGTGCAAACTTTTTTTTTCGCCTTCGGCGAAGAACAATCTATTTTTTTAGCGACAAACCGAAGACAATTTTTTTCTTTCAATTTTAGCATTACATATAGTGGCAGCTGAGGGTGAAACAAACAATTTTTTTTACTCAGGGTCCAAAACAAATTATTTTTTTCACCAAAACCTGGAAACAAACTTTTTTTTCCAAAAAAAACCATAGCCCCCCCCAGAAAATCAAATGGTTGCTGCCTAAGTAGAACATATTTTACTTACTTATGAATCAGACATGTCTGCTGTAAGTTAGCTTACTGCATGCATAAAAGACATTTCTAAACAGTTCCAAACTTGAAAGGGTCATATTTAAAACTTTGTTTGCTTATGACAGCCATGTAAGATAAAGGTCAAATCATGACAGTTGACAACAAAAGGACAATTAATGTTGAAGTTTGCCTCAATTTTGATGACTTGTATCCGATGAGTAAGTTTTAAAAGATTTTACCTGTATGATACTAATATGATAAATTAAACTATATCTGATACGAATTGTGAAAAGTGAACACCCAATACACTAAGGTAGAATGGGGGTCTTTCGCCATCTTGGATTGTAAATAACAGAGAACCTAGGTCCAGGTTTTCATTCAGATTAATACAAATTTACGATAAATGCAGATAATTAACGAGAATAAATATTTAAAAGGATTAATTTAGAACAATAAAGCATACGATTTTTAATATTTTTACAAGTTTTGACACATTTTGCTTGATTATGCATTTCTTTTCAGTTGCACTTTAAGGGGAGGTAACTATGAAATAGTGCATTTTCTGAAATATTGAAAGTGTTTTCTCAGTTATTTAAAGAAAATGGTCATTTGTCTTCTTTGCTGAGTATATATTAATACAATTTACAGCATACATATTTGTCTTCTTTGCTGAGTATATATAATTAATACAATTTACAGCATACACGTTTGTGTTTTTTTGTTGTTGCTCAATAATATATCAATATTAATACCTGAACACAGCCATTTTAGACATTGGGTATCGGTAGCTGTAAAATTGAATATTCTTCTTCCTGATTTCCAACATCTCCACAATTAATACAAGTAATAATCTGTTTCATCTGCATTAAAAATCAAATAAGTTTCAAACTAACATGAAATATACTGAGCAAGCAAGATCGCGCCAATACTGCCATGCTGTTTCATTTAATTAAATATGATATTTGGTCAGATTGTTTGGACAAATAAATCATTATGATATCATGCCTCAAATTGCACATTATTAAAAAGAAACTAGATCTCTGACATTAATCAATTTGTAGTTGTAATATGTTTGTACTGTACGGATAAATCTTACAAACTATTATTCATTGAAACTATTGCCATTCAGTGGTTGTCATTTGTTTTTCGTTCATTTCTTTTTTATATAAATAAGTGGGTAAGTTTTCTCATTGAATTGTTATACATTGTCATATCGGGGCCTTTTATATCGGACTATGCGATATGGGCTATGCTCATTGTTGAAGGCCGTACGGTGACGTATAGTTGTTAATGTCTGTATTATTTTGATCTCTTGTAGACAGTTGTCTCATTAGCAATCATATCACATCTTCTTTTTCAATACTTTTCCATTTGAAAGAAGTTACCCTTATAAATTACTGACAACAAAAATACATTACAACTACCTTAGTCGTTTAAACAAATTGATTAACTCGTTAAAACAACTTACCTAACTCGTAATAACGAATAAGGATATCCAACTCGTTATTAAAACTCATTTGTTAAACCGAGTTGGCGAAGTTTTGAAAACAAATTAGCTTTGTTGTTTAAACGAGATAGTTAAGTTGTTAAAAAGGTTAGCTAGGAGGTTATGAACGAGTTTGCTAAGTCGTTGTAACTAGTTAGCTTAGTTGTAATAATAAGTCAACTCGGTTGTTTGAACGAATAACATTAGCTAAGCTGTGTTAACGAGTTAGATAAACTAAATCGTAAATAAAATTCAACCCTAACAATAACCGGCTTTCTTATAATTTCGAGACCTTTTATAGATGACTATGCGGTCTATGCGGTATTGAATTTTCTCATGGTTGAAGGCCGTATAATTACATTAAGTTGTTAATTTCTGTGTCATTTTGATCTCTTTGGAGAGTGGTCTCATCTGCAATCATACCACATTTTCTTTTTTTTGTATTCCGTAGTAGGGGGCTGGGAAGTCTTAATTTTAGATCTAAAAATTATTAAAAAGACATGGGTGCTAATTTTAATTTCAAATTTCAATATAAAACATGGGACCAAAAACCTTTGTTTTTTGTTAGAGTACATTGAAATGAAAGAAAATACAGTTATTTCATATGGGTGACATTAGGACAATTTCATTGTTCATTTAATATTGTGAGAACATTATCCGATAGATTTTTTTACGACTCAGTGAACACATTTATTTTCATAAACAAATACAAAGTATGAATTACAAAAAGTGGATCACGGGACTTATTGGTTTTAAAAAAATAGCAAGAATATGTCCACATTACACAGATGCCCCAATCGCACTATCATTTTATATGTTCTGGGGACTATGAAATTGAGATCAAAACTCTAAATTGGCATCATGATACGAAAGATCATACAAAAAGGATCATGAGTACTAAGTTTGATTAAACTTCAACTTCATCACAAATTACCTTGAACAAAAACTTTAACCTGAAGCGGGATAGACGGACGGGCGGAGCACGGACAGAAGGACGAACGAACGTACGAACGGTCTCTGAAACTTGGGTTACATACATTTAAATTTTTCAACTCCAATACCTTTATCATGTGATCACCTCCTAAAGCATCGTTTAGGTCATGTAGTACAGAACCAAAATATTCTTCAGCATCGTTTTGTTGAAGTGGAACCATACCATAATTCTGTTTGCAGGCTATTACACAAGTTTCTATATCATAATCAAATATGTCCGCATCATATCTCTGCATTTTTTCCATTAATCGGAGGACATCAGTCATTCTTGGACAGAAGTTGAAATCACCACAGAACTTATCAAGTGCTAATTGCATGATGTCTGCAGTTGCTAAGGTCACAAGACATGCGTTAAACCAACATGTGTTGCCTAGATTTTGTAATCCTCTTAATCTTGATTTCAGAAAGTTTAGCTCTTTATCTTCCAGCGCAATGTCTCTGTCTCCAGATCTTATAAAGCTTTTCAGTCGGGCAGTTCCCTTCCCATGGTACGAAAAGTCTTCCGAAGTATTCCCCGGTTAAATTTGATGTTCCTGTTCCGACTTGTCCCTTAATGTTATTTTTTGGGCTGCATTTTCTTGTTGTCTTTTTCTTTTATTCTCAAGTGGGGGATTCTGATATTTACCAAATGCGTTGTGTACTTGGGGATCTTTTGGTGGTTTTTGATATTTACCCAATGTTTGGTGTACTTGATCTTTCGGCGGCTTCTTATCCCAGTTTTCCTGCATAGTTTGTTTGCTTGGTCCAATGCGCATACTAGTAGTTACTTTTCTTCCTTTCTTTGCAATTTTTAAAACTGCGACATCCTGTACAGCAGTTATATGATCTTTCAACTTCGCTGATAACTCGTCCAGCCTAGATACAGTGGTTCCATCCAAAGCGATCTCTTTAAGTACTTGCAATCTCTTTTCTATTCTAGAATTTGTTCTCTGCACCATCCATTTCTTCTTTGCAACAATATAAGGATTGGTCTTTCCGTGCCTAGATAAATCTCCAAGCAACATGTTTGACCACAGTGCTATGGTTAGGATATACAATTTGTGCAGTTTGTCGGCAAGAGTTTTGGACTGTAGATTGTTCCCCGTAACCTCAACAAAGAAAGCCTTTTTGATTTCTACATTCACATCCTTTAAAAAATTCTCAGACCATGTGGAAAAATCATTATTGGTGGATCGGTTTTGGAAATCTTCCTCGGTATACTGATTTGGATTTAAAGTTTCAGTGAACAACAGTTGTATGTGATTTTCTTGGTAAACTTCCAGGTCCTCAGAATCATGTAGGCTAATAATATCTTTTGGCAATTTAGCGACTGCCAATTGTATCTGTTCCAGATGGAAAAGTGTTTTCTTATCTAACACTTTTGACAGCAGGACATGGTAAACTGCTCTTAGCATTGTGCTAGCCTCTGTTAGATCTGCTGAATTCAGTACCACACTGAAGCAATACATACCGAAATCAAAGTTGGATTTATAATGTTCCAGAGTTACTTTCTTAAACGACGACATTACATGCGCTAAACAGGCATGTGGAAACATACCCTCAAAGTCGCCATTAAAACCATTTCCGGATTAAAACCATTTCCGGATAAAATTCTCCAGGCTCGGCTTCGAAATCCGTTCAAATTTTCATTATTGAATTCAGACAACCCAGCCTGTATCAGTGCCTTACTCCGGTCACTTGTCAATTGGTGAGGAACCGAAGCGTTTGGATGGCCAAATATTTTTTTTTTCGGATCTGCAGAATTCTGCCAACCAGAAACGAATTAGCGGAGTGGAATGCAAGGTTGAAACCATACTTGATACGGGGATTATTGACTCTCCAGGAATCGGATTGTGACACGCCAATTCATAGTAATAAAATTTATAGCCATCGCCTCTTGGACTTACAACTGTCCCCGTGGCATCAAAGTAACCTACTCCTTCTTTTGCCATATCATGCCAGATTCGTACTCCTGCTTCTGTCCAATACATTAAATAAGGGGGTAAAATGGCGATGTGTCGTATAAAACCAGGCAGTATTTTTGCAACTGAGTCATTTTTTCGGCTACTAATAGTAAACTTTCAAATTCCGCTTGATCCATTTTGTTGCGGTACTTTGTTTCACTTGAAATTTTCTGAAAGGTTCCTAATTTATTACCGAAATTTGAGAAATTGCCTGCTATCTTGACGTCATTTGGTGTTTCTTGAAATTTTGTCAAGTAGTGTTTGTATGGTTTTTGTCCATATTTAAACATTTCCTCCACCGTTTCCCTCTGTGTGCCTTTTATTGGACGTGCGTGGTTTTGGTGACAATCATGTTTTACGAAGGAACTAAATGTAAGGTTTATGCACAGACTTTCATCCATCGAAAATTCACATTGGTTTTTGCAGTCTTCAAACTTGCATATACACATTCCTCTAAATAATGAAGAATTATTCAGCTTCCGTTTCCTTGCAATGGAAACCCTGTGCCATTTGAACATATAGACACAATAAGGATTTGTTTTGCCAATGACAGCTGCCACTATATGTTCCCAGCATCCACTTTTCAGGCACCTGCCTTTTCTATCCTTTTGTATTTCCTCCCACTGGCTGACTGTCAAGTAGAATGAAGCATTTGTTGGAATTTCTGCAGTGAAATACTGATCTGGAAATGGCTGTCCAAGTGTCGTTTCTATAGTTGAGGAACTCAAAGAGATGTTGGTTCCGCCCTCATCGATAATATATTTTTCATCCGTCAGCTGTACTGTTTGTTGTGCATTGCATTTCCCATTTTTAGTTTGGTCTTTATGCTTGCGCAAGTGAGATTCTTCTTCATGGTCTGTTATAAGTACTTCATTCTTGTTCTCAGCTACTAACTCATTCGTATCTTTTTTGATTTTTTCATTTGATGTATACTTCTTCACTTCAACTTTGCCATTATTACCTTCTACCAAAATGTTCTGCTCTTCCTTTTCGGTGTTATTCACTTCATATGCACCACCTTGATGTTTAGAATCAGTTATGTGTAACGGGCTTGGAATATCTTTTACCTCCTCATTATCAGATCTGTTGCTTGTATTGTCGACAAGTGAGGTCCCGGTACTTTCATTTGCTGTACTGCAATTTTCCATATCCTTCTCAGTCTCAATAATTGCAGTAGCATCTTCCTTATGTGGAGCTAAATCTGTAGAAATTATTTTGGACTTGTCTTTTCTACTCATTGTGTTACATAGACCTTGTTCTTTCTGACTTTCAGCATTCTCTTCCGACTGTGTGTGTGTTTCTTCTTCTACCTTATCGCTTCTTTTCTGGAAATTCAAACTGTTCCTTTCGCACCATTTTTTTAAGGCATAAATAGCTGATCTTTTGGTTGAATATCCCAAATTTGAGGCTACTCGATACCATGGGCCATTGTCTCCTAAATTGGAAGCACTGTCTTCCTGTCTGAAACACACCTCTATGGCTTTCTGCAATTCCTTCTTTGAGAAACATTTCCCTCTATTCCTGAGGACAGTTTTACGCATGGAAGTTTTCTATATAAAAATAAGAAGAACGAACTACTCAACATTGCCTAAGCTTTCCTTAACTTTGTCGTTGTCAATAAAAAAAATATACTGTAAAGGGGGAGGGTTTGTATGGAAGCCGTATAGTGTCAGGGTAGGGTCTTATTTTCAAGAAGTTTAAGACGATCAGGCTAACGTGTTTTAACGACTCAGAAAAAAAGTCGGTTTGTGTCAGGTTGGAGATTTATTTTTCTTAAGTCTTGTTATAACGACTTAGTAATCTAACTCGTTTTAACAACTATGCTAACTTGTTACAACGACTTAGCTTATCTAACTCGTCACAGCAACTTAGCTAAAATGTTTTTACGTCATGCCGTTATAACGAGTTTGCTAGGTTGTTTGAACCAAGTAGCCTAATGGTTTAAACGAGTGAGGTAAGTAGTTATAACAAGTTAGCTAAGTTGTTTAAACCATAACAAGATAACTAAATTAATTATAACAACAAAGATAAGTCTTTATAACGACTTAACTAACTCGTTATAACTACTTACCTAACTCGTTTAAACCATTAAGCTACTTGGTTCAAACAACCTAGCAAACTCGTTATAACGGCATGTCTAACTTGTTACGACACCTAAGGTAACTTGCTATAACGACTTAGTTGACTCGTTTAAAGGAATAAGTTTGGGATCCAGCTAACATTATGCCACCAGTCCTATCATGAATGTATGTGCTTGTCCCAAGTCAGGAGCCTGTAATTCAGTGGTTGTCGGTTGTTGGTGTGTTACTTTTTTTTCGTTCATATTACGTTTCTCGATCCTTCGAATCATTTCTATTTTTTTTTATTTAGGACTTTTTATAGTCGACTATGCGGTTTGGGTTTAATCATTATTGTAGGCTGTACTATGATCTATAACTGTTCATTTCTGTGACATTTTGTCTCTTTTCGATAGTTATGTCATTGGCAATCATTAACAATCTTTTTTTCATATCAGTAGACTCGACTGTTTTAATATTTTGCCATGAAAATTGTCTTTGTAACTGGTCAATTCGATGGCCACTGTATTCCACCATAAGCTAAGTTTTCTTAATTAGTTAGTGACGTTGTTGTAAATGTTAGCTATAAAGTCGTTTATACGAGTAAGCTTATTTGTTTAAAGGATTTAGCCAAGTCCTTGAAACGGGTTAGATAAGTTGTTAAGACGAAAGAGCCAAGTCTTTACATGAAGAAGTTAAGTTGTTATGTTTTTCGTTCATTTATTATATACTGAGTGCCAATGAAAACGCAACACTTGGTTTTTCAAAAATGAAATTTATATAAGAAATGATAATCTCTCAAAATAAATTGTTCTTGAAAATTAACTATTTTAACAATAGATCGATATCAAACAAAAATGTTTTATTGTCATCTTTCGGGCGCAATAGGTAAACAAAACATCCAATGTCGAATCATCAACTAACAGTCCTAACAAAAAATGTTACAACCCCGTGATGCAGCGCAATCTTGACAGCGCCGTAGAATTGATCATCCCGGATGTTTAATGTGATCCCGAGGAATGTTATTCCACTTGTCCCGCAAAGCAAACTCAAGCTGACTTTATGATATTGGAGGTGGTTTTCATCGTCTAAAACATGTCAAATCTGATGCAAAATTTGGTCGTTCGGACCAAAATCCGGCGAAAAGCATGACTTTTAGCCAAGGCGGGTGCCAAATGTCTATGTAACCACCATTGACGTTTTTTTGTACATAATGAATGGTTTTTGGTCTACAGAATTCAATATTTACGCCAGACAGCCGTTTAAATGTCACTAAGGAAAGACTGTGGTGCTCTTAAACAATTTCTGCGCAAATGGTGCTTTCAACTGAATTGCTCCAAAGGTTCTACCGTGACCACCATTGAACTCTTTGACCTTTGGACAGCCATCATAGTCGATATCGGATTAGTGAAAGGCCAAATGTATCGGTCTTGCTGAGCGTTTCTTGCTTTTTGTACCCCGGGATGTGGCTTATCATTAAATGATCCATTTTGGTTGAATTTGTAGATGATTTGGGTTATTGTAGAAGCTACAACTTCAGTCTTCTCGTAATTGTATACTGTGAAAGGCTTCGTTGGATCATGCCCAAAACTGCATGTCGCTGGTTGTCGGAAAGTACTGGCATTTACTCAGATGTTTATTGCAGTTTCCTAACAATAAGGGCGGGAAAATTCATGACATTAGCCAAGCTTTAAATGACAAAATCGTGAAAATGGTGCGTATGTTGAAAAGCGTTGAACTCGGTTTTTGTTTGTTCAAAATAACCCTTACTTCGCATTTGTTCCAAAAATCACTCAACCGTAAAGTTGTCGAAAATTGTCTTAAAAGTCATTTTCAACCAATTATACAAAGTTCTAATATAAATAAAATAAAAATTATAAGATTTTTTGGAAAAACAAAAGTGTTGCGTTTTCATTGGCACTCAGTATACATAAATTAGGCCGTCAGTTGTCTCGTTTTAATTGTTTTACTTTGTCATTTTGGGGACTCCTTTTATAGGTTACTATGATGTATGAGCTTTGCTCACTGTTGAGGGCCATACAGTTGATTTCATAGTGGTTAATTTCAGTGTCATTTGGTCTCGTGGATAGTTGTCTCATAGGTAGTGACATCACATGCATCTTCTTTTATATATAACACCCGGCCGCCGAAAGCATTTTTATGAAGCCCATATACATTTTTGTTTTAGAATTTTTCTTTTAACTGAGCCATTTAAGAAAGATAATTCTTTAAGTACAAATTATACTGGTCTAGATCTGATAGGGATATTTTTAGTTTTATTTGTAGCAAGAATACAATTTCAATGACACCATTTTTTTATTTTCTTATAAAATGTTATAAGATCTATCTTCACACAATTTATTTAAAAATTTTATGTCATATTTGTTTTTATGCACAAAAATATGTTTTTGCATAATCATTCTAAACAAATTTCAACAATTTTCAACGACTCATAGCTTGAAAAACAGAACATTGACTCATTCTTTTTATTATATTTTTTAAAAATAGCATAGTAAATTCTTTCTTTTTAGCATAGTATGAAAAGATTCTATCTCGATAAACATATACCCGTAACCTACTGTAAAGTGAAGATGTGTCACGTCATAATAAACCCGTTCTATCAACCACCAGCAAGCTGTCATTAAAGGAGTAGGTCCGGTAAGACCCCTTTTCGGCCCCAAAATATAGCAGTTTTACAAAATTGTTAAAGAGTAAATTTTTAGTTATTTATTGGACAGTAAAATGCTTCTGCTTGATAAATATGGGCTGTTTTGACAATACAATGCACATATATTGTGTACTAGCACTATTAAGTCATGCTAAATCACTGAAATCTTAGCATTTTATTTAAATTTTAGACTGTTTTCGTGTAAAACGGAAGTGGCCGCATTCGTGTTCATCCTTAATATTAAAATGTAAGTTGTATTTGATGATAATACATAACATATATAAAGGTTGGGGATAAACACGGATGCGGCCACTTTCATTTTTGACAAAAACCATATGAAAAGGAACATTTTTCGGCATATTTGGTAGATTTTTCATATTTTAGCTTGAATCGGACCGTATTTTATGACAAAATCAGTTAAAATCTTGAACATAAACTAATAGAATCAAATAAAATAGACACTTAAGTGTTTAAAAAGTGGTCAAAATCTTTCGTCTGATGAACTTGAAATTTGAGGCAAAAATCTGTCCTTACCGGACCTACTCCTTTAATTCACAAAGATATAAATGTATTTCCAGGGTTTTGAAAGAACGGACCGCTAATTTAACGTCTTGAGTAATTCTGTCAATTTCGTCTCACAAAAGTCGATTTGGTGAAGACAAAATTAAATTTTGTGCGAAAAAAATCATTTTTGTGACAACAAAATTCACTTTTGTGAGACAAAATTGAATTTTGACTCAATTTTGTGAGACAAAATTCAATTTGAATTTTTATAAAAGACAAAATTCAATTTTATGACGACAAAATTCAATTTTGTGACGACAACATTCAATTTTGTGACGACAACATTCATTTTTGTGACGACAAAATTCATTTGTGTGACGACAAAATTCATTATTGTCTCAATTTTGTGAGACAAAATTGACAACAAAATTGACAAAATGGAATTTTTTATTAATGTTGTCAATTGTGTCTCACAAAAGTCAATTTCGTCTCACAAAAGTCAATTTTGTCTCACAAAAGTCAATTTTGTCTCACAAAAGTCAATTTTGTGTAACAAAAGTCGATTTTGTATGCAAATTAGTTCACAGAATCCAAACTTTACTAATTTGCATACAAAATTGACCTTTGTCCTTTAATTTTCGAATTAGGTAACAAAAGTCAAGTCTGTGTAACAAAAAATGAATTTTGTCATGACAATAAAATCAACGGTACCAATTTTGTTGCACCAGATGCGCATTTCGACAATACATGTCTCTTCAGTGATGCTCGTAGCCAAAATATTTGAAATCCAAAGCTTACATAAAAGATGAAGAGCTATAATCCAAAAGGTCCAAAAAGTATAGCCAAATTCGTGAAAGGAATCAGAGCTTTGCATAAGGGAGATACATTCCTTAATTTATAATAATATCTAATATTTTGTAACAGCAAATTTTAATAAGTAAACACAAAAAATCCGTATTTTCATGCCAGTACCGAAGTACTGGCTACTGGGCTGGTGATACCCTCGGGGACTAATAGTCCACCAGCAGAGGCATCGACCCAGTGGTAGTAATAAAATCAACGGTACCAATTTTGTTGCACCAGATGCGCATTTCGACAATACATGTCTCTTCAGTGATGCTCGTAGCCAAAATATTTGAAATCCAAAGCTTACATAAAAGATGAAGAGCTATAATCCAAAAGGTCCAAAAAGTATAGCCAAATTCGTGAAAGGAATCAGAGCTTTGCATGAGGGAGATACATTCCTTAATTTATAATAATATCTAATATTTTGTAACAGCAAATTTTAATAAGTAAACACAAAAAAATCCGTATTTTCATGCCAGTACCGAAGTACTGGCTACTGGGCTGGTGATACCCTCGGGGACTAATAGTCCACCAGCAGAGGCATCGACCCAGTGGTAGTAATAAAATCAACGGTACCAATTTTGTTGCACCAGATGCGCATTTCGACAATACATGTCTCTTCAGTGATGCTCGTAGCCAAAATATTTGAAATCCAAAGCTTACATAAAAGATGAAGAGCTATAATCCAAAAGGTCCAAAAAGTATAGCCAAATTCGTGAAAGGAATCAGAGCTTTGCATGAGGGAGATACATTCCTTAATTTATAATAATATCTAATATTTTGTAACAGCAAATTTTAATAAGTAAACACAAAAAATCCGTATTTTCATGCCAGTACCGAAGTACTGGCTACTGGGCTGGTGATACCCTCGGGGACTAATAGTCCACCAGCAGAGGCATCGACCCAGTGGTAGTAATAAAATCAACGGTACCAATTTTGTTGCACCAGATGCGCATTTCGACAATACATGTCTCTTCAGTGATGCTCGTAGCCAAAATATTTGAAATCCAAAGCTTACATAAAAGATGAAGAGCTATAAGTGACTTTTGTCCACTGAAAGATAATTTTTTATGACAATTTCTTTAACTTGTAGTATGTTACAAATTTTGTCAAACTGAACTCATTTTTGTTGAACAAAAGTGACTTTTGTCCGTACAAAATTGAATTTTGAGTACAAAACCACAAGAGTCCCATCCGTAAAAGCTGTTTATTAAAATATGTTGGCTCTAAACATACTTTTGAATTATTAAAGAACTTATATTAAGTAAAAATAACATTTTTTCTACATTTTACGATATTTTAGAGTATGAATGATGAACAGGCGGTCTAGGGACATGCCATTGTTTTAGACCATTCAGCATTCAATGTCTTATCACTCTTCAACGTCGTACTTTTGTGGCCTTTTTAACTTTGGTGGATTCGAGCGTCAATGCTGAGTCTTTTGTAGACGAAACACGCTGTAAGACGTGCATGTCAGACTGGCAGGTTTGACCTTGACCTCATTTCTGTAATTGATTGATCATTGTGAATAACTGGCTGTTTGGTTGGATTTTCAAATAATGTAAATAATGCGTCAATGTATTTTGGGGTATGGAACGATCGTAAAATTTACATGTCTGTCTGTCTGTCTAGCTGGTGTCATCATTTTCATTGTTAATTGGTCAATGTTAAGTTTTTTTGTTTTTGTCCGTTTTTCTTGCATTATAATCAATAGGTTAACTTCATTTGGTTTCTCGAATGATTGTTAGGTGTACACGTCTGTCTAGCCGGTATGATATGACCTTAATCTCATGCATATGGATAATTGGTCTGTGTCAATTTCAGTATTTTGGTCTGGTCTGTTTGTCAAGTACTGTATGCAAGAGGTCAAGTATGGCCTTCGGCTGTTTTCTGCTCTTTGATCGGCTTGTTGTCTCTGACACATTCACCGTTTCAATTCTAACTTTTTATATTCAGTGTATGGAATGCTTATAAGATGTTCATGTCTGTGTGACGGTTTTAACCGGACCTTGGCCTCATTATTGTGAAACTGCATATTCTAGAGGTGGCGTGAATCAGATGTGGATACTTAAAAATTCCAGATCTTTTAGAGTACATACAATATAACTCTCTTTCATCTTGTAACAGTATTAAAACATTTGACTTTTCTACTATTTACACAAGTATTTTACATTCCAAACGAAAAGACAAATTAAAAGAGTTGGTATTACTTTGCTTCATAAAAAAGAATGGCCAACGTAGATACAAGTATCTTGTCTTAGGGAGGGATAAATCCTACTTTGTAAAGAATCACTCTGATTCAAACAAAAAATTCTCTGAAACAGATATTATCAAGATGCTTAATTTCTTGATTGACAACATATTTGTTACGTTCGGAGGACGTGTTTTTCAACAGACGGTCGGCATCCCAATGGGAACAAACTGTGCCCCTCTACTTGCTGACTTGTTGCTTTATTATTATGAGGCTGACTTCATACGGGAACTTCTTAGGAAGAAAGATAAGAAGTTAGCAATATCCTTTAACTCTACTTTCCGCTATATAGATGACGTTCTTTCACTAAACCATTCAAAATTTGGTGACTATGTGAAACGCATTTATCCCATCGAATTGGACATAAAGGATACTACAGATACAGTTAAGTCGGCTTCATATCTTGACTTACATCTAGAAATTGACAATGAGAGTTGGTTGAAGACAAAACTTTACGACAAAAGAGATGATTTCAGCTTTCCAATTGTGAACTTTCCATTTCTAAGTAGCAACATTCCAGCAGCACCTGCATACGGGGTATATATATTTTCCAATTGATACGATATTTCCGTGCTTGAATTTCCTATTATGATTTTCTTGATAGAGGGTTACTGCTCACAAGGAAGCTATTAAACCAAGAGTTCCCAATGGTGAAGTTGAAATCATCCCTTCGTAAATTTTACGGACGCCATCACGAGTTGGTTGACCGTTATGGAATAACCGTTTCAAATGATATCGGATATCTTCCTTACGTCGTAACTATATTCCTCTTCCCTTTCATGAATTTGACCTACCGAATTAAGACTATTTACCGGATTGGTAATCACATTAGCAACACGACAGGTGCCGCATGTTAAGCAGGATCTGCTTACCCTTCCGGAGCACCTGAGATCACCCCTAGTTTTTGGTGGGGTTCGTGTTGTTTATTCTTTAGTTTTCTATGTTGTGTCATGTGTACTATTGTTTTTCTGTTTGTCTTTTTCATTTTTAGCCATGGCGTTGTCAGTATGTTTTAGATTCACTAGTTTGACTGTCCCTTTGGTATCTTTCGTCCCTCTTTTTGTAATGGATCTCTAAGAATGATAAGTATATGTGATAGTTCTAGTAAAACCCTTATCGTTAAGAATTTCAACATAACAATTTTGTTCAGTAAAACAGGTTAGACATTTAGAGTGTGATTTTTTGGTTTACTTAATTCATGTCATATACAGGCAGTTATGTGTTCGCTCCCAGAATACAGTTTTGATCAGTTTGATTATAATACTCAAATCATATTAAAATGTTGCACACTTCAAACATACAAATAACAAGAAGTAATTGTAACAGGATGCTGTTGCGAAGTCTGCCATAATTCTCCATCCCCATGGTACCCTTTTCGTATAATTTGTTTTTTCCCCATACAAGAACATAATATATGGTTTAGGGGTGGTAATCTCGGCCATGTAAAAGTGTTTAAAATATGAGGGTGTGGGGTTGACCCAATGTTCTCTCCTTATATTTCATTTGAAGTGATTGATTTTTCCATACAAGAATATGACACCCCCACAGGACTTCACTTTTACTTCATTTCATTTGTTGTATTGTCCAATACAAAATTATATATGGTTTATGGGAGAGGAACTCGTCCGTTTACAAGATAGCACATTCTCAAATTGAACGGGTTGGTGTGACCTCAAGGGACTTCCCTATATTTCATTTTATTTGTTTTATTGTCCCATACAAGAATATATATGTCTCGTCGAAGAAGAAGAAGAAGAAGAAGAAGAAGAAGAAGAAGAAGAAGAAGAAGAAGAAGAAGAAGAAGAAGAAGAAGAAGAAGAAGAAGAAGAAGAAGAAGAAGAACATTATTGGCTTAAATAGCTACACAAGACAATAACATCTGCCAGACTGGTATAGACAAACAGTTACCAAAGATAAGCTTCAGGACCAGACGCCATACCCTGTAATCTTTGAATGCAGGAAAAATAACAAGGTATGAAACTTGATCAATAGTCATATAAGGGGAAGATAAGATTGACCCTGCAAGCTACAGGACAGTAGAAATAACACTGAACCCTGTACAATTTCGAACATATAATCGTCATCAATGTTATGGATCATGTGAACAAATGAAGACACCCGCATATTTCCAAAAAAGGAATAACAGAACCATTTCGCAAACAACAGCATGTGAACACAGTGAAAAAATAGCCATAATAAGGCCAATATAACAGCCACCCTACTATGGTTTGGGTTTCAATGAACCGTTCGATACTGTAACACATTGACATCTACACAGGCTGAGAAACTATTGTTTCATTCACCCAACAGCCAACTCGATTAAAATCATGCTTTTATATAGAAAATAAACCCAGTTGTGTTTGATGAAAGCAGGACCAGCACAACAACTGCAAGATCAGGCGTTACACATTAAAAAGTACTTGGGCCCTTGCTATTTTTGCTTTCCATTACTGATATTAGAGACACTCTCCGTCGAAGATTGTGTGTAAGACTATTACAAGACATTTGTTTTTGTGTACACAAACATCCAGCATCATACAGACACTAAAATACTACGAAAATATCTGCCAACATACCAAAAGTGTTCTGAACTTTATATGACGAAATTTACACAATTGTCCACAAAACACCAAGGGACAGGCATAAATAAGTAAGACCATATAATGAATATTACCGCTCAGTATTGGACCCCACCGGAAGATGGATGTGGATACATAATATAGGAACAGTTCAAGCATTGTGCAGATGAATAAGCACGAACTTCCACTTAATAGATAACTGTATTGTATTTGAAGCTTTAAGGGCATACGATACAGTTACAGGGGAGGTAATGACGTTGCTAACGTAAAATTTTATTTTCGCGACGTCAAACTGTGACATATCGGGAAAAGATGCATTTTTCGACTGATTTTTATCATTCAAACTGATTTAATTTGAAAACGAGTTCATGGACCCCTATTTTTCAAAACAGCAATTTGTTTCATTTTGCAGGGAGATTATGTGACCCAAATTTTATTTTCTTATTTTGGTAAACATGCAGCAAAAAATTATGTATTTTCCTCACTTTATGAACATTTGATAAATATAAGTTATTTCTGATTTAAAAAATGCATAATTGTTTAGGATATTTATAAAATACAGAAATTACCGATTATTTAACATAAAACAATTTGTGTTTATCTTTTATAACAAAAAAGTTATGTCTTTCTTTCGAAAAAGAAATTACGGCCACAAATCTGAATTGTTAACAAATATACAAAATTTCAATCTCATTTTACTCCAAAAGTAGGACATGAAGGTATATTTGTTATTACATATTTGATTTAATCAGGTAAAAAATAGCCTATATGCAAATTTTCACGAACTTGTAAATACAGGATCAAAACTGTATCGTATGCCCTTAAGGACGTCCATCGGTAGTTTTACTATCTCAAATTTAGTTTACCTGGCGACGCGGAGCGGAGACAGGTAAACGGGTATTTGCGACAGTAAAACTACCGATGGACGTCCTCAAAGCTTCTAATACAATACAGTTATCTCTATTATAATGCAAAACAAGATTATAATTAAATTTCAATCATTAATTTAGTCTAAAATGTTCATTAAAGAAAATTCCGCGAAAAGATGTTATGTTCTTTGGTCCCTACACTAGATGAAGTCATAGGTATGCTTCCCGCGTCAAACATAAACACCGTGCGTTTTCTGGCTTCATTCTGTCCGCTTCAGAATGTAATAAAATTTGGTAAAAAGAAGATTTTTAGGCGCATCAAGTGAGTTTTTTTGTTAATTATTGTAGAAATAACATGTCAATACATTCCGAAATTCAAAATGTCGGCTTCCTTAGTTAGAGACAAGGAGATAGAGAATTTTACGCTTGCTGTTATCCAATCAGAACAATTGTTACAAAATAATTACATTTGAATTTATGTTTGGTTTTATATACATCATTGGTTTTTCAATATTCAGCTTAGCGCGTTATCCAGAAGACTTATCCTGAAAATGGCTTTTGAGACATGAACTTCATTTGTTGATATCACTTTATGTAGCAGAATGTATTTTCATTATTTGTCTTTCTAAAAATAAAATTAAACATGTGTTCAGTTTATAATAACTGGTTACTGGTACGATTCTGCAAGTGAGGAGGACACCAAAAACTGTCAACTCGCTCCTCAGAGGGCCATGTTTACTATTAAACGAGAAGACCTCATTTTGTGTGTCGCTTCTCTACTTTCTGCAATAAATCCACCAGCATGCGTATGTGTCCTACAGGTACCATGTATAGTCGCATTTGTCATCCATTCTTATGTTTATTCAGATTGGGTTATTTTGGAAAGATTGAACTTCAGGTTTTAAACTTTAAAACATAATTTGCATAAATATACTCTGGGAAAGGACAATAATTTTCTCGTTATTCTGCATGACGTATACTATGAAAATACACCTATAAGAAACTTCAAATTGATAGTTTATAGCAAATACATTATTTTTATAATATAATTTATAGCAAATACACTATCTTTATCATATAAGTTTAAAGCAAATACACTTTCTTTATTATATAAGTTTATAGCAAATACACTATCTTTATAATGTAAGTTTATAGGCAAATACACTATCTTTATAATATAAGTTTATAGCAACTACACTATCTTTAAAATATAAGTTTATAGCAAATACACTATCTTTATCATATAAGTTTATAGCAAATACACTATCTTTATAATATAAGTTTATAGCAAATATACTATCCTTTTTATATAAGTTTATAGCAAACACACTATCTTTATAATATAAGTTTATAGCAAATACACTATCTTTATAATATAAGTTTATAGCAAATATACTATCCTTTTTATATAAGTTTATAGCAAATACACTATCTTTAAAATGTAAGTTTATAGCAAATACACTATCTTTATCATATACGTTTATAGCAAATACACTATCTTTATAATATAAGTTTATAGCAAATATACTATCCTTTTTATATAGGTTTATAGCAAATACACTATCTTTATATTATAAGTTTATAGCAAATACACTATCTTTATAATATAGGTATGTTGTTAGTTCACAGAAACGCGAAAATCACGGAATTTACAAAATAAAAAGAGAACGGACTTTGGAAATAGTGTCACTTCGGCTAAAAATGATTCCATTTTTGATACCTTTTCTGAAAATCTCCAGACATAAAATCTTGTACAAAAATTAATCCTACAAATGTTTACATACTGTCTGACAAGCTCCAAGTTGCCGCGTTTCGCTGGTTGGTTCTAGTAATTGAACATTATACAGCATCATAACTTAGATAAAGAAATAAAACGATAATTCACTTCCTGTTTTCCCTCTTTCTGTATACATTTTTTATTTCATTTAAATATACACATATTAACACAGGTCTTTCTCGATGTTTGCAGTATAATGTATTCATAAAATATCAACCAAATAACAAACAATCTCTTCAATACATAGTTTCTGCAGATACACACTTGGTGGCGTAGATTTTACTATATTTTTCCATGTAAAATAGAAATCATGAAATCCAGATCATTCCACTGATCAATGTGTCGTTGCGACATTATCTTCACTTCTCTACCTAATGGCTATAAAATGAACAAAAACATGAAACTATAAAACGTCATTCGATAAAGATTGAACTTTACCCGCATTATATATTATTTTAAAGCAGATGCAAATTTTAAGTATGAAATGTTGTTCAGCATAAAAGTCTGATCTCCAATACTGTTATTCACATCTGTCTGATTTAACGTCATATTTTGATCTTTACATATATATTTAAGCGACCATCACCTTACCTTCAGAAGCTAGAAATAAGTGTGATATTTGGATAAATGATCTTTTTAATAAGACTGATATCTCATTGTGGTACTTTACTTTCTATGGAAAATCCATGTTCCAAGTAAGGAATTATATAACAGATACTTTCCCTCGTTCCATTGATTGAGAAAGTGCGATTTTTTCAGTTTTAACTTGAACTTTTCCTTTTTGTATTTCCCTTTCAGTTTCTTAGGTTTTGTTAATTATATACAATGATCACCTGAAATAAAAAAAAAAGACTACACCTGTTGGTGACCTGCTGTTTTCTTGTTTCTATTGTCGGTTTGTTGTCTCTTTGCCATATTCCCCATTTCCATTCTCAATTTCACATTTACGAAATACACATAGTTTAATGTATTCAGTCTGTACAATGTGTAACGTCAGTTTTCAGTGTAGAATTTTCGGCACGTTTTACTTTTTTTTTCTTCTCTTTTATGTACTTTTTATTAGCTCAGCTGGCTCGAAGGACCAAGTGAGCTTTTCTCACCACTTGGCGTCCGTCGTCCGTCGTCGTTAACTTTTTACATTTTGAACTTCTTTTAGAGAACCACTGAATGGAATGAAGCCAAACATGGCATGAATGTTCCTTATGAGGTGTTAATTAAGTGTTGTTACTTTGTAGCCGATCCATCATCCAAAATGGCTGCCAGCGGGGGACTTAGTTTATCATAGGACCCTATGGGAGATATATACAAATGTCTTCTTTTAGAGAACCACTGAATAGAATGAAACCTAAAATTGGCATGAATGTTCCTTATGAGGTGCGGATCAAGTGTTGTTACTTTGTAGCCAAGTCATCATTCAAGATGGCTGCCAGCGGAGGACTTAGTTTAACATTGGACCCCATGGAAAATATTTACAAATGTCTTCTTTCAGAAAATCACTGAATGAATGAAACCAAAAATAGCAATAATGTTCCTTATGAGGTGCTGATCAAGTGTTGTTACTTTGTAGCCGATCCATCATACAAGATGGCTGCCAGCGGGGGACTTAGTTTAACATAGGACCCTATGGGAATATATACAAATGTCTTCTTTAAAGAGAACCACTAAATGGAATGAAACCAAACATGGCATGAATGTTCCTTATGAGGTGCTGACCAAGTGTTGTTACTTTGTAGCCGATCCATCATCCAAGATGGCCGCCAGTGGGGGACTTTTGAATGAAATCAAACATTGCCTGAATGTTCCTTTCCTTATGAGGTTGTGTATTTACTTTAAGCCAAATCTTATATTTGTTTATATGACTTCAAAAACCCAAGTAAAATCAGGTGAGCGATACAGGCTCTTGAAAGCCTCTAGTTAACTTTTTGGTATTTGAAAATATAGAAGGTTGTTAATGTCAATTTAGATACAAACCGAATGAGTTCACATTCAAAATAGAAAATAAAAAGTAAACGTGATCATCATGGCTTTTAAAAGTGGTGTGGGGGAGGCACTTACTGGCCTAAATAAAGGGGACGCTCCAGCGATTTCATATAAAAACAACCAAATTTTCCCCTGAAAGGTAAAGGGTTGACCTTTTATTAGCAGTGGTCATGTCTCCGATTAAAATGGTAATTTAGCAAGATAAGTTTCTCACTCTCATGTGTTACGCGAATCTTCTTCTTTGCATAGTTAGTTTGAATACATCAGAGAAAAGTTCAACTATCTAAAAAGAACTATCAATAAAAAAAACCTGACAATGCAGTTTTGGGTTAAACTTTGAAATAGACCAGTATCGACTATGTCCTTGACCAGCAACGTTTCTTAATAGACAACTTTCGAGTTCGTTGAAAATCCGTCAAAAAACTTTGGTTTCAGTGAACATCATTCGTGCGTTTACTTGCGTCGTCCCCTACGTTCCTTTATTTGGCGATTGGTAGACAAAAAGATAATGCTATATTGCACGTAAACACTACTAGATTGGGTACCCACGAAACAAATATTTTTTTCTAGTCTAACCTGCACAATGGCGATCATTAAGACGCTTGATGAACTCTAAACATGCAGGGATACAGGCGTTTCATGCTATCTGGTAAATGACGCCTTTAAGGGGGCATTAATGACGATTTTCACCGTTGACGAATAAACTCGAGTGGTCTTGTATGCACTCTGTATGATGTCATTTACCAATGAGAGAGGATCACCTGCCTCGTTCATCGCAGGTCTTCGTTCTTGTGCCATAGTATGGCACGCCGTTTTTATATTTATTTAAATTTAAGATATCTTATTTATTTAACAAGATATCTTATTAAGTATTAATATATCTGTAATTTTTATAAGATATCTTATTTAATTTGAAAGTAAATAAGATATCTCTATAAGTTTATAAGATATCTCTATAAGTTAATAAGATATCTCTATAAATTAATAAGATACATACTTTATAAGATATCTTATTAATTAATAGAGATATCTTATAAACTAACAGATATATCTCATTAACTTATGGAGATATCTTATATATTAAATAAGATATCTTTATAACCAATTAAATAAGATATCTTTATAACCAATTAAATCAGATATCTTTATAATCAATTAAATAAGATATCTCTATAAGTTAATAAAATATCTCTAAAAGTTGATAAGATATCTCTATTAGTTTATAAGATATCTATATAAGTTTATAAGATATCTTTATAAGTTTATAAGATATCTCTATTAATTAACAAGATCTCTTCTTAAGTATTATCTTTAATTTTTATAAGATATCTTATTTAATTTGAAAGTAAATAAGATATCTCTATTAGTTTATAAGATATATCTATTATTTTTTAAGATATCTTATTAAGTAAATAAGATATCTCTATTAGTTTTTAAGATATCTCTATTTCTTAAAGATATCTTATTAAGTAAATAAGATATATCTATTATTAACTATATAAAAGATAGTTTATATAGTTAATAAGATATCTTATATAGTTAATAAGATATCTTAAAAATTAATAGAGATATCTTATATTTTAAATAAGATATCTTATATATTTAATTAGATATCTTTATAAACATTTTAATAAGATATCTTATTTAATATATAAGATATCTTATTTAATAAGTCAGATATCTTATTTAATAAGTCAGATATCTCAATTAATATATAAGATATCTCATTTTGTTATTAAGATATCTCAATTAGTTTTTAAGATATATTATTTAACTAAGTAAGATATCTCGAAATTGAATAAATATAATAACGGCGTGTCATAGACAATGCAGTGATGATAGTAAATTTCAAGAATTTTATTTTACGAATAGTTCGTGCAATATATCAGAATAGTTTTTCAACCGTTTGGTTAACATAGGAAGGAAGTGACGATGGCCCTAAATGCGCTAATGATGTCAGTAAAATATTTTTTGACGGAAATGCAACGAAATTGAACCTGGTCTAATGACTTTAAGATTTGCGGTGCACAGAATCGGTTTTATAGTACTAGTTGACTTTGAGAGAGTGAAACATAATTATGATGGTCCAACAACAGGTTATCTAATTCGTCTGAAAATTTCAGGGTAGATAGAATTTGACCTGATAAACAATTTCAATCCATGTACGATTTGCTGTTAATGCTTTGGTTACAGATATATAAGCCAAACTCTACATTGTATCCCTATGTTCTATTTTTAGCCATGGCGGTCATCTTCGTTGGTTTCCTTGGTCACCGGACACATTTTTAAACAAGATACCCCAATGATGAGTGTGGCCAAGTTTGGTTAAATTTGGCCGAGTAGTTTCAGAGTAGACGATTTATGTAAAAGTTAACGACAGACGATGGACGCCAAGTGATGTGAAAATCTCAGTTGGCCCTTTGGGTCAGGTGAGCTAAAAATGGGAAAAGTATCCAAATCATAAATTTAAAAAATGTTAATACAATCTCCTTACTACATGTTTATTGTATACATCGTGAACGGTATCTAAGAGATTTAACAATATCAACGATGTTGACACACTATGGTGCAAACATAGTTAAAATCGTGATGGTACCATGATATCGTTATTTCATTGTAAAGATCGCAATTGTACCAAGATATCTTAAATTTCGCGGATGTTATTTAAATTTTAATTTTACACATTTTCGAAGCTTTATTGCATTTTTTTTTTTGGAGGGGTATATATGCACTACAATAAACACAACTGTTATGCATTAGTTTTTTATCTGAATTTGCTGAAAATCCCGGGATCCCCTCAAACTTGTGTACATCGCATAAATAAATTACGAAAGTAGTTTCGGAAACACGTTCTATCAAAGTGTAAAGTAAGAGAAAAATTCTTCTTGACCATAGATTTGCAAATCATATAAGAATTATAACAGTGTATATGTTGTGTACAAGTTGTAATGTTGTACAAATTATAATTTGTACAGATTTTTTGTACAAGTTATCAGTGTTTATGACCTGCTGAACAAAAATGGATGATGCAAACACAGATTCTTTTGCTTCGCATATTTCTGTCATATTTTCACATCTTCATGATATAGTCTAATACTGAGCATTGATACAAAAAAACATTATAAGACCACACAAAGATTTTGTATGGATATGAATAAAGTATAAGGAAAATAATAAAATTAGAATTTAAACCATTCATGTATCCTCATTTACAGTTTGGAAACAAGGAGAATACAACTTAATGTTTGGTTGAAGTATATTTATTTGAATTTAAAACATTACACTGGTACATTTTATAAGAATAACCTGTATCACCTGTTGCAAGAAGGTAGGTGTAAAAAAACTTATAACTTGTACAAAAACCCTGTACAAATTATAATTTGTACAAACTTACATCTTGTACACAACATATACATTGTGATGTTAACGATGTAGACAATATATGACATACGTCTTACAATGTATACGATGTTGACACAATATCGTGATAACATCGAAAATATTGCAAGGTCGACATTTTTACATTGTGCACTGGACATGAATGAGTTTTACAGTCGGGCATTAGCGTGTTAAACGATTTTTGAACAACAAAAATCAGCGTTCGGACTTATGAGAACAGTCCTATAGTATCTATAAATACAGGGAAATAAGAAAAATTTAAAACGTATAGCATAGAATTTATTAGGATCTTGGTACAAATATAACATTTTTTAAATATATCAGTGTGTATAACACCGACTTTTCTTTAACTTAAACATATACAAATGAAGGTTAATTTGACATAAAACATTCTGAACTTCTCAACTTGTTATTATGTTGGCTGGATGCGGCCATTTCGCTCTTTCGTGTTTTCTTCCTTCACTTTGCAAATGCGAAATCGGAAAATCGGGAAATCGAGAAAGCGAAATCGAGTAATTGAGAAATCGGGAAATAGGGAAATCGAGAAATCGGGAAATGGAGAAATCGAGAAAGCATAAACGCAAAATGACTTTTTTTTACTTGTTTTTGCTTTCTCGATTTCCCTATTTCCCGATTTCTCGATTTCGCGTGAAAGTGAAAGGAGAAAACGCGAAAACGCGAAAAAGGAGAAATGGCCGCATCCGGCCACCATATGTTATAGATGCAAATGGTAGAAATTTGTATTTGAAATCCCTAAAACCATCCATGTTATTATGTAAGGTAAACTGATGTCGTCTTTATTTTTAATCAATTGGTTTTAAGACTTTCCAAATTGAACAAAACACCGGGAGAAATATGAACATTGCATAACAGCCGTAACTACTGCCAGTTTATTTAAGTGTCATTGAACTGCATGAACCGTTTTCCTTTATGGATCGTCAGCAGTTATGGAGGTTCGTCATAAACAATTAAACTTGTATATCCCGGAGAACTTTTGAATAAATAAATTTATGAATATCATTTTTTGGATTTTTACCTGCAGTGGACCAGGATTAGTCTCCACATCTCCACAAACCAGCAGAAAACCCAAAGCACCATCATGGTCTTTTTCACCTGGACAAAGAAATTGAAAACATATTTAAAATAAACACATGTTTATATTCGTCATTCATATTGTAATTTGTTACATGTAAACACATTTTTTGGTCTGTTCAGTCAAACCCCAAGTATACTTAAAACGTAAAGCCTTTATATCATAACACTAGGAATGCATGCATTTATTTATCTCATTAATCTCATTCAAAACAAAATAATAATTCAAATTTAGAAAATCATAATAATAACCACTAATTCAGTGCTTGTCGTTCAAGTGTTACATTTTTGTTTTTAGTTCTTTTTTTTTATATAAATAAGACCGTGAGTTTTCTCGTTTGAATTGCTAAATACATGGTCATTTCGGGGACTTAAATAGCTGAATATGCGGTATGGGCTTTATTCATTGTTTAAGGCCGTACGGTGACCTTGTTTAAGTCTGTGTCAATTTGGTCTCTTTTTGTCTTATTGGCAATCATACCACATCTCCTTTTTATATACTTTTATTTCATAATCATAAACTACTGAGTATATACTTACAATGTCCATACACCTGTGTCGTCATGCAGTATCCGTATCTGAAACAAATAATGATCTACATGAATACATTTGTAAAACAACATTCTGGAAAAGTCATCTCATATTCATCAGTGTGTGCGTTTGTATCTTAACAACATTATAATATCTTACCGTACAAAGTTATATCGAGAAACAGGCAGAAGATGTTACTAATACAACTGGATGCAGAACTTTATTATACTGCTTGAGATAATTGTGTCGGCGAGTCAACTTTATTATCTAAGCAACTCGACTTCACTAGGGCAGGCATAACTACATATCATTTAGATTGGAGCCTTTTCCGTGGGCCACCATGTGAATAGCGTGTGGTAAAACATGTGTAGCATTACCATATAGGACATTGAAATTGAAACCAGTTTGGGATCTTGACCTTTGACCTGGGAAGTTGAAAATACATTACGACACACCCTCTGGGGTTCGTTGATATACATGGCAAGTATGAACTTTGAAGTCATAATGGTTCCTAAAATATAGAGCTGACACGATCTTTACCATAGGACATGGGGTTGTCAACTAAGACAATTTTTTTACCTTGACCTTTGACCTATAAAGTTGTACAAACATGACACAAGGTCTGGCATTGGTTGTACACACATGCTACACCTTCTGGTATTGTCAAGTATAAAGTCTTAAATCATAGCGGTTCTCAAGTTAAAGAGTGGACACGATCTTTACCAAAGGCCATTGGTTTGTCAACTGAAACCATTTTGACCTTGACTTCTCACTTAGGAAGTTGAATCTAAACTTTGACACCAACTTTGGGTTTGGTTAATATACGTGTCAAGTACAAACTTTGAAATCATACCGGTTCTTAAGATATAGAGCGGACACGATCTCCTCCATATGACATGGAGTTGTCAACTGAAACCAAAGTTCATGACCTCTACCTTTGAACAAGTTGTACAAACATTATGACAAGCTGTGATATTGGTTAATATATATTTCAAGTATAAACTTTGAAATGATAACGGTTCAACTGAACCAAAGTTTTTGTATTTTTGACCTTAGAAATAGTACATACATTATGAAACCCTCTTGTAAACTGAGCCATACAAATTTATCAACACATTTTTTTTCAAATTTGTTTTTGTCGTTTCTCAAATTAAGTAATTAAACGGTAAAAAAGGATAATGGGGTGTCAACCAGGCCTAAAAAGGAATGAGTGTTGCCGACGTCGTTACGTGTCCGTATTACTATCTGCAACGGACTCCTAACACTGCAGTGTAATTGATTCACATTTGGTCGACGGAAAACTTCGTTTTCATCCGTTCGGCGTTTGTTCGAAATATCCAGTAAGGTGTGACCCCAGCTTTACATATCCGTCTAATGTCCGTTTTATCCGTCATTGTCCATTCTCTTCGGTCGAAAATTTAGAGCATGTTCAAAACTTTGAGCGTACGTTCAAAGTGTGAACTGTCCGTTGTCCATCCGGTTGGCGTTCGTTTTTTTAACGATTAAATGGATGTAAAACGGAATAAATACTGGACGTATAACGGATAAAATGGACGACGAACAGATGTGAAACAGATAACTGCAAATTGAAAATTTCCAGTTAATTATTGGTTTGCCAGATTTCTTGAGTGCTTATTATTCATTATTGATACTAGAGTAAGAACACGTCTTCACTACCAAACAGTTGTTATTCAGGCTTGACCCTGACATCTGGTGGCATTTTGAAGAACAAAAACCTAAACCAGTTACACTGATTTTGTTTTAATATTTATGAAATCTACTAGTGCATGTATTATTTTTGTCGCCTTTAATTTTTCTCCATACTAGAACACACCCGTGATATCCCGGGTCCGTGCCTGAATAAAAGTATATAACTATGCGTATGCCTTATTTTAGTATTGGAATTGTCATCTGATAAAGTCAGGCCGATTATAAGATGCACAGTTTTCTCTGCTTTCAAAATCTGTCTGTTTGAACCCGTCGACCTTGAACCTATCAATTATTGGTATTATTAATAATTTGGAAAACAAAAGGGCCTGGAATGGAGTATTATTTACTCAACAGTATACAGCAAAATTATAAATACACCGTTTGGTGGTGCGCCTGTCAGATGCGGAACGAACAGATAAGGTAATAGGTAACAGGTGAATATACTATTGATATCGGTGTCGGATTAGATTCGAAACTTTATAATTATTGGCAAATTAATTACGTGGGAAACAAATGGGCCTGGAGTGGTGTTATTTTCGATCAACACTATTGTACTATATTAGTTATATATAAAGTTGAATTCTTTGATTCATCGTTTTTACGTGATGACGGCTGACAAATTGGACCTCGTAATTTTAGTATTATCTCATATTGTTCATCCATTTTATCCGGTACGCTCCCGTTAGAAATCCGTTTTATGTGGTGCTCGTCCGTTGGATGTACGGGTGTGATCCAACTATATGTCCCCATTCAAATGCATTGATCGGCCAAAAAGGGGGGTTCAACCCCCGGTCCCCCCCTTGGATCCGCCATTGGGGTCTCGATATTTTCAAACTGAAAACAGAACTTTTATTCATTTCTATGAACTTTTCAAACCTCATCCCAGGAACTCTATTAAACAGAGAAAAGCTTTCTTAGTATACAAGACGTCTCAATACACAAATAGTAAAAGTTTTTGCTTAAATATTCAACTCAAATTCCGGCCAAAAATAAGCAAGTTTTAGTCAAACAAAATATAAAGAAGATTGTAGGAGGGTTTCTTTATTGCAAAATGTCGAAACACAATTTTTGTTTCTCAATATACTAGGGAAAACACTAGATATCACGAGATTTTACCGCGACTTCTTAAATAAAATAAATAAACTCGCACATGGCGGAATTATCCCTCTTAACATACACATCTACTTACCTGAGACTCTGAACTTGTAATGATGTCCCAGAGACAATCGCTGCACGAGCTCACTTTCCACGGGAATTAACACAATTGAGGTCTCTGATTGGTTTAGAGTGGAAAACATATTTTGAATACAAATGCGAGGTTTGTGTCGTCACTAAAATGTATGAAAATTAAAGTCAGGAAATATAGAATAATAAGCTTAAGCTTTTTAAAAAATATTAATATGTAATATGTGTGCATGTGGTTTTTGATTTAGTACTGGAAATGTGGTATTTTTAGATAGATTGATATAAATTGGACTTACCTTAAGAGTGTCCGGTATACATCCATACTTAAAAAAACGTTCGCTTTACTTGTTGAAAACATTCACAAATTGATAACTTTTCTGGAGGTGTGCTTCTCTGGAGGTGAGTCTTGATTGGCGGAAGTTATGAAATACAGATAGTGCATTTTTTTTAAACTGTGCATAGGAAAATTGCTCAGCAGAACGAATGGTGCATATTGTAGATAAACAAAGCAAGTAAACACGCATTAATAATTGATATTTCAATAATTGAATATTTTAATTCAGTGTGTAATATATGTGTTGTGTACAAGTTGTAATGTACAAATGATAACTTTTTAACATTGGTATATGAAATTAACGCCCAGAAAATATATCAAGTTAATAAATGATCAACCTGAAATGATAACCACCAAATGGTTATAATTCTGACTTTCATCCTAGCAAATCATCTACATGTCAAGTGATATCAGCCCTTAGGTGAAATCGAGCAGGTATAGCCAAAATTTATAAAAAAACAACCCCTCATTATTTTTTTCTAGAAGTCCTGGAATAAGCCGACCCCCTACCCCATTTTTTAGACATTTTTTTCGAATTTTGAGCTCTAGTTTCAGATTTTTGAACATAGCGCCCTTCGATACCTAGTGCAAAAGAAGCGCCTGTTTCACCTCTACAAGACCTATATAGTCATTCCCCGTGACACCCCTCATTATTTTTCTCTAGAAGCCCTGGAATAGGCCGACCCCCCTAATTTTTTGACTTTTTTTTTCGATTTTTGAGCTCTAGTTTCAGATTTTTGAACATAGCGCCCTTCGATACCTAGTGCAGAAGAAGCGCCTGTTTCTCTTCTACAAGACCTATATAGCCATATCCCGTGACACCCCCCATTATTTTTCTCTAGAACTCCTGGAATAGGCCGACCCTACCCCCATTTTTTTGACATTTTTTTCAAATTTTGAGCTCTAGTTTTAGATTTTTGAACATAGCGCCCTTCGATACCTAGTGCAAAAGAAGCGCCTGTTTCTCTTCTACAAGACCTATATAGTCATATCCCGTGACACTCCCCATTATTTTTCTCTAGAACTCCTGGAATAGGCCGACCCTACCCCCCTTTTTTGACATTTTTTTCGACATTTTGAGCTCTAGTTTCAGATTTTTGAACATAGCGCCCTTCGATACCTAGCGCAAAAGAAGCGCCTGTTTCTCCTCTACAAGACCTATATAGTCATTTCCGTTGACACCCCTCATTATTTTTCTCTAGAAGCCCTGGAATAGGCCGACCCCCCTAATTTTTTGACTTTTTTTTTCGATTTTTGAGCTCTAGTTTCAGATTTTTGAACATAGCGCCCTTCGATACCTAGTGCAGAAGAAGCGCCTGTTTCTCTTCTACAAGACCTATATAGCCATATCCCGTGACACCCCCCATTATTTTTCTCTAGAACTCCTGAAATAGGCCGACCCTACCCCAATTTTTTTGACATTTTTTTCAAATTTTGAGCTCTAGTTTCAGATTTTTGAACATAGCGCCCTTCGATACCTAGTGCAGAAGAAGCGCCTGTTTCTCCTCTACAAGACCTATATAGTCATATCCCTTGACACCCCTCATTATTTTTCTCTAGAAGTCCTAGAATAGGCCGACCCCCCTAATTTTTTGACATTTTTTTCAAATTTTGAGCTCTAGTTTCAGATTTTTGAACATAGCGCCCTTCGATACCTAGCGCAAAAGAAGCGCCTGTTTCTCTTCTACAAGATCTATATAGTCATTCCCCGTGACACCCCTCATTATTTTTCTCTAGAAGTCCTAGAATAGGCCGACCCCCCTAATTTTTTGACATTTTTTTTCAAATTTTGAGCTGTAGATTAAACAATGACATAAAAGGTGCTATATTTTACAGGGTAGGACTACTTTTACATACGTTCTAAATTAAAGAAGGTGCATAGGTGGCCCTACACCTACAAATAATCCGTTGATAGATGCAGAGTTATTGTGGTACTGAATATTAGCCGAAAAAGTTATGCGACTTATTAAATCAATGGATTGGATAAAAATCATTTCAAAATTGAGTTAAAATTGCTATATTTAACTGATTTTCTGCCTTTTTGAATATTTTTTTATTTAACGGCCGTTGTTGTCTTATTCTGTTTTTTGGTTTCTCGATATATCGCCTTATTGTTCGCTGGCTTATTGTTCGCTAGCTTCTGCCTGGTAAATATCTACAAAGAATTAAAAATTGTCAACTGAATGAATAGATATTCCCATATATTAAAGTATTTATGGCATGTCAACATACAGGCTCTTGACGTGGCCCTAGCACATACGCTATGCTTCCTCTAAAATACTGACCAAATTTGCACCATCAATAAGTCTACCGTATGCGATAGTTAAAACGGTAGGAAATTTAAAAGGTGGACATATCTCACGTTCAAGTTCATGGGGAAAATATCAGATTTGACACATTTTTGCGTACTTTTGGTTGCAAAACTAAAATGTGCATTGATCCAATTGAGAAAGAAGTATTTTTCAATAGTTATTCATAATCTCTGCTTTTTGTAAGTGCAAATTGACTAAGAACAATAAGATATAGGTTTTCTACCAAGAAAATAACGTTGACATCTCAGCTTCTATGGTCCTTTTAATAATTTTTTATCCTTTGCGTAATATTTGTACCAAAAAAATTGCCTTCATGGTTATTCATACTCTTTCGAAGCGTTTAGGTCCGCTAACTTGAGGGAAATTAACAGAGAAAGCGAATTCGGAAATTTGATTGATAGGGGGAGTGTGTATGAAAGCCAGAATGATACAGTGATAACGATATGTATTAAACAAGTATTGAACTTTTGAATAATTCGAACATCATTAATTTGGGTTTCAAGCCGAAAATATCTAAGAAATGAAAAAAAATATGAAAATTGGCACCATTTTTATAAAAAAAATCCAAAATTGTTACAAAACCACTTGTTCTACAACTTAACATGGGGAACACAGCTAAAAAAATTTCACTATGTCAAAGGGAAGTAATCCATTTTTTTTCATATGATTTTATATACATTATGAGGAGAAATATGTGCAAAATGTACTGTAAATGGGGAGAATATTTATACCTTTCATTGATATTATAACTCTAAAGTGTAATTTCTATTGTTTCTTTCAATCTGCACACAAAAACTGATTTTTACCATATACCCCATCCCATGCCTCCTCTCACAGTACACTAAGTGCATCCTGGATAGCCGCAGCTAAGATAGAAATTTGTTAAAAAAACAACTTCAAATGGTTCCAAAATCCTTCCATTACATTAAAATTTACAGGAAATGAGTTTGATGATTATTGTGTGGCCTTGGACAAGTACAGTGAAAGAGTGCATATTTTCCTATAGGGGTAAATTCAGTAAAAAAATCTCCCATTGACTTTAATGCTAATCTATATATGTATGGAATTAAATTTATACCTGATTTACCTTTAGAAATTGGAAACTCTATATAACATTCATGAAAGTACAAATGTAGCCCTATCTTTTGCACTTATAAAAACATAGGGTCATGCGGCATATTTGGGCATTCACATGGCCTTGTTTACAAACAATGTAGATTCGCACTGAATTCCTATACTGACCCCCATTACTTTTCAACCCTGTAGTAAAAAATTTTAGTACATTCAGCATTTATTTTTTTATTTTTTCAACTCTAGTTTTGATCCATCTGCCAAAACATATTTATCACAAACATTATCTACCAAAACAATGTAGATTCGCACTGAATTCCTATACTGACCCCCATTACTTTTCAACCCTGTAGTAAAAACATTTAGTACATTCAGCATTTATTTTAATTTTTTTCAACTCTAGTTTTGATCCATCTGCCAAAAATATTTATTACAAACATTATCTACCAATCAGAAGAGCATATATGACTTCAGTGTTATACAGAAAGCTCTCCCCTAAATGTATATTTATTTACTGAATTTACCCCTTAACTAGATTTTATGAATTAATCAAAAACAGCTGAGATGTAAAAAAGTTATCCCACTCGGACTTGGTGTGTCAGTGTTAGATCACCCTCGGGGTACAGAACGTAGTACAGAACATTTATGTATCGCATTAGGGACGACATACAAAGATCAATGTAGGATAAAAAATTTATAAAAAACGGAATTCATATAGGTATCACTTAATCACTGACACCCCTAACCCCCCTTAACTTAATTTGGGGGGGGGGAATGATTGACCAATAAGGATATATATACAAAAATGCGGAAATTTTGACCACCTCCCTAAACAATTTGAATTATTTTTTTTATCCTTCATTGATTGATTTTCTGATGTCATCTCTTGTCCCATCTTATACATGATCCTACATAAGAATGTGCCGAAATAGAACGGCGATTCAGTATAAAGATATAAAATCATGATAACGTTAGTTTCATTTCCTAGACGTATATTCTCTTGTCAGACGAAAAAGTAAGTTTATTTATATGGACAAAGCACATTATATATGATAGACAGGGGCATAGCAAGCCTTTTTTTAACGGGGTCCCAACCAACAATAAACGATGGGTTCAAACTATGTGTCCCCTTACAAATGCATTGATCGTCCAAAAAAGGGGGTCAAACCACCCGGAACCCTCCCCCTGGATCCCCCACTGATAGATCATGCTAGATTTCACAATACCTAAATTGTACTCATTCAATAAAAATAGCAGCGGGAATCCTACAAGTTTCCAGAGATCTAGAACATCTGTATCTCCTTTTCTGTTAGATTTGTTATTCGGTCTCTAAGTTAATCTTATGATTTGTTGAATTTATAATTTAAATATTATATTTAGGTCGCATTCACTAGTGTGGATCTAGCCGTCGATAGCAGCCGGCGTTAATATTCATGAGGCCAGCCTTCAATAATATTCATGAGCCGGCAATAATATTCATGAGATGACTTGCGTTCGAAGAAGTGTTGTTAGAAACTATGAACGATAACTATGATTAAATAACGTTCCTATTTATATGTGATATTACTTCAAACAGGCATGTCAATGGGTGTCTTCTTCGAGGTCCGCGTTTATTAAATTAACTTTTGGTCTTCTTCAAGGACTTCTAGGTCTGCGTCTTTAAATAAAATTGTAAATGTAATAAAAACAATGCAAATGCTTCCATAAATATAAAACAAAGTAATGGTCTTTTCACATTCTGTGATAAGAGAAATAATGTAAACTGAAGCAATAACAAGTTGAAATAAATATAATTAAATATAGAAATTTAATGGGACATTACAACAAACAAATAAAGTAAAGAACAGTTCTTATTAAAATTTTGTGATTATTGAATTAATGTAAGCTACAATAAATAAAAAAAATGATTGAATACTAGTATAGAAATTTAGGAATTACAGAGAATTGATGGTCATATGGGCATTTCATAATTTGTTCGTTGTTCGTTGACTACAAATATAGTCCAATCATGACAATACAGACAGTATTTTCTATTTAAACAGATCAGAAAAAATAGAAACATAGTTAATTGCAGAAATAAAAACAACAGAAAAATAAAAACTGTCAAGTACTATTTCAATGACATATAATTCTTCAAAATTACGGAGACCAATCTCAGTCATTAATCTTAACATTAACAATTTATAGCATTGCCTTTAAAATGGCCCATAGCACTTATGCCCTAAACCCGTACGAGTTAGTCAGGAAAGGATAAGGGGGGGGGTACCCTGGTATATCACAAATTCGAAAATGAACTATTGCCGGCTGGCCAAACGAAGAGATTCTCCACGTGGGCAATAATACCAGAAGAAGAGGTACTTATTGCCTTTAAAATGGCTCTTAGCACTTGTACCCTAGACCCGTACGAGTTTGTCAGTAGAGGGTTAAAAGGGGGGATATGGTATTCCGATTTACAACGAATTCGAACTGAACTATTGCCGGCTGGCCAAACTAAGAGATTCTCCACATCGACCATCATACCAGAGGTAGAGGTTGGTATTGCCTATAAAATGGCCCAGAGCACTTATGCCCTAGACCCGTACGAGTTAGTCTGGAAAGGATAAGGGGGGTACCCTGGTATATCACAAATTCTAAAATGAACTATTGCCGGCTGGCCAAATAAAGAGATTCTCCACGTGGGCAATGATACCAGAGGAAGAGGTACTTATTGCCTTTAAAATGGCCTATAGCACTTGTACCCTAGACCCGTACGACTTTGTCAGTAGAGGGTTAAAAGGGGGATATGGTATTCCGGTTTACAACGAATTCGAACTGAACTATTGCCGGCTGGCCAAACTAAGAGATTCTCCACATCAACCATCATACCAGAGGTAGAAGTTGGTATTGCCTATAAAATGGCTGATAGCACTTATGCCCTAGACCCGTACGAGTTAGTCAGGAAAGGATAAGGGGGGTACCCTCGTATATCACAAATTCGAAAATGAACTATTGCCGGCTGGCCAAACGAAGAGATTCTCCACGTGGGCAATTATACCAGAGGAAGAGGTACTCATTGCCTTTAAAATGGCCCATAGCACTTGTACCCTAGACCCGTACGAGTTTGTCAGTTGAACGGTTAAATGGAGGGATATGGTATTCCGGTTTACAACGAATTCGAACTGAACTATTGCCGGCTGGCCAAACTAAGAGATTCTCCACATCGACCATCATACCAGAGGTAGAGGTTGGTATGGCCTATAAAATGGTCTATAGCACTTATGCCCTAGACCCGTACGAGTTAGTCTTGAAAGGATAAGGGGGGTACCCTGGTATATCACAAATTCGAAAATGAACTATTGCCGGCTGGCCAAATGAAGAGATTCTCCACGTGGGCAATGATACCAGAGGAAGAGGTACTTATTGCCTTAACAATGGCTCTGAGCACTTGTACCCTAGACCCGTACGAGTTTGTCAGTAGAGGGTTAAAAGGGGGGATATGGTATTCCGGTTTACAACGAATTCGAACTGAACTATTGCCGGCTGGCCAAACTAAGAGATTCTCCACATCGACCATCATACCAGAGGTAGAGGTTGGTATTGCCTATAAAATGGCTCAGAGCACTTATGCCCTAGACCCGTACGAGTTAGTCTGGAAAGGATAAGGGGGGTACCCTGGTATATCACAAATTCTAAAATGAACTATTGCCGGCTGGCCAAACGAAGAGATTCTCCACGTGGGCGATGATAACAGAGGAAGAGGTACTTATTGCCTTTAAAATGGCCCATAGCACTTGTACCCTAGACCCGTACGAGTTTGTCAGTAGAGGGTTAGAAGGGGGATATGGTATTCCGGTTTACAACGAATTCGAACTGAACTATTGCCGGATGGCCAAACTAAGAGATTCTCCACATCAACCATCATACCAGAGGTAGAGGTTGGTATTGCCTATAAAATGGCTCATAGCACTTATGCCCTAGACCCGTACGATTTAGTCAGGAAAGGATAAGGTAGGTACCCTGGTATATCACAAATTCTCAAATGAACTATTGCCGGCTGGCCAAACGAAGAGATTCTCCACGTGGGCAATGATACCAGAGGAATAGGTACTTATTGCCTTTAAAATGCCTCATAGCACTTGTACCCTAGACCCGTACGAGTTTGTCAGTAGAAGGCTAAAAGGGGGGATATGGTATTCCGGTTTACAACGAATTCGAACTGAACTATTGCCGGCTGGCCAAACTAAGAGATTCTCCACATCGACCATCATACCAGAGGTAGAGGTTGGTATTGCCTATAAAATGGCCAAGAGCACTTATGCCCTAGACCCGTACGAATTAGTCTGGAAAGGATAAGGGGGGGGGTACCCTGGTATATCACAAATTCTAAAATGAACTATTGCCGGCTGGCCAAACGAAGAGATTCTCCACGTGGGCAATGATACCAGAGGAAGAGGTACTTATTGCCTTTAAAATGGCCTATAGCACTTGTACCCTAGACCCGTACGACTTTGTCAGTAGAGGGTTAAAAGGGGGGATATGGTATTCCGGTTTACAACGAATTCGAACTGAACTATTGCCGGCTGGCCAAACTAAGAGATTCTCCACATCAACCATCATACCAGAGGTAGAAGTTGGTATTGCCTATAAAATGGCTGATAGCACTTATGCCCTAGACCCGTACGAGTTAGTCAGGAAAGGATAAGGGGGGTACCCTCGTATATCACAAATTCGAAAATGAACTATTGCCGGCTGGCCAAACGAAGAGATTCTCCACGTGGGCAATTATACCAGAGGAAGAGGTACTTATTGCCTTTAAAATGGCCCATAGCACTTGTACCCTAGACCCGTACGAGTTTGTCAGTTGAACGGTTAAATGGAGGGATAGGTATTCCGGTTTACAACGAATTCGAACTGAACTATTGCCGGCTGGCCAAACTAAGAGATTCTCCACATCGACCATCATACCAGAGGTAGAGGTTGGTATGGCCTATAAAATGGTCCATAGCACTTATGCCCTAGACCCGTACGAGTTAGTCTTGAAAGGATAAGGGGGGTACCCTGGTATATCACAAATTCGAAAATGAACTATTGCCGTCTGGCCAAACGAAGAGATTCTCCACGTGGGCAATGCATATGATACCAGAGGAAGAGGTACTTATTGCCTTTAAAATGGCCCATAGCACTTGTACCCTAGACCCTTACGAGTTTGTCAGTAGAGGGTTATAAGGGGGGTATGGTATTCAGGTTTACAACGAATTCGAACTGAACTATTGCCGGCTGGTCAAACTAAGAGATTCTCTACATCAACCATCATACCAGAGGTAGAAGTTGGTATTGCCTATAAAATGGGTCATAGCACTTATGCCCTAGACCCGTACGAGTTAGTCTGGAAAGGATAAGGGGGGTACCCTGGTATATCACAAATTCTAAAATGAACTATTGCCGGCTGGCCAAATAAAGAGATTCTCCACGTGGGCAATGATACCAGAGGAATAGGTACTTATTGCCTTTAAAATGCCTCATAGCACTTGTACCCTAGACCCGTACGAGTTTGTCAGTAGAAGGCTAAAAGGGGGGATATGGTATTCCGGTTTACAACGAATTCGAACTGAACTATTGCCGGCTGGCCAAACTAAGAGATTCTCCACATCGACCATCATACCAGAGGTAGAGGTTGGTATTGCCTATAAAATGGCCAAGAGCACTTATGCCCTAGACCCGTACGAATTAGTCTGGAAAGGATAGGGGGGGGTACCCTGGCATATATCAAAAATTCTAAAATGAACTATTGCCGGCTGGCCAAACGAAGAGATTCTCCACGTGGGCAATGATACCAAAGGAAGAGCTACTTATTGCCTTTAAAATGGTCTATAGCACTTGTACCCTAGACCCGTACGACTTTGTCAGTAGAGGGTTAAAAGGGGGGATATGGTATTCCGGTTTACAACGAATTCGAACTGAACTATTGCCGGCTGGCCAAACTAAGAGATTCTCCACATCAACCATCATACCAGAGGTAGAAGTTGGTATTGCCTATAAAATTGCTGATAGCACTTATGCCCTAGACCCGTACGAGTTAGTCAGGAAAGGATAAGGGGGGTACCCTCGTATATCACAAATTCGAAAATGAACTATTGCCGGCTGGCCAAACGAAGAGATTCTCCACGTGGGCAATTATACCAGAGGAAGAGGTACTTATTGCCTTTAAAATGGCCCATAGCACTTGTACCCTAGACCCGTACGAGTTTGTCAGTTGAACAGTTAAATGGAGGGATATGGTATTCCGGTTTACAACGAATTCGAACTGAACTATTGCCGGCTGGCCAAACTAAGAGATTCTCCACATCGACCATTATACCAGAGGTAGAGGTTGGTATGGCCTATAAAATGGTCCATAGCACTTATGTCCTAGACCCGTACGAGTTAGTCTTGAAAGGATAAGGGGGGTACCCTGGTATATCACAAATTCGAAAATGAACTATTGCCGTCTGGCCAAACGAAGAGATTCTCCACGTGGGCAATGATACCAGAGGAAGAGGTACTTATTGCCTTTAAAATGGTCCATAGCACTTGTACCCTAGACCCTTACGAGTTTGTCAGTAGAGGGTTATAAGGGGGATATGGTATTCCGGTTTACAACGAATTCGAACTGAACTATTGCCGGCTGGTCAAACTAAGAGATTCTCCACATCAACCATCATACCAGAGGTAGAAGTTGGTATTGCCTATAAAATGGGTCAGAGCACTTATGCCCTAGACCCGTACGAGTTAGTCAGGAAAGGTTAAGGGGGGTACCCTGGTATATCACAAATTCTAAAATGAACTATTGCCGGCTGGCCAAACGAAGAGATTTTCCACGTGGGCAATGATACCAGAGGAAGATGTACTTATTGCCTTTTAAATGGCCCATAGCACTTGTACCCTAGACCCGTACGAGTTTGTCAGTAGAAGTTAAAAGGGGGGATATGGTATTCCGGTTTACAACGAATTCGAACTGAACTATTGCCGGCTGGCCAAACTAAGAGATTCTCCACATCGACCATCATACCAGAGGTAGAGGTTGGTATTGCCTATAAAATGGCCAAGAACACTTATGCCCTAGACCCGTACGAGTTAGTCTTGAAAGGATAAGGGGGGTACCCTGGTATATCACAAATTCGAAAATGAACTATTGCCGGCTGGCCAAATGAAGAGATTCTCCACGTGGGCAATGATACCAGAGGAAGAGGTACTTATTGCCTTAACAATGGCTCTGAGCACTTGTACCCTAGACCCGTACGAGTTTGTCAGTAGAGGGTTAAAAGGGGGGATATGGTATTCCGGTTTACAACGAATTCGAACAGAACTATTGCCGGCTGGTTAAACTAAGAGATTCTCCACATCGACCATCATACCAGAGGTAGAGGTTGGTATTGCCTATAAAATGGCTCAGAGCACTTATGCCCTAGACCCGTACGAGTTAGTCTGGAAAGGATAAGGGGGGTACCCTGGTATATCACAAATTCTAAAATGAAATATTGCCGGCTGGCCAAACGAAGAGATTTTCCACGTGGGCGATGATACCAGAGGAAGAGGTACTTATTGCCTTTAAAATGGCCCATAGCACTTGTACCCTAGACCCGTATGAGTTTGTCAGTAGAGGGTTAGAAGGGGGATATGGTATTCCGGTTTACAACGAATTCGAACTGAACTATTGCCGGATGGCCAAACTAAGAGATTCTCCACATCAACCATCATACCAGAGGTAGAGGTTGGTATTGCCTATAAAATGGCTCATAGCACTTATGCCCTAGACCCGTACGATTTAGTCAGGAAAGGATAAGGGAGGTACCCTGGTATATCACAAATTCTAAAATGAACTATTGCCGGCTGGCCAAACGAAGAGATTCTCCACGTGGGCAATGATACCAGAGGAATAGGTACTTATTGCCTTTAAAATGCCTCATAGCACTTGTACCCTAGACCCATACGAGTTTGTCAGTAGAAGGCTAAAAGGGGGGATATGGTATTCCGGTTTACAACGAATTCGAACTGAACTATTGCCGGCTGGCCAAACTAAGAGATTCTCCACATCGACCATCATACCAGAGGTAGAGGTTGGTATTGCCTATAAAATGGCCAAGAGCACTTATGCCCTAGACCCGTACGAATTAGTCTGGAAAGGATAAGGGGGGGGGGGTACCCTGGTATATCACAAATTCTAAAATGAACTATTGCCGGCTGGCCAAACGAAGAGATTCTCCACGTGGGCAATGATACCAGAGGAAGAGGTACTTATAGCCTTTAAAATGGCCTATAGCACTTGTACCCTAGACCCGTACGACTTTGTCAGTAGAGGGTTAAAAGGGGGGATATGGTATTCCGGTTTACAACGAATTCGAACTGAACTATTGCCGGCTGGCCAAACTAAGAGATTCTCCACATCAACCATCATACCAGAGGTAGAAGTTGGTATTGCCTATAAAATGGCTGATAGCACTTATGCCCTAGACCCGTACGAGTTAGTCAGGAAAGGATAAGGGGGTACCCTCGTATATCACAAATTCGAAAATGAACTATTGCCGGCTGGCCAAACGAAGAGATTCTCCACGTGGGCAATTATACCAGAGGAAGAGGTACTTATTGCCTTTAAAATGGCCCATAGCACTTGTACCCTAGACCTTTACGAGTTTGTCAGTAGAGGGTTATAAGGGGGATATGGTATTCCGGTTTACAACGAATTCGAACTGAACTATAGCCGGCTGGTCAAACTAAGAGATTCTCCACTTCAACCATCATACCAGAGGTAGAAGTTGGTATTGCCTATAAAATGGGTCATAGCACTTATGCCCTAGACCCGTACGAGTTAGTCAGGAAAGGTTAAGGGGGGTACCCTGGTATATCACAAATTCTAAAATGAACTATTGCCGGCTGGCCAAACGAAGAGATTCTCCACGTGGGCAATGATACCAGAGGAAGATGTACTTATTGCCTTTAAAATGGCTCTGAGCACTTGTACCCTAGACCCGTACGAGTTTGTCAGTAGAAGTTAAAAGGGGGGATATGGTATTCCGGTTTACAACGAATTCGAACTGAACTATTGCCGGCTGGCCAAACTAAGAGATTCTCCACATCGACCATCATACCAGAGGTAGAGGTTGGTATTGCCTATAAAATGGCCCAGAACACTTATGCCCTAGACCCGTACGAGTTAGTCTTGAAAGGATAAGGGGGGTACCCTGGTATATCACAAATTCGAAAATGAACTATTGCCGGCTGGCCAAACTAAGAGATTCTCCACATCGACCATCATACCAGAGGTAGAGGTTGGTATTGCCTATAAAATGGCTCAGAGCACTTATGCCCTAGACCCGTACGAGTTAGTCTGGAAATGATAAGGGGGGTACCCTGGTATATCACAAATTCTAAAATGAACTATTGCCGGCTGGCCAAACGAAGGGATTCTCCACGTGGGCGATGATATCAGAGGAAGAGGTACTTATTGCCTTTAAAATGGCCCATAGCATTTGTACCCTAGACCCGTATGAGTTTGTCAGTAGAGGGTTAGAAGGGGGATATGGTATTCCGGTTTACAACAAATTCGAACTGAACTATTGCCGGATGGCCAAACTAAGAGATTCTCCACATCAACCATCATACTAGAGGTAGAGGTTGGTTTTGCCTATAAAATGGCTCATAGCACTTATGCCCTAGACCCGTACGATTTAGTCAGGAAAGGATAAGGGAGGTACCCTGGTATATCACAAATTCTAAAATGAACTATTGGCGGCTGGCCAAACGAAGAGATTCTCCACGTGGGCAATGATACCAGAGGAATAGGTACTTATTGCCTTTAAAATGGCTCATAGCACTTGTACCCTAGACCCGTACGAGTTTGTCAGTAGAAGGCTAAAAGGGGGGATATGGTATTCCGGTTTACAACGAATTCGAACTGAACTATTGCCGGCTGGCCAAACTAAGAGATTCTCCACATCGACCATCATACCAGAGGTAGAGGTTGGTATTGCCTATAAAATGGCCAAGAGCACTTATGCCCTAGACCCGTACGAATTAGTCTGGAAAGGATAAGGGGGGGGGGGGGGTACCCTGGTATATCACAAATTCGAAAATGAACTATTGCCGGCTGGCCAAACGAAGAGATTCTCCACGTGGGCAATGATACCAGAGGAAGAGGTACTTATTGCCTTTCAAATGGCCAATAGCACTTGTACCCTAGACCCGTACGACTTTGTCAGTAGAGGGTTTAAAGGGGGGATATGGTATTCCGGTTTACAACGAATTCGAACTGAACTATTGCCGGCTGGCCAAACTAAGAGATTCTCCACATCAACCATCATACCAGAGGTAGAAGTTTGTATTGCCTATAAAATGGCTGATAGCACTTATGCCCTAGACCCGTACGAGTTAGTCAGGAAAGGATAAGGGGGATACCCTTGTATAGCACAAATTCGAAAATGAACTATTGCCGTCTGGCCAAACGAAGAGATTCTCCACGTGGGCAATTATACCAGAGGAAGAGGTACTTATTGCCTTTAAAATGGCCCATAGCACTTGTACCCTAGACCCGTACGAGTTTGTCAGTAAAGGGTGAAAAGGGGGCATATGGTATTCCGGTTTACAACGAATTCGAACTGAACTATTGCCGGCTGGCCAAACTAAGAGATTCTCCACATCGACCATCATACCAGAGGTAGAAGTTGGTATTGCCTATAAAATGGCCAAGAGCACTTATGTCCTAGACCCGTACGAATTAGTCTGGAAAGGATAAGGGGGGGGGGTACCCTGGTATATCACAAATTCTAAAATGAACTATTGCCGGCTGGCCAAACGAAGAGATTCTCCACGTGGGCAATGATACCAGAGGAAGAGGTACTTATAGCCTTTAAAATGGCCTATAGCACTTGTACCCTAGACCCGTACGACTTTGTCAGTAGAGGGTTAAAAGGGGGGATATGGTATTCCGGTTTACAACGAATTCGAACTGAACTATTGCCGGCTGGCCAAACTAAGAGATTCTCCACATGAACCATCATACCAGAGGTAGAAGTTGGTATTGCCTATAGAATGGCTGATAGCACTTATGCCCTAGACCCGTACGAGTTAGTCAGGAAAGGATAAGGGGGGTACCCTCGTATATCACAAATTCTAAAATGAACTATTGCCGGCTGGCCAAACGAAGAGATTCTCCACGTGGGCAATGATACCAGAGGAAGAGGTACTTATTGCCTTTCAAATGGCCTATAGCACTTGTACCCTAGACCCGTACGACTTTGTCAGTAGAGGGTTTAAAGGGGGGATATGGTATTCCGGTTTACAACGAATTCGAACTGAACTATTGCCGGCTGGCCAAACTAAGAGATTCTCCACATCAACCATCATACCAGAGGTAGAAGTTTGTATTGCCTATAAAATGGCTGATAGCACTTATGCCCTAGACCCGTACGAGTTAGTCAGGAAAGGATAAGGGGGATACCCTTGTATATCACAAATTCGAAAATGAACTATTGCCGTCTGGCCAAACGAAGAGATTCTCCACGTGGGCAATTATACCAGAGGAAGAGGTACTTATTGCCTTTAAAATGGCCCATAGCACTTGTACCCTAGACCCGTACGAGTTTGTCAGTAAAGGGTGAAAAGGGGGCATATGGTATTCCGGTTTACAACGAATTCGAACTGAACTATTGCCGGCTGGCCAAACTAAGAGATTCTCCACATCGACCATCATACCAGAGGTAGAGGTTGGTATTGCCTATAAAATGGTCCATAGCACTTATGCCCTAGACCCGTACGAGTTAGTCTTGAAAGGATAAGGGGGGTACCCTGGTATATCACAAATTCTAAAATGAACTATTGCCGTCTGGCCAAACGAAGAGATTCTCACGTGGGCAATGATACCAGAGGAAGAGGTACTTATTGCCTTTACAATGGCCAATAGCACTTGTACCCTAGACCCTTACGAGTTTGTCAGTAGAGGGTTATAAGGGGGATATGGTATTCCGGTTTACAACGAATTCGAACTGAACTATTGCCGGCTGGTCAAACTAAGAGATTCTCCACATCAACCATCATACCAGAGGTAGAAGTTGGTATTGCCTATAAAATGGGTCATAGCACTTATGCCCTAGACCCGTACGAGTTAGTCAGGAAAGGTTAAGGGGGGTACCCTGGTATATCACAAATTCTAAAATGAACTATTGCCGGCTGGCCAAACGAAGAGATTCTCCACGTGGGCAATGATACCAGAGGAAGATGTACTTATTGCCTTTAAAATGGCCCATAGCACTTGTACCCTAGACCCGTACGAGTTTGTCAGTAGAAGTTAAAAGGGGGGATATGGTATTCCGGTTTACAACGAATTCGAACTGAACTATTGCCGGCTGGCCAAACTAAGAGATTCTCCACATCGACCATCATACCAGAGGTAGAGGTTGGTATTGCCTATAAAATGGCCCAGAACACTTATGCCCTAGACCCGTAGGAGTTAGTCGTGAAAGGATAAGGGGGGTACCCTGGTATATCACAAATTCGAAAATGAACTATTGCCGGCTGGCCAAATGAAGAGATTCTCCACGTGGGCAATGATACCAGAGGAAGAGGTACTTATTGCCTTAACAATGGCTCTTAGCACTTGTACCCTAGACCCGTACGAGTTTGTCAGTAGAGGGTTAAAAGGGGGGATATGGTATTCCGGTTTACAACGAATTCGAACTGAACTATTGCCGGCTGGCCAAACTAAGAGATTCTCCACATCGACCATCAAACCAGAGGTAGAGGTTGGTATTGCCTATAAAATGGCTCAGAGCACTTATGCCCTAGACCCGTACGAGTTAGTCTGGAAAGGATAAGGAGGGTACCCTGGTATATCACAAATTCTAAAATGATCTATTGGCGGCTGGCCAAACGAAGAGATTCTCCACGTGGGCAATGATACCAGAGGAATAGGTACTTATTGCCTTTAAAATGGCTCATAGCACTTGTACCCTAGACCCGTACGAGTTTGTCAGTAGAAGGCTAAAAGGGGGGATATGGTATTCCGGTTTACAACGAATTCGAACTGAACTATTGCCGGCTGGCCAAACTAAGAGATTCTCCACATCGACCATCATACCAGAGGTAGAGGTTGGTATTGCCTATAAAATGGCCAAGAGCACTTATGCCCTAGACCCGTACGAATTAGTCTGGAAAGGATAAGGGGGGCGGGTACCCTGGTATATCACAAATTCTAAAATGAACTATTGCCGGCTGGCCAAACGAAGAGATTCTCCACGTTGGCAATGATACCAGAGGAAGAGGTACTTATTGCCTTTAAAATGGCCTATAGCACTTGTACCCTAGACCCTAACGACTTTGTCAGTAGGGGGGTTAAAGGGGGGATATGGTATTCCGGTTTACAACGAATTCGAACTGAACTATTGCCGGCTGGCCAAACTAAGAGATTCTCCACATCAACCATCATACCAGAGGTAGAAGTTTGTATTGCCTATAAAATGGCTGAGAGCACTTATGCCCTAGACCCGTACGAGTTAGTCAGGAAAGGATAAGGGGGGTACCCTCGTATATCACAAATTCGAAAATGAACTATTGCCGGCTGGCAAAACGAAGAGATTCTCCACGTGGGCAATTATACCAGGGGAAGAGGTACTTATTGCCTTTAAAATGGCCTATAGCACTTGTACCCTAGACCCGTTCGAGTTTGTCAGTTGAACGGTTAAATGGAGGGATATGGTATTCCAGTTTACAACGAATTCGAACTGAACTATTGCCGGCTGGCCAAACTAAGAGATTCTCCACATCGACCATCATACCAGAGGTAGAGGTTGGTATGGCCTATAAAATGGTCCATAGCACTTATGCCCTAGATCCGTACGAGTTAGTCTTGAAAGGATAAGGGGGGTACCCTGGTATATCACAAATTCGAAAATGAACTATTGCCGTCTGGCCAAACGAAGAGATTCTCCACGTGGGCAATGATACCAGAGGAAGAGGTACTTATTGCCTTTAAAATGGCCCATAGCACTTGTACCCTAGACCCGTACGAGTTTGTCAGTTGAACGGTTAAATGGGGGGATATGGTATTCCGGTTTACAACGAATTCGAACTGAACTATTGCCGGCTGGCCAAACCAAGAGATTCTCCACATCGACCATCATACCAGAGGTAGAGGTTGGTATGGCCTATAAAATGGTCCATAGCACTTATGCCCTAGACCCGTACGAGTTAGTCTTGAAAGGATAAGGGGGGTACCCTTATATATCACAAATTCGAAAATGAACTATTGCCGTCTGGCCAAACGAAGAGATTCTCCACGTGGGCAATGATACCAGAGGAAGAGGTACTTATTGCCTTTAAAATGGCTTATAGCACTTGTACCCTAGACCCGTACGAGTTTGTCAGTAAAGGGTTAAAAGGGGGCATATGGTATTCCGGTTTACAACGAATTCGAACTGAACTATTGCCGGCTGGCCAAACTAAGAGATTCTCCACATCGACCATCATACCAGAGGTAGAGGTTGGTATTGCCTATAAAATGGCCCAGAGCACTTATGCCCTAGACCCGTACGAATTAGTCTGGAAAGGATAAGGGGGTTGCCCTGGTATATCACAAATTCTAAAATGAACTATTGCCGGCTGGCCAAACGAAGAGATTCTCCACGTGGGCAATGATACCAGAGGAAGAGCTACTTATTGCCTTTAAAATGGCCTATAGCACTTGTACCCTAGACCCGTACGACTTTGTCAGTAGAGGGTTAAAAGGGGGGATATGGTATTCCGGTTTACAACGAATTCGAACTGAACTATTGCCGGCTGGCCAAACTAAGAGATTCTCCACATCAACCATCATACCAGAGGTAGATGTTGGTATTGCCTATAAAATGGCCTATAGCACTTATGCCCTAGACCCGTACGAGTTAGTCAGGGAAGGATAAGGGGGGTACCCTGGTATATCACAAATTCGAAAATGAACTATTGCCGACTGGCCAAACGAAGAGATTCTCCACGTGGGCAATTATACCAGAGGAAGAGGTACTTATTGCCTTTAAAATGGCCCATAGCACTTGTACCCTAGACCCGTACGAGTTTGTCAGTTGAACGGTTAAATGGGGGGATATGGTATTCCGATTTACAACGAATTCGAACTGAACTATTGCGGGCTGGCCAAACTAAGAGATTCTCCACATCGACCATCATACCAGAGGTAGAGGTTGGTATGGCCTATAAAATGGTCCATAGCACTTATGCCCTAGACCCGTACGAGTTAGTCTTGAAAGGATAAGGGGGGTACCCTGGTATATCACAAATTAGACAATGAACTATTGCCGTTTGGACAAACGAAGATATTCTCCACGTGGGCAATGATACCAGAGGAAGAGGTACTTATTGCCTTTAAAATGGCCCATAGCACTTGTACCCTAGACCCGTACGAGTTTGTCAGTAGAGGGTTAAAAGGGGGGATATGGTATTCCAGTTTACAACGAATTCGAACTGAACTATTGCCGGCTGGCCAAACGAAGAGATTCTCCACGTGGGCAATGATACCAGAGGAAGAGGTACTTATTGCCTTTAAAATGGCCCATAGCACTTGTACCCTAGACCCGTACGAGTTTGTCAGTGGAGGGTTAGAAGGGGGATATGGTATTCCGGTTTACAACGAATTCGAACTGAACTATTGCCGGATGGCCAAACTAAGAGATTCTCCACATCAACCATCATACCAGAGGTAGAGGTTGGTATTGCCTATAAAATGGCTTATAGCACTTATGCCCTAGACCCGTACGAGTTAGTCAGGAAAGGATAAGGGAGGTACCCTGGTATATCACAAATTCTAAAATGAACTATTGCCGGCTAGCCAAACGAAGAGATTCTCCACGTGGGCAATGATACCAGAGGAAGAGGTACTTATTGCCTTTAAAATGGCCCATAGCACTTGTACCCTAGACCCGTACGAGTTTGTCAGTAGAGGGTTAGAAGGGGGATATGGTATTCCGGTTTACAACGAATTCGAACTGAACTATTGCCGGATGGCCAAACTAAGAGATTCTCCACATCAATCATCATACCAGAGGTAGAGGTTGGTACTGCCTCTAAAATGGCCGATAGCACTTATGCCCTAGACCCACCCGAGTTAGTCAGGAAAGGATAAGGAGGGGGTATCCAAGTATATCACAAATTTGAAATGAATTATTGCCGGCTGGCCAAACGAAGAGATTGTCCCCGTAGGCAATGATACCAGAGGAAGAGGTACTTATTGACTTTAAAATGACCCATAGCAATTATACCCTAGACCCGTATGAGTAAGTAAGTAGAGGGTTAAAAGTGGGGATATGGGATACCGGTTTACAACAAATTCGAACTGAACTATTGCCGGCTGGCCAAGCTAAGAGATTCTCCACATCGACAATTATACCAGAGATAGAAATTGATATTGACTCTAAAATGACCCATAACACTTATGCCCTAGACCCGTACGAGTCAGTCAGCAAAGGGAAAGGTGTTTATTGAACTGTTGCCGACTAGCAAAACTAAAAGATTCTCCACTAGGGCCACGATAACAGGGACAAAGGTAGTTATTACCTTTAAAATGGATAATAGCACTGATGCCTTAGACCCGTAAGATTTTTTAGAAGAGGGTTAAAATGGAAATTAACTATTGTTGACTGGCCATACTAAGAGATTCTCCACGTTAGCCATTATTGGTTAACCTATCGCGGGAGCATAACGTCCGATTTATTGTACTTGTCCATTGTCGACGTCGTACTGTCAGTGACTTCGCCTTGGAATACGAATATGCATATTTAATGTACTGGCTGAACAGTTGTTGTAGTACATATTGCCTTAACTATCATCTTTATTTATGATACCGTGACCCGGATCTCGAAAAAATGAAATCAGTCAGATCGGAGAACAGAAGACAGAAGCGCTGTTACCAGACTATTCCGAAATAGAATTACCGGAGAAATAATATCTCGGAAATACGTTGTGTGTCGCTTTCTCAAAGTCGCTTGCTACAGTAATCCTTAGAGTTTTCCGAAGCGTGTTTATCCCAATTCAATCCACTTTTCCATAGATCCTGTATGAGCTTCTTTGTTCGTATTGTGACCGGGCTAAGTATTCTAAGTGGATCGTATTTTTTCGAAGAATTTTCAAAATCTCACTTTTTGTTACAATGTCTAGTATTGGAATATCACATTTAGTCCGGCGGCCACAAGTATATTTCAGACGAGTTGTGCACATCCTGATATAAGCATGAACATTGGCATAGACCTTCCTGAAATATTACTCTTTTATTTCAGATAAGAAGGCATTTGAAAAAAATGTCTCACTGCCGGTTAAATAAAAAATGGCGGACATCATACTTTAATCGGCCCAATATAGAAGGCTAGTACTGTGGATTCATTTATTTTCGTGGGTACCAATTTTCGTGGATTCATGGAAACTTACATATTCGTGGATATTTAATTTCGTGGTTTTACCGAAGTCTGCATACTAGTACAAGCCTTTATAAAATTTGTCATTCGTTGAACATCAAATTTCGTGGTTTGCCTGTACCAACGAAATCCACGAAAAATTGGTATCCCACGAATAATAATGAATCCACAGTATGTGAAAAGGATCTATCAGCATGCTGCTATAATAATATTTGGTACAAACCTTTGTTATGTAATACTTTTGGATATATTATATAGATAAAATGTCTCTAAAAACCCTACGTTCGGTAGAATCCAATATGGCGGACATTGACTAAAATAAGCTTATTTTTTAGGGAGGGGGATTGAAATGTGTTTTAACGTATTGTTACTATCATTAAATTGTACAGGAACATTTCTTTGATGCTTCCAAGGGATACAATGTATAAGATATATGTCTTAAAAATCCTTTCTTCCGGTGATATTCAAAATATTTATCTTTTTTTCAAAATGTGAAGAAAGTGGGTTTTTTTTGTGGTGGTCATCAACTTTAGGCTTTAATTTATCCTCTAAACCACTTATCATATTCTGTAGTTAATATTTAAATACAAAGTTAAGATATATGTCTTAAAAATCCTTTCTTCCGGTGATATTCAAAATATTTATCTTTTTTTCAAAATGTGAAGAAAGTGGGTTTTTTTTTGTGGTGGTCATCAACTTTAGGCTTTAATTTATCCTCTAAACCACTTATCATATTCTGTAGTTAATATTTAAATACAAAGTTAACACTTCCGGTAAAAAAAACCAATATGGCGTAAATGTCAAAGATGAATCCTCACTCCATATGTTCGATGTAGAGCTTTGGATAGATTGATTTAATCAAAATAAAATCACGTAAGTACTAAACCTTTTAAAAATTACCACTATTTGGCAAAAAAAACTTGTAAATTCCCAGTTACCACCACATGCACACGACGCAGGGCACGGGAGACTTGATTTTCCTCATAAAAACAACCGCGACAACCTTTCTTACATCCACAATGTGCAAGCTTCTGACAACATGATGAGCCCTCAGAAAGAGTTTTTTAAAAGTGATCCTCTTTGTCCCGTCGTCATCCATTAGCGCCTGGACTTTGTAGCATACGAGCCAATTTCAGGCTCGTCCCCTAAACACGTGTCTTAGTATATTGTACATTTTGCATGCTGGAAAAGACTAGACTAAGTTGATAACCTCAATTAACCTACCTTTTTGCGTAAATAGATATTTCTTGCTTTGTTAACCATGCTAACCCCATATGATTATTTTTTGCTATCTTACAGTAAACACCGGTGATTTAGGCGGATCAATTATCATTCTTTAAGTTAAAGTCACATCTTCAAATGCTATCAATGTCTCCCAAACAGTCTTTTCCCCCCTTGTCAAGAACACAGAGAACCGTATCACAACCGGAAAATGGATCACAATATTTGTGTGTGATCCCTAATCGCGAGTGCATTTGGAAGGTCATTTATATATATTTATCCAAAGCTTTTCTTCCTCTTAAACACAATTCATAGTTCGTCTACCCCTATGTCACGGAATAGCGAAACAGTAATGACAGCATCATCAGTAACGACTGTTCGAATAATGACTTGTTTAATTTCGTGTTTCACTGCATCAGACACATGCACCATGATTCGAGTGTCAGCCTTTTAATACATATGTATTAATATGGTGTTTAACTTGAAACGCATCACGGCGGTAAAGATAGAATATCCTGAACATGTGTTGTTACAACTGTCATATGCATCCAAGACTTTATCATAATAGTTTCATGCTTTTTAAGATAAGGGCATAATACCCTATCAGCATACTCGTTATGAAACAACTTGAAACTGTAACAGTGAATGAATGCATATATAGACAATACCGGTAGTTTGAATGCTGCCACAAGAAAAAAGAAATACACTTAGGGGTAAGAGAATACAAAGACGAATCCAGAGTCGAAACAAATCTCAAAATTGGTAAAGTTTTCTGAGAGATGACGACATTAAGAAAGAACTTTTTAGTTTTTATTCACAGGCGCTTGCTCAATAGATTTTGAGGAAGAGTTAGTTGTAGCAACAAATGCTCAGGATGTTTTGTGTTATTCACCACATGATGGTGTTTCAAGTTTAGCCCCATGTTAAAATGAATAGGCTTATACTATAGAATCAATATACAAAAAAAACATGTGTCTGATGCAGTGATTCACAGACTTAACTGACTCATGACTTGAACAGTCGATACTGATGCTGCTGTCATTGCTGTGTCATTATTCCGTGACATGGGGGCAGATGAACTTTGGCTTGTATTTGGAAGTGGAAAAAGCCTTAGATATAATCTATCCGTGACCTTTCAAGTGCACGTTTACTTGAAAGGGAACTTCGTTGTTGACATGGATGGCGTTTGAAGATGTGACTTAATGATTTAGAATGATGATTGATCAGCCAACATCACCAGATATGGATTTGATAATGCCATTGATAAAACGATACGTGGTTTTGTAGTAAGATCGAACAAACTTATCAGATGGGGTTTACGAAGCAAGAAAACATGTTTTTGAAAGTGGAAAGACTTATTGATGATATTTGAACGACTCGGCCTAATATTTTTCATCATGTATAACGTGCAATATACCATGGCGGGTGTGGATGAGTAACAAGCTTGAGATTTGGTTTCTATGTTTACTATTCCAGACGCTTATAATGGCGGGGAAAATATGAAACATTGGAACCCCTTTGGACAACTCTTTGTGAGGCCTAGTCACCTTATCAGGAGCTTGTACATTATTGATGTAAAAACCAATACCGCCGCTGTCTTAGTAAATGAGGAAAATCAGCTTTCCGATTGTGAATATTTGCGGCCATAAATGATCTGTACTTTTAAAGATGTTTTAGTACTACAGTGATTTTATCTTATTTTCATCAATCTATCCAAATAAAAGCTCTATTTCGAAGATATGGACTGAGGACTCATCTTTGAAATTTACTCCAAATTGGTTTTATATACCGGAAGTGTTAGCTTTGTATTTAATCATTATCTATAGAATACAATAGGTGGTTTAGAAGATAACTTAAAGCCAAAACCAAATGGTAACTGACCAGCACAAAAAAAACCCAGTTTCTTTACATTTTGAAATAAAGTTGAATATTAAAGTACAATAATGATGTTTCATGTCCGCCAGTTTGACTATAACCGGAAGTAATGCTTTTAAAGACATATGTCTTATCTATTGTATCCATTAGCAGCATCAAAGAAAGGTTCCTGAACAATTTAATGATAGTAGCAATACCCTCCTTTAAAAATAAGCTTATTTTAGTACAATGTCCGCCATGTCGGATTTTACCGAAAGTAGGGTTTTAAAAGACATCTATGATCTAATCTATATAAAATATCCAAAAGTAGTACATAACAAAGGTTTGTTCCAAATATTATTATATCAGCATGATAAAAACCGCTTTTCACACACTTACACTAGCCTCTGATATTTGGATGATTTAAGTATGATGTCGGCCATTTAAGATTTTTACCGGATGTGAGACATTTTTTTCAAATGCCTCCTTATCTTGAATAAAAGAGTAACAGCTGAGCTGAGTCTATGCCAAATTTTATTCCTGAAGCATGATTTGCACAATTTTTCACAAAGCCGTATTAATTTCTGGTACATCAGATCATCGAATCAGCTATTCCATAACATACCAAGTACTTTTGTGTTTTGTCCGCATATAGTAGTACTTTTTCCGTTTTAGCTAGCTTACGTATATCCACACGGTTTGACGCCCAGGATCGTAGATAGAATCCAGTTTCCTCCATCATTAATCTCCCTTCCTTATAGTCAGCCCACCCTCGTTCTGTAAACTTAACAGAATGTTGTCCACATACAAATCAGTCATTCAAACTTTGCGAATTATGCGATGTCGACAAATGCAGTCGTAAACAATTTTGATAGGCATAGTGCTTGATTCCTTCTGTACAGGATGATAAGGAATGTAGTGATACTTTTCTTAAGTTCCTCTGTTTCATCTACCTTCTCTATGAATCCTCTTCGTTCCTGTTCTTGTATAATGTTCCCGTACTTCTTTAACATATCTGAGTTTTGAGTAAGTCTTTGAAGAACGTTTTCTGTCCTTCTGTTCGTGCCTGCTTAATTTATAGGCAATTCATCACGTTTTCAAGGTAACATAGCGGAATATTTGTTTTCTCAGAACTCAATTGATCTGTCCTGATAGACTTAAATATATGCATTGTCGTCTTCGTCTACCTCCCTACTATTTATTCCTATTGAATCTAAATTCCAAAATCTCTCCAGATTGAATTCTTTAACTTTGTGTGATACTAGAACATTACACATACTAGTCTTCGACGTGTTTGTTTTCTTACCGTATGTAAGTACCGAAAGCATTTATCCGATATTGGATTTTACGGCGGTCGGATCGTTTACACGGACTATATAATCTTTAACAATGTCCCCGTAGTGATATGCGCCTACCAGCAACGATATCTCGAATGAATCGTGCTTTGTCACCGTGTGCGCTATCTTTAAACCACGCAAATAACCGTTCTGTGTATCAATATTACGTATGTGATTCTGTATAGGCATGCCGATCATCTGTACTATCAGTACTTTGATTGACAATACGTGTCCTACATCGGTTTTCAGATAGATTGTTGACTTTTCTATGTGTCTCACGTTTTTCTCTGCACCTCCAAATGCCGATTAATATATTATTTATGTTTCCGCTATCTGTAAATTTAGTTAAGTTTTGCGTTTCAAAAGATGTTTGACCTCTTTCGTCAAAAAGAATATCCGTATCGATAAAGAACTGATTAGAGCCTACTTGTGCCACGGCAGTTTTCAAAAGTACATTCGATTGCAATTCTGTCCGTTGAGAATACAAAATAGTAGTATAATGTTCCGTATCATCAATGTCATTCACGAGTTGAACGTTGGGCGAATTCGAAGATAACGTGCATTACATTAGTTTGTGTGGTGTTTCTCATTACAATGTGCGTTTAGATATACATTCGTTTAGTCTGTGTATACCAAGGTAGTTAAAGATAACAAATTTGTTCATGCAGCATTATGTGTCGGCTGTTTTACTACAATGAGTTGGTGGATGTATTTCGTGACATTAAACGCTAGGTCTAGTCTCAATATTCTTGTAAGATTTAGATTTCACCAATTTCGGATGTCGACTCTTTTGTCCTGTGTCCGGTATAACGATATCGTCTAATATGCTTTCAGGGAGGTCCGTTATACCAACGTTTTTGTTCTATGTTCTCGCGCGAGATATTTTCTGACTTCAACGGGTAATTTGTTGACAATAATGGGAAGAAGTAGTGTGCCGTATGTTTCATGTGTCTTACCCAAAGTTTCTAGACCTTGACGCTACCTCCAATTTGATCGTAAAAAAACTTCGTAAGCTTGTTTACTGATTTATAGGCGAAGGAATTTCTAAATCTAGTGCTTCGTGTTCTACTTCATGAGCTTTCAAGCAGTTACACTTTTGTATATTTGTAAGTAACTAGTTAAGATGTACGGACGACTCACATGAGTCCCAGAAGGTTTGCCATTCTGAAATCGTGCCTTCGAAAGTTGGAAGCGTAAGTTTTGGTACGTTACTCTGATTAAAAGTTGCAGGAAATGTACTTTATTGCGTGTTGATTGTGAGAATGGCTTGGGCAAACTGGTTTCCAAACGACAGTGCGTTGTGTAGGTTTGCTATGTTTTGCGTTGAAACAAACGGTATAGTTTTTGGATTTAAAGTGTGCGTTCTAGTACTTTAGTATTTGATTCAATGTGACGGGACTACTGCAGGATTTTGGACATTTGTATGAACTTACGTACGTGTCAAATCAAGGTTATCATATTAACCGAAAATTCATCTGAATGAAATAATCTAATTTACCACATCTTCCGGTTCCGTTAACTTTAGAATTTGTTCATTCAAGTCCTAAAACAATGTTTGTGTTTGCACAAGTTTTCCTAGTGTTGTAATGACTTCTACTTGATCGAATTTTGTTTTCTCCTTTGTTTCATCTAATCTTCGGTATACCTTGAACTACACGTATTTTGCGACTGACTATCTGAACAACGGAACCGAAATTACGTTAGTGATTGCGAAAAGCAGATTAGCGCAAGTGAAAACCCTTACATAACCGCAACTAGAACTTATGGCCGCAGTTATTGGAACTAGACTAGCTTTTCATGTAAAATCGACCTTCTAATGTAAAAACGTGGCTTTCTGGTCGGATAGCTGTATAGTATTGCACTGGTTAAATCATCGAAACTGTTTAAACGATTTATTGTGAATCGAGCGCGAGGAATAACAAAATCTACAAAATCAACATTAATGGGGATATTGCCCAAAAGAATGCAACCCAACCAATCTCTTAACACGAGGAATTGACGTCGATCAATACATCGATAGTGTCCTTTAAAAAAAGACAGAATTAGTTAACGGTATTGACAATTACAGAAAAAAACAAAGACGAGGAATTTCGAAACAATGAAGTTCATACTGATCACTATGATATCAGTAACGTTATAGACAATTGGAAATATTGAAATTTTCAGGAAAGTGATTTGAGTAACTGCTTACGTTCAGCGGTTCATATTTAACTACCAATATACCGATATACCAAACATCTGAGATAAAAACACAAGGCAATATCCTAGCACTAGACAATTGTGACTCTTCATAGATGACGGTAGCTTTTTGAGATGCAATGGAAGGATTCACAGCGGAGTCATTTTAGAGAATACCAAATTTCCGTATTTATTACCTGCGAATCATTTACTTACCAAACTGATAGTGACAGACGCACACGAGCGTTCACTTAATTCAGACTCAATGCTACGCTTACTTACGTATTACAATCGTATTGGGTACCGATACTTAGACAATATGTTAAGGAGTAATTGATCAAATTTTCGCTGTTGTTAATCATTGTAATGTTACGTAAGTGTCACGTGTTGACATTACAGTCAAAATAGATATACATACATTCTATTCGCTTTTGTTATTGTTAGCTATATAGTTGTCCGATGTAACCTCTTAACGATATTGGTGTCAAGTGAACCTCTTAACGATATAAGTGACCAGGATGAATTTACAGCTGAAATCGATACTAGCAGGACATAGTAGTGCCGTCTCCGGAATATTCCAGAAATTCGACGAAAAATGGGGAGAGCGGCACAAAACTTGTTGATTCCAATAACCTTCGAAACAGAAATCGTTAACTCTGATGATTATTTATTTAATTTAGAAAAAAAATACAGCCAATAGCAAAATTTATCTAAGTACAAACATCAACGCTAAACACAAATGCCACAAGTTCGCAACATCACGCAAACGTACATGAATGCATAATTTTACATACGTTCATACAAGAGCTTATGTTATTTTTTACGACAAAATTGAAACATATGTACGTGGTTTAGAATCCCTTGGTCAGACAGAGAATACATATGACCCATTATTGGTCCCTATCATATTGAAAAAGTTACCGGGGACGTACGCATAAATCTTACAAGACACCATGAATCAAATAGTTGGCAATTAAATGAACTACTACATATACTATCTCAAGAACTCAACATTATGGAGAGAGGCAATTCCTCTGATCATACGGAAACTTAAACCACTACAGCAGCATTTCACACCAATGCAAAGGTACGTACAAAATAAATCAACACAAATAAACGTAAAATCATGTGTACTTTTGTAACGAATCACATGTTCCCGTTAATTGCACTAAGATAATTGATCAAACAGCAAATATTTCTGTTGTTAAACAGCATCGTTTATGTTTTAACGGTCTTTGACCCCTAATATAGCTGATTGCAAATCACACAAAAGTTGCAGGAAATGTAAAATAAAGCAGCATACTAGTTTATGCAAAGACGAGGTTAAAAAGATGAAAAACAGAGTAACACTAATGAATATATTACTAGTAACACAATTCAGTAAACACAACACAACGCGAAGAAAACGGGTACAGTTCTTCACTCACAGACACAGACTAAAAACTGTCGTAGCGCAAGTAAGTTCGGGCATTCAATGTACTTACACAAACACATTATTTGACAAGGGCGCACAGATGCCCTCATCACAGAAAAATAAGCTACAGAGCTTGATTTGACAATTACCAGACAGAAGACCATAAACTTGTCAGGATTTTGTGACACAAGTGATGGCACAGACAATGGCAAATTACCTATCAACGTTTTGATTGTACCAGAAATAGCTGTACCAATGAAGACTTATGTACGTAATATAACAAATTTAAAGTATTTGTTTGGCTTGAAATTAGACCATCCGGTCTCACATGACCCAATGGTTGAAGATTCTCTATTGAATTATATCTAATTCGATTATTACTGGTCAATTGTCGATGATAGAATAGTATGAGGAACAGGACCTACTACCGTCAAGTCGGAAATCCGTAACCTTCTGTCCGGCACAATCAATTGAATACCTGCAAATCCAGATCACACACTTACGTCAATGATGAACATATTAGTAGGTCACAAAGTTGAAGAGTAGAACTTTTATAATGGAGAAATTTATGGAAGTTGAAGCTGCTAGTATAAATAATAGTGACAACAAATCTGAAAACAGACAATTCCAAGATGCATATAAATCAAATGGTAGAGGTTACCATATGGAAACATACAGATATGTTGATAAGTTACCTTGTAAGGAGGAACACCACACCTTACTAGACAACAGAAGTATTGAATAACGGAGAACAGAAAATGTCATTAAGCGTCTTTATCGTGAACTTACACTTTTACAGAAAAACGGAAAAATTATTAATGAACAAGAAAAACGTAGATTTATCGAGAGAGTTGATGAACGATCAGCCAAAACAATTGTTCATTCCATACCGCACCATCATTTCCGTAAAAAGTCGTCAACCACGCCAATCAGAATTGTATTTGACTGTAGCTGCAAACCTTCACCTATTAATCTAAGCTTAAATGATTGTTTGATGGATCTTTGGCCAAACTTTAATGATTTAACCGGAATTTTTCTCCGATTTAGAATGCACAAATACGCCGTCTCGACAGGTATAGAAAAAAGCCTTACTTATTATGGGCTGGATGAAGAGGATCGTGATGTTACCAGATTCTCTTATGCGTAGTAACCCGGATGACCCAAATAGTCAACTAACCGCAAACAGATTCAAGTCAGTATAATTTGGAGCATCTTTCTCTCCGTTTATCCTAAATGCTGTTATACGTAAACATTTGACTGCAATTCAACAGACTGGACAGTAATGTTAAAGAAATACTTTTATGTTGACAATATTATATCGAGCTTTAATTAACAAAGAGCTTTGTTAGACTTCTTCCATGCATCACGTTTAGTATTTGTAAATGATTTGTATGATGCGAGAGCATAAGAAATTGAACATTTATCAAAATCATCATGTAACCGAGAAGCTTAATCCTTATGGAACAATTTTGTTCGGTGGATGATGGGAGAGATTGAGAGGAATAACGAAAAACTGCATTAAACGAGCACATATGGACAATAAAACACTCAACACGATAGTGACTGAAGTAGAACGTTTACTCAGTGATCGCCCACTAACATACGTTTCATCGGATCAAACGCGGACGACGAACCCCTTACTCCGTCACATTTATTATATTGAAAACGGACCAAGACGCTACCGTATAACGGCCTTAAAGACTGTAGTTTACAACCAGGAACAAAAGACACTACGCATGAACCAGTAACTGGCTAGACAATCGAAGTTTCTTTCATTAATTCTAAAAAACTACATAAAAAGATGGAAGCAGGAATACATAAATTCGCTTAGGAAATATTACCGATACACAGATCGAAACACATAGAACATTAACGTCGGAAATATGTAGTTCAGATTCAGGACTATGTATCTAGAGTAAATTGGACTTTGACGATCATTGACAAATTATTTTACGGCAAAGATGGACTTACACGATCAGCCATAATTCGAACAAAAACTGGTTTGATATCTAGACCAATCATCAAACTTGAATTCTTTGGAACTTGAAAATATAGCAGCTAAGAGTGAGGAAAAGACGAAAATAAAAACATAGACTAACATGTGTTAAATATAAATCGTGAAAAGTAAAATGATAACGTGTGATTAGCATCTGGACATTAAAATGAATTTAAACCGTGGGCTGTTAAATATTTTACATATAAACTTTAAAATTTTACTAGTAATTTATTTTATTAGAACTTTAATAATTAATGTTGTGATCACTTTCATTTATTTTAAAGTAATTCATGTGCGGCCCAAGTATGTTAAGAGCAAAATCACAAACGCAACGTTCTCGCTGCCCATATTCATTGTAACATGTGTGACATGTTGACATTAGAGCTTGAATAGAAAGAATTATTCACACGAGTCATTATATCAGAGGTAGAGGTATCCATTGCCTCACAAATGACAAAAATCTTTAATGCCCTAGACTCGTACGACTTAGCCAGGAAAGGATAAGGTTGGTACCTTTATATATCACAAAGTCGAAATGAACTATTGCCAGCTGGCCAAACCAAGACATTTTCCACATGGGTCATGACACAAGAGGTATATGTAGTAGTTGTATAATGGCCCATAGTACTTATGTCCTAGACCCGTACGAGTTTGTCAGGAGGGGATAACAAGGGTTGTGGTACTCCGGTTCATCACGAAGTCGAAAAAAACTATTGCCGGATGGCCAAATTAAGAAATTCTCCACGTGGGTCATTATATCAGAGGAAGAAAAAGGAATTGCCTCTAAAATGACCCATACTACTATACCCTAGACCGTACGACCTAGTCAGCAAAGAGAAAGATGGGCACCTTTATATATCTCAAAGTCGAATTGAACTATTGACGACTTGTCAAACTAAAAGATTCACCTCGTGGACCATGATACAGAGGTTAAGGTACGAATTACCTTTAAAATGACCAGCAAGTAAAAGTATGTTTGAATATTTTGATATACAAGAGTTCTTCCCTTACCCTTTTCCTACCAATACGTACGGATCTATGATATACGATACATGGGCCTTTTTAGAGAAAACACCTACGCTAATCTCTTTGTTAGCCCACAAGGAGAAACTCGTAGTTTCGTCTTTGTGATATATAAGACTACTTCCCTTTGCTTTTCAACAGGTACGGGTCTAGGACATAAGAACCATGGGTAATTTTCGAGGCAACATTATTTCATACATCTGATATGTTTGACAACGCAATCAGGGTTAGTGCTATGGCCCATCTTAAAGGCAATGGCTACCTCTACCTCTGCTAATATGGTCCACGTTTAGATTATCTTAGTCGGTCAGCTGGCAATATTTCATTTTGACTTCGTTGTACACCGGGATACTATATCCCCCTTTAAACCGTCTGCTGACAAATTTGTACAGGTCTAGGGCATGATTGTTATGGGCCATTTTAGAGGAAATGCCTACCTCTACCACTGGTATAATGGCCCACGTGGAGAATCTCATAGTTTGGCCAGCCGGCAATAATTCAGATCGAATTCGTTCTATTGCCGTGACACCATATCCCCCCTATTAACCCTTTACTGACAAAATCGTACGGGTCTAGGGTATAAATGCTATAGGCCATTTTAAAGGCAATAAGTACCTCTTCCTCTGGTATCATTGCCCACGTGGAGAATCTCTTCGTTTGGCCAGCCGGCAATAGTTCATTTTCGAATTTGTGATATACCAGGGTACCCTCCTTATCCTTTTCTGACTAACTCGTACGGGTCTAGGGCATAAGTGCTCTGGGCTATTTTAGAGGCGATACTAACCTCTACCTCTGGTATAATGGTCGATGTGGAGAATCTCTTAGTTTGGCCAGCCGGCAATAGTTCAGTTCGAATTCGTTGTATCCGGGATACCATATCCCCCCTTTGAACCCTCTACTGACAAACTCGTACGGGTCTAGGGTATAAGTGCTATGGGCCATTTTAAAGGCAATAAGTACCTCTTCCTCTGGTATCATTGCCCACGTGGAGAATCTCTTCGTTTGGCCAGCCGCCAATAGTTCATTTTCGAATTTGTGATATACCAGGGTACCCCCTCCCCTTATCCTTTTCTGACTTACTCGTACGGGTCTAGGGCATAAGTACTATGGGCCATTTTAGAGGAAATACCAACCTCTACCTCTGGTATAATGGTCGATGTTGAGAATCTCTTAGTTTGGCCAGCCGGCAATAGTTCAGTTCGAATTCGTTGTATCCGGGATACCATATCCCCCCTTTGAACCCTCTACTGACAAACTCTTACGAGTCTAGGGTATAAGTGCTATGGGCCATTTTAAAGGCAATAAGTACCTCTTCCTCTGGTATCATTGCCCACGTGGAGAATCTCTTCGTTTGGCCAGCCGGCAATAGTTCATTTTTGAATTTGTGATATACCAGGGTACCCCCCTTATCCTTTTCTGACTAACTCGTACGGGTCTAGGGCATAAGTGCTATGGACCATTTTAGAGGCAATTAAATGGACTGGTAATGTTGAGATTAAAGACTCTTATTGATCTCCGTAATTTTGAAGAATTATGTCATTCAAATAGTAATTGACAGTTTCTATTTTTCTGTTTATTATATTCCTTCAATAAACTATGTTTCTTAATTTTCTGATCTTTTTAATTGTGTGATACTATCGTATGTATTGTATATTTTTGTTTTAGAATTGGACTATATTTGTAGACAACGAACAGATTATGGAATGCCCATTTGACAATTAATTCCATTTAATTACCCTATATTTAATCATCTTGTTTTAATTACTATAGTTTACATTGATTCAATAATAACAACATTTTAATGTTCATAATTGTTTTGTGTTGTGTGAGGCAATGCAATTAAACTTTTCATTTACTTTCATTTTAAATGACGCGGACCTTGCAGAAGACACCTATTGGCTTACTATTTCCTAATTACTTTATATTGCTATTAATAGCATAACCATAATGGATATTAATAGCAAAAGTTATTTTATTGTCACAATCTAATAACTACCCAAAACATTTCATCGAACGCGGTTTTGATCTCATGAATATTATTGACGGCTAGACTCATGAATATTAACGCCGGCTAGATCCACACTAGTGTCGCATTCATATCGATAAAAGACATGCAAAATAATATTTTGGGTAGTCCAAATAATTATGACGTCTTGCAAGGCTTTTTTTTTTGGGGGGGGGGGGGGGCGACACCTACATTTACAACATCGTGTAAAACATTTTTGTAAAAGGGAAGAATATAAATGAGAATGAATGAATGCTTTGTTACATTGTAGCTGTAAACGCCTCTTATTATACATTTTTTGGAGCTTATCTATAGTATTTATTGTAAAATATGTTGTCATGAAAATGCATAAATATAGAGGGGGGCAAGGGGGGTCCCAATAACAGCATTACAGCAAATTGATTTGGCTTATTAAGCATAAAATAACTTTGTGGTAATACCTCCTCATATAATGTTTATGAAATTGGTATGATATATATATATGTTTGTATGTTTGTGTATAACAAATTTGTATTGTCTTGGTATCAATCCTGTAATTTTGGATTTTAAACCAATAAAAATTACTTATTTACTTACTTACTTACTTAACAGATAACAAGGAATTAAAATGGACAAAAACAGATAACAGTAAATGAAATATTAAAATAATTCGGTCTTTGACAAATCAGTATTTCTTATTACGGATATATAATCCTTTGTAATATGCATTCCATTTTCTATGATTATGTTTTTAGTATTAATTTATGTATCTACAAAATGTATTACTACTCAATATATTATAATATTTTTTATACGCTCGTTTACGGAAAGTATTATGGTATACTGTTGTCTGTCTGTTGTCAACATGTTGGACATTAACTATGAAATATTAAAATAATTCGGTCTTTGACAAATCAGTATTTCTTATTACGGATATAATCCTTTGTAATATGCATTCCATTTTCTATGATTATGTTTTTAGTACTAATGTATGTATCTAGAATGTGTTAAAATTACTACTCAATATATTATAATATTTTTTATAGTTTTACGCTCGTTTACGGAAAGTATTATGGTATACTGTTGTCCGTCTGTTGTCAACATGTTGGACATTAACTATGAAATATTAAAATAATTCGGTCTTTGACAAATCAGTATTTCTTATTACGGATATTATCCTTTGTAATATGCATTCCATTTTCTATGATTATGTTTTTAGTATTAATTTATGTATCTAGAATGTATTTAAATTACTACTTAATATAATATAATATTTTTATACGCTCGTTTACGGAAAGTATTATGGTATACTGTTGTCCGTCTGTTGTCAACATGTTGGACATTAACTCAAAAACTCTTTAACCAATTTGCATTAAACTTTGGGAAATTGTTTATATCTATTGACGTGAGCTCCCTTTTTTGCTTTTTTTTAATAAATTTTCTGGGTAATGGGTTTTTATTCAATAAAATTGGTGTTTTTTTTCTCAGTTTTCTGATTATATCTCAAAAATACTTGCACAAAGCAAGGAATTTTGGTGAATTGTTTATATCTATTAACATGAGGTTACTTTCAATTTTTATAAATTTTAGATTTTACGTTTCCTAGTGAACGGGTTTTATTAATTAAAAAAGGGTGATTTTCCTGTTTTCAGACATTAACACAAAAATGTTTTAGCAGTTCTCTTGAAACTTTGCTGAAATGTTTATATCTATTGTTGTAAACTACCTTTCGATTTTTATTAATTTTCGATTTTATGTTATTGAGTTAAGGGATTTTATTCATTAGAAAAAGTAGGTATTTTCTAGTTTTCAAAAATAACTCAAAAAGGCTTTCAACAGTTCTCATGAAACGTTGGTGTATTTAGTCAGTCAGGTACTTTAAAGACTCACATGAGAACACATACTGACGATAAACCTCATGCCTGTGATGTTTGTGGTAAAGGGTTTAGTCAGCGTCGTTATTTACAGATTCAAATGAAAACACATACAGGTGAACAACCTCATGACTGTGATATATGTGGTAAAGGGTTTAGTCAGCGTCGTTATTTACAGATTCACATGAGAACACATACAGGTGAACAACCTCATGACTGTGATATATGTGGTAAAGGGTTAGTCAGCGTCGTTATTTACAGAGGCACATGAAAACACATACAGGTGAACAACCTCATGACTGTGATATATGTGGTAAAGGGTTTAGTCAGCGTCGTTATTTACAGAGGCACATGAAAACACATACAGGTGAACAACCTCATGACTGTGATATATGTGGTAAATGGTTTAGTCAGCGTCGTTATTTACAGATTCACATGAAAACACATACAGGTGAACAACCTCATGACTGTGATATATGTGGTAAAGGGTTTAGTCAGCGTCGTTATTTACAGATTCACATGAGAACACATACAGGTGAACAACCTCATGACTGTGATATATGTGGTAAAGGGTTTAGTCAGCGTCGTTATTTACAGAGGCACATGAGAACACATACAGGCGAACAACCTCATGACTGTGATATATGTGGTAAAGGGTTTAGTCAGCGTCGTTATTTACAGATTCACATGAAAACACATACAGGTGAACAACCTCATGACTGTGATATATGTGGTAAAGGGTTTAGTCAGCGTCGTTATTTACAGATTCACATGAGAACACATACAGGTGAACAACCTCATGACTGTGATATATGTGGTAAAGGGTTTAGTCAGCGTCGTTATTTACAGAGGCACATGAGAACACATACAGGCGAACAACCTCATGACTGTGATATATGTGGTAAAGGGTTTAGTCAGCGTCGTTATTTACAGATTCACATGAAAACACATACAGGTGAACAACCTCATGACTGTGATATATGTGGTAAAGGGTTTAGTCAGCGTCGTTATTTACAGATTCACATGAAAACACATACAGGTGAACAACCTCATGACTGTGATATATGTGGTAAAGGGTTTAGTCAGCGTCGTTATTTACAGAGGCACATGAGAACACATACACGCGAACAACCTCATGACTGTGATATATATGGTAAAGGGTTTATAGTCAGCGTCGTTATTTACAGATTCACATGAAAACACATACAGGTGAACAACCTCATGACTGTGATATATGTGGTAAAGGGTTTAGTCAGCGTCGTTATTTACAGAGGCACATGAAAACACATACAGGTGAACAACCTCATGACTGTGATATATGTGGTAAAGGGTTTAGTCAGCGTCGTTATTTACAGATTCACATGAAAACACATACAGGTGAACAACCTCATGACTGTGATATATGTAATAAAGGATTTAGTCAGCGTCGTTATTTACAGAGGCACATGAAAACACATACAGGTGAACAACCTCATGACTGTGATATATGTGGTAAAGGGTTTAGTCAGCGTCGTTATTTACAGATTCACATGAAAACACATACAGGTGAACAACCTCATGACTGTGATATATGTGGTAAAGGGTTTAGTCAGCGTCGTTATTTACAGATTCACATGAGAACACATACAGGTGAACAACCTCATGACTGTGATATATGTGGTAAAGGGTTTAGTCAGCGTCGTTATTTACAGAGGCACATGAGAACACATACAGGCGAACAACCTCATGACTGTGATATATGTGGTAAAGGGTTTAGTCAGCGTCGTTATTTACAGATTCACATGAAAACACATACAGGTGAACAACCTCATGACTGTGATATATGTGGTAAAGGGTTTAGTCAGCGTCGTTATTTACAGATTCACATGAAAACACATACAGGTGAACAACCTCATGACTGTGATATATGTGGTAAAGGGTTTAGTCAGCGTCGTTATTTACAGATTCACATGAGAACACATACAGGCGAACAACCTCATGACTGTGATATATGTGGTAAAGGGTTTAGTCAGCGTCGTTATTTACAGATTCACATGAAACACATACAGGTGAACAACCTCATGACTGTGATATATGTGGTAAAGGGTTTAGTCAGCGTCGTTATTTACAGAGGCACATGAGAACACATACAGGTGAACAACCTCATGACTGTGATATATGTGGTAAAGGGTTTAGTCAGCGTCGTTATTTACAGAGGCACATGAGAACACATACAGGTGAACAACCTCATGACTGTGATATATGTGGTAAAGGGTTTAGTCAGCGTCGTTATTTACAGAGGCACATGAAAACACATACAGGTGAACAACCTCATGACTGTGATATATGTGGTAAAGGGTTTAGTCAGAGTCGTTATTTACAGAGGCACATGAGAACACATACAGGTGAACAACCTCATGACTGTGATATATGTGGTAAAGGGTTTAGTCAGCGTCGTTATTTACAGAGGCACATGAGAACACATACAGGTGAACAACCTCATGACTGTGATATATGTGGTAAAGGGTTTATAGTCAGCGTCGTTATTTACAGATTCACATGAAAACACATACAGGTGAACAACCTCATGACTGTGATATATGTGGTAAAGGGTTTACTCAGCGTCGTTATTTACAGATTCATATGAAAACACATACAGGTGAACAACCTCATGACTGTGATATATGTGGTAAAGGGTTTAGTCAGCGTCGTTATTTACAGATTCACATGAAAACACATACAGGTGAACAACCTCATGACTGTGATATATGTGGTAAAGGGTTTAGTCAGCGTCGTTATTTACAGATTCACATGAAAACACATACAGGTGAACAACCTCATGACTGTGATATATGTGGTAAAGGGTTTAGTCAGCGTCGTTATTTACAGAGGCACATGAGAACACATACAGGTGAACAACCTCATGACTGTGATATATGTGGTAAAGGGTTTAGTCAGCGTCGTTATTTACAGATTCACATGAAAACACATACAGGTGAACAACCTCAAGACTGTGATATATGTGGTAAAGGGTTTAGTCAGCGTCGTTATTTACAGATTCACATGAAAACACATACAGGTGAACAACCTCATGACTGTGATATATGTGGTAAAGGGTTTAGTCAGCGTCGTTATTTACAGAGGCACATACTGTGATATATGCGGTAAAGGGTTTAGTCAGCGTCGTTATTTACAGATTCACATGAAAACACATACAGGTGAACAACCTCATGATTGTGATATATGTGGTAAAGGGTTTATAGTAAGCGTCGTTATTTACAGAGGCACATGAAAACACATACAGGTGAACAACCTCATGACTGTGATCTATGTGGTCAAGGGTTTACTCAGCGTCGTTATTTACAGATTCACATGAAAACACATACAGGTGAACAACCTCATGATTGTGATATATGTGGTAAAGGGTTTAGTCAGCGTCGTTATTTACAGAGGCACATGAGAACACATACAGGTGAACAACCTCATGACTGTGATATATGTGGTAAAGGGTTTAGTCAGCGTCGTTATTTACTGAATCACATGAAAACACATACAGGTGAACAACCTCATGACTGTGATATATGTGGTAAAGGGTTTAGTCAGCGTCGTTATTTACAGATTCACATGAGAACACATACAGGTGAACAACCTCATGACTGTGGTATATGGGTAAAGGGTTTAGTCAGCGTCGTTATTTACAGAGGCACATGAGAACACATACAGGTGAACAACCTCATGACTGTGATATATGTGGTAAAGGGTTTAGTCAGCGTCGTTATTTACAGAGGCACATGAAAACACATACAGGTGAACAACCTCATGATTGTGATATATGTGGTAAAGGGTTTAGTCAGCGTCGTTATTTACAGAGGCACATGAAAACACATACAGGTGAACAACCTCATGACTGTGATATATGTGGTAAAGGGTTTAGTCAGCGTCGTTATTTACAGAGGCACATGAAAACACATACAGGTGAACAACCTCATGATTGTGATATATGTGGTAAAGGGTTTAGTCAGCGTCGTTATTTACAGAGGCACATGAGAACACATACAGGTGAACAACCTCATGACTGTGATATATGTGGTAAAGGGTTTAGTCAGCGTCGTTATTTACAGATTCACATGAAAACACATACAGGTGAACAACCTCATGACTGTGATATATGTGGTAAAGGGTTTAGTCAGCGTCGTTATTTACAGAGGCACATGAGAACACAGACAGGTGAACAACCTCATGACTGTGATATATGTGGTAAAGGGTTTAGTCAGCGTCGTTATTTACAGATTCACATGAAAACACATACAGGTGAACAACCTCATGACTGTGATATATGTGGTAAAGGGTTTAGTCAGCGTCGTTATTTACAGAGGCACATGAGAACACATACAGGCGAACAACCTCATGACTGTGATATATGTGGTAAAGGGTTTATAGTCAGCGTCGTTATTTACAGATTCACATGAAAACACATACAGGTGAACAACCTCATGACTGTGATATATGTGGTAAAGGGTTTAGTCAGCGTCGTTATTTACAGATTCACATGAAAACACATACAGGTGAACAACCTCATGACTGTGATATATGTGGTAAAGGGTTTAGTCAGCGTCGTTATTTACAGATTCACATGAAAACACATACAGGTGAACAACCTCATGACTGTGATATATGTAATAAAGGATTTAGTCAGCGTCGTTATTTACAGAGGCACATGAAAACACATACAGGTGAACAACCTCATGACTGTGATATATGTGGTAAAGGGTTTAGTCAGCGTCGTTATTTACAGATTCACATGAAAACACATACAGGTGAACAACCTCATGACTGTGATATATGTGGTAAAGGGTTTAGTCAGCGTCGTTATTTACAGATTCACATGAGAACACATACAGGTGAACAACCTCATGACTGTGATATATGTGGTAAAGGGTTTAGTCAGCGTCGTTATTTACAGAGGCACATGAGAACACATACAGGCGAACAACCTCATGACTGTGATATATGTGGTAAAGGGTTTAGTCAGCGTCGTTATTTACAGATTCACATGAAAACACATACAGGTGAACAACCTCATGACTGTGATATATGTGGTTAAGGGTTTAGTCAGCGTCGTTATTTACAGATTCACATGAAAACACATACAGGTGAACAACCTCATGACTGTGATATATGTGGTAAAGGGTTTAGTCAGCGTCGTTATTTACAGATTCACATGAGAACACATACAGGCGAACAACCTCATGACTGTGATATATGTGGTAAAGGGTTTAGTCAGCGTCGTTATTTACAGATTCACATGAAAACACATACAGGTGAACAACCTCATGACTGTGATATATGTGGTAAAGGGTTTAGTCAGCGTCGTTATTTACAGAGGCACATGAGAACACATACAGGTGAACAACCTCATGACTGTGATATATGTGGTAAAGGGTTTAGTCAGCGTCGTTATTTACAGAGGCACATGAGAACACATACAGGTGAACAACCTCATGACTGTGATATATGTGGTAAAGGGTTTAGTCAGCGTCGTTATTTACAGAGGCACATGAAAACACATACAGGTGAACAACCTCATGACTGTGATATATGTGGTAAAGGGTTTAGTCAGAGTCGTTATTTACAGAGGCACATGAGAACACATACAGGTGAACAACCTCATGACTGTGATATATGTGGTAAAGGGTTTAGTCAGCGTCGTTATTTACAGAGGCACATGAGAACACATACAGGTGAACAACCTCATGACTGTGATATATGTGGTAAAGGGTTTATAGTCAGCGTCGTTATTTACAGATTCACATGAAAACACATACAGGTGAACAACCTCATGACTGTGATATATGTGGTAAAGGGTTTACTCAGCGTCGTTATTTACAGATTCATATGAAAACACATACAGGTGAACAACCTCATGACTGTGATATATGTGGTAAAGGGTTTAGTCAGCGTCGTTATTTACAGATTCACATGAAAACACATACAGGTGAACAACCTCATGACTGTGATATATGTGGTAAAGGGTTTAGTCAGCGTCGTTATTTACAGATTCACATGAAAACACATACAGGTGAACAACCTCATGACTGTGATATATGTGGTAAAGGGTTTAGTCAGCGTCGTTATTTACAGAGGCACATGAGAACACATACAGGTGAACAACCTCATGACTGTGATATATGTGGTAAAGGGTTTAGTCAGCGTCGTTATTTACAGATTCACATGAAAACACATACAGGTGAACAACCTCAAGACTGTGATATATGTGGTAAAGGGTTTAGTCAGCGTCGTTATTTACAGATTCACATGAAAACACATACAGGTGAACAACCTCATGACTGTGATATATGTGGTAAAGGGTTTAGTCAGCGTCGTTATTTACAGAGGCACATACTGTGATATATGCGGTAAAGGGTTTAGTCAGCGTCGTTATTTACAGATTCACATGAAAACACATACAGGTGAACAACCTCATGATTGTGATATATGTGGTAAAGGGTTTAGTCAGCGTCGTTATTTACAGATTCACATGAGAACAAATACAGGTGAACAACCTCATGACTGTGATATATGTGGTAAATGGTTTAGTCAGTGTCGTTATTTACAGATTCACATGAAAACACATACAGGTGAATAACCTCATGACTGTGATATATGTGGTAAAGGGTTTAGTCAGCGTCGTTATTTACAGATTCACATGAAAACACATACAGGTGAACAACCTCATGACTGTGGTATATGTGGTAAAGGGTTTAGTCAGCGTCGTTATTTACAGATTCACATGAGAACACATACAGGTGAACAACCTCATGACTGTGATATATGTGGTAAAGGGTTTAGTCAGCGTCGTTATTTACAGAGGCACATGAGAACACATACAGGCGAACAACCTCATGACTGTGATATATGTGGTAAAGGGTTTATAGTAAGCGTCGTTATTTACAGAGGCACATGAAAACACATACAGGTGAACAACCTCATGACTGTGATCTATGTGGTAAAGGGTTTACTCAGCGTCGTTATTTACAGATTCACATGAAAACACATACAGGTGAACAACCTCATGATTGTGATATATGTGGTAAAGGGTTTAGTCAGCGTCGTTATTTACAGAGGCACATGAGAACACATACAGGTGAACAACCTCATGACTGTGATATATGTGGTAAAGGGTTTAGATAGCGTCGTTATTTACTGATTCACATGAAAACACATACAGGTGAACAACCTCAAGACTGTGATATATGTGGTAAAGGGTTTAGTCAGCGTCGTTATTTACAGATTCACATGAGAACACATACAGGTGAACAACCTCATGACTGTGGTATATGTGGTAAAGGGTTTAGTCAGCGTCGTTATTTACAGAGGCACATGAGAACACATACAGGTGAACAACCTCATGACTGTGATATATGTGGTAAAGGGTTTAGTCAGCGTCGTTATTTACAGAGGCACATGAAAACACATACAGGTGAACAACCTCATGATTGTGATATATGTGGTAAAGGGTTTAGTCAGCGTCGTTATTTACAGAGGCACATGAAAACACATACAGGTGAACAACCTCATGACTGTGATATATGTGGTAAAGGGTTTAGTCAGCGTCGTTATTTACAGAGGCACATGAAAACACATACAGGTGAACAACCTCATGATTGTGATATATGTGGTAAAGGGTTTAGTCAGCGTCGTTATTTACAGAGGCACATGAGAACACATACAGGTGAACAACCTCATGACTGTGATATATGTGGTAAAGGGTTTAGTCAGCGTCGTTATTTACAGATTCACATGAAAACACATACAGGTGAACAACCTCATGACTGTGATATATGTGGTAAAGGGTTTAGTCAGCGTCGTTATTTACAGAGGCACATGAGAACACATACAGGTGAACAACCTCATGACTGTGATATATGTGGTAAAGGGTTTAGTCAGCGTCGTTATTTACAGATTCACATGAAAACACATACAGGTGAACAACCTCATGACTGTGATATATGTGGTAAAGGGTTTAGTCAGCGTCGTTATTTACAGAGGCACATGAGAACACATACAGGCGAACAACCTCATGACTGTGATATATGTGGTAAAGGGTTTATAGTCAGCGTCGTTATTTACAGATTCACATGAAAACACATACAGGTGAACAACCTCATGACTGTGATATATGTGGTAAAGGGTTTAGTCAGCGTCGTTATTTACAGAGGCACATGAAAACACATACAGGTGAACAACCTCATGACTGTGATATATGTGGTAAAGGGTTTAGTCAGCGTCGTTATTTACAGATTCACATGAAAACACATACAGGTGAACAACCTCATGACTGTGATATATGTAATAAAGGATTTAGTCAGCGTCGTTATTTACAGAGGCACATGAAAACACATACAGGTGAACAACCTCATGACTGTGATATATGTGGTAAAGGGTTTAGTCAGCTTTCGTTATTTACAGAGGCACATGAAAACACATACAGGTGAACAACCTCATGACTGTGATATATGTGGCAAAGGGTTTAGTCAGCGTCGTTATTTACAGATTCACATGAAAACACATACAGGTGAACAACCTCATGACTGTGATATATGTGGTAAAGGGTTTAGTCAGCGTCGTAATTTACAGATTCACATGAAAACACATACAGGTGAACAACCTCATGACTGTGATATATGTGGTAAAGGGTTTATAGTCAGCGTCGTTATTTACAGATTCACATGAAAACACATACAGGTGAACAACCTCATGACTGTGATATATGTGGTAAAGGGTTTAGTCAGCGTCGTTATTTACAGAGGCACATGAAAACACATACAGGTGAACAACCTCATGACTGTGATATATGTGGTAAAGGGTTTAGTCAGCGTCGTTATTTACAGATTCACATGAAAACACATACAGGTGAACAACCTCATGACTGTGATTTATGTGGTAAAGGGTTTAGTCAGCGTCGTTATTTACAGAGGCACATGAAAACACATACAGGTGAACAACCTCATGACTGTGATATATGTGGTAAAGGGTTTAGTCAGCGTCGTTATTTACAGAGGCACATGAAAACACATACAGGTGAACAACCTCATGACTGTGATATATGTGGTAAAGGGTTTAGTCAGCGTCGTTATTTACAGAGGCACATGAAAACACATACAGGTGAACAACCTCATGACTGTGATATATGTGGTAAAGGGTTTAGTCAGCGTCGTTATTTACAGATTCACATGAAAACACATACAGGTGAACAACCTCATGACTGTGATATATGTGGTAAAGGGTTTAGTCAGCGTCGTAATTTACAGATTCACATGAAAACACATACAGGTGAACAACCTCATGACTGTGATATATGTGGTAAAGGGTTTAGTCAGCGTCGTAATTTACAGAGGCACATGAAAACACATACAGGTGAACAACCTCATGACTGTGATATATGTGGTAAAGGGTTTAGTCAGCGTCGTTATTTACAGAGGCACATGACAACACATACAAGCGAACAACCTCATGACTGTGATATAAGTAGTAAAGGGTTTAGTCAGCGTCGTTATTTACAGAGGCACATGAGAACATATACAGGTGAACAACCTCATGACTGTGATATATGTGGTAAAGGGTTTAGTCAGCGTCGTTATTTACAGATTCACATGAAAACACATACAGGTGAACAACCTCATGATTTTGATATATGTAGTAAAGGGTTTAGTCAGCGTCGTTATTTACAGAGGCACATGAGAACACATACAAGTGAACAACCTCATGACTGTGATATATGTGGTAAAGGGTTTAGTCAGCGTCGTTATTTGCAGAGGCACATGAAAACACATACAGGTGAACAACCTCATGACTGTGATATATGTGGTAAAGGGTTTAATCAGCGTCGTTATTTACAGAGGCACATGAGAACACATACAGGTGAACAACCTCATGACTGTGATATATGTGGTAAAGGGTTTAGTCAGCGTCGTTATTTACAGATTCACATGAAAACACATACAGGTGAACAACCTCATGATTTTGATATATGTAGTAAAGGGTTTAGTCAGCGTCGTTATTTACAGAGGCACATGAGAACACATACAAGTGAACAACCTCATGACTGTGATATATGTGGTAAAGGGTTTAGTCAGCGTCGTTATTTACAGATTCACATGAAAACACATACAGGTGAACAACCTTATGACTGTGATATATGTGGTAAAGGGTTTAGTCAGCGTCGTTATTTACAGATTCACATGAAAACACATACAGGTGAACAACCTCATGACTGTGATATATGTGGTAAAGGGTTTAGTCAGCGTCGTTATTTACAGAGGCACATGAGAACACATACAGGTGAACAACCTCATGTTTGTTATTCTCGTGGGATTTTGTCTATATGTGTTACATTTTAGTGTTATGTCGTTGTTCTCCTCTTATATTTAATGCGTTTCCCTCGGTTTTAGTTTGTTATCCCGATTTTGTTTTTTGTCCATGGATTTATGAGTTCTTAACAGCGGTATACTACTGTTGCCTTTATTCATGACTGTGATATATGCGGTAAAGGTTTTAGTCAGCGTCGTTATTTACAGAGGCACATGAAAACACATACAGGTGAACAACCTCATGACTGTGATATATGTGGTAAAGGGTTTAGTCAGCGTCGTTATTTACAGAGGCACATGAAAACACATACAGGTGAACAACCTCATGACTGTGATATATGTGGTAAAGGGTTTAGTCAGCATCGTTATTTACAGATTCACATGAAAACACATACAGGTGAACAACCTCATTACTGTGATATATGTGGTAAAGGTTTTAGTCAGCGTCGTTATTTACAGAGGCACATGAGAACACATACAGGTGAACAACCTCATGACTGTGATATATGTGGTAAAGGGTTTAGTCAGCGTCGTTATTTACAGATTCACATGAAAACCCATACAGGTGAACAACCTCATGACTGTGATATATGTGGTAAAGGGTTTAGTCAGCGTCGTTATTTACAGATTCACATGAGAACACATACAGGTGAACAACCTCATGACTGTGATATATGTGGTAAAGGGTTTAGTCAGCGTCGTTATTTACAGATTCACATGAAAACACATACAGGTGAACAACCTCATGACTGTGATATATGTGGTAAAGGGTTTAGTCAGCGTCGTTATTTACAGATTCACATGAAAACACATACAGGTGAACAACCTCATGACTGTGATATATGTGGTAAAGGGTTTAGTCAGCGTCGTTATTTACAGATTCACATGAAAACACATACAGGTGAACAACCTCATGACTGTGATATATGTGGTAAAGGGTTTAGTCAGCGTCGTTATTTACAGATTCACATGAAAACACATACAGGTGAACAACCTCATGATTTTGATATATGTAGTAAAGGGTTTAGTCAGCGTCGTTATTTACAGAGGCACATGAGAACACATACAGGTGAACAATCTCATGACTGTGATATATGCGGTAAAGGGTTTAGTCAGCGTCGTTATTTACAGAGGCACATGAGAACACATACAGGTGAACAACCTCATGACTGTGATATATGTGGTAAAGGGTTTAGTCAGCGTCGTAATTTACAGATTCACATGAAAACACATACAGGTGAACAACCTCATGACTGTGATATATGTGGTAAAGGGTTTAGTCAGCGTCGTTATTTACAGATTCACATGAAAACACATACAGGTGAACAACCTCATGACTGTGATATATGTGGTAAAGGGTTTAGTCAGCGTCGTTATTTACAGATTCACATGAAAACACATACATGTGAACAACCTCGTGTACGTGGTAAAAGTTTTAATCGGCTTTATAAATTACCGAAACGCATTACAAGACATGTATATAAGATATACATGTACAGCCTGTAAAACCACAGGAATGTAATGCATGTATTGCAGAATTTATTCGAATTTGGTGACTCAAAAAGACACTTTAGAATACAAAATTGGATAAAACTCGTTAAAGGGAATTTTGTTTTAAAGAATTAATCCATTAAACATTAATAAAGATTGTGCAGATGTAAGAACATTTTAGCACATGTATATATCCATATATCTGTATATATGAGATAAACCTTAAATTTTCTTTTTATGTGGTGGGATGTTTAGTGCGAGTTGTAATTTTAGTCGAGCCTGCGACTTTTGTCGCAGAAAGCTCGACATAGGGATAGTGATCCGGCGGCGGTGTTAGCTCACTTCTTAAAAGCTTTATATTTTTGAAGGTGGAAGTCCTGTATGCTTCATACTTTGTATACGGATGCCTCATGTTACGAAGTTTCTGTCAGTCACATGTCCAATGTCCTTGACCTCATTTTCATGGTTTAGTGACTACTTGAAAAAAAAGTTGAGATTTTTTGGAATGTTAAATTCTCTCTTATTATAAGTAATAGGATAACTATATTTAGTATGTGCGTACCTTGCAAGGTCTTCATGCCTGACAGACAGTTTTCACTTGACCCCGACCCCATTTCATGGATCGGTGAACAAGGTTAAGTTTTGGTGGTCAAGTCCATATCTCAGATACTATAAGCAATAGGTCTAGTATATTCGGTGTATGGAAGCACTGTAAGGTGTACATGTCCAACTGGCAGGTGTCATCTGACCTTAACCTCATTTTCATGGTTCAGTGGTTATAGTTAAGTTTTTGTGTTTTAGTCTGGTTTTTTTTTTATACTGGTCTACAAAATTTGGTGTATAGAATGATTGTAAGGTGTACATGTCTAGCTGGCAGGTGTCATCTGACCTTGACCTCATTTTCATACTTTAGTGGTCAAAGTTTAGTTTTTGAGTTTTGGTCTTTTTTTCTAATACTACATGTATTTGCAAAAGGTCAATTATGTTTGGTGTATGGAAATATTTTATGATCTATATGTCAGTCGCGCAAGTTTTATTTGACCTTGACCTCATTTTTACAATTTATTGCTCAGAGTTTTTTGTGTTTGTGTTTTTGTCTGTTTTTCTTACACTTTAAGCAAAAGGTCAACTACATGTTGTGTATGAAAGAATTGTTAGCTGTACATGCCTGCCTGGCATAGTTATTCTGATCTTGCCTGACCTCATTTTCATGGTTCAAAGCGGTATAATACTGTTAAATTAATTATTCATCCCTCATTCTATTTTTTTTTTTTTTTTGTATTTACATTGTATCATAGATTAAATTTATTCGTTCAGTGTCTATTCACTTGTGTTTATATGTCTTTCGATTGAGTTAAGCCATTTTACTTAATATTTTACAGTGTGTCGTTCTATATTGTGATGTTGCACTATTGTTTCAGATAAGGGTGAAGGTTCGGTGCAAACGAACGATTAAAACCGCTGCAATTGTGTGGTGTACCTGTCCTAAGTCAGGAATCTAATATTCAGTAGTTGTCGTTTGTTGATGTGGTTCATAAGTGTTTCTCGTTTTTTTTTTAATATATAGAATAGACATTTGGTTTTCCCGTTTGAATGGGTACACATTATTATTTTGTGTGGCTCTTTATAGCTTGATGTTCTATGTGAGCCAAGACTCCGTGTTGAAGACCAAACTTTGACCTCTAACGGTTTACTTTTACAAATTGCGACTTCAATGGAAGGTTGTCTCATTGGCACTAATGCTACATGTTCTTATATCTAAAATGCAAGAAACTTAGTACAGTGCCTTCCATTTGAGATGTATTGATGGGCTAGAGCAACAACCTTATTTGTCGAACTGTGCATAAACTTTGACATGTATAGTGTGCATCATCATATGTGTTCATGTATACTGAATATGCAGTCAAAGATAAAGATATTTTATTAGTTTAAAATTAAAAATTTAGAATGTTACAATATTTGACAATTAGCGATACATACACATACAAAAACATATCTGGCAAATAGTATATACAATGTACAAAAATGTGCAAAAATGTATATATACATTTATATATCCCTGACATTCTAATATTAAAAAGAAATATTGATACTTAGATATATTTACATATTGTATATCAGCTTACATGTATGTTGGGTACTACAAAGCTTTTAACACTCAATTAAGGAATTCGAGAATTGTACATATCACACATAAATTTACAATAACTATAATAATAGTTCTCTTCACAAGTATAAAAATATCAAAAACATTACATCAAAAATATATCAAATGTAATAGTTGATGAATATATCGAATCTTCAAAACATAACGCTTGTTTTGTGCAAGTTGAATGATCTCTGCGAATCAGTGCTGAATTTGTTAGAAATGATTACCTTTTTGTTCGTATTCAGTGATACAAAATAACGACATTACTTTATAAAAAAAAACATATACAAGCAATTTGGATTGTGCAAAACAAGATCAAACTTAAAAACATTATACATAATACTAAAAAAAAGTATAGGACTATTACTTGAGTGCTAATCAAAAATTTACGAACGTGATCTTTGATTTTTTATTATCAAGAATGAGTTTTAAAACATTTAAAGAGTAAATCAGATATTAAGGTACAATGTCTATTTTATGGACAAGTAAATAAGGTTATGCCTATATTTTGACGACAAAATGCGATATTTTACACAACGTGAATTATATAATTTATAAATTTAAACTGATATACTTACAAGATGCAAAACTTAAAGTCTTTTGAAGAAAATATACGTACATAAATACAGATAAACATTTTGAAATAGTAGGGCCATACATTATTAAAATAGTAAAAAAAAAAACTTTTTAAAACCACCAATATTAATGTCTTCAAATTTTGTGAAACATGAAGTAGTAGAACTATATATTATGATTAATCCAAGATTAGTTCTAGTCGTGTATTATTTGGGAGATTAAAGTCAAAGTTTAGACGACAATTTGTCACAAAACTATATTCATTTTATACAGAATGATATGGGGATTTATAGTTCAATTCACATTCTAGGTAAGCCATTGAATAAGCACAAAGAGTTTGGAAAAACTATTAATATATTGAATCAGTGACTTGGCATACACAAACTGCTACTTAAGAGTTATGTTTTCAACGGTAAAAAAAGACTAACATAATATCATGGCTGACAATTTATTATATTCCATAACACGTAATTCTCAAAATAAAACATGATTGAAATAAAGAAAGCTTTAAGAGGAAATAATGTTAACTCATCTTAATAAAAGTTATGATAGTGATAAGGAGGACATGGCGTTTTGATTCATAACATTAACACATCAGTTACCTTGAGAATAGCAGATACACAGAGCTGTTGTTGTTTTCTTCATATCAAATTTTAGTAATTAAAGGCTTACAAGTATACCTTAGCCATTCAGTAGTTATGTGAAAATTTAAATTAAGATTTTTTTCTTAGAAGTATCATATGTTATTAATGGCAACGGTTTAGTGACATTATCAAGATTTTAAAAGGATATAATTTGTTATTGTGATAATAAGCAATTACGGAATTTAATTATTAAAATAAATGTTAAACTAATACAAAATAAAAAAATATCTCTTATACCAAATAATACAAATTGTTAGAAGCATATCATAAGAAACCAGTGACACCAGGCAATACTTTTACATTCAAAATAACAAACAATCGATTAACAATTTATTCAGTACGGCTATTGCTGTGAGTATATAACAGATATAGGAATATTGGTCACTTCTTACATATATTAATGAAATTAAAGATATGTACATGAATATACTACATGCAGCACAACTGAAACAAAAGTGTGTTCTTAAAATACTATTGAAATAAAAGAAGAGAGTTAGAATGTCCCCCTTGTTGCACTTATTTAATATTTCAAAAGGGCATAACTCATTTAAAAAAAGTCGATCGTCCACCATTTTAGAATTTGGCCGAGATAATGCTGATATTAACATGTAGTATTATGTTTTTTTAAAAATCTGACAAAAATTGTACCAATGAGAGCGCAAACGAGGTCATTTTCCATAAGTTTGATATTTCTAAAGGGAATAACTTTTTTTGAAAAAAGTCGATCTTCCATCTTTTCCCCCTGTGAAAGCGCTTATGAGGCCATTTTTCATATATTTAATATTTACAAGGGATATAACTCTTTTTTTTTTTTAAAGTTCATCTTCCCCTATTTTAGAACTTCTCCTGAATGTTTCGTATATAGTATAAGTTTTATAAAAATCTGGAAGGAATTGTATCCATGAGAGCTCTAACGAGGCCATTTTCCATACATTTTATATTTCGAAAGGGCATAATTCTTTTAAAAAGGTCAATCGTTCAACATTTTAAAAATTGTCCCAAATTTGCTGATATTAACCTATAGTATAAGTTTTAAATTAAAATCTGACGAGAATTGTACTCCTGAGGGCGCTAATGAGGCCATTTTCCATAAATTTTATAGTATTAAAAAGAAATATTTTTTTCTTTTTTTTTAAGGCCATCGTTCACAATTTTAGAACTTGAACGAGGTATCGCTTATAATAACCTATAATATAAGTTTTATAAAAATCTGGCAAAAATTGTTGGGGAAAAAGCAAAACTTGAAAACTAAAAATAAATGTATGTATTCTGCAGCTAAATAAAATAAAAGCAACATTTTATTTCAGTTTTTTGACAGGCACTATTTTCAACAAATGTTTATTTCACAAATTTCAAAAACTAAGAAGAAAAACAAATTAAAAAAAACATTGAAGTCACTTTGTATTCACTTCAGGTTGTTTTTGCATTGCATTTTAAATAGGAATTCAATCTAACTTGACCAAAGAACACTTGTTATCCTTTATTATAGATTAAATGAGATTATAAATTTTGATGTTACAAATAAAATTTTCGGAATTTCACGTCTTGTCTTGTCAAATGTACTTCAAACCAGCTGCAACTATGTATTATGAAACTGCTGCATCATAGATAACAAACAAAATGCTCTTTTTTAAATGAACAATTTTCTCAAGCCAAGATATAAGAAAAAATATATTAGGTCATTACATTTATGGACAGTTGGTACTCATTAATCATGAAGATACATGGAAGACATTCAAGACTCGATTAGAACAATAACACATGGAACAAAATTCTAAATCAACACAGCATTATCTGATCAGTATTTTCAAAATACAGTATACAACGAAACATAAACAAGTTTATTTGAAAATAGGAGGAACTTGTTGGTTAACAATTATAATTAATTAAAAACTGAAAAAAAATATTTAAGGCATTATATTAAAAAAAAGCAAAATCCAACCCAATCTTCATCAACTTAAATAAATTAGTTAGTGCTAAACAGTACTTGTAACCAGTTTAATCAATAATGAAGATCGTCATTGAAACCAAAAAAAGTACATATTTCCAATATATTATATTTCACAAGATTCTCTAGTTGAATATGTTATTGTAAAACATGTTCCAGTCCTTATAAATGTAAACAATATGAAAAAGACGTCTTTTAGCAGTCAGATCATGCAAAATGAAGCAATCAGAGGCTTTCGTGATTTAAAAAAAAAAATATTGCTATCTTCATCACATGACCTCATACTGCAATTCCATCTTTTCTATTTAAGCAGTTCCGGGTTTTTTATATATATATATCAGTCTAAAGATTTGCACAACGGTACTGATATAAGATGTTATAATACGAAAATGTTGTTATTAAATCGTGTTGACAAATAAAACTTGTGACACTTGAAGAAGGCCATTTGTTGAGCCGAAATATTTGTCAACACGATTTAATAACAACATTTTCGTATTGTAACATCTTATATCAGTACTGTTGTGCAAATCTTTCGACTGATATAATTTTTTCCTTATCTGCATAGTATCGCCTATTCTAGACGACCCGGTACATAGTAAATTTGCTGGTTGGTCGTTTTTATAGACTTTTTTATATATATATATATATCTTGTGATCAATTTTAGTAGGCAATCAATCGCCAATGGCAGTCATCAGGGTTAAAGAACATCAGTTGTTCGACCTGTTAGTCAAATGTGTTTTGTTTAAATATACTCTTTTACTTATTTGGTCTTTTTGGAAAATGTTGTTTGTGCTGTTTTTAGACCCTTCTACAACGAAATTTGTTTTACATGCACACGTTTAAAAATTGCGGTTTTCATCCAACGCAATCATAGGTTTGAACGTAGTTTTCAATTTAGACTCGTTTATATATATATCTAATGCTTATTTTAAATCGTTTGTTGTTATTATTCCAGTATACACATTTTACTTAAGTGCAAACTTATTTCGTTCAGAGTAAAATAATGCCACAGGTCATGCGTGCGTTCTGCCCTATCATTTGCGTGCTAAACAGCCAATCCTGCATACAAAAATCATCCGGACACGTAATTATCAGGAGTGCCATGTTGATTATACCTATTTGTCTTTTAGAAGCTAAACTAAGTTATTTTTCCTGTCCACAAGCAGCTTCTGTATGTATCTGACCCATAGCACCAGACTGGTTAAACTCACTTCCTCTGTCTACAAGTAACTGTACTATCTCCGTATGTCCTTCTTTACACGCAGCTGTCAGAGGTGTCAGCCCCCTACCATCCACTTGGTTAACATCACTTCCTCTGTCTATAAGTAACTGTACTATCTTCTTACTCCCTCCAATAAATGCAGTTGTCAAAGGTGTCAGCCCCATACCATCAACATGGTTAACATCACTTCCTTTGTCTATAAGTAACTGTACTATCTTCTCATTTCCTACACTACAAGCAGCAGTCAGAGGTGTCTGTCCCATACTATCAAGCTGTTTTACTTTGCTTCCTTTGTCCACAAGTAACTGTACTATCTCCTCATTTCCTTCTTTACACGCAGCTGTCAGAGGTGTCTGTCCCTTATCATCCATATGATTTACATCACTTCCTCTGTGTATAAGTAACTGCACTACCTTCTCATTTCCTCCAATACAAGCAGCTGTCAGAGGTGTCAGCCCCATATCATCCACTTGGTTAAAATCACTTCTTCTGTCTATAAGTAACTGTACTATCTTCTCATTCCCTTCAATACAAGCAGTTGTCAGAGGTGTCAGCCCCATACCATCAATTTGGTTAACATCACTTCCTTTGTTGATAAGTAACTGTACTATCTTCTCATTTCCTACACTACAAGCAGCAGTCAGAGGTGTCTGTCCGATACTATCAAGCTGATTAACCTTGCTTTCTTTGTCCATAAGTAATTGAACTATATTCTCATTTCCTCTCTTACAAGCATATATCAATGGTGTCTGTCCCATTACATCACCCTGGTTAACATCACTTCCATTGTCTATTAGTATGTTTACTATCTTCTCATATCCTCTCTTACAAGCAGCAGTCAGAGGTGTTTGTCCCATTACATCACCCTGGTTTACATCAATTCCTTTGTCTATAAGTAACTTTACTATCCCTTCATGTCCACTGTTACACGCAGTTGTCAGAGGTGTCTGCATCATACCATTAACTTGGTTAACAACACTTCCTTTGTCTATAAGTAACTTCACTATCTTATCATGTCCTCTATTACAAGCAGTTGTCAGAGGTGTCAGCCCCATACCATCACCCTGGTTAATATCACTTCCTTTTTCTATAAGTAACATTATGATAGTTTCATTTCCTCTTATACAACCAGCTGTCAGAGGTGTTTGTCCCATTAAATCAACCTGGTTCACATCACATCCTTTGTTTATAAGTAACTGAACAATCTTCTCATATCCTCCTCTACAAGCAGTTGTAAGAGGTGTTTTCATCATACCATTAACTTGGTGAACATCATTTCCTTTGTCTATAAGTAGCTTTACTATCTTCATATTTCCTCCAGTACAAGCAGCTATTAGTGGTGTTTGTCCCATACCATCAACCATGTAAACATCACTTCGATTCTCTATAAGTAATTGTACTATCTTCTCATTTCCTCCAATACAAGCAGTTATCAGAGGTGTCTGACCCATACCATCAACTTGGTTAACATCACTTCCTCTGTCTATAAGTAACTGTACTATCTTCTCATTCCCTCCAATACATGCAGTTGTCAGAGGTGTCTGACCCATACCATCAACTTGGTTAACATCAATTCCTTTGTCAATAAGTAACTGTACTATCTTCTCATTTTCTCTTATACATGCAGTGGTCAGAGGTGTCTGACCCACTACATCAACCTGGTGAATGTCACTTCCTCTATCAATAAGTAGCTGTACTATCCTCTTGTTTCCCCCAATACAAGCAGCTGTTAGAGGTGTCTGTATAATACCTTCAACCATGAAAACATCACTTCCTCTGTCTATAAGAAACTTTACTATCTTATCATTTCCTCTAATACAAGCAACAGTAAGAGGTGTTTGTTTCATACCATCAACCTGATTAACATCACTTCCTCTGTCAATAAGATCCTGTACTATCTGTTCATTTTCTCCTTTACACGCAGCTGTCAGAGGTGTATGAATCGAATTAAAATTCTTGATATCAACATCTTTTGACATGAAGTATTGAAATACATCATAATATCCCCGTAAGCATGATTTTATGAAAGGTCCTTCCGTCACATAAAATGTGAAAGAATCCTTTTCCATGTCATCATCATCACCATCATCATCATCATCATCATCATCATCATCTGAGTAATCTTCACATTCCATTATTTCAATTGAATCTCCATGGGTCCGGTTTAATTGCAGTTTTTGTCTCTGATATATTTGTGGAAAGAGTAACTTGTCGTCTATTGATTTTAATATGTTGAGGAATGAAGCTCTAAATCCTTCATACTTCATTTGTGTGTTATAGAAACATTGATTCAATTTTCCTTGTTCTATTTCTCTTTTAATTCTCTCAAAATAATCCTTCTCATACTTCTCTGATATCATAATTGTAAATTTTCCATGCTGTTCATTCATAGATTCTAGCTGTGTCCGTTGATTGACAACGCGAATATTTGAAAAACGTAATATACATCTGACCATTGTATCTTTGTTACCGAAATAATAACACATGAAGTCAAACATTTCATCATGAATGACTACATACTCATTGTTTATTTTCCGGACGTAAGTTCCAATCATGCTGTCCATGGCTGATTTAATTATAATTCTTGATGTACTTCGATTGATGTTGCAGGTTTCAAAAATGTTTTTCCAGACCGATCTGTTTTTGGTGTTTTTTTCATTATACGTATCAAATAATGATTCTTTCATGATGCCATTATGGATTACACATAAAAATAATGAGCAATATTTGTATGGATCAAAAAATTGTATCTTATCCCATTCATTCTTGAAGATGTCAAAAGGACATTCTAAAAAATTAGTCAGTTTGAAGTTTTTGTTTTTGGAATAAAGATAACACATCAGAGGTGTAAAATCTACATTTTTGTCTTTCAACAGCTGTATACTGGTGTCAGATAAATAATGTTTACAGATCGTTAGTTTATCTTCCCTTGAATATTCTAAAGATAAGTTAAAGATCTTCGATTTGAAAACAGTGTATGAGTTTTGAAACTTTTCATCATTGTAAATATCTAATCGACAAGTTGCTGCTATTTTTGTACTGCCCTTTTTAAGAATTCTTTTTATTTTGTCTTCTGAACACATCCAATGTTCGATATCAGACATACTAACTGTGAATCGTCCACAAATGTCATCCAGAACAAACAGCTGTTTCGTGTTCTCATTATAATGTTGCAGTATGTACTGCATACCATAACATGGAATTATAGTATAATCATCCTTCTTCTGTAGTTTCAATGCAACATGATGTAACACCATACTCTTACCAATGCCGGGTTCGCCTACTATTAAAACACTATTTCCTGATTCCAGGATCTGTGAAATCTTGTTTACCACAGGTGTATCAACAAACTCAACGTCTTGTTCTTTCCAAAACTCAACCTCGCTTTTCTGAAAATCTACAAAAAAAAGTAATGTTGATTTCTACTAATATGTAAAATTATATTTTGTTTGGTATTTAAAATCTGTTTTATTACTATTTCTATCTCTCGTTTCAAAATATGCTCCCTATAGGATCAATATATTGTGCAAACACATAATACAAAATTTGTCAATTGAGCCTTGCTTTGACATGTTTGATGCATGTCAAAAAGTAACCTCGGGCATCAATGTAAACTAACCTTGGATTTCCATTAGAAGATGAGAAACCAGAAACGAAATATGAATATTAATAAAAAAAAAATAAGGATAACAATGACAAATAAGTATTTGATTGCAATGAAATTCATACATTACATTATCAATGCAAGGATTAGTTTTGATTGCTTTTAATCGTTGTTCAGATCGACTGAAAATATGAAAAGTCAAAGTTGTTCCATTCATTATCATTTGAATCGTTTTGTAATGTGTTTAACTTTTGTTACCTCGTTCAAACTATTTGACAGTTCAAATGTGTAAATGATGATGCTTTATTGTAGGTAGGTGACTTTGTAATACTTAAATTTACATAGTTTATTCAGAGGTAAAGTAATTAACTTAAAACAGAAATGGAAGCATGTGTTATTAACTGGTTCTCTTCGTTGCAGTTTACGGGTATCAGAGCCTAACAGACAAATAACAGGTAACCAGACTGAGTCAATTAGGGATTCTGCAAGTTTCCTGTTCGAGTGAATTTAATATACATCGTTTATGTTTTGGTTTGAATTAAATATTAAATTTTTATGTAAATGTCACGATCATACATTCATCTTATTCTGTCCCTCTGGTATCTTTCGTCCCTCGTTTATTCAGCTAAAACTAAGGGTACAACTCCTTGAGGTAAAATTGACAAACAGAGTGTAATTTTTACCTTTTGAGATCAACGGTTGTCTGTATTAGATGTATAATGTATTTGCTGTAAACAATCATAAGTTTAAAAACGTTTGGTTACAACTGTACCTTTTCAGTTGATTCCAAAAAAGAAAGGGGGAAGTAATGGTGTTTTGTGGGCATGGAAACACTTATTTTGATTTAAAACAGCCAAACATAGCATACAAATCCGGAATATGTACGTCAATGTTTATATATAACATATTTTTAAATGTGATTTCTCCTGTTATTGCAGGTGTTACAGTTTAGTGACTAATTTGAGAAAAACTTTTGGGTTTTCGATGTCGATGGAAAAATGGTCTTGTCATACCTACTCTTTAAGTGTCACAAAAAATTAAGGATTGTTTTATTTATGAAGGAATGTATATCCCTCACAAAACCTCTAATTCCTTGTCCTGATTGAGCACCACTTTTGTTCCTTTTTGGTTTATCACCCCTTAAATATTCTTATTATAAGCTATTGACTTCCACGTATCTAGGCCAAATTATTGTCAAAGAGAGGCGAAAGTACATTCAAAGCCACCATTTAAAATAACAGAAAAGTGCAATAAAATAAACAACAGTACACATGGAATACCATTGACACAATCCCACCAAAATTCGAGGGGGGTCAAAGGTACTCCTGAAGGAATAGAAAATCTTGCTCAAAATGTGGCATTCGTCGTAGTGCTCATGCAAGTACAAGCCCGGTAGGTCAAATATCAAATTCGGGGAAAATAGGACGGGTTGTTAACATATCGTTTGTCACCTGAGTATTCATAGACCAATTCAATTTTTTTCATTTCTAATTTTTATCAAAGTCATCACAGCTTAACACATTAGCAAAGAGGATTTAAGTTTTTCTTTCTCGTGTTTAACCTATCGCCTGGAATAAGTATGCACTGAATCCATCCGTATTTTTAAGTTTTTCAAATAGATTGATTTATGCTTACTATTTTTTGTACTTTATATAATACACTTCGCAGAAAACTGTCGTTGGCAATGTCTAGATCACCAGTTATAACTTGGTCAATCTGATTATATATGATTTTGGAAATAGCACATGTGTTATCAGGAGGTTTATATCAGAGGTTGGCAATAAAGAGATCCTGAAAGCATATTTGTAATTAGATTTAGAAATGATAGATACACCTTTGATCTTTATAATATGGAAGTAAATGCTAGTGAACTATTTTTTGGTGGAGGATATTGCCCAAATTGATGTTATCGTGGACTTTGTTGGCACGGGAATGATCCCTTTTTTTATATCTTTTCCAATGATAGTCTGTGACTTTGTCAAAATGCGCACTTAAAATATCAATAAAAATCTCGAACTCCAGTTAAATTGAAAAGGGTGAAGTCCACAAAACCTGATAAAATCAAACTAAATACTTTTCCACAATTTATCTGGACCTCAAACAATAAGACGTAACAGATAATCCAACCAAAAACATAACAGAAAAATAAAAAATAAATCCATGAATGTTGGACGTACAAAACACCGATCCCCGCCGCACAGCAATGCAAATTCACATTCAGTATAACAGTTATATTCCGGAATATTACAATGATGGCTTTGAAAGGCAATTTCTTGGGACAACAAACGATGTGACTTAAAACATTATTCAACCAAAAACATTAAAGAAAAATACATATATCTTTGATTTACAAATAACGAGACACGTCGTACAACCGTGTACATTTACTCTCGGTATAACAGACATATTCGGGAAAAGGTCACGTTTGGTACTTAGCAGACAGACGACATAGTACATCCACCTTTTTGTTCTTTTCATTGGATTTAGCTTAATTGGTGGATTTTTAATTTATGACTGATTCAGAAGAGCATAACTAATTTTCTATATGCATGTAGTTATTAAATTAAGAGTCGGCAATCCTTTTTAATGTCAATTTACTCTTTAACATTATACATATACGTTTTGTCATTTGTCATATAAGTTAATAGTTCAATTCTGAATGGAACGCGTCTTCTGACAGTGTTTTGTTTATCATATAATATACATAATATTTCATGTGACCGTTACGTCATCAACGTTTTTTCATGATTTACGCCTGTTTGAAATAAATGCAGAATCAAATTTTGAGTAATGACTGTAATATTTTTTCTGCATATTCAATATAACATCAAAAATGTGATGCACTTTAAAACAACTCGCTACGCGCGTTTTTTAGTTCGCACCACTTATTTTATGTTATTTTTTGATAGACAGAAAAATATTGCAGTCATTCCTTAATCAAAATGAAGTTGTATTGCTTTTCGGTATCCTACAGATAAATTTCTTTGATCTTAGTTATATTACTTACCGAATAGTGTATCAGGATTTTCCTCTGTAGCCATCAACCTCTGTAAAGGAAATGTTATATTATATGCATTTCATATATATTATTAGTAACATGGTGTGTTAGTTACCTAATTTGATATAATTTGTGAGAGCGAAGCTCGAATCCCCATATGGAATTTACTGAGTCCATATATATCGTATTAGGTTAAAGTGGTCAAGTCTTCAATACTTAGTATTAATAGTTATGAAAGGTACAAGGATTATAATTTAGTACATTAAGATCAAACTTCCATTTGTCTATTGAGAAAACAATTTCAACAGTTACAACTTTTCATCATTAAATTTGTTTGATGAATTTATTACAATCGATTATTACATATATCAGGTTCTTCGTCTGTTGAATCCTTTCAGATTTCTTTTTTTGTTTTGAAAAGGAAGTAACTCCGTCATGCCAACATTAACAACTTGTCGACTTTAATTATGTTTTATGAACTATTTCAACCTTTCATTAACACTTTCTTCGTCCGTTGAATCCTTTCAGATTTTTCCACAACACCGTGTTGTTTTATAAAGGGTTGTGGCATCTATTTTGTTTTGAAAGGGAAGTTACTTCTTACCAACCCCATATGGTTACTAACCCTATATGGTAACTAACCATGTATTGTTAGAGCACCCTATACGAAATATATATAGTCACCACCTGTAGTCCGTTAACCAATCATATCCCCAAAAATCTATAGGAGGTAAGATAAATATACAATATCAGGTCAATGAAAGAAAAATATACACTTTTTTGTATGAGGCTGAAAAACTGGGGTAGGGCGAGATTCTACCGAGCCCTTCCACAGTTTTGCGCCGAGTTCAAAAAAAAAATCTATTTTTATGACATTGTCCTAATAATATTTTTATACTGCAACTTAAACTATTACATTGATATGTTATTAAATCATCACACAATTGTCAAGTTTATGTTCATCCCTTAAGATACTTCTGATTGTAGATAAAGTGTTCCATGATGAAATTGACTTTATACAAATTATAGCTATGTTACAATATTTAGGAAATAAACACAACTTGTTGTAGAATAAATATTAGTATATAGACAATAAAAGTGCATTGACTTGACATATCAACGATATAGGGATGAGGCTTTAAAACAGGGAAATGCGAGGTTTTTTATACTGCAATAAAAAAAAAACATTTTTAATTGTTATTTTCTGTGTTATTATCATTTATTTGATTTAAATTTTGGAAAAAATCCGCCTTTGTAGAAAGGCCTCATTTCAGGCGGAGAAACATACAACACAATGAAATGTAAATTACCTGTTGAAACCCACAATCGATTGTGAACGAATTCGTTTGAGTATGGACTAAAATGTCAGCAATAAAACATAAGATTTATTATAGGTTTCAAACTTTAAATATTGACAAGTGAAATATGTTTTTTTTCCACAAAATTATAAAAGAAATAAGTTTGACTCTTGTATATATTTGGAAGCAAGAACAGGTTGAAGAGATCGTATGAATAATTACATATAGTCCGGCAACTTCTATCTAAATATTCATGAGGAAAATTGATATCGGGTCAGTGGCTGTATATGACATAAAAATATACAGCCAACCCATGACTGCTCAAATAGAACGAATGCAGTTTTATAAATATAGATTCTACCACTGCATCGAGTTTTATACGATATTAATCCACTCGAGACAGTTAAATTTTCAAATTAAAAAAGAGCGTTTAAATTGATTCAAATTTAACTATAGAGAGTGGATAAAAATCGTATTACACCAGATTTGGTGGTGGAATCTGTTTCTCTAATGATTTTTAAACAAAACGCAGGCAAGCTTATAAATAGGGATAAATAACTCGAGTGGGTCATAAATCTTTGAAGAATATTTCAAAACTTCTCGAATAGTTACATGATGAAGTAGTTCCGGTGTAGGAATTTCACGCTCTCGGTTAAAGATCTCATCGCTTTGACTGTTCCACAACATTCAAGTATTTTGGTAAACTTATTCGTATCTAGGACGTCTTCTCCTTCAGCTAATTGTAGTAATTTTGTTTGAACTCTATGATCTTAAGTTGAATCCATCTCTAGCCATCAGGCTCCTTGCTTCTTTGAAATACGTAATTAAATATTCATCTTTGTTCATACTAGATAGTATGTTACTAATGTAAATGTAGCTTTCTAGAAGTCTAGCTGTTTCACTGTTTCCAAATTGTTTCAAATGTTTCGGTATTGTGACGTTGAGTATAAAGGGGGCGGAGACGTCGCTCCAAATAACACTGATTTGAACCTATAATTTTTAGCTGACTTCTTGGGTTTGTAGGGTCACTAAGCCATAAAAATTGGGTAACGTCTCTATCTTCTGCGCTCAATTCAACATGTACGACAGCTTTTTCAATATCAGTACATGTAGCAAACTTGTTGGTTATAAACTATACTAGGAGCTTTGTCAAGTAATTTAATTTTGGTGGTGTGCCCATCTGACAATCATGTAGACTTGGATGATTTGATGATTGACGACAACTGCAGTCGTGTACAATTCTAACATTGTGCCAGATTTCTTATGCATATCTAATGTAATGGATTTTCCGGCTTTGTTGTTAGTTTTCATCGACTGTATCAACAAATCATCTGCGTTCCTGTTCGGAGATTATATCTCCATACTTCATTAGTAATTTAGTATTTTGACTAAGTTTCTTAATAACGTTCTCTTCTTCTTGTAACTATATAGTTTGGTGGTAGTCCGTCATGTTCCTGTTTCAATGGCAATTTTTCAAAGTATTTATTACCTCTGAGTTCAATCGAAGTGTCTTTCTCGAGTAAATACCAATTGATTCCAATCTCCAAAATGTTTCTATGTCATGCTCACCCGTTTTATGAAATACAAGAATTTTAAAAATGCTAGTACCCACAAACGAGTTATCCCTTTTGTCCCTTACTGGACTGGAAAGTAAGAAACCTAACTTTGACTTCACGGCTTTTGGACCATTTTCTCTTATGACTTCATCCTCGACTAAGTCCGATTAGTAGTCTGCTTCGATCGATAACGATATTTCGAAAGACTCTTCCTGTGTTACCGGATGTGCTAACTTTAGTACCCGTAAATTGTTCAGTTCTCTGTTAATGTGGCGAATATTGTTCTGCAAAGGTACGGCAATCATCATTACAATTAGAACGTGTAGCGGTATATTCCGTCCTGCATCTGTTTCTAAGAAAACTGTTGATTTAGCCAAGTGTCGTACGTTTTTGTTTCTATCTACGAATGACAATAATTGTAGAAATTCGGTTCCCTCAGTATGTAAATTATGTTTTCTTGCCAAATCTTCGGTCACAATTGATCTCTGTGCTCCCTCGTCAAAAAGTATATGGTCAGCCCATACATTTGCTACAGCAGTTGTTAAAAGTACATTTGTACGTACCTCGACTGACGATGAGTATCAAATTGAAGTGTCATCTTCCTCTCATCCTTGTCATTTATCAAATGTACAGATGTCTGATTAGTTTGTCCATTGTTACCATGAAAATTCATATGCGGTTGGCTGTAATTAGTATTTTGCACTCTTTGTCTTCTCCTGTCATTATCATGGTTTATCATTTTGATAAATTCGCGTACAGTAAGTACAAGGACTTGTGTGGTGTCTTTTGTTGCAATTTTGGCACAAGTGTTTTTTGACTTACATTCGTTTATACGATGTGTTCCAAGGCAGTTTCAAATTCAATTTCTCGAGTTTTACAATGTTCATGCGTAATGCTGGATCAGATACGTTCGCGCAATACGCTGGTGCATGTACATCGTGGCAGAATACACAAGGTTTAGTGTCCGAATTCTGGCATATATTTCTTGTATTTAGAGTTTGATTTTGTCGGGGTTTTGTTGGTTCCGATGAAGAAAGATGACGTACTTGGTATAGTGTTAGAAGTTTCAATATCTTGTCCAGCGTCAAATATATTTATTTCATTAACAATAGTCTCCCGGAGGTCTCGTTATAAGCAGTTTTCTGTTCCATGTTCACGGGCAAGTTGTTTTTTTAAATTTCTCCCGGTTATTTATTCAAAATAATATTCCATACGAATCATAAAATTGTTTTAAACTGACAAGATGGTTTCGTGGTGGTGGAATTTCTAATAATGCTTGTACGTACGCTTGTGAATTTTGTCTATTTGTCCGAATCTCTCCTTCAATAAAATATTGGCGTCTGCGTAATTTTCATTAGTAAGCGGAAAACCTGCTTAGGTGCGTAATGCTTCATACTGTAATTGTACTTTGAGGTAATTAAATTTCTGGACATCGTTCAATGAATGATTCAAATGTATGGCGCATTCATACGATTCCCGGAAAGTTTGCCACTCTAATATGTTCCATGTGAACATCGGAAGTGTAAAGGAATAGGTCCGGTAAGGGCCGGTTTTGGCCTCAAATTTCAAGTTCATCTGACGAAAGGTTGTGGACACTTTTTTAACACTTAAATGTCTATTTCAATTGATCCAATTATTTTTGGTGAAAGATTTTAACTTAATTCACTCATTAAAAACGGTCCGATTCTGGATTAGATATGAAAAATCTATCAAATAGGCCAAAAACTGTCACTTTTCATATGGTTTTTGTCAAAAATGAAAGTGTTCATCCTCGACCTTTATATATGTTATGTATACTAGTCAACAAAAGAAACGATACACGACTCTAGAATAAAATTGATCAAAAAGTATTTAAACTAAAACAAAATGAGATATACACTATTTTAAAAAGATTTCATTTGCAATGTATGCCCATATGATAATGAAAATCAAAACCTGTCGGAAAATAACTGAATTCCGTGTAAACGATCATAGAGTGCAAATTGTTTTTGCGGAAAGTTCGACACAAAATCGACACACAATTTTCTAATTAATAAATGAATTTTCAAATTTGTTTAAAAATATTCAATATGCTAATCAAGTTATGTTCATATTGTAGCTAATGGGTTGAAATATTGGTGGTTTTTTTTATCTTGGGGAAAAATAGTGTTGTTTTCGAAATCTCAAGAATTATAAAATAAAAATGTATTCGTCTCAAATCAATGTATTAGATATGAAAACAGCACACTGTAAATTTGGAACCTTTCGGAAAAGTTTTAAGATTGTTAACGGCTTTTTTTTAATTTCACTTTACACATACTGTCAATAGTAAATCAACTGATAATGTTTACACTTTAACGATTTCTTGTGGGGCCGAACTTTGTTTTACAAATAAACAAAGAACCTGTTCAATTTTTAAAAAAGAATTGATGGCAAACATTGTCTTTATCCTTAAATGAAAGGTTGACATCATTAGTTGGAACTCCTGTCGTTTTATGTTAATTTTGTCAGAAAATTTAAATCTCGCCAAATGACGTCATGAAAGCAACAAAAAAAAATTTTTTACGGATTAATTTTTCCATGGTTATTAAATATTACTACCTTTAATATTAGTCCTATAAACGGAAAGCTTCATCTTTAATTTGAAAAAAAACGTATTTTGTATCTTTTGTTGACTAGTATATTATCATTAAATACAACTTACATTTCAATATCAAGAATGAACACGAATGCGGCCACATTCATTTATTAAGACGAAAACCGTCGAAAATTTAACTAACTGAAATTGTCAAGATTTCAGTGATTTAGCATAGTTACTTAATGATGCAAGTACCCGATATATGTGCACTGCAATGCCAAAAACAGCCCATATTTATGTAACAGAGGCATTATACCTTCCAAAAATAACTAAAAGTTTACATTCAAACAATTTTGTAAAACTGCTATATTTTGAGGCCAAAAAGGGGTCTTACTGAACCTACTCCTTTTTGTAAGTAGTGATTCTGACTGCTTGCATATGTATACGAATTTATAGTAATACTCACTGTGTTACTAGCGTCAGGAACCGAATGTTTGGACGACTGCGTGCATGCATTTTCTATGAGGTTTGCTGTGACGAACAGCTAATGGTCAACATTTAATATTTGCGATGAAGTTTCACTCTGACGTGTCTGTGATGTGGTATGAGTATCTTGAATAACATTTCGTATTTGTCTGATTTTTGTTTCTAACGTATGACAATACTCATCTGAGTCTAGGATTTCACTTTCAATATCTTCTGTTTCCGCTAGTTTGAGTATCTGCTCATTCAAGTTGTTCAGTATCTTTTGCTTTTGAAGTAGGTTGACTTGTCAAATATTTCTGTCAATTCTTCTGGATCGAATTCTGAATCCTGCTTTGCTGCATCTATCTTTCGAATAAGTTTTGTAACAGCGCTTCTGTTCCCGGATCGTATCGACTTGAGCTTGTTTCAATCCATTGGTCACGGTACCATAAATGTGGAGGTTAAAAGTAAAATATATGTGCTAATATAAACAAACACGTCTGTTCTGCCATATCTTTTTATAACAACTCATAAGAGCCAACGGCGACGTCACTGTAGTTGGCTACGTCGTCAATGGTAATGTATATACTCAAGAACGTCTTCATCCCAGATAATCTCTACAGATGCTTTATGGCATTTTCGCATTAAGATTTAAGTGAAAAGTTTGTACGCTTGAAATAATCTTTGGAAAAATGTCAAAATCGGAAAGGTCATAAGACAGTAAATGGCAATAATACTTTGTGCAGCGAAATTTGTATGAAAAGCTATGCCTAGTCAGAACTAGATAAAAGTAAATTTAAATCAAACTGCTTGAAATCACGTGTGACGATAGTGAAAGAATTTTGTGCATAATTTCAAACAAAATTTTAGTCATTATACATGAGATTCAACCATATATCAAACATTATTTTACATTTGCAGGGATAATTTGAGATGTCACATTTAAAGTTTTTTCTTCAAAAGACTTCTAAGCGACGCTTGAAACAAACAAGTTTAAAAGTCCAATCAAAGTAAGAAGTTAAAGATCATTGGAACCCACAATTCTGAAAAACTCTGCCAAATACAGCTAAAAGTAATATATTCCTTTAGGAAAAAATCTTAAGAATTTCGATAAAGTTTTGTAAAGTGATAAAACATAGTTTTAACGCTCTTTTGTATCCTGTGACAGTTGTATAAATTCAAAACATAATATAAATCTAAAAATGTGTTGTAGATAACTTATTTATCAGATCGACAAGAAGCATAAAAAACACACAAGATTGACCAAAGAGTACTCTCAGTTACTGAAAACTCGTTCAGAGCAAAAAAACATTTCTAAATAAATCATGTTCTCCAAAATTCATGAATCAATCTGTAAATATCTAACGGATTTAGTATTACGACGTCAATAACAGACAGAGTAAAAGCATGATCTTGTGTAATGCAAAAATATAGTTCATACTATTGACAGAATGTAGGGTCATATGTTTAAACAAAATGTAAAGCAAGAAATATTTAGTAATGTTTTGCTTAATTAAACACAAAATCAATGTTCGAACCAAATAAAAAGAATCTCAAATATGTCACTAGGCTTTTAAATGTTTAAGAAAGACATTCACATCTTGTAAATTGGGCATATAAAAAGTCAGAATGCGAATATATTTCAAATTCTTTTAAGGTAAAAGAAGAAGGTCCGGTAAGACCCCTTTTTGGCCCCAAAATATAACAGTTTTACAAAATTGTTAAAATGTAAACTTTTAGTTATTTATTGGACAGTTGAATGCTTCTGCTACATAAATACAATGTATGGGCTGTTTTTGACCATACAATGCACATATATCGGGTTGTAGCACCATTAAGTCATGCTAAATTACTGAAATCTTCAAAATTCTAGCATTTTAGGTAAATTTTAGACGGTTTCCGTGTAAAACGAAAGTGGCCGCATTCGTGTTCATCCTTAATATTGAAATGTAAGTTTTATTTTATGATAATGCATAACATATATAAAGGTTGTTGATGAACACGGATGCGGCCCCTTTCATTTTTGACAAAAACCATCTGTAAAGTGACAATTTTCAGCATATTTGGTAGATTTTTCATATTTGATCTTGAATCGGATCGTTTTTAATGACTAAATCAGTTAAAATCTTTCACATTAACTAATTGAATCAAGTGAATTAGACACTTAAGGATGTACTTAGGTGAGGTTTTGGAATTCATGTCAAATTTTCGGACTCCTTGGGGTTTTCCCATACAAAGCAAGGTAAAACTATTTTGCCCCATAACACCCATTTATTTTTTCATATAAGTTTTAATAGCTCATGAAAGGTCATTTACCAAAATTTTGGAAGATTCTTAATTTTCTTTCTTTTGTTTTGAAACCCAAATAATACCAATGCAAATATAAGGTAAAAGTCCGAGTCAGCCTTTTCCCGCCATATTTTGAATCTCATATATCTCGCAAAGGAGGTTCATGACCTATCAATATGTTTAGCTTATTCTTATCCCTAACGAATGCTCTTCCAGCTTCTAGTATCAATTTCAAATTCTTAATTTATTAATTTTCACCTAGCCTCACCTAAGTACATCCTTAAGTGTTTAAAAAGTGGTCAAAATCTTTCGTCAGATGAAACTGAAAGGAGTAGGTTCAGTAAGACCCCTTTTTTGGCCCCAAAATATAGCAGTTTTACAAAATTGTTAAAATGTAAACCTTTAGTTATTTATTGGACAGTAGAATGCTTCTGCTACATAAATATGGGTTGTTTTTGACAATACAATGCACATATATCCGGTACTAGCACCATTAAGTCATGCTAAATTACTGAAATCCTCATAATTCTAGCATTTTAGTTAAATTTTAGACGGTTTTCGTGTAAAACGAAAGTGGCCGCATTCGTGTTCATCCTTAATATTGAAATGTAAGTTGTATTTTATGATAATACATAGTATATATAAAGGTTGAGGATGAACACGGATGCGGCCACTTTCATTTTTACCAAAAACCATCTGAAAAGTGATATTTTTCGGCATATTAGGTAGATTTGTCATATTTGAGCTTAAATCGAATCGTTTTTAATGACTAAATCTGTTTAAATCTTTCACATAAACTAATTAATTCAAATAAAATAGACACTTAAGTGTTTAAAAAGTGGTCAAAATCTTTCGTCAGATGAATCTGAAATTTGAGGCCAAAATCAGTCCTTACCGGACCTACTCCTTTGAGGCCAAAATGAGTCCTTACCGGACCTACTCCTTTAATAACAACAATCAAATCTTGATATCTATATCCTTAACGGGAAGCTTAATACAAATATTTTAATGATAAAATTCAATCAGATATACTTCATTGTGGGTTAGCATTCGTTAGCAGTCCTTTAAATTAAACAACTGTTGGTGATAAAAATTATTAAGAATCATCAAACTGTTTTGATTTGTCATGTGTATGCAAGAGTGACATCCAATTGTACTTTGTTTCTTTCCAACAAGTCTATAGAATCCAGACAATTATTGAATTGTCTCCCGTCATAATGCCATGCTTACGTATAGTTATTTGATTCGATTTTAAATCATTCTAAAATTTATAACTTCATAAGATTTTAGTATATTTTATTGGTTTATTGAAAAGACATTTGTGTATTTATAATTTCATTTATTTGTTTTGAAACGTTTGAAATTATGATATACCAGTAAAAAGAGTCTTCAAATTTTTTGGAAACATTTTTTAGTTACAATTGAAAGATATTTGATGGACCGTGCATGACCCTCATTGGCAGTCAAGGTCGTTATAAACCCCTTTGTCGTCCACAAGATTAAAGAATGAAAGGGTAACAAAAATGTGTTTGCACTCACGTCTGGTTAATGCTGAAAATGCTTTATAATATTTTTTTGCAACACCCTCCACAAAAATAATTTAGACAGAGGTCAACCCGACCCCGACTTACCCGCTGGGTCTGGAGGGCTTTAATCCAGTATAAATAGGATTTAAGAAAAGATATAATTATGGTGTATACCAAAAGTAACCCTGAATAATTTTAAAAATTGAACATATCAAATAGAATTCATTTGCACCCTACCCTGAAAAAATAACACCCCCTTGACATAATCAAGTTATCCTGTCTTGTTGTAGCTTGACAAAAGTTTCTGTAGACCCCGTATCATTGTTCAAATAAGCATTTAAGTTGTGACCAATTGAATTTTTTTGTTTTTACATTTTCTCCGTAGACCTCTGTAGTAAACCAATATGTTCTTTTTTACCAATTTGGACCATGTTGGTTGTAGAGCAGGGTCATCGGATAGAATTTGCAATCAACATACTCTAATAAAAAAATTGTGGCTAAGTTTAATTTTATTTCGCCACTAGATTAAGAGGAACAGATTTTAAGGAATTTACAAAAAATAGTAAAAAAGGGCAATAACTCCTTTGATAATTGACAATTTTGGTGGTGTTGACCTGATTACATTATAACCTCGTAAAATTTGCTCAAAATGCTTTAGTTTCAGAGAAAAAGCCAAAACAATGGCGGTCATCTTGGTAGGTTGGCGCGGTCATCGGATACATTTTTTAAACTTAATATCCTATAAGGATATAGAACCAGTATTGTTAATCCTGGCCTATGAATTTCGGATAAATTTTTTGTAAAAGATTGTAAACAAATGCAAAAAATTGACTCTAAAGAGCAATAACTCCTTAAGGGGTCCATAGATAGTTTTGGTCATGTAAACTTATTTGTGCTCTTAATTGGCGTAACATTTTTGCTGTGTACAGTTATTTTTATCTCTATCTATTATAATATTCATGATAAAACTGCAAAATTTCCTTAAAATCTAAAATTCATGGTCAGCAACCCTAGAACGGGTTGTTTGATTTGTGGGAGAACTTCAGGGCAGATAGATTTTGACCAGATGAATATTTTAACCCCTTGTCAGATTGTCTAGTGATGGAAAAGCTTACTTAACCTTTTGGGTCAGGTGAGCAAGAAATGAGACTTCACCTATCAAGCTGTCTATAAAAAAAAAGATGTGGTGTGTCTGCCAATGAGACATCTTTTTACAAGAGATCAAATGACACAGAAAATATCAACTATAGGTAAAAATACGACCTTCAACAATGAGTAAAGCCCATACCGCATAGTCAGCTTTAAGAGGTCGCAAAATCAGAAAATGTAAAATACTTGAAACAACAAAAAACAAATGAATATACAACAACAACAAAATTCCTTAAATTGGATATTTCTGGTGCCAATTGTTTCAAGATTTTCATATATTTGTTCTTCAAAAGGATTTAGAAAACAAAGATAATGACATTTTGCACAGTATATGCATAATAATAATAATGATTGGTCATTTGGCTAATGCTTGTCCAAACGAACCGTATTGCTCTTACTGCAACATAAATGGGCATTCTAGACGAGACTGTGAAAGTTTTAAGCAAGACCAAGAAAACCAAGGTTATAGTAAGCATGGTGATAACGACACCTTTCCGAAAGTGGGAAAATGACACTACAGATACTCTAGATGTCCTTATTGGCGCGTCCAATTGTACAAGACTCGGCGAAACAGATGAAAATATATTGAATGCTTCAAATTCAGGTGCAAATTTTAAAAATTTCACACAAACTTTGGACATTGCTGTTCAGAAGACAGATAGTTTCAAAGTTGATAAGGTTGCTATTTGTCTCGGTTCAAATTATATAAGAAAACATAAGGATGACAGTGACCAAATAAATTTACTTGTGACAAAAGCGCTAGCAGTGGCTCAAGTGAAACCCGCCTATCCAGAGTTGCATGTTGGTTTTTGTAGAATCATACCACGTAAAGGTAACAGTGCGAAAATACACAGATTAAACCAATCGGCAACAAGCGTTAACAAGTTTATAAGAAAATTGTGCGCTCGCGAAGACAATGTAGATTATGTTGATTTAGAGAAAATGTTCTATAAAAATGGAACAATCATCAGATCTATGTTTGACAAAACCGACAACAGCGGTGTGCATATAAACACTGAAGGTGCAAAAAATATAAACAGAAAACTTGACGATTTCTTTCATTCTCCAAAACCGTGCGTATAGGAACTACACACACCAACGTTCCAATACTGAACCTATAAAAGCTTAACTCAAAATATGTCAAATCAAACTGTATTATGTTAATAAGAAATCAAAAACCTAAAATTTCAAACATCATATTTGTATATTGTTTCTATTGATTGTAGACTGTAGTTTTTATTTCATATATCATATGTATAAAAAAATAACTGTTTCGGGAAGGTGAGCAGTATAAAGTCAAGTTATTTAATATTTATGATAGGTTGTTATGCTTAACCAAGTACGGTAATGCAAACGCATTATATGTGATATGTAGTGTATATAGTGTACATGTATGTGTTAAAGTTTACGTAAAGGTAATTACTCTTCATGAAGTCAAAAGCCTATTGTTTGGAAACAAAATTAAAGATCATCACGTGTCATTAAACGTTACATCAGAAGTAAACAAAACTACCTGTTCAAACTTCTACAATGAGTATAAAAATGGCATCAATAAATGTATATGGATTAAGAAATGTTAAAAAAACGTACATTAGTTTTTAATTGGATTGTTTCACAAAACATAGATCTTGTCTGTTTACAAGAAACACATTGTACACAGGACCAAACTTGGATTTGGAGCAAAGAATAGAAAAAATATGGGGTGTTGAAAATTTCTGGAATTGTGGTACAAACGAATCAAGAGGTGTGGGAGTTTTATTAAAAAAAGATTTTACGCTTTGCTTTGATGTCTCAATGATAGATGATAAAGGTAGAATGCAAATTTGTGAATTTAAAACTAACACTGCGGTTTACCATATATTTAATTTGTACAACCTAAATAATGGTTCTGAAAGGATTTTTTTTTTTTGGAAAACTGAAAAACTTTAAAAATTACTTGTATTCAGATGATGGCACAGATCATTATAAATATTTTTTTTGGAGATTTTAATTGTGCGTTAGATAGAAAACTAGATAGGTCCCCTTCACACCAAAATGATGATACAGGCTTAAACGAGTTGAAAAGTATTATATTTAATTTTGATTTAGATGATATATGGCGATCTAAATTTCCAACAATTAGACGGTACAGTTTTCAAAGAGGCAATTCAAAATCAAGAATAGATTATATTTTTTTAATGAAATCTCTTAGCTGCAAAGTTTTAAACACATGTATAATCACATTTCTATTTAGTGATCATGACATAGTTACTTCAAAAATAAAATTAGATGATATTGAAAGAGGCCCGGGAATTTGGATCAAGAATCTAAATACAATTTAGACTGATGAATTTTCAAATGCATTTAAAACGTTTAGGAAAATTGGGTTAAAAGCAAGAACCGATTCAATAGCATTCAAGAGTGGTGGGATGTAACAAAATCCAAAATTAAATTTTTGACCATGGAAATTAGTCAAAAACTAAACCGTTTATCAAAACAAAATAATGGCATTGCTTTAGAAAAACAGCTTTAAAAATTGAAACTTCAATTAAACGAATCAAATAAATCATGTGACAAAATTTTAGAATTAGAAAATAAAATTAAGGAATATTATACTAAAACTCCGCAAAAATTAGATCAAGAACTAGATGGGCCGAAGACGAACAGAAGTCGACAAAATACTTTTTTTAATTTAGAAAATAAAAATGGACAGAACAAACCATGGCAACGTGTAAAAACAGCGAACGATGAGTATAAATGTGACATTGATTCATTCTTAAATGAACAAGTAAAATTTTATACTAAACTGTTTGCCACGGAAGGGTGGGACAAAACAGCGGGCGAACAACTTTGTCAATTTATCGTAGACAAGGTAAGGAAGATCAAGAGATGTTTGATAGAGAGATAAATATCTCTGAAGTAGAAAAGGTACTTAAATTACTTAAACAAAACAAATCATCTGGCGAAGATGGTATAATATCAGAATTTTATGTTTTATACTGGGATATAATAAAAGACGATTTCTTTAGTTTACTACAAGAAATGTTTAATGATACTATATTGATTAACTCTCAACATAAGGGGGTCTTAGCCTTAATACATAAAGGAGGGGAAAGGGAAAATATAAAAAAATGAAGACCACTAACTTTACTAAATTGGGATTATAAAATTATTGCAAATATTCTATCTGAAAGACTTAAAATAGTATTGCCTAAAATTATTCATACCGATCAGAAGGGGTTTGTTAAAGGTAGAAATATAAGCGAGGCTAACCGAATGATTCAGGACATTATAGAATATATTGACAACGAAGATGAAGAAGGAATTATATTATTTTTGGATCAACAAAAAGCGTTTGATAGGGTTGAATGGGAAAGGATAGATTTTGTATTGGAGAAATTTGAATTTTGTAGGAAATTTAGAGCATGGATAAAAATGCTATTATACAATGCTACTACGTGTATCAAAAGTAATGGGTTTGTATCAAGATACTTTTATATAACTCGCTCCGCTAGGCAAGGATGTCCAAAAGCGCCTCTCTTGTATATCATATAAGCTGAACTCATGGCATGTGCGATAAAGGGTGACATTAAAATAGAAGGATTAGAATTACCAGGAGGGGGAGGGAACTTTATAGAATCTAAATTATGTATGTTTGCAGATGACACCCAGGTATTTAATAAAAATGAAAAATCTGTAGAAAAGTAGGAAGCTTAAAGGTAAAACACTTATAGTAAACAATATGATACTTTCTCTTTGTTCTCACGAGATCGAAAGACGAGGAATTCCGGATAAGTATACTAAAGAGCTAAATAATATAATTTGGAACTTTATATGGGACGGAAAAGTGAACCAGGTAGATAGAAATGTCAGCTGTTTGGACGAAATAAAAGGGGGATGGGAATAGTAAGTATAGATACATTTATAAAAAGTAAACAAACAAAACTTATAAATCGTTTAGTTCAGGAGCCATTGGAAATCTGAAATGCCACCTGTAAGTATTGGCTTCGGAAATTTGACGAAAAATATAATGATGTTTTTTTTGTGTGTAAATGTTCAAGTTTAAATGGTTTAGATATGAACCAACTACCACAAGTTTATCAGAAAATTATAAATACGTGGTCAGGATTCATTCAAAATGTTAAAATACCTCCATATAAAAGTGCTATTTTAAATACGAGGATATTTGGAAACTCTTCTATTCTTTTCAAAAACAAACCATTGTTTTACTCTTCTTTTTTAAAACGCGGTATCACAACTATCCAGTACATTTGGAATTTAGAAACTACAGATTTCATTAGCTGTAATGAAATTTATAGGAAGCTGATTGATCGGATTTGCAAAAATTAAACATCAATTCCTAACGATTCCGTGCAAATTTTGAAATCTTGCGGAAAACCAGAATTTGTATTATGAAAGTAAATTAAAGATATCAAATGACCTTGAGGTCATTAACTTAAACAACCAAAAAATCAAAACATCAAAGTTAAAACTCAATTATATTCGTACGGTTGTAAATAAAGATGCATCTCCAAAATGTCAAATTAAGTGGGAGGAAATATTTGGAACAAATATACCTTGGGAAAATATGTGGTCGGGATTAAAAAATTTGAAAATTGAAAATAAAGTAAACGAATTCCAATGGAAATCCTTGCACAATAATTTGTATACTGAAGAAAGATTAAAAAAATAAAGATATCAAATGGCAAATGCCACATTTGTCAAAATGACAATAATATATGCAACACTTATTTTTTCTGTTGTAGTACATCACAGTTAATTTTAAAAACCTCCAAGAAATACTTATCAAATCAAACATAGGAATAAATAATCCATTTAGTGAAAAGGTGGTTCTAATGGGTAAAAACACGGGAGAACTAAAATATGATAATTTTTTAAACATAATTATCCTATATTTTAAATGGACACTATGGAAAATTAGGAATTCAATAAAATTTAACAAAACGCATAAACCACCACAAGATATATGTAAAATCTGGAAACAAAACTTGAAAATTAATCTAAAATTTGTTCTTCTTTTGAGAGGCGTTGATAAAATTGATAAGACAAAATTGGAGTCTGTAATAATGAAAATTTAGACATTTAATATAGTATGATATAGCTTGAGTCAAAGTACATTTTTTATGGTTTATAATATTAGAATATCATTCGTATCAATTTATATAAACATAAAAAAAAATGATAAAAAAGTATTAGCCTATCATTTTTATTGTAGATATTGCACATCTTTTATGTGATATTTTATAATTATTTACTTACTATTTTGAAATTAAAGTATAGAACTGTTAGATGCTTCTAACATTGTATGGATATATTTGTTACACTAATTGTAAATCCAAGGTTAAAGTGGACTACTTTTTTTTATTGCCTTCTATTTCCCCTGGATAAATGGTTTCATTTGTAAACAGGGACCCTTAGCCTGATACTGGACGATTAAGGTAATTGTACACAGGAAATATTTAGAAATAAAACGTTTTATTGTCTTTAAAAAAAAGAAAAAAAGGAAAAGTTTTAAGCAATGTGTGGTAACGAAATCCCTGACTTAATAATTTACCAGTAAAACATAAATTACGTTCGTTAAAATCAAGAACATCTCAACAGACACGAGCATAGCGAACATGTTGTGAAAAATAAAAAATAAATAGATTGTGCCATAGGATCAACACCAACCCAAAAAGGGAATATCTATATTAGAGAACGAAAAAAACGTCTCTTTTTCTCATAAATGTTAGTGTGGAGTTTCCGGTGTCAACTGAAATATCTAAATCTCGGAGAGGACGGTTACTACCATTAACATTTTATTTATTAAAAGTAAGTTCCTTTGGGTATATTTCTGTAGTATATTTCTTGATTATGTAACGAAAAACAATCATCAAGATAACGGTATGTGTTTTTATCTTTTTTTCAATTGAATGCATTTTAGATGGGCAGTCTTCGATGAGTTGGGTCATAACAGTACACACAAACAAGTCTGTTATTAAAGGGGCGCAACTTTTGTCATTAGGAATACCTACAACCTGTAAGCTTTGTTGCCGAAAAGTACATGCATATTACGAAGAAAATTAACAGCGTCAATCATCCCATCACACCTCCAGTAAGTATTTCTAGCATATAAATCTTTCCCTTTAAAGATGAAAGTTTCAATTGAGTTGCAGCAAATATATTTGCATTAAGATATATCAAATGACAGTTTAATAGAGGAACATTTTTGCTTGATAAGAGTGTTTGGAAGTAAGTTTAAAGAGTTGAAAAGTCAAAACTATCAACAGAATCAAAAGGACAATCGAAAGCACGTAATTTTATCTAAAACATTCAAAGAATTAACACTCCAAAAATAGTTCCACTTTTTTCAAACATTTTATTACAAAAGTTATGATAAGTTCTTATATTAAAATTTACTGTTACAAAATGATAGAAATTATTATAAATTAAGGAATGTATCTCCCTTATGCAAAGCTCTGATTCCTTTCACGGATTTGGCTATACTTTTTGGACCTTTTGGATTATAGCTCTTCATCTTTTATATAAGCTTTGGATTTGAAATATTTTGGCCACGAGCATCACTGAAGAGACATGTATTGTCGAAATGCGCATCTGGTGCAAGAAAATTGGTACCGTTAATTTTATTCTTAAAGTTAGTCGTTAATGAAGTAGATTAGTTGTAGAACACTTACTAGAGGCGGCGATGAAACGATATTTTACTGTTTTTTAGGAATTGTTTTGAAGTTTAGGTAACCAATACATAATAGGGAGCTTTAAATGTTTAGAAGAGACCTTAAACTAAGATGTCAGTGGTCATGATATGTTTGTTTACTACATGACTCTCTGTAGAGCGCACTAACTTGAATGTAGATGAATTTAAAATTTCATTCTTAAGAATATCCGTGTAGTATTTGAGGCATACTAACACCACATTGTTGCCTGATTTGTCAGCCGGTACAAACACGAACCGCTTTGGAAAGTCTTGAATATAAAAAAAAGTGAAGCTGTAGTATGATTGCTAATGACACAACTCTCCACAGGAGACTAAATGACAAAGAAATTAATAATTTAATGTCCTCTTACGGCTTTCATCAATGATCAAAGCCCACACCGCCTAGTATGCTATAAAAGACTCTGAAAAGACACATTTAAAACAATTTAAACAAGGAACTAACAAAGTTTATTTCTGGAAATAGCCGTATTATGTAATCTTTTTATTTGTTCCTGAATTTTAATAATATGATATTCGAATATCCATAGCATTCATATATTTATTTAAATGAATTTATTTAAACATTTGTTAAATAAGAATCAAGATATTAAAGTTTATTTCTTAATCTGTGAATAGGCGTATTATGTTCTTTTTTTCTTAATTATTTTCATAATATGATATTCGAATATCCACAGTATTCATACATTTATCTGAATAAATCTATTTAAGAACAAACAAAAAATTTCTCATTTACACTAATTTTCACTAAACGAGTAAAGATCGTCTTTTGTGACCTAACAACACTGTTTCCAATCTATTTTAGATGGAGGATTATATTTCTGTCCTTTTTCGAAAAGTGTTTAATCTCTTCGTCTTGGACGATATTGAGGTTTCACTTTAGTAATATCGCAATAAGATCATAATTAAACTTCGACGCTTCACAGTTTTTAATATTTTCTTATGTTACTGACGTAGAATTAAAAATGAAACTTCTGTTGATTTTTTTATATATGTGTACGACATAAAAAATAGTTCTGTGTTACTAAAATAAGGAGATATAGAGATAAGATTACATATAATCTATAAGTTGATAACATTATTACCTCTGTTAACGTATTTAATCTTCAGAACGTGCCGTTTACGATCGTCAGGTTTATCGAAACGCGGTAACGTCCTATGGTAAAAAAAGTGTTATTGTACGCGAATATTCATAGAGTGGGCTGAAGAAAGAGAATGTGTCACACTTCTTGAAAATATGATGTAATTTACTAATTGATTTGTCACCCAGTTTACATTATAATTAATGCCTACCATGTAGTAAGTACATGTAGGAGATTATCAAGTGTATAATTTATACGATATTGTCGTTGGTTTCAATTTATACGTTTGACATGAGAACTATTATTAAGTTGTTTTTCATCAACAATATTAATGATATGAATACAAAAAGTTTCAGATATGTTCCCTTGTTGAAGAATATTTTCAATTAGACCCCGGGGATTAGCTTTCTGAAGTCGTTAGTTCTCGTGAATCTTCAAATTGTTTATGCGATTGCCCTTGTTGTTTCTGGATCGTTTCGAGTGGTTAGAATCTTATAAATATACTATTGTGCTTGTGTTTTCCTAAATTTTGGTAAATTGGAACTCTGAGGTTTTCGAAAGTGGTAAAGATGTTCCTATTTTCGTTTAAAAAAGTCTCATTTCCGTTTGTCCTACATATTGTATACCACACGTTAGTTTCGTTCAAGTAACCAGGTAAATAAGGCTTTGTGTTTTTCATGTAATGTCACAGGAACAGGAAAACGAAAAAAAACTCTCCCGTTTACTGCTAACCTTACAGTATTATCAGAAGATAATCCATGTAATCTTTGTCATTTTCATTGCATTGAATGGGAGTATTGTTGGATATCCACGTGCTTTTCTATTTATAATCTGGCTGTAGGAGTCATGCAATCTTTAACATACATTTCTTGTCATTTCTTAAAATTGTGATTAATTATGCGTATCAAAAAAAGAGTGCACACACTGAAATGTCTCGCCTTCTTTACTAATCATTGATATTATGTTGATAGTCCTAAATATAAAGCTTTAAATTCTCCTGCTCGTCCGAATTTAAAGTACATTGTATTTGATCTCTTAATTCAATAGGCTATAAACAAGAAATACACAGGTATAGGATTAGTTTCTCGCAGTAACATCGAATTTTCTCTTGCGATACAATATTTTATTTACTTTATTGTACATATTTCTTCGATTGCAACAATATATAAATACATGACATATAACATTGTTCTTCTTTCGCATCGTTTCTTTTTCCTCGGCTAATACCTCCAACGCCTGTACGTACAATAAACATACATGTAGCAGCAACTGCATATATACCTATGTGACCAACTTCAATTCGACGTAACTGCGAGCACCTTCGATACTAATACATTTAAATGCCAAACTTTATATAGTACCTTTAACCTCACCCGTAAAAACCGCCAAAACTTTCCTCGTGCCTTATGCACCTACCATTAAATCTATAAATAGTACATACTGTTACAAAAACAGTATCTGAACTAGTTATACTAGTTCCCATCTATAAATGATTACTACAAATAGCAAACGGGAAAAACCCTATTTCAAACGAAATAAAATACATTTATTACAACTGTCACATAAAATTAACATAAACCAAGAAAACTAAACATTGACCTTTGAACCATCAAAATGATGTCAAGGTCAGATGAACCATGGAAGGTAGGTAGGCAGGCAGGCATGTACAAATAACAATTCTTCCATACAATAAATATTGTTGACCTATTGCTTATAGTTTAAGAAAAACAGACCAAAACACAAAACCTGGACATGTACACCTTACAGGGCTTCCATACACCGAATATACTAGACCTATTGCTTATAGTATCTCAGATATGGACTTGACCACCAAAACTTAACCTTGTTCACTGATCTATGATGTGAGGTCGAGGTCAAGTGAAAAATGTCTGACGGGCATGAGGAAAAAAATCTTAACTTTTTTTTCAAGTAATCACTTAAACACGAAAAGGAGGTCACGGATATTGGACATGTGACTGACGGAAACTTCGTAACATGTGGCATCCACATACAAAGTATGAAGCATCCAGGTCTTCCACCTTCTAAAATATAAAGCTTTTAAGAAGTGAGCTAACACCGCTGCCGCCGCCGCCGCCGGATCACTATCCCTATGTCGAGCTTTCTGCAACAAATGGTGCAGGCTCGACAAAAAATGAAGACAAAAGTCATAATTATATTGAAAAAGAATTACTGTAACGGAATACAAAAACCATTTATAAAACAGTCGAATAATTCTTATAACAAGAATGTGTCCTCAGTACACGAATGCCCCACTCGCACTATCATTTTCTATGTTCAGTGGACCGTGAAATTGGGGTAAAATCTTTAATTTGGCATTAAAATTAGAAAGATAATATCATCGGGAACATGTGTACCAAGTTTGAAGTCGATTGGACTTCAACTTCATCAAAAACTACCTCGACCAAAAACTTTAACCTGAAGCGGGACAGGTGGGGCATAAAAACAACTTAAAAGGAAGACAGATACATAACTAACATAGATCCAAGAACAGTTTTATCGTATAGAATTTATCTAGACAGAAAATGCAAATAAAAAAAGAATCGTATCTGATCTTACCAAAACTACTCTTGTAGTGTAGTGTATAAATATTGGGACATGTTATATCAAAATAATAGAAATGTATATAAAGTGACCACTGTCAAAAGATGAATAAAGATTTGAACAGTGGATAAATCAAAATTGTAGATATGTGATAATCATGACCTTCATTATCAGAGAACGAAATGCCACCAAAACTTTTTTCGACAAAATCACACATTGGAAGACAGGACTCAGCTTGTCCCTAAACAATAAGGTATACTATAAATAGAAGATGTGGTATGAGTGTCAATGAGACAACTCTTCACAAGAGACAAAACGATACAGAAATTAACAGCAATAGGTCATTAAGAGGCAAAGTGGTATATAGAGAAGACAAATCCATACTTTGAACAGATTCGAAAGCAACAATATGGGCATGCAGTTTATCAAGTACTTCGTACGATTCTATAACACTCATTCTCGTAGACCTTATTTAACCTGGTAACCAAGTATATTTGAAAGCAGTGGAACAATAACTTGAAGACGAAATAAATCTATAATTGTATTGTGGTTTGTGTAGTTTCAGATACCATTAAATAGTTTGAACTTTCATCTAATATGGTTCTGCTTGTAAAGAGGTAGTAAAACGTTTATGTTTTTAAACAATTTCTTTTCTGAAAATTGAGCCAGTTGTGAAATTTGTAAACTTGCAATATCCTTTTACCGAACCTCAATATAATTTAACGTAAAACAATAATGATATTATTTGCAGCCTTATCAGCACTTTTAAATTAGTTTATTTTTATTCGAGAAATAGGACTATTATAGATGGTTTAGGAGTTAAATGTTCTTCAAATGTTTAATATCAACTATTTGCATTACTAAGCTGAAAAAAGGACTCAAAGGGTCTGTTCTCAGATAAAAAAAAATTATCGATTGTATGCAGTAAGTGTGATGTTACTATACGTATTCTACTTAATTTTTGACGGTTGCGATATTTAAGTCCTTTTCTTATGGTTGATATCTATATTGGGAAAAGGTCACAAAGCTAACAAATATCTTTGTTCAGCATTACAAAAACTTTGAGTCTAAAATATGAATACCAAATTGCTTAGAAAAAACTTCCTTATTGTCTGCACATTAGGAATGGTACATGTGTTGTTTGTCACTATAGTTTAAGTTTAAGTTTACAGTGATATGCAGTGAAGTTTAGCGTTTGATAGTTCATTGATTACATTCTGGCGTATCATAAACAAACAACTTGTAACGTCTCATTTCATTGGCCGAAAGATTCAAATACAACAGCAATGTAGTCAGTGTGGACGTGAATTGACAAAGGTGACCGACAATGGAATTGACTATGTTACTACGAACGTTAAAACAATGACTTGTATAGTTTACAAATCTTGGGTCAAAAGAATTAAATAAATGTTTTGTTAACTTCATCTAGTGGGGTCGAAATATTATACTGATATTTTGTATTAAGTAATATTCTAAGTTCTTTATGCATACAGCAACTCAATAATCTTGTACCCGGCATGATGAGAAAGTATAAGGATAAAATAAAATACATGTGCCGCTTTTATACGGATGAATATATGAACCACTTTTGATTTCTTTCATACTGACGATAGGTTATGATCCTAACAATGTCGTAGTCACTTATAATAAGTATCTCATAATACTGATCCATTACGATAATTAATGATGAGTTGCACTGGCATTACTCTTTTATTATTTTCATGCTATAACACACATACACAGTTAGTAGCTATAAGTGTACCACAAAGATAGAAACAAAATAACTTTAATCGTATCATTGGTGCACCTGAATGAATTCAGTAAAGGCAGAATGTTGTAATGAATTGAAATATTACATCGGCGAAGATTATTTCTGTTGCATGTGTGGAACTAAATAATAAATTAATACTTGTGAGAAATGTCGTAATTTATAAGGAACAATTCTCGTTTGAATTCGGGACCTTTTATAGCTGACTATGCGGTATGGGCTTTGCTCATTATTGAAAGCCGTACAGTGACCTATAGTTGTTAATTTCTGTTTCATTTTGGTCTCTTGTGGAGAGTTGTCTCATTGGCAATCACATCTTTTTTTTTAAATATAAATGTACTGTTTTCGATTTTAAATGGATGAACATTTATCTTTTAATTTTATACTGTAAGAATAGAGCTGCATAACATTGTTGAACTATCCGCTAAAGTATATGTAGTATGTATTCGCATTTAAAATGAATTACAAAACGAAACGTGTATGATAAACTGATAAAACAAAATATCAAGAAATTAAGGATGACTAAATGCATGTACAAGAAGAAACTCACCTTTTTATCAATACGTTTAAATGATTAAATGAATAAATACTTTTTTTAAACTGTTTTTTTCTATTTACATAGATATAGGAAGATGTGGTGTGAGTGCCAATGAGACAACTCCCCATCCAAATCTATACTATTAAACGAGAAGACCTCATTTTTTGGTGTCGCTTCTCTTCTTTCCAGAATAAATTAATCAACACGCCTCTGTGTCCTATAGGTACAGTGCATAGTCGCATTTGTCGTCCATTCATATGATTATTCAGATTGAGTTATTTTAGGAGAAAAACGAGAAACAAGGTGTCAGACCACCAGTTACTCCCTCCAATTTAGAACGTATGTAAAAGTAGCCCTACTCTGACACAAAATAGTGCTTTTGATGTCCTTGTTTACTTAAACTAACCAACAAATTTGCAGAAATGAAACTTTTGGTGAAAGAGAAATATATCTAGATCATTTTGAGCCAAAATTTACTTGTCTATGAGTTTGCATTAAAAATTGAGGATTAATGCGCTCCATAGTATACTAAGTTTAGATTTCCAGAAAACCAGGTTTTTGTTTTGGAGTACCTCTGTTTGATGGTCAGTTATTTTGTTAGAAGGCTTTAAAGGTATGGTGAAAATTGGCATGTAGAAAGCTGATACATGTACAATTAAGGATATACCTGGTTTCTATGAAGTTAAACTTAAGGTAAAATATTTAGAAAGCTGTGAAAATTACAAAATTTGGTTGAACAGATAGGGATTTTTAATTGGTGGTCTGACACCAAAAGGCATCCGGATATTGTCCCGTCATTGTACGAAATTTTAAGTCAGATTAGACTTCCGGTTTGCGTTTTTTTCTGTATACTTTGAACATACATATACTACGAATAAAGTGTATTTTCAGAATTTTATCTGCTATCATTTTCAATTTTACTATCCACGGCGGTCACAGAGTTTATTAAATAGAGAGGGTCTGTATACTATATCAATGATCACCATGGATCGATTAGTAAACTTAAAATTGAAAGTAAATACGTTTTATTTATATAGTAATGAATGTTCATAATATACAGATAAGCGCTAAAATTATTCATGTGAACTTTTGATACTTTTTCTGAAATTCTCCAGTCATTAAATCTTTTACAAAATTCATTGATTACATAAAAAAAAGAAGATGTGGTATGATTGCCATGTTAAGACAACTCTCCACAAGAGACCAAAATGACACAGATATTAACAACTATAGGTCACCGTACGGCCTTCAACAAAGAGCAAAGCCCTACCGCATACTCAGCTTCAAAAGGCCCGAAATGACAATGTAAAACAATGCAAACGAGAAAACTAGCGGCCTTATTTATGTACAAAAAATGAACGAAAAACAAATATGTAACACATAAACAAACGAATCCACTGAATTACAGGCTCCTTACTTAAATAAATGTTCATAACATACTAAATGTATGTTCATATTGAAATTGATAGAAAACCAAAAATTGGGAACTTTGGAAATAAAGGTCCCCAATAACCTATGACTTATGATACTTTTCTGAAATTCTCCAGTCATTCTGTATTTTACAAAATGCTTCCAACAACACTTTCCATACTTTAAACTACGCTCTGAATGCCCGCGATTTCGCGGGTGTGTTCTAGTAACAATTTATAAAAGTAAACCATTATAGGTCAATGTAAGGCCTTCAACACGGAGCCTTGGCTCTCACTGAACAACAAGCTATAAAGGGCCCCAAAATTACTAGTGTAAAACCATTCAAACGGGAAAACCAACGGTCTATAAATATTTACAATATATAATTTACGTTCATTTTTCAACCAAAAATAGCCAAACCTAATGAAGTATATCGTTGGAGTTTATAAACTACATTTAATTATCCCCTGTGCCATGATTGGCCATCTCCGTTTTTTCTAAACAAAACATGGTTGGTTACATGTTATGAATTTGCTTACAATTTCGGGATTTTTTTTCTCAAGTAAATGGAATCAGTAAAAAAATCACTATCCTATGTCGAATACCTACAACTTGGCACAGAATATGTAAGTACGATTTCCTTTTTCAAGTACAACGTTAATTCATCGAGTCCATTGAGTAAAAGAAAATGCATGATAAGCAACTTGGGGGGGAGGGGGGGTGAATATATGAATTGAGTTTTTTTTTTTTATCCTACATTGAACTTTTGATGTCGTCCCTTCATCTAGAGGAGACATTTAAATTGGATATTTAGATGTGAAAACTGTTAAGATTTTAAAGTTTAAACTTTACTACCAATTGCAGACAATTATGAAACCAATGAATTTCACATGCACATTTGTAAAAGCTATAATTGGGATTGGAATCATGTGACGATAGAAGCTTTAAACGACCTTGACTAGATATGTGAATATTAATAGGTTCATTCAATGTTATAGTACGTGTGTTCTATTTTCGAAGGAGTGAGGTCGCAGGTTTGAATTGACCAATGAAAACGATCGTTCCTTAGAGAGTTAATCTAATAAAGTTTGTTTGACTGATTACGTCGCACTACCTTTCGCTAAGCTTTGTCGTATATGAGTGTAGACACAGATACATTACATTTTCAATTTTAGAAAATATTTACATACACTACAACAGTTTCACCTGAAAGGAACACGATATAAATATTACCTCCTTATATTCAACATAAATATCAAATCGACTAACACCAACCAAAAACGAATAAAAGGGTATTGCAATTGAGATAGTTACAGATCTATATAGGTATTGCAATTGAGATAGTTACAGATCTATATAAACTTTTTTCAATTTCTTGTGATCTCTCCGATTACGTAACTTGGTGGTTTCTCACCAAAATAAGATCCAAATGATTACGATACGTCAATTTCCAGAGGTTTTAATTACATTAACTAAAGTTTAACTTACTTCCAAAAATTCTGTCTTCATTTCTTTCTCTAACCCACTAGCTGTATTAAGGAGGATATCAAAATTCTCTAGTACTTGATTGATCCTCATAGAATTATAATCTGTTTCATTTGCTACCAGTTTTGTATATTCAGCTAAAGCTTGTGTTTGGTGATGAATATCATTGACTAATTCAAGACCAAGAGTTGTACCACTCAACAAATGTTGACCTAAACAAAAATAACGTGGATATTATTTTAACATTTATTTTGCTGTATGATTGAAAGATTCATGAAACGTTAGACATGATCAATCTATGACAAAATGAATTGAGTTCACATTATAAAATTGTTAATTGAAATGGGGCATGTGTCAAAGAGACAACAACCCGACCATAGAGGAGGCAACAGCAGAAGGTTCCCAACAGGTCTCCAATACAGCGAGAAATTTCCATAACCGTAGGCGACCGTCCGCTTCATTTTTTTATTTTTCTATAAGTTTTCCTTATGGTCGTGAAGTATAACAAATGTAAAACAAAATAGGAACCAAAAAGCCAGCATAACTGTAAAGAATTTTGTTTATTGTAATTAAGATATATAAGTATTCGCCAGAATTAAACAGTTGTGATCAAGTGGATTTATGTGCCCAATAAGAAAAACAATGTGTCGAAACTACTTAGGTGGGGCTTATAAATAACTTAAGGGTATGATGCAGCTTATTGTAGGTTCTGGTTTATGTGACTACAGGATGTCAGGACTTTCAAACTATTCCTGTAATATTTATATGTTTTCTTTTATACATTACAATAATTGAAAAAAATATAAGTTAAAAAAAGGCAACATATACCGACGAAACATTAAATGTCATAAGTGGAACACAAACTGACAATCAAGAAACAGACCAAAAATACAAACAGTAGTACACAAAACAAAAACACAAAAAAATGTTCATAGGACAATATTTTGCTTTACAGTACAACATAGAAAAACACTCTTATACATATGCATAAATATAGGACGTGCACTTATCATTTTTTTCCTGCTTGTCTGAAAGTAAAAGCAGTTTATCTTGTCAAGGAGTTAAGTAACTCCATTGATCAATGATTTTGTGTTTTTGTCTATTATTTAGTTTTTGTGAACTAGTTTGGATAATCGTAAATCTGACACCTTTGATTGGGCAAAACAAAACAATATGTGTGTTTCTTACACCTCTACTTACTCTAATACTCCTCCTCTACCCTAAAGGTTTTTTTAACATTTGCTTAATATATGTATGCTTTGTCTATTTGTCATTTTATTTTTCTTAGTTGATAAATTTCTTTGTTTTGATAGTGATAACGATAATAACACAATATTGACTTTACCTTTTTTCCTAATATGTTTGTTTGTTTTGTTCACACATTGGTGTCAATATAACGAAATTGTATGCAGCTGTCATACAAGTGAGAGTTTTAGCTAGCTTTAACACCAGGTTTAATCCTCTACTTTTTTCTTTTTCTTTACATGAGAAAATGCCTGTTACCAGCCAGAAATATGACAGTTATTTTCCATTCGTTTGAGCTTTTGATTTTGCCATTTGATATGGGACGTTCCGTTTTGAATTTTTCCTTATTATTGTTTTTTTTAACTTTTTATGTCTTCTTCCGACTGGCAGTAAAACCATTGTCAAAGTGTATCATTTGTTTGGCTGCAGTGACGTACGGTTAGATCGGGAACGTAAAATACGATGCCTCGTATGAAGAGAGTACCACACTCTAGAACACTTTATACATCTCATTATGGGGTCTGTATGTGATCTGTTGTAAGGCTAAACTTTTGTTCAACAGTTTTCCTCACTTTCCAATGGCAGTTTGAATTTCACTGACCTTTATCCCTGATGGCATCTAAAAGTGAATCTCTTTATCATGTTAATTAACTACTTGTTCTCGTTATGAACATGCATAAAGTTATTGCCACTGTACGTGAAGCAACACACAATCAATCAAATAGGGGCTCACACATATTTATACATTACCATTTAATTTCCATTTTTCCATTTCCTGTACGATTTTACGTTCTTCGGTGGAACTAAGATTGATGTCCTTCATTAGCTTTTCCATAAGCTGAAATGAATTGGAATACTTCACAGCGTCCCATGCAGTAAAATCACAATGCGCCCATTGATTCCTTATATTTCCTCGTACCTGACATGAAACAAAATGCATACTATAACTTGTATAACTTGTATTCGATGTCTTAGCATGCTTATTAATTAGTTCAGTAAGAGTATTTGCAGGTTAAATAGTAGGCCATTAAAGTGTTTCACAATGACAAGTCAATACATTACTCCTGGTATTTATAAACAGATGAACAAAAGTTGCTTTGTTATCATCAGATAATAACTTTCTTATGCAAATTGTACTACTTTGTGATAGAAATAAACAACCTTTGTTCTTTGAAATACTGATTGGTTATTGCCAGTTAAAATAAGTTAAATCTTTATCACAAACTTATTGTTTTTTTATTCCTCTCTTACGAATATAACAGCATTTAAGAAACTTGATTTTGTTTTTACTTTATTGACAATTTCTTCGTTTTTAAAGAAATTATGGTTGTCACATTTATCATTGAACTGTTGAATCTGTTGCATGTTTTGCATTGTTCTATAGCTATTGGAGTATCTTAATCATTGTTCTGAAGAATAATGATTTAGAATAAAGGACCATCGATTTTACAAAGGAGTATCATTAGACATATCGATGATCAAAATATTGATCGTTTCTATGCACAACGGAAAAATATCGGTTTACACAAAAACTGTACGTACGTCTTCAGCATCAGCCTTTACTACTGAGGGAAACTTGTCTAAATTGATGATTAATCCCAGTAAAGTGGATGAGTCGCATGTTTCATCAAAGCCTGTATAGTGTGCCATGTGTGGCTGTAGAAATAGCTTGGATACATCTACAACACTCTTGATTGTGTAGTCATACTTTGCTCTCCGATAACCAAACGTTGCTTTGTTGTTGTTGACAGATTCATAATTCAGGTAGGCGTTTGTTGGTTGGTATTTCTTTAAATGTGTTGAATATGTCTGGGTATCAATCATATGTTTGAGGGTTAATTCATTATAAAGTTCCGTTAAAATCGGAACAACATATTTCATCAAGGCTGGTGATATTATGCTGTGCAAACATATTCCAACGACCAACCATCGTTTCTGGTTATCGTTTAAATCCACTGGCTTTGCTGTAAAAAGGGTTGAAATATCATTCACCAAATGCAGATAGCGTATGCTTATCAAGTGTATTTTTGAATTGCTTATTGGGATTTGTTGCAATAACTATCATAAATATCAGCTAATAATTTGTTTATGAATGTTTCATTCATCACCACTACATGAATTCAGTTTGTATTAAACGCATCAAATCCACATAGACACTGTAAAATAATATATATGACACAATAGTCGTGTTGCATACTTTTTCGATAGTGTCTATTTAAAAAAAAGAGGGTTGTAGATGAAATGATTTAAACTAAACATGGTGTGTGAGTGTTAATATTTAAAGAAATAAATCATGCAAACAAATAAAATAAAAGTTATATCTTGATATACATGATAAACCTATTAGTTGTATCAAAATGAATCTAAGTATCACGATAAAGGACCTGAGAGCAGTACAGACCGCCTTAAAATGAATTAAGATAAAATCCAATGCTGTAGCCCGCAGATCAAACAAATTGTTATAGCTTTTTCAACTACTTTATAAAGTAATGTTTTAGGACGAATTTGATTACCATAAAGCATGAGTTTGTGAGAAAAGATGTTTAAACAATTTTACTTTGCCTATAGGTATTTTGAACTTTGAACTCCCTAACATGGCAAATTACTCCCCACTCTTTCTATACATTGAATCGTCTTATATCAATCATGTTCAAATTGTTTAATGTAAAAACTAAAGCTTGTGAAGTATGTCAATACCTTTATTAGCTTCGTCATGTTCTCTTAACCGTTGGAACAATTGATGTCCGAAAGTTAAGCTGGTATTGTTTCCACCGGCTGGTATGTCTCCTGTTGTGCTTACTAATTCAACAAATGACTGTTGACTAGCCTCTGGTTGGGGAATAATACCTGATCTGTCGTCGAGTAAGGAAGTGACCATAGTTGAAGATATTTGATCCGTAACTCTGGATACCTTGGGCGGATCAATTGTACTTTCATCAGATAATTTTCTCTTTCTTTTTGACCGTTTAGTGTTCTCTGAAGTGAATTATATTACAATTGAAATTTTCTTGTAGGTGTTATACCACCATTGATTCATTGATTTCTCCTATGAGTGTCTGTTCATTTTGTATCTTTCATAACATGTTGCACAATTTATCTTCGTTTCAAATTATGAAATACATGTCATGAGAAAAATTTAATCCTGTCAAGTACTTAAGACAAAGTTTCGCATAACTTGTCATTACATATAAGAAATAAAAAATAATAATGCTTTGAAACACCAAAGATATATGAACTGCGTTGGATAGAAATTGACCGTATGCAAGAGCAGCTAATCATGTATATGAAAAAGATTTTGATTGAATTTCATACGTTCAAATGCGAAGTGAAGAAAGATGAATGTTGGTCAGAAATCTTTTACTGCAATGAAACTGTCTAATTCAAGAGAATATTTGTTCAACCTTTTATCGTATGCAACCGGATGTGACGTACAATGATACCTTTAGAAGACTTTTTTGTTGAATAAACTGAATGTTTTTGTTTGGTTTTTTCACTTTGTAAAACTGGTTATTTCAATCATCACTGTTCAGTTTTGTCATAATTTGCTCGATTGTTAGAGAAAAATTTAGAATTACGTAAGACGACATCTACAGCGATATGAGCAAAATTTCTTCGAAACATCCAAATCAAGCTGCATCAAGACAGAAAACAGTGTTGACCAATAAATGATGAAATATTTATCGCATTTACCTTCAAACAGTTGAATATTATACAAAATATGACTTTATGATGATAATTACCACTAATGTATTTCTTTGTATTAATTACAAGGTCTCTATTGGTCAATTTATACCTCTCATTTGCTCAAAAGTGCACATAAACAAATACTTGGCACGAGTAAAGATAAATCTTGAACAGTACTATAGACAATGTTTCACATAATATTTCATTGTATAGAAGATAATAACTATCACTGGAAGTTAACCAATCCCATTTTCCCTGTGAATAAGCTTTGGTAACCATGAACCTCGAGTTTCCAAATTTTCTAAAGAAACATCAAATAAAAACAAATATGCTTTAAAACATCCGAGATATATGTTAATGACTCAGACTTTTTTTACTGCAAGGATTAATTTACAACTGTCAAATTCAAGAGAACATGTTTTGACCCTTTTACGTACTAAAATTTGGTGGTATTACGTATACACCTACAAAAAGAAAAACCCAAAAATAAATTCATGTTTCTTGGCCCTCAAAATAACAAAGAACCAGAAAAAATATTCCAAAAACTAATATGGATTCTGTTTAATCTAATGCGCAAAACCATATATGAAGATGAAACAACCAATTCACACACATGGTTTGTCATGTGCACTAACATATTTTATTCAACACAGCTCAGTGTGTTTGTATTTATATATTCTAAAAATAGACGCACTCGATTACATTGTAGTTCTATTAAGTGGAAAATATACATTGATCCAATTCTTCAAATTTATATGTAGTTTATTTTTATATCATCATGCTAAAGTAATAATTGGTTAAAGTCATATATATGTAATGTTCATTCATGAGTATATTTATCTATGTATTGGAGAAGACGTTACCAAGTTGGAAAACGTGTGTCTAATCCATGTGAACTTTTTGAACAATGAAATATGTTTAAACTAACCCCTCGAGGAAAAAGGGACTGGTAAAATACGTCAAAACACAGGTGTTTTAACTTTATTTGATAGTCGTCTAGAAGTGGTTTGTTATAATCAACGAGAGGTCTGTTATCGCTCACCTATAATTTCAGTTTAACTTAAATCCTTAGACTTATTTTTAGATCTTTATTTGCTAAAAAAAAAACATTTACGCTTTCTCTCTTTCAATAATGATATTTAGAAAATGCATAACCAAAAACGTAAATTTCTTAAAAAATAACTATTTCTGGACAGTCTCCCAACAATAAGTTGTCCTGTTGGTTTGAAGATTACTTGACAGGTAGATCAAAACATGTTGAATACTTTCGCCTATGTCAATTTTGCATGCACTACCGGGAGAAATAAAGGCAACAGTAGTATACCGCTGTTCAAACTCATAAATCCATGGACAAAAAATAAAATCGGGTTAACAAACTAGAACTGAGGGAAACGCACCAAACATAAAAGGTAAAAACGTCTCGACCTACAGGAAGTAGTCAATATTTTTTTGATTAATTATTGATTTTCTTCTTTATTACTGCACATATAGCGATAAACTTTGTTAATATGTATTTATGTCATAATGAACATATTTAAACTATAACTAGAAAATAACGAATTTTCCCTTTAAGATTAAAATGTAAAATGATAGCTCTTATAACATGCTTTTAGATAAGAAATTTAAAAATAAAAAATGGGGTCGCAGAACTTGTTTTCTTGCTACATAATAAAATAGGTAAATTCACAACACTTTCTATTATAAAATTACTTTTTCTGAGTTATCTCCACTACCATTTTGGTTATCTCCACTTATTTGGCAAAGTTGAAAAATATGAATCAAACAAAAAATATTGTGTTGTTTTTAGAAAATACGGCCGTAAATATGACAAAACACATAATTTTCTATATAAACATGAAAAGTCTTACAAATGAATTACATGCTACTTTCAAAATTTGCACATTACGTTAAACATCTAGACCAATTGTTATCTGCTACTTCAAAATCAATGATGGAGAATGACACCTTAAGAGGATTGTCCAACAGCATCAAGACATGTTCATTGGATTGACTTTACTAATATTTTAAATATTATAGTTAGGCTAATAGCGATAAACAATGATTATACATACACTTCATAATTCTTTTCTAAAATGAGTTTAGAAGTTTACAGTAAAAACATTTCTGAATCATTTATATATATTCATTGGATTGTGAAGGCAGTATTCTTTTACATGTACTGTTGCGGTAAATTATTATTAGAGACATTCAATGATCAAATAACTGGTGACTAAAACATGAAAACGAAAGTATAGATGGTGCCTTGCTAACCTGTAGTGCATGTTATTTTCATGTATCCCATAAAACTCTCTGTGAAATTTTCATTTCAAAACTGAAAAAGACTACTCGTAATTTATAAGAAAATGTATTTTTATATTTCCAAAATTAAATGAGGCTCAATGTGTTTATACTGTTGGTTTCATATTTAGGAGAAACGCTTAATCTATTCTAATAGTTTTAGTACAAACCCTCTGAAAATTGATGCATATCCACAGATAGAATAATGCATACGACAGTGTCATCTTCGGAAACTGGCCGAGCCGAGAAAGCACGTTGAAGGAGCTTGTCAATAACTGTAAGGAGGTATCCAAAACTTTGAAAAGCTGATGAAGACATCTGTAAACGAATGATTATCGATCCACTTTCTACAGAAGTTACATGCATGTCATTGTTGTTGTAGTTTCCAATCTTTTCTTCAATTTCATTTTTACACGGAATGTTGTTACCTTTGATTTGTAATATCATTGGTGTGAAACCCTCTACAACAAAATGAAAATTAAAAAAATATCAATAGACTTGAGATCCTTTTGAATGACTGATCATCTGCACTTAGATACTTTATAGTACTGAAAAACTAATACATGATGGGAGTATTTAATCGGTCAATATGTTTATTGAAATTTTATATCTGTATCACAAAATTGATACTGTCACTGGTTTTTTTTTTAAGTGTTGCAATATAAACAAAACTACACAAATTTACTGAAATTTCAAGCATAAACAACTAGCAGTCTTTCAGGATAAGAATGAGTATAAAATTTTCTAATGGTGTTTTTTTTTACGTTGTATATTGACGGACATTAGACCGATATAAATTTCAAAAGGGACGTTTTCAAATATTAGTGAAATGTCCAATAGTGCTAGGTATGAAATCAAGTATTGGCTAACTTTAAATGATGAGTCTTTTTTGTCATTCAATTGGCAAAAAATATTCAGACACAATCTTATTATGACTGTTTAAGACACTTGTTCAATTCAGAGAAGTGTTTACCTTCATGTTTGATATCATTATTCCTTTCTCGAAATGCTTGTTCTTCTTTTAAATTATTCGATATTTCTTTAACAGTGTCAAGAATTTCTAAAATGAAATAAAAAAAAACATTTTCAGCTTCTGAACCTCGTACCTTGCAGAATCTATCTGTGTGTTATCTAACGCTTACCGTTCCGCAATCAGTTAAAAATTAACCTTTTCTGATGAAAATCTTTATTATTTAAAACATTAATGAATCTGTACGTACAATTGCAGTGTAATTGCTTAATTGGGTGCATTCTGAATAGAGTGTTTAGCAGTTTGCATGATAAGAAAGACTTGAACCAACTAAAATGATGTCCCTTTATAGCATACCTCAATTTGCAGAAGGCAGTCTGTCCTTATCCTAATAAATTTATTTTACATTACCTCGCTTGGGACATTTTTGTTTATGGTTGTTAAGCAAATAATAAACATTCGGTTTATTGTTAAATGGACAGATAGGCGCATGTGATCAAATATACTCCCGTACTTATGAATCAGTGATATATTAAATAAAAATGAAACAAACATGAAATTCATGTTTTTCAATACAACTAAACAACTAGCTGTCAGTCAAGCAATTGTAAAATAAAGTAAGGAATTGAATAATGATTTCATTAATTCTATTAAAATTTCAATATGCTCTTAAACGGTCACAAGCTACGAGATATATACAAAATCTAATATATTATTTGTTTTGCTCAATCAATAATGAAATGGAAGTAGTGAAATAATAATTCGCTTTATCAGCCAGTATGGGTCAATTTTGTCAAAATAAGCTAAAAAAAAACATTGATTATGAATTATTCACTTGCAAGTGAATAATTCGACCTCAGTGAATCCGTATTCATGTGACTTTCAATTTAACTCCTAAGCTTGAGATGGATAACACGTTAATTGTATGTGTAGAGTTATTTAAAGAAAAAGAATGTAAACATTGAAAGTGAAACAAAGGTAAATCATTTAATTGACTGATTCACAAAAAAATCATTCTTATACACGTAAAAACCATGATAAACATTTATTTTTTTATCTATAATATGAAATTAAATAGACCTGCAATAATACAACAGCACAAGTTTGCTTAATCTATTTATATCTATATTTATGTTTACATCGTTTAAATGGTCATCGGATGACTTTAAAGGTCAACTCGATAATCAATTATATGGCGTCTAGACTAAAATACAAACGAAACGAAGCCCGTGCCTTGTTTATTGTTTATTTTAGACTTTTAATAGTTTTGAAAAATGTTTTACATTGTTATAAATCAAATATAAGAATTTGATAAAAAGAGGAGAACATGATTTTGAATGCTAGTGCCCCTTTAAAAACATTTTTTTTTCATAGTCTGTAAATTTTAGGAAAATTATACAAATCAAATGCTTATGTGACAAGTCGAAAAAAATCCATTTATGTTTTTAGCAATGTTCAGATGCTAATGATTTATTTTATTTGCAATTTTGCCAGCCTAAGTACGCTATACACATGATGCCATCCTGCGAAAAGAACACGGCCATCTAAGACAGTTTTGTAATCGGTATGTATAATTCAAAAATAGTCCAATTACCTTCTAATTTTCTGTAATACCTCTCACTTTGCATATCCGTTTCTTTACAGTTTTCTAGTTTTTCAGAAAATTGCTGTTCAAGATCAGAATTAAAAGTTGACGTTGATAAATAATCAATTCTTTCTTCGTACCCTTCACCACCAAGTTCTACACAGCATTTGCGGATTACTGCCCATCTGTTTTTAAAATCTTCATACGTTAGCAAGCAAGTCGAAGAGTGAGAAACTATCACGTTTTTTGCTATGCGAATTCTTTCTATATTTGCAGCAATAGAATTGTCATGTTCTTCTGGATCATTTCCCCAGCCATTTTTATGTGGACAAATTGTGCCATGATTTCTTAATAGAATACATAAAAGACTAACATCCATGTCAGATAAATCACCGGCGTATTTCCGGCCATTAGGATACAACAACTCTACTTGATAACGATTTAATAATGGTATTAATCTGCTTTTCATTCCATTCAATATATTTACAACGTTTGCTCCATTTAATCGCTTTTTGAATACTTCCACAAGAACATTTTTTGCAATATCTTGGATCAAACATACAAACCGTAGGTAGCTGTGTCTGTCTATGTTTTTCTGTTCTTCTACAACTGATAACAAGTATATTTATGAAATACATTGATTAACAATCCTTTTTATGCTAAACGTAAAGATGCGTCTTTCGATTGGTAATAAAACATTTGAATACCAGAATTTCAAATGAATACAATTAATATACACGGTGTTTAAACTGGTTCCATTTAACTTGTTTGGTAAGACATGAAAATGTACAACTTGCTGGTACGAAGTTAGAAAATTAAAGAAAAAAAAACTTTTCTCTTAACGTTCTAAACATTGCCATCACAGACGATGAAATTAACATCCGTTAAGTTTAAATTGAACACCTAAATCCTTAAAATTCATTGGTCACAGGCCAGATATACTGACTTTTTCAGTACCACAAGATTCCTTTAAATACTGCCGATTTCATTTACTTTGTATGATTATACTTCATCCAACCCATCAGAGTATTATTTCGGATATTTCAAATTGTTTTCCTTCGCAGCGGTATCCAGCCAATAGCTGTAACTCCCCAAACTAGTTATCTGTAGTATTGAGTTCATGTGACCCTGCTTTCTAAATTATTGCCTGTTTTCATTTTCTTTTTTCAATTTACATTGTGTACATGTTTTTGGTGGTATGAAGATTCAAACAATATAACCAATATAGGAAAATAGAGTGGTAGTCTGGAATTTTTAACAATTACCGATGGATCTATCTTCTATGAATTGAAGCATTGTTCATTGATTTTCATAAAGTTTAACAAGTGAAAGCTTTCAATCTGGTCAAATCCATCAATTTTTAAAGAAAAATGCCTGTATAAAGTCAGGAATATGACATTCGTTTCCCATTCGTTTGATGTGTTTGAGCGTTTGATTTTGCCAATTGTTAATGATTTAACATTTTACTCGGAGTTTGTTTTTTTTATTAATGTTTTACTTCCTTTAAAGGAGCAAGTTCGTTAAGGGTCATATTTGGCCCCGCTTTTAAAGTTCAATGTTACAAGATTCAAAATGTTTTAAGTTGATTAAACGACATGTGAGAAAGTTATATATAGAACCATTTATGTCAAGGTTTTATTCTGTAGCGTTGATTTACATCCAAATAAGGTCCAAATAAGGAATTCAGTCGAAATTTGACAAAATCAGTCGGATTTCAGCAAAACTTTAGAACAGGAAACTAGACAAACACAATATTCAAGTAAGACGTGTAAAATGTCATAACAAACATTATTTACTAAAGAACTTTTCTGTCAACGTATGTGCTCTATATTTCTCGTCCATTAATCAATGAAAATTTATCCATTTTTTAATTATTTTTTTCGTCGAAAATCAAATTGAGTAATATTTGTGATGTCACAAATAAAACGCAGTAACGAAAATTTACGACAAAAAGACCTATCTCCTATATAATCACTGTATTAGCTATGATTCATTGTGTAATTGGTCAACAAAATTTTATTTGAAATTTAGGCTAAAAGGGGGAAAATTTTAGCCATATTGAACCTACTCCTTTCTTACCTTTCTTAACCCAATTTTAGATTGAAAGTCTACCATGGTATAGATCGACACTTAACTTATTTGCAAGAATCTACTCTTTAATGTTTAACCTAATTAACGAATACATTTTGTTAGACCTTGTATTCTGAAAATAAAATGTAATCAATTCCCAAACTTCAGTGACGGCACTGCATGTAGTTGATTAATATTCCAGAAATACAGATTATCGTTTAACTCACTTACCATTAATTTTTTTGGAAGTTGGCACTGGTTCCATATCGGTAGCCTGAAACGTATGAATTCCTTATTATTTAAGAAAAGAATCAAGCTTAAATGAATTAATAAGTGGATGATTTAATGAAACATTTATACAAGATAGGCAATAAAGTCTTATTTAAACCGGACATTCCCAATTGTAAACTTTCCATTTCTATGTAGCAATATTTCAGCAGCGCCTCCATACACAGTGTATATCTCACAATTGATACGATATTCCGGCCTTGTATTTTCTATCATGATTTCCTTGATAGAGGATTGCTGATCACAAGAAAGCTATTAAACATGGAGTTCCAAATGGTGAAGTTGAAATCATCACTTCGTAAATTTTTCGACTCCATCACGAGATGGTTGACCGTGATGGAATAACCGTTTTACAGATGATATCGGATATGTTCCTTACGTCGTAACTACAATACCCTTCCCTTTTCACGAATTTGGCCTACCGAATAAGACTATTTACTGGATTTGTAATAACATAACAAACACGACGGGTGCCACATGTGGAGCAGGGTCTGCTTACACTTCCGGAGCACCTCAGATCACCCCCAGTTTTTGGTGGGGTTCGTGTTTAGTTTTTAGTTTTCTTTTTTTTTATCTTTTATTTGTTTTTAATAGTCAGGATTTTACAATACCCCTACAATCACCACCTGACTATGGTTTTTGGGGTAAATATTGAAAGTTATATACAAGACTATCCATTTTGTTTTTTTAAATTTATCTTCATAATACAAGAATATAGTTATTAAAGAAAAAAGGTATATAGCTGCTCACAATCACACTTTCTCTCACTACTTACACACAGTCGCTGCAATCTTACCATTAGTATGCATGCATGTCTATATATAAAGTAAAAATTCAAAATATCACTGCTCACTATAGTATAATTTAAAGTATAAATGATAATATAAATCATGAAAAAATTGTATGTAGTGGGGACCAGAATCTTTCATAAGATGCTGCTTTATTATTTTTGTTTGCAATATAAAATTCATTAGATTGGTATTGTTTTATTCTGAATTTAAGTCATATAAAACTCTAGGAGCTATATTTCTTAACTTACATCTAAAGATGTAGTTTTTAGCTATAATTATTAACAAATTTATAAACAAACTCTTAGTAATAAATCCCAATAAAATTTCTGTCTTACTAATGCTGAAATGCTCATCAAATAATTTAATTTTCTGTAAAAATGACAACCAAAAATTGTATGTAACATTACAATCATAAAATAAATGTTCTATTGTTTCCTCTTCCTCATTACAGAAGGTACATAGACTTGTTTCCTTTTGCTTTATTCTATATAAAAATGTATTAGTAGGTATAATTCTATGTAATATTTTATATTGAAAATTCTTTAAATATGTATCCCTACAACATCTTTTCAAAAGAGAAAAATACTTAGACCATTCTGAGATTTCAGAATTTGTTACATCCTCCCATTTTAAAAATTTCTCATATGGGAGTATGCATATTTTATCTACAAGATCTCTGTATACAAATTTTAACTTCTTTTTTTCCAAGATCCTTTTAGAAAATGCATCAAAAGGAACAAAATTTTCTAAGTTCAAATCACAATAATCTTTGACGTATTTTTTGATATATTTTGGAATGTTAGATAATAAACTATAGTATTTCAAAAAATTTTCCAAATTAAGTTTTTGTCTTACTTGTTGGAATGTTAGTAGTGATTTAATTTTTTTTGGTTTTTGGTGGGGTTCGTGTTTAGTTTTTAGTTTTCTAGTTTGTGTCTTCTGTACTATTGTATGTCTGTTTGTCTTTTTATTTTTAGCCATGATATATGCGTTTGACTGTCCCTCTGGTATATTTCGTCCTCCTTTAAACAAATTTAATATAATTGTTTACTTTTATAAATTGTTATTTGAATAGCTAGTCTCATTGTCTCATTGGCACTCATACCACATCTTCTTATATCTAATTAATAGTTAGTAATATCCTTTAACTTGACGTTCCGCTATATAGATGATGTTCTCTCACTAGATAATCAAAATATTGGTGAATATGTTGAACGATTCTATCCCATCGAACTAGAGATAAAGCCATTAAAGGATACTACAGATACAAATAAGTCTGCCTCATATCTTGACTTACATCTAAAAATTGACAATGAGGGTCGGTTGAAAACAAAACTTTACGACAAAAAAGATGATTTCAGCTTCACAATTGTGAACTTTTCATTTCTATGTAGCAACATTCCAGCAGCGCCAGCATACTGAATATATATCTCCCAATTGATACGATATTCCCGTGCTTGTATTTCCTATCATGATTTCATTGATATAGGAATGCTGCTCACAAGGAAGCTATTAAACAATGAGTTCCAAAGGGTGAAATTGAAATCATCCCTTCGTAGATTTTACGGACGCCATCACGAGTTGGTTGACCATTCCTTTTTCACGAATGAGACCTAACGAATTAAACTATTTACCGGATTTGTAATAAAATAAGCAAGACGATGGGTGCCATATTAGGAGCAGGACCTGAGATCACTCCCAGTTTTTGGTGGGGTTCGTCTTTCTTAGTTTTTAGTTTTCTATTTTGTGTCTTCTGTACTGTTTTTTGTCTGTTATATACACACACTAATTTCATAATGCTTTGTGAATACACGGAAAGAAACATTTTGTTAGCTCTCTTAAACATAAAATCGTGTAAAAACATTGATCTACATTGAATTTTTTTCTGAGGCTATATGTGACATCAATAGAATTTTCCAAATCTGTATAATTTTTAAATTGTAAATTGAAGATTAACAACCAGCACATAATTTAAACAAGAAGATGCTCCTGTGTACCCGATATCGTTCAACTCTAATTTCAGTTTCAGGCATTTGTCTTATTTGTTGATATTACTTTGCGGAACAATTTTATCATAAAAATTAAAATTGAGAAAGGAAATGGTGAATATGTCAAAGCGACAACCACCCGACCATAGAGCAAACAACAGCCGAAGGCAACCAATGGGTCTTCAATGTAGCGAGAATTCCCGCACCCGTAGGTGTCCTTCAGCTGGCCCCTAAAATATGCATAATAGTACAGTGATAATGGACGTCATACTAAACTCCGAATTATACACAAGAAACTAAAATTTAAAATCATACAAGACTAACAAAGGCCAGAGGCTCCTGACTTGGGACAGGCGCAAAATTGCGGCGGGGTTAAACATGTTTATGAGATCTCAACCCTCCCCCTATACCTCTAGCCAATGTAGAAAAGTAAAAAAATAACAATACGCACATTAAAATTCAGTTCAAGAGAAGTCCGAGTCTGATGTCAAAAGATGTAACAAAAGAAAATAAATAAAATGACAATAATACATAAATAACAACAGACTACTAGCAGTTAACTGACATGCCAGCTCCAGACCTCAATTAAACTGATTGAAAGATTATGTCTTCATCATATGAATATCAGGTACAATCCCTCCCGTTAGGGGTTTAGTATCATACTATCATAAAAATATATGAGAAGAACATAACCCGTGTCATGCCAACAACTGTTTTTTTAGAAATAAATGTGTTTAGTTCCGATGCAAAGACCCTATCAGTGAATCAATGTTAAAGCCAAAATATGCAATCTTTAATGACCTGACAACAGTATCGTAACTATATCCCCTTTTAATAAGTCTATTTAAAGGTTTTGTTAGTTTCTGAGGAGAATACTGACATTTTTGTGCTTTATAAAGAATATTTCCATAAAATTTTGGATGTGAAATACCTGAACGTATAAGATGTCTGCATGTTGAGTTATATTTACGAATTATTTCCTTATACCGGTGATAAAATTTAGTAAATGTTTTGACCAGTTTGTGATATCGAAAACCCTGGTGTAATAATTTTTCAGTAATACATAAATTTCTCTCGCTAAAATTTAATACATTGTTACATACACGAGCGAATCGTACAAGTTGAGATATATAAACACCATAAGATGGTGACAAGGGAACGTCACCATCTAAAAATGGATAATTAACAATAGGAAATGAAAAATCATCTCTTTTATCATAAATTTTTGTATTAAGCTTCCCGTTTATGATATAGATATCAAGATCGAGGAAAGGGCAGTGGTCATTGTTATCATTAGCTTTATTTAAAGTAAGTTCTACAGGATAAATTTCTTTAGTATACATACTGAAGTCGTCATTATTTAGAGCCAATATATCATCCAAATATCTAAAAGTATTGTTAAATTTTTGTATCAAATGTTGTTTTGATGGGTCTTTGCTAATTTTAGTCATAAATTGTAACTCATAACAATACAAAAACAGGTCCGCAATAAGTGGTGCACAGTTAGTCCCCATTGGAATTCCAATAACTTGACGATATACGGAATCTCCAAAGCGAACAAAAATGTTATCAAGTAAAAATTCAAGTGCATAAATAGTATCAAAGCATGTCCAATTGACATAGTTCTTTTGTTTATTGCTACTAAAAAATTATCTAAAAGAGTTTGAACATATGTACTCGCATTCCGACTTTTTAAATGCCCAGTTAATAAGGGATGTGAATTTTTTCTTAATAAGAATATGAGGCAAAGTGGTATATAGGGTAGAAAAATCAAAACTTTGAACAGATTCAAAATCACCAATATATGCATGCAATTTATCAAGTACTTCCAACGAGTTTTTGACACTCCAAAAGTAATTAATTCCACTATTTTCAAAGGCCTTATTTGAACAATTTATTATCAGGTTTTTTATTGTACCAAGTGTACTAGTAAGTAAAACAGACAATTTAGTAGTTGAACAATGGCTGGAAGATGAAATAAATCTATATTTGTAAGGTTTTTTGTGCAGCTTCGGAAGCCAGTACATCGTTGGGACTTTCATTGTGTTTGGTTCTGCTTGTAAAGAAGTAGCTAAAAGTTTATGTTTGTTACAGATGTCGTTTTCTGAAAATGAAGTCAGTTGGAATGTTGGTGAATTCGTGATTTCCTTTTGCAGAACCTCTATATAAAATTTACGTCAAACAATAATGATATTATTAGCAGCTTTATCAGCCGGGACAAAAACAAATTCCTTGGCTAGTTCTGTTAGTATATTTTCTCTCTTTTTATAATAATATTTAAGATAATTCATAACCCAACACTGTAAAATCTCCTAAACATGAACTAATTTTGGACAGTAACCCAACATACGTTGTCCAATTGGTCTAAAGATTACTTGACAGGTAAATCGAAACCTGTTTAACACTTTCATTTATGTCAGTTTTTCTCTTAGTGTTTTAGTTTTTGAGATGAAAGCCAAACACTTCATTTGACTGCTATGCTCTTTTTTTAGAAACTGCCGCCATGTTTTTGAATAGATCAAATCCCCTTATACAATCTATAAACTAGATACTAACGGAACATTTAATTAAAACTTAGTTTTGAAGTATTTGGATAAGTTGTTTCAGAGAATAAAAGTTTTGAAAAAGTAATAAGACTTTCAAATTTAGAATAAAAAATGTTTTAAGGTCTATAACTTCTCAACATGCTTAAGGGATCAATTGCCTATTTTGATCATTTTGACTTATTTGTAGATCTTACTTAGCTGAATATTTATACTTTGTCTCTAACCAGTAATCTAACAATGGGTTGTCGAACTTGTCTGAAAATTTTATAACAGATATATCATGACCCACTATCACTTTAGCTCCTTTTCACTTTTGCTCTAACTGCTGTAGATTTTGATATATAAACCAAAAACTGCTTTGGTTCCCTATGTTTTTTTAGCCATGGCGGCCAGTTGATGGATCAAAACTTCGGATACAATTTATAAAAACTAAATACCCTGAGGAACATTCAGTAGAACTTTGGAAATATTTGGGCCAGTTGTTTCAGAGAAAATTTTAAAAAAAAAAAAAAGAAAAAGACTTGCACGAAAACAATGTCACAATAAACGTTTCAAGGGCAATAACTTCTTAAAGAGTCAATTGCCTATTTCGATCACTTGACTTATCGGTAGATCCTACTTAGCTTTTTACATTTCCTCTCTATCTATTATAATATTAATGATAATTACAAAAAACAGCAAAATTTCATTAAAATAATAATTTTTGGACAATAACGTTAACCCTACAATTGGTTGTCCAATAATTCTGAAAATGTCATAGCAGGCAGATCTTGACTAAATGCTCACTTTAACTCCTGTCACTTTTGCTCTCACTGCTTTAGTTTTGTAATGAAAGAAAAAAACTGCATTTGATTCCTATGTTTTTTTTATTTTTAGCCATAAACCTTATTTTTGTGCTGATTATGTTTGCTGTTTGTAGTTTATCTTTATCTTTAATAATATTCATTTAAGATAATAACCAAAAACTGCAAAATTTCTATAGAATTGCCAATTTATTGGCAGCAAACTAACAAAATGATGTTCTGTTCATCTGACAGTGCCAATAGAAATTGACCTATAAATCATTTTTACTCCATGTCAGATTTGCTCTAAATGTTTCATTTTTTTTTTAGATGTAAGCCAAATCGGCATTTGTCCCCTTTGTTCTATTTTAGCCATCGCAGTCATGATTGTTGATGGATCAAAATACAGTTACAATTTTAAAATTGCATATAACTTAAAGGAGCTATCAGACCAAGTAGTAGGAGAATATTTTTTAAAAAGTTAACGCCGACGACCACGAAGACGACTACGACGAAGACGGCGAAGACAGACGACGACGACGAAGACAGACGACGGATGACGACGGACATCAAGCGATGGCTAACGTTGGGCTCTTCATGTCTGCATAGCTAAAAAGGTGAGGTTTATACATATACGATTAAACTATCCAAACTAACGACAAAAATACCAGATAGTCATCTTGAGGGCAACACTCAAGGTTGAATATTGCAAAATGCAAAAGAAAAGACGTGTTCCATTGTTCAATATGAAAGACCAAACAATGTAACGGGAGTCGATATTCATAGTTTACTTTGCTCTACAATAGCAGGGAACATTTTGTTTTCCAACCTGTGCGTTCATCTTTACATTCGTCTAAACATCGTATAGAGGTTTTTCGTCCATACGTCGGTCTGTTTATAAAAAGGAGATATGGTATGATTGCCAATAAGCCAACTCTCCATAAAAGATCAAATGACACAGAAATTAACAACAATAGGTCATCGGTCTGCCTTCACGATGAGCAAAGCCCATATCCCATAAACAGCTGTAAAATTCCCGAAAGGACAATATAAAATAATTCAAACGAGAAAACTAACGGCCTAATTTATATACCAAATATGAACGAAAAAAACAATATGTAACACATAAACAAACGACAGTCACTGGAATACAGGCTCCTGACTTGGGACAGGCACTTACATAAATAATGTGGTGGGGTTAAACATGCTAGCGGGATCCCAACCCTCACCCTAACCTGGGGCAGTTGTGTAACAGTACGAACTTTAAAAATCAGTTGAAAAAGGCTAAACTCATCAGATGGATACAAATACCGAGATTAATTTTAATTTCAAAATTCAAACATTTGGACAATCAATTAAAAGAGTTATACAATTAAGAAACTGAGGGTTTACAAATTGATGATGTCTTCTAGTTATTTTTACTGTTTTTGCAACTAGTTAGATAGATAACCGAAATTCTGAAGTTTCTTGGATGAAACATTTATGGTGAATTAAATCTGAAGTCTCAAAAGTTGAACTTTTCCGTTTTTTTGCTAAAAATATGCACTTTTAGACATGCGAAATTGCCATTTTTTGGCATACAACCCATTAGTACATGATTTCTTTTGCATCAAAGTATATAAAAACCGGCATTATTTCAAGTATTGCTTTAATTTAAAGTGAAAAATTTAGTCTCGATTCCAAAATATTATTAAAAAAATTTTTTTGTGATTTATCACTAAAAAATGTATAAAAATCGCCATTTTTACAGAAAAATTAATATTTTTTTTTTCAATTTTTTTTTTAGTATTTTAATGTTTCATATGATATTATTTCCTATATGTTGTGAATACAAAATGAATAAAGAATTGAAAAAAAATGATTAAAATCATGTTTTTGTGTTACCATGGCAACCAATTGAATGCAAAATTTAAAAATAATAATTGCATATTTTCCCGGAACAAACCATATTTGTTTATTAATGTTCTACACGTATTAAGATACATATGACACGTTGAGTCGGCTGTATTGGGTGCCTCAAATTCAGAAAGAAAGAAAACAAAGCAGGTTATAAGGGTATCAATAGTAGCAGGGATCACGATGGAAGTTAATATAATTGTCTATCAATAAGCCAATAAAACTTATTAGAGAAAACAGGAATACCAGTGAAAAACTATAGATAAGGACAATGCACCTTTTTTCTGCTCTGCGATTACATGAGTATAGTTGCACATGTTTTAAATTTAACAAACAGTGATGTTGGCATACAACTTGAAATTGTTAAGCTGTCTGTGGGACACAAATGATGCCCCGTCTAACAAACTAAAAATGTCAAAGTCAGACCATGCACACCTCAACTATGTGTTTGAACATCCTGCAAAATGTTTAAGCTGTATGTCAAACACTGTAGGATGAGATAGCCGGAAAATTCATGATCTCTTTATACATCTTGTACAAAAAAGCTACCTGTGTTATTTAGAATATTTGAAAGAAAACAAAATCCTGTGATCTTGCACACCTTCATGATGTGTATGATCATCCTACAAAATATTAAAGTTGTACTTCCAAAACTGTAGGAAGAGGAAATCTATGTAACTAAATATGGACAGACGGACGGACGGACAGGGGAAAATTGATATGCACAGAGACATTTTGTCACAGGGACATGAAAATGCAACAATTTATTATTGAGTTTGTTACAATAGATAAAGATGTTATGGCTTTATATAAGCAGTCGATACCAGTATCTATGATATAAATCTGACATGCTCCTTTTTTTAAAATTTTCTTGTAATCTTTCTCATTGGGAAAACTACCACATCTCCTTATTTTATAGGTTACAGAAAATAAAAGTTTTATATATGTAAAATATGTAATATCTTAGACGATGAATTCCATTTTTTCTTTAACTAAACTAAATAAAAATAAAAGAGAAATCTTTCTAAAATATTATATACAAAAATATATAAATTTTAATACACTTAATTTTACTGATAAACTCGTGAGTATACTAACTCCATCAACACCAAATGATGTAAAAGCAGTTGTTTCCTTTATTAAAGAGTCATTCGAACTGAGGAAAGGAGAAAAATAACTGTTTTTATCATATCTCGTATAATATTGTCGAGTTTTCATTATGTTTGATCATAGGAAATTGTATACTTTTTTCATTGGATACTTAGTTCATTGTTAGCATTACAAGCTAATAGCATATTGTTTTCATGATTTAGAGTTTAAGTTTAATGATCTGTAGATCCAATGTCATTTTTTTTTATACTGATCATTAATTTTGCCTAATTTTAGTTGAGATTTATATATGATTGTGAAACTAAATTTCACTATCTTCATGAAATTGTCCTTAAAAGAGGGACGAAAGATACCAAAGGGACAGTCAAACTCATAAATCTAAAACAAACTGACAACGCCATGGCTAAAAATGAAAAGACAAACAGAATAACAATAGTACACATGACACAACATAGAAAACTAAAGAATAAACAACACGAACCCCACCAAAAACTAGGGGTGATCTCAGGTGCTCCGGAAGGGTAATCAGATCCTGCTCCACATGTGGTACCCGTCGTGTTTCTTGTGTGATTACAAATCCGGTAAATAGTCTAATTCGGTAGGTCACATTCATGAAAGGGAAGGGGATTGTAGTTACGACGTAAGGAACGTATCCGATATCATTTGTGAAACGGTTATTCCATAACGGTCAACCAACTCGTGATGGCGTCCGTAAAATTTTCGAAGGGATGATTTCAATTTCACCATTTGGAACTCTTGGTTTATTAGCTTCCTTGTGAGCAGTAACCCTCTATCAAGAAAATCATGATAGTAAATGCAAGCACGGGACTATCGTATCAATTGGGAGATATATACCCCGTATGCAGGTGCTGCTGGAATGTTGCTACTTAGAAATGGAAAGTTCACAATTGGAAAGCTGAAATCATCTCTTTTGTCGTAAAGTTTTGTTTTCAACCGACCTTCATTGTCAATTTCTAGATGTAAGTCAAGATATGAAGCCGACTTAACTGTATCTGTAGTATCCTTTATCTCCAATTGGATGCGTTCCACATAGTCACCAAATTTTGAATTGTCTAGTGAAAGAACGTCATCTATATAGCGGAAAGTAGAGTTAAAGGATATTGCTAACTTTTTATCTTTCTTCCTAAGAAGTTCCTGCATGAAGTCAGCCTCATAACAATAAAGAAACAAGTCGGCAAGTAGAGGGGCACAGTTTGTTCCCATTGGGATGTCACCTCGTATGATTTCCTTCAAAGATAATGAGAAGTTTTCATAGTAAGTTGAAATTTGAAAAACCCAGAAAGTGTTGCATCCAAATGTAGTGTGTTTGCTTTTTGACTGTGTAACAATATTTATCAAATTTGCATTTTGAGAGTAAGTTATAATTCAAAATAATTCTTCAGACATAATTTTAATTCATCTACTCGCAAGAAATGCTTTAGTACTGAGTGAATAGTTTGACCGATATTCTTAACTCTTACACAAAAGAATGCAAGTCTTGAACAATTTGACGGACAGCTGGAAGATACTTCACATCCGAAAATTTATCAATTGAAATTTTTTCACCAAGAAGAAAAAATAACTGTTCTGTCAAACAAGCAATGTTCCTTTTTCTTGCGGAAACTTTTTAGTGGGTATATCAGTTGATATTGTTTCGAGTGGTTTTGTTTATATGTCGCGCATGATTTCATGAGTTTAAATTTCCAAATCCTGATTCCATAAATCTTATTAAAATTAGTTCTCCGCACTTGCTCCTCGTTCTTTAAAATTTATATTATGTGGTTTGTGATATATAAACCACAAGAGTAAGTGCGGAAACATATTTTTTTTATCAGATTGTGAGTTTATATTTTGTATTTCCAATACTAGGCTAATTCTAAATCTTTCCTTTGAAAGTTTCACAGATGTATCTATGTATTGAGTTCGTGCTTTCATTAAGTTTGATTGTTTTGTACTGCTAGTATCTGTTTGGCGAATAAAATAGACTTAAAAAGGGGTTCTAAGTAATCATTCGTATGGTTTTTTTTTATTTATTTCTCAAGGTCGGGGTGGGGGGAGACTGAAGTTTGAAATGAGGTAAAATGTGCTTGCAAAATTCCATTATAGTATAGTGCTTGGACATAACGTGAAGTGAAGAAAGTCCCACTTAGGACATAATGTTTTTTCAGTCTGTGAATCTGTTAGTCTGTCGGTCCTTTTGGATGAAGTTGAAGTTCAATCAACTTAAAACTTCGTACACATGTTTCCTCTGATATGATCTCTCTTATTTTAATGTCAAATTAGAGATTTAATCCTAATTTCACGGTCTGCTGAGCATAGAAAATGATTGTGCGGAAGGGGCATCCATGTACTACATGTATGTACACATTTTTGTTTGTAGTATGTCATTGAGTATTTGTACATGTATGCACAATATACCAATAGACCTTAGAAAAAAATTACAATGTTCTAGTTTCTTCAATCGTCAATGATCAAATATAGTAGATGTCTAACTCTTTTGGTGTTGGATTGCTGCCATTTATTATTAACACTGATTTTTTTTTTTTTGATTTTTTTTATTACTGTTTGACTACAAGCAATAATGCCTCTGATTTTTTACTATAAATAGCGTGAAAAAAATTTTCATTTTTACTTAGTTTATAATTGTGTAATACGGTATTCATTATTTACAAAGTAGATTTTGCTGTATTCTATCACAGAATATTTTAGTTCGCCGTTAAGAAGTTGCGTGCAGAAGTTTCAGTTTTTTCCCTAGATTTAACATAGAATGAAACTGGTTCCACTTTTTTTTATCATGCATGTGAATAGCCTTCAGATTTATAGCTAGAAATTAAATCAAAGTGTGGGGATCGAGTTGCTAGCATAAAAATCGCTATATAACAACTCATCTACGTTTTAAGATTTCTAGGATGCCTGAATATTTGAATATTTCCAAGGACAAAGGACACGTTATTTTTCCAAGATTAGATACCAGCAAAAGTGAACCTGTTACGGATTATTATTTCTGTAGCTGTAATGAGGGGGACCTTTATCGGGACTCCGGGATCGGTTGTTTTTAAGCTCGGGATTTCGGTTCCGGAAATTCTTTTTGCGAATTTCGGGATGTCGGGATTTAAATTTATTTAAATTCCGGACCTCAGGATTTCGTGTTTTTAAGCCAGGGATTTCGGGATAAGGATCCCTCTTACTTACCCCCTCATGTAATGTGTTGCTCTTTGGATATTTATTTTTTTTATTATTCATATGGAAATTGACATGTCCTAGATTCGATTTAGTTCATATAGTATATATTCTTTTCCATCATTAAAATTAGAGAACTTTCTCATCATGAATATTGATTTTAAAAATGTTATTGTGTGTTGGATTTCTGCCACGTATGACTTCTTCTTTCTTGTGTTTTGGTTTGTTTTTTTGGCGTGTCTATCACAAGGGTCTCGATGAGGGGTTGCCTTAAATTTCCTTTTCTTTATTTTTTTAACGTTTTTTTTTTCATTCTTTAAATGCCTTTTTAAGTTTTGCCCAGTATTCTTTATATTTCAGCACCATATTACCGAAACCCATCTAACATTATTCTTTATTCTGTAAAACCTATCATTAGAAACGGAAACGATGTAACGTACATATGTTCATAGTTTATTGTAAATTTTATCATTGTTTTGCCGTATATTTTTCTCTTGTCGACAACTATTATGTTACCGTGTAAGTTATATCTGTTTGTTATTTTCCACGCTTTTATTTCAGATGATTTAATTTTAGAGCATCTGTTCATTTTTAGAAATTCAAACTAATCTTTTTTTATCGTACTTTACGTGCTAGAAATTAACCCCAGGTGTGCGTGCTACTTTTTAAAAACTTATTATTTCAAACAACTCAGTATTCTACGCGAATATTGTGCAAAGAATAATCGGTTATTGTTTAAATGTGCGGAATATGCATTATAAGTTATATTAATTACCAGGAAGTGTGTTGCAAAGAAGCAAAGTGTCAATGACACTGATGGGCGTTTTTCAATAAAAACGTATTTTCTTGTCCTATCCACTTTAAGGTAGTTCGCTTCTCAGTTTCAAAGTACTTAACTTTTTAAAACACTGGTTTATACTGATAGGGGATTAATAAAGGAATCAATAGAGCCAAAAAAAATATATAGGTCACCGTGCTTGTTTTCGAGATATTAGCCATTGAAATTTTGGCGGGAAAAAATTCTCTCTTGACTTTTCATAGCTTTAGTATTGACAAGGTGAAGTTCTCAAAAACTGTTAAAAAGTAATTAAAATTTTATAAGACTTTTACAGATGGCTTATTATTAAAAATGTAAAAAATTTACAAAAAGAAAAATGGGGGTCACCGGGCAAATTTTTGCAAGGCATTCAAATGGATAAAACCAAAGGATTCTGAAAATCTGACAAAATATCCAAAACATGACAAGCCAGCTTCCTTAAAAAAATGTGTTTGATCTTTGCAAGTACTTTTTTGTGCAGTCAGTACATTGAATTAGATTTAACATTTTTAAACAAAGAAACAGTTTATTTTTAGAGGGATTGATAAGATATTGACTCCTGAATGGTCCAAAACAACCAAAATGGCATGTCCCTAGACCGCCTGTTCAACATTCATACTCTAAAATATCGTAAAAAATGAAGAAATAAATGTTTTTTTTACTTTACATAAGTTCTTTAATAATTCAAAAGTATGTTCAGAGCCAACATATTCTAATAAACACATTTCAATATAGGTTTTTTAATTTCAGAAGGTTTGTCCCTCAATGTAATTTTTGTTTGCAAGAGATATAAACATTAGGGTCTTACAAAAGAAGTGATGCTTTTATAACGGCAATTAAATTGTTGGTAAGAAAAATTGAGCACATCAAATGGACCAGAGTGATACCGTATTTTTGATAATGTCCCCTATGAAGCGGGTCAAATCTCCTTCAGTATCTGGTTTTAAAATTATGAAAAAAATATCAGTGTACAGCTTGATAAATGCTTTGATGAATACAATCAGTCTTGTTATTATTGCAATATAGGGATTGTGGGGAAAAAAATAAAACATGCGAATACGTCCCTTACGAAACGGTCCCCCACGAAACAAGTATGGGAGTAAAACGTTTCGTAGTGGACACTACCACTACCATGGAGTCTTTTTTAAATCTTTTTTCAATTATATTCGTGCAAAACAAATAACAAGGGTTAGTTTCATGTAATTTTTATTATGTTTTTATTAACATATAATAGGGTTGATGTCTACTACGAAACCTTTTGTCCACTACGAAACGGTTTTGTCCATTACGAAACGCATCAAAATGTCCACTACATAACGTGAGTTGAACCTTCATATGTGAAGTACTGTCTAATCTTTATCGATAAAAATGGTTTTCCAATTCAGCAAAAAATGATATTTTTCTAGTATTTAAAGTAAACAAACTGGAATGTCTATAGGAAACATTTAAAATTGCAAAAAATATGTGTGTTTAGAAGAAATTTCGTAGGGGACTTACGAAACAGTACACAAATTATGAAAATAATATCATTTTAAAGAATATTTAAGATTGCACTTTTTGTTTACAAACAGGTCTATTATAGAAGTATTCAAAATAACTCTTGAAATTAAATTTTAGACAAGTTGATTATCCATTTTTTTTTTAGGTCTGAAATTTACGCTTTTATTGTAAAACGCCCATATACTTCAGCCGCCGACGTTCTCAACGTTTTTGAAAATCCTTTTTGATGTATTGTTTGCAATCTTTGGGATGTTTTCGGGGTAGGTGGTAGACGAAAGAGAGATTGAGACATGATAGTGCTATTAGGTAGATGTTTTGAATTTTACGATGATGCCGGTTTCAATTTAAGAGCTTCAAGAAAAAAATAGTAAAATTTTGTTCGAAAAGTTTGATTTTGAATAAAATACACTTTTAATACGATCTACTTCTGGAAACCTATATAACATGAAAATTTTGAATCTCTTCTTTCGTTTTCATATTTTGTTGAAATACCTAGTACCCTACCACCTATCCCGGTTTTGCATTCTTTCCAGACATGATAAAAATACAGGTGACGTCGGCGGTCAAAATAAACGTCATTTGCGGTATTTCTTAAGGCTCATGCTTTATTAGAAAGAAATTTTATTACTTTACAACAAATAATATACATCATGTTATACAGAATTAGAATCTGCTATTCATCAGCTTTCTTTATATTCTAAATTTAACTAGTAAAAATGAACAAAACAATAAGAAAATACTTGTCTTTTATTATTATAAAATGGAGAAAAATGACTTGTCTAAGAAAATTTTGATACCTTGCTATCCCTATATTATATAGTGTCCTCATTTCATCTTTAAGATATGAGTGACAATTGTGTCTCTACTTCTATTTCTAAACTGAAGCATATGGAAAATTTGCTATTCGTTAAACGTTAAATTTCGTGGTTTACCTGTTCCCATAAAATCCCCGAAAATTGATATCCAACAAATAATGATGAATCCACAGCAACTATTATCTTTAAAAGAGGGAGATGAGGAAATAAAGGATACAACAGATACAGTTATGTCTGCCTCATATCTTGTCTTACATCTAGAAATTGACAATGAGGGTGGTTGAAAACAAAACTTTACGACAAAAGAGATGATTTCAACTTTCCATTTCTGTGTAGCAACATTCCAGCAGAGCCTTCATACAGAGTATATATCTGCAAATTGATACGGTATTCCCGGGCTTACATTGACTACCATGATTTCCTTGATAGAGGGTTGCTACTCACAAGGAAGCTATTAAACCAAGAGTTTCAAAAGGTGAAGTTGAAATCATTCCGTTGTAATTTTTACGGACTCCATCACGAGTTGGTTGACCGTTATGGAATAACCGTTTCACAGATGATATCGGATATGTTCCTTGCGTCGTTACTACAACCCTCTTCCCTTTTCACGATTGTGAACAACCAAATTAGACTATTAACCGGGTTTGTAATAACATGAGTAACACGACGTGTGCCACCTGAGATCACTTTACGTGTTTGGTGTTGTTTAGTCTTTAGTTTTCTATATTGTGTCTTGTGTACTATTATTTGTCTGTTTGTCTTTTTCCGTTCTGCCATGGCGTTGTCAGTTTAATTTTTATGTATAATTTTGACTGTCCCTCTTGTATCTTTCGCTCCTCTTTCAAGAGCATATTGATATCTGAATCTTATTCAATGGTCTTCACAATTGTTCTTACTAATGTAAGAATGGGCAGATTTGGAAAGGAAAGGTACGGGTTTTGAAGGTATTGTGATTGTAATTTTTGTGTGCTTTAATATTCCTACGTAGGTTAATAGTGTAGTAACGACAATGGAGAAACGAATATGTATTGCCTTGAATGCACAAGATTGAAGTATAAAAGCACTGAAAAACATAAAACAAGATATATGTTTGAAAATATATCGGGCAAAGTTAATGATATTCATGATAATATCTAAATCGTTTAGTTTACAAAAGTTACAAAAGGAAGTAACAAGACCTATATCATCTCATATTTTGACATTTAATATTAATTTCTATATTGTCTGAAAATTTACTCTCTAAACTCTCTGTCGTTCTCCAAATAGTATAATGTTTCTTTCAACCTCCGATCCATTCCTAAATGCAATGATTTCCATGTCTATTATTATTATTTTATGAATTTCCGGGGTTTTGTTTCCCCTTCAACATCGTATTTGATTTGATCTCTTTGAGCCTAGCGAGTTTTATGAAGGAGGAAAACATTCTTTTATACCAAATTATAAGTTTGATGAATTTTTATCACGGTATTTTTTTCAAAATTTTAGAAGCCCAGCATGTTTTTGTTTGATTTATGGTTAAGGAATTTTGATATATTGTAAACAGGTTCTGTACCGAATCATCACCCATTACCAACTGGTTCAAACATGTTTAAATACAAGAATGTGTCCCTAGTACACGGATGCCCCATCTGCACTATCATTTTCTATGTTCAGTGGACCCTGAAACATGGGTGAAAACTCTAGTTTGGCATTAAAATTAGAAAGATCATATCATAGGGAACACGTGTACTAAGTTGATAGTTGATTGAACTTCTACTCCATCATAAACTACCTTGACCAAAAACTTTAACCTCAAGCAGGACAGACGGACGAACGAACGGACAAACAGACGGACGAACGGACGCACAGACCAGAAAGTATAATGCCCATAAATGGGCCATAAAAAAAATTAGGAAGTAAGGGAATTTAGTACATAACGTGTTTAAATACCTGTCTGCTGCAAACAGATTGGAAGCTTGTTAAGTCTTTTCCTGAAAAATATTTAAAGAGAATTATTAATATATTAGTATTTAATTTATAATTTATAATGAGGAAAACATCAATTATAAACGGTTTAGAAATTGAGCCTGTTAATTAATGATTATTAATATTTCATAATTATCTTGACCCAAAGCAAAAATGCTGATAAATTGCAGCAAGAAATTTCCATTTTTGAAGAAAAAGATTTATATATTTTTAATCATCGTGAACATGAAAATTCACATTTTACCTCGATTTCTTGAAAAATCGGTCATTGGATCTGTATGTGACGATAGTTTCAACAAAATGCCAAGTTGTTAATGCATTGTTGTATAACAACATATTTATAATACAGCAATTAATACAACTCTAAAGCAATCATTATATCTGTACATACCTGCAGAAAGAAACCCGAGAATAAAACTAACAACAAAAACGGAACGTTTCACATAATTCTTTCAATTCGTCAAGTTTAACACGACATCATAATTTAACAAAAATGTTTAAAACACCAAAGACGCACTAGGTAAAGCATACTTTGCAAGGAGTAACTCAATAATGTAGATTTCAATTAGCACTTAGACTGGCTTTTTTGCATTGTTTTCCTTGTTTATTCGTAGTGTAAAATATAAACCTTATACGTTTCTTTTCTTTAATAAAACCATTTTTTCCATATTTTCCCCTGATTTGAGATAATGACAGATATCAGCAGTACAAAACAATCACACTAGAATGAAAGACGAAAAGAACGTTTGATACATTTGTGAAATTTCAAAGTGAAGTTTCAAAATTAGGAACTAAAATACAAAACAGGGAATCATAATTGGAAATGTCATCTGAAAGTACTTCTGACTTTAAATTTCAATATAAAATGGCACTGTACGAAATATATGAACTGCAAACGGAAATAGATATTCTAGTAAAAGAATGCAATAATAATGATCATACAAAACATTCCTTAAAATCAAAATTATTCCAAATTGAATCAAAGTACAAAACTCATAATGCTACGCTGGAGAAAACTAATAAACGTTATAACTATCATGAACTTAGAAAATTTCAAAAACGTGAAAGCTACCACAAAAAAGTAATTTGTTCACAGAAGAATGAAATAAAGAAATTAAAACTTGACACAAACAAATTTAAAACTGTAGAAGCAGAAAAAAGGAAGACAGTACAAAAATTCACCTACTATAAGAGACAAAATAATGGATTAAAACAAAACAACTCGGAACAAAAACAATGATTTCAAAACTCCAAAGAGAAGTTTCCGACAGAACAGGAACATTGCTAGTTGAAGGAACAGGTAACTGTTTTTCTTGATGATCAATTCCCATTAATACATTTTCGGATGGGAAGTATCTTCTAGCTGTTCGTCAAGTTGTTCAACACCTGCATTCATTTGGTGTAGGAGTTAAACATATCAGCCAAACTATCAACTCAGTGCTAAAGCATTTATTGGTTGGAAGATGCATTAAAAGTTCCTTCAGAATCTTCAAATCGTCGAAACATTTCGGAATCTAGCTTACAAGCAAAAATGCAAATTGGTGACATATTGTTACACAGTCAAAACTCAACACATTACATTTCGATGGTACATCTGACGCAAAGCGACACTTTTTGGGGCTTTCAAATTTCATTTATCGTTATCTTCGAATAAAAACGTACGAAGTAACACAAAGACTTAGGTGGAAACAATTAAAGACAATTTTATGGAGATAGCGATTTTCGTTTCACAATCGAATGAAGATGTCAACGAAAATTATGCCAAATTAATGCTCAATATTAAAAATATAATGTCTGATCAACATATTATTAATAAAATTTATGAACTTATTAAAATGAGGAGTGATATTTTTCCAAAATGTTGAAGTAACTGTGACACAATGTCAGAAAATGAACAAGAAAAAGCGGTTGAAATACACCAATGGTTTTGTCACTTGCAATTTTTGGCGAATTTGGGTGATAGTATTGATACAGCTTTAAAAGCGTATGAAAAAATTGTAACGGATGGACTGGTAAACTTGGAAGAAATCAGCTTACCACATTTTCAAGTTGGTCTGACAAGGACAGTGAAGCTGTTAGATGCATACATACTGTTTGCAGTGCTCTGGTGTCTGGTGGTAACGCGTCGTCTAGGTGCCCAGAAGATTTTAAAACTTATCTCTATTTGAAAGGAAAAAACTTGTAGATTGGAAAGATTTTAACATACCAGATTTAATATCATATTTGAAAATGCCGGTGCTGTGGTTTATCACAGAAATGATCTTATTGAATTTTTCTCAAAAATCGTCATCATCATCCCTTAATATGCTCCAAATATCTGTTCTTTTCGATCCTCAAGATGAAACAATATTTCAGAAGATTTTATCGGTTGCAACTATTAGAAAAATTATAACCACTCCATTTCTAAAGTTTATTGATAGCAAAACTGTAGCAAAACACATTTTGGATTTGAATCAACATTTTTTACAATTACAAATAAATTAAAAACAGTAGTCAAAGGATCCAAGTGACTTTATATCAGGTGAAACTGTTTTGTTCCCTGAAGTTCCACCATGCAAAGATGACATCTTTGATGTGTTATATACCAGATACAAATGTTATATCAGAATCAGCGAGTTTGATGTCCACTCATCTTTATCTAACTGTGTCTCGCTTCTTAAAAAATCAGTTACCTGAAGGCTGTCATAGAACAGATAGTGAAACAGTACGTAAATAATCATTAACGGTTCCCAATCATAATCGTACAATTGAAAAGAACTTTGCCAATTTTACGCAGGTTTGCCACTTTTAACCAAATGCATCAATTGAACACATAGAGGCTATTTTAATGTGGGCTAACAACAAAAATGTCGAATGACTTGATTTAATAGATCCTGAATAAAATGCTTAAATTACTTTACCTTTGAAACCAACGCCTGAATTTACCAGTCAATGGCATGAGCGTAAAATTCAATTAAAACAAAAACGTCTTGACCGGTTGAAAGAAACCCAACAGGCGAAACGAGATGCTCAAAGTATCAAGAATTAACAAACTGCATTAGATACACTTCAAATCCTCAATTAACAGCCATGTAACACATTCCAAGATGTAACAGAAATGCTCGAGACATGTTGGACTGAAAATGAAAGAGAAGCCGCATTAAAAGCTCAAATTATACTGTTACAAATTTGTTAAGAACCTTCCATCTATTGAACACAAACTATTTTTCTTTTCTACAGATAAAATGAAATTGAATTCAGAGCAGTTATTATAAAATTCGTGAAAACTCTAAATCACCAAGACAACTTTTGATTGCCTTGTAATGACGACAATGAACTGGTATCCAATGAAAGAAGAAAAAAGTTGTAGATTTTTGGCTAAAAAAGGGGAAATTAAACTTTTGAGAGTTTAGATTTAATTCACCATAAATTTTTCATCCAGGAAACTTCAGGGTTTTTGGTTATCTATCTAACCATGTGTATAAACAGTAAAAATAAACATATGTATGATCAATGATTGCAGAAGGGAATACTTGTAAAATGTGTTACAATTGGACATCTGTCAAATCGACAAAATTATCCCCAAATGCCTTCGTTTTTATCATCTTAAAATTTCTCTGTACTTTTCACTTTTTTTACCCGAATTAAATCATCAAAAGTGATTTTTCATGGAAAAGTAATATCACTTATTCTATGCTGATAATCTATTTTTTTAACCTGTTTTTAATTATTTCCCTACTATTCCTACTCTGAGATATATGAAAACGTGTATGCATTTTGTCTAAACATTCTGAAAAGTATGAATAATGGGTGATGTTGTCTTAACAGATTCTTAACTTTCCTAATTCGTCTCAACGGAGGTCTTTACATTTGGTTTTGTCACTGTATTATCTTAAAATTTGTATTTTTTTTCAATTCTACATTTGTCTGGACAGAATCTCGACTGTAACTTATAAATTTTTGCTGTCAGATTACTTTAAAAATATTTTCGTTATCTATACTATTAAACGAGAAGACCTCATTTTGTGTGTCGCTTCTCCTCCTTCCCTAATAAATCAATCATTATAACTCTGTGTCCTATAGGTACCGTGCATAGTCGCATTTCTCATCCATTCTTATGACTATTCAGTTTGGGTTATTTGGGAGAAAAACGAAAACAAAGGCGTCCGGATATTGATCCGTATTCAAACCAACTTTTAAGTCAGATATGACTTCCGTTTTTAACATTGAGAACCAATCGTATGATAGATAACAAAAATGAAAAATAAATAAGCCAATCAGGGCGTTGTCCATATCGTGGTTTTTAGATCCTAAGAACCACTACATTATACCTCGGTTTAAACTTGCTCATAATTTCCATAAGTACTCGGACAATTATTTAGCGTTTATCTTCATGTATACTATTATAGATATTTTACTATAATATATAGTGATTGTCTATATAATATAGTAGTGATCGCCATGGATAAGAAACTTAGAACTAATAGTAAATAGAAAATTAAATAAATTTTAATATTTATAATATAGTATTGATCGCCATGGATAAGAAACTTAGAATTAATAGTAAATAGAAAATTAAATAAACTTTAATATTTATAATATAGATACGTATGTTCATATTATATATAGAAACGCGAAAATAATGGAATATAACAGAAAACAAAATAATAACGGACTTTGAAAAAAAGAGAGAGGGCATAAAATGTTTTACAAAAAAACATCCTAAAATAGTTAACATACTTTCAAACAAGCTTAAAATGCCCACGATTCGTTTTTAAGTCAGACAGGACTCACATATTAAAACTTGCACATAAATTTCATAAGATTACTCTGGGACAGGACAATAATTATCATCAGTCGCTTTGACTCTCTATATAAGGGACGACATCAAAAAATCAATGTAGGATGAAAAAATAAAATCAAATAGTTTGGGGGGGGGGCGTTAAACTGCTGCACGTTTTGTTTATCCGAAATTGGTTTTTACATATATCCATATTGGTCAATCATTTTTTTCTAAATTAAGTTAAGAGGGTCGGGGTTGGGGATGGGGGCTGGGTAAGTGAAAAAAAAACTAAGTTTTTTAGCCTTCATTGAACTTTTGATGTCGTCCCTAATAAAGCAGTGATCAGCCTAGGGGAAGAAACTTGAATTTAATAGAAAATACACTTTAATTATAATATATGTATGTTCACAGTATACAGAAAGGCAAAAATAATGGAATTAAACAGAAAAAAATAATAACGGAATCAAGGGAGAGGGCTTTAACTGTTTCCAAAAACCTATAATTTTGATACCTTTTCTGAAGTTTTCCAGACATGAAATCTTTTACGAAAATTATCAGTAAATACCAGTTTACATGCTTTAAACCAAGCTCTAAATGCCCGCGATTCCGCGGGTGTGTTCTAGTTGCTTTTGATATGTTTGACATCTGCTTTTATATGATAATTTTATCATATGTTAAATATCAATGAAAAAAGTAAAATCACAAAAAAAACTCCAAGGAGAAATCAAAACGGAAAGTCCCTATTTAAATGGCAAAATCAAAAGCACAAACACATTTAAAGAATGGATAACAACTGTCATATTCCTGATTTGGAACAAACATGTTCTTATGTAGACAATGGTGGATTAAACCTGAAAATTTCTGGGTATTTACGACAATGTATTATTATTATTTTTTTTAATTTTGTTTCATATTTAAATATTTTTGATTTTCGTTTTATATTCCAAACAATTTATTTTATTATCAAGATATTTAAAACGAACATTTTCTTAGAACAATGTTTTAAAAATGCAATAAATTTCTGTTAAACGTTCATTATGTATTAAAGAACTGTTAACATTAATTTGGTAATACTCAGAGCTTACATTATAAATTAATATGAGGCAGGCATTACCTGTAAATGGGGACGAAGTCTGTATGAATTATTTTTTTGTAACAGTTAAGTATTTGTTAAAAAAAAGAAACGGAAATACCGTAACGTTTCCGATTTTGGTTCTGTTGTTAGGGATTTTAGTTGTGACGTTATTTAAATTATGACGTCATATGCAATGTAAACAAAGAAACGATGATAGGTAATGTTTTTTCATATCAAGGAATTATTAAAAATGAAATTGGTATTGAGCGTTCCTTCCTATTTTATACTAGACTGATAAATATATATTTTACTCAAAGTTTCATACAAACGAGACCGGAAAAAGGAAGTACATTGTACATTTCTGCGCCGGTCCGGGATTTCAAAACACGACAAAAAAAATTTGAACGATTTTCAGTTCATTAGTACAATGAAAAATTCGGGAAATTTTCCCGAATTCTTTTTTTTTTATTGAATTTTCTACTGTTATTGGGGACTTCGTCCCCATATAAACAGAGTTGAATTAGTAAAAGTCACACACAGAGCTACGATTGTAAATGACCAACATGTTTTCCGCCAAAAAAGAAAATGAAATATTTCAAAAAGGATCTCCATTACCTATCAATATTGTTTAGCTTCTTTTGTTCCTTCACTAGTGGTCTTTCAAAAAAAAAAGTAAAAACACAAAAATACTGAACTCCGAGGAAAATTCAAAAAGGGAAATCAAAAATCAAAAGGCAAAATCAAAAGTCCAAACACATCAAACGAATGGATAACAACTGTCATATTCCTGACTTGGTACAGGCATTTTCTAATGTAGAAAATGGTGGATTGAACCTGGTTTTATAGCTAGCTAAACCTCTCACTTGTATGACAGTCGCATCAAATTCCATTACATTGTCAACGATGCATGAACAAAACAAACATACTCAAAGAGTAAAAATGTCAAAAATAGGGGTACAACAGTCAATATTGTGTTATCATCTTAATATCACTACATAAACAACAAATGTAACAAAGTAGCACAAAAAGGCATACATCAAATTTAACATTCTCATTTTGCTTTTCTTATACGGCTGAATTTATATATGTAAAGTCTACCCATAAATGAAAGAAGGTTTATAGTTTCAAGTTATAGTTTCAATTTTAAATTCTTGATTTTTTAAATTTCCCTTAAGTACATCCTTAAAGAGAAGAGAAGAAAAAAAGTTGTTGCTTGATCGTTAAATTAAGCAAATATAAATATTAATGGCATTTGAACATGAGGATGAATAAAAGACCACAGTTAAGACAAAACTTTGATATCCGGGTTTTTTTTTATTATTGCTAAAGATATACTGACAATGCATGATTGACAATTTTTCATCCGAATTTTTTCAATATGCGATGTGTTAAATCATCATTAACACAAATTGAGATGCTGAAATGCTCTTCTCAAAGTCCCCAACAGATTTCATTCAGACATTTCAGAAGTTATCAAATTTTTAAGACAGGGTTAAGACTGTTTAGAACATGTAGAATGTGTCAAGACAGTATCACACTTCGTTAAAGATGACCTAAGTAAACAAAAGGGACATTCAAACTCCTAAGTCGAGGATAAACTAACAACGCCATGGCTACAAATAATAGACTATTAATAATAAAGCAAATTCAGACAGTGTTCACGTTAAAACTGTGTTCAGACATGTATAGACATAATTGAGACTGTTAGGAAACAAAGTTAAGAAAAATTATCATTTCAAATTCAGACTGTTTTGTGTATATAAAAGAAATGAATACTATGTATATAATTGACAGAAAATGTTTAAAATAACATTAAATGAAAGAATACACTCTTTAAGATTAAAAATAGGTACATGTAAGTTTACAACAAAAACGTATAGAAATAAGAATATTTTAACAGTTAAACCTTATTCAACAGGGTAAATAGATTTGTTTTTCTGGAAATTATTCATATTATTTTTCATTAATTCAATCGAAAATATGAAGACGATACAGCACGTTGATACATTTTAAATCGGTGTGATATTAAGGAATACTGAAATATTAATATGATAATGGTATTTGGACAATTCATTTAGTTGTCGTTTTTACTTATAAATAATACATAGACCTAGCTACCGAATGAAAACCTAATCATATGCTTATAGATCAATAACTTAAATCAAAGAATCACACATGTTATCATTGTGACCGTGCAATTTAAAGAATCACTCAAATGGACAGAGACAGGTACAAATTTAAAATTAAAGCTTGATACACACTTACTAGCAGCTTTTTCTATGGCTGATGGATAACTTCCTGCTTCATATTGTCCTTTAACTAGCAAAACAGGAATTTCCCTATCTGAAAATGAAAATAAGATTAAACAATGTGGGTTTAACGAATATATGCCAATATTACATGATTATGATGTAAAGGAATGTCTTTCGAAAAAATCAACTGAAAACTTCATTTGAACAAATTGCCAAATTTTCATTAAAACATAATGAGGCAATAACAGGTTACCTATATTCAAATCTAATTAATTCACTAACAATAATCGAAGTAACGCTCAAACACTAAACTGAATATCGAATATGTCAAAATCAATGTGACAAATCAATTTCAATGCATATATAAAATAATTAAATGGTGAAGTTGAAATCATCCCTTCGTAAATTTTAAAGACACCATCACGAGTTGGTTGATAGTTATGGAATAATCGTTTCACAGATGATATCAGATATGTTCCGTATGTCTTAACTACAACTCTCTTCCCTTTTAACAAATGTGACCTACCGAATAAGCCTATTTACCGGATTTGTAATAACTTGAGCAACAAGACGGGTGCCACATGTGGAGCAGGATCTGCTAACCCTTTCCGAAGCACCTAAGATCATCCCCGTTTTTAGTGGGGGTTCGTGTTGCTTAGTCTTTGGTTTTCTATGTTGTGCCTTGTGTAATATAGTTTGTCTGTGTGTCTTTGTATGCCCAACTTACGATAGTAGAGGGGCATTATGTTTTCTGGTCTGTACGTCCGTCCGTTCGTCCGTCAGTTCGTCCAGCCGTCTGTCCCGCTTCAGGTTAAAGTGTTTGGTCATGGTAGATTTTGATGAAGCTGAAGTCCAATCAACTTGACACTTAGTTCGCATGTTCTTATGATATGATCTTGCTTACTATAAGCCAAAAAAAAAAAGGCTTTTGACCCCAATTTCACGGTCCACTGAACATAGAAAATTAAAGTGCGAGTTCCAGGTTAAAGTTTTTGGTCAAGGTAGTTTTTGACGACGATGAAGTCCAATTAACTTGAAACTTAGTACATATGTTCCCTAGGTATGAACTTTCTAATATTAATGCTAAATTAGACTTTGTACCCAATTTCACGGTTCATTGAACATGGAAAATGATGTCAATCTGGTATCTTTCGTCCCTCTTTCTTCCATTGCATACAACACTGACACTTTTCATTATGTCAAATTAGTAAAGTTTTGAGATTTGTTTTTAATCTTTTATTTCGGAATAGGAAATACCACGTCATATACCACAGACTAGGTACAGGACACGATTTTCTATTATTTTATCACACAGAGGAAGTTTGCAATAAAAGACATGGGGTTTATTCTCTTGTGAATTAGATATCGATGGGTTTGTTAAAAGCTTTTGTTATTTTATATGAATACTAATAATATACTTGCAAAGACCTCGTATATAATTTTATGTTGAAATTGAATATTTCGATATATGTTTTAAGCGATAACTAAGTCTCATTATGAAACCTATAATCATTTTTTTTGTAAATTCAAAGTGATAATTAAGCAGTAAAACAGATTTACCATTGACTTTCATACAAAAGAGTGACAATCGTTTTTGTTTGTGAAAGGCAGCCTATTTAAAAGCAACACATCAAACGTATGGATAACAACTGGATAAGAAACGAATGGAAAACAAATTAAAGTATTATGTAAACAAGAAAGAAGAAAAAAGAATATCAATGAAAAACATAACAACACTCGCTAAAATTATCGACCTTTTCGATACAAAAACATCAGATATAATAAAGAACAAACCATTAATGATATGAACTCATCATAGATACCAGGACTGAAATTTTATATTTATGCCAGACGCGCATTTCGTTTACAAAAGACTCATCAGTGACGCTCGAATAAAACAAATGTTAGAAAGATCAAATAAAGTACGAATTTGAAGAGCATTGAGGACCAAATATTCCTAAAAATTTTGCCAAAATGCAGCTAAGGTAATCCATTCCTGAGGTAGAAAAGCCTTAGTATTTCAAAAATTAAAAGTTTTGTTAACAGTTAATTTATAATTTTATATAATGTTCTAACCATTTTTTACCCTTTGTAAAGTTACTTTTTATCGAAACAAAGATATCGATACATGTATCTAAAGACTGGTGTAGAAGATTTTAGCAAATAATCTTGTAAAGCCCTTTGCAGATGCTACTGGCGATTTATTATTTTCATCGAGGGTATCACCAGTGTAATAGAAAATTTCCGTCCATCAACCTTTACTGTGCAGTTTTCAAATGACCACATCAACCATAATATCACCGAAAACAACTTACCACAAAACTTTGTTACGAGATCTTTTGTTTCTTCAGCTTCAATCAAATGCAACTCTTTCTGAACACGAGTCATAAATTCAGCATCCTGTTTGATAAATATAAAAATTCTAGAATTATGAGTTATTCAAATATTGAACTATAACATTTTAAATCACGAAGGAACGCTTTCTTGATGATTTTACCAGCAGTAATACTACTAACAGGTAACCATTAACCAGATTATGATTTTCAAGGAAATAATGAGGTGCGGATCAGTTAAAAAACTGCCCAACAACATTTTGGACAGAAAGGTTAAGTGACATAAACGCATATAACAGACTTTTCATCTTTATGTTACCTTTCGGAAAACGGACACAACAAAAGATCTACCATGCCATTTTACTGTTTGCAAATTATTATATATGTTGATGTTATCCGGATTTTTTCTATAAAAAAAACAAGATTAGGCTAATTAACCACTATATTGTAAATTTAGTAAATAGACAAAACATTGGCGTGGAAAAGTTTCAGTAAACATCTACAATTGAAATGTACTATTACTTTATGATCTCCTTGATGTATGCTTCACATGCCTTAATCAAAAACAAAATAATTTTTTGCACAGTTTCATTGACCATTAGATAAAATCCTGTATGTACAACTTATACACCTGTGTGTGTCAGACACGTTTTCAAAATAACATTCTTGTTTTATTCTAACATGAAGTCAAATAAATATCAAAATGTAGCAAATATTTTAAACAAGATTGTTAATATCTTGCAAAAATGGATTCTTAGTTTGATGTACAACTTTAGTATCAAAATGTCCTATTACCATCTTGCCGAATTCAGTTTTCCAAATTTGAGCCTTTTTAGAGGATTAAACGCCCTTTTAAAGGAATTTATTGGTGTATAAACTGGACCAATTCACTCACAAACAAATAAAGTCCAAAGGACTTTTATGGTATGTTTGTGAGTGAGTTGGTCCAGTTTATACACCAATAAATTTCTTTAAAAAGGCGTGTTATCCTTATCAATAAATTTCTTTAAAAAGGCGTGTTATCCTTATAATTCTTTAAAAATGGAGATAAGGAATTCATGTTCCCACATTCGTAACCTCTATCACGCGTAAATTGTATATTTGTGTCATTGAATTGGCCTGACGCATGAATATATTTGTTGGTTGACGCAATAATATGTACTCCATGAAATTAGCTATCTGATTATAAATAAACTGAAAAAACTCTTATTATCATTCAAATTAATGTTTTGTGTTTATTATCTAATTTAATGATTAACGATAGTGATAAAACATGTTGTTAACGTCGAGCCGGATTGTGATATTTTCGCCACCATCTTGTTTACATTGGTTACGAAAAGGGGTTCGGCCAAAGTCGTCTATCGAAAAATAAACAACGTCAAGAACAACTACCGGAAGTTCTCTCGACTAATCATATCAACGTATTCCCTTATATGCAAATTATATAAGAATTCTATGTTTATGAAGCAATATTTAAAGATCTACAGATGCATATGGATAACATAACTCTCATTATAAGAGCCATGTTGTAGTGGTTAGTGCATCAGACTACTAACACAAAGGTTCCTGGTTCGATTCCCGTTCCGGGATGAAAATTTCAGGGACTGAATTTTCGGCTCTCCCTTGACACCATTTGCGAGTATGGTCTTGATGAAACGATGATAGTCCGTCGGAAGGGGACGATAAAAGGCTGACCCGTGTTAAGAGAGAGCCATATCTCTTGCACGTTAAACACACCCTTGTAGATTTCGAAAAAGAGCAGACTAATGCCGCTACAAGGCAGTACTAGCACCCGCAAAGTGGAAAGGGATTAATATAAATGCAGTGCATCATTTTATATATGAAAGCACCGAATTACTTTCTATCCTTTGAATGAGTTATCTTCAATAGGCTACCATCGTTGTGACATACATGAATTTTAAATTTAACATGGGTCTTGATTGACAGTACAAATGCTTTTACTGAAATAAAAAGAACATTAGATATTTCGAAATATATCCGTTATTAGCACGAGAAATTTTGTCAATTATTGCCTTTGCAATGTAAAACAAATCTTTAATAATTCTATACAAAAATAGGGAGAAACTAAGCATCATTGTGGGACAATTAGTTGTTTTTCATCTTGCGAGAGTTATATCAAATTGTCACAAAATATGTTATGAAGGAGCATTTATCGTTTGCTTCAGATCTTCACTTGACCGTTCGTTATCGTTTTATCTAAAATACAAATCTAATATTAATATAGCAAGCTCTACCATTAAATCTGCAACCATCAGGTTATATGAACTATAGTGGTATGAGTGCCAATAATACAACTCTCCATCAAAGTCATAATATGTACAAGTGAACAATTATGGGTCAAAGTACGGTCTTCAACACGGAGCCTTGGCTCATACAGAACAACAAGCTGTATAAGGACCCAAAATTTACTAGTGTTCAGCAATTTTAGGGCGTACCCAACACTTTGACTAAAATAGATTTGGCTAGTTCAATTTTAATAAAGTTTTGACGAAATATTTATTTTGATCTGTTTACGAAAATATGAAAATTTCGAGAATTTTGAACCGCTCAATTTACAGGAATAATATGTTTGGCTATAAAGCAGTTTGACTAAAACTAATTTTGATCGTTGAAAATCTTGATTTTTCCTTACTAATACTGTGTTATTAAACACTCAGTTGATTTTTGAGAGTTGACTCCCTTAGGATTATGTACCCCATAAAAGGTAAAACCAACGGTCTTATCTATATAAAAAACCAGAAACGAGAAACACTTATAACCAACATCTACTAATCATCAGATTCCTGACGAAGGAAAGGTGCAAACACACGCAGCGGATTTTAATAGGTACCAACCTTCAACCTCATCTGAGCAAATGTGTAACATCACAACAAATAAAGACACACTATACAATATCACTTAAATGGCTTAACTGAATCAAAAGACATAATAACACAAGTGAACATGCACTGAACTGATAAACGTGATCTGTGATACAATGTAGGTATGGTTTGTTAATGTTTTAGTATGTGCCTCTTATGTATCAGACGAATCGTGTACTGGTGTTGATATGGTTGTTTTCACTCGTCGGTGTTTTAGTTACCTAACAGGATTACACAACTTCATTAACATACTGGACATAATAAAAACAACACAAACCATTCAAAACTGCCTTCTTCAACGCAATAAATATACAAACAACAGCAGCATATCGTCAAGTTAACATGGTTCATAACAGATTCAAAATGAGCTTAAGTTAAAACATAAAATAGACAGACGTGGAGGTTTATTCTAAGAGCTGATAATAAATAGATAATTTGTTTATTTTATTGCGCTTCGTTTTAAAATACAGAATGAACGAACAGTATCTGATTAACATAATTTGAATATCATTTTTAATATGCACTGTAATGAAACGGAATTAATTCAAGATTGTCATGCGCTTAGGCATATTGTGTGCATATATTTAGGAACAAAAGAAATAATAAATAAAAAAAAATCTTTACAAAATTTTCAAAAGATGGTAATGAAGTTGAATTTGTAAGGTATTGTAGCATTTAGTATGATATTGCTTGAGTTTCAACAATAACGTTGCAATAAGTTATTGAAGTACCTATTGAACCTTCATTGAAATATAATTGTTCTCTTGAATAATGATAACTGGATAATTTTTTCCATATTCAAATCAGTACACAAGAAATATATCATGAGTATTTCATCATTTGATTTTGACATTTGATTAGGGACTTTCAATTTTGAATTTGCCTCGGAGTTCAGTATTTTTGTGATTTTACCTTTTAGTTCAAGCAACAACAACAACAAAAACATCAATAAATAGATTATCAACATATACAATAGTTTTGATAAGAATCTATTACAAGAAAAAACTCACCTCTGAAAAAGTTTTGTTGTCAAAAGTAGATTCCAAAATACATTTTCGGTTCTCTTGTGCTTTTACACACTTAAATGTACCTTCCTTGATCCAATTGATATTATGATCATACCATGGTTCACCAATACAATAGCTACTGATTTGTTTTAAATGTGTTGCCATCAACTTCCAAATTTCGTCGAAGACCTCGTTGTTTATATCATGTTCAACAGCGATCCTCGATAGCTTCATTTGGTTTGTTGTTACAACTTGTAAAGACTGATATAACGGACACACGTTGCTTAATAGAACAAAGTTCATATCATTATCGAACGATTGTGTAGTTATTCCTTTGTTTGGAAATGTTAAAGATATATCAAAATCATTTTCCTGCATTTCCTGCATCTCTGGACCATTATATAAATATTCCCATTGTTTTTGTGATAAAAAGTCCCACTTTCTTTCATTTCTTGCAGATTGGTTATCACGGCAACTTGTTTTATAAAGTCTGTATAAGATCTCCTTGTATCTATTAAGGATATTTTCAAGACTTGTTTTTACCTTATCTAAACAGCTGTCCCAGAACAAGTCAAAACATTGATTCGACAAGAGTGCGTCAATTGTGTATATCCCTAAATCTATCAGTTGGAAATTTTTTGTTCGGAGGGCACGTTTTAAGTAATCAGGCGGAAGTAAATGATACTTTCCATACAAGAAACCAGCTAAATCTAGTTTGTTTTGTGAGAGATAATATTGTAACAAATGCCTCTTTACATCTGTTCCAGTATGATACAGGGCCATCAGTCGATCATGGTTGTCTTTACCTGAGCATTGCTTTACGGTTGCAGATGGGATACTGCCATATAACGACGCAGCCATCGTCCTATAAAAATACATATGTATATTTATATAGCCATGAATCGTTTTTATTGATTACATTTGCACCCTTCTTGAAGGAGGGGGATGGAATGCAACTGAAAGAAATCACTTTATTTATATTCAGCAAATTAGTAAGAATATTACTCTATTTGTATTCAGTCGTTTTGGTTAACAATATAATATACTTGTATAACTACTATTCATATTTACCAGGTGAAGGGTATATTTAGGTCCCTTATCTGACGTTAAGATATATTAAGTTTTAATATACTAACTGTACTGAATTTTTACTATCTTTTTTATACGTATGATAATAAACTTATATTTTCATTAAAACAATGGCTCATACTAAATTTTGAAATGCTCAATTGAGGTAAAATAGGATATTTGTAACGTGCTTCTGAGGTCAAAATGTAACTCTACAATGGCACAATTCTTAATTATTTATCAATGAACAGTGAACAAGTCAGCCAATGTTTAATGAAAAGGACAAGTACGGTGCTTTGTGTGTCTGTAGTGCGTTTGTTTCTGTGTTAGTGCATTTTTCAGACAAATAAACCATTGGGTATATAACCATTTATTTAAGCAAAGGCAACATAACAAATAGTAATTGAGTCGAGGGTTGTTTCCTAATTGTCAATGTTCGTGAATCGGTTCGAAAAAGGCAAATCAAGGTAACAAATACGAACTGAAGGAAATGGATCAGATTTATAGACAGGATAAGCCTCTCTTCCGCAACATATATGCTCTTTCCGCCATGCAAATTCACAATCAGCATATTTCAAAATCAGCAATACGACACAGTCCGTAAAATCACACATCAGGCTATCTAAAATGCCAAGACCGAAAATGTGTGACGCTTGAAGGTAGTGAATTAACTCACCATAGATACAAGGAATAAAATTTTATATTTACGCCAGACGTGCGTTTCGTCTACAAAACACTCATCAGTGACACCGTTATATTGTTACGGTCAACCATTTCGTAAAACTGAATTAGTATCGATTTCAGTTTCTCTTTTAAATTTTTTTTGTGTATAGAACACCCGTGTTAACGAGGCACATATAATGTGGGGACGCATAATTGTAGAGTAATAATTGAAAATGTAAATCACTTGCTGTAGAACAGACGATATGTTACTGATAAATGGAGAATGACTATTAGAATGTTGCATTCTTCATGTTTGTCAGAGATTATCGTTCAGGGTTTCCGCTGGTTTGCGAAAAAAATAATAATTGTGGCAATTAAAATTCATCATTGGCGAAAGAATTTGGCGAAAGATATATATATGTTACAGGCATTTTCTAAATTTAGGCATTTTGTAAAATGACTGAATTTTTAGGCATTTTCTAAAATGCCTAAAGTTCACAGGCATTTTAAATAATGCCTAAAAAAACCTAGTCATTTTGTAAAATGCCTGAAATGTTTAATGAAAATTTCACAAAATGTCTGATTTGTTTCAGGCAAATTGTGTAAATATGCAATACATGAATTAGATGATAAAAAATATATTGTAAAGCTACAAAAAAGTGTTGATTAAAATAAATTTAAGATTATTCTTTAAAAATGTAGCCTGAAGGTAAAGTTTTTATGTTCTACTAGTTTTAGTGTCTATAATTAGAAACTCCATAGAGCAACAACTTTGAGTAAGTACTCACTCTGTAATTCATTAATGATCTTCTTTTCATCATGGCAGAAGGGTATGTTGTTCTTACACCAGAACAGTCATTTTACAAAATGCCTAAATTTAGAAAATGCCTGTAACATATATAACGATTTGATATCATCAATCTTGATTATTCACTTTGTTTCGGGTTTCTCTGATTTTACCTGATCAGACAATACTCGGAATTGACCTTGAGCTTGTTGAGATTTTGACAGAAAATCAATAATCTGCTGATTGCACTTCTGTGTTGACTTGAGTTACCATTGATATGTTCATTATTATAAATTGACTGTTCACTAAACTGTAAATTTTTGAAATACTAAGGCTTTTCTACCCCAGGAATAGATTACCTTAGCTGTATTTGGCAAAACTTTTAGGAATTTTTGGTCATCAATGCTCTTCAACTTCGTACTTTATTTGGCCTTTTCAACATTTTTTTATTCGAGCGTCACTGATGAGTCTTTTGTAGACGAAACGCGCGTCTGGCGTATTTATAAATTTTAATCCTGGTATCTGTGATGAGTGTAATTATAACTGAAGGCAACACAAGATTTATTTTGAAGGTGTTGAATGCATTGTGTAATAGCCTTATATGGTTAAATGGCGTCTGTAACATGTCACATAAAAGCTTATCAACCACTTTGCGACGAATGTGTTTTCATTTAAGATGAAAAATGTGCATATCAAGAAAAATATTCGACTTTATGCAGGCGTCACACATTGGCGAATAGACCAGCGTGTACCAAACGTACAGATAAAATTGAAAAAGTCGGTATACGTTAGTTGCACGCCAGAGAAATGCTAAGCAGACGTTAAACGCGCGTTGCATCAGTTTGAAGTACGTCGAAATACGAAGGTATACGCTTGGTGAACGGTACAACTCGAGTAAATTTTATTCAGCAAAAAAACAATCATCCAGCTCAAGCGTGTGTCTATCGTATTCTTGTACGCTACACGCACGTAATACATACGCTACAAGCGTGTTTAACGCGATACAGATAAGTTTGAGACGCGGTTAGGGCACGTTGAATACGCTTCAAGCTCGTTCGACTTTAACTAAAATGTATGCGGGTGTGATTGTAACACATGCCCCATAATAGAACGTCCAAGATACGACGCGTTTCAAATACGTTCAAGAAACTTTTTCCCTTCGTATCGTGCATTCCATCTACGTTGGACAAACGCCAGGCATACGCTTACATGCGTTTGTTGAACGCCCGGTAAACGCTTAGTTACGCTTCTCATACGCCCAATACACGCTTAAAGCTCGTTGTGCACACTTTACAGTTATGACTGACAGGATGAATGCATCCAAAATTACTAGCGTATTGGCAGCGTACATAATTTTTTAACACACCCAGCGTACGTCGGAGCTATACGCTGATGTGTGACGCCGGTATTAGAGGGATCAGGACTATTCGACTGCGCATAATTTCACGCATGAATTACCATGCACAAGAAAGTTTCTGTCGTAAATTCAGTATTATTTTTTTTTAATATTTTGATTGATCAAAAATGTTAAATTATTGTATTTTTGTCACTTAAAATGTGTTATCGTTATTATGTGTATCTATAGCTATGAAAGACTCATAATGACATTTCACCCAATTCAACTATTTTCCCGCCTAAATTACAGTTTTTAAAGCAAAAATATTTTTTTTCCATATCGATGACCTACATTTATTATTTGCTTATTCTTTAAAGCTATTTGTCAGCTTTTTATATTACAGTTTGGGACCAATTGTCACAGCCCTTTTTTTTCTATTTCGATAAAAATATGTCAACACCTCTATTTTCCTTATCATTTCATTGAAAAATAGTCCCTTTCACATACCTTATTTAAAGTAATATTTTGAGCTTAAATGGTCCGGGACCCCCTATTTTTTTTCAAACAATTTGATTCACTCTCTGTAAAGATTAAACAACAAATAATACGGCACTTCTGATAGAAACTTCGAATAGACCCGAGACTTTATCCTTTGACTTTGATATTGATAATTGATTTGAGATGTTCGTTTTGTTAAAGTCGTTTTGGCGACGCACGTGTTTTAAGTTTAGTTTACGTCTCAACTTTTTCGAAAACTGTACTTATGAAGGAATATATTCAAGGTTGGGAACAACAACTCAAATAAGGGGTAACTCTTCAATGAAAATTATTATCTCTTTAATAAGGAATCAATTTCAAGAGATACAAAATTTGGTTTTTTTTTGTTATTTATAGAAAAGGGCACATATCTATATTATTTGAAGAAACTTTTCCCAAAGAAATATACATCTATCTGATATTATACGGTCAAAACATGTCCAAGAATTGTGTGTTATTTAGTTAAAAGTAATTATATAAGTGGACTCCTCTTTTGGGAAAGTTGTTCCAACTATAATGAATTCTTCCCCTTTTTAAGTTAAAAAAAAGCAAAATTTATTGTTGTAAAGTATATCTTAAGAGTTTATTCATTACAATGTATACCAGCCGTCAACTGAAATTCGTAGCGGTTATCGGTAAAAATAATTTAAACTATCAATTGCGTTCACTCGAGATATAATTTTTCACATTCCATTCATAAATCGTCAAAAGAAAAACCACTACTGACTTACCTTTAAAGTGATCGCACTGTAATAATCCTGATCTTAACATTTTCCTGAATGTTTTCCATTGTAATTCCGCCATCTTCGTTTCTATGAGGATCCATTGTTTACATATGACACACGTCACTTTCGGAGTTTTTTGTAATGTTCTTTTCATTGATGTGATAAAGTTTCCCGCGCTTTATGCAAATTTTATGAAATTGAACTCCACGGAAACACTTCCGGTAAAAACAATGGCGGATTCCACCATTCAAAATCGTCTTGAAAAATGTGAAGGTCAGGATTATCACCGTGCAATCACTTAAAAGGTAGGACAGGAGTGGTTTTTCTTTTGGCGATTTATGAATGAAATGTGAAAAACTATATCACGAGTGAACGTGGTTGATAGCTTAGATTATTTTTTACCGATAACTGCTACGAATTTCAGCTGACGGCGACTATAGACAAAAGATAAATCAGAATAATCATAGAGAGCAATTGGGCAAACTCATATTTTGTTTTGGGTGGGATGGGTTCGGAAGAAGGAAAATTTCAAACAAACAATATATTTTTGAAGGAAAATTTCAAACAAACAATATTTTTTTTAAGTAAATTTCAAACAAACAATATATTAATGTAACTGGGCGAATAAAATTATAAAGTGGCGAAAAATATTGTTTTTGCGAAAGAGGTGGCGAAAAAAATAATTGACTCAGGGGAAATCTGATTGTTTGAAGGCTGTGTGGTTGTTGGTACAAATCCGAATTAAAAAACTAAAAGGGTATATGAATACCAGTCATCAATCTATAAAGACGCAAATTGTACTGGTCCTACCTCCATGAAAACTATGTTATTGTACCCGCCGATAAATCCCCAAACATCATCGTTTTTTTGGTGTGTTAATCACATTACATTAATATAATAAACTGCTTGATAAATGAATAAGGTATTGACAATTCACTTAGAACTCGACATATTCTTCCTCGACAATTACTATAGAGGACATCCTGAATAGTCATAGATCTGCTCAATATTCCTTTGGAATTTCATCCAAAGAAAAATGACTGTATCTTCCATTTCAATGAATTTGGTAATTATACTATTTAAGTGTCCTAACAAACAATTGTATATTGATGGGTATTCCATGTGCTCCACGAAACCTCGTTCTCAATTATTGACATTCGTTTTATCAGAAATCAAAGCCGCGCATCAAATGCATTGTGAAATTATCTTGGCGTGAACCAGATATGCTGCTTAAACAAATCCAAAGATCTTTTAAAGAACATACCATTTAAGACTCTTCCTGTCACGTGATGTTGTAATTATAACGGTTTTTTTAAATTGTTATACAAGCTTGAGGTTTTGCTATCTATAAAACCAGGTTGTCCCACCATTTGTTTCTTAAAATGTGTTGTACAAAGTCAGGAATATGGCAGTTGTTATCCTAAAGATCGTTTATACGTAAGTTGCATTGGGGTTTGTATTTGTTGCACTTCAGTGTTTCTGTTCTTCCGTTGTTTTCCGCTTATAGACGATGTGTTTCCCTCGGTTTTAACCCGGGTTAGTTTTTCTCAAACAATTTATGAATAGCGGTATACTACTGTTGCCATTATTTTGCATCTTGCAAAAGTATTCAAATATTTGACTTTTTATTATTAGTATTCCACATTCCAAACTAAAAGGCAAATTATCAAAATTGCTCCTACGTTGTCACATTAAAGGAATGACCCACGTAGATACAAGTATCTTGTCTTAGGGAGTGATGAATCCTATTTTGTAATAAAACACTCTGCCGCTATAAACATGATAAAGATAATCTCCTCTCACCAAATAATTCAAAATGTGGTGACTATAACACGCATCTTTTCCATCGAACTACAGATAAGAGATACACCAATTACAGTTAAATCTGTCTCATATATTGACATACTTCTAGAATTGAAATCATTAGGTTGGGTAAACGAAATCGTAAGACAAAAGTGTTGACATCAGCTTCCAAATTCTGAACTTCCCATTTCTTTGTAGCAACATTCCAACAGTGCATGAAAACCGGGTATTTATCTCCCAGTCCATATTTTTTTCCAGTGCTTGTATTTCCTATCAGGATTATTTTATAAAGGGTTGCTGCTCACACGGAAACAATTAACCCAAGAATTCCAAGAGGCGGAGCCGAAATCATCGGTTCGTAAATGTTACTGACATCATCACGAGTTGGTTGACCGTTATGGATTACAAGTTTCAATGATGATATCGAATATGTTCTAATAATAAACTCATCATAAATACCAGGATTAAAAATTTATATTTACGCCAGACGCGCGTTTCGTCTACAAAAGACTCATCAGTGACGGTCGAATCAAAAATGTTTAAAAGGCCAAATAGAGTACGAAGTTGAAGAACATTGAGGACCAAATATTCTTAAACATTTTGCCAAATACAGCTAAGGTAATTTATTCCTGAAGTAGAAAAGCCTTAGTTTTTCAAAAATTTAAAGTTTTGTTAATAAGCGGAACTACAATACAGTCCCCTTTTCCCCGAATGTGACCTACAGAATTCGACTTATTACCGGGTTTGAACTACATTTAGTACTAACGTGTGCAACACTACGGGTGCAACATTTTGATGCAGGATACGCTTTCCCTTCCAGTTTTGTGATGGGGTTCTTAGTGCTCAATCTTTAGTTTTCTGTACTTTCCTTTATTATTAACCATGTCGTCGTCAATTTATTTTCGATTGATGAGTTTGGTATATTTCGTCTCTCTTACAAGTCGTTCTTGTGAATCGGCAAAATACCAGTAAATTTTGTTTATTTTCAGATTTTAATGGAACACAATTTAAGGTACCAAAATATTCTACAAAAGAGACGATTTCAACAAAGTACGTCGCTCTATTTATTTACTGTATCCCAAAATTAGCTTATATGTAACTTTAACAGGGGGTTAACGCATGATGAATAAACTCATCATAGATAACAGGATAAAGTTTTGTATTTACGCAAAACGTGCGTTTCTTCTACAAAAGACTCATCAGTGACCTTCGAATCCATAAAAAGTTAAGAAGGCCAAATAGAGAACGAAGTAGAAGAGCATTGAGGACCACAATTCCTAAACGTTTTGCCAAATACAGCTAACTAAAGATAATCTATTCCTGAGGTAAAAAAAAGCCCAGTGGTTGTAAATAGACGCATCATACATACCAGGATAAAATTTTGTTTGTACGCCTGACGCTTGTTTCGTCTACAAAATACGCATTAGGTGCTCGAATCCCAAAAAAAATTAAAAAAGGCAAAATAAGGAAAGAAGTTGAAGAGCATTGAGGACCAACAGTCCTAAAAGTTTCGCCAAAAAATCCAAAGGTAACGAATTACTAGTAGTTGGATCCGACCATTTTATGAGCACTAAGTTGGGCTTTCGGAATAAGGTGTTGGTTCGTTAATAAAATTGAGAATATGTCAAGGAGATAACAACCCGACCAAAAAGCAGAAAACAGCCGAAAGCCATCAATAGGTTTTCAATACAGCGAGATATTCCGCACCCGAATGCGTTCTTTAGCTTGCCCCTTAAGAAAAATGTGTACCGCTTCAGTGATGATGGACGTCATACAAAACTCCGAATTATATTTAAGTGAACAAGAAATAAAAAAATATACAAGACTAACAAAGGCCAGAGGCTCCTGGTATGGAATCGATGCAAAAGTGCAGCGGAGATAAACATGTATTTTTTTATATATTTCAACCCTCCCCCTACATCTCTGGCTAATGTAGAAAAACAAACACACAGTAATACGCACAATGAAATTCAGTTTAAAAATGTCCGTGTCCGATGTCAGGATAGGTAACAAAAGAAACTAAACAAAATGACAATGATACATATATTAACAAAAGACTACTAGCAGTTACTGACATGCAGCTCCAGACATCAATTAATTGGATTGTAAATTTATGTTTTCATTATATGCATATCAAGCACAATTCCTCCCGTTAGCTGTTTGTTTGGTGTTAGTGGTTGCAGTTAAAATTCGTAAGTGTATGAGCGACACTACGGGTACCATACATGGAGCAGGATTGGCTAACCCTTTCTGAGCACATGAGATCATCTTGACTTTAATATATGGTTGTGTTGTTTTATTAGTTTTCAATGTTGTATTCTGTAGACTGGTGCTTGTGTTTTTAGTCTTTTTCATTTATTTGCTTTAGCGTTTTTAGCTTTTCTTCAATTTGTATCTTTTGTTTCTTGTTTGGAAATCCATGAATTTCAAATTGAAGATTACATTACTGCTATTTTTATCACCTAAAACTATGTTGGATCCACAATGCTCTTCAACTTTGTACTTGTTTGGCTTTATAAATATTTTAATTTGAGCGTCACTGATGAGTAGACGAAACGCGCGTCTGGCGTACTTAATTATAATCCTGGTACCTTTGATAACTATTTACACCACTGGGTCGATGCCACTGCTGGTGGACGTTTCGTCCCTGAGGGTATCACCAGCCCAGTAGTCAACACTTCTCTGTTGACATGAATATCAATAATGTGGTCATTTATAAAAATTTCCTTTTTACAAAACTTTGAATTTTCGAAAAAAACTAAGGATTTTCTTATCCCAGGTATAGATTACCTTAGCCGTATTTGGCACAATTTTTTGGAATTTTGGATCCACAATGCTCTTCAACTTTGTACTTGTTTGGCTTTATAAATATTTAGATTTTAGCGTCACTGATGAGTCTTATGTAGACGAAACGCGCGTCTGGCGTACTAAATTATAATCCTATGGCCGAATGCTTAAAACATCTTAACTTAAGTATTTCTTAAACTTAGATTCCACTAAGAATTTCCTTAGTTAAGTAAAATTCTTAAGCGGTATGCATAAACTTACTTAAGTCTTCACTTAACTAAGGAATACTTAAATCGGAACCTTTCTCTAATTACCGTATGATATTAGCTCATCACATGTACTCATCCGCGTAATGCATGCTTTTATTTTAAAGAGCTGGGGTTAAATTGATATTGGTATGTAAAACAATTCAAAAGAACGTATAAACATAGTATGAATGATGAACAATAGGCGCATATAAGACAACGCTTTTCAAGGTTGATGTTTTTACGGATGAGCATTGGAAGAAAAATATTTCAGAAACCCAAATGAATAATCTTTAATCATCTTTTAATAGGTGTAATATTTTTTGGATACAACAATATGTTTTAAACTCTAACAAAACATGATCAAGGTTTCAGTGGCGTAGCACAAGACTAAGGGTAACATTGTAAGCAAATCATTTTACAAAACATTTTTTTCAATAAAATGTTCACTAATTATAGTTCAGCTTATTATGCGCTGACATCTCCTTTCCAGACCCCTTGTTTACATTTGTTTATGGTTTGAAAAAAAATCTATTTTGATGTGAAATTCACATTTTTATCACTTCCCTTTTACATTAAAAAAAAGGGGGGAGGGTAGAAGTTTTTTTCCAGGAATCCATATACAAACAAGGACATTTTTCAAAAGTCCAATCTTTACTGACACAAATTATGACAGTAAGTATATTTTCAACATCTTAACGTACTTAGCAATATTTTCGAAACCGCAATATATCTCATTGAATATATAATGAAGTATAAAAAAAAATTTGATACGAGTAAGGTATCATAAATATCTTATATGATCTTATATAAACTTCGAATTCCATGAGGTGTAGCAGTGGGGACTTTTGACTTCCGTAACAGTGATTCCAAAAATAATTAGTTTATTAATTCAACAAAATGGAGGTCCATGTCCACCTCTCCCCTTTGTATGAAAGAAATCCACCTCTTGGTAGGTCTTAAAACTTTTCGATTTTGTTCCTGTAAGTGAAATTTTTTTAGGGTATGCCCTACATCTTTAAAATAAAACTAAATTGAAAATTCAAATGACCCCTTCCCCCCCCCCCCCCCCCCAAAAAAAACAAAAAAAACACAAACACATGATATAAAAAATGTTTTTGCGTGCCCTCTCTTCATTCCTTAATTCTGTTTGAACTTACAGTTACAAATGATACACGCGCGGTGTATTTTTAAAATCTAAAAAACTTGCACGTACAGAGTAAACAAAAGTAAAATAGCACCATGAATAACATGAGTATAAACACTGAGTACTTTTCGGTATACACACGAGATATGATAAATAGTACCCACTGTTATCTCTTGATTTGTTGATTATACGTGATTTGAAGAAAATTACGATCATCGTTAATATTTAGCAATAAATAAACGCATAATTAGTATTTTATTACTGATAGAATCGAATTCATAACAGTGTGGCTGTGGACATTGATTGCAGCACTTTAAAATCCCATTGACTGGGACAGATTAGGTGAACGTTCGTCTATAACGCCCATTGCTCACGACGTCCTTAATATAGACATTTAAACCGTGGGGTCACCAAAGGTTCTCAACGCCATGTATAAAATAATTCGAAATACTAATCAGGAATTTGTGTTTTGATTTATATTGATTAATTAAACGTCCTTTACTTGTGTTTTTGTTATGTTTCGACAATCAATTTTCATAATATGATATCGCAAAGCCATGTTCTTTCAGAAAAAAAGAATGACTTACTGGCTTTAAAAGTTGCAATGCATGTATTGATTGATTATCTTTTACGGATGTCAAAGCGATTTAACAATTCGAATTATGTCATCTTTTTAAATGTCCAAACAAACCATGATTTTTTTTAAACATACATCACATCCATTGAAAAAGGCTAAAATTCGCCAGGTCTTTAATTTCAACTTAGTGAGTTGACTAAAGTAATGTTGCGGACCATTTTCCAATTTTCATGCGGTATCCCTATTTTTTTTTTTCTCTCTTTTGTGTTTGTTTTTTTTCATGCCAAGACCTCTTGGAGCTTTCATTCTATAAAGTGTGTATTTTGCTAATGGTCGAATGCCATACGGGGACCAATAGCTTGCTAACGCCTGTTCGTCCCTGGAAAGAATTTGTCTGATTGTCTATCACACTACATATTCTTATTTTAACATGCACTTATATCTATGATAAGAATGAGAATTGAATTGTCATTGAGACAACAACCAAACCAAAGAGCAAAAAAAAAAAGCCCAAGGCAACATGTAGATCTTTCGTATCAAGGGAATTGCTATAAATATATTTATTGTTTGATTTTCATTGAAATAAAATAATTGTTATGATTTACACACCGTTACTTTTTCCAATATAAATATTCGAACTATTTTGTTTGTTGTTTCCTTTATAAATTTACATCATTTTTAAAAAGACCACTTTGTGACTTCGATATTTAGTAGACTATAAAAGCGATATTCATTATCTTTCTTCTGCTGTAAGTTTAATTTAGTTATTTTGTGTCATAATTGCCATCTCGTATGTTTTTAAATTTGAATAAAGAAGAGTCAGGTTGTCTTATACGTCAATGATACACAACAACAACAAAAAAACGACAACAAATAAAAATATAAAGCAAGTTAGGCAGTCTTTCCCCTCTGATGAATGGATAATTGGTTTTTTTTATTGATTGATTTGGAAAAAAGGGGGGGGAGGGGGGTATTTGTTTGTTTGTTTGTTTTTGTAAAGGGTCTATATTATAATGTTACCGGAGAAGTTTCATGTTTAGTTTGGAAAGTTTTTTTTTTATTTTAGATACAGCGCGCGCGCAAGATTGAGGAGACATCACGTGACGCGGGTTTATATTAAGAAATTTTCTTTTTAGGTCGGGACCTGGAACAGACAACATGTCTAGAGATGGAATGTACACAATGTAATTTCTTTTGTCATTGTAGGAAATTGACATTTTGATCACAGTTCACCAGTAGTGCATGTTTTGGATTTAATCGATCCGGTGTAACTTTAAAACACATTTAATGATTATTTTTTGATAATGTCCATTTTTCAGCACCTGTTTGTAACACAGATTAGTATTTCAATCTCGGAGCGGACATTTTATTGTAGGTTTTTACTGAGATTTACGGACCCAGCAAGCGATTTTTACGGCATTGCCATTTCTTTTTTCTAGGAAAAGTCTTGAGAGATATCTGCAAACAGTTTTTTTATGAACCTTCAATACATGTATGCCCTGCTGACTGCAAATTTTCAGGTCGATTGGACTTGTAGTTTCAGAGAATATGTGGATTTTTTTTCAGAAGAGACGTAAGAACAATAATAAAATAAAAATTTTCTTGAATAATTGAGAGTTTGTTTCTTCAATATACTGTCATAAATAAACAGTCATACATATTGATTGATTGATTAGTTGGTTGATTGATTGGTTGGTTGGTTGGTTTGTTGGTTGGTTGGTTGATTAAACACGTTTGATAGGGTCACTTAGAACAAGGGAAAAAAACCTCAAGAGACCTTGCATCCCGTATTAAACGCATGACACGGAAACATACATTAAGTAATTGATTGGTTGGTTGGTTGGTTAAACATGTTAGTTAAACATGTTGGTTGAACACGTTGGTTAAACACGTTGGCTGGTTAAACACGTTGGAAAGGCTCAATTTAAACAAGCGAAAAAAAACATCTTGGATCCCGTATTTAACAAATGAAACGGAAACATGCATTGATTGGTTGATTGGTTGGTTGGTTGGTTGGTTGGTTGGTTAAACACGTTGGTTAAACACGTTGGCTGGTTAAACACGTTTGATAGGCTCAATTTAAACAAGCGAAAAAAAACCATCTTGGATCCTGTATTTAACACATGAAACGGAAACATGCATTGATTTATTGGTTGGTTGGTTGGTTGGTTGGTTGGTTGGTTGATTAAACACGTTGGTTAAACATGCTGGTTAAACACGTTGGTTAAACACGTAGTTTAAACACGTTTGATAGGCTCAATTTTAACAAGCGATAAAAAACCATCTTGGATCCCGTATTTAACACATGAAACGGAAACATGCATTGATTGGTTGATTGGTTGGTTGGTTAGTTAAACAAGTTGGTTAAACACGTTGGTTAAACACGTTGGCTGGTTAAACACGTTAGATAGACTCAATTTAAACAAGCGGAAAAAAACATCTTGGATCCCGTATTTAACACATGAAACGGAAACATGCATTGATTGATTGGTTGGTTGGTTGGTTGGTTAAACACGTTGGTTAAACATGTTGGTTAAACACGTTGGTTATACACGTTGGCTGGTTAAACACGTTAGATAGGCTCAATTTAAACGAGCGAAAAAAAAAACATCTTGGATCCCGTATTTAACACATGAAACGGAAACATGCATTGATTGATTGATTAGTTGGTTGTTTGGTTGGTTGGTTGGTTGGTTGGTTGGTTGGTTGGTTGGTTGGTTGGTTAAACACGTTGGTTAAACATGTTGGTTAAACATGTTGGTTAAACACGTTTGATAGGCTCAATTAAAACAAGCGGAAAAAAGAGACCTTGAATCCCGTATCAAACACATGAAACGGAAACATTGATTGATTGATTGATTGATTGATTGATTGATTGGTTGGTTGGTTGCTTGGTTGCTTGGTTGGTTGAAATTCAAACACTCATAAAACTGTTTAAATAGTGCCAAAACCACATAATTTGATGATCTTGACCTTTGACCTTGTGACCTTCGTCTAGGTCATTGCTCCAAAAGGTCATTGCAAAAGACCCTATGGGTCAAGGACCTTTTGTTTAAGAGTTTTGCCTAAAAATGGCTTTTTAAAAACCATCGATGGGAGTTATGTCCCTTATATGATGGTAAAATCAATATAGTTATAATGTAAAAAAGTTGCCCCTTAAAGTACCAAGCATTTTTCACTGCTTAATTTTTTTGTATCTATAACCGTTCAAGAATTATAGGGAAATGAAAAACTTATAAAAATCTAAAATATGACCTTGACCTTTGACCTTGACCTAATTTTCTAAGTTAGGACCCTGGGGACTCAAATAAAAACATTCCAGGGTTATAAGGTTAACGGTTTAGGAGTTTAAAAAACATACCGACAAATTTATTCCGTAAAGGTAGATAACTCCTATAAAATTTCATCAAATCGCTTCGATCCAAATACGCCAAAAATTACTGAGGATGTAACGAACAGTTTGTAAAAAGAATTTTGTCGCTTTCTTATTTTGTTACGAAGGAGATGCACACAGAGGATAAACAGTGAAAAGGGAGATAACTCTTACATAGAAAATGGTTCGCCTTAGCAGGGTGAAATTTAAAAGCGCATAAACTATACGATACCATATGAGAAATATCTAAGCGACATATTGCGAAACAAACATTTTGCGCAAGAACAAAATTTGGCGGAAGAAAATAATAATAATTAAAAACCAATTGTTCAGAGAACAATTGAAAGTCTTTCCACACCAAAGTAATTTGGATAAGAAGGTAGTTTCTTTATACTGATGCGAAAAATGATGGTTTAATTATCTTTTTGAGTGATATAAGGGAAATAATATGCTACTTCCGGTGAAATGAATGTCACATCCGGTCTCATATGATAGCTTCTTTCACACTGATTCCAAAAATATATAGTTTCTCTATACTTTTGTATGTAGAATGGGAGATAATTGGCCACTTCCGGTTTGTTGGAAGTTATTTTTAGTCTTCAGTAATCTGTTCATGTATCTATATGACAAATAATATGGATTCTGAGTACTTTTGTGTGAAAAAAATTGCAAAAATAGCTACTTCCGGTTTCCTAAAGGTCACTTCCGGTAGTCATTTTTCAAGGTCATTTGTCACTTAACCTTTTGTATAAGGTCAAATGTCTTTATAATGAACTTAATTGAAGTTATAATCAAATAACTTCATATCAAGACATTTCAGGGGCACCAACTCCTATAAGATGCCATTTAATTGTATAAGACTAAATGTAGCATATCTTCATTACAATAAAGCTGATATTTTGCACTTGTTCTTTTATATGTATCTCTCAAAGTGTCGGAGAAAATGCAAAAACAAGCAAAAGTCACAATTGAGAACTTGACCTTGACCTTTGACCTTGACCTCATTTTCTAAGTTAGGACCTAGGGGACTCAAATAAAAACATTCCAGGGTTATACGGTTAACTGTTTATGAGTTAAATAAACTTACCGACAAATTTATTTTGTAAAGGTAGATAACTCCTATAAAATTTCATCAAATCGCTTCGATCCAAATACGCCAAAAATTACTGAGGATGTAACGAACAGTTTGTAAAAAGAATTTTGTCGCTTTCTTATTTTGTTACGAAGGAGATGCACACAGAGGATAAACAGTGAAAAGGGAGATAACTCTTACATAGAAAATGGTTCGCCTTAGCAGGGTGAAATTTAAAAGCGCATAAACTATACGATACCATATGAGAAATATCTAAGCGACATATTGCGAAACAAACATTTTGCGCAAGAACAAAATTTGGCGGAAGAAAATAATAATAATTAAAAACCAATTGTTCAGAGAACAATTGAAAGTCTTTCCACACCAAAGTAATTTGGATAAGAAGGTAGTTTCTTTATACTGATGCGAAAAATGATGGTTTAATTATCTTTTTGAGTGATATAAGGGAAATAATATGCTACTTCCGGTGAAATGAATGTCACATCCGGTCTCATATGATAGCTTCTTTCACACTGATTCCAAAAATATATAGTTTCTCTATACTTTTGTATGTAGAATGGGAGATAATTGGCCACTTCCGGTTTGTTGGAAGTTATTTTTAGTCTTCAGTAATCTGTTCATGTATCTATATGACAAATAATATGGATTCTGAGTACTTTTGTGTGAAAAAAATTGCAAAAATAGCTACTTCCGGTTTCCTAAAGGTCACTTCCGGTAGTCATTTTTCAAGGTCATTTGTCACTTAACCTTTTGTATAAGGTCAAATGTCTTTATAATGAACTTAATTGAAGTTATAATCAAATAACTTCATATCAAGACATTTCAGGGGCACCAACTCCTATAAGATGCCATTTAATTGTATAAGACTAAATGTAGCATATCTTCATTACAATAAAGCTGATATTTTGCACTTGTTCTTTTATATGTATCTCTCAAAGTGTCGGAGAAAATGCAAAAACAAGCAAAAGTCACAATTGAGAACTTGACCTTGACCTTTGACCTTGACCTCATTTTCTAAGTTAGGACCTAGGGGACTCAAATAAAAACATTCCAGGGTTATACGGTTAACTGTTTATGAGTTAAATAAACTTACCGACAAATTTATTTTGTAAAGGTAGATAACTCCTATCAAATTTCATCGAATCGCTTCGATCCAAATACGCCAAAAATTACTGAGGATGTAACGAACAATTTGTAAAAAGAATTTTGTCGCTACCTTTTTTTGTTGCGGAGGAGATGCACACAGAGGATAAACAGTGAAATGGGAGATAACTCTTACATAGAAAATGGTTCGCCTTAGCAGGGTGAAATTTAAAAGCGCATAAACTATACGATACCATATGAGAAATATCTAAGCGACATATTGCGAAACAAACATTTTGCGCAAGAACAAAATTTGGCAGTAAAAAAAAAAAAATAATAATCAGAAGAAAAACAATAAGTCTTTCCACAGAAAAGTGGAAAGACTTAATAAGGTGCAACATTCATTCTCCATGAAAAGAATACATCACATGGATGTAATTTTTGTAAGAAAAATACCAATTTCGTGAGAAGTTGTGTGTTGGACTTGAAGAGCCAAGGCAAACTGACAAATATCTGAATGAACGAACCGAGTTATGGTATAAAAAACAAAACAAAGCCCACATGGTTAGCATTGAATAAATAGTAGGCCACTCTTAAATGATCACAACGTAGAAGTTTTTGTTCTCTTGATCAATAAGATATTTTCTGAAATAACGCGGGTCCCCATTAACTTAAAAGTTTTTTGTTTTTTTTTACCATGAATAAACTTTTTTTTTTTATTATTATTTATTGATATCAGCTCTGGACATTAATATTCTTAAAAGTGAAACTGTTGTAAGTGATGGTATAACAATTATTTAAAACAAATTCCTTAAATGATTTGTGAAAAGAAAGTTTCATTTTATGTATCAAAATGTGTAACAAGTGATTATTTAAATCCCCACTTGAAGGCCTCCGATAGACTGAGTGAGCATAAAATCATCGCCAACGACAAACAAGTTATAGGTAAATTTTTCAGTAGATTACTAATAAAAGAGGGACGAAAGATACCAAAGGGACAGTCAAACTCATAAATCAAAAACAAACCGACAAAGCCATGGTTAAAAATGAAAAAGACAAATAGAAAAACAAGAGTACACATGACACAACATAGAAAACTAAAGAATAAACAACACGAACCCCACCAAAAACTAGGGGTGATCTCAGGTGCTCCGGAAGGGTAAGCAGATCCTGCTCCACATGTGGCACCCGTCGTGTTGCTTATGTGATTACAAATCCGGTAAATAGTCTAATTCGGTAGGTCACATTCATGAAAGGGAAGGGGATTGTAGTTACGACGTAAGGAACATATCCGATATCATTTGTGAAACGGTTATTCCATAACGGTCAACCAACTCGTGATGGCGTCCGTAAAATTTACGAAGGGATGATTTCAACTTCACCATTTGGAACTCTTGGTTTAATAGCTTCCTTGTAAGCAGCAACCCTCTATCAAGAAAATCATGATAGGAAATGCAAGCACGGGAATATCGTATCAATTGGGAGATATATATACCCCGTATGCAGGTGCTGCTGGAATGTTGCTACTTAGAAATGGAAAGTTCACAATTGGAAAGCTGAAATCATCTCTTTTGTCATAAAGTTTTGTTTTCAACCGACCGTCATTGTCAATTTCTAGATACAAGTCAAGATATGAAGCCGACTTAACTGTATCTGTAGTATCCTTTATCTCCAATTCGATGGGATAGATGCGTTCCACATAGTCACCAAATTTTGAATTGTTTAGTGAAAGAACGTCATCTATATAGCGGAAAGTAGAGTTAAAGGATATTGCTAACTTCTTATCTTTCTTCCTAAGAAGTTCCTGCATGAAGTCAGCCTCATAATATTAAAGAAACAAGTCGGCAAGTAGAGGGGCACAGTTTGTTCCCATTGGAATGCCGACAGTCTGTTGAAAAACACGTCCTCCGAAAGTAACAAATATGTTGTCAATCAAGAAATCAAGCATCTTGATAATATTAATAAACGTTTTACCGTCGACCACACTGTTATGAATTTGATTCTATAGTTATTAATCAATTTAACTGTAGGTAACCTATTAATGTTCTGCAAAAAACGCATACTTTCGATTGATTTTAAACTATGTTTGAAAATTTAAGGAAGCTCTATAGGTACCTTAGACTTAAGTGTAATCTTAGGCGTTTCCTTAGTATAAGGAGTTTTATGCATGCCACTTAAGTTTTGTGGGCGTGACTTAAAACAACTAAGATTTTACTTAGGAAATACTTAGTTTAATATTTTTTATGCATACCACTTAGATAAAAAGGGCGGAGTTTCCTTAACTTAAGTGTTTACTAAGGAAAATCTTAACTTAAGTAGCTTTATGCATCCGGGCCCTGGTACTATTACGGTTATTTTGATTTTGTTTAAATGTTTAACTGATACATTTTGTACACAATGTCAAGATAGCATCGAATAATCCGAACAGAAGAGAATCCTGTCTTAAATGAGCTACACCGAAATGCCTAGCTGAATTTTCAACGGTCAAGCGAAGGATGGGTTATAACTTGACATGATGCATGTCACTTTAACCTGTGTGATATATTCTAAGCGTTAAGGAATTGATTATTATCCGTTTTGATTAAAACGTTTTATAAACCCCGAGGAAAAAGCATTGATTTATCACCGGTTGCGTATCTTGACTCTAACCATGGAAGTAATATTGAATTTTTAAAATATTACTTCCATGCTCTAACTAATTACAATTATGAAAACAACCCAATCAGCAAATTTAAAGAACAAGCTTAGTATTCATCACATCACATTCGGGAAACCTACGTTAAAATAGAGGGGCGAAAGATAACAGAGTCAACTCATAGATCCAAAATAAACTGACAACGCCATGGTTAAAAAGAAAAAAAAAACACTGACAAATAATAGTACACAAGCCACAACATAGAAAACTTATAGTTCGTTTCTATCATATCATTTTAATGCGTCCTCCAGATCTACCACTAGTACCATCTATAACGCATTTGTTGTACGATACATTGTTTAGAACTATCTCTTGAGTGTGACTTTTCATTAGTATAAAACAGTTCAAGTCATATGAAACTTCAAATTAAAAAAAAATTATGCTTATGTAATTTTATAACTAAATGGCTAGTTATTATTATAGAACTTATGTACATATATTTTTTCTCAAGAAAATTCAAAATTTGTCCAAATTTAGAAGAAATTTACTTTTTTTTAAGTTTGCTCCCAGTAAACAATTAGCCGATATGTTTTTGGTATGCAGTGAACTCAACGTGACCTTTCTCGTAAAAATCAGGTAATCGCAAAACGCATAGATCTTTCATTGAAATAAACTATCATCGTCTTGTACATGTTATAGACGTGATAATGTCCATGTGTCTTTGTTGGTTGTTTACTTTAAAGTGGCAATCGTTAAACTACGGCTTCAAAACACAACAATTAATTAGCTGAAATATTTTTAACATCACACCGAGAGAAAAAAAAATCACGATTATACGATATGGATGCGTAAAAAATGGAAAAAAATCGAGCACTGAAAAATTTAGTATGTGATATAGAAATGCATTGGTTCAAGAATTGGATAAGCATTATTCTTCACCAGTCACTCGTTTCATATGACTTTAATAGTTTCACATGTACGCATGAATACGACAGTACCTAAATAGAAGAATTAGTAAGTTAATTGTCTTTGGCTTTACAACTTTTAGTAAATCTTTTTTTTTTAAATATATCTCAAAATCTCTTCTGGTATTCGTTTGTTTCAAATACTCTCCCTCACTTAATCTTCTCAATTTGTACTAACCCTTAACGTTATGATATTATAATTGCGGAATGCACATCTACAACTTAAATTTGTTAAAAATACAAAAAATATATGTTGACTTGTTTTACCAGGTAAATAGTGGAGTCGTGACCCAAAATATTTAGCTGTACCTGAGTTTTTATACGAAAAGAATATTAAAGTACCTGACCTGTGTTATTATATGTTCAAAATTGTAAAGTATCATATTTAAATGCCGTGAAAACTGCTCATTTCTAAAAATAGATTTATCTGATTAGAATTTAAAGTTTCGAAATAAATTATACTTTGTCGTCTGACGGTTTACATCTTATACATTAATGTATTTGACTCTGAGGTATTTGAACAAAAAAGCAAATCAAAATGGTTTGGGAAGGACACATGAATAATCGAACATTGTTATCTGCCATTTTTATGTTTACAAAGATATATTTTACATTATACATTTTTTATATTAATTGGTCAGCATAAATTGATTAAAATGATGCCATAGAATGACTCTGACGTATTCTTAACAATCTATAGATATTCATGAATCGTGGACTCAGAAGATAGGGAGAGGTTCTTGTAACTCTAATTATAAGATGTAGGATTGATAGTATCGACAGACGAAGAACATGTGTTTCTTTATGAAATGAGTACAGTCCTCCGGGTCCACCACTAGTATTAAACATTGTCTTGAAATGTCTCCTGAATGTGACTTTCACAAGTATATGCTCGTTTTGATAATAATCTTACCTGTTTATTGCGGAAAAGTCCAGACTTGAAATATATCTTTTACTTTCGATTCTAATCAGTGATATACAATCAGCATAAACCAAATCATTCGGTTACCTTTATTTGATCGACTTTGGAAGGCAACCATTTTGTATTATTGTACATGTGACTAGTTGTAATTAATATGTCAATTTTAAAGGTATTCATCTTGTTGTGTTAGGGGGCATACGGGTAAACTTGAATACAATACATTTTTATTTTTAACCACAGTATATATTTTTAAAATTGATTTAAACGAACAATTTATTAACATTCTATTCGAGAATTTAACTTCAACATATAATCTCTCTCATTCCCATATAAGAGCCTACACCAACTTAAGAACATAACATGTGTCACCTCTCGCATTCCCGTAAAACGTGCCTATGTGAACTCTAGAATATAACCTCTCGCATTCATGTGAAAATTGCCTATACCAACGCAGAAATATAACCTCTGACATTCCGTGAAAATTGTATAAATGAAAAAAAGTCACTGATATAAAAAAAAAAAAAAAAAAAAAAAAAAAAAAGATTCTGCTGTTGCCACACATCAAGATTAAAAATTATGAAGTTTACAAAAATACTGATCTTGGATTTATTTTTAAGTTCATAAACATGGCAAAATCAAACGCTAAAGCACACCAAATAACAGATCGACTGGAAAACAATCGTCATATTTCTTACTTGGTACAGGTGTTTTCTTAACTTTCTCATGATAATCATACCAGTATTTCAAGTACTCTTGCCCTGAAGGGAAAATATGAAATAAAATCATTTGCAACTTTACAAAATTAACGACATGAAAATAATTGAATTTTTGTCACAAACTTCATATGTTTATATGACAATCACGATTATCATATGAAACAATGGTTATAATAAATGAAAGAAATTCAATTTATGATATAAAAAAAGTAAATGAAACATTGACATGATTGGCTTGTGTTATTTATAAAAATCTTGAGTGAAATTAGCTGTCCCGAAAGGGCGAACAATTCCCATTAGAAAATCCGATAAACTGCGTATTTTGCTACATGCGTGCTGTTTTCCCCTTCACTTGATTAGTATTCTCATTGATGTAAGTAAGCTTTATACTTTTCTTTAGTCATTTCACGTCGCTAAGAAATCATACTCAGCAGGGTGATAAAGTCGAAGAGAAAAACATAAGTTTTAATATATAACCATCAAAACATGGATAATAGCTCTATTGTCAGAAAATTATCAAACCTATACTGGATAACAACTGTACTCGGATGCATATGTGTCAAAATTTCTCTGACTTTAGAGGCCAACACTGAATCAGAGATGTCTACGCAAGATACAAAATATGAAAAATAGATAAGAAAGAGTCATTAACATGTCACAATATACCATACTATACTTATCTAGTTTATTAGTTTTTATGAGCAGTTCCAAATACTTTTTTGAAACAATATGCATTCAAATTGACAGATAAACCACACCAAATCAACTGCTACAGCTATACCTAAAAAAACAGTACTGAAATAATAGAAAGTATTATAAAACAAGTGTTTACTCTTGCCGAACAGTACTGATATGTAAGAGGGTATAAATGTACCCAAAAAACGTGGGTAAATTCTTGGTAGTGTATACCTACTCAGGAATATAACCTCTCGCATTACCTTGAAAATCCTATACGGCGCCAACTAAAGAATATTACGTCGCATTCCCGTGAAAAGTGTCTATACCAACGCAGGAATATAACCTTTCACATTCACGTAAAAAGTGCTTATACCTACTCAAGATTATAACCTCTCGTATTCCCGTAAATAGTGCTGATATCAGTTCAAGAATATAAACTCTCACATTCTGTGAACAGTGCCTATACAAAAGCAAGAATATAACCTCTCGCAGTGTCGTGAATAGTGCCTACTAGTATTCAAAATCAAGAATTTATCTCTTGCATTATACACCAATCCTTCAAGGATTTTTACGTGATAAATTCCAAATATAAATTCAACCGCCGTCAATCAAAATCCTCCTCCTAAATATAGAACCTGTTTACAATTGTGTCAAAAAGTGCCAATGCTGCTGCAGCCAGGTTATTAAATAAAAATGCACGTGGATATCCACAAATAATCCCGTGCAATGACAGAGAATGACAAACCTGATCTAGATTATCTTCTGATAATACTGTTAGGTCAGCAGTGAACGGGAGAGCTTTTTCGCTTTTCTTTTCCTGTAACATTACATGAAAAACTCAAAGCATCATCAATTTGGTTTCATGAACAAAGTCAAAGTTTGGTATGCAATGTGTAGGACAAGAAGGACTTGATTAGATATTTAAAAGTATAATTTACCAACTTTTAGGTTAACACAATCAACATTATATTAAATTAAATTTCAACCGCTCAAAACGATCCAGAAACAATAGATAATCGAATAAACAATTTAAAGATTCCCGAAAAATTATCGAACTGTCTTGGATTAAAAGACTTTATACAGCTTAAACACGGGTCTAAATGACAATATACATGGACAAGGGAACATATCTACAACTTCTTCCATTGAAATCATGAATATTATGGATAACAGACAACGTAATAATTGGTATCATGGCAAACGTATCAATCGAAATCAACGAATTAAACACCGTATAAATTATACACTTGGTAATCTCCTATCTATATTTAAAAACACTGGTAGTCATCAATTATAATGTAAACTGTGTCAAATACCAATTACTAGTATTAAATTACATGATATTTGCAATGAGTGGGACACCATTTCTTTCCTCAGCCCACTCTATGGATATTAGCGTATAATTACAGCTTTTTGCCACCATAAGCTATTCCTGTGTATCGACAAAACTGAAGATCATTAAAGGCACTTTCTGAAATTCAAATATATTGACAGAGATATTGAGTTTATCAACTTATCGAGTATTATTAGTTACATAGTGTGCTAGTGACCTAATACGGTATATATGGGGTCAGTAAATTCCATATGGGGTGAGAGCGAAGCTCGAATCCCCATATGGAATTTACTGACCCCATATATACCGTATTACGTCACTAGCACACTATGTAACGAATTTATCTTACCGACTATCTTAACGTGTGAAATTAAGACTAGTGATTCTCAAAATGAGAAAGTCTACTAAGAAAATACTTCCATTGATCCTACAAAAACAGATGCCAACAATAACGACTTGTAAGGTTTAAATGTGTTTTATGAATTTTTTTCAATCTTAATCATCAATTTCTTCGTCTGTTGAAACTTTTTAGATTTTTTCTCAGTACTGTTTTGTTTTTTATAAAGGGACATAACACCTTTACTAACCGTGTATGAAATAAGCCCCGCCCCCTTCTTACCTAATAAGGAATATAAAGGGACGTAACTCCACTACTAACCGTGTATGAGATAAGCCCCGCCTCCCTACTAACCTAATATCAAATATACACGGTTTGCACGCGGACGCTTTTAACCAATCATATTCCTGGAAATGTATAGGAGGTAAGATAAATTTAATGACTCTACCGTTCAAACCTTTGTATCTCCCTATTTGAAAACACAGAACCCCCTATTATTGTGTACACATACAAACAAAACAGCAGAGTTTAATTTCTAACTATACGGTAGACATCAAACATCATTGTAGAAAATATTACTCATTTAACTTGAAACTGTGAATCGTCAAAGTTTAGATATGGTCTAAGCTAGAGAGAGTAAAATCATTTTGAAAAAGGACCAAAATATCGTCCTCAATCACAAATATATTGGAAACAGTATCGTTAGGTCACCAAAGACGCTCTTTCCTCGTTTGTAAAAATTGTGTTAATGGGAAAAGTCTAATAAAACAAATCTCCTAATTCTAATTTAAATAAATGTATGAATGTTGTGGATAAAAGAATATCACTTTTTGAAAATAATTCTGAAATAAATAAAACTGTACATAATACGTCTTTTCCAGAATAAAAAATAAACTTCAAGAACTTTCGAAGCAGTTCGTGTTTTTAACGCCCGGCAAAACAGCTAACAATGTGATGGTGGTATGTCGTAAATACTACACGGACGTTCTTAAGAATGAAATTAAAATTCATTTGCATTCTAGTCCGTGCAATCCACAGAGAGTCATAATTTTGATAAACAAACATAGCATAACCACATCACAGCTAGGTCCCTTCTATATATTAGTTACCTAAACTACACAAAAAAAACAGTCAAATATCGTTTCATCTAGGCCTCTAGTAAGTGTTCTACAACTAAGATTTTAGTGCTTTTGTCAAGTGCTTTAACTTCTTTCAAAAAACTTATCATAAACTATTGTAATAAAACATATGAAAGTAGTGGAGTTAACAATTTTTGGAGTGTAAAAAATTCTTTGGATGTTTCAGATAAATTACGTCCTTTTGATGCAATTGATAGTTTTGACTTTTCTACTCCTTACACTACACTTCAACACAATCCTACCAAACAAAAGTTTTCCTAATTAATTAAATGGTCGTTTGGTAAATCTGAATGCACATATATGTGCTGTAACTCGTTTCTAGCCTTCTTTTCCAATAAGGAAAGTAAATATGCTAGACGTACTACTGGAGATGTGATGAGATGATCGAGGATGTTAATTTTCTCCATTATAATATTTATGTACGTTTTGGCAACAAAGTTTTTCGACAGATTGTAGGTATTCCAGTGAACACTATTTAAGCCCCTTAATAAAGAAGACTTGTTGGTTCACCTGAGCTGAAAGGTCAAGCTTTTCTCATCACTTGGCGTCTGTAGTCCGTAGTCGTCGTTGTCGTAGTCGTCCGTTAACTTTTACAAAAATCTTCTCCCCAGAAACTCCCCCTACAGGGGTTATTGCCCTTATATTTGAAAAAAAAACTTAGCCTTAATTAGAAAATAAGGGATAAATGCAGTTTTTGGTTTGTATCTCTGAAACTAAAGCATTAAGAGTAAATTTGACATGGGATACAAATTTATCTGGTTAAGATCTATCGGTCCCTGAAATGTTCAGATGAATCAGCCAACATGTTGTTGGGTTGCTGCACCTGAATAAGTAATTTTAAGAACATTTGCAGTTTTTGGTTATTATTCTGAATATTGTCATAAAACTGTCAGCAGCAATAATGTTAATCAAAGTAAGATCTACAAGTAAATCAACATGATCAAAGATGGCAAATTTACTCCTTCAGGAGTTATTGCCCTTTATAGTAAATTTTTAACAATTCTTTGTGATCTTTTAAAAATATCTTCTCCACTTAATCTACTAGGGCAAATAGAATTAAACTTAGACACAATTTTCAGTAGGATATCTTGTTATGTATTTGATATCCCTGCCATCCAACCAACATGGCCACCATGAATAATAAATTTTGAGCGAGTTTATTCTCTTCAACTTTATACTTGTTTAGCTTTCTAACAATTTTATCGGAGCGTCACTGCTGGTTCTTTTGTAGACGAAACGCGCGTCCGGCGTATCAAATTCTAAGCCTGGTACCTTTTACATATACTTGAACAGGGTATAAATTTTGGGGCGCAGATATACAAATAAGAATGGCAAGAACCCAAATTAGGTTGTTAAATTTGATGTTTGCCTTTTTGTGCTTCTTAGTTACATTTGTTTGTTTTTATAGTGAATAAAATGTTAACACAATGATTGCTGTACCACTATTTTTGACATGTTTCCTTATTGTGTTTGTTTTGTTCACACTAACATTAAAGCAAAGATCCTAATTGACATCTACAAATTTACAAATTTCAAATAAACATATCATAAATGAAGCACCTAATGATCAATAAACAAAGATTGAACTGACCATGCTGACAAATCATGAACTTAAAAGAATTACAAATAAACATATCACAAATGTACACATTACAGTTACAAATTGACGAATTCATAATTTTGAATCCGTTGGCTTTCCATAGTTTGTATGCATATATACAAGGAATACATTTCATAAGGGCTACCGTTACAAACAGAACCGTTTGTGAAGTCATTGGAAAATGTCAGCTAAAATATTCTGCGGTCTGATACGTCTATGTAACTAATAAAATACCTTCCTGATTTAATTCAAAATAATTTGTTGTTGCAAAACAAACCAACCCAGTGGCGGATCCAGAACTTTTCCGAAACTGGGGGGGGGGGGGGGGGTTGACTGACCTAAGGGGGGCCCTTTCCAGTCATGATTCAATGATTCCCTATATAAACAACCAATATTTTCCCACAAAGGGGGCAGAGTCCCCCAGCCCCCCCGCCCCCCCTGGATCCGCCTATGCAACCAGTCACAGCCACTTGTCTCAGATTTTTTTCCCTATATACCTTAATGTTATAAAGGTATATATGAGTGAAATTTCTGACACCAGTGCCTGTGCAACCAGTAGATAGGGAAAATGTATGGAAAGCTTTAAGTGTCTACATGTACATACCTTTACATCACAGCTAGGCGGACGAATAGTTAAAAATCTCTATTTGTCCGGTCATCCGTTTACGGATGCGCAAATCTTCAATATTAATAAAAGTGTCATGTGGCGCAGAAAGTGTCCCGGGTGAGGAGCCGAATAACAAACGCGCGTATGCAATGGACGTTTTAAAGATGTCATCTGGTCATAAAGAAAACTAGAGTGACCTTCTGCTGTTGTTTTTTTCTATGGTCGGGTTGTTCTCTCTTTGGCACATTCCCCATTTCCATTCTCAATTTTAATTTTAGAGTGAATGCGATTGTTTTTAAACAAAGTTCTATAGAAGTGACACCAGAACAATAGTGTATACATGTTAATTGTGAGGAAATCGAGCCTAAAATCAAACTGAAACTGCCATTTACTATATGGAGGCAAAACGCATTCTGAAAAATGATTTCATCAAATATGCTTGGAGGCATTTTTTTAAGTTTCCCTTCAGCGAAGATCTATGAATATGCACTGATATGCCTGGACTTAAAGTAGGTTGGGGCACCCCCCTTTTTTTTATTCTGTTTTATCAAATAAACAATAATTTCTAAAAAACAAAATTTTATCGTAAACACAATCAGACTTTGGGGCAGGTTACACCTGTATACCTTTTCCTCTTATTTCCTATGAGTTCAAACTCACCAAACATTTTAAATAAAGAATCGTGCAAAACCATTTGACGACCTGATTTGAATCAATAAATTCAGGATCTTCTTTTGGAATCATAGATGTCTACTGAAGCCAATAATCATTGGTCCGACTCTGTACCTACAGGAAATTAGGTAGAACAATAAAAAAATAGAGAGTATTTTTTGTCCGGCTAGCCGGACGAATAGCCACTGCCTATAAATTATCATTAATTATTAAAAGTGGTTGATTAAGGAGAGTGGATATCTTTTTTTTAGAATCAAATACATGCTTAGAAATCACATATGAAATGAAATAAAAACGTTACATTTAAAAGCTAGCGCTGTAAAACACTTAGAGGTACATGACTGAAAGGATCAAAACGAATTCATCTAAAGTCAATATTGTCTGAATAAGTTGGAATCTTTATACCTTAATAATCTTAATTTATGAATGAGAATTTGAAATATATGTATACGTATTTTTTTTTAAATCTTGTCAAAAATTGTGACAGCTCATATTTTTTTTACTTTTACAGAACTCATCTGTTGACCCGTATGTTTCAAATATAAGCAAATGCTTGTTTTTGTCGACCAATTTCAATGGTTCCCATGTATGCAATGTTATTTCTTCATAGACAGAAAATAGTAATTTTCAATTTTCTGCAACGAACTTTATATGCATTATAACACCAAACGACATGATTACAAAGTTTGCTTTGGCATGCTATACATGTACATACAAGTTAGATATCCCCCTAACGTACCTCTTTAATCAAAATTTAAAAAAATACTATATCAATGGTAGTAACCATCGTAGCGTAGAAAATGTATAATTATTTCAAATATTTACCTTTCAGTGGGGACCTTTAACGTATATACTTTATAAGTACTCGATCGATCAATATTTAAATCATAGTAAATAAACGTATGACAAATATTTTGTTGTTATTGTGAAATAATTGGCGTCTTCGATCTTTACTTAAGGCTATATGAAGAACCAAACCATTGATTTCAGTAAGTATTCTGATCTTTTGTTAGTCTTCATTTGTATGGGTTTTTTTTTAAATTTTAAGTCATTCATTTTTTTTAGCCTATGAGTTTAGTATGACGTTCATTTTCACTAGCACACATTTATAATTAGGGGCCAGCTGAAGTCCGCCTCCGGGTGCGGTATTTTATCGCTGTTGTTGGTCTTTTGTTGTGTTTTACTCTTTTGCCAGGTTGTGGTCTCTTTGGCACAGTCCGTATTTTCATTCTCTATTTTATTACTTAGGAATTCATTAGCATTGTCATTCATTCTGATTAAAATCAAACACGAGAGTCAGATGTGTAATGACTTGGTTTATAAAATTGGTGTTTACTCGAATTACTCGATCTACAAAGTAGAATAATATTGCTTGGTTTATTTGAGTTTGCTTTACGTCCAATGGTAAAAGTTCGTGCATGATCAGGAGTGTAACAAATTCACAATTAAGACACTATGTAAGTCCTGTGTTAATGACGGTATATTGGATAAGCAGAACCTTGCAACAGGCTACATACGTGATAAAATTGAAACTTTAAAAAAAGAAGGTCAAAAATGTCCTTCTTAACCAATTGAAAGCAAAACAACATATTATAGAATGTACAATGCAACTCTGCACCTCCTATTATGTTATCGGTGAAAACTTTTGATTTCGTCAAATTCTAAAACAAGAATGTGTCCATAGTACACTGATGCCCGCTACTCGCACTATCATTTCCATTTTCAATGGACCGTGAAATTGGTGTCAACACTCTAATGTCTCTAATTTGGCATTACAATTCGATATATCATATCATAGGGAACATGTGTACTAAGTTTCAAGTTTATTGGACTTAGATTTCATCAAAAGCTACCCTAACAAAAAACTTTAACCAGAAGCAGGACAGACGGATGGACGAACGGACGAACGGACTTAAAGACAGAAAAAAATAATGTCCCTTGATGGGATATGAAAAATGCTGTTATTTAATGAATTGATTCTCGGAGTTTTTTGTTTGTTTTGTGATGTTAGTCAGTATCGATTTGCTGTGTCGATCTGTTTCCAAACTAATGGTATTTTTACAGTTTGTTTTAATGTTGTTGTGATGCACCACCAGTGGCGGATCCAGAAAAAAATTTGGGGGTGGTCCCAAATGAATATGGAATGGTATGAAAAGGGTTAAAAAATACCTTCGACATTATGGAAGATCATGAATTTGGACAACACCATGCAATGCACATATTCCTAGGTAAAGGAATTTAAAGACATGTTAAACTGATTTTTATTTAAGACTCTATACAATATCTTATTTATCTTATCTTATCTTGCAATCTAAAATAGCACAACATACAACTGTCATCTGAATTAGGCAAGCTGTAAAAAAAGTTTAGCTAAAATGTTCCGAATCGGTAAAAATAGTTCTACGTAAAATTGTTCAAAATTTACTTATTTAACAAAGAGTCGTTTATCAGGTCATTCAACATCATGCGTCGCGGGTGTTTCCTTGCAAAGTTATCTATAATTTGTTTTATGTTTAGTTCCAAACTGTAGTCCACATGCATCAACGCAAGTCCGTTTTAAAAACGCGATTGTCCCATAGTTGTTCTCAAAGTGATAACTCACTGTTGGATCGCTCACATTCGCAACTCGTCACCCCCATGGTAGCTATGATTTTTAAGATAACAGAAATATTTGGAAAGTCTGTTTTGCAACATACTTTCAGAGCAGGAAGGAAAAGGGAGGAGAAAAGGGGAAAAAGGGGGGGGGCTCAAAGAGATAGATAAACAAATTTAATTTAATTCATTCATTATGATTGTTTTTTCAAAATGTAGATAAATGAAATTTAAAACCGAGACTCCGTTAGTTGGACAATGTAATTATATACGGAAATTTCACTTAAAAATACAAGAATAATTTGTATTTACCTTTCAAAATAAGAAGTCAACTTCTTCATATTGACGAGCTGTTTTGAAACGCATTGATCCGTATTATATCATTGTGACACCTCCAGGTATCCAGGTAATCCATAACCAATTAGTGCGATGAAAGGATTAATCTTAAGTGTTAATTTGTTAATTAGCTAGTTCTTGAAAAAATAGACACTTTAAACAAAAATTGAGGTTCGTCATGGGGGTGGTCCGGTGCGCCGTGGGACCACCCCCTGGATCCGCCACTGCACCACTGTACCATTTTTATAGGTTGAAGTTAACGCTCACAAACATGTTTAACCCAGTCACATTAATTGCTGTCTTCCATAATAATTGTTTTTCGTTTACTTTTTAAAATGAATCAGGACACTTTATTAATAAATAGTTATATATGTCTACAGGAGTCAACAAAGAAAGTAAATGATTCATAACTAAAAGTCATCTTATGACTTACAACACAGTGGTGGGTCCAGAAATGTTCATGAAAAGGTAGAGGCAATGACTGCAAGGCTAAGAGGGGGCCCGATATAGTCATGCTTCATTAATTATCTAAATTATCAACCAAATTTGTCTACAAAATGGGGAGGAGCCCCCCTGGAAAACCATCTAAATCCACCTCTGCAACACATTATATCCAGCTTGATGGTTGCTTTGATGGTTTCGCTCATTGTTGAATTCCGCGCCCGAGTGATCTGCAATGGCTAACTTCTACGTAATAAGGTCTTTAGGTAAGAATTGTTTCATTTGCAAGCATATCACATCTTATTTCAATATAGTTAAGTTGTCTCATTTACAAGCACACCACATCTTCTTCTTTAAGTATAGTACATTTGTTTGTATGAAATTTAATACTTTTTCATGACGTAAATAACGAAATAATGATAAAGATATATAGTCTTATTATTTACAGGCGAAGAACAATATGGCGTCTCAAGCTTTCTGTGACCCGTGTTCCGAAGAAGACAAGTCTTCATTTGCGACGAGATATTGTGCAGACTGTGAAGAACAACTTTGTAAAGATTGCGCCGAATCTCACCTGCGTTTCAAAGCGTTCAAATCACACCATGTGATTAATTTGTCGGCAATTGGCTCCACAATTCATGTTCCTGAGTCTGCGAAGAAATATTGTAACACTCATGTTGATATATTATTGGATTATTACTGCACTGATCACGAGTCTGTGTGTTGTCGTGCATGCATTCCGGACTGTCACAGAACATGCGAAAAGGTGTTACCTTTAGACCAAGCGGCAAAGGATGTCAAAAACTCATCTTTATTTGCGGACATCTTTAAAGATATTACGCACATTGTAGAAACTTTGGATCACCTTCTTGCGAATAGGGAACAAAACATTCAATTGCTTGAACAGAATAAAATAACAATTACAGAGCAAATACGCATGCTGAAAATTCGGCTGATAAAACACATCGATGACTTAGAGTGCGATCTGGTAGCGAAGTTTGTAACCATGCAAGAGAAAAATGAAGCTGAGATCCAGAAACAAAAAAATGACATATTAAAGTTGTCAACTGCTCTCTGTGACAGTAAAAACGAACTTGAGTTTCTGAAAAATCATGGCTCAAACAACCAACTTTTTCTAGCTTTACGCGAAAACGTTTCTGAAATTCAAAAAGCTGAGAGCAAACTTGACTACATAATTTCGTCCACAAAACAAGTTGAAATAAAGTTTTATGAAAGAAAAAATCTTAATATGGGTTCCATAGGCTCGGTCCTCGATAGGAGCCGTTCCTGTAGTGTCCAGTACAGACCACTGAGAAATAAGAACGCGCAAGCGCAGCCATATGCAGCAAAGCCATTGATTGAATTTAAGAGTGGTGTAAAATTAAATCTAAAATCCGGTGAAAATTATTATTTGACAGATTTAGTCGTAACTCGCGATAATAAACTACTTCTTTGCAATTATAACCCGTCATATCCAAAAGTGTATGTATACAGTGAGTGCAAGTATTTTGAGAAGGAAACTACATTCCCGAGTGATCCATTTGGTATAGCATTGATTCCACACTCGAGTAAAGCGATTGTGACAATGCCACTGTCCAAATCCATACAATTTGTCGACACCGCTTCCATGACAATTGCAGGAAATCAAATACACGTTTGGTATGCTTTTAATGGCGTTGCGGCGACCGAAGATAAAATATTTTGTGGCGACGAACAGGGAAGCATTCATGTATTAGATACAAACGGACTGTACCAGTCTAAAATACCATGTTGCAGATCGCCTATTTATTTCATTGTATATAACACACTTAACAATCAATTGCTTGTTCGCAGCAGAGGCGATTTACGTTGTGTAAAATTAGATGGGACGCCGGTATACCGGTATAACAAAATTTCCGGAGTAGCCGGTATAACAATGGATAAGCACGAAAACGTGTACTTGGCGGGGTATAATACGCATAGTATACTGAGACTTTCTCCAGACGGCAAATTTCACGACACTGTCTTAAGAAAAGACGATGGTGTCTCCTATCCTTATGGTGTGACATTTAGTAGGGATTTCTGTAAACTTGTCGTTTTAAATAACAGTCACAAGTCTGTCGTGTTTTATAGATTTAAGTGATTACAAAAGTCATCAAGTTTTGAATTTCGTTTTTTTTTCGACTTTTTAAGTTCCCGTGCAACCAGCATCACGCTTTCTATTTCCGGTATTTTATATACTGTATGTTTATTAATGGACTAAAATGATTATGTTTTTGTAAAAAAAGGATAAATAAAATTGTAGAAAAACAACTTAATGACGCCTTTACATTAAATCCATTGGATGTGTACTGATTGATACATTTGTCTATAAAGGCATGGTTTATTCAGTTGGAATTGGGCTTTGAGTTTGCTTCGGTACAACAACGGGAACTCTTTTTAATTTTTTTTTAGTTAGTAGTCTAAAAAACTATCTGATGAATCGAGAGCATTTTGGCGCTTACTTATTTTGTAACCCCGCCACGTTCAGTTTTATGCTTGTGCCAGGTCAAGATCCTCTAATTCAGTGGTTGTCGTTCGTTGTTGTCTGCAGATTTTTTTATTTTCTATTTGTTTTAGTATAAATCAGGTTTTTGTTTTCTTTTTTCATTGTTCCTCCTGTTGTGATACTGATTTTATTATAGCTTACTATAAGGTATGGTTTTTGCTCATCGCTGAAGGCCGAACGGTGAACTATACAGCTTGGCAACATATTCTTTTGGTCTCTGGTAGATAGGTGTCTCATTTATATCGTCAATCATAATATATTACTGATTTTCATATAAATGAAAACGATTTAAAAAGACAATCTTAAAAAAATATATCACACAGTTTACAAGTACTGAAAATTCAGAAAATTTTGTCTGGTTAACTGCGAATAAAATGACGAGGATAGTATCGCAATAATATTTCGCATTCTGATATGCTGAGTTTCTCAGATTCGCAATTTCCTACCGAAGTTTGGAAGTGGCACTCCGCGACTCCATCCACAAATAAAAACTGACCGTCACGAAAAAACACAATAGTGTTAAAAGTGACGTTAACCACCAACCAATCAATCAATTAAATTATCATAAATTATTCTCGTATTGTTGTCCATATTTTATCGCAATAATAAATCCACGCATTAATTTCTTAATTTACACTATATTGTCATGCATTCATGATGATGAGAATTGAAATCGGGAGCAATGTCTGATGCACAGATCGTCATATAAACTGGGTGGAGTGAAAGAAGCAGCCTTTCACGGTTACCCCTGGACATACTGTCTGTGTTGCGTTGTTGGTTGATGTCTCGTAGTCAATAGATAGTGTTTCTGGTTGAAGTTGTAACTGGTGTTGTTGATCAATGGCTACTGAACAGTTGCATTTATTTTCTAATTGTTAAATTTAATTGGATAATTTTATATTTTACTAAATTTTGAAACAGTGTATTGTATTGAAATTTAAAAAAAATAAGTTGAATAAATTAAAAGATATTCAAATGAGTTTCATTATTTTACTTTTCACCTTTTTTTCAGAATGTTCCAATAATTAAAAATATTTGTTGATAAATTGAAATATTTATTCATTTTAGTACACATGTTTTCCTATTTTTTTAATAAAATACATTATCCTGTCAAATATATATAAAATATAGCAAATTTTTGCACATTTTCCTTGATTTAATAGCAGAATATAATATTCTTTTTTAAATTTACATTAAATAAAAGGTAAAAAATAAGACTATGATTCAGAAATAAACTATAATTGTTAAAACAACAATTCCCTCTATGTTTACATATACATCGGCGTTTTGCATTTGAGCCGATCAGCATTTCATTTGCGCCGATTTTTTCTTTCATTTGCGCCGATTTTTTTACAGGTAAACTACAGCTAATTACAGGTGAATAGATATAAGAAGATGTGGTATGAGTACAAATAAGACAACCCTCAATCCAAGTCATGTTATTTTTCATTTACTATTATAGACCTCTTCCATTAGCCAGGTGCACACTATATTCACATACTTTAAAATCAAGAGATAAAAACATAAGGTTAAAGCACTCTGTTTATACTAAAATGACGAATTGATAATCTATTTACTGCATTCCAATCCATGAATAAAAACGGAATACGTTAAAATCACAAATCTGTTCTTGCTGAGTATTTATAGGCAACACATCTAATATATTTCTTTCTTGTGATTTCGTCTCTTATTTATTTGTCGTAATTGTCAATAAAGAAGTCCATCTTTTCTTTGTCTGGCTCACGTACTTATGTGTATGGCCGTCGATGGTTAAAGAATTGACTCCTCGGCTCGTTGTGCACAGTGTGCAATATGTCCATTGTGTTATGTACAGCAAAGTTCCGGAATAATATGATTCAAAATAAACTAAAACCTATATTTATAACCAGATTTTACCAATATACCTTCACGGTATAGTACATGTACAAATTTTAACTTACCTGTAAATCTAATTAGGAGCAATTATAAAATCGGCGCAAATGAAAAAATGAAATCAAATGAAAGAATGAAAATTTTGAAAATCGGCACAAATGTCATACGCCCATATACATGTAATTAAAAGTGGGCAAACCAGGATGACACCATTTCAATTATATTTAAGTTCAATCAAAGGTACAGTCCCTCCAGGTCTCTTTTTAAAGCGGTACCCAACACTTTGACTAAGATATATTTGGCTTATTTTATATTCATATTTTTTTTTAAATGACTAAACTATTGATCAAAATTTGAACAATTTGAACAATTTACAGGAATAATTTCAAGGAATATCGGCCATGATAACAGTTTGACAAACGTAACTAATTTGGATCATTGAACAGTTGGTTCTTCTTTACTTTATATAAATAGTATGCGATTCAAACATTCAGCTGAATTTGAAAGAGTTAACTTCCCTAGGTGCTCTGTACCCACTTAGAATTTCTAGTACAGAACATATTAAGCTTCAAAATGTTCGAGATGAATTTTAAAGTAAGATAATTCTATAGAATTAAGATAATTCTATAGATAATATCATTTATTAATATTAAAGCCAAAACAAAGATTGACTCATTTCTTATTCAAATTTTCAAGTATTTTTTTTTTAAGTTCAGGGTGTATAGGTTTGATCATCGATGAAGGCTAAGCGGTGTCCTATAGTTGCACATGTCCTTTGAAAAATGTTCTATGGTGGATATTTGTCTCAATGGCACTCGTATCATATCTCCAACCATAGTTTTATATAACTCAAAGGCGTCCTTCTATGTATTATAAAGATTCTATATCTGTACGTATTTATTGTATTCTTTTTACAAATTCAATATTTTTAACATACTTGTAACACACAGAACATGTGTACATGTTATTTGATAGACGTGACCTCTTTAGTACTATGCAATGTCTTCTCGTTATTATTTTTTTATGGTAACTTATAATTATGTTAGCCTTGAAACTTCCTTTTTTCAACATATGCACTATTCACTACGCATTATATATTGTTTTTTATTTAATTTTTCATGTTTTAATTTTAATGATTCATGTGATGTCCTTCTTTGATGTTTATGACAATTATAATGTTTTCAAAATGTTAAAGATTTAGTATATGTCCATTTCATCGTAAAACAATAATAAATATTTATTTATTTAACATGCAGGTCAAAACTTTTGAGTTGATTTAACAAATTTAATTATTTATCGTTTGTTGAACAAGGCATTTGATATTTCCTTTTAAAAATGTATTGTATATAAAGAGAGGAGGTAAAAAGAGTAGTACATCCCGATTTTCTTCTTCTAATCAGAACCAAGACCAGCACTCAGGGTAAGTAGCTTCAATATACTAGTAAATCATAAAAAAAAAAACGATTGAATGCTATGCATTTTTCATATATAATGAAATTGGATACACGGTACCAAATTTTTAAATAAAAGCCCAGTTGGTGTATTGTTTAGATGAGTTGCTTTCTTATAAAAAATCATTTCCTCAAATCTAAAACGAGAAACTTTTGATGGCAATGGCGTTCAGATAAAAATGAATACCTTCGTAATTAATTGAATGCATAAATCTCATCTTCAAAATTCCTTTCTTTTTCACTATTTTCTGTCATCATTTTCCGCAGTAAAGAACTTCACAACACCTCTTTGTTCAATAATATGATATTTTTATTACTTTCCTATTGGGTGAGGTTTTCAGAATCGTATGCATTTGCTTTGCAACGAAAGTATTTCATATGACAGTTTAACAGTTTTCCTTATTTATTACAATTTTAGATAAAGAAGAGTTCAAGTTTGATTATGAGCCTAATGTTACTTTTGTTGACTAGAATCGTTGTCGGCCATGGAATATTTCAATTGGTTCGATTTTTTTACTGTACATTCCAAATAGCATTTTTTTTATTCCCAGGGTATCAATTTAGTACCTAACCTTCGCGTTTTTGTTTATGTTTTTCAACAATCGTTTGTCTTTTTACTTATGATATCTGTATCTTTTTTTTTTTAAAAGATGTCCAGTTACTCATTAGCATATTGACCACTAGTTCTTTTGGATTTTTCTCCGTTGCTGGTTTTTTATTCTCGTTGGCTTACGCGCATACCTGCTGTGTTTACGTATTTGACTTTTCAACAAAAACTAAGAATACAAAACAAAATAACATATCATATCATATTATATTCCCCAAAAAAATGTCAAATTCATGAAACCTCGTAGAATTGTGAATGTTAAGTTGTTTTTATAAAAGTAATGATATAATTATACTAAAACAATTTTAAATCAATTCGTTAAAATCTATACAAACTTCTAGGTAAAATGCAATGGAAATCGGTCCAACATCTTGTAAAATAATTTGTATACCTGTTAATTTGTAGATAAAAATGAATCGCCTTCAATGTATGTCTATGGTAATGGCCGTTATGGTTGTTGCTTCTAATGCCAATGGATATGGCAGACGTGGAGGCTGGGGTGGTGGAGCAGGTGGTATTAGTGGCAGTATCGGAGGTGGTATTAGTGGCAGCATCGGAGGTAAGCAGACGATATAACATAACCATTATATGGTTACTGTGCATACACTTTTGGAATACTAGTACTAGTATGGAGAAAATTACATCGCTGCATCGACGTATTATATGATGTCAATATAATACTTCCATGATCCGAGGAACTCGACATCGACGTATTATATGATGTCTATATAGTACTTCCATGATCCGAGGAACTCGACATTGCATCTAATATTCTACATGGGACAATATTTACATTGCAAATATGCCTATGCCAGGCGACAAACTACAAACGTTGTAATCAACCGCCTCGATGGTCTCGTGGTAGGCGTGCTTCTCTTGATTTTTAATCGCTGTCGGCCAAACAAACAAGTAAAAAACCCAGTATATTGAATAGTCGAACAAAGAGAAAAAGATTGACCGGCTCGGAATTCGAATAAGATATTTGGACAGGGTCGTTACGATATTTCGACACCCGGATATATCGTCATCCAATAAGTCCGAACAACCATTATAAATAGTTCCACATATTGTTTTTCTCTGTTTTTGCTGACAAAAATCTGGCCCGTTGAATTTTCGATTCAAAATGCTGGTATAGTAAAAAGTATTATGAAAGTATTAAAAGTATTATTAAAAATAGTAGATATATTTATGGGACTTTAAGGGGGAATACTAGTCTACTGAATGTATAATACAACTGCGTTTTATAGCTTGTGAAACGAAAGTATAGGTTGGTTGCACGAATAACAAGCTTTAAAAATAAAATCTACACAAAACAAACGCACATGTGCAAAAGAACAAAGAAGAAAAACGAAAAGAAAAAAAGCAATACCTAACAAACACACACACAGTCGATAAATAACTTTAAAAAACCGGGTTGTCATTTATATACAGCTTTACTGACTAAAATATCACGTGGTGAAAACGTCTACTAGTATCTAAGGATAATTGAAAACGCAAAATGTCAAGCAAACAAAGATCTTTTATTTTCTTCGTTAACATTACAGGGGGTGGCCTAGGCGGCGGTCTTGGTGGGTTTGGCGGAGGACTAGGCGGTGGCGGATTTGGCGGTGGACTAGGAGGAGGATTCGGAGGTGGATTAGGCGGATTAGGTGGAGGTTTAGGTGGTGGATTAGGAAGCAGTGCATCCCTCAGTGCCAGTCTTGCTGCTCGTCTAGCCCTTTCAAGTGGTGGTCGTGGTGGTGGATTTAGCGGCGGTCTCGGTGGTGGATTCCGTGGAGGTCTTGGAGGTGGATTCGGAGGAAGAATCGGCGGAGGAGTTGGTGTTGATGCTGGATTTGGCAAAAGGAGTAAGTGGATTTTTGGCATAATACATCATTTTGCTTTTTCGGATTTGAAAGAAGTATAAGTCGTTGGCTGTTTATCTGTGAACTTTCAAATATTTATTCCTATTGGATTACCAATATGTAAATCTTCTAAAAATTATATGAAATTGAAGTTGAAGCTATTTGAAATATCCTACTAGTATTCCGGAAAGTTTGTTACTCGTCGATAGTATGTAACTTATTAATAACCAGTCTCCGTACTATACCGAAACCAGAGTTCTAAATTTCAAGTAAACTGTATCTTAACAAATGGAGAGAGAAGACACATTTTGCTACTTTTTTATCATGAAAAACGGATTGTATTATATGTTCAAAATGTCAATGCATGCTTTGCAAATAACATATCAACTTTCTATAGTGGACAATATATAAAATTTTCTACAGTGGACAATTAATAATGGTTTACTGTTGTTTTTCTTTCTCAGGATACAGAAGAAGTGCAAGTAAGTTTATCTTTAAAATATATATATTCCTCGTCCGACTGATATAAATAATCTCATGAAAATAACAACTCTCCCACTAGAATTCCATGACTTATGTTGTATCCCAGCAGGTTTTAACTTAACACTCGGGCTTCAGACATGTGCGTGACTTCCCTGTTATCTCTTATTTTCCAACAATTTCCAAATAAACTTTCGTTTTTTATATTAAAATTTACATCTTGTGTCTTCTTTTTTTCATACAGAAACCAAGGACGGCCAAACATGAAGAAGGAAAAAAAACATATCGCGTTATAACATTCTAAAGGAGTAGGTCCAGTAAGACCCCTTTTTGGCCCCAAAATATAGCAGTTTTACAAAATTGTTAAAATGTAAACTTTTAGTCAGTTATTGGATAGTAGAAAGGTTCTGCTACATAAATATGGGCTCTTTTTGACAATACAATGCACATATATTGAGAACTAGCACCATTAATTCAAGCTAAATTACTGAAATCTTCACAATTCCAGCATTTTAGTTAAATTTTAGACGGTTTCCGTGTCAAACGAAAGTGGCCGCATTCGTGTTCATCCAAAATATTGAAATGGAAGTTGTATTTGATGATAATACATAACATATATAAAGATTGAGGATGAACACGGATGCGGCCACTTTCGTTTTTGACAAAAACCATCTGAAAAGTGACATTTTTTCGCATATTTGGTAGATTTCTCATATTTGAGCCTGAATCGGATCGTTCTTAATGACTAAATAGGTTAAAATCTTTCACATAAATTAATTGCATCATGTGAAATAGACACTTCAGTGTTTAAAAAGTGGTCAAAATCTTTCGCCAGATGAAACTGAAATTTGAAGCCAAAATCGGTCCTTACCGGACCTACTCCTTTATAAAAGACAGATGTTTATAAATAAAGCAATAGCAGTCTGTAAAATCGCTCACGAAATCAAATTCTATCTATTGTAATGTTACATTTAGTCTTTTAAGTAACCCTTTGTATTGATGACATAAAGCAAATTGGTGTGATTTTTATATTAATCTTTTTCTTTCTTTTTTTAGGCTTCAACTACAACTACTAAACCACTGTGGTGTTTAGTTATATGTGTGATGTTTCGGTGTGTGTTGTCCCTGTCTCCGTATATTTTGAAACAGTTCCAAAATAAATTATTTTGTTCTGAAATTGTCTTCTTGTTTTATTAGTGAAATAAAATTCACATTCAGAGTATTACTGATTATCACTGAATCCAAATTACACTGAACAGACAAAACTACATATCGTTATATCAACCCATATTTTGGACTATTATTTAGATGGTAGTCTCAATCCATATTTATATTCCCGTATATGTAGCCCTTCTGGTCTCTCTTATCTGCGTGGATGGTAGTTCACCCTTTGTAAGTGTCAATCACTATGGGATTAAATTAGGTTTGGTAATATTTGTACACTTAAAAGATATAATAAATACCTGTACAGCAACATCATAAACAAAGAAACTTGAAAAATACTCTAAAGAACAGATTGAGTATTTTTAGCTTGCCTTCGGTGACAGCCACCAATATTAGAGAGTGGGACGGTACGAATGCACAGCAAAAGATTGGGTATTTTGAGTTTGCTGTCAGATTTAGCGACCAATATTAGAGAGGACAGAGTTAATTCATAAAAAAGATTGACTATTTTGTGGTAGCCTTTAGTTACAGTAGCAGATATTAGAGAGTATGACAGTATGATTTCATAACAAAATAATGAGTTTTTCGTGATTGTCTTCAGTTATTATAGTCAAAGATATTAGGTAATAGGAAAGTATGATTACATAACAAAACATTGAGTATTTTGAGCTTGCCTTCAGTTACAGCCACATATATATGAGAGTAGGACATAATACATTCATATCAACTTATTAAATGTTAAATTTGAGGTCGTTTCAAAGTATACAGTTACCAATATTAGAGAATAGGAAAGTATGATTTCATAACAAAACATTGAGTATTTTGAGCTTGCCTTCAGTTACAGCCACATATATATGAGAGTAGGACATAATACATTCATATCAACTTATTGAATGCTAAACTTGAGGTCGCTTCAAATTATACAGTTACCAATATTAGAGAATAGGACAGTATGATTTCATAACAAAAGATTGAGTATTATGTGGTTGCCTTCAGTTACAGCCACATATATATGAGAGTAGGACATAATACATTCATATCAACTTATTGAATACTAAACTTGAGGTCGCTTCAAATTATACAGTTACCAATATTAGAGAATAGGACAGTATAATTTCTTAACAAAAGATTGAGTATTATGTGGTTGCCTTCAGTTACAGCCACATATATATGAGAGTAGGACATAATACATTCATATCAACTTAATAAATGATAAACTTGAGGTCGCTTCAAAGTATACAGTTACCAATATTAGAGAATAGGACAGTATGATTTCATAACAAAAGATTGAGTATTATGTGGTTGCCTTCAGTTACAGCCACATATATATGAGAGTAGGACATAATACATTCATATCAACTTAATAAATGATAAACTTGAGGTCGCTTCAAAGTATACAGTTACCAATATTAGAGAATAGGACAGTATGATTTCATAACAAAAGATTGAGTATTATGTGGTTGCCTTCAGTTACAGCCACATATATATGAGAGTAGGACATAATACATTCATATCAACTTATTAAATGATAAACTTGAGGTCGCTTCAAAGTATACAGTTACCAATATTAGAGAATAGGACAGTATAATTTCATAACAAAAGATTGAGTATTATGTGGTTGCCTTCAGTTACAGCCACATGAATTAGAGAGTAGGACAGAATACATTCATATCAACTTAATAAATGATAAACTTGAGGTCGCTTCAAAGTATGTGTACAGTTATCAATATTAGAGAATAGGACAGTTTTATAACAAAAAATTGAGTATTATGTGGTTGTCTTCAGTTTCAGCTACATATATTAGAGAGTAGGACAGAATTAATTCTGAACAACCTATTGAATGCTAAATTTGAGGTTTACTTCAAGTACAGCTAACAATATTTGAGAATAGGACTATGATTACAAAAGGGTTTAGTACTTAATCTGAGTTGCCTTCAGTAACAGTCACCGAGTAGATAGTATGACTATTGTTTGCGATTTTGAACTTCCTGTTAGTTGCAGCCACCAATATTAGAAAGATCCTAGTATATACGATTTACAAGCGATTAAATACTATGAACTTCCTGTATGAGAGTATGACAGTATGAATTCATATCAAAAGATAAGAGTATTTTGAGATCGCTTCAGTTACAGCCATAACTATTTGAGAGAACAGTGAATTCATAGCAAAAGCTTGAATGTTGAACTTGAGGTTACTTTCAAGAACATCTTTTTTGTGGTTGCCCTCAGTAACAGTCACCAATATTAGATAAAGTATGAACGATTGCATAACAAAATGTAATAGCATTTTGAGTTTGCCTTCAGTTACAGTCACAAATATTAGAAAGAACATAATGATTACATAACCGCAGAATCATTATGTTGAGTTTGCATCCTGTTACAGCCACATATATTAGAGAGTAGGCCTATATGATTTCATAATAAATGGGGAATGTGTCCATAGGGACACAGACGATGCCCCTCCTAGAATATAACGCTATAAAGGGACATAACTCAAGAACTGTAAAAGTGATGCTTCCAAAAATTGAGCTTATACTGAGTTTTGTATTAAAAAGCATTATATCAATATTTCATTATATTTAGTTAAGACAAACTCAAGTAAGAGAACTGAAACGAAAAATTATTTTTTTCATTTGTAAAGGGGCATAACCCTAGAACGATAATCAAAGTCCTTGTAAGCACTGAATTGTAAAGATTGCTTCAATTTATCAGTAGGAAGTAAAATTGGATATTGCATTGAATAAAGCATTGGTTGTAGTTGATTCAACTACCATTCTGGACAAAGGAAGATAACTCCAGTTTTCAAAGAAGACTCATTTTTAGAAATGAAGGGGAAATTGCTTTAATTTATCAGTGGGAGGAAAAATATAACATAGCATTGTAAAAAGCTTTTGATTGTAGTTGATTCCACTATAATCATGGACACAGGAAGATACCATAAATTTAAAAAATTACCCGATTGATATTTTAAGAAAAAAATGAAAATTTAGCATTTTTTCCATTTGTGAAGAGCATCACTCTAGAACAGTAAAAGTGACGGCACTAAAATTCAAAATTGATCTGTATATTGTGGTAATAAGCATTGTGTATAAGTTTCATAACATTTGGTTGAGGCAAACTTAAGTTAGAGAATGGAAACCAAAATTGGGACGTACTTACGTACGTACGAACAAGGTTAAAACTTAATGCCCCCTCGGTTATGGTGGGTCATAATAAAAGCTTGGATATTTTGGCTTGCCTAACATTACAGCCACAGCTATTAAGAGTAGTTACAACTGATTGATTGCTTAATTTGAGGTTACCTACATGTTCAGCTACCGATATTAGAGAGTTGGAATATAAGATTTCATAATAAAAGATTGATTATTTTGAGCTTATCTTCAGTAACTGTGACCGTCTTTGGATATAGCATTGTTTATTATTGTTTTGTTTTAAAAGTATCATAAACTGTTATCACAGACATATGTCTCGCCTTTTTGTTATGTTGATTATGCAAATGTTGAAATCAAAATAGCAATACTTTAACATCTTACATAAGTTATGAAAATATTCAAGTCAATGAACCATGACTCAGTTACATGGCTAAACAATAGCCATGTACATGAAATGTGCCAATGCTTATACAACTGCATGCCAAATACCATCATAACCATTGACTTATTATAAGTCGTTCCCAAATCTAAATACAAACATTTAACAAGTAAACTATAGAAAAGTTTCAAAATCAATAAGAGGGCGTGTGGCTATATTATCTCCATGGAAACGATACTTGCAAATGCCAATAAATTTGCATACCAAATATCATTGACTTAACATTAGCAGTTCATCCTAAACTGATCTAATCACAAACTAATATATTTAAACTAAGATAAGTTTCAGTCATTAGACTGTCACTGAGGGGCGAGGCCAAATATTCTCCATGGAAATGAGATGTGCCAATGCTTATACAACTGAATACCAATTAACATTGGCCTAGCACTAATTGTTGCCCTTGAATTGACCTAATCACAAACAAATACATAAGAACTCAGAATTTTTTTCAAAGTCAATGGACCATGACTAAGGGGCGGAGCCAAATGATCTCCATGGAAATAAGATATAGACTCTACCAATGCTTACACAACTACATACCAAATATCATTGACCAACCACTTGTGGTTCCCCATAAATCTGACCTAATCACGAACTAATACATGTAAAATAAGCAAAAGTTTCGAAGTCATTAGACCATGACTGAGGGGGTTGGGCCATATAATCTCCATGGAAATGAGATGTGCCAATGATGATACAACTGCATACCAAATATGATTGACCTACCACTTGTGGTTCACCATAAACTAGACCTAATCACAAACTAATACATTCGCCTACGCCGGAAACAGCATACCTATGTCTCGCTATTTGACTCCGTGAAGGTGAGACAAAATAATCTTTTAAATTAGATTTGAAATAAACATCTTGTATAATCATGCTAATAACTGAGGTATGAGGAATTTGTTGCACTGACAAGATCTGCAACCTTCAGGGTATTTCTTGTATAATTGATATACTTTTTCCATGTAATTTCATCTCGTTTTTTCATACATATTGTCTGTCAACTCTGAAGTTGTGAGAGTGAAGCACACAGATGGTAGGTGCCCTAGACTCCAATCCTAATCAGCTAGGATTGTCAGTTTTTCTACTGAAGCTCATGGTTCTCTCTTGGAACTCTGACTACCTCAACCAATGATAATCTGTTAACACAGAGATATGTCTGGTCTATTTGATATTTTGATAATGCAAATGTTGAAATTAAAATAGCATTACTTTAATACAAGTATGTAAGTTTTGCAAATATTTTAAGCCAATGAACCATGATTGAAAGTACAGGGCCAAACAATCTCCACGCAAATGATATGTGCCAATACTAATACTATGTCTCATTCAAAATCATACCACATCTTCTTTTTTTTAATATATAATACAGCTGTATACCAAATACCACTGAAATCTCATAGGTCAATCCCTTTAAACCAATCTAAACACAAACATTAACTTGTAAACTATGTAAAAAGTCAATGAACCATAATTAGGGTGTGGGGTTATAAAATCTATTTGGAAATATCAGACCTACCACTAGTGGTTCCCTTATAAACTGAACTAATTACAAACTTATACAAGCAATCTTAGCAAAATTTCAAAGTCAATATACCATGACTGAGGGAACCATGCCAAATAATCTCCATGGTAATAAGATGTGACAATGTTAATACAACTGCATACCAGATATCATTGACCTACCACTAGTGGTTCATCATAAACTAGAAATAATCACAACACTAATACATTGTTGACGCTGTAGACATTGGAAACAGCATACCTATGTCTCGCTATTTTACTCTGTCAAGGCGAAACAAAAACTGACAATCAGGGAATGGCACAATAGTGCTGAAGTGGAGTTAAACACTTATCAATCTAATAAAAGTCAAACATTTCCTTTCTGTGTATACAGATGCTATAATAAAAACAGAACCTGAAATAATGTTAAGCATAATAATAAACAAAACAATTGACAATGTTATGAATTAGTTTTAATTAAGGAATGATATTGACATTTCTTTCTGAACAATAATAATAATAATAAATACAAAATTATATCACAGATATCTATATAAACATCTAAAGAAACAACATGTCTGATAAACAAGGACACACAAATGTCAACAATCTGATGTGGACAGAAATAAACACAGAAGGTAAAGAACACACAATTATATCACCGATTATAAAAACACAACATTTTAGCAACCAACCTCTATATAATATTTAACATTTTGTAGTCATTTATTTTGTACAAATCATCATATTCAATTATTTCACCTTCACAATATATTTACGGAGGGTACAGTCTGAGGTCAATATAGGTTTTTATGGATTTTATTAACTTTATCATAACCACATCATTAAAAGTTACAAAAGTTTTGTTATGTTTTAATAAAATTCTAATGTTTTTCAATCGAGATGGGATTCCAAAGTTACGATTCTTGTTTCTGTAATTTATAAGAATTTCAACAATTTTATCAATATTGTAAAGTTAATCTATTAACCAATGTAGTTACAAAACTCACATGTGGTATGAAATGCCATGTAACATCGCCATAAACAGTACAAATACTTTATATTCAAAGCATCATTATTGAAGATTTCTTGGTAAATAATGAAATCAAGTTTGCATGATAATAACCTATTAATTTGGTTGGCAATAAACAATATCTAAATTTATTGGTGGACAATTATTTTCAAACATTTAAAATACTTTGCCATCTCTAAGCAAATTTAGACTCTCTAAAATTGATACATACTTGAAAAAAAATATGTCACTAAAAATTTTTGAAATAAATATATCATTTTTAAATCCTTACATGAATGTGTGCCTTTTACACAACAAAACTTAATAAAACTAAAAATGAATATCAGTAAACCTCCTGAAAACTTTTATAAACCTTTAATGTGTATTTAAGGTTATTTTGATAAGAACATACTTTATAGTACTCTCAAATAGCACATGAGTTATCTCAATGTACTGCCAGTCCATAAAACTATAGTGTGGTATCATTATTATCATACACCTTATCACTATTTGTCCGCCATTACTGGACATCACAAAGGTTCCAGTAAAATTTTGACATCATAATTCAAAATATTTGAAGCCAAAACTGGAAAGTGATTTGTTTTATGATGTCAATAGTTCAAGCAGAACAGATTCTCAGGTCAACAGGCACAGATTTCCAAATGGCTATAAGGTGTATATGGATACCAACTTTTGTGTCGATTTCGTTAGTAAAGGTGAAAACAAACAAATAAACTTCAAGCATAACAGCCACTTCTATTATTTTCAACAATGACATAAAAAAAATTATTAAAAATTAAATGATAGCACTCTGATTAAACACTATTATTTTACATAGTAATGATATATAAGTTTAAAACTTATATTCAATCAAATATTTTTTTTAAAAGTCTAAATGGGGAAGGAAAATACATCGTTTTTAAGTGCGAAGTGAAGCAGTCCTATATTTTTCTTTTGTCCAAATAAATTAACTCTTTGTATATGTTTATGATATGTGATAAGAAAAAGATAAATCCTTTAATATCATGGTTAAGTGACCACATAACCAGCAATAATGAGAATAAATAACAAATAATTAACAAAGCAGGTGAGTTTATATACCAAAACCTTTCTGTAACCTGAGAAATAACTGTCTATAATATTCTATGTCCTGAATATTTTACAGAAGCTGAAAAGGAATAAAATACTTTATGAACTAATACAAATTGTTAACCTCTTTTAAGAACCTGTGAACAACTTTTCAGCATTATACAACCAGATTTGAGAATCTTATAAAATACTATCGAGTCTTTATACCCAATATTATTATGTGGTTATCATGGGGAAAAGTCTTCGATAAGTAATAACCAATTATCAAGGTTCAAAGTTAAATTTCTTGAAAACAATTTTTCACTCCAAATACATGAAATTTGGTATCCAGAAAAATGAGTGAAAAATCTGCAGTAATTGTTTTTTTTTTAGCTTTTCATTATTGTAAATAGGTGTCAAATTTTAAGTGATAATAATTTTTCATGTTTAAAGATGAAATAATATATCCTAATAAGTTGTAATAAAAATATTTCGTGATTAAATGCAGTCATATTGCTTGACAGCTTAAGAAAAAGATTGATATTCATATAAATACAATATCACTTCAATCCAAAACATAAAGTATTTCAGTTAAGTACAAAATTCAACTTGAACCAACACATAATAAGAGCTCTGTTTAAAAATCTTTATAATATACTTCACATCACTGGTTATAATGTTTCTAATCTACAACAGAATTATATAAGGGACATTTCAAAAGTTTACTTAGTTTAACCAGGGGATGTCTCAAAATGTAAAAAGAGCCTCCCACTCTTCACTTGAGATGGAAAGATAATGAAATTTTGTCACATAATGAAATTTCCTGCAAATATAAAACGATTTGTTCAATGTGTACTTTAACTATCTGTACCTTAAGTAAGAAGGAATGAATGGACATTTGGTAAATGAGGACTAAGTAGGGATTAATTTCAACTCCTAACATTGCCTTGGTGTCCCCCCCTTTTTTTTCTAGATCAGCAACTGTAAAATCACATACTTTATGTTCTAAGGCTTAATAAAGTAAATACAAATATGTTTAAAAAAAGCTACTGTTAAGATGAGTTTTCGTTTTTTGTTTTTGTTTATCATTAATCACAATTACTTTTGAAAAGTACTAAATCGAGATAAAATCATTTGTTACTCTTGATTTTATGCTGCACTTAATCTTTCAGTTTCTCTTAATAGTAATTGTATCCCTCCCAATTAAAACTTAATAAGCAATAAATCGAAAAGATTCATTCCCAGGCTGTAAGAACTTTCTGATCTGAGGTAGTATATATTATGGACATAAATAAACAAAACTGATACACTAACATATACTTTAACTATTCTAAAAATAACACAATTCTCACAATCCATATACATATCATGCAGATGAGCGTGTCTTAATAGAGGAGATGGTTGCTCCATTTTTCTGTATTCTTTGTTTATTTTGCCCTATATTCTCTATCCTTCATATTTTAACACCACAGTTTGATCTTTTCTGAGGGGGGTTTGGAGGCCTCCTGATTCGAAATACCGGGCTTAAAAACATGAAATCCGGAGGTCCCAAATTCAAAGAAATTTAAATCCAGACATCCCGAAATTTGAAAAAAGAATTCCCAGATCCCGAAAGGATCAATTCCAAAATCCTCAGCTTAAAAACACCTGATACCAGAGTCCTGCTAAAGGTCCTCCCCCCCCCCCCTATTTTCTGTAAGTTTTATTTTGAATGGAGTAGAATTTTGTTTTGTTTTGTACACCCAATTCAGACATAAGCAGTAGTTTTATGGTTTTATATATTAAAATGCAAATAGCATTATGGAATGAAGTTAATTTTAGCAGTTATATAGAAATGAGCTCACACTTTTTTCAGCTTTAAGTAAACATTGATAGCACTAACATTAGAATTAACCTGAATCCAAATTAAACAGCATGGATGCATTACAGGAAATATTTTTATATCATATCTACACAAAAAATGGCAAATAAGCCATATTTTCATTTGATAAACAGAGATGTGAGTGATATGTTTTATGATCTATGGATAAAAGGTAATGTGGGATATTTGGCACACTTAAGTTCAAGGTACTGCTTACTAAAAAGTAAATTCATAATTTTTGGATTTTTCCAGGCTTATCTCCCTTAGTATTATATAACTTTACTAATTAAATTCAGTTTAATGATTTTTCATCATTGAATATACCAGGTACTGTGATATGTGTTGGAGATCTTAAATGCTAATTTAAAAAGAAATTTCTATTCAGAGTCTAGATGATGCCATGAGAAAAATCATCAAAAATAGTAGTGACCACTTCAAAATATTTATCAATTATCAACATTCAAAACATTTTCATTGCTTCTATGTCAGTAACAAAATCTATTTATATCTTCCAAAGTATAAATACATAAAAAGGGGTCAGAGGGCAGTTAAATCTAATTTGATGGGTAATGCATATTTTGAGTACTGTAAATTAAGAAATTATTGCTAGGTTTTTATTACTGCGAATAATGCGATTGTGAAAGTATCACAATAAAAAAAACTTGCATTTTGTTATCTGTATAGAAATTTTCCTGAAAGCGCATAATTAATCTCGTACTTTTGTTAATTCTTCAAAAATTGCATTAGCAAATACAAGCAATAATTTCTAAATCTAAATAGCCTAAAGAATAAAAGAATTATAAAATGCAATTTGTGAATGGTGGGATAAAGTATGAGATGCCCTTTGACCTCCTTTTGACCACATTTCTAGAACAACAGTAATTAATACATTAATAATTAGACTAGATTGTCTTTCTTTTCAACTGATAACAAGTGTCTATAATTATTTACTACTAAGTCATGGTAATAAACTGTATCATGCTCTAACAATAACATTTTCTTATAAAGACAAAAACAACCTTAAAACATCATTCAGTGTCAATAACATACAATGTAGTACAAAAGAAACTCTGTTATTCTTAGTTTATCTGAAGGTCTCAAGAGTTTTACAATACATATGGTTCAGAAAATAGTCAAAACTAATTGGATTAGAAAATAATTAGTACAAACTGGATAAGAAAATAATTAGTACAAATTGGGATTTAAAAGTACTAACATACTAACAAAATATTTTTTATAGGTACTGTGAATTTATTTTTCAATGCACTAATTTTTTGTTGAATGAGAAACGCTTGTCTTTTTGTCGATCTTTGATTTTTTGTTTTAAAAAATCTGCATTTTAAACTATAGGTGTTATGTATTTTGTTCAACACTTAAATTTGTGGATAAAGTTTACTAAGGAAATCAAAGAAATAGCACCGACACAAATAAAAGAAGTCTACAGCATTCTTATATTGTTTAAAACTTGACCCCGGTAAAGAGCGGATTATCACTAATCTAAACTTACTTTGACTGTGATTTGCAAAATGTTCGAAGTCCATCAGGGTTTGAAAACTGGTTAGAAAAAGACAGGGGTTCAATTACATGCTGTTTCAAGTTTCAAGATTGAGGGTTAAATTTCATACAACATATTACTCTTTTATGATTTCAAAAAATGTAGCAGAGATAAGAATTTATCCAAATTCCTAATTTTATAGTGAAATAGACAACAGAGAAATTATAGCTCTGTAACAAATTTATTTATTGTTTTATGCCAATGACTACTAATAACTTAAGGCACTATCATACTTAAAAGAATTCAGCTCTATGGAATTTCTCAAGCTTCAGTTTAGATCAGCAGTTTATCTTTCAAAGCCTTAATGTCAGCTGCATAATTTTTACCGGGAAACATTCAAGGCATTTTATTTCCGAAGCAGGTTATACTTAAAAATCTAACTGTGCAAAATTAAACAAGTCTATATATTAGCACACAAAATATAAGAGAAAAGTATGAAATGAAAACCATGTGCACAGAGATTTTTTAACATGAAGCAAAAAATGAAGATGTATATTTATTATGTTAAAGTTATACAGTGTTTAAAGTAGGTAGACCTAGGTGAAAGGAAATAACTCTTAAAATCATCAGAACGTTTGTGTCAACCATTTTCGTAAATATATTCTAAGCTTTAGGTTACATAGATTATTTCCAATCTGTTTCAGGTAAATGCTTAAAATATATTGATGAAATTCAACTTTTACAAACGCATAACTGATGTAAAGAGTATTTCCCTGAACCAAGGTCTATCCCCTTTAATGTTCTTGGTGTTCAACTTTACAACAAAGCTAGAATTTGTAAAATTTCAAACTCAGAAACTTAAAGAAATAAATTGAACCCCCAATGGTTGAGCAGAAGTTAAAAAAAAGTTTCAAAAAGTTGTTTGGAATGAACTTAAAGGTTTCCAATTTGTTCCATTATTGTATAACACAAGCTTTCTTAAAATCCGATTCGAATTCATCTTCAATCTCTGACAAGTCTGGTTCTTTTCCTTCCAAATCTGGCATAAATTTACTGAAGTCTACGTTTTGTTGTTCGTAAAATAATATATAAGCAGAATTGGTGTCCACTTGGTCATTAGATATCTCCTGTAAAATAGAAATTGAGAAATTAATAAGTGTTATAATACTGTGGATTCATTTATTTTTTTAGTAGGTACCAATTCTTGTAGAATGTGGAAAATTTGCCTTTAAGTGGATATCTAATTTCATTATATTTGCTAAGTTTACATACATTCTTTTTGAAAAATTCTTATTCATTGAACTTTTGAATTTAATTTAGTTGTTCCCCTTTACCCATGAAATCCACAAATATAATATATTTCCAATACAATTCTCACCTTACAACTACTGTCATTGTACAAATACCATTTGTGGTTTGGATTTTTAGCATAGCAAACATAATGTCCTCCACCAAGAATTCCTGTGTGACACTGTAATATAAAATAAAAACATAGTCATGATTATTTTTCATATCGCTGTAAACATGTGAGTTAAATTTTTATCCCATCATTGTGAACCTTGAAATAATGCCTGGGAGGAACAAATTGACAATTTCAATCATATTGACTTTTATTAGGTGTGGTTGTAAACCGTTTACTGTGGGTTTGGTTATTTCCATGGATTATTTGTGGGTCTTACCTTTCTGATAAATTTTGCATGTATTGTATGTCATCATTATACATATATCAAAATAGGGTGGTATTCATTATAATTTCATATCTAAGTTCTATACTTCAACTATATGACTTACTGACATAGAGTTGAGGTGGTATCGTACATCTGTGTAATCTAATTCATCTATATTTAGTTTATATTACTTACTGACATAGAGTTGAGGTGGTATCGTACATCTGTGTAATCTAATTCATCTATATTTAGTTTATATTACTTACTGACATAGAGTTGAGGTGGTATCGTACATCTGTGTAATCTAATTCATCTATATTTAGTTTATATTACTTACTGACATAGAGTTGAGGTGGTATCGTACATCTGTGTAATCTAATTCATCTATATTTAGTTTATATTACTTACTGACATAGAGTTGAGGTGGTATCGTACATCTGTGTAATCTAATTCATCTATATTTAGTTTATATTACTTACTGACATAGAGTTGAGGTGGTATCGTACATCTGTGTAATCTAATTCATCTATATTTAGTTTATATTACTTACTGACATAGAGTTGAGGTGGTATCGTACATCTGTGTAATCTAATTCATCTATATTTAGTTTATATTACTTACTGACATAGAGTAGAGGTGGTATCGTACATCTGTGTAATCTAATTCATCTATATTTAGTTTATATTACTTACTGACATAGAGTTGAGGTGGTATCGTACATCTGTGTAATCTAATTCATCTATATTTAGTTTATATTACTTACTGACATAGAGTTGAGGTGGTATCGTACATCTGTGTAATCTAATTCATCTATATTTAGTTTATATTACTTACTGACATAGAGTTGAGGTGGTATCGTACATCTGTGTAATCTAATTCATCTATATTTAGTTTATATTACTTACTGACATAGAGTTGAGGTGGTATCGTACATCTGTATAATCTAATTCATCTATATTTCGGTTGTTGTTACAACTTTTGCAGTCATCTGTGCTTATTTGTTTCTCTAAAAAACACCATAAAGACTAATCATTAACAAATCATTTAAACAATTTTTTAAGTATTCATAATATCATGAACTTAGATCATACTCTGAAGAAAAAAAACACATTGAAAATGCAATGGTCTGAGGGCAAATAAGTGCAAATTCATTAATGTTTACAATGTCTATCAGTATCAGCTACCATATAATAAATACTCCCATTCATTATTTTAGTAGTGATTTACTTGCATATAACTTTCACAATGGCATTATTTAGATTTCACATTGCAAAATTTTATTTTGGCATACATTTTTTAAAGTTCACATCATTAAGAAACTATGAATTTCAAGTTAAACCTTCTGCAAATTCAGGATAAACCAAAACGTGTAGCTGTTAAGGAACTGAACAATAAAGGATGGACAGATTGGAAAACAAAATGCCTGTCCCAAGTCAGTAACATGACAGTTGTTTTCCATTCTTTGATGTATATATGAGTTTTTGCTGTCTGTTAAGGGATTTTCCTTTTTGAATTTTCCTTGGATTTCAGTATCTTTTTAGCAATCATATGTATATGCTGATATTGTATTTCAAACACCTACCTGAATCTGATTTGTCTTTATCACACAAGGTTGGAATATTACCATTTGGCACAATAGAATCACTAGTTTGTAAAGTGTCTTTTGATTGGTTACAATTTGCATCATAAATGTTTTTATGTTTTTCACACGATCTGGGCACAACATATCTTGATGGATCAAATTCCTCATATGGAAAATTAACAATTTTATGTGACTTCACCCATCGACCATTCAAGAACTGGAATCTTTTTAAATTAATAATCTGAAATAAAATTGATAATAAATGTCATTTATAGGGGAAAAATTTATGCCAAAAAAAAAAAGTCAGAAGAAAAAAATCTTTAAACTTAAAGAGGCACTTGCTGTCAAATTCATGTTCTTTGATTTTAATCAAGTTCTCATATTTGATTTATAACAATGTAAAAAAATTATCCAAACTATTAAAAGTCTAAAATGAACAATAAACAGGGCATGAAAATGCATAAATTCGTTTCAAGTGTATTTTAGTTTAGACACCATCTAATTAACCATCGAGTTGACCTCTAAAGTCATCTGATGACCATATAAGTGATATAAACATAAATATAGATATAAATAGATTAAGCTAACTCTTGCTGTTGGATTTTTCAAGGTCTATATAATTTTATTCATGTATTATAGATAAAAATTAAATGTTTATCATTGTTTTTACCTTATATCATGTATATGAATGATTTTATTTGGAATGAATCAGTCAAATAATTTACCATTGTTTCATTTTCAATTTTAACATTCTTTTCCTTTAAATAATTTTACACATACAATTCACGTGTTATCCATCTCAAGTTAACGGATAAATTAAAGTTCACATGAATACGGATTCAACGAGGTTGAATTATTCACTTGCAAGTTAATAATTCATAATCAATGGGTTTTTTTTAGCTTATTTTGACAAAATTGAACCATACTGGCTGCTAAAAGTGAATTAGTATTTCACTATTTGCATTTCAGTAATGATGGAGCCAAAAAAATAATAATTATATAAGATTTTTTATATATCTTGTAGCTAATGTCCCTATAAATGTATCTGGTCTCTTATAAAATTCTGTAAATTACATTTACTAAGTACAGGAATTCAAAATATTTTGTATCAATAACTTCACCTTTTTACTTATAAAACTTGCATTTTTGAAGGCAACAAAACAACTGAAAACTTATCACATCATCAGAGCAGTATAGGTATTTTTGTTTTATTTAAAATTTAATTATATCATAAGGATTTTATTGAAACTAACACCACAAGCACAGATGTATCAAACAGGAAAAATCAAAATGAACATTCCTTGTATAACTTTACTCTCAAACATAAAATCTGTTCTAAATAAGGTAAATACAGGTTTAATATTAAGTAAGTTTCCAATGAAACAAGTTTGTAATAGAGATACATGTAAATTTGTTTGATTTTCACAAGAAATATGCAGTTTAAAATTTCATGGGAAAGACAGACAGAAGTTAAACAGTATTCCTCCACCTCCCTCCTTCTAAAATGTAGAATTACTAGTCTAACTCAAACACTCTATGCCATTTACTTCACAACAAATAGTTTCTAACATGACTTAATTTAAGTTAATTAGATAAAAACTTACCAGTATTGGTGGTAGCCTCCATATGTCCAGTTTTTTAGAGGCCAGACAATGTTTTTTACATTTTGAGCAATAGTACAGTTCATCCTCTCCTAACTCCTCCTCTTTAGTGAAGGCCTGTAGACAGGTATCCAGGTTAATTGGTTCCTTCTGTTTCCGCCGACTATCTTCTACACTTTCATGTTCTTCACACAACTGAAAAATACAATATGAATAAATTCCCTTTGTTAAATATGTTTTAAAATTGAAGACTAAAAAGTCTTTCTATAAATATGGAGTTCAAAGTTTGACATAAAAATTTGTTTCATATTTTTACAAAAAAAACTTCCCACACGGAATTAAATCAAAGCGCTGTAAGCACTGAAGGCAGTTAACCAAAAACCAAGGCAACCGTAATTATGAAAACTGTGGCAATGTTGCCTCAACATTAAACATTCATATATAGTACATTCATGTTTATCTAATGATTTATTTATTAAGGCAAATAATTTATATGTTATCATGGTTTCAAAAGCAATGCATATATCAATGTATATAACATGGAACTAAGTTGAAAAACTTGTGTCTAATCCATTTGTTTTGAACAATAAAATATGTTTAAACTAATGTATATTTTTTATGGTAAGTCTGCAGTGGTGGAAGTTCCCAATGATTGCAGTTGTTCTACTTGGTAGTTAACCTTGGTTTTATTTGACTGCTAGAAGTTCAATTTGACGTAGTATGAACATGTAATAGTATGAATGGACTGGTTTCCCTGGAAAGAAAACTGAGTGTGTGTTCTATAGAACAAAAGTTATGAGACACGAATCAGACAAATGTTCACTACAACAGGGATCAAAGATGAGGTCTGACTGACTTGCCCATAGTAAATGTAAATGATTTGCTATTTTGTCCCATACAAATGAATATATAATTTAGGGGTAGGGATCTCAACGGTTTTCAAGTTCTCAAACAGGTAGGGGTAGGCAGAGGATTTAGGGGGCAGGGGGCCCGCCCCCCCTTTTGGGGAAAAAATTTGGTTGCTTATATAGGTAATCACTGAAGCATGACTGGAGCGGGCCCCTCTTAGGTCAGTCAGTGGGCCCCACTTATGAATATTTCTGGATCCGCCACTGGGGGTAGGGTGACCCTAGGGACTTCCCCTACATTTCATTTTATTTGTTATATTGTCCCATACATGAATATATATGGTTTAGGGGTGGGGATCTCATTGGTTTCCAAGTTCTCAAACAGGAAGGGTAGGGTGACCCAAGGCACTCCCCCTATATTTCATTTAATTAGTTATATTGATCCATACATGAATATATATTGTTTTGGTGTGGGGATCTCGACCGTTTCCAAGTTCTCAAACAGAAGGGTTTGGATAACCACAGGGACTTCCCTTATATTTCATTTGATTTGTTATATTGTCCCATACATGAGTATATATGGTTTAGGGGTATGGATCTTGACCATTTCCAAGTTCTCAAACAGGAGCGTGAACAGTGACCTCAGGGACTCCCCCTATCTTTCATCTGATTTGTTATATTGTTATACATGAATATATATGGTTTAGGGATGGGGATCTCGACCATTTTTAAATTCTAAAACAGGAGGGGTGGGGTGACCCCTAGCGACTCTTCCTATATTTCATTTGATTTTTCATATTGTCACAAACACTGATGAATATATATGGTTAAGGGGTGTGGATCTCGACCGTTTCCAAGTTCTCAAACAGGGAGGGTGGGGTAACTCCAGGGACTCCCCCTATATTTCATTTTTTGTTTATTATATTTTCCTATACTTGAATATATGCAGGGGTGGATTTAGACGGGGGAGGGTTGCGGGCTTGCACCCCCCCCCCCCCCCCCCTTAAATTTGCAAAGCATGGGTTGTTTCTCAGCTTAATAAAGAAAATTCCGATAATTTTACCTCAATTTTTTTTTAGCCTCGCTCTGCTCAGCAAAAATTTAAGTTTGCACCCCTCCTAACCTAAAATCCTGGATCTGCCCCACATATGGTTTAGGGGTAGGGAGCTCGACCGTTTCCACAGTGGCGGATCCAGGGGGGTTCCGGGGGTTGGAACCCCTCCCTTTTTTTGGCCGATCAATGCATTTGAATGGGAGCATATAGTTGGAACCACCCCCCCTTTACTCTGGGTTGGGAACCCCCCCTTTTTAAAATGGCTGGATCCGCCATTGTTCCAAATTATCAAACAGGAGGGGGTAGAGTGGCCTAAAGAATGCCATCATATGATTTACTTACATTAAGGTATATATAATATAGTTGCATTATTTGTGAAACTAAAGAATGAAACTTTCAGCTACCTTAATTGACCCTTCAAAATTGAGAAAAAAACAAATAGCCCCTCGAAATTGCAGTAATATATTTACACTTTAAAAGCATCTCACATGCATTATCATGATTTATCATTTATAAAGAAAAGGAGTAAGTTCGGTAAGGGCCATATTTGGCCCCAATTATAAAGTTCATAGTTACAAGACAATACATGTTTTAAGTTGCCTGAAAGTCATGTGAGAAAAATAAACAGAACTGTTTTTGTCAAAGTTTAATTCTAACACGTTGATTTTTACATCCCAAACAGGTCAAGATAAGGGATTTTGGTGAAATTTGACAAAATCAGCTGCATTTCAACCAAATTAAGGACCAGGAAACAAAGAGCGCAGTTGTCGACAAACTTAATATGCAAACAAGATATGTAAAATGTCTTCACAAACATTATTTCAAAAGATTTTTGTTGTCGATGTATGCGCTCTATGTTTCCTGTCCAATAATCTATGAAAAATTTCCCATTTTTATTGATTTTTTGGTGAAAAATCAATATGAGTACAACTTGTGACGTCATAATGAAACGCAGAATCGTAAAATTTTCATCAAAATGGTGTATTTCCTATCTAGTCACTGTCTTAGCTATAATTTATTGTGATATTGGTCAATAAATCCGAATTTGAAATTTACGCAAAAAAAGGGGGCCATTTTAGGATCTTACCGAACATACTCCTTTAGACTGTGACCATGAACATGTATATTGTTAGATATACTGTTCCCAGCTGTCACGTTGTATTGGATTTTTAAATTAAAATTTATCAAAAAGTAATTTTTAGTTTTTGAATAAAATATGTTTCTGCTGTTTCTTTCTTTTACATATATCTTTTGGTTTACAATACTAGTGTTTATATTCATTTACCATGCATAGATGTATTTTTTCACCTGCTTGGATTTATTTTGTAAATGATCGTCAAACCCGGAATTACCCTTATCCGCTTCCGGAATCGGATCCGATTTTGTAAAATTTTGTCTTCACGGCCGCCATTGTTATGTGTTTACAATGTTGTTTTTGTCAATCAGATACGATTTTACTCGAATTTATACAATATTTGTCGGTAATTTTCTGTATAAAGCTAGCGGTTGAACAAAATAAACATCACCGTCATGAATAATAATGATAAAAATAAGTTTTTAGCTCGTTTAATTGGAGACTTTGGTGAACATGGTGAAAAGGTTTGCAAAGTAATTTCTTATTTTCTTTCAAATGTAAGGCGACTACGTCGGACGTAGCTAGAAACCAACTATCCTAGTCGAAATTCCGCTTGCAAAAGTGGAAGGTCTCGGACCACTGCTAATTTGCACACCTGCCTCCAAATTGAAAAGCTACGAAAATTTCTTTTTCTAAATTGAAATTGCCGCCAACAGCATGAACAGTTGAATTATATAATAGACTACTGACGTAGTTGTACTACGTATTGATGACAAACAATATTCCTACGACTTTTGTCATTTAGGAAATCTAATTAAACTGCTTGTCTTAAGAAATTTTCGGCGATTAAATAAATATTTCATACAATTGTTCTTTGACATCTTAGCTAAAAGCACAAGTCATAATGAACTACACAAGGATTTTTAATAAGCACTACTTCCTATGTGTAACTTTAAAACTTTTGGATAAATCGACGATCATTTAAGGTTTTTCTGGTCATTTTTTTTGTAATCCAGAATAAAAAGTATTAAAAAAGTGTTCAATTAGTTATATATAACATAGTAACAAGCTAGATAATAACAATGGCCAGTATTTCAGGATTTATTGGGTAGAACACAAATCTAGGGTGCTCGCATAATGCAGCTTAACTGCATAAAAACAACTTGTTTCCACTTACAATACCTACCAAAAGAAATAATAGGTTTATTGTTAAATGGAAGGCAAACACGTATTAAGCGGTTTAAAATTGTCTATGAATAATGATAAAAATAGTGAATTATTGACATATCTTGTTAACTTACCCGTTCTAGAGATGTCTGATACCTGAGATGTAATGCTGTAGGATCCCAGTCAATAGCAATGAAAGACGAACCAAAGTTAAAACTGTCACCGTTACAGCTTAACTTGCATCCTCGACAGAACCTTCAAAACAAAAAATAAGTCTATTAATAGCTATAAAAAAAAAATAAGGTTAAAACCCACAAAATGTAAGTCTATTACAGTGACTTGACTGTTAGTGGTGCTCTCCACTAATTGCAATTCATTCAAAATTTTGACCAAATTGCAATTTGTTTTATAAAATCAAATTGTTCAACTGGTCAGAAATTTGAACCAACTGCTGTAGAAAACCACAGCCAAGTCATGAAAGTGCAAGGTGATAAAATAAAACATACTTACAATCCTATAAGACTTTAACTCCACTTAAATGATGTTGTGACACAATTAGTTTATCAGTTTGTATAGTTATATTATATTCATTTCCATGCTGAAGGGGAACTGTTTATTTTGAATTGCTATTAAATTGTCCAAACTAAGCTTTCATATAGTTTTTCTTTCTAAAAGTATTCTATATTTATAAGAATCAGACATTATGTGAATTAAAACATTTCATATTCAGTAAAATATGTGTAAAATTGCAATATATGTTTGTAGGAAGTTTCCATGGGGGAGATAATAACTTTTCTTTCAAAAAGTCTTTATTCAAAAGAATAATATTTTAGGTTACCTCCCCTGAAAACTTATTAATAGCATATTGTTATTTCACACATATTTTACTGAATATATGATGTTTTATTTAAAATGATATCTGATTCTTATAAATATAGAATACTTTTAGAAAGAAAAACTATATGAAAGCTTAGTTTGGACAATTTATAGCAATTCAAAATAAACAGTTCCTCTTCAGCATGGAAATGACTATAATATAACTATACAAACTGATAAACTAATTTTGACACAACATCATTAAAGTGGAGTTAAAAGTCATATAGGATTGTAAGTATATTATATTTTATCACCTTGCACTTTCACATTTTGACTGAACAATTTGTTCAATATTCTGACCAGTTGAACAATTTGGTTTAATAAAACAAATTGCAATTTGGTCAAAATTTTGAATGAGTTGCAATTGGTGGAGAGCAACACTAACAGTCAAGTCACTGTAATAGCTGCTGTGATCTTGACCTTCAACTTATTGAACCAAAATGCCAAAAAAAATAGATTGTCTACAAGTAACAAATGTCCAAAACTATCGACACTTTGTTAAAGAATTGATGTATAATCTGAAAACTAAACACTTGCACATAATTTCAGTTTAAAAATTGACCTTGACCTTTGACCAATTAAACAAAATTAATACACATTTTTGACACCTCATGGCACTAAAAGATTAAGAAATATCTAGTTAATTATATCACTATAAAAGATATTGTCCAGAAACAAAATCAAGTAAAATATTTAGCCTATTTATAGATGCTGCTGATCTTGACTTTTGAACTTCTGATTAAAAAAAACAGGGGTCATGTCCTTTTTTTGTTGACCTGGTGACCTTTCTTGTACACATTTCACGTACCTGTGCCAAGGACACCATGCACATGATAAGCCATCTTTTTGTACAACTTTTAATGTAAAGGGATACTCATAACCAAGACTATCATCACTGAAACAAACAAAATAGATTAATAATATAGAGAAAACATACAGTTTATACATAACTTAAATATGACAAACATCTTGTTTTAAATATGATTCATACTCATAACCACACATATTGTATATGGATAATTTCTGAACAGTTTTATTTTATGATCAAAATTACACCTATCATAAAATACTACTTATGTAGACCACAATCAGAAAAAACGTGGAAGGATGAGGTCTCAAAAAACTAGTTTAAACCTGCCCCATTTTCATGTGCTGTCCCAAGTCAGGAACCTTTTCAGTCTTGTTCTATGTCATATTGCAATGTTTTAATTTATTCATAGAGCAGGGTGTTTATTTTCTGTTAAATTTATTCATAACTTTTATAGACCGATACACATTTAGACCTAAACATATTGAACAATAAATGGAGAATGTGTCCATGGGACACAATGATGCCCCACTTATATATAAAGGGGAATAACTCTCAAATAGTAAAATTGACTCCGGCAAAATTCGAACTAGATCTGTGTTTTGCCGTAATAAGCATTGTGTATTCGTTTTTAAGAGACTAAGGTTCATATTAAGCCTCACTCACCAATCTTGTGCATGGTTTGTAGTTTTGGCTTCTGAGGGAGGTAGAGGGCTGACAAGTCTGGAGACCTGGGTCCACACAAACTGGTATACACACTGATTGGTTGTGGTATCCACACAAGGTAGAATGATTGGTGTACCAAATAAACATGGCCTGGTCTTTTGTACAGATAGAAAATACACATCCATCAATGTCTGAAAAGTAAGAAAAAATATTGCCATTAGTTTGGTTTTCTAATGTGAAGTAAATTTTAAGCTAATTCTTGACCTTTGGCAAAAATGTGAAATCTAACTGTTCTTAATTTTTAATCAGTAATAGAGCAAGATTTCACATGGAATAATGTGTTTATCAATAACAGAAAATAGTAATATGTGAACAATGACAAAATGATAAAAACACAGTAGCAATTTTATTATAACAATATAAAATATCCCCGATATGCTCTAGTTACTCTACCAAGGTAGTAAGGCCATATAAAACCAAATTGTTTTATCCTAGTCATTTTAGGGCCCTTTATAGCTTGTTGTCTTGAAGGCCATACTTTGACATATAATTGTTTACTTTTAATACATTGTTACTTGGATGGAGAGTTGTTTCATTGGCACTCATACCACATCTTCTTATCTATATAAACATCATACCATTTTCCGATGGACTGCAATAACAAAACCATTGAAGACATCGCCCACAGATTTTGACATAGAATCAGGACTAGCTAGGCTGCCCATGGTTGTCAGATCACTAGGATTTCTGGAATGTGTTGGAGTACTACTGTTAGAACTGGAACCATTGTCTGAGGACTTCTGACCATTCTCTATACTACCATTCTCTTGAGGAATTTTTCCTGTTTATGAAAAAAAAATTAGATTATTTAAATAAAGATCACAAACAATAATATTTAAATACAATTGAAACATTTTGTGAAAAGGATATGTAAAATCATTTCCAATTCATAAGCTACCACAATTTCAAAGACTTACTACTGTACTGTAAATTCGTATTAGTCTTGTATGTTTTTTTATTTTTGTTTATTCATATATATGATTTGGAGTTTAGTGTACTACTAGCAGTACTCATTTTGTTTAGAGGCTTGTTGAAACCCGCCTCTATGTGGGGTATTTTATCACTGTGATGAAGACCCATGGTGGCTTTGTTTTATGTCCTTGATAGGGTTGTAGTCTCTTTGACACATTTCCAATTTCCATTCTAAATTTTATTTCATTTCTTCTTGCTGTAAGATTTAAAATGTATAGCAATGTCCAAAAAGGAAGCTACAGGTTAAATGATTTTATCAAATAAGATGAAGTGTTAGGATTGCAAACGAGAAACAATCCACCAGAGACCAAATGAAGTAGATATACGCAACTATAGGGTCACCCTACAGCCTTCTGAAATAAGCAAAACCAATACAGCTTACTAAGCTATGATAAAAGGCCTTACCATGGCAATATATAAAGCAATTCAAATAGGAAAACCAATCAATGAGTAATTATGAGTTCATTATGTACAAAACAACAAACAAAAAACATATATAATATACAGCAACAAGCAACAACCCCTGGTTCCTGACCTGGGACAGGCACATATAGTAACGTTAAAACATTTTTGTTGATCCCTTTCTCCTGAGTATAGACATACACTTACTTGCTGCTAGTCCTCTCTGTATATCACTTAGGCCTAAACTTCCCTTGGACCCTTTTTCTTCCTCCAATGACAGTGGTTTGATGTCTTCAGGGGGAGGTAACTCATATGCATATAAAGTTCCACCAAGTAAAGTCCGTACCTTCTGGCCATCCTGAGGTAATGTCTGAAATAAAATTAATTAAGTCTTTAATAGGCAACAGAAGAATCATCAGGACAACTGTAATCTTGTTCAACCTGTAAACTTTGTAAATAGACCAATAATGAGGGGCAAAACATGTTGCATGAAAATAACCCTTTACCACCCTCATTAACGTGGGTTTGGCATATAAAATAATTTCCATTAAAAGGTTTTGATGCCATTTGATGTGTTTCAATGCAACTTTTAGCACAGATTTTGAGCTTTTTTTGTTGAGAGCAGTTTTTATTAGTGGACAAAGCCAGAGTGCACTGAGAAAACAACCTAGGAACAATAGGTAAACTGACAACCCTAGTCAATTAAGATTGGAATCGAGTGCACACACAAAAGCGGGGTTCAAACTCACAATCTCAGTGTTGACTGGCTAGTGATTACAGTAATAACTTCTCAAACCACTCTGTCACCGAGGCCAATATATGAAAAGGAAAATGTGCTACAGGAAATACATTTGAATACCAATTATCACTGAATTACCATAAGTGGTAAACCAGACCTAATCACAAACTTAAACATTTGTTGGCCTGGCTGACTGATCAAGAAACAGCATACTGTGGAGCCATTTATTTGTTTGACACAGCATTTTTTTTTCAATTTTCAAGATAAAGGATAAGTTGATTTTCATGAATCAAAGGGCAACAGATGAAGTATTGAAATTTTTTTTAACTTACAGTATCAGATCTTGTTAACCAAGAGTTGAATAATTAAAAAATAATGGAAATTTTTTCAAACCATAGAAGTGCTCAAACACTATTATAGTGAACTTCAGGTCATTCAACTTTGATAAAAATAAATTCAGGATTAAATTTATCAGTATTATCAATAAATTTGAAGAGGCTTGTTTAAAACACACAGGTATGTACCATTACACAATGTATACACTTACCATGCTTACAGATGGTTATTGATAAAAATCTAATAAGTAAACAATTAACAACAACAACAACATACATATACATATTGACATCAGACAGAGAAAAAGAAATGGCAGGCAGTAATGACTGACAGAAAATTACAAGAAAATCACTTAAAATTCAGGATACAGGTAACCAAGATATTCATTTCAAAATCCCCCCCTTTTTTTTATTCAAGAAAATCAAATGGTCATCCCCATTGCAGAAAGATCCCTGCACCTGAATTCAGTCATGGTGTGATAAAAATATATAAGTTTACTGAGTATTATTATTTGTGACATACTTATTTTCAAGGTACCCCAACAAAGAAAATTAGTCCTAGACAAGATACATATTTCAAACTTTTAAAAGGCAACAAATTCAAATCCTTACAATTTTTTTCTTTTTTTTCACACAAATCTATAAAGTGATATTCAGGAACTACATAACTTCCACAGTATTTTTAAAACTGAATTTTCATCATTTGTTAGAAAAGTATCTAAACATGCTAAATGTTCTGTTAGAAAATATATTTTCTTTCATATTTCTACTGAATGTCAAAATGTTCATATATTCTATTGAATGTACTAGACCTTCATAAGATATAATTACTTAATTCAAACTAAAATAATTCCACTAACTCTAAATGTTATCAGAGTCTTAATATTGCCTGCAACATTCGAAATGAAAGGCCACAGACTTGGAAAAATCACATTAGCTGATCATGAACAGCTTTCCAGGGGCCTTTTCTGTAACATATTGTTATATTTACCAAGGTGTCATTCCTAATACACAATTGTGGAAACTTTATTTATTCTTGTACAAATACGTCAGATTTAAGAACAGCAAGAAGACAACATAGATTTAAGCGCCATTAAATAGACTTATTCTTCATCATGATATCAGTATTAAAGACTTAATGGCATGTTTAGTGAAAGTCAGCTGTCAGAAGCTGTAGATTACAGTTGTTATTGGGTAATCCACAGTTCCACAATACCATATGGTTTCTGAAGTGTTTATAATATCTATGTAAATATCAGGAGCGATATGTCATATAAAAACAAATTGTAGAGTCTGTTACCATTTTCATGATTTTGTTGGTTCTACATGAGGAAAAAATGGATAACTGTGAAATTATAAGATTTTCAGGTAAATATGTTTAGAATTAAGTGTTGAAATTGCAATATTTTTCTTTATTTTATGTTCATTTACAATAACTTGTAATATTAATGAATTGATTTTTTTTTAAATTTAATTTTCAAATCAAAACATTTTGATAATAAACTGGACACCTATTTTTCAAATAAAATATACCATTCATTGAATAAAATTTCAAGACATTAAATCTGACATTCAGTTGTAATACATTGGTGTTTTCTATACACCGTCTAAAAACAAAACACAAGGCTATAATGCAGTGAATTTAAAAATGATATATATATTTTTATGAACCTACTTTCATTTATGATGGCATATTGAAATTGACAAAATAAAGTTTGGTTTCCTTTATATATCACTTTAAATAATTCTTGTTTAATTTAGATCTAAATATATCTGTAATATTGACCATACATTGTAACTATTTTTAATTTTTTTTTTATTAATATTACCTTTTATTTTTGTTTTTGGTGATCCCCTCATGTATACTTAACTAAATACAGAATTAAAAATGTTCAGTTCACTTAGTAAGAAGCTTTTCCTAGCAATATGATGATGGAACCTGCTTGGGATATACAGCCCTTGCACTGTTAGTAAAGCTGTCCTTGCAATAAAGCAACTTTAAGTGATTTAATTTGAAATTTTTCATAAACTTGACAAGTAATTAAAATAGTATTTATTTTTTCTTACACAGATACTGAAAAACACATTCTCCAATTCAAGCTATCTAGGAGAATTGTGAAAGACAGTTATACAGAAAGAAATTAAGTAGAAATAGTTCCATTAATTAAGGACCATCTTTAGAAATGACAACAAAGAGTTAAATTTTTAGTGGAAAAGAACCAAGTATGAAGTTTGTGTCAAAACAATTTGCTTTCTTCAGTTTGTGAAACTGGACGTCAAATTTGAATCGTACACCAATTCATCATCAACTTCATCTATATAACAGCTACACCATGAATGGGACAAATATGACTTTCCCAATGAACTGGACGAGTCCTAAACCAAATCAAACCCACCATCACCACCATTCATATCATTACTTTGGGATGGACGAGAACTCTTGTGAGACATTGGACTGCATCATGGTCAAGAGATATCGCCATGACAACTACAATGAACTGTTCAATATGTCACTGATGCTTGGCTTTATCAGTTTTATCGGAGCAATCGGCAATATAATCGTAATAATGGTTTTTATCAGGAACCGAATCAAGAAAAGTTCTACGTATTTCATGTTGACCCTTGCCATTATAGATTTCATGGTCTGTACGATAGTCATACCTGGCATTGTCGCCAGAGAATGGATGATGAAATACTATTACGATGGTTTGTGTAAAGTCATTGAGTTTATGCGATCTCTTATGATTCCAGTGTCAGCGCTGATCCTGATTGCGATAGCATTCGATAGATTCTTTCTGATTTGCATGAGTACTAAGGAAATCATGACCCCCTTTGTGACAAAAATGGTCATATTAGTGATTATGCTACTCGGAATGGGTTTAGGGGTACCACCTTTACTTTTCATAAGTGTTTACGTCCCTGAAGATGATGGTACCTATTATAACTGGGAGTACTGTGTGAAAACAGAACAATTTATTGGTATAAACGGTCAGTATCATTACTGGTATTTTGTCACAACTTTATTTGGAACCATGATTGTTATTATTTTTATTCTGTATCTTCTCATTTTAAAGAAGGTCATTCAGCGCTCTAGAATGTGGATAAACCGAAGACCAAAAATTTTCCCTGAAAGGCGAAACACTGCAGGAACACTGCATGGGAAAATACATATTGAATCGACCATGAGTAACCATAGAACATCAGTAACAAAGATATTACATATTTCAACTATCTCATCAATATCAGAGCAATCTGAAAATCAACCATCAACTTCAGGAATCAACAGCAATCAACCACCAACCTCTGGAATCAACAACAATCAACCAACAACCTCAGGAGCCAACAGCAAAAATATTCAACCACTACCTTCAGAAACTAGTACCAAAACTCTCACAACCCGTAACTCCAAACAGCAAATGGACGTTAAATCTAGCAGTCCTAATATCAAAACTTTGTCAGACATACGTAAAAGATCCGTCCATGTTAAAACCACACAAGTTCTTTTCATCGTAACTCTTGTTTACATATTCTCGTTCCTGCCAACTTTTCTGGAGACCAATGAAGTCCTTGAAAGCAACAAATACCTGACCTACATCTATTTTGTAAACAACGCTGCTAATCCTATCATCTATTCATTCATGAATGCCAGGTTCCGTGAAGAGGCTAGAAGACTGTATTGCAAATGTATGAAAACTTAAACTTTGTATTGAAATGTGTACATACTGTATAACATGTATAAGTAATCTGTTAAAAGTGAATCTTACTATCATTTCATAATGTAGGCTATTTCAATAAAACTTTCAACCCCTCATATTATACTTGTTATAGAGTATTTTCATTCGCCAAAACAATTTGGACATGGATAGTTTACAGTTTATTTTTTTCTTTATGAAGATATTCTTAACCACATAAAATTAAGATGTGGTATGATAGCCAATGAAACTGACACTATCCACAAGAGTCAAAATGAAATAGAAGTTAACAACTAGAGGTCACCGTACAGCCTTCAACAAATCATACCTGTCAACTTTGAAAATCTTCATGAAGGTTTTAGTGTGCGACAACAATTTCCAAGGTTACAATTTTTTGCTGCATTTTTGGGAATGCTGTTTTGTGGTCTATATAAAGTGTCATATTTGTATGATGAGCTTACAAGCCTTTTTCTTCTGTTTATTCCCATGAGTCTAGTTATTATATAGTAAATGAACATGTAGCTAGATTACCAGGATTTATTTTCTTGTGTAAGAATAATAAATGATTGTCATGATTGTTGACTTTTCCAATTCAAAATTATGCACAAAAAAAGACATTGGTCCTTGTGAAAAATAAAGAATCGTCAATTGTAATTTAAATGATTTGGTAATTTGATTTAATACAAAAATGACAACTGTTGTGTATGATATGTTACAGCATTGAGTGTAATGTCAAAATTAGTGAATAAACTACTATTTATTATCTATATGGTTAAGTACTGCATTATAGAATTTTGCCAATCAGCCATGCTTTTATTCTTAAGCTATGTAAGAACCTCCTTGCAGATGAAAACTCACCTCTTTTATTAAAACTTTTACAATTCTGACTAATACACAGAGGCATACAATGCATGTCCCAATAATCATGAGAGAAAAAGTAATGGAAATGGTTTTGAGATTCTTATAACGACATGGACAATCATAATACTGTGGATTCAGTTATTGTCTTGGATACCAATTTTCATGGATTGAGGAAAACTTGCATATTCGTGGATTTAATTTTGTTGGTTTTGGCAAATTCTTCATACATTCCTTTAGAAAATTGGTAATTCGTTGAAAATTTAAATTCATAGTTCCTCTGTACTCACAAAATCCATGAAAATTAGTATCCAAGGAATGTTAATGCATCCACAGTATATCTTCATATGTTTACACTACAGAATCGAAACACCCAATTTATTTATTTAGGAGAAAAAAAAACTGGCAACCAAAAATTTTTTAAGTCTACCCTTCCACACACACACTCAACACATATACTTATAATTAAGTACATTTTGAATTTTACGATGTCAGTCACTGATGCTAAGCTTTATCTATCACTAACAGGACTGACCATCTAAACAAGAAAACAACAGACAATATGCTATGAATCTAATATCAATACAAAACTAGAATGGGATTTGACACCAATATTTCTATTTGCTTTGTGTCAAATGTCAGATGCTTTACAAACAAACATGAAAGTCACGTTTTGGAAAATCGTGATTTGATTTGGAAATGACCTAATTGTAACATACATCTATTCCAATGGGTCATCAGATAATAAAATCTTAAATTTGCAAGAGTGGAATACCAACAAATCTACATTTCCATTTTAAAGCCTTTTATTGATTCTTTTTTTTCAATTATTCAATGTGTAAATTGATTAAAAAGAGGCATGATAAAATAGGGTATGAATAAATTCACAGCCCTTAGGAAATATGTGAAATTATACAAACAATAGTGTAACAACCATGACATTCAATTAAGTATAAAATTAATTGATTGGTTAATTGTGCTTAGCACCACTGTTAAAACATTTGGCTAGGTATTATCACATGATTATGGCAGTCAGGTTTTACTGGTGGAGGAAGTTGGAATGCCAGGAGAAAACCACCAACCTCAGGCTGAGGCAAGAAGTGGCCCTTATCATACCTTGTCCTTTATCATCTTTATCATGTTACTTAATGATCCAGTTTCAGGCTGCATCTACTCAATCAAGAAAATATTTCAGTGAATGATGTGTATAATTTATTTGAGTCTTTAAGTGTTGGACACATACATTGGTATGTTACTTTAAAATTAAAGACAAGAACCATTTTAAACCAATGCTGTGGATTCCTTTATTTTCCTGGGCAACATTTGTTTTGATGGAACAAAAACTGTATTTTTGTGGTTATATGATTTTGGTTTTGCCATAGTTAGTATATAACCCTATAGATCATTTGTACTTTTGTAGAAAATTTAAATTAGTGATTATACTAACAAAATGCATTGAAATTTGATATTTCACATCAGTGTAACCCAAAGTCTGCCTGACTGACAAAATGTCGGACAAAACTTCCTTTCAGACAGACAGAAATATTTAGATTTTTTATAGAAGTAAAGGTCAAATTTCTTTTTCCAATCAAACAAACTCAAAAACAGTTTTACACAAAGTGCCCCATATAAATTCACATCTCTTCCATAAATATTTCTAATAAAATTCACTTACAGAATACCTAGTTTCATGTACACTTATCCCAAACATGGCCTAAATTGCCTATCCACTCCATGTAACCTGATTTAAATTATATTGCTTTATTTTTGTTGGTACAAATCATTTGGATTTTGAGGATAAATGATATTTATTTTTTTATATTTAATTTTGTACTTTTTCAACATTGAAATTCCTGGTTCACCTTTACCCACCAAATCCTCAAACATTATAATGAATGCACAATATATGTGTAATATATTAATCTATATCAATATTAGGGTAGTAAGGCAGAGTTTATGTGTTGATGACACCAACACCACACCAAGTTTATGTGAACATAGCCAGAACTACAAATGATGATAACATATCTTCAAAAGTATTAAACAAGAGTGGACACACTGAAATGTCTTGCTTACTTTACTGATTATTAATGATTTTATTTTGAAATTTTGAAATAATGGTTTTACTACAAGTATCTAATAAACTCAACATTATCAACAAGTATAACTGTGAGTTATAGCTCACGTAATGATATCCCCACTTCAAGTATTCAGCAAACAGAAAATTGAAGAAGCATGAATCTGAAAACATATAACATATTAAAACATGCTAACATGATAACAAATTTCAGGAAGCTGCTAATTAAATAGGAAGTTGATAAGCAATGAATCTAAAACTGTGTCTAAAAGTGACCATGAAAATGATCCCCGCCAGACAGACAAGTGTAGTTCAAATAATCACTTGCACCAAATATAGTTGAACTTTTGTTCATACTATCTAAAAACCACACTTAACCAGGAAAATCTTCACTCTGACCAATGAAACATGAAAATGAGGTCAAGGTCAGATAATCTCTACCAAAGAGACATGTATGATAAGGTTTGACTTACTTTGACTATGGGGCCATTGACTTCCACAAATAAAATCTGGTTACTAGGGATGCTTGTTAGGTTTTCTAATTCCTTCTTCAGTGCTCTGTACTTCTCGTCCATGTTGAGACGTAATCCATACTTCACTGGTACAGAACCATCTAATCTTATCACTGGAAACAAAAACAAAAACTTCCTGAAAATCATGTCATCCTGTTGAAGGATTGCTTTATGTGTTTTACTCTTAGCAATAAGACACATGGTCTAGATAAATAAAGGGGGAGGGGGTTCTGGTTTAATTTTTGCAGGTGAAATCAATTAAACTTCAATTTAGCAAATGTTTTGACTTCTATGTTCAATAAGTTTTATTTTATTTCTGATTTTATCTTTCCCGTTTTTATTCCATTTTTTACAAGCCTTTAACCAGATGTCTCTTCTCATTAGCTTTGTAATATGGATTTGACAATTATAAAGTTGAAGTTGAAATAAGAAGACCAACAGTTACACCTACTTTTTACAGTTTAGATAAGATAACTCACTGCAACAAAATAAGGAATATATTTTTTTTTACATGCATTGTATTATTGAGTTGAACACCACACATCTTTTAATTCATTTTTATTTATTGCTTTAGTTAAAAGAATTTTTCCAGCATTGATTTTGAATACAATGAAGAGTTTCCAAATTTCAGAAAGCTCTGAGTTGTAGTTCCAATAAATATTTCATTGGACAGATACATGGACAAACAAACAGCTAAACTAATTACCCCCACAACCCTTTTTTATTTCCTTTCTTTCTTTTCAGAGCAGGGGTTTTACTAATAAAATCTATACATACCAGTTAATTCAAGGTGTATACAACTATCCATTGGTAATGGTAAGGATAAATAATTAAAGGGGTCAAATCGTACACTAGTATGACCACATTCTTGGCACTTGACCTGTGACTTCAGCTGACCATGGAACAAATCAACAATAATTGACTGGTTTCTTAGGAGATGATTTTCCCATGCCTGGAATTTAAAAGTACTATATGTATATATGTTGATCAGATATAGATAGATGTAAGAAGATTAGCATATAGTGGCAAGTTTTTTTTATGTATATTTGCAAATGAGTACAAATTTACAAAAAAAACAATTTACTGAAAATGAGTTTGCCTGAGAGCATGGAGAGAAGGATTTGACATTTTTTTTTAATTAATCTTTTAATTACAGACTCATTGACAGCACATATAGTCTGATATTTCCCTCTAAAGTATAAGAATGTTATTGACAACCTCTCATCTTAAAAAACATTTAACATACCATAAAGGGGAGAGGAATGTTTTAAACCTTTTTAGTGAACTAATTTTTATAGCGATTATTTCTGGGTTTTTTCAAAAGAGCCATTTAAGGGAAGATAACTCTTTTACAAAAAAAAATTACACTGGACTGATAGCAAATTTTTAAATTTTTACTTGTAGCAAAAAAATAAGTTCGGTGACACCCTTTTTTCTTTTTATTTTCTTGAAACATATTACAAAACCTATCTTTTCACAATTTATTTCAAAATTATATCTCATAGATTTTTTTTATGCACACAAATGTGTTTTTCCATGAACAATCTAACCAAATTTAGGCAATTTTCAATGACTCATAGCTTGAAAAATAGCAAATTGACCCGTATCATTTTTTTATTTTTGAAAATAGCATAGTAAAATCTTCATTTTGGCTAAGTATAAGAAAATTCTGTCTCAAAAAATATATACTTATGATCTACCTAAAATGAACAAGTTTGTTCAACAGATGCACAGTAAAGATATTATAGTTACACAGTCATTGCTGAAAGCAGTTATCTCATGGCTCATGATGAAAAAAATCTAGATGCAGAGTGAAAATGTTTTAAAAAAAATTGACATCAGGTTGATTGCAACTTAACTTTTGATGATAAAAAGGTATAAATAATCTAAAATGTCTCCTACCTCTTCAGCAACCACATCATCAGGTCGACCATCACTATCCTTTAGCTCTACATACGGTTTGTCATGGACTCTGAAAATACACAATTATAAACCAGTCATATTTTTCTTTAAAGTTTCCCAACAGTTTTGCTCATGACTTACCATTTGCATTTTCAAGTTAACGAGTGCAAAATTTAATGGTTTACCAGGTTTAGTGATTTGATCAATAACTTCAATCTGTTATGCAACAGAAAAAATAGGCAAGACAGACAAGACAGACCAATAAGCATAATGCACTCCTACTATTGCAAGTGGGACTAAAAATATTCAAAAGTGGCATGTTGTTCCCAGATTTTCATCATAGAAAAAAATAAATCACAAATATACTTAAACACCAAAGAAAATTCAAAATGGAGAGCCCATAATCAAAGAAATGGATAACAACTGTCATATTCTTGACTTGGTACAGGCATTTTCTTATGTAGATATTTATTATTACAGAGGCTCTATGTACATAATTATTATAGACCTTACATATAACTTTTACTGTCTCTTATTTTATGGTTCTGTGAATGAAGTGTATGGGATTTGATTAATCAAAAGTCCAATTTAACCTTTTAAGTATGAAGTTGAATTATCCAAAATGACATTTTATCTGTCACTGAATAATTTTCTGATGCCTGTACTTTTAGATTATGACATCAAATGTTTTAAATATGATGAAATATTTTGCAGGAACTTGTGCAGTTGTAAGTATGTATGAACAGTTTATAATTGTGTAGGTTCATTAATAAAATATATTGCAATATCTGTTTACATCAGACTGTCAATCAAAAACATTGAAAGGAGAGCAAAAATTATTCTACGGACACTTAATTAGGGCAGTAAATATTCTAGGGTCACTTAATTAAAGCAATAAATATTCCAATGACACTTTATTAAAGCAATAACAATTCTAAGCTCTAAATTCTAAAAAATTAAATATTTTATTACCTATTCAGATCTTCGTGAAGGCCATCTAAAAGAAAACTAAGTAATTCTTGGGAGTCATGCTGCTGAAATCCATTAAATCTAGGAGCATACTTTCCTATAGTCCACTGAAAAGAGATAACATAAAAATTCCAATTTGCACATGTTGCAAACTCTCAATAATAAATGTTAGCAATAATTTCTAAATTCACAGGATGAAAGTAATATAAATATTGATGCTGCTTTGTACAACCTGACAAAATTTTACCTGCAGTGCTAGTTCACAAGGTAACAACAGTTCGCAGGAAGACTCGTCACCTTCATTAACACATTATGACTCCCTGCCAACCAGTCTTGGCTCTTACTCCTTAATGCTTAGGGGAGAAGTAGAAAATAACAATTTTAAGTCTTTGGTTTGACTAAATTGGGTTACAACCCACAACAACTTGCACTTAAAGGCAAACACACTTCCACGAGACAACAGAGGAGGTGGTTTCCATTGCCACGAGACAACAGAGGAGGTGGTTTCCATTGCCACGAGACAACAGAGGAGGTGGTTTCCATATAAACACACTTCCACGAGACAACAGAGGAGGTGGTTTCCACACAAACACACTTCCACGAGACAACAGAGGAGGTGGTTTCCACACAAACACACTTCCACGAGACAACAGGGGAGGTGGTTTCCATACAAGGACACACTTCCACGAGACAACAGAGGAGGTGGTTACCATACAAGGACACACTTCCACCAGACAACAGAGGAGGTGGTTTCCATACAAGGACACACTTCCACGAGACAACAGAGGAGGTGGTTTCCACACAAACACACTTCCACGAGACAACAGAGGAGGTGGTTTCCACACAAACACACTTCCACGAGACAACAGAGGAGGTGGTTTCCATACAAGGACACACTTCCACGAGACAACAGAGGAGGTGGTTTCCATACAAGGACACAAACCAAGATCTGTAGTACTTACCCTTAATCTAAGAGGGGCTAAAGTTCTTGATGTTCCACTCCATAAATCTTTGACTAGTTCTCCATATCTCTGAGCAATATGGCCTCTCATGCCTAAAGGATTGGATCTTAAAACAAAAGGTTATATATTCATATTATTAAAATTAGTACAAATAGCATATTCCTATTTCCCTTTTATAATATCAATTTTTAAAATGAACAGAATTATTTTTCATCTTCCACTTTAAGAAATAATCATTCTAAAGTTTTTTAGAAAAATTAAATTCACATACTAATATTCTTTCAATAAATATATTAATCAATTAACTTCTACTCAATTTCATCTTACTCACATTCAGGTTTTTTTTTTTCTTCTTTTGTTTTTTTTGGAATACTGCATAAGTATTATGGTCTTTGGGATTGTAGACTTTACATTGATTACCAATTATTGCAAGTATATGTTAATCTGATTAAATAACTGTATGTCCTGTCAGAGTGAAAAGGTTTATTTTTAACAGCTTTCACAAGTTGCCAATCCAGGGTCTACTGGAAAAGCGCGGGAAATGTTCCAAATGGTAAAAAGCATACTTTATCTGCACCCATCCCCCTGAATCAACCACTGCAGTTTCAAAAAGTTTCTCTGCATTTTGTATATACTGACCTATTTAATTCAAATCTATACAGTCCTCCAATGAAATATTGAGTAAGTGGCCATGTGTTAGACACACACTGTACTGCAGCGTTCATAAAACATGTATTACCAAGATTGTTTAATCCTGTAGCACCTTTGTGTGTTTGACCTGAATTATAATTATCATAATAATAAATTGATTGATTGTTGGTTGCTTAAATTCGAGTCTCAAATATCTAATGCATGTTCCAGAAAATCATAATAATCGTTGTTATAAATTTAATGAAAACCATATCATATATTACTTATTTGGTACATTTTTGTTGGAGATTATAAAAAAAACCAATTTATATATTGTATTGCATTTAAAACTTTGGTCTGACTTATTTTTCAAAGGTATCAACACAAAATTTTCCATTCATTTTATGTTTTTCTGACTAACTTTAACCTACAAATTCTTTTTTGATATATACTTATTCTTCCAAACATTTTATTGGAAGCAATACCTATGCAGAGTAGGGACTGATTAAAGTTCAACAATTTATAAGAATCAGACAGTGTTAAAGAGCAAACATAACAGCATTTTCAATCTCATTTCCACATAAAAAAAAATCAGCTGTGTTGAGAAATACCAATATAAAAATGTTTAAAATTAGAATTAAAAACTTGTGATTAATATTGTATTGCTTTTTCTAAATAACAGATATAGCTTTCTCTCTTTCTAGATATAAGAAAATGGAGTATGAGTGCCAATGAGACAACTATCCATCCAAGTTACAATTTATAAAAGTAAACCATTACTGCCCATCTATTGTTTATACCTACCTGAACCTGCCTCCTTCCTGAGAGTTTTATTTTTAGCCAACTGAGACATTTCTTCTGGCCATGTCAAATCCTTATTCCGTACTGTAAAAATAAAGTGTAATAAATCGTTCCATTGTTCCATTCATACAAAATGATGGTTTAGTTACATTAATAAATTAAATAAAAGTCTTGTGGTTTCCCTAGCTAGACAATAAGTTGTTGAATGGAGTTTAACTTCAGCTTCAAAACATTTGAAAACTTCAGTGTTAGTTATATATTATGTAGAACAAACTTGTGGGGGAAAGACAATATTCTTCAACAATAAATTGTCAGGTTAAAATAGATTAAGAAAAATAGTCACTTTCTTTTTAAATTATCACATTGAAAAAAAATCAATAACAATTCTTTATAAATTATATGCATCTGAATAGCGTTTCTTGATTTACCTTAATCAGTAAAGTTCAAAGTTGTCCTTCTCAATAAAGAAATTCTTTGGATTAAAAAAGATGTTGAATTCAAGTTTATATATCCTCATTTGATAAAATAATATGAATAAATTGAACTTACTTTCAATAAGCATTTGTTGATTTTCTTCAACACTGCAATCTTCTAAAGTCTGATTTTCATCCTCTAGTAATGTCATACACTGTTAAAAAATATAATTATAAATATTTGTATAGTAGCGAATTTCGTCCTATTGCCATTTTGATATATATATCGAGGGAGGAATGAATTCCTGAAGTTCTCGCATGTACTCTTATCTCAGGCTTTAATAGGGTCATCAAAATTTAGAAGTATTGCCAATCATGAAACAAGAAGTAACACTCTGATAGATCTTAAATAAAAAATAACCTGGAAATTTCACAATTATGAAAGTTTAAGAAAAATATTATCATTCATGATTTCGTTACATATTGCTCAGACTTTCAGAACAGGAGCTGTAAATGAGTAATGAAAATTATTTATGGACAAGTCATTGAAGTTTACAGCCAACTCCATCAATGAGAATATTGCATGTTAAATCTTGAATGTTATTTGAAGCAATGAACACTTTTAAAATCTGTTGTACTTACATCTTCTTTAGAACCTATTTTCCATAGTCTGGTGTCTTCTCTGGAAAATCTGAGCTTAGTACAAAGGAATTCATAGATCTGTTGTACTGTGTGTTGCCGACTGAATGTGGCTGTGTACGCAACATAACGTCTTGGTGTCTGTGTATTGCTAGCAACCATGTTTGACATTGCTGTAAAAAAAAAACATTGAAAAGGTTAATTCTTTTTTTTTTAAGTACGAAAAAACATGCGGAAAACTGAATATTTTAGTGAGTTCTCGAAGTCAGCACAAAATTAAATATTAAAAACTGTTTTGCTGGACTGACGGATGGAAAGACAGACAGAGTGTAAATCTTAAGTCCCCTTCAACTTCATTAGTAGGGGGACTAAAAAAATACCCTTGTACCACAATAACTGCATTAAATGCAAAGGGAATTTTCAGTAACTACCATATTAGACATTATTGAAAATAAGCTTGATTTTCAACTCAATGACACTAAAATCAAATACTGGAATCAGAACATCTGTTTTTTTTTTTCTATCGTGGGATATTTCAGAGTAAGTGTGACCATATGACCTTCAACTTTTAAAACATTCTCAAAATAAAGATTTTTTTCCTTATGGGCATAATTCAATAAAGGTCCAGCATTATACAACAAAAATCCCATTTTAAGACTAGGTTTCTAAATGAAAAAAAATCATTTAACATCAAATTATGCATAACAAGCTGTAATGAATATAAAAAGCAGTTCTATTCAATCAAATTTCAAGTGTTAATTTTTTTTTCTTGCAGCCTGTAAATTCTTTCAATTATTTTAAAAGCATGTAAATCTAAGGGCAAGGCATTTGAAACAGACAAGTGACAACCGCTCTAGGTAAAACAAGGGTTTTTAAGTGACCAGTTGTAGCACAATTAGCTGACAACTATTTTAGTTCGGGTATGCTGTGAATGTGCTATTAGATATATATATATTTGATGTGAAATGTAGTTTGCGAATTTAATTTTTTTTATTATATATATACATGTATATGGAATACTTTGTGCTCATTATAAATGTGAAAACTTGATTTCCAAAAAAAATATGAAAAGTTTATCTAATGTGTGTTTTGAATTTGTAAGTCTGATCATAAAAATAAAGAGCAATAGATTAACAAGTTATCTTGACTCTAACATTTTCTAGACGGGTGTAATTTATCTAACAAAGAGATGGTAAAACATTAACTGTGTTAAGCCTTCCAAAATGCTGAAATAAGACACTTAATTAAGCTTAAAGCATCCATATGAAGCAAAAACAAGCAGACTAAATATCTTAACCTAGCATTGTTTAAGAAGTTAAATATCTTACACAGAGCCATTCCACCAATACCTGACATCATTCCTGTAAAAGTTGTCATGGGAACTGGTCTATTGGTTACAAACTGGTGCCTTAACAACTTGACAGTAATAGGATACAGTTCTAGTTCTGGTTGTCCATCGTTTGTAGATGAAGATATCACCTTAAATATATGAAGGCTTTCCATTGTTTCTCATTAAAAATATTCTAAACATCTTTTGTTGTCAGACAAATATATGAAAAAATATTATCATAGGTTATAAATGTCTTGATATCTCAAATATTTTTATCCTAAATTCCACAATAACTAGCGCAGTTTAATAAAAATAATGTAAGGGTAAACTTATTACTCTTTTCTAGTCTTAATAGATTTTTATTCTTCACTGTATTATAGAAACAAATTGCTTCAGGTTATGTCAAGGCTTTAAAAAGGTCCAGTTAAAGTAATTCAACTGTCATTCAAAACAAATTCTATTTTATTGCGATGATTTTGTCTCTGCATATGTCTGTTATTTTAATGGTTGACTTTAGAAGTTACAGATTAAACTGAATATTATCTAATGAGTAAACATATAAGTTATGTAAGAAATTGATGAACACAACCTTTCAGAAAGTGAAAATAATTGGTGTACTAATGCTTCATGTTTTTCATGAGTTTTCAATGACTTACAGTTCTTGGGAGTGCTGTGTTGGCCCCATACCAGGTAGACAGAGCTCTCCATATAGCCTCAGGAACTATCTCAAAATCTTTCCCTCTGACCAACATTATATCTCTCTTTAATCTACCACCTTCATTTGTTAATGAGATCACCTACAAATTATAAAATATAAAAAAATATCAAGAAGGCAAATACTTTGTTTACTTTCCAAGACATCTGTTTACTAAATGATAAATATGAGTGAAATAAGAGAATAAATCTGTTTGTCTTACCTGCAAAATTATAGATATAAATTATCATAATATTCTATATTAAACATTGAGTTTCGCTCAGTTGAGGGCAAATACATTCTTACATACTTTAGATTAACTAGAAACCAACATAGGACTATTGTCTACTGCAGCAGGTTTTAAAGGGGGAGAATTATTGTTATTGGACTACATTATACTTACTTTAGATTGACTAGATACCAACAAAGGACTATTGTCTACTGCAGCAGGTTTTAAAGGGAGAGAATTATTCATCTGAAGAGTTTTCTTCCTGAACTTAGGCGATGGGCTTGGACTGCGGTTCACTAAAGTCTGGTCTGGCGTATTAAGGCATGTTTTCAGAGGACTTGCACAGTTCTGTGTTTTGATTGCACTGTTTGAGTGGTTATGTGTTAGACTAGCTCCACTGTAGGACTGAGACATGTTGTAACTAGATGTCTTGGCGTTGACCATGATAACGCTGTCGTCCTCCCACGGTACGGCTTTCCCAGGATGTTTATTTTTAGTTATTCTATGTTGTGTTTCCTCATTGATAACTTTGTCATTTATAGATACTGCACCATTGATGTCTCCATTCATTTCTGTCACATTCTACAAAATAAAATCATTCTTTTATTCTTTGATTGATTGATTAACACTACAGTGTAATTTGCCTAATCCGACACACTGAAAGACCAGAAAAAAATGTCAGATTAAGCAGGGTGTAGGAATACTCAGGTTTTTTCTGCAAGGATAGTATAAAAAAAGAAGATGTGGTATGATTGCCAATGAGACAACTATCCACAAAAGACCAAAATGACACAGACATTAACAACTATAGGTCACCGTACGGCCTTCAACAATGAGCAAAGCCCATACCGCATAGTCAGCTATAAAAGGCCCCGATAAGACAATGTAAAACAATTCAAACGAGAAAACTAACGGCCTTATTTATGTAAAAAAATGAACGAAAAACAAATATGTAACACATAAACACACAGCATATTTTAGACCATGAAAATGTGTTGCTTAAAGCAGGATGTTGGAATACTCAGCTGTCAGATTACACAGGTTACACTGTACTTTTAGCACAGATGAACAGACATCCATATGCAGGCAAACAAATTGAAGACAGACAAACTGACAGAAAAGGTAATTACAACATAAAATCCTCTATGACAGCAAGGATATAACAAAGGTACATGTATTTGTTCTATCAAGTTTTGATTCTTTTTTCAACCTTAGAAAAATATTTACCAAACAGACCAAAAATTGCTGGACACCTTTGTTCTACTTTGGATTCATTATTATTCGTTGGATACCAATTTTTCTGGTTTTTATGGGTAGAGGTGAACCACAAATTAAAATATTCAAGGTTTTACAAATTTTCTATCAGATTGTATGCTGACTATGGAAAAAAATCAAAATCACTTAACCATGAAAAGGCAAGTTTTCAGCATTTCCCAAATTGGTATCCATGAAAATAAATGAATCCACAATATACAAGAAGACTCAAAGATACATGAGTTTTGAGTGTAACCATGTCTTTATACATGTAGCTGATAACATACCTTTGACCTAAAATCTATGCTTAACTTAGAATATATGAAAGAAAGCTTTAAACCTACATAACTCCACGACATTATCTGAGGGTCATGGAAACAGAAATTGATGAAATCATGAATAGTAAATATTTAACACAATGACATTCTCAGGTTATGATTCATTGAATATTGCTTCCTTAACACCCTTTCAGTGTATGATCTTACCTTAAAACTGACATATTCATTCCAACAGTTCCACCATTGCATAGAAATAAGATACCAAATCTGTCCTACTTGGAATGATTTCCTCGACTCTCTACTTAACCACTGGCTGTCAAATTAAATATAAATGTTACTTTTTGAGCTTTCACTTCGTAGAAAAATGTTGTACTTTCCAATAACTAGAGGCTCTAAAGAGCCTGTGTCGCTCACCTTGGTCTATGTGCATATTAAACAAAGGACACAAATGGATTCATGACAAAATTGTATTTTGGTGATGATGTGTTTGAAGTTCTTACTTTACTGAACATTCTTGCTTCTTACAATTATATCTATAATGAACTTTGCCCATTAGTAACAGAGAAAAATATTTGGTAAAAATTTACATAAATTTACCAAATTAATGAAAATTGTTAAAAATTGACTATAAAGGGCAATAACTCCTTAAGGGGTCAATTGACCATTTAGGTCATGTGGACTTATTTGTAGATCTTACTTTGATGAACATTATCGCTGTTTACAGTTTATCGCTATCTATAATAGTATTCAAGATAATAACCAAAAACAGCAAAATTTCTTTAAAAATTACCAATTGGAGGGCAGCAACCCAACAACCGGTTGTCCAATTCATTTGAATATTTCAGGGCAGATATATATTGACTTGCTTAACAATTTAACTCCTTGTCAGATTTCCTCTAAATGATTTGGTTTCAGAGTTATAAGCAAAAAACTACATTTTACCCTTATGTTCTATTTTTAGCCGTGGTGGCCATCTTGGTTGGATGGCCAGGTCACGCCACACATTTTTCAAACAAGGTACCTCAAAGATGATTGTGATTAAGTTTGAATTAATTTGGCCCAGTAGTTTCAGAGGAGAAGATTTTTGTAAAAGATAACTAAGATTTACGAAAAATGGTTAAAAATTGACTATAAAGGGCAATAACTCCTAAAGCGGTCAACTGACCATTTCGGTCATGTTGACTTATTTGTAAATCTTACTTTGATGAACATTATTGCTGTTTACAGTTTATCTCTATCTATAATAATATTCAAGATAATAACCAAAAACAGCAAAATTTCCTCAAAATGACCAATTCAGGGGCAGCAACCCAACAACGGGTTGACCGATTCATCTGAAAATTTCAGGGCAGATAGATCTTGACCTGATAAACATATTTACCCCATGTCAGATTTCCTCTAAATGCTTTGGTTTTTGAGTTATAAGCCAAAAACTGCATTTTACCCCTATGTTCTATTTTTAGCCGTGGCGGCCATCTTGGTTAGTTGACTGGGTCACGCCACACATTTTTTAAACTAGATACCCCAAAGATGATTGTGGCCAACTTTGGATTAATTTGGCCCATTAGTTTCAGAGGAGAAGATTTTTGTAAAAGATTACTTAGATTTATGAAAAATGGTTAAAAATTGACTATAAAGGGCAATAACTCCTTAAGGGGTCAACTGACCATTTCGGTCATGTTGACTTATTTGTAAATCTAACTTTGCTGAACATTATTGCTGTTTACAGTTTATCTCTATCTATAATAATATTCAAGATAATAACCAAAAACGGCAAAATTTCCTCAAAATTACCAATTCAGGGTCAGCAACCCAACAACAGGTTGACCGATTCATCTGAAAATTTCAGGGCAGATAGATCTTGACCTGATAAACATTTTTACCCCACATCAGATTTCCTCTAAATGCTTTGGTTTTTGAGTTATAAGCCAAAAACTGCATTTTACCCCTATGTTCTATTTTTAGCCGTGGCGGCCATCTTAGTTGATTGACCGGGTCACGCCACACATTTTTTAAACTAGATACCCCAAAGATGATTGTGGCCAAGTTTGGATTAGTTTGGCCCAGTAGTTTCAGAGGAGAAGATTTTTGTAAAAGATTACTTGGATTTATGAAAAATGGTTAAAAATTGACTATAAAGGGCAATAACTCCTAAAGGGGTCAACTGACCATTTCGGTCATGTTGACTTATTTGTAAATTTAACTTTGCCGAACATTATTGCTGTTTACAGTTTATCTCTATCTATAATAATATTCAAGATAATAACCAAAAACAGCAAAATTTCCTCAAAATGACCAATTCAGGGGCAGCAACCCAACAACCGGTTGACCGATTCATCTGAAAATTTCAGGGCAGATAGATCTTGACCTGATAAACATATTTACCCCATGTCAGATTTCCTCTAAATGCTTTGGTTTTTGAGTTATAAGCCAAAAACTGCATTTTACCCTTATGTTCTATTTTTAGCCGTGGCGGCCATCTTGGTTGGTTGACCAGGTCACGCCACACATTTTTTAAACTAGATACCCCAATGATGATTGTGGCCAAGTTTGGTTCAATTTGTCCCAGTAGTTTCAGAGGAGAAGATTTTTGTAAAAGTTAACGACGACGGACGACGGACGACGACGGACGACGCCGGACGCCGGACGCAAAGTGATGGGAAAAGCTCACTTGGCCCTTCGGGCCAGGTGAGCTAAAAATGTAAACAGGCAATAACAATTAAAATAAACATTATTTTGACATTGACTTTGAAACAACAGTTCTCCCCTGTAGACGTTTAAATATGTATATATAACATTTCAACTGTTGAAAATTGATAATTAATGAATACAAAATAAAGCAAAACTTTATCTCAACTTTCTATGTTCATTCTTTGAGATGTCAAACTTCACATTTTTTGTGATATTACAATTAAACAAGAGGCTCTCAAGAGCCTGAATCGCTCACCTTAATTCTTTTGGTTAAATCTGTCATCAATGATTATTTTGGCTTTTCAATTTATTTAAATGTTTTTTGGATCGTCCTATTTTCTTCAAAAGCCAAAAAAAATAATCATTTTCTCCAATAGATGTTCTATTTTAGCCATAGGAGCTATGTTTCTTGACATACAAGGAAATAAAATATAAAATTTATACTAGATACTCTGAAACTCATTTAGCCTAAGTTTGGCTGAAATTGATACAGCAGTTTCAAAGGAGAAGATTTTTTAAAGTAAGTCAACATACTGAACAAATTGTGAAAAAAGTCTTTAAAGGGCAATAACTCCTTAAGGGGTCAATTGACAATTTTGGTCAAATTGACTTAATTGAAGATCTTACTTTGCTGAACATTATTGCTGTTTACAGTTTATTTCTATCTATAATTATATTCAAGATAATAAACAAAAACAGCAAAATTTCCTTAAAATTATCAATTCAGGGGCAGCAACCCAACAACGGGTTGTCTGATTCATCTGAAAATTTCAGGGCAGATAGATCTTGACCTGATAAACAATATTACCCAACGTCAGATTTGCTCTAAATGCTTTGGTTTTTGAGTTATAAGCCAAAAACTGCATTTGACCCCTATGTTCTATTTTTAGCAATGGCGACCATGTTTGTTGATAGATTATAACTTCGGATACAATTTACAAACTAGATACCCTAAGGAACATTCAGTTAAAGTTTGGAAGTATTTGGCCCAGTAGTTTCAGAGGAGAAGATTTTTGTAAAAGATTACTAAGATTTACGAAAAATGGTTAAAAATTGACTATAAAGGGCTATAACTCCTAAAGGGGTCAACTGACCATTTCCGTCATGTTGACTTATTTGTAAATCTTACTTTGATGAACATTATTCCTGTTTACAGTTTATCTCTATCTATAATAATATTCAAGATAATAACCAAAAACAGCAAAATTTCCTTAAAATTACCAATTCAGGGGCAGCAACCCAACAACGGGTTGTCTGATTCATCTGAAAATTTCAGGGCAGATAGATCTTGACCTGATAAACAATATTACCCAACGTCAGATTTGCTCTAAATGCTTTGGTTTTTGAGTTATAAGCCAAAAACTGCATTTGACCCCTATGTTCTATTTTTAGCAATGGCGACCATGTTTGTTGATAGATCACAACTTCTGATACAATTTACAAACTAGATACCCTAAGGAACATTCAGTTAAAGTTTGGAAGTATTTGGCCTAGTAGTTTAAGAGGAGAAGATTTTTGTAAAAGATTACTAAGATTTACGAAAAATGGTTAAAAATTGACTATAAAGGGCAATAACTCCTAAAGGGGTCAACTGACCATTTCTGTCATGTTGACTTATTTGTAAATCTTACTTTGCTGAACATTATTCCCGTTTACAGTTTATCTCTATCTATAATAATATTCAAGATAATAACCAAAAACAGCAAAATTTCCTTAAAATTACCAATTCAGGGGCAGCAACCCAACAACAGGTTGTCTGATTCATCTGAAAATTTCAGGGCAGATAGATCTTGACCTGATAAACAATATTACCCCATGTCAGATTTGCTCTTAATGCTTTGGTTTTTGAGTTATAAGCCAAAAACTGCATTTGACCCCTATGTTCTATTTTTAGCAATGGCGACCATGTTTGTTGATAGATCACAACTTCTGATACAATTTACAAACTAGATACCCTAAGGACCATTCATTTAAGTTTGGAAGTATTTGGCCCAGTAGTTTCAGAGGAGAAGATTTTTGTAAAAGATTACTAAGATTTACGAAAAATGGTTAAAAATTGACTATAAAGGGCAATAACTCCTAAAGGGGTCAACTGACCATTTCCGTCATGCTGACTTATTTGTAAATCTTACTTTGCTGAATTTCCTTAAAATTACTAATTCAGGGGCAGCAACCCAACAACGGGTTGTCTGATTCATCTGAAAATTTCAGGGCAGATAGATCTTGACCTGATAAACAATATTACCCCAAGTCAGATTTGCTCTAAATGCTTTGGTTTTTGAGTTATAAGCCAAAAACTGCATTTGACCCCTATGTTCTATTTTTAGCAATGGCGACCATGTTTGTTGACAGATCAAAACTTCGGATACAATTTATAAATAAGATACCCTAAGGAACATTCAGTTAAAGTTTGAAAGTATTTGGCCCAGTAGTTTCAGAGGAGAAGATTCTTGAAATAGTTTACGACGACAGACGACGACAGACGACGGACGACAGACGACGACTGACGCCAAGTGATGGCATAAGCTCACTTGTCCCTTCGGGACAGGTGAGCTAAAAATCTGATGAAAGCATGATAGTTTGATGTCATAATTGAATGTTGATCAATGAAGAACTGAGATAAGGCAAAACCCAATTTGATTTTCAAACGTTTTCGAGTATTTACTTCCAATTGTCTTAAACTTATTTTCAAACTTACTTTACAATGTTACCTTCTTCTTCAGTTGACTGAGGTTTCAGTCCTAACACAATATGGCAAATCTACAAAATAGTGGCTATCATAGTATATCAACAACATATTTCATTCAGAGTGTAAGTATAGATTATCGGGTTTTCTACACATTGATATCGTAAAATATCAGCTGTGAGCCACATTGTGAACCTTTTTGCGATTGAGCGCAGCGAATGAGCTTTAAAGTTTTACATTGTGTTGAGCGGCTGATATTTTACGATATCTATACATTTGTACTAAGAAAACCTGATTATCTGTTTATCGTTCTAATACTGGTCTTTTCCCTCTCCCAATGAGTTTTCATTGAAAAAACAAGCATGATAACTTCTCCTTTCACATTGTGACGTCGCTGATAACTTCTCCTTTCACATTGTGACGTCGCTGATAACTTCTCCTCTCACATTGTGATGTCGCTGATAATGCCTGGTCTCGTTTTGAAGCCTTGATCCAAGAATTACAGAGCACCAGAGTAGGGTGATATAGGTGTAGGGAAGGACGATGAACAAAAGATAGCATGCAAAAATATTTCATATTGCACTAGTGAAAATAAAGCTTCAAAAATATGTTTTAACAGTTTTTCGAGCTTGCTACACAATAAAGAATTTTCCCTTGTAGAAAATGTATTGCACTTGCAATCCTGTGTAGTATAAAAAAATCTACTCAAGACAATTTTTTAAATATTCATTCAGTAACTCTATATCATTTATGTAATGCAACTGTGGCAACTATAATGACCCCACAGTAATTCAAAACTTAACATTGTTTTTAAGATGTGGAAAGACAAATAGACAACTTTTAAGTTTGATGCATTTCCGTTAAAAACTCTGGTTTTAGTGAACGTCATTTGTGCGTTTAGGGGCGTCGTCACTTCCATTCTAATGTTGAGCGAGTGGTTGGAAAACTATTATTCTATATTGTACGAATTATTCGGCAAATTGAATTATCAAAATTGACAATCAGCACTGCTGTCATTAGGGAATTATCATTAAGTACCTACAGAACAACCATTATTTCTAGTTTATCCTGCACAACGACGATCACTAAGACGCTTGATGAACATTAATAGTGCAGGGATACAGGCTAGCCCCTCTATCTGGTAAATGACGTCATAAAGGCGCCCATAATTGACGAGTTTTTCCCGGTGATGGATGAACTCAAAAGTGGTTTATTGCAATAAACATTTACACTTTTTTGTACTTTTCCCATAACTCTTAATAGCTCTATTCAGAAAGTTTTACAATGGTTAGGTCATTGCAAAAATCACTGAAGGTTAATATCTATTTTAAATTTTGAAAGCAATATCTGTAGACAGCCTATCCTTAAATGGTAATAAATAATCTTTCACTTTTTGTCAATAGTTCAACAATCTCAATTTAAATGCAGGCAAATATTTCTGAACAAACAGAATAGGTTTTCATATGTATAGAGTTAAGTTTTTTTCAATGTTTGTATAATTCCTACCTGACTTAGTAGATTAAGAAAGTCATCAGCCAAAGTGTTGTTAACAGTCCATACTAAATATTCTTCTTGTGTAATACTGTCATCCTAAAGTGTTAATATAAAAAAAAATAATAATACAAGAAATAAAATTTTATTTATTCTGTATAATAACTTAATAAGCAGATAAAACAAGCATTCTATAGATATTGCATATATGCAATACATTGTTCTCCGTGGGTTGAAATGCTTACAAATGGATGTGTTTATAATCATATGGAACAAGATCTAAGAGTTTTTTTGATCCGTGTTGAAGGGCTCACTGTGACTTTGAGATGAAGAACAGCAATAAAAGCTCTGTTCCTTTGCTTCATCTTTCTTTGGTTGTTGCTGTGCTTGTATTTATTTTATTTTTCCAAACAATATTCTTTGTATATACAACAGATATGTTCAGAAAGGGTTGGTGCTTACATAGGGAAATGCTACAATATGTATCATTTAGCTACGATATGTATCATTTAGCTACGATATGTATCATTTAGCTGTTGATTTTTTCAAATGTAAATACAGTAAACTATAAAACACATTATTATATAAGAACAAATTATTTACCTTATCAGCATCATGGCATGCTAAAATTTCCATTGCAACTGTTTCTGGATATAAATTGTGGAACACATCAGATTCCTGTAAATCAAAACAATAAAACTAGTCATTGAAATATGGAAGCCACCATGTCGAAATTACCAATACATGTATACAATACACTCAAGAACATTCTGATATATTTTTTTTTCAGAGAATGCTGGTCGTAATAGTTATTACACTTTGAAACAATATTGAATATTTTGTTGTGCTATGCTATGGTTTTTTCTGTACAGTAAAATTGTATGTGAAATTCTAAAATTGCATCTATATGTGGTACCCCAATATCATTGTGTTCCCTGGTTGTTATGTATGTTCAAAAGGAACAGCACTAATTAGTTTTAAAAGGTCAACATGATCATAACAGGTCTGTTGTTAGTCAAACTATATTTCAAAACTATAGAACAAAGAAATCATTCAATTAATATTTAAATTCTGTATCCCTTTTCCGAATTGCCTTGACTTACATGCATAAAACATGACATAACTACAAGACACATATAAAGATTGACAAAGTAATATTACAATTCTATGTGAAAGGTACTTACTAATTCATGGCTTGCTCTATTCTCTGACCGTACAGCTAACATGGCAGTCAGCATCTGTATCAAATCTTCTTTACTCAACTTTCCATCTTTCTTTTTACAAAATACTTTAAAACAAACTGAAAAATACAAAAATGTCACACTTCTACATGATAAATTGGTTCATTGTGTAAGAGAGTCACACTTCTACATGATAAATTGGTTCATTGTGTAAGAGAGTCACACTTCTACATGATAAATTGGTTCATTGTGTAAGAGATAAGGCCATAATAAATAAGAAAAAAGCTGCCTACTCAAATTCTTTTATTGTCCTGATTTGAAGAAGTTTTTTTAATCAAATAGGCATGAAGACTAATAAACATCTGATACTTCAATTTCTTTTTTTGAAAAAAAAAAAAAGAAAATGCCTACCTACCTATCCACTGTCTCAATCTTTCGGTAGGGTTTGGGCAAACCAAAATATTTTAAAGTGTGGCCTAAACAGTAATGGTGGTAGCTATCTCTTAAACTTATATATTCAGATCTTTGGTCAGCACTTAAATGTTTGACATATTGAAAAGACGGGCATATTTCCATCTACATGTCTCTCTCATTGTCCTATATCACACATCTCTTTATATGCAAGAACATATTCACATGAAAGTCATCTTGAAAATTATTCAATAACAAGAATGTGTCCAAAGTACACGGATGCCCCACTCGCACTATCATTTTCCATGTTCAATGGACCGTGAAAATGGGTTGAAAATATAATTAGGCATTAAAATTAGAAAGATCATATCATAGGGAACATTTGTACTAAGTTTCAAGTTGATTGGACTTCAACTTCATCAAAAACTACCTTGACCAAAAACTTTAACCTGAAGCGGGACAGACGGACGAACGAACGGACGGACGGACGGACGAACGAACGGACGCACAGACCAGAAAACATAATGCCCCTCTACTATCGTAGGTGGGGCATAAAAAGTAAACAAAGGTATTTATATTACTTGTATTTACAAATGCAATACAAAAATTTCAAGTAAGTAAAAAATCATATCTCACAAACAAAATACATTGGAGTAATTTTGGTTAATTTCCCTATATTAAACTGTCTAAGCAATTTAAACTTTTAAAGGTTAAAACTATATCAACCTAAAATTATGTAAAAGTAAATAGTATACTTACATTTTTGTCTTTCCATACTAGGACCTCTACAACACGCTGATATTCCACAAGCCATTTCCTTAAAGTCTATGTGGTTATCACAGTTCTCATCAAAAGCTTTAAATAATCCTGAAACACATACAATTATCTACAGTAAGCAGAGTTTCCATGAATTTCTGAGTGTGATTATCATAACTGTGCTCAAAATATTTATGACCACAAGGATTTGTCAATTGAGAATTGAGCCAAAAACTTTATTGAAGATCCATAAAAACATATATAGTAAGAATGCGGTAAATATATATATGCACAGTCACACTTACGGCAGATTCACATGTTTGAAAACAAACATAACATACATTTAGTTTTACTGTATTATCTCTTTTCTTTAGTACTCCTGCTTCAAATATTTTATTTATTTCAATTCATGCTCGAAATATATCTAATGCTTGTATTTCATGTATTTTTTTATAAATATAAGTTGATGTATAAAATGTGCTGTACATGTTTCATATGCTACAGACTCATGCCCAAAATTTAATATGATCGTGTTGGTGCCCCATAATTATTATATGGAAAATATTGAAGCTCCTAATGATTTATCTTGATTGAATTCATGCTACAAATATTTTATATTATTTTTCTTAATGACCAAAAGATTTTTATTTGTTAGTATTGGTGCTCTAAATCTTTTATTTTTCAAACATTTGCCCTTGAAAAATGTCATGTATGCTAAAAACTGTTATACACAACAGAATTATGAAAAATGTGGGGGGATTGAAAGGACACTTAAAATTATTCCTACATTGGAATGGTGAATGGTTATTAGAGCAACTTTTCACATTTTAACTGCACTAAAATTCTCAAATACAATTAATTGGGTGGCAGGCATTTCAACAAACTGCCTCCAACCAACAACATCACCCCCATACATATTTGTTCTGGCATAATCCTTATATCTTTCTTTCTTTTTTTTACAACCATAACAAACCTTCTGATATATCCTGTGGTATCGGTGGACACACCATACTCTGAAATGTTTCTAGATCAAACTTCCCCGACTTGGACTGGGATTTCAACATCCAGTATCGCTTCTCTAGCTCACTGATGTCAGTTTCTTCCACTGAAATATACAGAATATATATTGTAAAATGGAAAGCATAGATTTAGTGGCCTTTTTAATAAAACTCTTAATATAAAACATGATAAAATCGCGACAATGAAAAATAAATCAAAACTCTGATTTCATACATTACTGTAGATTCATTATTTTCGTAGGTACCAATTTTCATTGATTTTGTGGCTACAGGTGAACAACAAATTTAATGTTTATGTTAAAAGTACAACTTTCTATAGGCTTGTATGCAGACATCAATGAAACCAAGAAATCAATATCCACAAATATACAAAGTTTCCTCAATCCAAGAAAATTAATGAATCCTAGGTAAACAACAAAAACAAGTTTATGTATATCATAAAAGTATCCCATCTTTCTGTTTATAAAAATATTTCTTAATATATATACTATATGTATTCAGAAAATATTTTTATAAACAGATAGATGGGATTCTTTAACATCTGGTTTAGTTCATCATGTTCATTGCTTGGTCATTAAAAGGGCCATTTAATGTAAGCTAAGATCATTTTTTGCCATTCAAAACTTTGAACTTGATTAGATTGGACAGTAAAATATTTCAGCCTATTTTGTAGTCAAACGTTTTCTGCCAAAAATACGAAATCTCTCTACATATCTAATTACGCTGATGTTGAAACTTACAGTGAGTTACACCAGCTAGTGTCTGGTAGAATGTGGGCGTGTCTGTATCATTTGACAGACTGATTGTAATGTCCTCCATCAGAAGCCATTTTGTAATAATTGTTGCACCAGGGTGCTGAAAAATCCATAATCTGAACTGTTCAAAGGTAACTTGGTCTCTCTGAAATCAGAAAAAGATTATTATTTGAAAAATTTATTATCTATCATTAAAAATCTTTATTTCCACAATTGTTTATTTGTTCCATAAAAAAATGTATACTGATGATTCTTTGAGAAAATAAACCACATTTTTTACAAAATGGAAGTAGGAATCTAAAAAATCTAAAAGTGCACACACATTTTTTACAAAATGGAAGTAGGAATCTAAAAAATCTAAAAGTGCACACAAGTTACAACTAACAAGAATGTGTCCATAGTACATGAATGCCCCACTCGCACTATCATTTTCTATGTTCAGTGGACCGTGAAATTGGGTTCAAACTTTAATTTGGAATTAAAATTAGAAAGACCAGATGCTCCGCAGGGCGTAGCTTTATACGACCGCAGAGGTTGAACCCTGAACGGTTGGGGCAAGTATGGACACAACATTCAAGCTGGATTCAGCTCTAAATTTGGATTGTGATTAAATAGTTGACACAGCATAGGTTTCTGACACAGAATGAATGTGTTCTAATGAACTTAAAATTTTTGTTTTCTCTTAGAGCAATTCACTATGCTGTTGAATATTAACCCTTTCGCCGATGAGTCCCGGTTTACCGGGATTCACGCTTCAGACAACTGACGATGAGTCCCGTTTTACCAGGATCGGAATACATCTTTTATGTTTCCCGCTCAAAACAGTGCAAACATGAGTTATCTTTCTTTGATGAATACCCGGATGAAAGTCAAAACATGGCGCTTCCGTTTGTTGAAAACCGTGTCAAAATCAGACGAAATTTACGGAATTTACGAGAATTTGAAATGAGGGAACATTTTTTTTGAAAGAATATGGAAGAATTGAAGCCAAACTAGTATACTTTTTTGACATAAAATGTCGTTTTATGTACAAAACACTTGGAATGGACATCGTTCAGTGTGAGGAATTTGTACAGCCTCATAAAATTTTTCAAAAGTTTGCCGTTTTGGGTTAAAAAATTACGATTTGGGGTCAAAGAGCAGAATTTTGAGAATTTCACCTAGATAATGCCGAAAATTTGAAAATTTGAATATTTTATGAGGAAAAAATTATCAAAACATGAATAAAACTGTTAACATGGTGTTAGTGAATGAAATAAATACACAAATAACTACAAACAAGTTTTTATTGACATTTATTATGAAGATCTCCCACTTGAGCAATAGTAGCCAGGGAAGCCATCGTCTCAGAGTAGCTTCTGTCTGGGCAGCAATCGGTGAAAGGGTTAATCCTCTCAAAAAAATGTTTGAAGAAATTTTCTTTTTTATTTATGAAATTTCAAATGAGAAAAATTGAACCCAATTTTTTTAATCACATCCCCCTTTCCCTTATTCCAAAACTAATCTCAATTAAAATTTCTAATGGAGTTTGCAACAATAACTACTCATTTAAATACATCATAAAATATTAAGATGTAAAAAAACTGCTTGTTATCACTGAATGGTAAAGATTATTTTAATTTATCAGTTGGTAGTAAAAAGTGAATATACATTGTATATTGTATATAACAAAGATTTAAGTTGATTCTGGACAAAGAAAGATAACTCCAATTAAAAAAAAATCTTGCTATTGCACAATATTTTGCAATTAGATATTTCTTGCTTACTATTCTGGACAAAGAAAGATAACTCTAATTAAAAAAAAATTTGCTATTTCACAATATTGTGCAATTAGATATTTCTTGCCATTGCGCAATACTGTGCAATTGAAAAGACTTGCTATTGCACAATACTTAATATAATAATTTTAGATCCTGATTTGGACCAACTTGAAAACTGGGCCCATAATAAAAAATATAAGTACATTTTTGGATTCAGCATATCAAAGAACCCCAAGATTTCAATTTTTGTTAAAATCAGACTAAGTTTAATTTTGGACCCTTTGGACTTTAGTGTAGACCAATTTGAAAACAGGACCAAAAATGAAGAATCTACATACACAGTTAGATTTGGTATATCAAAGAACCCCATTTATTCAATTTTTGATGAAATCAAACAAAGTTTAATTTTGGACCCCGATTTGGACCAACTTGAAAACTGGGCCAATAATCAAGAATCTAAGTACATTTTTAGATTCAGCATATCAAAGAACCTAACTGATTCATTTTTTGTCAAAATCAAACTAAGTTTAATTTTGGACCCTTTGGACCTTAATGTAGACCAATTTGAAAACGGGACCAAAAGTTAAGAATCTACATACACAGTCATGATAGTTAGATTCGGCATATCAAAGAACCCCAATTATTCAATTTTGATGAAATCAAACAAAGTTTAATTTTGGACCCTTTGGGCCCCTTATTCTGTTGGGACCAAAACTCCCAAAATCAATACCAACCTTCCTTTTATGGTCATAAACCTTGTGTTTAAATTTCATAGATTTCTATTTACTTAAACTAAAGTTATTGTGCGAAAACCAAGAATAATGCTTATTTGGGCCCTTTTTTGGCCCCTAATTCCTAAACTGTTGAAACCAAAACTCCCAAAATCAATCCCAACCGTTCTTTTGTGGTCATAAACCTTGTGTCAAAATTTCATAGATTTCTATTAAATTAAACTAAAGTTATAGTGCGAAAACCAAGAAAATGCTTATTTGGGCCCTGTTTGGCCCCTAATTCCTAAAATGTTGGAACCAAAACTCCCAAAATCAATACCAACCTTCCTTTTGTGGTCATAAACCTTGTGTTAAAATTTCATAGATTTCCATTCACTTTTACTAAAGTTAGAGTGCGAAAACTAAAAGTATTCGGACGACGACGACAACGACGACTGACGCAGACGACGACGCCAACATGATAGCAATATACGACGAAAAATTTTTCAAATTTTGCGGTCGTATAATAATATCATAGGGAACATGTGTACTAAGTTTCAAGTTGATTGGACTTCAACTTCATCAAAAACTACCTTGACCAAAAACTTTAACCTGAAACATGCATTTTCATTTTCTATGTTCAGTGGACCGTGAAATTGGGGTCAAAAGTTTAATTTGGCTTTAAAATTAGAAAAATCATATCATAAGGAACATATGTACTAAGTTTCAAGTGGATTGGACTTCAACTTCATCAAAAACTACCTTGACCAAAAACTTTAACCTGAAGCGGGACAGACGGACGAACAGACAGACAGACAGATGGACGAACGGACGCACAGACCAGAAAACATAATGCCCCTCTACTATCGTAGGTGGGGCATAAAAACCATGCAGTTGAGTGTGGGACGGAATGATGAATAGATGGACAATGGGATATTACAATTAGAGACTGGAATGATGAATAGACGGACAATAGGAAATTACAATTAGAGACTGAGTAGAAGTAAATTACATACATCTGAGAATAATTCTGATACAGCATGAGAGACCTGGCCCTCTGTTTCAATAATACGTCGATCCATCTCATCCTTCTGTACCATAGTATAACTGTCATCGGCATACATTCCAAATATCACTGAAAAAAGTTAAAAAAATATAATTACATACTGTAGATTTATTAATTTTGGTTGGATACAAATTTTTGTTGGTTTTGTGAGCAGGGTGAACAACGAAAACAAATGTTCAACGAATTTCAAATTTTCTATAAGCTTTAAATGCAGAGATTGGCAAAACCATGTATAAACAAGAATGTGTCCACAGTACACGGATGCCCCACTCACACTATCATTTTCTATGTTTAAAGGACTGTGAAATTGGAATAAATTCTCTAATTTGGCATTAAAATTAGAATGATCTTATCAAAGGGAACATGTATACTAAGTTTCAAGTTGATTGGACTTCTACTTTATTAAAAACTACCTTGACCAAAAACTTTAACCTGAAATTTGCACTATCATTTTCTATGTTCAGTGAACCGTAAAATTGGGGTCAAAACTCTAATTTGGCATTTAAATTAGAAAGATCATATCATAGGGCACATGTATACTAAGTTTCAAGTTGATTGGACTTCAACTTCATCAAAAACTACCTTGACCAAAAACTTTAACCTGAAGCCAAAAACTTTAACCTGAAATTTGCACTATCATTTTCTATGTTCAGTGAACCGTAAAATTGGGGTCAAAACTCTAATTTGGCATTTAAATTAGAAAGATCATATCATAGGGCACATGTATACTAAGTTTCAAGTTGATTGGACTTCAACTTCATCAAAAACTACCTTGACCAAAAACTTTAACCTGAAGCCAAAAACTTTAACCTGAAATTTGCACTATCATTTTCTATGTTCAGTGAACCGTAAAATTGGGGTCAAAACTCTAATTTGGCATTTAAATTAGAAAGATCATATCATAGGGGACATGTGTACTAAGTTTGAAGTCGATTGGACTTAAACTTCATCAAAAACTACCTTGACCAAAAACTTTAACCTGAAGCGGGACAGACGGACGGACGAACGAACAGACGGACGGACGAACAGACAGTCGGACGCACAGACCAGAAAACATAATGCCCCTCTACTATCGTAGGTGGGGCATAAAAATCCACGAAAATGCCCAAACATGATATAGAAACAAGTCAGATTTTTTTCCTAGCTGACAAGAAAAGCTGTAACATGTGTAAGGAGACCTATAGTTGGTAACTGCTTTGTCATTTGGTCTTTAGCCATGTTAGTGGAGAGTTGTCTCATTGGCAATCATACCACATATCTTCTTATTTTTATATTGACCTATTCCTAATTTTTTGTACTTTTAGTATATCACTAAGAGTTGTTTCCTTTTAATGGGCCAATTATTTTCAATCGATGTTGATCTATTTTTGTAAATGCTCCTCACGTCGTAACTTAAATGAATCAAGTTAAAAATTATTTGTTTTTAATATTTTACATTTTTTAACCTGATAGAAGCCTAAAAATCAATTTATGACCAAAATTATAGGTGTAACACCACTAATTTGGGCCCGGCCAGAAAGCACATACCAGAAAGTAGTACATATTTAACACAAAATAGTTCCTACGCATCAGTGTAACTTTCAAAATATATAGAATATTTAGGTATTTTTGGTATCAAATGAAAGCTGAAGGACTGGTGATCATTGTAGAACACTTTTGGACTTTTGATTTTGAATATTAAAATAAATGCACCAAATTTTAAAAGAGGGTACATTTTGTCTGTTTGTCAATTCTGAATTACCTGTTTTGGTACATCCGAAGTTCTGGGAACCAGTTCTTTCTTATATGTCATTAAAAGTATGTCGATTTTTTCAGTACAAGACACCATAAAGTGTTGCTTTGAAATGCAAAAATTGCCACTTTATTTGAACTTAAAATGGAAGAGGTGTGCCTGCTTGAAATTGAGGAATTTAACATAGAAAGCAATGGGACCATGAATTAGTGGTGTACTTTCAAAAGATCTTGGCAGGGTCTCTTGTGGAGAGTTGTCTCATTGGCAATCATACCACATCTTCTTTTTTTATATTTTCTATTATATATATCATATTCTTCAAAATCTTCAATCTTTTTCATATGATTTTTAAGGCATGTAATATAAAGGAAAACACAATTGTAAGCTACATGTAACTGTAGAGTTATTAAAAAATACTAAAATAATTTGAACAGTGTAAAATTTACTTTAAAAAAATTCTGTCTACTAACATTTAATTCTCTCTTCTTTAGTTCCCTTGGTCAGAACTACAAGTCCACTTATTAAATCCTTGTAATTGAGTCCTTTAGATGAGCCACCAAAGCCTTTAAATATCAGCTGTAAAAATCAACAAATTTATATTATACTGAGTCACCAAAGCCTCTAGATATAGCTATAGGCTGTAAAAATCAACAAATTTATATTATACTGAGCCACCAAAGCCTTTAAATATTAGCTGTAAAAATCAACAAATTTATATTATACTGAGGCCACATTTAAAAAAATGTCTGTTTCCCCTCCCCCGGGTCTTCCCTTTGTAAACAGACCAGGAAGGCAAGTTCTTTTTTTTTTTTTAACTGGATGTGATTGTCATAGCATGGTCACATGAATGGTTTGATTTGTCCAGTCCAGGCCACTCATCAGTTGTTTGTGCTCAATTTCAGTGTATTTATTTAGATTATCAATCCTTCTGCTTTCAAGCACTTTCCAAAAATGGAAACAAATTATTTTCAGGAAAAAAATAATTTCTATTTTTTTGTGGAAAATAATTTTTTGACCCGGGGGCTTATTTTTGACCCGGATGGGGGGAGGGGAAACAAACATATTTTTAATTTTGGCCTGAGTCACCAAAGCCTCTAGATATAGCTATAGGCTGTGTAAGTAATAACATATGAGCTGTGTCGAATATCAACCTAATGCAAATGAATATAAATGCACCTGTTAACCTATTTCTGGTTAAAATTGATATAAAAATTCCCTGGGCTTCTTCAAATTCTAAAAATTAGATGAAAACACTTTTGCCCATTTGTGTCAAATATTTGTTGCCTAAAAATCTATACTAGAACTGCATGCACATACTAAATATTATTTTGGAAATTCTTTTTTTAAATTAAAAGTATCATGAGTATTGTCAATTCAACATGGTCAATGAAGATAAAGAATGTAACTTATAAACCAAGGACAGACAGGTACTGTTTGTAGTATGAAAATTTTAAGTATTATTAATTACATTGTACATGTTATATACTATTGAGTTACAAAACGTCTATGTAATATTAATTATACATGTAGATTTGAGTTACAAAATTTCAGGTATTCAATTTTACTAATTTAAAATCTAAAGCTCTGCATTAGAATACCAGACATACATGACATGAAACTGAATTTTCCATTAAAAAAATCCAGTCATAAATCAGAAAAAATCAATGGTCCAACAAAAAACATAAGCTTGACTTTATATTTAGGTATAACAGTTAAGGGAGATAACTCTTTAAAATCAGTTGAACGTTTTAATTACATTCTATTGTTAAGAAAGTATTAAGCTTCTCAATAATCAAAATTAGTGTTTGTCAAACAGCTATAAATCCAACCATTTTTTTCTGATAATGTCATGAATGTGTTTGATTCAAGTTTTTTTTTAATTTTTATATTTTTGTCAAAGAGTCAAACATTAACATATTTTGTCAAAATTTTATGAAAATTAAACTAGCCAAATTAATTTTAGTCAAGGTGTTTGGTACCACCATAAGACCATGGAAAAATAATTGATGGTTTCCCCTAACCCGAATGGGTCATTTTTTTACCGCTGGGTCATTTAATTTTTCTGTAAAAAAAAAAGTTTGGCAGAGACAATTTAAAGTGTTGAAAATATGCAAGATTATAGTTCCACTATAGAAACAAAACATATATATAGATATAAAATTACGCATGGTTACCAATAAAAAAAAAAAGCCTGCCTGCCGGGTCTTTAAAGTTTTCCCATGTTAGGGGAAACCAACAATTAATTTTCCATGGCCTAAATAGACAAACATTTCCCAAATAGTTGCCCAATCTTCCACAATACTAAAATAAGGATAAGCACTATGGGTATTTTCATGAAAGTTTTAGGGGCCCAACCAAAATTTCAGTGGCATTGCCTACTGGTTCCCTGCTCATCTTTTCCCCTGAACTCAGTACTTACAGGGATCTCCATGGATGAAAAATGAACGATGGAGGAACTTTCACCATTACAAACCGTGTCTACGCTGTACAGTGTAGCGCGATCGGAAGTATTTTATCCCTCCATACAAGGAATGGTGAACATGCTAATTCATTGCTTATTTAAATTATATTTATTTGAATTTTCATTATAGAATTAGAAGTATCAACATTTTCATTTATTGCCATTTTTAACCATTCAAATGCCAAGTCTTCATGGTCCCCCCTTAGTCGAGAATGACCAAAAGCTGTCATGAAGGTCCCCATGTAGATTTCTTGTATTTTTGGTAATTGTTATGGGGGTTAAAAATCATATGATGTGGAGCTTATTTTTCATGGACACTATCAAATTCAGAACCCATTACCGGTATGGCTGATTTGCAGCAACAACAAAACGATTCGTACGGGTTATGTAAAAGGTTAACATGCACATGGTTAAAGAGATTTGTAAAGCAAACTTTGACAAATGAAAAGGTTTTTAATGACTTTATCTGGCAAATTGATGCTGTGCAACATGCATCTTTCAAGTCTGAATAGAAACCGGAAACGCGGATGTATCAATTTGATTGTAATATACGAAATGAATTCGGAATTAGGATACGATATTTCTTCACAGGAAATATTTAAGTTTTTACTTTAAACTTTTAAAGTAATTCTAAATTATTGTTACAGCAGTACTCGAGTTATTTCCGATGAAATAATATTTACTGTTTTGCGTCTTATTTTGTACTTTTTAAGAAAAGGGGGATGCTGATTGCGTAAGTCAAAATAAAGCACGTGTTCGACTTGTTAAACTGTTTTCTTTGTAACTGGATTAAATTTATTTATTTATTTAATCTAAATTATCATAATCATTTGCTGAAACTTAGTTGATTAATTCGACAAATGGATCGTCTATCCTCAGATAGTATTCTCTTGTTTGGTTTGTTGATCTACCTGTATACAAGCTCAGGTACAAGTGATTAGCGATCGTAATCCAGATATCCCTCAGGCGTTAGAACTGTATTGGATTATAACATAAAAGCCTAAGGGTTATGCAATTACATGCATTTGATTATAATTGATAAAAAAAATGGCATCTGGCTACAAAAAACGATGAAGTTTTGAACGATGGCGGAAGACAATTTAACGATGGTGCAAGACAATTTAACGATGGCGCAAGTCATTTGACAATGGCACAAGACATTTGAACGATGGCGCAAGACATCGTTAAACAGGCCATGAAGATCCCTGACTTACTTTCGAAACTGGGGCTGGTACACCATCTCCAAGAACTTCTCTTAAGAACATTGCTTCTGTCATTGAACCACCAAAGGTCGATGATCTCTTAAAAGCATCTTTCAGACGTTTCTGTTCCAAGTCCCTTACTGAAAAAATAAATCTTCAATTATTTCTTTTTGTCAATTAACTGAAGGGATATTCAAAATTTGAACACTCATATTCAACTAGCTCTATTAAATTTGTAAACTGTAGATTCATTTGTTTTCATTTGACCAATTTTCGTTGATCGAGAAACACTTATATGTTAGTGGATATTTTATATTGTGGTTTTGTCAATTGTTGCATACAACATGTTTTTTGTACAAGCCTTTATCTGAATCCTAAATTCCAATACACCTTATCGCTAAATCCTAGTTGACCAGGCCGCTTTAACTTTTGACGTCATCAATGGTCATACACAATCACTTTTCCATTGTGGGACCAGATATTTTGTTTGAAGAAGTCGAAATTATAGGGGAACCTGAGTGATATCCAGTAATGGCTGACAAAAAGCGATAACGTGTATTAATTCACTGAATGACTGAAAGAAATTTTCCTCCCTGTAAATTAATGATTCAGTTATCAAGCACATAACGTAAAATCATGTTTACTTGCAAAATATTTTCAAACTCATGTCATTTTTAATGTTGTATGTTGAGTCTGAATATGTAGACAAGTAAAAGATTGCAACTACATGTGTTTCTTGATCAACAGGATGTATTAATTTTACAGACGAAAAAATGTCAACATAAATTTGCAATATTCATAAGGTGTGTTTCAATCAAACTGTTTTCTTACATCGTCTGACAGCTTCCTCGTAAGGAATATAAGATAATTTTGATTCTTTTCCTCCCATTCTAGCGTTTGTAATTTATTAATAATCCAAAACAATCACTCTAAACTGTCAAAAGTGTCAAAATTCAGCCGATCGTCATCCATATTACATCACGCGATGTTGACACAAGTCTCGCGAGAAAAAGTAAGGGATCGGACAGGTTAAAAAAAAGTAATTTCCCGCGGATTTTTGAAAATCAGTATTTCTTAATTCTGTTTTCAACTTGTGACGCATATTGGAAACTGTACCATTGACGTGTAATTGCTAACAATTTACAATATATCTATATGATATGTACACATTTAAAGGGACACTAGCTACGAGATATCTAAAAAATCTATTTAAAATTAAAGTATGAATATTGTTTGTTCAATTATTTATAATGATGGTGAAATAGTGAAATAATAATTTGCTTTTAACAGCTAAAATGGTTAATTTTTGGTCAAATTAAGCTAACAGGCTAATAAACATTGATAATGAATTATTCACTTGCAATTGCATAATTCGACCTCGATCTGTACGGTTGTTTTTAAAAGGAAAAAATGTCAACATTGAAAGTGGAACAAAGGTAAATAATTTGATTGACTGATTCGATCCACAAAAAGAATTTCTTGTAAAGGAAAAAAAAAACACGATAAAAATACATTTTTGATTTATAACACAAAATTTAACACACCTATAAAAATCCAATTGCATGATTGCTTAATCTATTTATATCTATATGTCTAAGGGGTTAGCAAGTGAATAAAACATCATCAATGTTTCTAAATTTTGACAAAATTGAACCGTACTGGCTGCTAACAGCGAATTATTATTTCATTATTTCACTTTCATTACCGGTAATGATCGAACCAAAACAAATCATTTATTTTTTTTATATATCGTAGCTTTAACCCCTGTTTCAATAAAAAATAAAATAAGACAATGTGGTTTGATTTTCCATATTAAAGTGACAAAATCTCAAAATGAAAAAAGAAATTAACAACTATAGCTGTCACCGTAAGTCCCCACTATGATCTAGTCCCCCTCTCCGCAAAGATGCAAGGAAGCGTAACCACCCTTTTGATTCGAAAAAAAAACCATGAGTTTAAAGTAATAGAACTGACAACAACATTTGGATTGTCTTTCAACCCGTACCCTTAAGTGTAATCTTGAAAATTAACGAAAGCTCCGTTTTTACTCATGAAATCAACACCCTGATTAAAATATCGAAATGCATTTTTTTTTTTGTATTTGTAATGAGCCTGTAATCTCTGTCCTACATTTATTTTCACTCTATTCGGTCCTGCCTCTTTTATAAGTTTATCATGAATTTTTGAAATTAAATTGACATCCTGCCTTTTTTTTTTGCCAAATTTCTCATCCTGCTTTTCGTACTCAAAACTCATGTCCTGTCTTTTAAAAATTTCATCATAGCCCCCTCCCTTTTTTAAATCAAATGGTAGCTGTCTTATTGCCTGGTAGTTTGTAGTTTCCCCCGAACTGGCACAAAATTTCTATTAGCTTCATTTTCTTAGGTTACAATGGCAGATCATGGCACTTTATCATATGAATTTTTATTCAAGAGACTTCTATATATGACAGAAATATTTGCACGTACAGCTTAGTTTTAGTGTTGTGACGTAAGCTGTGTATTTAGTGATAAGAAGATGTGGTGTGAATGCCAATGAGACAACTCTCAATCCAAGTCACAATTTATAAAAGTAAACCATTATGCCAATAAAGGTACGGTCTTTCAACACGGAGCCTTGGCTCATACCGAACAGCAAGCTATAAAGGGCCCAAAAAACAAATACTAGTGTGAAACCATTCAAACGGGAAAACCACCGCGGTCTATTTTTATCTATATTTGTCTGAACCTATAAAGAAATAATTGTACATACTTCCTTATTTGTAGGTTGTTTGTAATTTTCATTATTTTGATTTTTACCATCCTTGTACCAACTCTATAGACTAAGGAAGGATCGAATCTCTATTGTGTATTCCCTTGTGACACACTTTTATTTCCCTTACTCGACGTACGTAACTGAAATGAATTTGTTTGCCACATTTATGGCATGAATGTTTGTAATTTGGGCAGAATGCCCTTGATTTACATGACTTATCACAGCCAATACTGTAATATTGTAACGCTTGGCTATAGCGAATTCGAAGATTATATGGCCTTCAACAATGAGTAAAAACCATACCGCATAGTCATTTATGAAAGGTCTCGAAATGACAAATGTTTAACAATAAATTAATTCAAACGAGAAAACTAACGCCGTGATTTTCGTACAGTGAAAAAAACGAAATGCAAAATATTAAAAACAACAAATTGCAAACGACAACCACTTAATTTCAGATTCATTACATTTAATAGGCACCTGTGGCCGTGTTAAATCTGGAACATTGGTGTAACAGTACAAAATATGATCAAACTATAAAAACAGTTAAAAAAGACCTAATTCGTCGGATTGAGACAAAGAACAAAAACAAGTAACACATGCAAACATATCCTACCGTGCCGCTGATGCATGCGGCTGAGGGCTGTATAGCCAGTCAACATATATTTGTTTGCCTAGCAGAAGTTTCACTGAAAATTTTGGTTATTATATAGCAAATGATGCCGTGAAATCAGTTCCTATTGTAACAAATATTCTTTACCATTTATTTTGTAAGGAACACATTCTCTGTATCATTTCTCGATCCCAGTGGAAATTATAACATAATCGAAAATTTCTTCAGTTTGGAACTTTTGTTTCATATTAGCAGCAGCTATGAGAAGAGGACACTCTGTAATCATGTGAAAACCACGTCGAAACAATATTGTATCTTTTTTTTCCTTTTTTTTTCATCTGTAATTGTTTCAAACAATCATTGCAGTCATCATTATCATTGTATAAAAAATGATGTTATTGTTCAGCTCAGCTTTGGATGCTGTTCTCTGCAGGGACTTTATATATACATTAAGTCTGAACTATGAGACGGAACCGCTGACTCTGTATGACGGTGTGACCTCGAAAGTTTATAATGGGGATGTTGGGAGGGGTAGGAGGGGGCCTGATCCCGAAATCTCGGGATTAAAAACACAAAATCCCGAGGTCATATCCCCTCTCTATAATAGTCTAAACTATATAATAGAAATAGATGTTTTTAATAATTGACTATGCATGTCCTAAAAGTTATAAATGAAACATGTCAAGATAAATCTGTTAATATTTTACCACTTACTGGCATGACTAAAACTTGTCTAGACTCGTTGAACTCATTGGTGTTAAAAAAAATCGAGAAAAGTGGCAGATGGGACTTGTTTATATACAAGAAAAACAAAGAGATGTGATATAAAAATAAGAGGATATGGTATGATTGCCAATAAGACAACTCTCCACAAGAACGACACTGCAGTGGCGGATCCAGAGGGTAAGGTAAAGTGGGTTGGGCCATTTATATTTTTTTTACATAATCAATGCTTTAGAATGGGGACACATGGTTTGAACCCCCTCTCCCTTTATCCCGAGCTGGACCCTTTTTCGTTTCGTCTATTTTAACCATAATATTGTCTATATTCTTATCTAGCTTTTGAGTATTTACCTTTTGAGTGCATGTTCCATTCAGTTTAAGCCATTAATCAAAGTATCTTCTGAATTTGAATGTGAACCAATTTCCGAAGTATTTATCATACTTTAAACAAAGAGACGATCTCAAAATTACGTGTTGAATAAATTGAATTGAATTGAATTGAATTGAATTGAATTGAATTGAATTGAAAATTGAATAAAATAAAATTGAATTGAATAAAATTGAATTGTTGAGTTGAACTGGGATTAGGAAACAAGAGCAGTGCTCTTATATAAATCCGTCTCCCTAAATTGAAAATAAAATTACAAGCTACGAACACATGCTGAATATAGCAAACGAATAAATATGTAACAAAATACAGTCAATGATTACAATAACAAAAGGAATATTCATAAGAAAAAAATACATAGCAAAGGAAGGGGATGAAAGGTGTTTTTAGAAAAATGAGAGTGTTATTAAAGAATGAAACAATATTTTTTATATAAGGGAGGAGTGAGTAATAAGAATTATTTGATTGTGGATGTGAATCGATTGCTACTTATAATAAAGTTTTGCATAGCTTTAAATATCAGTATGTTTTGTTCTACTGTGAGTCTATCGGAGCCGAAAAGTAAGACATTAGTAGAAATTTTGATTGGAATCTGTAGGTTGTGGATGTGTCTTTGGCGAGGTACATTGAATATTTTGCATTTTAATAAATAGTGATCCGTTGTTTCAGGGTCTCCGCAAACACACTTCGGGGAATGTATCAAGTTTCTGTCATAGAGGTGTTTGTTGAGTCCACCACAGTTCATTCTTATTCTCGCATAATATATTTGACCGGGTCTGGAACCACAATTTCACGGTTACTATTTAAATTATTTTTGAAAGCGAGAAGGGACGGACTATTTTGTAGTTTAATTGTCTGCGAGTTCCAGGATTTTACTGTTGATGACAAAAAATAGTTAGAGTATAATGATGTTCTAGCTGCAAAAGTAAAATCACAAAAATACAGAACTTAGAGGAAAATCAATTCGGAAAGTCCGTAATCACATGGAAAAATCAAATAACAAAACGTATCAAAAACGAATGGACAAGAACTGTCATATTCCTGACTTGGTACAGGCATTTTCAAATGTAGAAATGCAATAGGTTGGAAATCATTCGCATTACGCGTATTATATTCATGTATATTACGGAACCGTTCAGGTAAAATATTATTAAGATAAGCTGGAGTAATATTGTTAGACATTTTGTACAAATATGCAAGTCTGTGGGCCTCTCGTCTATCCTTTAGTTTTTCCCATCTCGTTTCCTTATAAAGTAAGTTAATAGATGTTAACCGTGTTCCTCCAGTCACAATACTTGCAGCCTCTATTTGGACGCTTTCTATTTTATGAACTAAAATCAATGTCAATCTAATTAAAAACCGATCTCTCATCGCTCCTGTTTCTGATATGTCGCGTGGGAGATCTAACGAAACCCGCTTTGAGGTCACATGTGAGTGACCTCGTAGGTGTGTCTTTTTCGACCAATGAAATTGAGTCTTCCACGATCTTGGAAGTTTAACGTAAGGCAAAGGGATGTAACTCATTTTATTTACGACGAAATCATCAGTCAAAATAATTCATAAACTTTTTTGATTGGCTTATTTATAGGTCGTCAACTCATTTGCATATCTTTATAAATTCATAACTTTTAGTTCACTCACATGTGACCTCAAAGCCGGTTTCGTTAGATCTCCCACGCGACATATCAGAAACAGGAGCGATGAGAGATCGGTTTTTAATTAGATTGAATCAATGTAGATGTATCCCAAACTACATCAGCATATTCAAGAACCGGCCTTATATAAGAAAAATAAAGTTGTTCTAAAGTTTTTCTACTTAAAATGAATTTAAATTTTCTAAGTATATTTAAGCGGGAATAAGCTTTTATAACCACCATATCGATATGCTTGTGCCAATTACCGTCGTTTGACAGTATCACACCAAGATGCTTACAAGTGTTCATTTACAGAGTTTAAGGGGAAATTATTCATGAAAAGCTGTGGATGCAATGTTTTTTTTTAAGTTTCCGGGATATGTTCATGCTCTTTGTTTTATTTGCATTACAATTAACCAACCACTTCTCAGACCAGTAGTGAATTTTCTTTAAATTTTCATTTTACTTTAATGCATCATTTACTGGATTGTCCACTATAAGATACAGGCTTGTGTCATCCGCAAAAAGTATTATTTCTGACTGAATTTCAGCTGTAATATCATTAATGAATATTAAAAAGAATAGAGGACCAAGGATTGATCCCTGAGGAACACCGGCATTAATGTCTCGCCATCCTGACGTTTTATTGTTAATAACCACTCGTTGCTTCCTGCCTCTTAAGTAGTCTTTGACCCAGTGAAGCAACTGACCTGATATGCCAATTGCTTCTAATTTACGAATCAACCCCTTATGCCAAACTATATCAAAAGCTTTACTTATATCACAAAATATAACCCGAATTTCCTTACCCTCATCATAAGCCCTCCCAAATTCATTTGTCAAATATAATAATTGATTGATAGCCGAGTCACCAGGTGTAAATGGTCATTGTTATCCCCAATAGAGGTATTGGATCTAGTCCCAGAAAAGCATTTTTGGAAAAAATTGGTTTATAACGCAGTGAATGACTATTGGAAAAACATCTTAATTCTTGAAGCTAGGGCAAAAGTATCTATGAAAATGCTAAATTTTGAAAATTTTAAAGTTGGTGTAGTCTGGGAACAGTAATATATATATGTTCCTGGTGTAGTTCATAATATCTGGGAGAGTAGTGGTTCAGAACTATCATCTGTTAAAAGATCCTGTGTCAAAGCCAAAATAATAAGTGGGACTTGCACTCTTCAAGCTGATCGAGCAAAATTTAATGGAAACAGAACAAGTTCTTTATGACCTCTGTGTTTTAAACAATCTGAAGACTTAATGCACTTTCTAATAAAATGTAATTCATTGGAAGGAGTGAGAAGGAAATTCATTATACTACTAAGAAATCTACTAAATGATAAGATTAATGCTCTTCATGTCATTGTGGATGATTAATTAACTTTGAAGATAATCTATTACAATTAATAGTGGACCGTACAAAATTCCAGTTTTTAACACAATTATGGATAAATATTGAGCGCCTGTCAAGCAGCTTATGTTTTGGTCTACACCAGAAGAGAACTAGTTTATTACTAAAAAGACTGTTCGTATAGTTTTCCAAGTTAAAAGAGACATATAGTGCAATATTTCATTTTTTTGAGTGTGGTATAGATGATAATGATATGTTAAGATTTAAACTGATTGTTTATAGTTTAATTTTTTAAACAAATCAGTTAGGCGGTCTTATTTAACGCTTATATGATAGGTTTTAATTTTACACCTTCTTTTTAGATTTTAAATGTTTACTTGTCGTTAACTTCATAAGTACAATTAACAGTGAAATTTTTCATTACCTTAAGTTTAAGAATTAATAATTATGTAATAAGGCTCTCTCGATAGGGGTATATACTACGTGTAAGTGCAAGGGTTAGGACTTACAGTTTGCATTTTATAAGCATTTTTAAGCATAAGGAATGTGAAATAGACACTTGCTGATCTGAGCAAGTTTTACAGTCAATGTGCATTGTGGATACATGTGATGTATATATATTCTATTGATGAGGAGAGAGACACAAGGGAGATAGGGGACAAAATGATGACAGTGGATGAATCTATAAAGTTTTAGATTTTAAAATATGACTGTATATACAGTTTGAATACTTTTAAATGTTTTTAATCCAAATTTGAACATTCCACAATAAGGGATTCTACACTTCAAGAGGATTTTCCAACTGAAGTGGTTCATCTGTTAAAGGTGGAAAATACAGAATAGATTGATAAGATTGTTATTGTGTATATGCAACCCGACTTAAATAAATATAAACAAAGAACTAGATTTCTCCCAAAACAGCATATTGGCATTTTGGCATTACCAAAACCTTGACCCCCTCTTTAAAGTGGGTCTCATTGGGGTCTAAGCGTGACGCGGGATTGCCGATTTTTCGTAAGCGTGATACGGGAAAGTCAAACTATTGTGCCGTGAAAACGGGAATTAAGCCGGTATAGCGGGCCACGGGAAATTACAAAAAAATGAGAATTGCTTAGGTACATAGTATAAGCGGGATACGGTAATCTGACAAAACAGTAAGCGGGATCCGGGATCAGAACCTCCCAAATGACACCCTCTTTAAAAGCTTTTTTTTTCTTTAGCGTAATTGCGGATAGTTCACCCCATTACCGCGTCCGATTCGTTATTTATGCGTGTTTCAAGGGAGATAAATCTTGTACTTAGAAAAAAAAAAGATGGGGATGACTTTTCAAAACGACGACAAAGGAAGGGACAATATTCAGACGATATAATAGTGGTTGTCTTATTTAATCAGAGGTCGAACTACATTTTTCATTATTTGTAGTATATACAGTTATTTCTGCAACATTTTTTCAGAGCGAACGAAGAGGCTTTCGAAAGCGCCATTTTCAGCATCCAGAAAACGTGAAATAAATCGATCCCCATCCTCTGAACATGGCAGATGATAAGGTAAAATTACTCTCGATTTAAATTTCCCTTCTTTTGTTCTATCTAAATGTGTAATTATTTTTGGGGAAGAGGAAAAGGATTTCGAAAATATATGAACAATTTATGGGAAAAGGGGGAGGGTTGGGAGTTGGATGAATTTGTCTGTAGAGCACACACCAAATAAAATATCTACAAGTATTACGAGACCAAAACGTGGACGATACATATGTAACCTAAGTCTTATTTCCAGGTATTTTCCAGGAGAAATTGCCACAGGGCACAGCAGTTTAACAGGATTACTGTTCGAGTGTTGCACAATTTGCAAAATCAAGATTTCATTCTAGGGTCCCCTTACTATTTATTTTTAAACATATAATTTTACAGCCTATACAATACCTCTTATCGATTCCCAGCTGACCCAAGAATCTATCCCGCTTGAACTTTTGATGTCATACAACAATCAAATTTCCATTGTGGCGTTGGATATTTTGTATTATGATGTCAAAATACTACAGGAACCTGTGTGATGTCCAGTAATGGCGGACAAATAGCGTTAAGGTGTATGTATTACAAATGTAGCTACAGGACCTTGTTTGACTTCATTGCAAACTAATAGTACATGTAATATGCATACAGGTGTTAAAACATCTATAGTCTTCAATCTTCAATCTTTGTTGTGATGACAGAGTAATCTCTCTTGTGAATTATCCTCTCTTGTAAAATAATTATCACTAATGTAGTTTCTCCTTTGTACTTATATATTGTAGGTGGCGCTTTAAAAATATTATAGAATTATATAAATGTATGAAGTGAAAAAAAAAGAAAAAAATGGTTAATTAGGTTATCAAAATGGCATGAAAAATTAAAAAATATTAAAACTTAAAAGAAATTTGTATTAAATTATCCACTAAAACGGTTTGTTTCATCTATAGACTGAATGTTTCCTATGACAAACAAAGGGGGTTGATGAATGTTTAGACATAGAAATAAGATATTTTCAATTGTTTATTACAGCATGATGACTCAGTTGACGAATCTCCAGAAATCCATTTTGAACCTGTGATAAAGTTACCAGAAATAGAGGTTAAATCATTGGAAGAAGAGGAAGAAGAAGTATTAAAGTTGTTAGTATTAAAAAAATTGCATATTTAAGCTCACTTTGTCCATCTGAAGTCTAGGCTTCCCTCCTATTTCCTATAAGGCTAAAAAAACATGTGTGTAAAAGAATACAACTTAACCATAAAAAAAAGTTAATTGTAATTTGTAAAACCTGAAAAAAGAAATGAAGGTCAGACAGCACTTGGATTTCAATTTATTTTTATTTCATTTTGTTTAGGGTACACAGTTTGTTTTATCACAATTTTTTAAAGTAATTATAACATTGTAAATATACTTATTTATTAAAGACATGTTTTTACCAAGAATAAGGAGGACTTTCATGGAAGATCAAGTACACCAGGGTATATTCATCATGCAGTGTTTTCCCCAAATATTTCATTTAGCATCCTGGTAAACAGGGGAAATTGAAATACCATCTTGTTTCTAAAAATTATAGCATCACATCCATAACATTATTTATAAGAAAACCACTTCAGATAGCATCACATTAAAAATTATAGCATCACATTACCATAATGCTAAAAGGTCCTGGGGAGAACACTGAACATGAATACTAAAAAGGAATGGGAGTGACATTCCCCACTCCGCAATATTTCCACGGGAGTCAACATCTTTTGATATTTTCCTTTAAAAGGAACAAGAAAAGTTGATTATCATTTAAAGCAAATGATGATAAAATATATTATTCCATAGCATGTTGATTTTGATAGCGAAATCAACATTTGATTGGTTGAAACTATCACACGTGTCGTCGAACAAAACATCATTTTCACCTCTGAGTATCATATTCCCCTCTGAGAATGATATTCCCCTCTGAACGTCTGATTGCCTTGTACGACGTTACTGGCGGTTAATGTTTAAATAAAATATTTAGGGTTTAATTTAAAAATTATTTCAAATCTTAAAACAAATAGAAAAGAATAAATAATTAATTTAATTTTACTGATTCTCATTGTGTATGTTGTGATTAGTTATAAAACATAACGAATAAGAAAACAATTATGTAAATTTTATATTCAGAAGTAAAAAAAAGTATAGGCAATGGAATAAAACATTCATTTTTCTTGGCTTCCTGAGATATGAAGATTTGTTCACCCTCGAAATATGATATTTCTTGGGTGAACAAATCTTCATATTTCCCTCAGGCACGGGAAATAAATGTACAATAGCTCACTATGTGGTATGCATTTTGCTCAAAGTTGAAAGTATGTCATAATGATGACCTATAGTTGCTACATTTTTGTACATGTAACTTCTACTTCATTAAAATTTGGTATCTGGTGCAAAACTGTCTCTTGGCAATCATACCACATCTTCAAATTTATTATTTTCATATTATTTATTTCACTGACTTTTGTTGAAGAGAGTTTTAGTAAATATATAATTTTACATTTTCAGACGTGCAAAACTATTTCGATTTGACAATTCTTTTGACCCTCCAGAATGGAAAGAACGTGGAACTGGAGATTGTAAACTGTTGAAGCATAAAGAAACTGGTTTGATACGTGTTCTTATGAGACGAGATAAAACACTGAAAGTTTGTGCTAATCATTTCAGTAGGTTTGAGTCATATTTTCCATCAAAGAATTCAATGAATTTATTTAATCATTACTTTAAAATCTTAATATGAAAAGCATTTTAGAAATTTTGGCCTGTGCTTTTAATCATCCATATTCCATTATTAAAAAAACTTAGTTAATCATTAGGTTGACTCTTTTAACTCCTTTATAAATCTTCAATTATTTCATAAAGAGTTGATAAATACTGAAAATTGGGGATATTCTAAGCAATGAAAATGCACAATTTTATTAACATATTTCCTACGAAAAAGAGTCAACCATCTTTAGTCTGCATATATATAGTGCTCACTTCTTGTTTGCATTCTGGAATATTTTTTTTAACTCTGTTCCTTATTGTAGTTACAGCCCAGATGGAATTAAAGCCAAACTGTGGCAGTGATCGTGCCTGGTTATGGAGTGTGGCGGCTGATTATGCAGATGAAGAAGCCAAGCCAGAAACATTGGCAATACGATTTGCTAATGCTGAAAGTAGGTCATGAATATTGATTTGTAAAATAATTTTGAAAGGAAGGTATCTACCAGAGAATTGAAAAAAAAGTTTTTGTCTTAACGATCATTGACTAATAAGTTCTCTTTGAACAAAAACCAATAAATGGTAATGCAAGATAAAAAATAATAAAAAATAATTGTTTCTAATATTAAACATGAGAATTATCTTCTCCATTTGGCTATTGTAAAGTTTCTAAGGGAAAATTTGAAGACTGGTCCAAGACATCCAAAGTTGAAGTTTATATAATGTTTTATGTTAAAAGTGCACTTTCCTGTAATGTTCTTTTAACCTCACATAGCTGAAAGATCAAAGATCAGTGCTACAGTAAACAAAAGTTAATTAGCAAAGCAAGTATTTGTACTTGACTTTGTCAGTCACTTTTTGACAACATTTCAATAACCATGATAACACATCTAAAACTAGGTTTATTTTCATGACAAACAATTTTCATGGCTATATTTCAATGTTGTAGTTTTTTTTATATTCTTCCATGAAGTCACAGGAATGAGTTGTTTTAATACATTATTATGAAGTGAATTATTCACAATATTGTGGCAGCCTTGAAAGCCAAAATTAACCTCATGCCAGTTGGTTTGGCTGAACTAAATTTCAACATGTTCAGGTCTTAGTTAGATAAACCAAATGATATGATATTTGTGCACATAAAATCTTATTCAAGAAGTTTGGAAAGCCCCCAAAAAAATAAAGTTAAATCCAAAAGGGGTCTTGGTAGACAAGCCTCTGGTCTTTGTTAGTCTTAGTCTTGTATTATTTTAATTTTAGTTTCTTGTGTACAATTTGGAAATTAGTATGGCGTTCATTATCACTGAACTAGTATATATTTGTTTAGGGGCCAGCTGAAGGACGCCTCCGGGTGCGGGAATTTCTCGCTACATTGAAGACCTGTTGGTGACCTTCTACTGTTATTTTTTCTATGGTCGGGTTGTTGTCTCTTTGGCACATTCCCCATTTCCATTCCCAATTTTCATCCTTATATTATTCACTTTTTGACCCTTGAGTAGGACTATAGAACAGCTATACTGTCTAAAAATCAACTTTCCTGTAATCTTTTGTCATTAAAAGCCTTTGTTGTACAAGGTAAAGAATAAGGAAGTATTTATCCTTTCTCTATTGCTTATAGCACTGGCCAGTTTGTTGGTCACTTATTTAATATTCAAGTGCTGAAGGTACAGTGTAAGTTAACACATCAAATTTGGTATGATGATAGTATAGTGAAGGGCGGACTGAAAATTCATGTTGAGTGTCACTTATATCTGACCTTTATATGGCATTCGTTCTTCAATTATCTATCAAGAATCAGTAAAATTGTGCATACAAATTACAACACAGACACGTTGATGAACACTTAACTGAAAATTCAAAATTAAAAAATGTAGCCCCAAACATCAGAATTCGCTTTATTTCATTGTGCTGTAAAGTCGTTATTAAACATATTTCTTACCTGGCAGGGGAAAAAAATCATGATTCCCTTTAAAAGCAGTGACAAAATTTAGTTTATTCAGCTGTTGTATAACATGAAAAAGAAACGATCCAATGATATGCATCTCCTGCATGAAAAGACACTGCAAATTTTAAAAAACATTGGCAACCTATATATAGCTACAATTAGAAAAGAACAGAAAAAATATTGAAGTGAATAGATGATACTTTTCAGCTTGCATACATACCTAAATTTTGGAGCGATGAAAGTTTAACTAAAAAGGAATTCACCTTTTAAATTCTGTTTAGTATTTTGTACTGTGAATTCATTATTGTTTGTTGGATACCAATTTTCGTTGGTTTGGTGCATATTAGTGAACCACAAATTAAAAATTTTAACGATTTATTATATTCTATAGGCTTTAATTTGTATGCAGAGATTGGCAAAACCATGTAATAAAAAATCTACCAAAATGCAAGTTTCCCTCAATCCACAAAAATTGGTACCCATGAAAAATAAATGAATCCACAGTATAATAACTATGGAATGATGATAGTATAGTGACGGGCGGACTGAAATTTGAATGTTGAGTGTCACTTATATCTGACCTTATCAATCATTCTGTCTATACTATTAGTCTGACAGTACAAATAATTCAATACACGTTAAAAATATGTAGATTTTATTGATAAGTAATGACTGTTTTTCAAATACCATTTAAAAAATCATTGCCCCTTTAGGTTTGAAATCCTGTTATTAAACAATCAGGGAGCCTCTATGGCTGAGTTGTCTAAGTGGTTCAACTACTGTTTTACTAGCATGTCAACTCAGGTTGTCTATTTTTCTGTTGATGGTTGGTGGTTCTCTCAGGGCACTCTGGCTGCCACAGAAATAACCAGAATGCTGAAAGTGGCATTCAACACAATCAATCATTTGCTGTTTTCATGTCTTCTGTCGATAGTTTTTTGTTCAATTTGAGCTAGAAACCTGTAGTCTTAATTCTCTTTCCAGTTTGAAAATAGTGCACTTATCTTAAGCACAAGACTTGAAATGTTGTATAAAGATATATAAGTATATTCAGATGAGAGAGTGTAAAGATATCTGTCAAATTTGGTATGATGATAGTATAGTGACGGGCGGACTGAAATATCATGTGGAGTGTCACTTATATCTGACCCAATCAGTCATTTTGTGTTTACTAACATCATAAACGTGACACTATGATCATCTCAAACACTTCAATGTTACAATTTCAAAAAAATATCTTCATCTGCAAGAGTGAACAATGTGTTTTATAACATTGTTTCAATGATTTAAAGAATTGATCAAAACCCTGTGTAAAGTTTTACTGATGTGTATGTAAAAAGAAAGATGTGTAAGGAAAAGAGGAAGGTGTTTAGAATATGATGTCAATGTCTTAGTTATTTCTGTTCGAAAATAAAACATTGTCTACACTTTTGAATGGATGATTTGAGGATTTCTATTTGTAGAAAAATAGTGTTTATGGTCGCTGTTACAACATGTAAACTCTTGATGCTGAAGTTTTGTCTCATTGAAGTCTATATATCGCATAGAAAAAGGTGTGTTCTATAGTGAGGCTTTCGCAAGCATTCTCCTATAATTCTCTTTTAACCTGATATAGTTAGAAGATAAAGGAAGAGTGCTACAGTAACCAGGAAGATAATTAGCAAAACAAGCTGTGTGTGCTTGACTTTGTCAGTCCCTTTCTTACAGACAGTGCCATAGTTCATAAAGGGATTAGGGAAATGGGAATGCCTTATGACTATTGGGTAAAAATACATCTTAATGGAAAACATGTAATCTGATGCTAATATAAAATTCCCATGCTTGAATGGAATGTAAACAGAAGGAAAACAAATGAAATGGATAGAGAAGTATTTATATTTAGGGTCAAAGTTCTAGGTCTCTCAACTCATTTGAAATTTTAACCTTTTTCGTTGATCGTTCCTGAAGTTGTTATGTTCAAAACAGGTTTGTTCTGTAATGTCAATCATCAAATTGTTTTCTGTTGAAACTTTTGCCTCTTTTTGGAAGAATTTGTGTTTGACTTGAATATCCTTAAATCTCTTATTTAGATTTAGCCTGTGCACTTACATGTATATATCTGCATTAGGTTTTATACCTACTAAGGCTACTTGTATAAAATTTTTGGTATATACTGATTTATGAAGGTATGAAATGATGATAGTATAGTGACGGGCGGACTGAAATCTCCATGTTCATGATGTTGAGTGTCACTTATATCTCTGATCCAGTTAATCTTTCTGACTAAAGTAGTTGTTGATGCATTTGTATAGTAATATTAAGAATAACTTACTGGTTGTGTGTGAACATTTGTGGGGTTTCTTTCCACAAATAAATCTAATGTTTGGCAACCCACTGTGAATCAATCTTTTTGTCCTTTCCCATTCTGCACCATTAACCAACAGTCAGATGCCCCAGACTACATGGACTAGTAAATATTGATTGGGAGTAGTGAAAATTTTCAAAATTTCATATACTAGTAGTCATATAGGGACAAATTTTAATATATATTTCAGGACAAATACATGTTTGTAATCTCAAAAGATTTTGGCGCAGACTGCTTTCCATTATAACATCTTCTGTCTTCCTTTATAATTTAGGAAATTTTAGGCCAATTAAAATAGTATGTGTGGTTCCAGTTATATCTAAAAAAAAAAGTTAGGGTAGGTTACTAGGTAGGTAGGGATTTTTTTTAATTTTATGTTTGATATTTACATTGAATCTAAGGGAGCAACATTCTGATTTTAACAGTGCTTAATGAAAAATAACAAAAAAATCTTTAGGGTAGGCTATTATTAAGACTAAAAAGTAGGGAAGGTAGGGTAACTGGAACCACACATATATTCTTATTTGGCCTTACAGATTGTTAACTTCAATATTTTCCCTGATATTTTCTGTCTTCCTTTAATTTTGTATTGGAACTAGTAGCCCTACTATAACTAGTGCAGTAATCCTCCACAGCTTTTTGTATGTACAAAAATTGAAAGGTATTGTTGAATAATGATTAATGTAGGTACAGTAAGATGAAATGATTTTGTGGTTTAATATAAAGTTATCAAATGTGGTATGATGATATTATAGTGACGGGCGGACTGAAATCTCCTTGTAGAGTGTCACTTATATCTGACCCAATCATACTGTGTTGACCTAAACCATTTGAAATAAATCAAAATGCTGATTACAAAAACATTCTGAAAAGTGATGTGTATATGCTATATGGTTGAAAAAAATATTTTGAACAGTATAGAGGAAAACCCTGTATCAGTATTATTAAATGTAGGAGGAAAGAGTAAAATAAAATATCAGCAATGTTTAGTATAAAGAAAGAACAAAAGTGTGTATATAGCATGAAGGAATATGTTTAGCTTTCAAATCTTTTGCCAATTCTGTTGAATAAATGTTCTTGTTGACACTTAAAAACTGTTTTCACGGGGTGATCTTAGGATATCATCCTTAGTAAAATTGTGGTATAAATTAAAACAAAACATTGACTCATTCATAAATTGATTAAGGTTTACCAAACATTTAAGCATGATTTTGATGGACTTCAAATGAAATAAAAGTATGAAGGAAGATTGTTTTATGATCTTTTATCTGGTACATCAACATAATGTTGGCTTTGAAAGCACTTCCATGTATTCTCTTTTAATTTCATATAGTTGAAAGATAAAATAGAAGTGCTATAGTAAATAGAAAGATAATTAGCAAAGCAAGCTGTGTGTACTTGACTTTGTCAGTCCCTTTCTGACAATAATTTTTGACCCTCCCTTCTTAACATACCTTTCATCTTCTTTTTATTCATATTTAAACAAATATATTATGGATTTTCAATGGAAAAGAAAGTAGGAAGGGTAACACCTTAACATAGGTCAAGACTAAAGTCACATTGGATTGATCAAAAGCACTTAGCATTACACATTTTGGCTCTGATCAACATACCACATCTTCTTATATCTATATTTCTATAATGATAGTGTAGTTCTATCTTTCAAATTTGGTATGATGATAGAAAAGTGACGGGCGGACTGAAATCTCCATGTTGAGTGTCACTATTATCTGACCCAATCACTCATTCTGTTCAGATTATTGATACAGGTTATTCAGTACATTGTGAGTGAAGAAAAAGATGAAAATTATAAATCAATCTTTTATTGTTAATTTATTATATCTTCCATCTTCCTAAATATTTTTTGAATAATAACTAATACCTGATGTACCCAGTAGCAATGAGGGAGTTCCCCTACCATCCCTAATTCCGCATCTGCATAGTCCTTAATCTCTACATTATTTATAACTAGTCAGTCTAGTGCAGTTATCTTTTAAAAGCAGCTCTTTTATTGTACAAGAATTGAAATGGTTTTGTTTAAACGAAAGTATTGAGGATACAAACATGACATCAGATCTATCTTCCATGTCTTTGTAAATTTGGTATGATGATAGTATAGTGACGGGCGGACTGAAATCTCTATGTTGAGTGTCACTTATATCTGACCAATTCATTCTGTCTTTACTTAGACCATTTTAAATACATGGAATATGCTAAGGTTCAGTCACTTATAGATTTCAATTATTTGTAAAATTGTGATTAAGGTTGTTGACATAAATTTATGATTGTCCTTGCCTTCAAAATTCAAATATAATTAAGAAGGCCCATTTTCTGAAGTGATTAAAAAAAATCTATTAGCTTAGAATGCACTTTCCTATAACTATCTTTTAACCTGATATAGTTAGAAGATAAAGGAAGAGTGCAACAGTAACCAGGAAGATAATTAGCAAATCAAGCTGTGTGTGCTTGACTTTGTCAGTCCCTTTCTTACAGACAGTGCCATAGTTCCTAGTATATGTAAAAATATTCTATTCATTCTCTTCTAACATATTTGCTTTTAGTTTACATATGGGATATTTGGTTTATATATAAGGAATAACTGTAAAAATTGTCTTGATAACCTCATCTTGTCATTATTCAGATAAGAGCTGCCAAGGCATTCTGCAGCAAGAAGTAATTTTTGATTTGATATTTCAAAAACTATGGTTCTATTATCTTTGGTCATGGCAGACACTTCAAGTCAGCTGATTATATGCAAGTCTATATATATTATTATATAATGAAGAACAGATGGAAGTCTATATTTGGAATGATGATAGTATAGTGACGGGCGGACTGAATTCTCCATGTTGAGTGTCACTTATATCTGACCTAATCACTCAACTGTCTTAACTCTAGCCATTTATATAAAGTGAATATAGTATTGTGACAAGCAGACTGAAATCTGCATGTAGAGGATGGCATAAATCTTAAATGTTGTCTTCTCATTTATGAAAATCTGTCTGTCCTGAATATAATATCTCAGAGTTTTTATATGCCTTTTATGGGACTTATATTGCTATACATTGTACCATTGTCTGTCATCATAACTTTGGTTAATAACTCAAAAAATTTAACTCAAAAAATTAAAATTTATATTTATTCTGATATGACTTTTAGGGGTTTGGAATTTTAGTCGTTGAAAAAGATGGAAGTTTCATGCCCTTATTGGGCAGCTCTTTATTTTCCTGGTTGTAATGCCTTATTTTGACATGTTCATGTTAAGTTTGAATGCACTTCCATATAATTTTCTTTTAATGTTCTATAGTTAAAAGATACAATAGAAGTGCTACAGTAATCAGAAAGATAATTAGCAAAGCAAGCTACTGTGCTTGACTTTGTCAGTCCCTTTCTTACAGTCATTCATTGAGAAATGGAATTATTCTTAATTAGAAATTTTTAACAGAATGGAGTTTTCGTTACAAACATTTTCCATCTAGGGGTTCATCTTGCCAGAATAAGAGATAAGCTCTATTGGTTGTGAACCTATATAGCTAGACATCTGTTGAATGATGATAGTAGTGACGGGCGGACTGAAATCTCTATGTAGAGTGTCACTTATATATCTGACTTGCAAAATAATAAAGTTACTGAAACTGTCTTGTCTCATATTAGTGAAAATGAAGGAACGTGTTAAATTCATTATTCAAAAAATCCCTCTAATGTATAGAGCTACTTTGTAAGTCACATCTAGGCCATTGGCACAAGTTTTGAGTAGAAATTACTTTATTTTTAGTTTTATCAATGTCAAGTTCAATCAAATTATATGTATTGCAGTATAGAAATAAAATATGAAATTGCATTTACTTATTAAAATACTACCAAGCTTTTCTGGAAATCAACCAATATCCAATCTTACTGGCAGGTCTGCTCTATCTACAAACTCCATTGAAAAAATACTTACCAACTTTTAATCAGTTCTGAGTTGAAAAGAAACTTTTTCCCCTGTCAAATATTTGGTATAGTTGGATGTTTAAATGATCAAGGTATTACAAAGACCAGATTTTCTGTCAGTAAATACTGTAAGGTTGAATTTGGTGACATTAAAAACTTTAGTTTACTATTTCAGAGGGAATGCACCTGAAAATTGACACATTTTGGTCTTTTGTGGATAGTTGTCTCATTGGCAATCATACCACATCTTCTTTTTTATATTTACACTTTTCAGTACGCACAAAAATTAAAGGTAGAGTCATTACTGACAATATGAACATCAGTGCTATCTCGTCACTATGATAGTTTATGTTTTTGTTTTCAGATGCACAGAAATTCAATGAAAAATTTAATGAAGCAAAGACGAGCAATGTAAAGCTACTAGAGAAAGAAAAATTAGGTAAGTTCATGTCATACTTTAACATTGCCTGCAAAGAAAGAAGTTGCTATGTCTAGACAAGACATGCTTTATCACAATTGGCATAGTCATGATAGTGTTCAAGTTTAAAAAAATTGTATGTTTTAAATCGCCTTACTGCCTTTGATGTGGGATGATTTGAATTGGTATGTTGTAGTTTTTTTTGGAGGGGGGAGGGGGGGGGGGGTAGTGTGTTTTAGTTTTTAAAGGTGAAAACTATCTTCCTGTTACAATACAAAAATTGGACCCATAATATTAGGTGATCAAAAGATGAAGGCTAAAAAGTATATTTGATACATAACAGTAGCTAACAAACATTTGAAAGCGGAACCAGATTATAAATAATAGGCAATGTAACAATACGTTTAGGAGGGGATGTTTCATTACAATCTAATTTTGAATGCCGGACAACAATTGTTAGCACTCCCAATATCAAATTTATTTCTGTAGCAGAATACTTGTGCTATCTGTAACAATGTCAAAACGATGCATAAGAAAAAAAAAAGAAAAAAATTGATTAAACTCTTAATTTCATGGTTGCAGCATTAAAATGTTATTACAGTCAACCTGTATTGAAAAGTTACTCTTGTGAAGTATCAGATATCACAGCTTAAAGGAGGTGACTTTCTAAAAGAGGTTCCAAAAAATTATGATTCTTACAGTGGAACAGGGTCATGGGGAAAATCTTTCAGTGTTTTCAATTTGTAGAGTTATTGTTCTTGAAGGTAATTATAGTATTTTCTTTTTAATTGACAGGAAGACTAGAGAATGGAGAAGGAGATAATAAAGACACAGATAAAGTGGCGGAGAAGTTGGGTGAGATGTCGGTGAAATCGGACAGTAGTGAAAACAAGGTGGACAATAAGACTGATGACCAGAAGACTGTAACGAGTGAAGAGAAAACAGACGCAAAAGACCAGAAAAAGGAGGAAGATTCTCCAAAAAAGACTGATAGTGTTTCGTGATATGTGAAGCTGAGGGGGATTGCCCAGCAATGTAAATCAGCTATTGTGACAAATTTTTAGTTCCTCATTTGTGGGAGGTAAACAAGAAGACTTGTATAATAAATTGTATGGCTTTGATAGGGATAAACGTTGTCATCGGTTCTCAAAGTTGATAATCAGTTGTTTAATCTGTCATCTCATAAACATGGGGGAAATATCATCTTATTTACGAAAAACTTGTATATTTAGTTGTATGTCTTGGAAAGGTAATTAACATTGTCATCAGTTCTCAAAAATGAAATGTTTTGACTGTTTAACAGTTGATATTGTTTAATTTGTCATGTCATAAATGTGGGGGAAATGTTATCTTATTTACGGGAAAAAAATCTTTGTTTGTTTTTCATTGGAAAACATGAGAACTATCCTTCAATTGTCGGATGAATTTATTACCATTTGATGCAAATCAGACCACATCCATTATTTGTATTCTAAGTTATTTCTTGTTATTGTGATCTACTGTTCATGATTTTATTTTCAAGTAATAATTGAATTATAAGTACTTACAAATAAAGATACAGATGTAAGAGTATTTATGTTTTTATTTAAAATTTTAGCTCACCTGGACCAAAGGGTTCGCATCATTTGCTGTCATGAGTAAAAGAAAATGATAATTCATCTTTTTTAGCTGCAGGACCAATTGAAACAAAATGAAGTCACAATTATCCATACAATAAAATAAACGAAGGATATGGATATCCATTCGTGAAACAAAAGTACACATACAAGACCCTGATTGATTTTGGAACATTCATATACAAAATATATTGAAACAAAAGATGAAGTTTAGTCTGTTTTGTAGCATTCGATTAATGATGCAACTTTTAAACAGTCCCCGACTTTCTGTTGATTATTTTTCAAAACCGAAATAGGTCAATAGATGTTTTGGTGTTGAGTTGCATAAGGTCGATTTCTATCCAACACAGCTCATGTGAAAGGGGAAAGACTAGTGATCCTTATAGAACACACATTGACTGATAATTCTAAATAATACAAAAATGTATGAATGAATTCTAAAATTAGGATTAGTTTTAAAATTATATAGATCTGTATTCCATAAAATCTTACCCTTGCTTTCTATAACAAGAGCTTTAGCAGAGGAATCTACAGGAAAATAAAAAAATGTGTTTAAAAATAGGAATGAAAGTTAACCATACTCTGGAAAGTGTAGGCAAGTACAGAATATGATGGGTGCATGCAAATAAAGTCCATACTTTGATAAGGGAAACCATCAAATGGTTCTGACAACAACAATACAAGGGGAAGAGAGAACAATATGATATGATTTTGAAAAAAAAATCACAAAAAAACAAGGATCTGTTCAGTAGCCTCATCATATTGTTCAGATTGTGATAAATTTTATATATTTGTACTTGAGGGTTTATTAGAAGGGGATACACATGTGTACAGCCACTATACTACAGTATACAATTTACCTGAAAAATCATTGAGATGAGGAAATGAAATAAGTGGAAGGAAAGTACTTCATGTCATTTAGATTCTCTGAAAGTTTCATAAATTTCTGTAGAGCTGTGCAGGAGCAGTTGCAGAAAATACTGGAACATATAAATGAACTCCCACCACTATACATAATCAGTTTTAGAAAGCAGGGGTAATACCTATTATTCCTCACTCTAAAATGATAGAGTGGGTTTCAGTAATGGTTGACAAGCTGTTTTTCAGATACCAGTTTTGATTTTTTGTCTCTTGCTCGAGATGGATGCTTATCTGGCAAGGTGACAGCATAAACTCTCTGTGTAAAGCTTAATATATATAGGGTAGAATACCTTGTACTTGGATGCCTTACTTTACATGATGTTTCAGTTTGACATGTGGCCATTGCTTTGTCCTCATTTGCAAGGAGTTCAGCAACTGCTTAAAAAATTGTTTATCTGACGTGTTTATACTTCAGTGACTCGTAAGTGAGTAATAGGATAACTTTATTTCATGGAACCGTGATAAGAGTTTAAATTTCATACTAAAATTTTGTTTATTCAGATACTATTAGCAGTACATGTAGGTCCACTATATTAGGTGTATGGAATTCTTGAAAGTTGAAAATGTTTGACGGACATGTACATGATAAAAGCATTTGTATGAAGAATCAATCCTGATCAGTAAAGCGGATGAGATGTTTCAGTGTGCACTCTTTTTAAAATAAATTAACGAGGTGAAAGATTGCCACTTTTAAATGGACAAAAAGGATGTGGATGCAAGCATGCATAAGTCACCTTGTAGTATTCAACAATGACCACACCATGTGTGTACTGAAAGCCCAACATTACAAAACGAACAATTTAAAGCAACCCCTATTTTAGAACAAGACTAGCATTGGATCAAGGCTCTTGACTAAGGACATGCCAATGAATAAATGTGTTGGGGTAAAACAGGTTTATGAAACCTCAACCATCCCCCTTAAATGTAACAATGGCTTAACAGCACAACATGACTACAAACCGTAAAACTATTTTCAAAGGGCTTGACTCATCAGATGGATCACAAAGACTGATATTCAAGAGATAGTGGTTTACAAGTTGTGACCGGCAGTTGAATAATTGAATCGTGGTCAATTAAGATTGAAGTTGAACTCCCTTACCATATCAGTCTATGGAAGAAGCATATCGATAAAACCTTTTCTTATATCACATAGCGATATTGTCTAATATCAATTGTAAATATGCAGACATTCCATGCGGAAAATGTTGTTTACGGCAACGAAAAATTAAGAAAATACTAATTTTAAAACTTAATGTTCAAATATAAACAACAATTGAGTCTAAATATACATGCAGAAGTTAGTTAGAAGCTCAAGTTTATGTCAGTGTAAAATTTGAAGTGCTGTGTTTTTCTTATATACATAAATAAACAATGCGATACTTTTAAAATATCATAGCGGTGTTTTTGTTATATCAATATTAGTACCGATCAGTATTAATATTAGACTGTTGTACCCATATTTTGACAATTTTACCTATTATGTCTGTTTTGTTCACGCATCGTTGTAAATATGACAGAATTTGATGAGACTGTCATACACGTGAGAGGTGAAGTTCTATAAAACCAGGTTCAATCCACCATTTTCTAATTTGAAAATGCCAGTACCGAGTCAGAAATATGACAGTTGTTATCCATTCGTTTGGTGTGTTTTATCATTTGATTATACCATTTGATAAGGGACTTTCTGATTTGAATTTTCCTCGGAGTTCAGTATTTTTTAAAATTTTACTTCTTAGTAGTATTGTATGTAAATAAGCAATTTTAAGACAAATTGTTTTTGGTAACATCTTACAAATTTCTCAATTGGTTTTGGAAGCAAATCTAATCAAATAAACAATGCCGTAATCAAATAATCAAATAGCTAAGTATCAAAATGATTGACCTGTACTTTTGAATCTCCTTTTTTTTTTTAAATTAGACCGTTGGTTTTCCTGTTTGAATGGTTTAACACTAGCAATGTTCTTGTTCCTATATAGCGTGGTGTTTGCTGTGAGCCAAGGCTCCGTGTTTAAGGACTTACTTTGATCTATAATGGTTTACTTTAAACAAATTATTACTTTGATGGAAAGTTGTCTCATTCGAACTCATGCACCATCTTCTTATATCTATAAATCTTTAAAATTTTCCCTTATAAATAACTGCTTTCCAGTCCTCCAACTTAGGAGATAACCGTATTGTATTTGAGGATTTGCGGGGGTAAACCGGGGGTTTTACTGTCGCAAATTGAGTTTACCTGGCGACGCGGAGCGGAGACAGGTAAACGGATATTTGCGACAGTAAAACCCCCGGTTTACCCCCGCAAATCCTCAAATACAATACGGTTATCTCCATTCTAGTGAAATCGTCTTTAAAAATAGTTAATATTGGAATTATTTATAGAAGTCATGTGACTTCAATATGTTTTCGAAGCGTCATAATAATAACCCTCCGACAAAATATAGTTCCAAGAAGAAAGTTTCCAAAATATTTTCAGACCACAAAATATTGTTGAATAAATAACTTGCTGGTAAAGATATATCAAATATTTTATTTTTCTCAATGAAATACTGTTTATAGAATAGTAATTTATAAAGTTCACGATTCAAACTTGAACAAAATTAATAACAAGTAAGATGGCGGCAACCACGGATGTTTGGTGTGCAGCACTTCTAAACTCCGTATAAATCACTGAAGAAGTCAATCATATTGGGTCGACAATGATCATTGCTGTGGTACATGGTAGTTGAAGATCTGAACGGAGGAATGGTTTATTTCAAACTGTTTGTTGTATGAAGGAACCGACATTCTGGTGTTGATGTTAGTGTTGTTGAGACACACGTTCTGCAACATGTTCATGTTGTACGGTACAGACGGAGGACAAGGTGGCGCTTGAAGATGTGCAGGTAAGACATTAGCAGGGTTTTGAGATATTGCAACAGTGTGAGAGGTGGCAGTTTGATTATTGGGTGATTTCCCTTGCAGGATTCCCGAATATTTTCTTTTTTGGGCTTCAGAAGAGTCGGCATTGTACGAGTCGAGACTGCTCTCACACTTGTGCCCTGTAATCTTCATGATTTCCCTATTGGAAACTCCAGCATGAGACAAGACAGTAACTGTCGTAGCGCGAACACAGTGGTTAGTGTACATTTTACTGAGTTTGGCTTCTGTAGATATTTGTTTCATCATGTCATTCAGCATTTTTTCTCCAACAGGCCGTGATGTATACCATGTATTATCATCCTTGTTTACTTTTGCCCGCGGTTGCTGGAAGAAATGAGTACTGCTTGTACACCTTTTACTCATGTATTTCTGAAATGCTTTAAGAGGACAGTTGTCATTGCCTGTTGCATACATACGTGGATTTCTTTCAAAGTCATCGTCTGTTTGATCCCCTTTATGATTTTTAGTTGTTTCTGACATTTGAAATTCAACATATTCTACACCGCGACTATCTCTTTGAATTGCAAAAGTGTTGTCTGCAAATTTACGTTGGTTTTCCCGACCACGCCTCCCAAAGCTTAGCATAATGTCAAACCAAACTTTGCGTTGTAGACTTCTTGGGTTTTCAAGAGACAACACATGTGAATTTCTTAATTTTTCGAGATCGCCTTCTGCGATTGAAGAGTGGTGTTTTGTTCTGTCAAGTCCCTCCCGCTGTAACTTCTTTAACATTGCAGTAAACATTTGGTTTGAGGTATAAAGCGATTTATCTTCCATAAGAGATTCTGGACGGTTATAGGGAGGGCTTCTTAAATGGCGGCTTATGGAAGCACGGATTCCAACAAAAGTACTTTTTGAGTAGAAGTTCCCATCAGTTGTCCTGACTTGAGTGTAAAATTCACGTAAAGAAGTGTTGAGCATTTCTGTGCTGAAGTTTTCAAAGTTGACATCTTTGTTTCTGTCAGCAAGCCATTCTAAAAAATAGAGATACAAAGGTTCCTTTAAGCTGTTTATTATTCTTAATGTAATTGAAGGACCGGTAAAGAATTACGGCTTTTATGTAACTTTAAGATCTGGAAAAATTATGGCCTTTTTTTTATGTGATTCGAGTGGAGTTACTTTAACATGCTAAATGTATTTTTAGCTTGACGTACATTTATTGTTAGGTTGCATATTAAAACCATATATTGTATTTGAGAATTCGCAACAGTAAACCGCTGGTTTTACTGTCGCCATTTGAGTGGTTGGCAATAAATATGTCTAGAGTTTATGTTTGACATCGTGAGTATACGAGTTTATGCTAAAGACAATGCAATAGTTTCGCAGACTTTCTCATTCATCACATTTTACGCCAATATATTAGTTAAATGGTATTTATTTTAATATGCTGCACTAGAATGGAGTAAACTGTATTTTATTTTAAGCTTGGCCTTCGTAAAACTTGATTTTACTGTCACAAATTATCTGTTTACCTAGCTCTGCTACGTGTCGCCAAGAAAACTGAATTTGAAATGAACAGTAAAATGTAGGTTTTACGAAGGCCAAGCTGAAAATACCGTACAGTTATCTCCTAATTTGTTTTAACTTAATATTGTACAGCAATAATTGTTCTCGTCTTGCATATCAAAGTAGTTATATATATATATAATACAGTAGTAATATGTGATATTTTTTTCAATTTCAGTAACAAGTGACGATCATATATGTATGGCCACACAGTGCTGGGCACTGCTACTGAGAGCATTTTGGTTCTGCATGCCTTATTTGCCGAAAGAGTTAATGTTGAACCACAACATAATCATGTGAACAGTGAAAGCAAGGAGATGGTGATATTTCGGCCTATTTAAAGATATAGAATATACGCAACTATCTTTTAAATTGAAAAGTGTTCTTTAAAAATTCAAGATGGTTTTCACGACTGTGCCTTCTAAAACTTAGCATTATGCATGTCAAACCAAACTTTGCGTTGTAGACATCTTTGGTTTTCAAGACACAACATATTTGAATTTTGTAGTTTCTCAAGATCACCTTTTGTGATTGAAAGAACAGGGAAAGCAAGGAGATGGTGATATTTGGACCGAGTTAAGAATATAGAATAAACCGCTAATATCTTTTTAAATTGCAAAAGTGTTTTCTGAAAATTTACATTGGTTTTCATGACCACGCCTTTCAAAGATGAAAATGAAAAATAGTGTGAAGATTTCAATTGTGCAAATAATAATGGTGGATGAATGATCAGAATATAGTGAGCTTTATTGGTAAATGAGAGTTATTAAAATGGAGACTGAATGTGCAGAAAAAGCTTTCCTACTTTGGATATAAACTTCCTCCTATACATGTACAATGTACATGTAGTTAACTGTATGATTTACAGAATGTGTACTTGCTGCATAATAGCAGCTAGCTGATTTACAATTTTGTGATACAAGATCTACATTAATGATGATGTACATGTTGAAACATGCGTCAAATCAATCTAAATAAGAGTATTCAAAGATATTGCCTGTTGCCATGGTTACATATTGACTATATATATATATACAACAATAGGTCAATAGCAGGAAAATATAAACTTTTTTGTATGATTTATAATCTCTAGTGGTATTTATCATTATAATGAAATTCATATACAATTTACATATCTTTTCTTAAAATTTTTTGTCCATCAGATAACGTACGTTTGAATATTTTGACTCCATATTTGGTCATTTTTTTGGTTCCTTTGCTGTTGGCATCATCTAAAATCAACTCCATTTCCTCATCATCTAGTTCCGCAAAGCGGCTTTGAAGAACAGCATTGTTTTCTTTCTGTGATTCTAGTATGTTGACAGCTTCTATCAAGTCAACATCACTCTCAGGGTCAATCAAGGGGTCCACTGCAACAGATAAACAAAGATACATGTACATGCTTTATCTTATTTGCAACAGTACGTTTGTAACAAAGCTTTTTATTTTTTTATTTTTTAAGGCGATTTTTTGTAACAATAATTGTCTTTGGAAGTTGACAAATACTTTGAATGGGTAAATTCCACTTTCTATCAGTTCGTTACTACAAATGTAAACTAATCATGCCTAATCGAAAGCAAACATTTTGATTTCCAACATTCTTTTGATACAATGTATTTCATTTCTCACAAGATAAACATTGAAAGTCACATTTTTAGCCTCAAAATGTTCTTTTTGTCAACATTGAAGCCATTCAGGCATTCTAAAGCATTCAAAGGGTATAAATATGTCTAGTTTTAGTTTATGTTTGGCATCATGAGTATACATATAACGTCACATTGTTAAGTTGCTAAAGACAATGCAACAGTTTCCCTGGACTTTTTCATTTATGTCATTTTACCCCAAAATATTTGTTAAATGCATATGGTATTTGTTTTAATATGCTGCATTAAAATAGAGATAACTGTATTGTATTTTAAGCCTTCGTAAAAGTTTAGAGACAATTGCACTAGAATGGAGATAACTGTATTGTATTTAGGGACTAGCCGGGTAAACTGGGGGTGCAAATATCTGTTTACCTGTCTCCTCTCCGCGTCGCCAGGTAAACTCAGTTTGCAACAGTAAAAACCCCGGTTTACCTACCCGCAAATCCTCCAATACAATACAGTATCACCCAATTTTACGAAAGGCCAAGCTTTAAATACAATACAATTACATGTATCTCTTATATGGAAGGTGGATTTCAGGTTTAAAAATAGTATTTTTGTGTCTCACTCCTTTTTTCGCAGCCCAATGTTATGCTGAATTAAAATGAAGTGGTTTTATTTGAAAATTTGCAAGTTTATATGTATTTATATATTTATTTTGACTTGCATGGAAAGGTTTATTCCACTTATTAAAAACATAGATTATTAAAGACTTTTAAGAGGAGTAACAAAAAAAAGAAAAGGGGGGGTGCATAACAGAAGAGATAAGGTGTTATGGAGAAAGCTGTGCAGGTTTTATTCTGCTTGAATTTGTTTGACACCTACGAGAAACATCAGCTGCAACCAAGTCCACTTCCATGGGATTTGAATTCATACTAGTAGACTGATCAGCTGTGCAATTCTCCGTTGACAATTGCAATATGTCGGCGTCGTCTGCTGTTGTGTTGACTGGTGGGTTTTCTGCCGTATCTGCCGTTTGGTCCTCTTCTAACCCTTCTAATAAACTTGTTTCTAAATTAAAGTTTGGCAACACTAAAGGCATTAACAAAAATAGTTCATTCTGTGAGTTATTCTCGTCATTCGGGTCATTGTTGTCAAAAGTAGAGGTATTTAGGTCAGCCATTGTTATGCAAAACAAAACAAGTGCGACGCGTATGAATTTGTTATGCGGTTGCGACCTAGTAAAACGTGAAATTTACATAAGCCTGAAATAGATATTGACCAATGAAATTGATTGTTTTAAAAATATTGCATTAGAATGAACAATCTAAATTTATGAATATAGAAAAGATATATAGATATAGGAAGATGTGGTGTGAGTGCCAATGAGACAACTCTCCATCCAAATAACAATTTAAAAAAAAGGTAAACCATGATTATAGGTCAATGTACGGCCTTCAACACGGAGCCTTGGCTCACACCGAACAACAAGCTATAAAGGGCCCCAAAATTACTAGTGTAAAAAAACTATTCAAACGGGTAAACCAACAGTCTAATCTATATAAAAAAAAAACGAGAAACGAAAAACACGTATATATTACATAAACAAACGACAACTACTGTACATCAGATTCCTGACTTTGGACAGGTGCAAACATTTGCAGCGGGATTAAACGTTTTAATGGATCCAAACCTTCTCCCTTTTTCTGAAACAATAGCACATAGGCGGATCCAGGGGGAGGGGCTGGGGGGGGGCGGCCCCCTCTTTTCGAGGGAAAAATTTGGTTGATTATATAGGGAATCATTGAATGATGACTGGAGCGCCCCCCCCCCCCCATTAGGAAAAGTTCTGGATCCGCCACTGTAGCATAACATCACAACATAGAAAAACACACGATAAAATATCAATTGGCAGACTTAACTCCATCAAAAAAAGTAAATTAATACACAATGAACGAATGAATGAATATACACATTTCTAACGTCAAAAGACATTTACATCTTATTTATTTGTGTTCTAAACATTTTTTTTTAGTACTCATTGAAGAAATGAATTTATAACAAGCGATACGGATTGTTATTTTGCACTAAGAAAAGTTCGCGTATTTATACGATCGGTTACTAGCCAAAAACGAAAGTCAAATCTCTGTGGCAACAATACATCGGAATACTCTCACGGTCATCGCGATGTAAAAGAGCGTCCAGGCGGCGAGCTGATTATGTTCATAGAGATAGCGATTTACCAACGAGGAAAAGTCTTTGATATCCAAAAAGAACTGTCTTCCTTCTCAATATCTTTTGCTATGTTAATAATAAATTTATTTTCTGTTTGACAAGATTTTTGATTTTCGTTGTATCTGAAGTTGTCCAATTTTTATAGTCTGAGGCTACTCAGTTGGTATCTTCAAAGAGCGGGAAATCAGCATTTGTACATTTTAATTTGTTTGGATTATTGATTTTACCAGTTGAATATTCATTGTAATTTGGAGCTGTATTGGATTGGATTGTTTGAATGAATGTTTCTTTTAAGTAATGATATTTTTTGTCTATTTCGATATTACCAAGGTGGGTAGACTATAGCAGTGTGACCAGTAAATTAGAATCTAATAGGTCGGTAGACGTATTTGCAACCACTTTTAAATTCCGCCATTGCATCATCACTTCAAATAGAATTATAAAAAAGAAGATGTGGTAAGATTGCCAATGAGACAACTGTCCACAAGAGACCAAAATAACACAGACATTAACAATTATAGGTCGCCGTACGGCCTTCAACAATGAGCAAAGCCCATACCGCATAGTCAGATATAAAAGGCCCCGTGGAGACAATGTAAAACAATTCAAACGAAAAAATAACGGCCTTATTATATAAAAGAAAATGAACGAAAAACAAATATGTAACACATAACTAAACGACAACCACTGAATTACAGGCTCCTGACTTGGGAAAGGCACATACATAAATAATGTGGCGGGGTTAAACATGTTAGTTAGTTGGTTAAACCATGTGATTGAAAACAATAGACTGAACAGGTTGTTAACACTTTCAACTATCAATAGGGTCAAGCAACATTTTCGGAATGATAAGTTCATGTTAGCGTTAATTGTGTTACAGTTACGAAATTTTAGTGATGTTGATCCTAAAACATTGAACTGGTCATGATCTAAGTTTGTGAATTATGTTTGCAGTTTTCTTGACATGCATTGTGACGTGTCATCATATTAATTCTATATTAGAAAACTATAGCAGTTATATTAGAAAAGTATCGCATTCATAAATTTTTGATATTAAAAAATCATCGCTATGATATAAGACAAATATCGCATTGATATTTTAAAATATAGCAGTATCGTTGACTTATAGGTGATTTTGGCGTAGCAAACAATTGAATTCATCTCAATTGCATTCCACTGAATTTGCTACATGATATTTATAGAATGTGTACATCTACAAATGATAAATCGTGCATCTATGTTTCATTTATTCAATAATTCAATTTTTTCGTTTAAATACACCTTGCTTGTTATTACATAAAATAACTCATGAAAATTATACACCAGACGTATGTCATGTTAAATGTCACCCTGTTTTAAGAAAAGAGTCATTAATTTATACCGAGTAATCTGCCTTTCTTCGTACAAATGCTAACATTCGTCTGAAATTTCCCACAATGCAACTCGTTGATATAAGACAATATCGCTCGTTGATATAAGAAAAGCTTTTATCGAATCGCTTCTTCCATAGACTGCATATGCTGGGTTGGAACTCTTGGCCCTAGTATTGATGCCCTTCTGATACGCTTGATGGACTACTTTGACCAATCGGCAATAGTTGACTTTGTTTATAAAAAAAATGAAGGAGAAATCTGAAAGCAACCACAAATTGGTGCATACTATATAGCATACTATTGTATTGCCTTCGACACTTAGGGATTACTATCTGGTTATAGTGCTGTTTACTTTAAAGCTTTATATTTTAGAAGGTGGAAAACCTGGATGCTTCATACATTGTATGTAAAAAAAAGAAACTTTATGTTGTGTAGTTTCAATCTGTCATATGTCCATTGTTGTTGACCTCATTTTTGTCGAGCCTGTAACTTTTGTTGCAGAAAGCTCGACATAAGGGTAGTGATCCTGCGGCGGGCAGTGTTAGCTAACTTCTTTATATTTAAGAAGCTGGAAGACCTGGATGCTTCATACTTTGTATATGGATGCCTCATGTTACGAAGTTTCCGTCAGTCACATGTCCAATGTCCTTGACCTCATTTAAGTAATATAATAACTATATTTGGTATGGGCATACCTTGCAATGTCCTCATGCCCGTCAGATTTGACCTCGACCACATTTCATGGATCATTGAACAAGTTAAGTTTTGGTGGTCAAGTCCAAATCTCAGATACATTAAGCAATAGGTCTAGTATATTCCGTGTATGGAAGGACTGTTAGGTGTACATGTCAAACTGGCAGGCGTCATCTGACTGACCTCATTTTCATGGTTCAGTGGTTATAGTTAAGTTTTTGTGTTTTGGGTCTGTTTTTCTTATACTGTATGCATTATGTCTACTATATTTGTTGTATGGAATGATTGAAAGATGTACATGTTTAGCTGGCAGGACTGGTGTCATCTGACCTTGACCTCATTTTCATGGTTTAAATTAGTAGTCAAAGTTAAGTTTTTGAGTTTGGGTCTTTTTTTCTAATACTAATTGCAATAGGTCAACTATATTTGGTGTATGGATTTATTTTATGATCTATTTGTCAATCGCGCAGGTTTTATTTGACCTTGATCTCATTTTCACGGTTCATTGCTCAGTGTTAAAGTTTTGTGGTTTGGTCTGTTTTTCAGGAACTATAAGCAATAGGTCAACTATATTTGTTGTGTGAAAGAATTGTTAGCTGGTTCGAGTACACAGTTATTTTGTAGTGCATTTCTTATAGACAATAAATGAAAATTAAAAAAATCCCACCTGCGCTTTCTCAATAATATTTTTACAGTGTGTTGTACTCCTTTTGGACAAATTATATCAAAATTATAGAAAACTTCATCAGCTCTAACTCAAAATATGGACAATTTTATGTTAAGGGGGTCTTGAAATCTTTTGACAGCTTCCGAAGTGCTAATTTTTTACCTTTTTCAGCTGCACCTAATCACTACTTTACATTAATATGTATGACCCAAACGTTTTTACAGTGTCATTTCAACCCCCTTCTTGCTATATGAGTCATATAGCAAGAAGGGGGTTGAATTGAGGCATAAAACATGGAGTAATAAATTTGGAAGGGGTATAAAAAAAAATTGGCAAGTAACACACTGTCCACACTAAGGACTATATTCGTGACAACAAAAATCAAAGGACGATAACTGTGTACTTGAACCAGCTATACCAGCCTGCCTGACATAGTTAATCTGACATTGACCTCATTTTCATGGTTCATTGGTCAATGTTTAGTTTTCTTGGTTAAATAAGTTTATGTGACAGTTGTAATGAAGCTTTATATTTAGGACTATTAACATAATATCAATGATTAGTTAAGAAGGCGAGACATTTCAGCGTGTGCACTCTTGTCTTGGTTCAGCGACTGCTTGAGGAAAAATTCAAGTTGCTTGATTCTGTTCGTATTCAGGTATTATAAGCAGTAGGTCTTATAAATTTGGTGTATGGAATGATTGACATGTAAGGTGTACATGTCAGTCAAGTCAGTATCATCTAACATTTTTATTTTTCATTGGTCAATGTTAAGTTTGGTGTTTTGTCTGTTTTCAAATATTAAGAGCAAAAGTTCAGCTATATTATATGTGTGGAATCTGTCTGTATGTATAATCTTACCTTTATCTCATTTTCGTTGTTCATTGGTTAATTTTAAGTTTTTATACGACCGCAAAAATTTATAAAAAAATTTGGCCGTATATTGGTATCACGTCGTCGTCGTCGTCAGCGTCGTCCGAAGACGGATGGTTTCCGGATAATAACTTTTGAATAAGTGAAAAGAAATTAAAAAAACAAAATTAACACAATGTTTATCACCACAAAAGGAAGCTTGGGATTGATTTTGGGGGTTATGGTCCCAAAGGTTTAGGAAACAGCATTTATCTAGTTTCAGGACAAAAAGTTGTGTATTAGTATTTCAATTGTTCTGAAATTGTACCACAATGTTTAATACCATAAGTTTAAGTTTGGGACTTATTATAAGGGTTACTGGGCAAACAGTCTAGGAATTAATGACAAAAAGGGGCCAAAAACAGTATTTTTCTAGTTTCAAGACAATAAATTGTGTGTAACTGTATGGATCTCTCTGACATTGTACCACAAGTTTTTATATAACACAGGGAAGGCTGGCATTCAGTTTGGGGTTAATTTTCCCAAATATGTAGGAATAAGGGGCCAAAAAGAAGCATTTTTCTAGTTTACAGACATTAACTTGTGTTTAAGTGTATGGATCTCTATAAATTTTTACAAGAAGGTTCAATACCACTAAAGGAAGGTTGGGATTGATTTTGGGGGTTATGGTCCCAATAGTTTAGGAATTCGGGGCCAAAAAGGGGCCCCAAAATAATATTTTTTGTAGTTTTCAAACAATAACTTATGTTTAAGTGTATGAATCTCTCCGAAATTAAACCACAGGTTTCCATACCATGAAGGGATGGTTAGTATTTACTTTCGGGGGTTATGGCTCAAAATGTTACGAAATTAGGGGCAAAAAAGGGAAAAACTAGGTATTTCTGGTCAATGGACAATTAAGACAATTTAAAAGCAATGTAAGGGAGGTAATTCTAAAACATTTAACATACAATATTAGATATGTTCGGATTTACCTCCCTTACACTACATGTATATTATGTATAAAGAAATGTCAGGTTTCGGACTAATTGCAAAAAAAGTGGGGGGGGGGGGGGGGGGGGGGGGGGTGTTGTTTTCAATTTTCTCAAATTTCAAATTTTTGAGGAGTTAAAATAAGAAATCGTTAATTGCACATTATTGTGCAATAGATTTGTAAGATCTTGACATTTGTTTTGTGTCAGAAATTCATATTATGTCAAAAATTTGATCGCAATCCAAATTCAGAGCTGTATCAAGCTTGAATGTTGTGTCAATACTTGCCCCAACTGTTCAGGGTTTGACTTCTGCGGTCGTATAAAGCTGCGCCCTGCATCTGGTTGTGTTTTGGTCTGCTTTTCAGTTAGAACAACAATTTTTATACGACCTCATTTTTTGGGGGGGTCTTATATTGGTATGACTATCATGTTGTTGTACAAGTGTTATTTTATGTCCACTGTAATTAATTTTGTCATATTAACGTTTTGGTTATCGTCTGTTAAAGTCATTAAGTCGATCAAATGGCTATCCTGCTATACGAGACTAACATAGCATGTTCTCTAAGGTCATATAGTAAATACTTTTATAATATGATTTATATGTTTTATTTTTGTAAACAAAGAATTGGAGAATATTTGGAGATTATTTAGGTCAGTTGGAGAATATTTGGAGATAATTTAGGTCAATTGGAGAATATTTGGAGAATATTTGGAGATGATGTGTATATAAGGTTCAGATTTTTGTTATTCAGACGGATAACATTTTTAGATACATCTTAGCAGATTACTGATAGCTTTTGAATTATTATTATTTCTTTATATGTTTGTCCGCACAGTATTGGACGCTGTTGCGTGGTTCCGCTCAGTATTGGACACTGATGCGTGGTTTTGTCCGCACAGTATTGGACGCTGTTGCGTGGTTCCGCTCAGTATTGGACACTAATGCGTGGTTTTGTCCGCACAGTATTGGACGCTGTTGCGTGGTTCCGCTCAGTATTGGACACTGATGCGTGGTTTTGTCCGCACAGTATTGGACACTGTTGCGTGGTTTTGTCCGCATAGTATTGGACACTATGCGTGGTTTTTGTGAGTTAACAGTATTGGACACTGTTACCGAATTTAAACAGAGTGCCGTTTATGTAACCGTGTGAAAGTAATGTGCTAATGAATATTTGAACTATACATTTTGTAAACTGTATATATAATGTAAATAGTGTCCTGGAATGGAATTTTAATAAATAGATTAGTTAATTTACTTGTATATTTCTTTGACAACAAGACTACAGATTATTGGATTATTTTGTTCTTGAATTTTCTGTGATTTCATAATACCCGGCCTGACCAGAAAGTTTGATGTAACTCGACCGCCATGGCATTGTCGTGGTCGTCAACGTCGTCCGAAGACGGATGGTTTCCGGATAATAAATTTAGTATAAATAAATAGATATCAATTAAATTTAATCACGAGGTTTGTAACCACTGAAGGAAGGTTGGGATTTATTTTGGGGGTAATGGTCCCAACTGTATTAGGGGACAAAAAAGGAGCCCAAATCAACATTTTTGTAGTTTCTAGACAATAACTTGTGTTAAAGTGTATGAATCTCTCTGAAATTATACCACAAGTTTCCATACTACAAACGGATGGTTAGGATTGTTCTTTAGTTTTATTTTTTGTTATTTTTTTTTGGGGGGGGGGGGGGGGGGGATATGGCTCAAACCGATAAGTAATTAGAGGGAAACAAGGGTATTTCTGGTTAAAGCACAATTGAGACAATTTATAAGCAGTGTAAGGGAGGTAATCCAAATCAATTTAAAACAGTTTGATTTCCCTTTCACTGCTTGTTAATTATGTATTAAGAAATGATGATTGTCTTGATGTGATTAGTTGTCAATTTATTTTTAGCAGTTACTATTAATTAACATTAATTTTAACTACATGTATATATGTCATTCTATATTTTAAAACTTTTATGATGAAATTTCTTAAAATGTATGAAGACAACCTTTTCAAGATTCTGGTGACGCAACTGACATCTGCATCGGACTATCAGTCATCAAATCAAAAAACGTTTATATTAGAAATGTAGGTCATCTTTGATGAAAGAGTTGGAACATAATTTTTATGTTGATTTAAAAAAAAATGTATGAAGATAAAAAGCATGTCAAATGAAAAAACTCCAAGAACTGAACAGACAATGAACAAGCAAATTTATTCGAACAGGAATGGTATCTCACCCTGGAAAATCAACTTCTTTATGTAAAAACTGAGAGAGAAAAGTTTGTATGTTTATAGATTTATTTTTGAAGTCTGATTATTATATTAGTACACACACATTTACAGATCTAGATGCACACATGTTACCCTGATTTATTATTTACATAATATCAGAAGTCCATTACTAGAAAATGGGTTTCTGATAGTATATATACATGCAACGTATTGAGTGTTTATCAGTATTATGCTTGCTGAAAAAAATAATGACCGACATTGATATGAAAACAAATATGTATGAATAAAATAACAGTATAACTTGAATGATCTTCATACAAAAAAAAATATAAGAATTGATAAAAAAAAAAGTAATTAAACTTTTATTAATAATAAATTGACTGATATTTAGATGATAAAAGTGTGGATTGATAAAAATAACAGCTTTTATACTTTTAGTAAAAATAATTGACTGATCTTAATATGAAATAAAAGGTAATGATAAAAAATTACTACAAAATGCAGTTGATACTTTTAGGAAAAAAATATTGACAGAAAATGGAAAAGTTTAATTAAAAGTTTAAAAAGTTTAATAACTTAGTTCAAATTTTCTTTTAACTTGTATTAGTACCACAATTTGTTTGTTATCCGACATGAACAATCGCTATACAAAATCAAACTATTCAATTAATGGAAAATTAATCAAAATGCTTGTGAACATTTACATTGTATTCCTTAAGATGAAAAAGCAGCAATACAAATGTTGTGAACATACAATAACATTGTTGAAAACGACATACAAGAAACCGAACAAAGTTAATATCTTTAGATAAGCTATTCAGATGTATCAATCTTTAAGTTATAGCCAAAGTTTGTGTTTTTATGTAATATGAAGCCCAACATATTTTGTGGTATAAATGACTATTTTGGGCCATGGTAGCGCGACTCCAACAAGTATACAAAAGGCCACGAGAAGTCTAAGCCTCATTGTTCGTTATAGGGTACTAGTATTAATAAGGTTAGAAAAAACTGATATCAGTATCCATTCACCGGGTAATATCTCACTAGTGTTGCCAGTGTTTTCCTCAATACACTGTGCACAAAACGAAATCTCGCAATTCATCTCGATATGATTGTCATTTCCGTACATCATTTAGCATTAATATTTCAAATCACAACGTTTCGAGCGATATTAGCTCCCATAAAAATCAGCAACAACACAAATTTATAAATAAGTCTACCCAAAACATGCATTGTTGTTTATTGAAAAACCTGAATTGTATTAATTCTGAATAAAGAATCACAGAAGATTTGATTTTAAGTCTTACTACGGTAAACTTCGGAATATTTTGCACGACACCGACACATGTTTACTCCAAATTTTGACAAATGTAACTGAGGAAACTTGCAAAGCTATAATGTAGTCCGATTATAAATTAATGCTGTAATAAGATTTGTCGTGTTATTAAAGGAATACTCATAGGCGGATCCAGCCCGCCCCCCTTTTGTGGGAAACATTTGATTGATTATATAGGGAATCACCGAAGCATGACTGGAGCCACCCCTTTTTAGGTCAGAACCTTATGAAAAGTTCTGGATCCGCCACTGATACTTTTGGAAATGATGTAATAAGATTTGCCTTTTCATATTGTTGATGTAAAAATACCGCTAATAAATGACAATATCAATAGCACAGAGTATATAATTCACGAATAGTAAAACTATGGCACTACATTTTGATTACATCCATCACACATAAGGTATCTATATTACAAATGCTAGTTTTTCTTAACAAAGGCGTTGTTATAAATGGCCATAGCTATTATGCCAGAACTCATCCCGACAAGTCCTCCAAAAAGAGCACCACTTCCAGTAGCTGCACATATCCCAGCGCCACCAACGGCTCCAACAATCGACCCCTGATCAACTCTGACCTGTCCTCGGTTATGTCGCAAACGGTAACACCTGTCCCAAATTTTATATTCGTCTTCATCTTTAACTTTCAAAAATGTCATGAGTGGCCCAGTGACAAGTCCAAGAATAAGACCACCGCGACCTGCTCTGGTTATTTTATGCTGGATTCCTCGCATGTTTCTGGTTTCTTTTTTCGCGATCGCAGCAATAGGGCCTACTAAAACTGTCCCAAGTAATCCAAAGGCTTGGACAGTTTTTATTGTAACATGTACGCCCAATTCAGTGGTTGAATGTGGAATTTTTTCCATCTGTTGGTCCGTCAAGGACATACCACACAGATTCTTTGCCCATTCTAGACTCATCTTCTTAGTGCAGCCAGCAGACGACTGTAAAAGAACATATAATGCATTTTTATGAGGATAAAAAAGTACAGGTTAAAAAGAAGTTACGAGACAGATACCAGATAAGGCTACCTTGCATCAGACATAGGATAGTGTCTAAAGGTCAAATATTTAGCTCATTGTTTAGGTGCATTTCTGTTTTAAAAAAATCGTGAACACTTGGAACTATTATACATCAGAAAAAAAATGTAGACGATATTCGGATAACGTGCTTGGGGGTTGGACGGGGTCCTTAATTTCTGTTTTCTATCATGTATTTGGTAATATTTCTCTATTGTATATATATTTTTATGCTCCCGCCGGTGGGGCATTACTAGTAACTGCTTCCAGTATCCGTCGTCCATCCATCCGTAAGTACCGAAATTAGTTTCCGTTCTCTAACTTTGTTTGCCTCAACTAATTTGGATGGCAACATTATTCACCTTCTCGGATTATACCTCTTTATAACGTTATAAGCAAGCGGGTGCATCATCTGTGTCCCGTGGACACATTATCCATTATTTTTGTCGAGCCTGCAACTTTTGTTGCAGAAAGATCGACATAGGGATAGTGATCCGGCGGCGGCGGCGGCGGTGTTAGCTCACTTCTTAAAAGCTTTATATTTTAGAAGGTGGAAGACCTGGATGCTTCATACTTTGTATATAGATGCTTCATGTTACGAAGTTTCCGTCAGTCACATGTCCAATGTCCTTGACCTCATTTTCATGGTTCAGTGACCACTTGAAAAAAAAGTTCAAATTTTTTGTAATGTTGAATTCTCTCTTATTATAAGTAATAGGATAATTATATTTAATATGTGCGTACCTTGCAAGGTTCTCATGTCTGTCAGACAGTTTTCACTTGACCTCGACCTCATTTCATGGATCAGTGAACAAGGTTAAGTTTTGGTGGTCAAGTCCATATCTCAGATACTATAAGCAATAGTTCTAGTATATTCGGTGTATGGAAGGACTGTAAGGTGTACATGTCCAACTGGCAGGTGTCATCTGACCTTGACCTCATTTTCATGGTTCAGTGGTTATAGTTAAATTTTTGTGTTTTGGTCTATTTTTCTCATACTATATGCAATAGGTCTACTATATTTGTTGTATGGAATGATTGTAAGGTGTACATATCTAGCGGGCAGATGTCATGTTACCTTGACCTCATTTTCATGGTTCAGTGGTCAAAGTTAAGTTTTTGAGTTTCGGTCTTTTTATCTAATACTGTATGCCATAGGTCAACTATATTTGGTGTATGGAAATATTTTATGATCTTTATGTCAGTTGCGCAGGTTTTATTTGACCGTGACCTCATTTTCACGGTTCATTGCACAGTGTTAAGTTTTTGTGTTTTGGTCTATTTTTCTTAAACTATAAGTAATGGGTCAACTATATATGTTGTATAAAAGCATTGTTAGCTGTACATGTCTGCCTGGCTTGGTTCATCTGACCTTGACCTCATTTTCAAGGTTCATTGGTCTTTGTTTAGTTATCTTGGTTAATGTTAAGTTTATGTGACAGTTGTAATAAAGCTTAGTTTTATACTTAGGACTATCAACATAATATCAATGATTAGTATAGAAGGCGAGACATTTCAGTGTGTGCACTCTTGTTATTTTTATCATTATTCTGTATTCTTTAACTACTCATTATTCTCTATTCATTTGTTTACCTATGTTTCTCTACTCTTTAAGTGTTGGTCCATTTTTTCTGTAGAAAAATTACTATTGGTTCATTATTCACAGTTTAGCAAACCCGACCTGGACACTTCATGAAAAACATCTCAGCTTCTTTGGTGTTCGCTTATTAAAATACATCCTTTTACAATGTTAAAAATTTACGACCCTGACCAGTGGTTCATTATTTCTATTCAGTAAACCCAATCCAGACCCTCATGTCTGACTGGCCTACAAGTCTGACATTGACCAGCATTGAGTATCAAATACTCAATACTATTTCTATATTACATTCAAAATTAGACAGCTGTCTCTTCAATATGTCATCCTGAATTAGTCCAGTCAAACTAAGATTTAACCTCAAACTAATTGCAACAGAAAATGTTTTAATTCTTATCTATAGCATAAAGCCCTAAATATACATTGAAAAAGTCCCATAAAATCTAACTTGAGGAAAACTCAAAATCAACATTTTTAATTTCATTGGTAGGGGAGGTAACTCCGCAAAAATGATTCTTTTTTGGTCAGTTTTTGGTTAATTTTCTTGAAATTTATGTAAAGTATGATACTTTGATGTGGTTATAAGTTTGTATTAATTTTGTCTAAATTATATAATCTTCTGCTCATGAAATGTACAAAACCGAAGTGTTATTGGTATTTTTATTATTTTTTGGTGCATATTGCAGATTTGAAGTTTTGTGACCATTTTGAAAAAATAATGTGAAAATTTAGTATTGTTTATATTTGTATATTAAATTTTTCAGCATCTTATTTGTCTAAAGAAACTTTAAACCACAAAAAAGAAGAATACATGCTTAATTATTTTTATTAAATTTTAGATTCTTTACCTTGACAGACTTGACATGTTGAAAAATTTAATAAATGGTCAACTAATGAATTACGAAATCTAGATTATAGCTTGATAAAAGATATGAAAACCCCTTAAGAGTTGTTTGTTATAATCTAAAGATCGCTAAAAATCAAGAATCAATATATTCTGATGAATAGAAGCGGTAAAGTTATAATTTTGTGTTAATTTTTATTGATTTTTTTCTGCCTTTTTTGCAAGAGTTAACCGTGACCCTTTTCAATGCAAATCTCCATAGGAATTTCAAATGGTGATGATTTTAGTCTTCCTCAAGTAAGATTTTATGGGATTTTTTTGTGTGTATATTTGGGGTATAATGCTAAAGATTAAAACTTAAAAATCTTCTGTTGCAATTACTTTCAGGTTAGGGTCAAATTTATGCTAGATTGACTGGACTAAATATGTCTATATCAATGTACGGCATACTACGAAAAAGTCATAGGATAATCATATAAATATACATGCATGCTTAAACACAGCCATCATAGCAAAAATTCAGGTAAATAAGTACGGATAACAAACTGCTTCTCAAAGTCAATGAAAATTAAAAACCCTATTTAGTTTCATTCCCTATAATGTTTACTCTGGAATTATAACTAACACAACCTTCACCATTAAATGGTGGTCAAGTGGTCATTTTGAATGGAAAAGTATACTTCTTGTTAAAATAACTTCTTTATAAGTAGTAGTTTTCTACTCGGTTTCCTATGTTACCCTCTCATGGTATATGGAAATAAAAATCAATAATTTAAACGACAATGACAACATAACTTAACATATAGTTTTTAAGATTGTGACCCGAAGAAAAAGTTTGTTATTATACAGATAAAAACATATACAGATAAAAACAAACTAGCCTAGCAGTCTATACTAGCAAAACATCCTAGTAACTGTGACCTCAAAGTTTTCTTCGCTCAGCACAATATATATGTAGGACTCAAATCTATTAGTTCGATACTAAAAATAGCGGTGCCCTTATTCATATAAAAAAGAAGATTGGTATGATTGCCAATGAGACAACTGTCCACAACGCAGGCATTGACCGGTACAGCACATCTTGTCCCTCTTCGGAAAAGTAGGTCATATTTTCCTTTAAACCACCGGCAAATTTTTGTCAGGAAAATAATATTTATTTCAGCGATATCGTTAATTCATCTTTTTTATTTGATGTGGATTTAAATCAAATTTGTATCCGGTAATTTGATCTTTCACATAATAAACTTTGCCAGCCGTAGACCGTAGAATACTACCAGAACTCCTTTTAAAAATATGCGATACTAAAAATAGCGGTGCCCTTATTCATATAAAAAAGAAGATGTGGTATGATTGCCAATGAGACAACTGTTCACAACGCAGGCATTGACCGGTACAGCACATCTTGTCCCTCTTCGGAAAAGTAGGTCATATTTTCCTTTAAACCACCGGCAAATTTTTGTCAGGAAAATAATATTTATTTCAGTGATTATCGTTAATTCATCTTTTTTATTTGATGTGGATTTAAATCAAATTTGTATCCGGTAATTTGATCTTTCAATTTATAAACTTTTCCAGCCGTAAACCGTAGACGACTACTACCAAAATCATTTTCAAAAATATGCGATACTGAAAATAGCGGTGACCTAATCACCAATGCCTACCAAAATCATTTTCAAAAATATGCGATACTGAAAATAGCGGTGACCTAATCACCAATGCCCGTGATTAGGTCACCGCTATTTTCAAATCCACATCAAATAAAAAAGATGAATTAACGATATTGTGAATAAATATTATTTCAAAATTCAAACTGTACTTTATTTTTATTTGTTACTTTTTTATTATTTTTTTTTATACAAAAAGCGGTCTTCTTGTTTGTTAAACGACTTATTAGTTGGTTTAATGAATGGATTAAACAGATACCATGCACATATTAAAAAAAAAGTTTATTTTTTACAGAGCACATAATTTCATCTTGAAGTCTGTATTAAGGTTTATGAATTTATAATTTATGACTTTTTTTAGTTGACCATTATGGAATGTTTATTTCACAAATGTTTATAGACATGTTCCCGTTGTCGTATATTTCCTCTTTTTTAAGACAAGGCATTGGTCGAAAATGTACTGCATTAATTGTTTTCCATTTGCAAAAAATTGCCATAGATTTTTAAACAATAAAAATCTGCCATAAATTAGGAAACTACAAAACTTGCCATAGATTAGGATTGTAAAAAATCTGCCATAGATTTGGGATGGCATGACGTCACATTTACCATAGATTAGGAATCTGCCATAGATTTGGAACCCACCATAGATTAGAGTCCTACATATATATGGGTCACCGGGATCATGTATAAATAAATATATGCACACAAAAACTGAATGACATGATACCGTAGCATGGTGTTTCTGCAGTAAGGAAACAAGCTTTCGTTTGTGCTACCGGGGTGGGGGAGTCGGTAACTATGATGAGATGCATATATAATGAAAATATAAGGAGGACCAGAATTTTTCCATAGTACCCTGATGCCCCACTCGCATTATCATATATGCTCAGTAGACCGTGAAATTGGGGTAAAAACTCTAATTTGGCATTAAAATTAGAAAGATCATATCATATTGAACGAACATGTTTAATAAGTTTCAAGTTGATTGGAATTCAACTTCATTAAAAATCTCATTGACCAAAAAAAATTAACCTAAAGCGGGAGAGACGGACTGCTTTACAATGGATTAATTTTAATTCATATGCATGGGTCTGCAATTTCAATGTTAACTTGTCTATACTGACTGTCATCGCTCTAACGTCCATAGGACCAAACTAGTATTGAGAACAACGGACGAAAAAGCAACCTCGGACTAATGACCTCAGTCGTGTCGCGTCGAATTCAACCTTTTTAGTGTAATTATTGTTTTTTAGTTTCCATTTTGATAATGAATTAAAAAAAATGCATGACATATCTCGAGTGACATATCTGCCGCTGGGTGTTTATCAAACCGTACAGTACTGTGATTCAATGTTTAATGTTTCCAGATTATTATTCAAATGGAGTAATTAACATGAATAACCATTGTCTATAGCTATCAATTAACAAATATATTGCATACGGTTAAGTTAAAAGTGCGCATAAGAAAAATGATATAGATTACCATGAAATAATGTGTGTGTTAAATGTAATTATTGTGTACTAAATATAGGACGTGTGTACTTATATGTTCTGTGCATATATACATTTGTTTAAGCTTGTTTGTTATGTTTTGCAAATATTTTAGTTTACTTAATAGCATATAAGTTTACTGATTGATTTATTTAACTGTGTTTGTTATATTGTGTAGTATATAATATGAGGCTTTTTAAACAAACAATCTATATATAAATGGGGTAGAATTGGGGCTGTTTACATGCATGTTTAAAATTGTGAAAAAGAGAAAATGGTCGCATATCAATTACATAGAGGAAAAATGACACAAACAGCACTGTGCGAAACAGCTGAAAGAAAAATAAACAAACAAAATTTGGAAAACGTTTTAACCGCTTTACCTGATCAGGAAGCAAATCAACTGCAAATTATGTTCACATATATATTTCCCCCCTAAAATGAAAAATAAAATTAAAGAAAGAAATTTAAATGTATAATAAAACGTACCTTAAATAGAAAATAGGGCATATAGGTGTGCTTGCTACTGTTTTTTTTCCTCAAAGAAAAAATAGCATTATTGGGGGAAAACCAGTCGCGTCGTGTCAAGTTTTAGAACGAACATTAATTTGTTTACACTGTAATGCTATAATGTGTCTAACTTCCCCGGGATCAAACCCCTTACATTGAGTATTTAAAATTAAAGTCATTTAAAGAATTAACATGTTAATGGTATTATTTTTATTATTCCACATGTGAATTGTACAAATTCCACACATACATATTGTTTATTACAGAAGCTGGATGAATGTAGTATAAAACAAATAAAAAATTAATATTGGAGTAAAATATAAAATTATATACAGATATATGCTTCTAACATGACATATTTTGCAGAGTTTGTGTTGTGGATAATAAGATAAAGTTAACGATTCCATTTTGATATTTATCATTCGGAATATCATTGCCACAGCGTCTGAATACCTATGAAGTCAATATCTGATAATATGTGATGCGATATTCCGGTTTGTTATGCCCCACCTACCATAGTAGAGGGGCATTATGTTTTCTGGTCTGTGCCTCCGTTCGTCTGTGCGTCTGTCCGTTCGCTTCAGGTTAAAGTTTTTGGTCGAGGTAGTTTTTGATGAAGCTGAAGTCCAATCAACTTGAAACTTAATACACATGTTCCCCATGATATTATCTTTCTAATTTTAATGTCAAATTATAGTTTTGACCCCAATTTTATGGTCCACTGAACATAGAAAATGATAGTGCAAAGTTCAGGTTAATGTGTTTGGTCAAGGTAGTTTTTGATGAAGTTAAAGTTACATCAACTTGAAACTTAGTACACATGTTCCCTATGATATGATCTTTCTAGTTTTAATTCCAAATTAAAGTTTTGACCCCAATTGCACGGTCCACTGAACATAGAAAATGATAGTGGGAGTGGGTCATCCGTGTACTATGGACACATTCTTGTTTTTGTAGACAGTTGTTTTCTCGCTCGTCTTTTTTCTTGAGGCTATTTTGTGGTTTGTTTTCATATTTTTAACTTATTATTATTAAGATTTTAAGGCATCTTCTTCCTCTTAGTGGTCAATCAAGTCGTTTGTGCTTTTTTGTAAATGTTTGTTTGTTTTGAGATTGTAACACAGTGATGACTGCAGTTACCATATTTTGACTATTTTACCGATTACGTCTGTTTTGTTCACGCATCGTTGTAAAAATAACGGAATTTGATGCGACTGCCATACGATCGAGAGGTTAAGCGCTATAAAACCAGGTTCAATCCAGCTTTTTCTACAATTGAAAATGCCTGTACCATGTCAGGAATATGACAGCTGTTGCCCATTCGTTTGATGTGTTTTATCATTTGATTTTTGACATTTAATTAGGGACTTTCCGTCTTCAATTTTCCTCGAAGTTCAGTATTTTTGTGATTTTACTTTTTAGTATATCTATTTTAAAAATTTCATTAATCTGTACATGTCTCAATCTTCAAAATCGCTTATATATAGAATAATGGCATTTTTGATTTTGACATGACTTTATCAGCAAGAATATCAAGTGAGCCCGCTACGGCGAGCTGATATTCGAGCTGATGGAGCCAGTATCAAAAAATAAAATGCCATTATTCTTTTTATCGGCAATTTGTCGTAACTCTATGTTTTTTTTGGTAAAGAATATGAAGTTAATTGAAATAATAAGTAAAACTACTTTTACGCGTACAAAACGTTGCAATGGGTTCCTTGTTCGGTTGTATGAATGAAGTCGCGTGCATTTCATTGATATATTAAAGCGGATGAACAAGAACATGTCTATATACAAAAAAAATTTAAAAAAAAATGTTTTTTAAAATTATTGTAAATATGTTTAGTTAATTTGTTTCCCTAGTATGTGCCTTCTTGTAATCTTCAACATATTGAAGTTAAGAAGTATTACGTAGATGTAGATGTGACGTTACTACACTGATACATGACGTCATTGCCTAATATTTTCGAGTATGAAGTCCTGTCCATGATATTGAAAATATTAGGCAGTAAGATCAAAGGGAAAATGTTCTAATTGCCGATAACTACAGATACTACAATTGCTAACATTTTTAATAATAAAAATAGTGAGAAGTTGACCATAACCTTTCTATCGATGTGTCATGAAATTTCATGGTGGAAAGGTGGATAAAACTGCTATCAATCAAACCTGAACAATATAGATACATAAATCTAAATTGTGAGAGTTTCGAAGTTTAATCAAACCAAATATCGGGTCTGAAATATTCATCCATGAAAATAAACTTCCATAATTCAATAAAGTAGACTTGATTTATGTCTGATTTATATCGATTGCTCTTAACTTCGTACATTTTGGTGGTGCCACTTAACTTGATTTGGCTTAATTGGCGCCTGCTAAACACTCAACCTGCTGCATTTTATGAACTTCTCGGTAGTCAGGACCCTGTTGTTCAGTGGTTGTTGTTTGTTGATGTGGTTCATAAGTGTTTCTCTTTTATAGAAAATACTGTTGATTTTCCCGTTTGAGTTGTTTTACACTGGTAATTTTGTGGCCTTTTATGCCTTGCTGCTCGGTGTGAGCCAAGGCTATGTGTTGAAGACTGTGTTTTGACCTATATAATTGTTAACTTTTACAAATTGTGACTTGGATGGAGATTTGTCTCATTGGCACACATACCACATCTTCTTATTTACATTATGAGTTTGAATGTCATTTTGGTAGCTTCTGCCTCTTTTTGATCAGCATCTTTTTTAAAAATACTCACTAGTTCTGACTGCTTTCATTCCTATATGATAAAGTCAATGTGCAGTTAATGATCAGGTGTACTCTGACCTATAAAGGTTTCCTTTTACAAATTTTGACTATGATGGAAAGTTGTCTCATTGGCACTCATACCACATCTTCTTATATCTACATATATGTCACAGATGTTTATAAAATTTGTAAATCAACTGTAATGTGTTAAATTAGAGCTGAAAATCGAAAATAAATTATTGCATTCATTTCTTTCATTTTCTGAAATATTGTTGACAAAATTCTTTCCGAATAGATGTACATTAGTAACAAAACCTCACGCAATTGAAAAAAATATATGATTGAAATCGTCATGAAATTATTAAATTGCAAAATTCAATACAAACCAACTATATGTTGTTGCCAGACAAATTTCCGTATAAAGATGTTTATTATCATAGGTTCACCAACTGCGTTTTCACCATCTTAGCCAACTTGTTTATACTTAGTAGGTAGCTCTAAACCAAGTTTGTATAACGCGATGACGTGTCGATCTTTTTGAAGTTTTGTGGCATTTTACATTCTAAATGCATGCACAATATTAAGCTCAGTAGATATGATGAGTCTATTCAAACAGGAATACCGGATAATTTAAGGGATTATTTGTTCGAATTTCAATTGAAGATGCCAAAAGATCCATTATAATCTGTGACATAGCCAATGAATTGTTTCTTGACCTTAGTTTTATTATATTGGTATGCGTCATAGCGGCTACTACATTTTAGATACATGTACATACTCATTTTATGACGTCACCAGTATGAATCAAGCAAAATAGTTCTGTAAGTTTTCAAAACGTATCTTATTGGAATTGTTTTTAATGAAGGTTATTTTAACTGAGTTTACTGAATGTAAACTCAACCGTCACCAAAAACATAAACATGGAGTCCATCTGAAGTATTCATAATATAAACCAGAAGCTAAGTCTGACTGGATCACATTCTTAGATTTAAGTTCAAAAGTATCGTTCGTAAGCTGCAATTCTTTTTGAGAACATCTGATGCAAAGTTGCGCTTATGCATCATACATAAAACATATAGAATAATTTAAACATTTTCTGATTCGATCGTCACTGATGAGTCTTTTGTAGACGAAACGCGCGTCTGGCGTATATATGTATGTATGAGAAATACAAGACACATTGCAAGTAATTTAGTGTACCACTTAGCTTATGGAAAAGGGGAGGGTATGTTTTTTTCTATTTGTAATGTCATTTCTATCGCGGAAAAGTGGTTATTTTTTTAACAATTTTAATTTAAAAATTCAGAAAGATTGTCTTTAGAATAGCAATACATTTTATTAACAACTCAGCAATTCTGACACCCCGAGGTGTGTTCTACGACAAGAAAAACCTTAAAATATGCATTATCTGACTTATATACCGTCAAAACATTTTTTTTTATAAAGCCTTAAAGATTTGCAAAATTTAGTATCCTATTTTACCGACAACACTAAGTGGCATATTCCTTTCTAATACGTCCAGGTTTTAATACGCTCTACGGCATATTTAGAATGTGAAATAAAAATCTAATTAATCTAGATATAAACCTTTTAAAAAATATTACACAATAAAAATATTACTGTAACTGCATAAAGTAAGACACAAATGTATTGTTACCATCCGATAACGTATGTATGAGAAATACAAGACACATTGCAAGTAATTTAGTGTACCACTTAGCTTATGGAAAAGGGGAGGGTATGTTTTTTTCTATTTGTAATGTCATTTCTATCGCGGAAAAGTGGTTATTTTTTTAACAATTTTAATTTAAAAATTCAGAAAGATTGTCTTTAGAATAGCAATACATTTTATTAACAGATAATCAGGATATAATTATATACCCTCCGCACCCGACCCTTTTCTGAGTTTTAGATTATCTTATTAGTTGATCATTTGATCATGGAAGTATTATATTGTCAATATAATACTTCCATGATTTGATAGAGTAAAAGGTATACATAAATTTAAAAAAAGTTAAGAACTAACACAAAGACGAATATAAATACATGTAGGTCACAGTACGATTTTTTATTCAGCGTTTATCGTCCTGAACATGCATGAAATATTTGCCACTGGACGTTAAGCAAGCAACTAAAAATCAACCAACCTATTCAGTGTGACTCAATAAGATTTTCAAAATCTAACACATGAATATGTTAAATCTGGCTTTTTATTTATGAAAGTCTATATTAAAAATCATCTCACAATATGATAATGTTTCTTTATTGTAGCGATAAGCTAACAAAACTTCACGTTATTTGTTTCTAAAATTAAAATGAGGGCAATGAAGGTTTCTTTTACATCTATCATCGATCGAACTTTAAAATATAAATTTCCAAATCGGCAACAAAAAACTATCAGACGAATAAAATTTTGAAGTAAATTATAGATTGCATTTTTATCAAGGAAAATAATGACCTCACACAGGTCATTATTTTATGCCTTTGAGCATATTTCATTGAAACATGGTATCGTCCGGGTTGATTCTGAAAAAGAATGACCTGTCGTTCTGAAAGAAAATAACTCCATATAGGTATATAATAACAAGTATATTTTTAAACGAACTCTAAAGTGCGATGGGGACGCTAAAGTGCGATGGTCACGCTAAAGTGCGATCGTCTACGCTAAAGTGCGATGCTTCCATACGCTAAAGTCCGATGGTCCGCGAAAATATAGACGTTAGAAATGTATTTGGATTGTGACGTTATCAGTCGTTTATACAAACTAAAAATAAACACCCCGGAAGACAAATTACAAATACCAATGACTTAATTTATTTAAACCTTACCGTGCGTCGTCGGCTAAAGCAAAGGTGTTTTATTTTGGTAGCTGGAAGAAGAACTTTAGTTTAGTTCAAACATATTTTATTGTCTTAATATACAATAGGATTGGATACAAGTTATAACAAATTAAGATAATCCTCTCCATATAAGCACGATATACAAAATTTCAAGATGACAGCAATTATATATTTCAGTACAACATGAAAAATATATACAATAGATATAGTATGTTTAAACAGTATAACAGTTGGATACGAGTACATTTTAAGATACAGCAATATTAATCAAAGAATCTTTTTGTATGGCGTATATAACTATGTACATTTCTGAAAAGGATTGTGTTTTGTTCAACAGTAATTTCGTCTGTTCCAAATAAAATATGTTCTATGGAGATATCAGCTAAGTGTTGAATGTTTATAAAGAGCTGATTTCTAAAGTTTATGTAGAGTGGACATTCTAAGAAAAAATGAATCGAATCTTCTAATGGACACCCACATTCACAACTTGGGTCATTTACTAAATTAACTCTATATAAATCAGCTTTTAAAGGACTACATCTGTGTCGTAATTTTGTATGTGGTATATCTTCCATCCTGTTTCCAATGAAATAATATTTAGGTACTAAAAATGAAATATCATAAATATCAGAACTTTAACATGTTTAACCCCGCCACATTATTTATGTATGTGCCTGTCCCAAGTCAGGAGCCTGTAATTCAGTGGTTGTCGTTTGTTTATGTGTTACATATTTGTTTTTCGTCTTTTTTTTTATAAAGTGGGAGATATTATGGACATAATTGTGCAAATCTTGATACAAGCATGAAATTTGGTATATGGGTGGACAAAATGATAATTAAGAAAAATCAGCTGCTGGCCATAAAAAATTCTCATTTTTTCAAGATGGCCACCGCTCATTTTGCAAATGGCGTCATATCCAATTGGTTACATTTCGTCAATCAATTGAAACCTGCGTAATAGGTATAATCCAATGTCAGTTTTGATAAAACTTAAAAGTACAGTTCCTAAAGTTCGAAAAAACAATACCTACATGAAGAAAAAGAGTGAATTCCGGTCCCAAAATGGCGGCAAAATGTGGAAAATGTAATTTTATCATTTCTGTCAACTTAACAAGAGATATAACTGCTTTTGTAAAGTTTAAATGCATATATAGTTTGCTTAGAAAAACAGGTTGCTTATCTTATAATTATCTGACAGTTACCAATACACAAACATGTACACGGATGGCCTGAACGGTAGCATTTACAGTTACCAACACTGTTACACAGCTGAATTTCTGGCATCCGCATTTAAAAAAATCATAACACGAGGATCAGCGGCCAGCAAAGAAGTCAATTTAGGTTTTCAATTATCATTTGGGTTTTTTCTTTGACCTAACTGACCTGTGGTCATGTCTTGGCACATGAACCTGTCGAATGCATACATCCAGACGACCCCAAACATGTCCACCTTGATATATGCTTCTCCTTTGATGTGCTCCAAAAGATTAAAATCGTTTGCAAGGAAGCAACGGCCTTATGATGATATTCCGCCTACCACAGGTAATCATAATGATTTTGTGGTAGGCGAAATAGCATAATAAGGCCGCTGCTTCCTTGCAAACGATTTCAATCGTACCTCCTTAACAGCAAACGGAAGGGTTCCTTACATGATGCAAACACATACTTCTATGATGTCCATGTCTGCGTTTTCATACAAAATCAGGCAAAAATGTCCGTTACATCTGAGAATACTTCCAATGTCTGCCAAACTGACTTTTTCACTTTCCGGTGAAATGTCGACTCAGTGTCACACCCACTAAATGCATGAAAAGGAAAAGCTGCTACACGAGGACCAAACGCATTTGATATGACATGTACAGGAAGCTGTCGAAAGTATCTATTCCTTCAAAAACCTATCCAAAATTTGCCCACACCTAATCTTGCAAGCACTGCAATTCCTAATACTACTACATCTATGTCAGTACTACTTGAAATTACTTTTTACAACCATTTTCAGCAGCATGCTTATCATGGACAATCTTTCGTGTATCTGCTTTTTTACGGTTACAAGGGGATAGCTGGGAAGTATCCGTATTGAAATTGCAAAGTACATTTTCAACTTGAGTAGCATAAGCATTTTCATTAGTCTCTAAAGAAGCAATTCTGTCGGCAAGAAACTTGAACAATTCCGTTTTGTTATCATCTTCACAGAGAAAACTACTTAAAACCCTAGGCTTTTTACCAGAACCAACAACTTTCCGTCTACCACCAGTACTTTGCCTTTTGTTTTCGTCCCAGCCTTTAAATAATTAATTTAGTAAACAACAAATCGATGTCGAAGGAATATTTATGTAAGGCAGTATGATATCATGTACATAATCATCAAATATGTTTGCCCCAAGTGGTGGCAATAAATTTACCATTGCTGCCTCACCAATGATAAATGCTTCAGAATTTGGATCAGTTGATGGCAAATCGCAGAATGTTTCAAGTATACCAATTTGCTGCGATTTAATACCACATTATGACACATAGACGGAAGAGCAGTTTGGTTTAATGGCTTAGAAGAAATGAAAAATCTAGAAAAGAGATCGCAATCAGTGTTCGCGTCTCTAGCTTTGTTTTTTGACAAAGAAGTTTCTAGTTTCATTTTACGACTCTTTTATGGAAATGTTCATTTGGTTAAAAAAAACCAAGCAGATTCTCTTTAGTTTTCGCATTTGTTTCAAAAGATCGTGCTTTTTGGGCCCAATATCTTGGAGTTTATATACATATCGTACCTACTTCTGAATCAACAATTTCCTTAAAAGAGTAAGTTTTGTACAAATCTGACGACTCTTCTAGAAATGGATTATCAAACTTGTTCATCACTTTAGAAAGCCTTTAAAATTTCAAAGAAATCCTTTTTCTGCTTTCGTAGAGTCTAAATGACGTCGTTCTTCTGTTGTAGAATGACTCAAACCCCTAAATCTTTTAAATTCATCTACCAGTCTACCGACTTCTGGTCCAGTAATCATATATCGTCTCGAAGGGATCTTCGATTAAACGTATGGTACTAACATCGCCGTTCACGACTTATTATTCTGTGTTTGTGTCTGATCAATTGTAATATAATAATCAACTTTCTGGTCTTACGTACAGTAAACAATACCATTTGCAAATTTCATTGCCACGTGTGGGGGATGTTGTTGAAGGGAAGCCATATCTTGGAGATGGATGGGTAACCATCGAGCATGATTTGCACGATCAAGACCAACATTGGTATCATGCTTGATATAGACTGTTTGTAAATTACGATATCTGACTCGTGAAATGAGCATACTAACGAAGGAACATGAAGTTCTTTATTCGTAATTGAACGCCAGAAATTAAACTGTGGTCGATATGACTCTCTTTCCTTACACCCATTGATCACAGTCATACTTGTACGTCACAGAGTCATGAACTATATGTTCTGTGTTAACGCTTTTATAACGGCTGGCATTATCAAGTCAAGCAAACCACATATGCAGTTATCTGATGCGTGTGTCTATTCCTAATTACATTTGAACATACATAAAAAGCATCTGCTATTCTAGGTGTTGCAATATCGGCTTCAGTGGAACACATGTCCATCCGCTATTTATAGATTATCGGTGATCATCTCAACGAGATTGGTTTTCTCGCTTGAGCCGGGACGGCGAAAGCGAGAAAGGCAATCGAGTTGAGATGAACAATGATAATCTTTTTATCGCTATTTTACCTATGACGACGTTGTCAATTTCATGTCAATTTCGTTAGCAACGCCACGTGCATGCTTAGTGACTAGCGATAATTTTCCATCTCAAGCGAGTAGCATGATATGAAAATTATCACAAAAAAAGATCAAAGGAAAAATGCACAAAATAGCGATAACACGCAATATATCACTCAGAATTTTAAAATAGTCACCAAAGGCACCAGGATTATAATTTAATACGCCAGACGCGCGTTTCGTCTACATAAGACTAAGCAGTGACGCTCATATCAAAACAGCTATAAAAGTTAAACAAGTACAAAGTTAAAGAGCAATGAGGAATGAAGATTTCAAAAAGTTGTGCCAAATACGGCTAAGGTAATCTACTCCTGGGATAAGAAAATCCTTAATTTTTGGAAAAATTCACAGTTTTGTAAACAGGTAATTTATTTAAATGACTATTTAATTGATGTTCATGTCAACACTGAAGTGCTGACTACTGAGCTGGTGATACCCTTGGGGACGAAACGTCCACCAGCAGTGGCAACGACCCAGTGGTGTAAAATAGTCACCAAAGGCACCATGATTGTAATTTAATTCGCAAAACAAGCCATTCTAATGTACATTCCACCAAACATGACGATAAACATATGTTCTTCGTACAAGTCTGGCCCTTCCAACTGTTTGGCCGATATTAAGAAAGTTAACCACCTTTTTCATCGTATCCATCGAATGCTTGATCTTGCAACTGAAAGGGCGTGTTTTCAAACAATGGCATGAAAAGCAACACTTCATACTCGAGCAGAAACTAGATGCTTAGAGGAATGAATGAAGATAAAGATATGTTTAAGAAATTCAAATCCTCATCTGTTAGATGCTACGATTTCCTTCATTGTGCCCTTGCAGTGCGTGTAATTTGTTCTTTATTAATAAATAGTTTGCGCATGCGCGAAGTTGTTAAACGCATGTGTATCATATCCTTAAAAAATGTCATCAAACAAATTCATAACATCATTTAAAAATTCAAAAGCGCTAAGCATGTAATTAATAATTCAAATGTTTGTGTGTGAATTTTGTAACATTTTAACGCATGCGCAAACTATGAACATGTCAAATATCTATTTCTAGTATAAACGTCACATGTTAAGAAGGTATCCATTAAACCTGGTAGTATTTTTTACTAAGAGACGGTCAAAGAAAACGTTTTCCAGAAAAATAAGTATTTCAATCTTGAAAAAAATCAGCCATTTTAGAAAATTTGGTGGCCATCTTGAAAAAATGAAATATGGCCAGCAGTTTTTTCTTAAAAAGTATATAATAATTATGCTTCGTGCTAATTTTCATGCTTGTATCATCATTTGCACAATTCCATTGATTTTGCTTGCTAATATGTTCCACTATATATAAATAAGGCCGTTAGTTTTCTTGTTTGAATTGTTTTACATTGTCTAATCGGGGCCTCTTATAGCTGACTATGCGGTATGGGCTTTGCTCATTGTTGAAGGCCGTATGGTGACCTATAGTTGTTAATATCTCTGTCATTTTGGTATCTTGTGGACAGTTGTCTCATTGGCAATCATACCACATCTTCTTGTTTATATTGTATCCTGCAGTCGACCGTTTTACTTTAGGCCCTATAGATACAAGTAGTATTCACAAAGATATCCTGTATCCTGCTTTTATTGGAAGAGAACGGATGAATTTGAAACATAATTTATGTTGCAGTTTATTTTGCGGTTCCCGTTAAAATGTCGCTTTTATCGAAAAGTAACGTGTGCAATAAAAAGGTACATATTTTCATGCCTAAGCTATAAATTATCGACTAAAACATTAGTTTGTACATTGCCGGACAATATAATATGAATGTGTAGTTGCTACAAAAAAGGAGAACATTTAGCTCGGCAAACATCGCCTTTCTTTCTCATTTAAATTAAACAAATAAATGTTACATATTCCGACAAAAATCGAATTTTGTATCTTTTAAAAAGGACGATTGTAAGGTGAGGTGTTCCCATAAGTGATAGACTGTGTACGACAAGCTTCACCAATTATAACAATATTAATACGCAGGAGATGTCCAAAATTCACTTACAAGAAATATATAGTATTCTATTACACCTAAATTACCTTTTTAGCAATTATCACGTGGTCGGTTTTTGAGAATCACTCACTTAAGACTACTGTTAAATTATACTGCCTTTCAAACCTATTTTCTAGATTATAATACTAGATTATACAAAAGGACTATTGTTGCATTGAGTGTTCTTCAACGGTTTTTTTTATAAAGCCCTTGAACCTTACCCTTTGGTCCATCGCACTTTAGCGTGATATACCATCGTACTTTAGCGAACAAACAACCACCGCACTTTAGCGTGAGACAACATCGTACTTTAGCGTAGACCATCGCACTTTAGCGTGACCATCGCACTTTAGAGTCCTACATATATATATATATTATATATATATACTTATATATGTAAAAGAGAGCTATAAAAATATGATCTGGCAAATAAGTTAACGTTAACATTTTAGTCTCATTTGTCGCTAACTGAAGCGAAAGGTTGCATTGATTACTTGCCGCAACTGGCTATACCTACTTTTCATATATTAAAAGAACTCATGTCATTATTTTGAACTGCTATTCGGCAATACCCCTTACTATATGACCATCCTCATTATAACTGACTCATGAAACCTAAACAATAACAAGTATATTTTTAAACGAATTTAGTCGCAAGGATCTCTGGCTTGAACATTTATTTATATTCCAGTTTTTCTAGTCGTTTTTAAATAGTCTTTGCCAAGGTTTGACTAGAACGAATATTAAGCTAATTCGTTTTAATGGTTTACCTATTGATTTTTTTAGAGCACCTAATTCTTTTGACTTGAACATGCTGAAATACCCTCCTTATTTAATATTTGTTTTATTGTAATAGTTAATTTGGTAATTTATTAGTTCTTAATTTGAATAATGCCGCATTTTGTTATTTAATAAACAAAATTGAGATTCTTTGCTATATTTTCTAATTTCATCGAAAATTTTGAGTGTTCAACTCATCATTATTCTTTTTGATATAATTTGAGATAAGTCTTTTTTTTCAGACATAATCAATATTTTTTACAAAGTTATCATTTGAATAGAACGGTCTACCGGAATAAGTTGATAATTTTCGTTTCATCCTTCAAACAAAATGTTTTTTTTAAATTAAAACATTGCGTTTATTTGCTATAATTTTTCATGGCTCATTATCGTTATACCGAATAAATATACTGGAAGGACTAATACAATGTTTACACCAGGATGTCATCAAAATCTTGTAGATAATATTAATTGAACTCGTATTCCTTCTTTTCGTATGTATAAGGATCCTGATGATTATCAATTCAAAATTAGTCAATTATTTTTTTTTACTAAAGAAATGGATGATGTACTTTTTTTTTAATTTTTGATTCGAGCGTCACTGATGAGTCTTTTGTGGACGAAACGTGCGTCTGGCGTAAATAAAAAAAATCAATCCTGGTATCTATGAGTTTATTCATTAACCTAAGTTTTTTTACCCCTTTCTAAATATGATTTATATGACTGTTGTTTATTTGTGTTACTTGTGCTTATTGTCTCTCCTTAAGAGAATCATTTTAAGACATGGTTATTCTGACAGCTTGTTCTTCTCAAGGAATGAACTTGTTACTTTGAAATGTGCTGCAATATCAAAGCAGTAAAGATACACGTATGTAGAAAATGACTAAAACAATGAATTACATTTTGATACCAATTACTATATCCTAACTCTCCATCAAGTCACAATTTGTAAAAGAAAACCACTATAGGTCGGTACGGTTTCAACACGGAGCCTTGGCTCACACCGAACAGCAAGCTATGTACATTTACAAATTGATCAAGCAGTGAATATCGTCACTGGAGTTGATGGTGATTTTCGTTTCACTCAACCTTGTTGTATTCATACCTCTCCTTATTTACAAAAGGAAGATTATATTTGAAGAGAGTTTTCGGTATAATGTTCTATCTGAACTTTTGTAGTATGGAAGAAAGTAAAATCACAAAAATACTGAACTCCGAGGAAAATTCAAAACGGAAAGTCTCTAATCAAATGGCAAAATTAAAGGCTCAAACACATCAAACGAATTGATAACAACTGTCATATTCCTGACTTGGTACAGGCATTTTCTTATGAAGAAAATGGTGGATTGAACCTGGGCTTATAGCTAGCTAAACCTCTCACTTGTTTGACAGTCGCACCAAATTCCACTATATTGAAAACGATGCGTAAACAAAACAAATAGACATAATAGGTAAAAATGACAAAATTACAGCAGTCAACATTGTGTTATAATCTTAATCACTATAAATACAAGCAAATATGTAACAAAAATGTAACAAAAATGTTCTAATTTTGGACTCCTCTGATTTTATCTATACTTTTGTAGCATGGACATGTTTGCAATGAGCAATTTATGTGAATGGACACATTAACGTTAACGGTTTCATCTACTTGACATTTCATTCATATCCATCATCGTAATCATTAGATCTAAATACATTTTGATATTTTTATTGATAGATAATAAAATATATTAGAAATTTCAATTCCATGAGAATATACAAAATTAAAATGGTAATCAAAACAAAAGAACAAGTAATGGGATTTACAATCGAAATGCGTTGATTTGTAGAAAAGATCCTACGAGATCGTACAGCGAATTAATACCTAGTAAATTAAGTCACGTTTTCCCAAGGATTTATCAAAAATCATGTTTCAACAAGCGCAATATATACAGTTATGAATGTGAAGATAATATTACATAAAACGAGAGTCATTCTAGATGGAATCATAAAAGCCTATTAAAAATTAAAAAACAATTGTAGAGAACAATTGAAGGTCTTTCCACCCAAAACCATGTATTTTAATATGAAAGTAGTAAAATTAGGTTAAAAATGTCATAACAATCGTCAAATGATAGCTTATTGTACGCTGATTCCAAAAATATATGGTTTCTATACAATATTTTTAAATAAGGGAGATAATTTGTTACTTCCGGTTTGAAAAATGTTACTTAAGATACTATTTGAATTACCAACTAAAAATTTAGTAAAAATAATTTGTCGATATCTTATACGGTTGATGGAAATAAGTGAAAATAAGCCAAAATCAAAATTTTGAATATGACCTTGACCTTTGACCTTGACCAAATTTTCATTTTTTAGACCAAGGACCTCAAATCAAAAGATCCTAGGTCTCTATAACTTTTGGTTTACAAGATAGAAATACATAGCACTTATATCAAATGCATAAGGGGAAATAAAACTCTCATATGGCGTGTTCGTATCGATTCTGTTAAAAAAAGACAAATCATACAAAGGATATAACGAGCAATTTTATAAAATAAATTTGTCGCTTTCTTTTACGGTTACGGAGGACATGTGGTCACAAGGAAAACAGTTTACCTTGATTATATCCATCAGGAGAAGTTCTCAAAAATCTTTCCTATGTATTTGTATTTTTTGCAGCAATGAAAAAAGTTGACAGCAAATTCTTATGAAGATTTTTTTCTGAAACATAAAATGCCTTTAAGTCATAAATTAGGGCACAATATGCCTTAATTTTTTTCTTCAAATGCATAGGTTTGTCTGCATACAGTCATTTTTGACAAGGGTCCACAAAAGCCTTACGATAAAATGGTAGGCACATACATGCATCATATTCACATCTGATAAAACTATTTCAATTGTTACCATTGAGTGTTTCACTTACAGAAATAGGTGCTGTTGGACCTTACCTGTAAAATCATAGTTATATGTAACTGCTTTTCAAATGGGTTCTTCAATGTTCAACTTTGTACATGTTTGGCTTTATGAATATTTTGATATGAGCGTCACTGGTGAGTCTTAGGTAGACGAAACACGTGTCAGGCGTACTAAATTATAATCCTGGTACCTTTGATAACTATTCATAATAATTCATAAGAGTATATTTTCTTGTATCTTCAAAGTTTTAGACAATTTCCTCCTGTCTTTAGTTGCAATTTGTTGCAATTATATGATGTGTTGTGTTGTGTTGTGTTATGATGTTTATGTTTTGTATTATGGGTGCTTTATTGTTGTACTTATGTATCATGTGTGCTGTTTTGTTGAACTTGGATAGTATGTGTACTTTGCTGCTTTAGATTTGCATTATGTGTGCCCTATATAATCTTCTATTTATATCATATGTGTGCTTTATAAACAATGTTTATGGATTTTCTAGTATTAAGCTGCTATTATGTTTGTTCAATTGTAACTCTTTAGACATTTACGAAGAATTGAGAAGTGCTTGATGCATGTAAATTTTTACTTAATGTTTTGATGATACGTAAATTGTATCTATTCTCTGCAAAATTAGATATGTAAATAATCATGATTATTTGTTCATTTTAATTTCATATTTTTAATGTTCACTGATTATTTACCTGTAGCTACCAGCTATAAACACTATAAAAGCAAATTAATCACTACCAAAACAATGCTTCCAAAGTGTCCCACAAACATATTCCCGATTGTTCCACACAATTTCATTACTTTTTTACCTGATAATTGGGAAGACACCGAACATTTACAGCAGTACAAAGTTATGAACACATAGTAATGAAAAGGATATACCAAAAACCAAGCATGCCATTATTTTGAATTGCTATTCGGCACTACCCCTTACTATATGACTATCATCATTATATCTCCTAAAGACCTACACAATAACTAGTAGGTTTACTAACTCATTTAGTCACAGGGAATCTATGGCTAGAACATTTATCAATTTACCAGTTTTTCTAGTCATTTTACTCTCTGCCGAGAATGATTTACTTGAACGACCATTAAGCTAATTATTTACCTATTAAATTCTAAAGTTTTCCTTCTTTGAGTGCACCTTAAATCTAAGTCGTTTGACATGAAAGACCCTCCTTATTTAATATTTGTTTATTGTAATAGTTACCTTGGTCATTTCTTAGTCATTAATTTGAATGATGGCATTCTGTAAGAAGGTATTTAATTGATAAAATTGAGATTATTTGCTATATATGCTTATTTCATCGGAAATTTTCAGTGATCCTCTCATCCTTATTTTTTTTTATATAAATTTAGATAATAGTTATCAAAAGTACTAGGATTATAATTTTATACGCCAGATAAGACTTTTCATTTCAAACATAAACTTTGAACTTTTACAAAGTTATTATGTTAATCGAACGCTCTACCGGAACAAGTTGATAAATTTTCATTTCATTCTTTAAACGAAATATTTTGTTCTTATTACTACTGTGGATTTATTTGCTACAACTTTCCATGGCTCATTATCATTATACAGAATTAAGATATTAGTAATACTTATACAATAATCATACCAGGATGTCATCAAAATCTTGAAGATTATACTAATTGAACTTGTTTTCCTTCTTTTCATATGTATATCATGCTGATTATTATTTTTAAAATGAGTAAATTAATATTTTTTAACTTTTATTTAAGAAATGGATGCTTCTTGTTTGGAATTTATTATTCAAATCGGAATTGTATGTTGCAATTATTCCTTTGATAAACCTTTTCGTTGATGCTGACAACAATTGTGCTACTCAAATGAACAAAAAGTAAAATAACAAAATATACCGAACTTCCAGGAAAATTCAAAACGGAAAGTCCCTAATCAAATGGAAAAATCAAAAGCTCAAACACATCAAACGAATGAATAACAACTGACATATTCCTGACTTGGTACAGGCATTTTATTATGTAGACTGCTTACAACAGCTATACCGCTTAGATTATACCATGGCGATAAAATATATGTAGAAAAAGAGATGCGGTTTTACGTCAATTAGACCATCCGCAATACAAACATTTCAGTTACCCCTTTCTTTTGGCTTGTTTCTAAATATAATTCATATTGATGTTGTTTATTTGGGTTGATTGTGCTTATAGTCTCCCCTTAAGAGAAACTTTTTAAGACATGGGTATTGTGAAAGCTTTTTCTTTTCAAATATAGGAATGCACTTGTCACTTTGAAATGTGCTTCAATATCTTAAATTCCAGTTTGCTTAATTTTATCCTAATTTCCAGCGTTTACGAAATGAAAACTGATCGATCCATTCGTAAATTGGAGCAGAGGGTGATTCAAAGCAGTGGAGATCCACATATGTAGAAAAAGGCTAGCCACATTTTGATACAAATTAATATATTCTAATTAGAAATACAAACACAAACAATATTTTAATAACAAAGATAAACAGGCTACAAACCATCTTAAGATCAATTGTTTAGGACTCCTTTAACTTATTGGTTATGCATAAAGCAATTAAATTTTACACAAAAAAAACCTAGTGATCGAAAGCCTCTGGTTAAACGATAGCCCTGTGTTGCATAAAACCATTACTATTTCGCTTGTTTTGAAATTCCTGCAAGTCTAAAATGGGACCGGACTCAGAAACGGTATTAGATAGAAAAAAAAACAAGCAATAATGTCTGATATACCAATAAACAACTTGTTTTATAATTCGGTCAAAAAGATAATAATGTTGTATAAGGCAGATGGGATAACTTAATATTCCAGAAATGCTATAACTACAAAATGTAACCATTCCAAAACCACTGCGTTAAGGGCTAAATACTATTGACGATTTGAAATTATTAACATTTTCATATGCTATGTACATTTTCAAATTGATCTAGCAGTGAATGTCGTCTCTTAGGAAGTTGATAGTGATGTTCCTTACAGCCCACCTTGTTTTATTCATACTTCCTCTTATTTATGAGAGGAAGATAATATTTCAAGTTTTTTGGTAAAATGTTCTATCTTAACTTTTGTAGCATGCAAATATTTGTAATAAGCAAATGGACACATGAACTGTTTTATCCACTTGACATTAAATACCAATCCATTATCATATATCATTAGAACAAATAGATTTGAATTCCATTACTATATACAAAATTGAAAAAATATTTATTAAAACAAAAGTACAAGTAATGGGATATAAAATGGAAAAGCGTTGATTTGTATAAAATATATTACGAGCTCGTTTAGCAGATTGATACCTCGTTAATGAGGTCATGAATGGTCTATTAAAGTATAACTTCTCAACAAGTTCAATATAAAATTATGAATGTAAAGATAAGATTACATAAAACGAGAGTCATTCTTTATAGAATCACAAGAGCCTATCAAAAAGTATAGACATAATACATTAAAACAATTTGAATGGAGTGCAATTAAAAACAATGTCTTAAGGATCATGTGGACCCTTTGGCCGCAATGGCTTTTTACACCACAAAATCAACTGCAGACAAACATGTGAATCCAGATCCAGGAAATTTTTAAGGCATATCATGCCCTAGATATGTAAAATTCAAATGCATTTTTTTTGGACCAGAAAATCAAAAATCAATTAGATTTTGCCAGCCACTTTTTCGTAGTCCTTCAGCAGTTGATGGAAAAATAAACATCTGAGTTCCACTTGATACGGTTCACTAAGTTGCACAGTTTAAATCTCCTATTATTGTCTGTCAACTATTGTCCTCTTATTGTCAATGCTAATCAAAACAGTTTACCTTGATTATTACACAAGGAGAAGTTCTCAAAAATCTTTCCTATTTTTGGCATCTTATGCAGGAATGAAAAAAGTTGACAGCAAAATTCAATAAAATTTTACATTTTCTGAAACATAAAATGCATTTGAATTTTATACATCTAGGGCATGCTAGGCCTTATAATTTATTTACCTGCACAGGTTTGTCCACGTGGACCTTAAGATAAAATGGTAGGCACATATATGCGTCATGTTCATTAAAGAAGTAGGTGCTGTAGGGCCCTATCGTTGGCCCTTCAATATCAATTCCGTTACTTAAAGATGCATGTGTGTTTTAAATTGATGTATAAATATGAAGAAGGGGAATGGAATGGTTCAGTTTGTCGTTTTTTTTAAGATTTGACATCCTTGTGTAGTCCAGAAATAGAGAATTTGAGCGTGTTAACAAAATCTTTGGATTTCAACCACACTAAGGCATAGGAAACATTGTTCGCAGGATTCTTTGTCTCAAAATAACGATAAACAGGCTGTGTATGATAACAAACATAGTGTAAATTATGGCAAGTCGTTCTCTTAAGTTTAAGAATTTATTTGTAAAAAGATACGCAGCGATTTGATAAAAAATACATTGATTTTGAAAAAACAAACACTTTTGTTATTTGAACGCCGATTTTTTTCTCTTCGGGACCTATTTTATTTTGCATACAAAGCCTCTTCAGAAAAAAATCTCTCTTAAGCTTCGCCCTTAGCACCTAGTTGGAACACTGCAGTATGAGAACCAAATGTGGAGAACAGAACATAATGGATAGTATTCTCTCAAAATATCATTTGATTGGTTGTATATGTAGAGCAAGATCTGTTTACCCTTCCGGAGCATCTGAGATCACCACCGGTTTTTGGTGGGATCGTGTTGCTCAGTCTTCAGTTTTCTACATTGTGTTTTGTATACTGCTGTTCATCTTTTTTGGTATTTTCTATTTTTTTCATGCATTGTCAGTTTATTTTCAACTTTTGATTTTCAACGTCCCTTTGGTATCTTTCGTCTCTCTTTTCTAAACAATTTTATGGGAAAGGCTTTGGTTAGAAGCCCTCCTTGAATCAAAAATGAATTTAAAAATTGTAGGATTAATCAAATAAATACTTTTCAAAATCTCATTTGAAAGAGAAGTAAAATAATCCATGTTACCTAAACGCTTGTGATATATTATTGAAAATGGTTGACACAAATGTAGTTGTGATATATACGAGTTATGTTCCTTACCATAGGTACCATCTAAGACATACTTAACTAGAAAGCTCACAAGCTAGTGCGTCTACAATTATATTCAAGAAAGAAGCTGTCCTCTGAAAACATAGTTTTATGTCACTGGTTTTCAAGTCGGATCATAATAATTCATGAGGATCTATATTCTTGTATCCTGAATTTTTTAGACAATTTTCCTTTTCTTTTGTCTTTATCGAGTTTTATTTTTAGCATATTGTTTTCCATTCTTAATATTTAAACACCAAATTATTCTCTATTGTTTATTTGTTGGTTAAATTGTCTTTAACCTTTGTGCTTTTACCACACCCTCGTGCACTATTCCCTATTCTATAGTAACTACATCAAAGCCACCATTTATAGGTGTGAAATTGTTTATACATGATCCATGGAGCCTTATTCCATTTCTTATAAATTCTTCAGTTTTGCAAGATACCCCAAATAGTTGATGACTGAAATATTGGGATAAAAAAAAGTAAAATAACAAAAATACCGAACTCCGAGGAAATTTCAAAACGGAAAGTTCCTATGCAAATGGCAAAATCAAAAGCTCAAAAAACATCAAACGAATGGATAACAACTGTCATATGCCTGACTTGGTACATGCATTTTCTTATGTAAAAAATGTATAATGGAGAATGCAAATCGATATGACTGAAAATTTCTTGGAACCAACAAAATTGATAATGATATCCTTTCGTTCGGAAAAGTAAAATCTACAGCAGAAAAAAGTTAAAATCGTATATTTCACCAAACTTTCTGAATGTACATGTGAAAGCTGATACAGACAACTGCTCATAGCTTTGATGTGAAGACTATTCCCATTCGTCAAATTTCAGCAGCAATGTAAACAACTGGATTAATATATATTTTTAAATTTAAACTGATGGCTTTATTATTAGCATTTTTATTAATTTTAAAAGCTGTCGACAGCACATCGTTCTAAATGCTAATAAATGCTTTGATGATTGCTATTTAATAATGCAAGACCAACAAAATTTCCCATTACTTTTAAATTTATAAGGAATTAAAAGTATAATACCTTATAAATGTAGATGCAAATTGTTGGGTTTCATTCTTGAACATTTTAAAAGTACCAACAATGCTGGTAAGCAAATTAGTTTTTGGAGTTTTTATGCTCTTCCCATTATGTTGTGTGACGTCGGAAATGAAAAACAGAAAGTTCATAGTAGAAAACAACCAAACATTTGTTTCGACAGACTCAGCAATAGGCACTGGAAAAGTAGTTTCCCCTACTGCATGTGCAAGTTTGTGTACCAGTGAGGATGAATGTTGCACCGCAAGCTATAATAAATCAACACAAGAATGCCATCTCATTAGCTGTTGTTTTCTTGATACAAGACCGTTGGAGAATGAAATTATTATAAGGAAAGTAGCCAAACCAAATATGAATGGTAAATATTCCTATTGTATTAAAAAAAAGTAAAGTAACAAAACGACATGTTAAAGTAGAAGAATATACTTTCTTTCATTTTGTATTTCGTCTTTTGTACATGCAAACTAGAAAGGTATAGATAAATAAGCTTAAAAAACCATGACGAAGTGTTTTTTGTCGTTAAATAAACCAATTTCTTGACTTGTCTTATTCACAATTTGCCTTAGAAACCAATAAACAAAATCAAATAGGTTGTCAGTATTCAACTAAAGCGAAATTGGAACTTTTGTAAACATTAAGCTAAAGTCAAGTGAGTATTTTTCAGTTATGACAAACGAAAAAACTTTCTTAAAATCTCTAGGAATTAAAACAACATTGAAATTTGTTTTATGGTATGAATCGATGGACCTATTTTCGCTTCTTTTGTTTCATCGCTATCCCCTATCTGGTATATTACCCCGTTCAATATTTGGATCATTTACCAAAATGTATTCATGTTTACCAAAACAATTTGTGTCCCGAAATAAATTTTATTTTATTTTTTAAGTCTTTAGTTTGGTGTTTCAGGATACTCCTGTATATTTTTTTTTATAAATACATCATTCAACTGCTATGTTTCAGACTCAAAATTCATGTATATATAATGATGAATAAGAACCTATAAAACATTGATTGGGTATTTCTCTTTCTTTGTTTCTGTAATCACTTATCAAATGAGATGAGTCTGAATTCCTATTTCGCTTTAGTAAAATTCGAACCTCGCTTTAATACCTTTTTTCTGGTAGAACTTTGAATCTGCAGTGAAGATGAAAATGGAACACATCGAATATTTCAAAAACCAATAAAAAGAAGTTAATTTATTACTGTACCTCTAAAACATTTGTGTAACTGTTTCATAGAAACATAGATGTAGTTTTATTTTAGAACGTTATCAGGTTTTTAAAAATTTTAAGACATGTAATGTCTTTTAATGTCTTTGATTGTAGATATACAAACTAAACCAATTGACTGTGGTGATCTTTGCCAAGGATCTCGGGATGGAATATATAGAATATTTCCTAATAGAACTAACGAAGGAATAGACGTTTACTGCGAAATAGAAGATGGATGGACGGTAATTGTTAGTTAACCTCGTCGGTTCTGAGGCTAATTTAGTACAATCGCAATGCGTGTTAGCAGTCAGTTCTCATATATAGATTGTCATTCCGCCATTTTGTAAGCAGGAGAAATAAGTTAGAAAATCTAACATACACTAAAGTTCACATACTACCTTCAACAAAACAAAAGTGTAAATACAATATTGCAAGCTCTGACCCCCCCCCCCCCCCACAAGTATAGAAAAAATGTGAATAAAATTACCAGAGACCATCAAAGATCTGTAATAACTCAGAAATCTCCTAAATAAAAGAAACATTAAGATATGACTAAATGCAAATAGTGATGAGGTTCCTAATTTCAGACAGGTACATAGTAAAACCAATCGACAGACATCGGCCGAATCCGCAACTAGCGTCAATTGCCAAGTAGTTACAATTGATGGTAAAACTATCATTATTAGTTTTATAAGTACTCAACCGTAACAGAAATTAAAGCTGCATCTATGATGCCTTTTCATATTTAAAAAACATACAATGAATCCTTTTCATATTTTAACAAAAATACAATTAATTTTTTTAATAGCAAAATTTAGTATCGTCCCAGAGGGTATCACCAGCCCAGTAGTCAGCACTTCGGTGTTGACATGAATATCAATTATTTAGTCATTTTTATAAAGGAGTAGGTTCAGTAAGACCCCTTTTTGGCCCCAAATATAGCAGTTTTACAAAATTGTGAAAATGTAATATTTTAGCTATTTATTGGAATGTAGAATGCTTCTGCTACACAAATATGGGCTCTTTTTGACAATACAATGCACATATATCGGGTACTAACATCATTGAGTCATGCTAAATTACTGAAATCTTCACAATTTTAGCATTTTAGTTAAATTCTAGACGGTTTCCGTCTTAAATGAAAGTGGCCGCATTCGTGTTCATTCATAAAATTGAAATGTAAGTTGTATTTAATGATAATACATAACATATATAAAGGTTGAGGATGAACACGGATGCGGCCACTTTCATTTTTGACAAAAAACATCTGAAAAGTGACGATTTTTTGCATATTTTATAGATTTTTCATATTTAAGCTTGAATCGGAGCATTTTTATTGACTTTATCAGTTAAAATCTTTCATATAAACTAATTGAATCAATTGAAATAGACACTTCAGTGTTTAAAAAATGTTCAAAATATTTCGTTAGATGAACCTGAAATTTGAGGCCAAAATCGGCCCTTACCGGACCTTCTCCTTTCCTGTTAACAAAACTTTGAATGTTTCGAAAAACTAAGGATTTAGCCGTATTTGGCACAATTTTTTTTGAATTTTGGATCCTCAATGCTTTTCAACTTTGTACTTGTTTGGTTTAATAACTATTTTGATCTGAGCGTCACTCATGAGTCTTATGTAGTCGAAACGCGTGTCTAGCGTATCAAATTATAATTCTGGTACCTATGAAAACTATATAAGAACATCCGATGTTCTTGCTATATTTAAACAAAGTCTTTAATTATTTTTAACTTAAAGGATATTGGTATTATTTATATTACAGGTCATTCAACGAAGAGCAGATGACTCCGAAGACTTTACTACCAGAAACTGGTCGGAATATAAGCATGGGTTTGGAATTCTTTCTGCAAATTTTTGGCTGGGTAAGCATTATACGTTACTTCAAACTCCCGTACATAAGAAAGGAAACATGGATTAGAAATTAGATTTGAGATTAAGCCAATGTTGCTTTTTCATTTTTTTTACTAGGTTAATGCATTACGGATATAAATATTAAAGTTAACACGCTATTCGTCACAAACTTTTATCTTTGTATTTAAAGAATCAAAATAAAAAAAATATCAATAAATTAACTATAGATTAATACTTTACGACATCGAGTTGACGTCATTATACAACATTATCATTTTTTATGCTAATGACTATTTAAGAAAGTTACGTTATAAATCTTTAATTACATATGGCATCTGAACAAGCAAAAACTATGGATTTGTTACTAAATCAAACGCACATCTGAATTATTATAACGATGCAGTCTTGTTTACATTTTTTGATATGATTAATTCTACAGTTTTTATACAATCAATAATCAATACGAGTATCATGTTAATGAACCATTATTTTCATAACATATTATTGATATTGTTTAGTTTGTTTATCATGTTATGATTAATTACCTTGATAAGTTAATATACCCTTGATAAGTTAATAAAAGTATATGCAACTGTATCTGAGAGAGACGGTCGTTCCTTACAGATGTCATGTACATGTGCTTTTTGGAAACATTGAGCCCACTCGATTAACATCAAAATATATAGATTATAAATATATAGTTATATATTTTCCCCGAAATTTCCATCATCCCAGTAGCCAGTACTTCGATACGTGTTAAATGTAAATGATACATTTTAAATGTGTAAATTTCATAAGTCGAAAATCAACTGAAAACGCCATGGCTCAAAAAAAGAAAAAGACAAACAGCAGACAAACAGTAGTACACAAAACACAACATAGAAACCAAACTGAGCTTCACGGATCCCACCAAAAACTGGGGGTAATCTCAGGTGCTCCAGAAGGGTAAGCAGATCCTGCGTCACGTGTAACAAGTTGACAAAGTACGTATATGTTCTAATACTAAAATTGCAACTCGCTGATGTAATGTTGAATTTAGACGGTGTTCTTGTATCCTTTTTTTCTAAAACATTTTATTTGTTTGCTTTCGAGTCTTTGATCGATCGTGCATGGTTTTTCTAAAAACACTTTACTCGCGCACTGAAATATTTCACACTATTTATTTTAAAACGACCGGAAAAACTCGAAAAATTATGCGTTATATTCCTATGCCTTACGATGTTTCCTCGCAAGTGGGAGAGTCGGTCACGGAGAGGGACTGAATTATTTGGGTTACAACTAAATCGGTACCGTCGGTGGTGGAATAACAGACTTAGCGGGTGCCACCTATACGGTATAACAGATAAAATGGATTAATAATCTATGACAGTCAGTTATCAGGGCAAATAAGATATGAATTTAAGAAGAAACATAATGCAGTGGTTCACTTTTGAAAAAAAAATAAAAAAAATAGTTATGGTTAAAACATTAGAAATATATTATATATGTAGACCTAAAATATTTATTTTCTATAACCCGTCTAGGCAATGGCAATATTCACAAGATCGTTTCTGGAACGAACTATTTATTGAGAGTAGATATGAAAGTAAGTGTTGATGACAGTACGGCCTTCGCTCTTTACCAAATTTTTAACATTTCGGATGAAAGCAGTAATTACACATTGACAATTTCCAACTACAGTGGCAATGCGGGTAAGTTTATCATATTTATAGATCAAAATAATTTTTAGTACGGTATTCATATCATAGATAGCTGTTATATGTCCCCTTTTCCCATTATGCATCACCGCCGTTGGTGACGTTCACAATTGGACGTTGCATAATATTCAATGATTACGTGACAGATATGTACATGATACGTCGTTCGTTGTTATCAATTAATTTCCTTCGAAAGGTATGGTATCTGTATTATTTACAGTAGGAGTTCAATTCATACAAATGCTGATCTTTTATTGACTGACTAAAAACGAATCATTTGAATCTGACATATGCTATCGTATGAAAATAATTCATGCTGTATGAAAGCAACCAAAATTATAGAATTATTAGCTCCGCCTACCTACTTATTATCAATATTTTTGTATTGTTCGTGTTCTTCATGCATACCATTATTCATTTGAAGAAAAAAAATCATTGGTAATATCTTGAAATATGAATAATTGATAAAAATTTTAAAAAAAAGCAAATAATCATCCTATAATAAACATATCTAACCTCCTCGTGTGGTTTGAACATTCAAAAACAATAAGTACGTCCTTATTAAAAAAAAGAAAGTCAGGAATAATGTTTGATTTACTGAATTATGGGCGTTTTATTTTCCTGGATACATATTTCAAAGGTGAAATATACAGTTTTTTTTAGAATTGTCCGTTTTTAAATTTTTCAATTATACAGAATGAAAGGTTTCAATTCAATTCCTTCAGGTAAAGCTGACCTAAGGTGGTTTCGGCATTTTATAATTAAAGGTATTTTTTCGTAATATTGCTCTTAAACAGTTTCGATTCTAATACATCCGTGGCTTTCAAATATTTGACTTTGAGCGTTCATGATGAAGATTTAAAAGTGTTGTTTACATTTATCATAAACATGTACCATACTGATTGAAATTATCTTAATATTAAATAGCTATCGTCTTTGCTATTGACATTCCCATATACTAGAAAAACGAAGGATATGTGGTATCCATCTATGACACAGAAATAGTACATGCGCAGGAAAAAACACACAAAAAGAAAAGGAATAGCGCTTTCATTGTTTGCCAATTTCAGCTAAAGGACGCATTATAATCGATTTAACTTCGAAAATCTGTAAATATAGGAATTAAATGCTGTGATTTTTTTGTTTTTTTTTAACGAAATCAAAGACGAAACAATCACATGTTAACCAGATTCATTTGTACAACCAACAAAAAGGTTCTGGGTAATAATTAGTGGATTTAGTTTGTCGTATTGTCTTTTTATTTTTTCCTATCGGTTCTGATTTTCTTATTGCCTCTTGTCATCTTATTTTGTTTATTTTACAAACAACATAAGCAAACATTTTAATACATCAAAATGTACGTGTTTTATTTTAAAAACAAATCATTGTTACGAATTAAATTTCAATATTGTTAGAATCTGTGTAACTTTATAATTTTGGATAAGATTTCCATAGACATGTATTACTTCATTTCTTATATGGTACATCCACAAATTTATATTTTGTGTTGCTTTGTATTCTAGGTGATGCCATGAGATATGATAACAACATGCAGTTTTCTACCAACGATAGAAGGAGTAGTAATACTTGCAGGGGTGGATGGTGGTACGGTGTGAACAGATGTGACCGTGTCATTCTTAACGGTTTATACTCAAATTTATTCTGGGATAAAAAACTGTATATTTCACCGTTGAAATCTGTATCTATGAAAATAAAACGCCCATAATTCAGTAAAACAAACATTATTCCTGACTTTCTTTTATTGTCATGTTTTTAAAATGAGGACATAAGTATTGTTTTTGAATTTGTTTAAACCACATAAAAAGTTTAGATAAGTCTAGGAAACAGCAAGTTTAAAAGCAAGAAATTTACCCTTACTACTCCCTTATTTATATAACCTTAGTACTCCCTTGTTTATTGATACATGTATATAAAAAAAAAGATGCGGTATGATGGCCAATGAGACAACTCTCCACAAGAGACCAGATTACACAGAAATTAATAAACCGTTTTATGACTTCACGAGTACGAAATCCGAGGCATTCGAAATAGGTTATTGTAATATGAATAATAATGTTTCCTTTGATATTCCAGTGAGTTTATTTTGCTATTTTTAGAAGTGTGCGTCAACAGGACAGTTTTTTTTTAGTTATTTAGTTTTATCAAATCCTGCGGTTGACTGTTTGTCATAGGAAAAACAAATAATCAAAGGAGCTTAGACCAGTGCATTAACTTCAAACTCATAAGGTGTCAATGTTCTATCTGGCTCCACCTCCTTGGACAAAAAGTAAAATCAATCACTATTACCATCAAATATTCCATCAAATTTAAATAAAATGCAAACACAACATATAATCAAGACATTAATTCAGGAGGGGGACGGGTTTTACTAATTTAACATATACCTTACCCTAACACTAGTCAAACATTTAACCCACCCGTCAATCGTTCCCTAAACTTGGCTTAACGGAAAGCACGAGGGAAGATACAAAAAGGAATACAATGGTCTATAAACGAATAGGCGACATTATCAACTACTTTAAATTGGCAAGAATGCCAAAACTAAGCTGCTGATAAAGAGGTCGCACGTACCTAAAATAATATTTAAATGAGACCATGACCTCGTTATTCTCTCCCTCTCATAGCGACATTGCCAAGTGTATTGAACGGATAAACTGGTCTTCTTCCGGCCATGTTTGCTGGATATCTGTTTTAATCGTGTCAAAATAAATATTTCAAAAAAAGTAATGTCACAAGATATTCAGTCCTTTCATTTTCTTCACTTTTCAAATGTCCTTCTCTGTAAATTGAGCATGCTTGAATATATTTGTCCCTGCACCTTACGCAATTAATGACCCATCAAATAATCGATCTCTTTTCTGGTGTTGGGACAGTAATAATACCTTCACAGTTGGTTTTAAAATGTTTCTTCTTATCATAACGTTTAGTTTTACGGACGCCATCACGAGTTGGTTGACCGTTATGGAATAACCGTATCTCAAATGATATCGGATATGTTCCTTGCGTCGTAACTACAGTCCCCTTCCCTTTCCTGAATGTGACCTACCGAATTAGACTATTTACCGGATTTGTTATCACATAAGCAACACGACGGGTGCCGCATGTGGAGCAGGATCTGCTTACCCTTCCAGAGCACCTGAGATCACCCCTAGTTTTTTGGTGTGGTTCGTGTTGTTTATTCTTTAGTTTTCTATGTTGTGTCGTGTGTGCTGTTGTTTGTTTGTCTTTTTCATTTTTAGCCATGGCGTTGTCAGTTTGTTTTAGATTTATGAGTTTGACTGTCCCTTTGGTATCTTTCGTCCCTCTTTTACCTCTTCTTAAACTACACGTCTTTTCGCTTTAGAAATCAGGCAATGTTGCATACATCAAACAAGATTTTGCACAAATCTGCTCAAGAATTTTCGGGGTAACACTATTCAATAACACATTATTATCTATACACTGTACTATTTAGGCAATATCTTTTTTGACAATTAGATAAGTCAATGAAATATTAAATCAAAAGCATATTCTTTTTTTGTAATTATATTTTTTTTTCCACGAAATATATATATGATGGTAATGATTTTCAAGAGAGAAATTAAGAATACTCTTTTATATTGGTAACAACATGCATTATACTTTTTGTTTGTTTTGTATTTGTTGATGAAAATAAATAAAAAGTTTTTCTAAAGTACATTTTGCATTTAATAAAGCTTTTGTACTATACATTGTGTGAAAAATAATGTTTTCATAGATAGCATTTTGCATAAAATAAAGTTTTAATACAGTACTTTTTGTGTTAAATAAAGTTTTTGTACAGTACATTTTGTTTTAAATTAAATTTCCCTATATTATATTTTGCATTTAAAAGTTGCTGAAATGATACTTCCCATTAGTATTGTTATTTAAGACAGTTTTCATACAGTGCATTTCGTATCACAAAGCGTTTTCATACAGTACATTTGTGATAAATATAGTTTGTATATAGTTCATTTTGTTTTTAATATAGTTTTAATATAGTTTAATTAGTGTTTGATATAGTTTCCCTAAAGTACATTAGGCTTTTCCTACTAGTTTTTAAACAGTACATTTAATAGTAAAAATTAAAAAAAAAAATTTAAAAAATTAAAAAAAAAAGGTTGCATACAGTACAATTTGTGTAAAAATTTAGTTTTCAAATAGTACATTATGTATCAAATAACTTACTTACTTACTTACTGCCCGGTATGCCATCGGCATGTAGGGCAGCAACAAAGGTTCCCCATTTCTGTCTTTGTTTGGCCATCTTTTCTACTGTTCCCCATGTGTTATTCATGGTCTTCAGTTCTCCTTCTACAGTACGTCTCCATGTGTTCTTTGGTCTACCTCGCTTACGCCTTCCTTCTGGAGTCCAATGTAGAGCTGTTCTAGTGATGGAATTTGTATCTCTTCTGATGACATGTCCAATCCATTTTCAACGCCTTCTTATTAATATTGTACCCATGCTATCTTGATGACACTGTCTTAAAAGGTCTTCATTGGATATTTTGTTTGGCCAGAAAATACGCAGGATTCTTCTCAAGCTTTTGGTATGGAAAATTGAAAGTTTGTTTAGATCGACTTCTGTCATCCTCCAGCATTCTGATCCGTATAACAGAGTAGTTAGTACACAACTCTGGTACAGTTTTAGTTTTAGTTTTAGTCTTCTTACTGTACTGTGATGATTTCCATACATTGTTTAATGATCTGGAAATATTTCTGGCTTTGTTTAATCTGTTCATGATATCATTTCCTGCACCTCCATCGTTTTTAATTGTACTTCCTAGGCATGTAAATGTTTCTGTGATGGGAAGATCTTTCCCATCTACTAGGATAGGAGCTTGGTTGTTGATGTTTAGGGTCATGACTTCTGTTTTCGTTTGCCTGATTTTAAGTCCAACTTGGCTGGCAAAAGAATTAAGGCGGTTTGTCTTCTCTTGTAAATGGTGGTGGGTATGAGATAAAAGAGCAAGATCATCAGCAAAATCGAGATCTTCTAATGTTGATGAAATGTTCCATCTTATTCCTCTTGGAGCATCTTCTATCTTCTGTTGTTTTTCTCATCACCCAGTCAATGACAACATTGGATGTTGCTATGCCCTACACTGCAAGTGAAATTGTTGTAATAACTTTTGATAAGTTCGATTATATCTTTTGGAATTCCATATGCTCTTAGCATTCGCCACAAGGTCTATCAAATTAAGTTTATTTCAATTAAAGTTTGTGTTGAATAAAGAATCCATGTAGTATTTTGTATTGAATTAAGTTCTCAGTCAGTTTATCCTTATTTATGTACTATTGTACACATTTGTACAGAATTACCGTTATCTTGATGATTATTTTAAGTTAAAAAAAATTCAATTCTATAAGTATACTGCCAGCATTAACCCAAAGGACTTTACTTTAAATAAATCAAATATTAACAGCAATAGCTGTACATTCCTAGATGAAGATATTCCAGTTTTACACGAGTAACTCTACCCAAAAAAGGACGATTTTTCTTTCCATATTGTTAAATTTGCCTTTTAGACGGTAATTTGTCTTTGGCATCGTCTTACGGAGTTTATGTATTCCAACTCGTTCCCTATGCCCTTGTTTATAGTGACGTTTTGGATTTATATGAGCACAATCTATGTATTACTAGTAAATTATTCAGTGATTTCGGTACCAAAAATTACTTAAAACCTTACATTAAATCTTCCATAGATACAAAGATTTGTTTTTTTTGACTGTACCTGTAAAAACCTTATTTTAAACGGAATAGCACATCTTAATTTTTACGGGGATGTTAATCAACGAGTCCGAATTTTAAATACGAACCAGATATTATCAATCCCTTAAATAAACTTATCCTAAAAGGTTACCAATTCAACACTGTAATTGGATCTTAAAATATTGTGTTAAATGGTATAAATACAATGCACATTCACGGTAATACGATATGTCGAAACCTACATCTTACATAGTACAAAGGGCATGTTTTTCTCTGACTGTTACACTAAATTGATTAAATTTATGATGTGTACTGATTAATATTTTAGATTCATGATTTATGTATTAGTTATGGCACCCTCAACGGAGTTGGGGTGACATCTTGTTATTGTTCGTTTCTTTTTTTTCTTATTATTTTTATTCTTCCACACATTTTGTCCACGCTATTTCTCGGAATTGGCCATACCCATGTTGATGGAACTATACCATAATATGAACCGCCATGTGAAGTTGTGCAAGAGACATTGGAATGGTAAAAAATGGCTGCCGTTACCATGGAAACTGCAAAAATGTAAAAAAAAATCGAAATTCTAAATCTTTCGTTATAAGAGGCAACCTCTTGAAAGTTTATGTTAATGTTAGCAGTGATGCCCGGAGGTACCAACAGTTCTTTGAATTTTGGAAATACCTGCCATTGCCATGGAAACAGCAAAAATGTCCAAAATTTCAAAATAATCAAAATGATGCAAACTGGATGAAACTTTACAGAAATGGTACCTGGCACGGGCAGAGTTGGATTTTGAAGTTGGAATTTTCAAAATGGCCGCCGTTTCCATGGAAACAGAAAAAATGTCCAAAATTTCAAAATGCTCCAAGCTGTATGAAACTTAACAAAAATGATAATTTGCATGTGTAGATGCAGTCTTTGACTTTGGAAATAGTAAAATGGCTGCCGCTCGCCTGGCAATGGGGGAAGGGTGCCATCCGCTATTGCTTGCAATGGCAAATCTAGTTGTTATTGGCTTTGAGCTAGTTGTCAGTAACTGCGACTATTCTCAGATCTGTACTCTGTGTCTTTATTGTTGTGAGGGATGTATAAATACTATGCCATGTCCGGTCTGTGCTTTTTGTAGATGTTTTTCTGCTTCGTATCGATCTGATGAGTTGAGCCCTTTTCACCCTTTGTTATAGCTTGTTCTTATGTTGTACTGTTACACCACTGTCCCAGGTTAGTAGTGGGTTGGCGCCTTTAAAAATGTTTAACCCCGCCATATTCTATATGTGGTTATTCCAAGTGATCAGGAGCCTGCAGTATATGAGTGGTTGTCGTTTTTTTCTGTTCTCATATCTGTTTTTCGTTTATTTTTGCATAGTTCGTTCTTGTGTTTTGCTGTTACACCACTGTCCCAGGTTAGGGAGATGTTAGTCGCCTTCAAACATATCTAACCCGCCACATTCTTTCTGTGTCTGTCTCAAGTCAGGAGCCTGTAGTTCAGTGGTTGCCGTTATTTCATGTTTGTCATATTGTTTTACGCAAATTGTTTTGTGATGATTTAAGCTGTTAGTTTTCTCATTTGAATGGTTCCATATTTTTGATGTCGGTTTCTTATATGGCGTACTATACGGTATGGAGTTTTCTCATTGTTGAAGCCGCACGATTGCATATATATGCTTACATCCTCTGCATTTGAACTTTGTAAATAGGTGTCTCATAAACAATCCTACCACATCTATTTTTATATGTACATTTTACAATATTCAGACCATATATACTTGATTAATCTTATAGTATTTAAGAAACCAACACGAACACTTTAAATGGTCCAACAGACCAAATATATTTGACCTTTCACTTATATTACTTGCTAAACTGACCTTACCTAGGGATATTCGACGTTATCAATGAACTATGAAATTAGTATGGCGTTCATTATCACTGAACTAGTATATATTTGTTTAGGGGCCAGCTGAAGGACGCCTCCGGGTGCCGGAATTTTTCGCTACATTGAAGACCTGTTGGTGACCTTCTGCTGGTTTTTTTCTGTGGTCGGGTTGCTGTCTCTTTAGCACATTCCCCATTTCCATTCTCAATTTTATGAAATTGAGGTGAAATAAATTCTTCCTGGCGGACATGTCAGCCATTTCATAATTTTACTCATTCAATATTGTTGATCTTCTTATAGGTTTTAGGTGTAATTGCTTGTATCCACTGAACTCGTTATCGGTAATTAAATCATTCCACACAATTTTTATTCGATGTGTTTTGTTGAAAAGTATAAAAGGAATAAGGGAAAAAAATCTCTTTCTTCCAAAAAAAATCAGCAAAGCTAGAGGATAGTCAGGTCAGAGACGTGGAATTCGTGAGGAGGAAGTGACAGCTGATGAGGATTTTCTACGAGGAAAAACATGAACTTAATCACTTAATGATAGTAATAATGATAATAATAATATGGTTTTACCACTTTTTTCTCAACAGAAAAAGTAATTTTAAAAAATACAGAAAAAGGAAACTCATTTAATCACTCATATCCTCCAAATGATGATTTACTTCTGAAAAATCACGAGAGAAAACATGATTATAATTCTGTACGCCAGACGAGACGGGCGTTTCGTCCACATAACACTTATCAGTGTCAAATCAAACCCATATGAAGGCAAAATCAAATACAAAGTTTGAATGGCATTTGAAAATCATAACTTGCAAAACGTTATACCAAATTTGGCTGAGGATGTGTAGGCTTGTGAGTAGTAAAATAAACAAGAGTGTTTTGAATTGTCGAGCATTTTATTATCAGTTAATTTATAGAAAATAAATGTATAAATGACGTTCCATGTAATGGTGAAGTTTTGATATGTGAAAAAAAAGTTGCAGCCGTATTATTGTAAATCTATTATTGTCCTGATTATGTGTTAAATGATTCCACTGGACGTAAAGCAAATAAGAACAATCAACTAATTTAAATAGCCATGAAAAATAACATGTTCACTATAAAATACAAGTACAAAAGTCACATTCGTAAGCAACAGCTATTTTTTGGGAACCCAGTATACATAAGTTGCGCGTAATGCATCAAAGATTATACATGACTTCAGAGTATTTCGATAAATGAGGTTGGAAATGGGGCATCCCACATGAAAAATATTATCTAGCGATTAAAGGTAAAATTTTGCCTCATTGACGCTTACAATAGAAGTTGAAAGTTGCGTTCAATGCTTGACAATAACGGATATTTATACCATATATATTAATATAACTCATGGCAATATTTTGAATTGCCATTCGACACTACCAATTACTACATGTACATGATCATAATAAACATTATAATTCGCAATCACCAAAATATTAACTAGTTGACTTACTAAGTAATTAATGACTAGGTATTAATTTTTCCAGTCGTTTTAGTAATATTTCTCTCTGTCCAGTATGTTTAACTTGAATGGATAGTATTTTTAGTCATTTTTTCACCAAATTAATTTAGATTTTTTTTCTTTTTTTGAGTGCACCTTAGATCGAAGCCGTTTGACTTGAAATGCCCTTTGTATTTCATATGTTTTGACTATAATAGTTACATTGGTAATTTCTTAGTTATTGATTTTAATAGTGAAGTCAGAGATATGTTAATTGAAAAATGTGAGATCCTTGGCTAAAGATACCTTTTTGATCAGTAATTTGGATTGGTCCAATCATCCTTATTTGTTTCGATATAATTTGAAACACGATTTCTTATTTCAGACATAATCAAAACATATATATATAATGTTATTATATTAAAGAACAATCTACCGGGAAAAGTTGATGATTTTCATTCCACTATCAAACGAAATATTTTATTTTGATTAGTACTGTGCATTTGTTTACTATAACATTGAATGGCTTATCATCATTATACAGAATTTTATATTAAGATAATAATAATACAATAATATACCAGGATAACATCAAAAGATTATATCAAGTGAACTTGTTTTCCGCCTTTTCCTATTTATGATGATCCTGTTGATTATTTCCTTTAAATACATACACAATGGACTTAGCTCACCTTTGAAGTATGTTGCAATTTTTCGATTAATAAAAAGCTTCGCAAAGAACAATTGTGCTACTCACATGAACAAACTGTCGAACAAACTGTCGAGTAGTAACAACACAACGATAATCTTGCTAAGGCATTGTATTTTAAAAATGATTCTAGATATTCTTACTCTTTGCAAAATATAAAGAGCTGATTATCAATGGATACTCCTGTAGACAGTTTTATAACGGAATATAAAAAAGTTGACCGTGCTCACATTTGTTAGTATGAAGCGTGGGAAATGCGAAATCCTAATAAAACTCATACAATGTGGGTAATTTATTATCTTTTTCCCTCACATCCACTGATCAAGATTAAAAAAGGTGAACAAAACGTTTAATCGTCCACATGTCTATGTCCCGGTCCTAAGTCAGCAAGTTCTCAGTTATATATCTTTTAATGATACTTTTGAGAATTTGATGCGAATGAAAGTGTCATCTGGTCCGAGTACACAGTTATTTCGTAGTGCATTTCTTTTAGACAATAAATGAAAATTAAAAAAATCCCACCTGCGCTTTCTCAATAATATTTTTACAGTGTGTTGTACTACTTTTGGGACAAATTATATCAAAATTATAGAAAACTTCATCAGCTATAACTCAAAATATGGACAATTTTATGGTAGGGGGTCTTGAAATCTTTTGACAGCTTCCGAAGTGCTAATTTTTGACCTTTTTCAGCTGGACCTAATCACTACTTTACATTAATATTTATGACCCACTGTCCACACTAACGACTATATTCGTGGACAACGAAAATCAAAGGACGATAACTGTGTACTCGGACCTAATCTTGATTTACTTGTTTACGTTTTCACCAAAAGACATGCTGTTCTTTTTCTGATTATATTTCTAGCAAAAAAATTAAATATTTTTTTTATATAAAATGTCTTAGTACATATTACTATGACGCCAGTACCATGTTTATAGATCGATATTTTACGTCTGATTGTTTTTGTTGTTTGTCTTGAAGAAAAATAAAGTCGGCTTATTCAAAATTTTGATGTGTGATGCAAAAGGATTGTTTTTGTATAACATAATTCTCAATCCGACATCTTTAATGAATAAGAAAAGAATTAAAATATGATAAATAGAAAGAAAATGCTTTGGTTAAACATAAGAAAATGAAAAATTGTCTTTATTCTGGAACCAATATGATTATAAGAAACTGTGATATGACCGCATGTCATTAATACATCTTTCGAAAAGAGCCCGATAGGACAAGGATGAAAAACTAAAGTTCACCGTACGGCCTTCAAAATTAGCCGAAGGCATACAGTATAGTTAGAAAAACGCATGAAAAATGTAAAATAATTGAAAAGAGAAACGCCTTTTATTTGCAAGGGACGATAGGTTACTCTGGAACTTATTAGGATCAAGTAATTTTTTCTCGGCAAATTTCCCGTCAAAATTTAGCTATGTCGATTGAAGAAACAATCTGAGAAACTGTACGTTTGTTAGCACCTGCGCACACCTTTCTTCATGATTAGCAATAACTGTGAACTTGAAAATCATGAATTTTAGCACTTTATCGTTCTGACTCAAAAAACTGTATTTCATGTCTTTAATTGTTGCTCGTGTGCTTATTTGTTTGTTTGTTTTTATAGTGATTAAGATTATAACACAATGTTGACGGCTGTACCTCTATTTTTGACATTTTTACCTATTATGTCTGTTTGTTTTGTTCATACATCGTTGTCAAAAAATGGAATTTTATGCGACTGTCATACAAGTGAGTGGTTTAGCTAGCTATAAAACCAGGTTCAATCCACCATTTTCTAAAGAAATACATGTACCAAGTCAGGAATATGACAGTTGTTATCCATTCGTTTGATGTGTTTGAGCTTTTGATTTTGCCATTTGATTAGGGACTTTCGGTTTGCCACTGCATATGTAGTATTATTGCCATTGAGAAGACTCTATCCTCTTTCAATAATGTTGAAAAAATTGACTTTTCTACACATTACACTAGTATTCCCCATTCCGAACTAAAAGACAAAGTGAAAGCGTTGTTTCTGCTTTGTTTCATAAAAAAGAAAGGCCAACGTAGATACAAGTATCATGTTTAAGGTGCGATAAATCGTTCTTTGTAGTTAATCACTCTGATTTAAACAAAATTCTCTGAAACTAATATTACTGTGAAAGTATTTTAATTCGTGGGGTATCAATTATGGTTGTTTTCGTGGATGGTTTTATACACGAATTTGAGTGTCCAACGAAATTAAACAACTGTTATCTAAATCAATTAAAAGAAAGTTCCCAATGTAGGTTTGACTACATTGATGCGGGCATATATTCAAGAGAATACATTTAAAATTAACAAAACGCACTATGAATATACAACTACAGACAGGATTTTACACATTTTTAACGTTTTTAAAAAACCTAAACTTTACGACTTTAAACCTTTTAATGTTAATGAGAAATTAGTTTATTGATGAAAGTCAGAATTCTGATGATGAAATGTACATTTATCGCCTCATGATAGTCTCATACAGAAAAATCATTTTAGCTTGCTTTTTTGTTTCATAAGAATTAATTTACAATTCAGAGTACATTTCTATCATTTTTTTTTATGTAACCGTTTTCTTTAAGTAACATGTTTATTACCCGATTAACACCTTTCTGATTGTTAATCTGTAGATCTCGGGTTAACAAGTAACATCTCTAACTATTCAATTTGTAACGTTTGAAGGACGTGTGTTTCAACAAACAATTGACCCTCCCATGGGTACCAACTGTGTTCCTCTCCTTGCTAACATGTTTCTTTATTAATATGATGCTGACTTCATACAGGACGTCTAAGAAGAAAAAAAAGTTTCCGCTATAAAGATGATGTTCTCTTACTAAATAATTCAAAATTTGGTTACTATGTTAAACGCATCTATCTCATCGAACTTGCGATGAAGGATACGATAATACGGTTATAACTGCCTCATATCTTGACTTACATCTAGAAATTAACAATGAGGGTCGGTTGAAATCGAAACTTTACGACAAAAGAGCTTCCCAATTGTGAACTTTCTATTTCTATGTTACATCATTCCAGCAGCGACTGCATACGGAATTCATATCTTCCAGTTGATATGATATTCCAGGGCGTGTATTTCCTATCATGATTTCCTTGATAGAAGGTTCTGCTCAGAAGGAAGCTATTAAACCAAGAGTTCCAAGTAGTGAAATTGAAATCATTCCTTCGAAAATTTTACGGACACATTCACGAGTTGACCGTTATGGAATATCTGTTTCTCAGATGACGACGGATATGTTCCAATTGTCGTAATTACAATCCCATCTCCTTTCCCCCGAATATAACCTACCGAGTTATACTTATTACCGGGTTTGTACTTACATGAGCAATACGACGGATGTCACATGTGAAACAGGATATGTTTATCCTTCCGGATCACCTGGGCACCTGAGATCACCCCCAGTTTTGGTGGGGTTTGTGTTGCTCAGTCTTTAGTTTTCTACGTTATGTTTTGTCAACTGTTGCTTGTCTGTTGTGTTTGTTTTTCTTTCTAAGCCATGAGGTTGTCAGTTTATTTTTGACTTATGAACACTTTAGTATCTTCCGTCCTTTTTTTAGCTAGCTATAAAACCAGGTTTAATTCACCATTTTCATCGGACAATGCATGTACCTAGTAAGGAATACGACAGTTTAACATCGGCCAATGCCTGTACCTAGTCAGGAATACGACAGTTTAACATCGGCCAATGCCTGTACCTAGTCAGGAATATGACAGTTTAACATCGGACAATGCCTGTACCTTGTCAGGAATACGGCAGTTTAACATCGGCCAATGCCTGTAGCTAGTCAGGAATACGACAGTTCAACATCGGCCAATGCCTGTACCTAGTCAGGAATACGACAGTTTTACATCGGACAATGCCCGTACCTAGTCAGGAATACGGCAGTTTAACGTCGGACAATGCCTGTACCTAGTCAGGAATACGACAGTTTAACATCGGACAATGCTTGTACCTAGTCAGGAATACGACAGTTTAACATCGGCCAATGCCTGTACCTAGTCAGGAATACGGCAGTTTAACGTCGGACAATGCCTGTACCTAGTCAGGAATACGACAGCTTAACGTCGGCCTATGCCTGTACCTAGTCAGGAATACGACAGTTTAACATCGGACAATGCCTGTACCTAGTCAGGAATACGACAGTTTAACATCGGCCAATGCCTGTACCTAGTCAGGAATACGGCAGTTTAACATCGGCCAATGCCTGTAGCTAGTCAGGAATACGACAGTTCAACATCGGCCAATGCCTGTACCTAGTCAGGAATACGACAGTTTTACATCGGACAATGCCCGTACCTAGTCAGGAATACGGCAGTTTAACGTCGGACAATGCCTGTACCTAGTCAGGAATACGACAGTTTAACATCGGACAATGCTTGTACCTAGTCAGGAAAACGACAGTTTAACATCGGCCAATGCCTGTACCTAGTCAGGAATACGGCAGTTTAACGTCGGACAATGCCTGTACCTAGTCAGGAATACGACAGCTTAACGTCGGCCTATGCCTGTACCTAGTCAGGAATACGACAGTTTAACATCGGACAATGCCTGTACCTAGTCAGGAATACGACAGTTTAACATCGGCCAATGCCTGTACCTAGTCAGGAATACGACAGTTTAACATCGGATAATGCCTGTAACTAGTCAGGAATACGACAGTTTAACATCGGCCAATGCCTGTAACTAGTAAGGAATACGACAGTTTAATGTTTGATTTTGTCAGATTTTATTGAATTTTCCAATTTTGAATTTATCTTTGAGTTCGGCATTTTTGTTAATACTTTTATACCCTTCTATCAATAAGTGTCATTTCCACCAACAACGCGGTTAAGTCCACTTTTCATGGTCGATCTTTTTTCTTAAATTTTGAAACTGATATTAATTGAAAAACTAACAGTATTATACATATGCCTACATGGAAGTTACCAGACTGCGGTATTCAGTACGAAGTTGAAACCGGATGCTATTAATATAAACGCACACACGAACATCTTTACTGTTTATGAAGACCCCATACATTTCATAGTATCATTTTACAACACCATATGAAATATTTAACAATTCAACCCTTCGAAGAGGTAAAGAAGCAACCTGAGGAATCTCATTCTAAACTTGTACGATCACGAAAAATAATTGAATTAAATTGAATTTTCCGGATTTTAAAGGAAACGCAAAGCGCTAACAAAGAAATTACAGATGAAATTGTTCAGGTCTTTTTCGAATGAGTACTTAGTTTATAAGCTATTACAAGCATAATGGTTTGTTTGCCTTTATTTACCAATGCACTTTGGAAAATCAAATTCTCCCAACTGCAGAAAATTCTAAAATGTGTACGTCACAAATATTGATACTATGAACTTAAGTCTTTAGATGCAAAGATAAAGCCAATTCTGTTCCGCCGATGTGTTATCTGTAAACCACTCACGTCATGCTGTATTCGTATAATTAACAATTACTGATAATTAACAATCTGACTTTTCCATAATACCTTAGGAATGCAACTTATTATTATCATATTAAGAATAATAGCACTACACACAGAAAAAGGATTAAAGTTTGTTTTTTTTAAACCTTAGATACACTATTTTTTTTAGGGGGATGGCAAAAGAAGTTTTTTTTTGCTTTCTGGCAAACAGGCGGCTATATGCGTCATGCTAAAGTTATTTTTCTGGAGTTATATATCTTGTAGATTTGTGCATTGAATATCATGGTTTTCTGTAATTGGATCTATACTGAACTAAACTCGCACTTTTCTTGATGTGACCATCACAAGCCAAAAACATGTAATCCAGTGGTTTTCGTTGGTTGCTATCAGCCATAGATTGTTTCTACTTCATTGTAGTATAAAACAGTTCGTTAGTATTCTCTTTTAAAGTGGTTCAAATTTTTAGTGTTTACTATCATACAGCTTCGGTATTGCTCACTTATGTCGGGCGTATTTGTTCATATGTGTGTTCTTTGGTCTCTGGTAGATAGATTTTTCATTTACAATTGTACAACATGTTTGTCCATTGGTTTTTATGGATAGCTGTCTCATTCGCAATCATATCACATCCTTGTCTTTTGGTTTTATTGATAGTGTTCTAATTGGCAACCACATATTTTTATAAACTGCCTATCATTCATTATGTCTCACGCAATCGCATTTTTTTTATGTTCCTTAAATGTTTTCATTTCAAATACGTCTCTCCTTAATTTTTATTATAAATTCTGTTTCTCGTATTTACGTTGTTATACAAAAAGATTTATAAATCCTAACTTACAGTACATTTTATTTGTATTTGTTGTTGGTATATCATTAAAGACAATTGAATTTTGTTTATACATTTTTAGTTTTTAGGTTTTTGTTTTGTTAATTGTGCAATTCTGTTTCGTGTATCTTTGGGTATCATTAGGTAATGTTTACTACTAGATTGCATTCTTTCTGATAAAGAAAAATTAAGACGGAGATGATCTATATCATATATAAAAAAGTACGGTTAACAACTTGGTAAAATAAAGACGAAAAGAAAAACAAAACACCAAACACCAAACACCAAACACAACACTACACATTACGCAACACGAACCCCAGCAAATATAGGGAAATTACTCAGAACCCGGAACAGAACCCGGACGGGTAGGAAGTTCCTGTTCCAATTGTGGCACCCCTTGTATTGCCCATGGCAAGTACTAATCCTGATATAAGTCGCATTATGTGACGTCGATCATCAGTGATTAAATGAGAACGGAATCGTTGATACAAAGGAGTAGGTCCAGTAAGACCCCTTTTCGGCCGCAAAATATAGCAGTTTTACAAAATTGTAAAAATGTAAACTTTTAATGGTTTATTGGACAGTAGAATGCTTCTGCTACATAAATATGGGCTATTTTTGACAATACGATGCACATATATCGGGTACTAGCAATATTAAGTCATGCTAAATTACTGAAATCTTCACAATTCTAGCATTTTAGTTAAATTTTAGACGGTTTTCGTGTAAAACGAAAGTGGCGGCATTCGTGTTCATCCTTAATATTGAAATGTAAGTTGTATTTTATGATAATACATAACATATATAAAGGTTGAGGATGAACACGGATGCGGCCACTTTCATTTTTGACAAAAACCATCTGAAAAATGATATTTTTGGGAATATTTGGTAGATTTTTCATATTTGAGCTTGAATCGGATCGTTTTTAATGACTAAATCAGTTAAAATCTTTCACATAAACTAATTGGTTCAAAGGAAATAGACACTCAAGTGTTTAAAAAGTGGTCAAAATCTTTCGTAAGATGAACCTGAAATTTGAGGCCAAAATCGGTCCTTACCGGACCTACTCCTTTGCTTGGAAAGATGCAACTAATATAGTCACAAATCTTTAAATTATTTAGTGAGAACTCATCGTCTTTAAACTGATCGTTAATTTTAAAGTAGTTTCTTTTCTTTCTTCTTTGGAAAACCATTAGTGTACAAGTTCTTCCCCATACGAAAAGAAACAAATTCCAATAGGAATGCAAACCAATTGCAAATTTCTTTTCCGATTTAATTTTAATAACAAAAACAACCGATGACATGTTATTTGATTGTTTGTGTAATCAGGACTATATAAAATTGGATAAAACTAATTTGGTATCATATTTACAAAAATATAAGTTTAAGTTTTGTCGAAACTTTCAAGAAAATAACAAAAATAATCATAATTCTTGGTTTTAGATTATCCCAACACATAACCTGTGTTATTTTTTTCAGAGATCTTATATCCAATTATCACAAAAATAACAATACAATGAAAACTGGAAACTGTTTAAATCAGAACTGGTAACAACAGTCTATGTAAAAGCATGCGATATGTTTTATGTTTTGCCTCGTTAGTGCTATTTCCTTTGGAATATGACAACTTGTATTTGCTTTAATAAAACTTAATAAATTTATTTGAAATTAAAGAATGTAGCTAAATCGTGCATTGGTCTAATTATCTCTCAGGGTTTGGTGATATTTTGGTCTTTTTCGGTTGCATTATTTTGACAAAGTTTATATTATGTCTTGGATTTTCAAAAAATTGGGTCTAAAGCATCACTGACGAAATTTTCGAAATGTGTATCTGATGCCGTATAATTGGTCGATGCCACTGCTGGTGGACGTTTCGTCCCCAAGAGTATCACCAGCCCAATAGCATCTGATGCAGTATAATTGGTCGATGCCACTGCTGGTGGACGTTTTGTCCCCCGAGGGTATCACCAGCCCAGTAGTCAAAACTTTGGTGTTGACATGAATATCAATTATATGGTCATATTTAAAAAAATTCCTGTTTACAAAAGTATGATTTTTTTCAAAATACTAAGGATTTTTTTATCCAAGGCCTTATCTGGCACAACTTTTTGGAATTTTAGGTACTCAATGCCTTTCAACTTTGTTCTTGTTTGCCTTTATAACTATTTTGATCTGAGCGTCACTGATGAGTCTTATGAAGACGAAACGCGCTTCTGGCGTAATAAACTATAAGCCTTGTACTTTTGATAACTAATTGTACCGTTTAATGTTGTACTCTTTGCATAACATAAAAAGGTATAACAAAAATACCAAACTACAAGGCAAATTAAAGTTAAATGAAGAAAACGTTTTCCATGTAGATGGAATTGCATAAGTAATACAAGATGGACTCTTTGTTAATTATATTTAGTGCGCAATGTATATTCTATTGAAAAATTAGTTCGTCCAACAGTTACCTTTGAAAACTATATTTAACACAGTTCGTACTGAATGAAACCTTTTTTTAACACAAAATGACTGTATATAAACTTTATTTATTATAACTCGTACTGTAAGAAAACTATAATTAATTAAACAATGTAATGTATGAAAACTTTATTTAGTACGACATGTACTGTATGAAAACTTGTCTAATACAACATGTACTGTATGAAAACCTTATTTAGTACGACATGTAAAACAAGAAAACTTTATAAAATGTAACGTGTGCAATGTGAAAACTATATTTATTACAAAATGTACTATATAAAATCTTTATTTAATAAACAATTTACAATATAAAAACTTTATTTAAAACAAAATATACTGTATGAAAACTTTATTTAATACAACATGTACTGTATGAAAACTTTATTTATTACAAAATGTACTGTATGAAAACTTTATTTATTACAAAATGTACTGTATGAAAACTTTATTTATTACAAAATGTACTGTATGGTAACCTTACGTTATATAAAATGTACTGTATGAAACTTTATGTAATACAAAATTTACCGTATGAACACTTTATTGAAAACAACATGTTCTGTATGGAAACAAATACAAAATGTACTATATCTAAAAATGTATTTAATACAATAAAACTGTATGGGAACTTTATTTAATACACAATAATTAATTTTTGGATCTAACACGTCTTCTGATTGGCTTCAAGTGTTTTGTCTATCAGCACATAGACATTATTTTATCACTTAACCGTAACGTTATCAAAAATGAAAAAAAAACATGTTTTCAATTTTATGGATACGAAGCGCTTTCTGGATTTACCTTCAGGAATGCTCAAAGACGAACATTTGAAAGCCAATGACGTAGAAGAACTGAAACAGTTGAAGATAAAAAGGACATATAAATCAACCTTATTTCATGATTTACTCCTTAAAAAATGCGAATTATGCAGTGTGCACGACATTTTGTATGATATTTCTTCATAGACAGAAAAACAATACAGCCTTTTCTTAAATGTATTGTATGGAAACTTTACTAAATACAAAATGTACATTATAGAAACTTTATCAAATCCAAAATGTACTGTTTAGAAACTATATTAAATACAAAATGTACTTTATATAAACTATATTAAATACAAATTGAAAGGTATAGAAACTTTATTAAATACATAATGTACTGTATGAAACGTTATTTTATTCAAAATGTAATGCATAAAAATAATGTTCAATAAACACATGGGACATAAATAAAACATCTATTTTTTTTAACAATTAAATCATTTAGACTTATATTTTTACATTGAGAACATTTTATTTCCGAAAGGTAAAGCTTTCGGTTCAATGTATCTATTGGCTTTTATAATTGTGTATTAAGAATCACGACTTACTTTTAGCTTCAAAGTAATATGTTATATTAAAAACATAATATTTTTCATTTTTTTATTGCATTTTTTATTCAGATATAGAAAATGAAATTGTTACATAATAAATTTTCGATTCATAACAATAATGTGTTCCTGTTGCAAATCTTCATCATTTAAATACATGTATGCTATGATGGTATGGTTCTAAACCCCTAACGGGAGGAACTGTGCTTGAATTTTATATGTTTGAACATGAGGAATTGTTGCAAATCAAGTTTTTGTTTAAATGATGTTTAATGTAACAGGGCTTCATTTTTACATTATATATATAAGGTTAAACTAATGTTTAGATGATAAAACACCACAAAACGTCGACATGAGTGAAACATTCTCGTGTTATACAGACGTAAGATATACTCAGATTGGTTAGAACAGAACAAATAAGTTGTTAACCCTTTGTTTATTAATATCTTTAAAATGGAAACATATCGGGATACAACATGTCAGAAAAGGAAAGATATCAATGTATGATCTTTTTTTTCAATTTTCCGTTCAAATTTGATATATAACAATTCGCCGTTTCAGAATCAAATGCATTCTGGGTAATATTTCCGAAAGCGTTCACCACAACGTTGTGATTGGTTTAAAACGTTAAAACAATAGAAATTCAACCAAAGACTTAACGTTGTTTTCATTTTGGTGAACAAACAATGATCACTCATAAACCTTTAGGTTCTGAAAAGGCGAATTATATGCCAACTTTTATTACGTTTAATATCTATCACATGACCTATTTACTCTACTTTGACCGTAACATGTATAATTGAACAAATATGAGAATGAAAACAGTCTAAAATAAAAAGTGAGTACAAAAAAAAAAGAGGCGGAAATATACCAAGATGACATTCAAAAGCAGAAGTCAAGTCAAGTCTCACTGCCATGTAGAAGAAGGCGTTTTATTTTCATTGATACATATTTCAAAGGAGATCCATTTTGGAGTGTGAATTTATTCCATTGTAAATATGCATATCTATTGTTCAGGTTGGAGAGGAAACAAAGGAAATAACCACTGTGCCACCATCCTCCTCTTTCATCGGACGTAGAAAACTTCCAGTTGCTACAATATCCCAAGGGGTCACCTAGAATTTAAAGAAACAGAAAATATTCACCATTGTCGAAATCTACAAAATGAAGTCAATCACTTCTGTGCATGTCATATATTGCTGCACAAATACTTGACTTTATATATACAAGTGGTATCTGTGATTACCTCCCTTACTAGCTCAACCATACAAGTGGGAGGAGCAACGTGATATTGAATTGCCCAATGAATATTTTAAAAAAGCTTTACCAGTCCTTTCATCAAACATTGCCAATGAACTTTTCTTTCTAGTAGAATTATATTAAACAGAGAAAAGAAAAAACAGATTACAATATTAAATTAACCTTTTTTTTTTAATTTCATCAGCTTGTCCTCAACATATTCGATATTCAAACTTGCAGCTGATACTCAGACTTTATTAAATGTCACCAGTGTCTTATCAGCAGGTTTGTGAACAAGTGTTATGTCAAAGAGCGTCTCGTCCTTTTTCTAAAACAAAGTTCATCGGAAGATACCAAGACCTTGTTGATTAATATTCCGTATCAACCTCACAAATAATACATGATGGTCTTGAAGATCAGATTGTTTGTACAGACAATGTTTATATTCTTAATTACGTGTTATAATGTTCTTTCTTTTGTCTTTGTAAATTATCAACCTTTACTGTTTAGTCTATGTTTTGTAAGATCCTTTTGACATGGCTCAGCAATTATGCATTCCGCCATTAAGTTGTTGTGCTGTGGTAAATATTTGTATACTTGTCTTTCATTTGTCATACTGTGCCTTGTCTATATGCCATTTTGTTTTTTGTTGTTGATATATTTGTTAGTTTCTATAGTGATTAAGATTATAACACAATGTTTATTGCTTTACCCCTATTTTTGACATTTTTACCTATTATGTCTGTTGTTCACATATTGTTGTCAATATAATGGTTTTTTATGCAACTGTCATACAAATGATCGGTTTAGCTAGCTAAACCAAGGTTTAACCATTTTCTACGTAAGGAAATGCCGGTACCGAGTCAGGAATGTGACAGTTGTTTTCAAATCGTTTAATGTGTTTGAGCTTTTAATTTTGCCATTTGATAAAGGACTTTCCATTTTGAATTGGAGTTGGGTATTTTTATTATTTCACTTTTAATATAATATTGAATATTGCATACTAAGCATTTTATTGATAGCAACGAAATCATTTTCATATCTGTTATGTAAAAATCCGAGAACGTCTTAGATGGCAATGAGACATGATGGAAACATGAACAAGGAACAGCTTAATATGTTACCGTATATTATACCGGGTTATTTTCGCGGGTGTAATTTCGCGATTTTCATTGAATAATGTATACGAAATATTTTGGCATTTATTACTTTGGCGAATTTAAAACTTTTATCGATACCTTTGCATGTGTCGTTTTAAATTTAAAAAATTTGATTTAGCGGTTTTGTTGTACTCGCGAAAACAAGCCAAAGTTTGAACCCCGCGAAAAAAACCCGCTATACGGTATCAATACCATACTCTAAATTATTGTAATCAATAAACAGGATAAACTTACTCGCATTGCCACTGTGGTCCGAAACTGTCAATGTGTAATTACTGCTCTCATCCGAAATGCTGAAAGTTTCATAGACTGCGAAGGCCGTAATGTTATCCACTTGTTTCATGTCTATTCTCAATGAATAGTTCCTTCCAGCAACAATCTTGTGAATGTTCTCATTGCCTACAGGTGTTGAAGAATATGAATAATTAAATTTCACACCATATGTTTCTAATCTTTCAACCATAACTATGTAAGCAACTCTATTATATTCGTTCTTTAACATTTTGTTAAATTCTCCTTCAGTTTCTGGCTGAATAACTAAAAATGATAGATTATTAATCTACTACAGTTGTTTTACTGTGCAGGTGGTACAAAAATGTACCCTCGAGGTTTTATAAACGCCAACAACAGTACCAGCTGAGTCGTAGTAAAACATATTACTAGTATGACATATATCAATACGCACGATAATTAAGAAGTTTTGGAATAGCCAAGTGCGATTGATCGAGAACTAGAAAACGGTATGAAACTGATTTAGCTAAAAAAAGTAACAGCCAAAACAAAACGATTTTTATCTCAGTTAGTTGCAACCTCAATTTTATAACTATCACGCAGTTTTGTGAACAGGAAATCACTGTTATTAGGTTAAATTGTTTCATGCAAATCATGATGTACCGCAGTTCTGGCTATGGGATCATAAACACATCGGGGTAAAAATATATAACTATGAAAACCTTTTCGTTAATACATCTTTGTGTTACTCCAGTATTCTCAATATTTCCTTATAGCACATATCGTGAAATGTGCATCTTATTTTTCAATTTATGCTTTATAATGACACCAATTTGAAATCGTAATGTTTTAATCTATAGTTAATTCATCTATTTTTGTTTATTCTATTACTTTTATGATACAGTTTTCTATGTTCTATGTGCTTTTTGGAAACTATGTTTTAAACCTTCGTACTCTTATTTCAATCATATTAATCCGCACTAGCTCATTACTTTCGTACAGTTGTTAATAAAGAGCGCGTGTCAGTACGATATATGAACAACAGGACGAAAATGAGGAGCAAGTGCAGAAAACTAATTTTGATTGAATTCTTTTAATGCTAAAAATTCATAATGGTTTACACTGCTTTTTCTTATTTAAGGTGGTACCAAACACATTCGCTTAAATTAATTTGGCTCGTTTAATTTTTCATAAAATTTTGATAAAGCATTTCTTTGACCCTTTGACAAAAATATAAAAATTTCAAAAATTTGGAACCAACCATTTTGTCAGAAAAATTACACTGGTTAAATAGCAATTTGACAAACACTTATTCTGATCATTGAAAAGCTTAATATTCCCTTAAAGCTTAACGCAACTCAACGTAATTAAAACGTTTAGCTGATTTTACAGAGTTATCTCCCTGTAGAATTATGTACAACCTGAAAAACAATAAATAGGTAAAAGTGAGTAGTCTTCTAACTTGCTGATACTCTTATTTTTTAAATGCATTAAGCTTAAACAAGTAATTGTTAAAGGAAAACACAGCATTGGCCTAATCTTAAATTTAATTTATATTTTCATTTGTTGTTCTTTATTTGGCTGACACAGGGTATAAAGTATAATATAATGCTTACCAAGCCAAAAATTGGCGGAAAGATCTCCAAACCCATGTTTATAATCCGACCAATTTCTCGCAAAGTCTTCGGATTCGTCTACTCTTTGTTGAAAAACCTGTTATATAAATTGTACCAATATCTTTTAAGTGAAAACACAAAATTATTAGTTACAAAGGTTACTATAGACCTACTATGATATATATGGTCATTTTTATAAATGTCTTATTTACAAAACTTTGAATTTGTCGAAAAACTAAGAATTTTCATATCCCAGGAATAGATTACCTTAGCCGTATTTGCCACAACTTTTGAATTTTGGTTGTTCCTCAATGCTCTTCAACTTTGTACTTGTTTGGCTTTATAACTATTTTGATCTGAGCGTCACTGATGAGTCTTATGTAGACGAAAGGAGAGTCTGGCGTATAAAATTATAATCCTTGTACCTTTGATAACTTTTTTATAAATACGGGTCGGTAAATTTGGGCGAAAACGAGCGTAACTCTGGACCCATGCATATTTTAGTTACTAAGCCTGTATATATTGTATTTAAAGGTCACTAGCATCATGTGTAACATTTATGTTGTCGACTATCTTCGCTTATGTGAGGAATAAAGACAGTGATGTTAAAAAAAATAAAAAATGTGATGCATTTGTTGTTAGTGATCATGGTGATCGATACAAGTTATTCAAAAAATATTTGGAGTCTTTTGACTCTAACAGTGACCAAGTCTTCAATATTAAGAACATATTTGAAAATTAGAACATTTATATTGAACTAACAGTAAAAGGTGACTTATTGGTCCATTGGGCCGGGTGTATTATATATGTAATTATATTTTGTACAAATTTATGCTGATTTACACATGTCACTATAATAAACAATTTACTTACTTACTTACTTACTTTATTTGCACTGGTGTTAAAAAATATGGTCAACAATAACAATTTGTTGAAGGCAGTATGTGACCTTTATGTTTGTTGAAGGCATTATGTGACCTTCATGTTTGTTGAAGGCATTATGTGACCTTCATGTTTGTTGAAGGCTGTATGTGACCTTCATGTGTGTTAAAGGCAATATGTGACCTTCGTGTTAGTTGAAGGCAGTATGAGAGACCTTCATGTTTGTTGAAGGCAGTATGTGATATTCATGTTGGTAGAAGGCAGTATGAGATACCTTCATGTTTGTTGAAGGCAGTATGTGACCTTCAAGTTTATTGAAGGCATTCTGTAACCTTCGTCTTTGTTGATGACACTATGTGATAGTCATGTTATTTCTGATTTCCTGTCTCCTTACTCCTTCACACACAAATAAATTGACGATATGTCAACGAGAATCTGGGATCTGACTGATGCGATACATGCTCATTGTACTTTATTAGTCTGAATAAACTCATCATAGATACCAGGACTAAGTTTTGTTAAATCCCGTAAAAAAAATCCTGAAAATTACCGTCCATCCATTTTCCAACTCGCAGTACACGTCTATTCCTTCGTTAGTACCATTAGGAAATATTCTATATATTCCGTCCCTAGATCCTTGGCAAAGATCATCACAGTCAATTGGTTTGGTTTTTATATCTGCAATAAAAGTTGCCTTAAAACAATTAAATCTTGAAAGCGTCCTTAAAGAATACTATATTTATATAAATATCAACAAAAACACACGTGTTTTGAAAAAAAATACATCAAACGAATGGATACCCATTGACATATTTCTGACTTGGTACACGCATTTGCTTATGTGGAAATGGTGAAATGAACCTGATTTTGTAGCTGGCTAAAACTTTCACGTGTATGACAGTCGAATCAAATTTCACTACATTAACAACGATGCGTGAACAAAACAAACAGAGATAGTAGGTAAAAATGTCAAAAATAGGGGTAATTGATTTAGTATGCTTTGTTTCATAAAAAAGAATGACCAACGTAGATGCAAGTATCTTATCTTAGGGAGGAATAAATCCTACTTTGTAAAGAATCACCCTGATTAAAAAAAAAATCTCTGAAACTGACATTATAAAGATGCGCGATTTCTTGATTGACAACATATTTGTTACGTTTGGAGGACGTGTTTTTTAAGTAAGATGTTAGCAATATTCTTTAACTTTACTTGTTCTCTCACTAAATAATTCAAAATTTTATCACTATGTTGACCGAAAATATCCCATCGAACTACCGATAAAGGATACTACAGATCTTGTCTAAAATCTAGAAATTGAGAATGAGAGTCCGTTGAAAACCAAACTTTACGACAAAACAGATAATTTCATCTTCCCAATTGTGAACTGTCAATTTCTATGTAGCAATATACCACAAGCACTTGCCTACGGAGTACATATCTCCCAATTGATACGATATTCCCGGGCTTGTTTTTCCTATCATGATATTCTTGATAGAAGGTTGCTGCTCACAAGGACGTTATTAAACCAAGAGTTTCAAATGGTGAAGTTGAAATCATCACTTCCTAAATTTTACGGACACCATCACGAGTTATGTGACCGTTATGGATTAACCACTTCACAGATGATATCGGATAGGTTCCTTATTGCGTTACTACAATCTCCTTCCTTTTCAAAAATGTGACCTACTGAATTAGACCATTTACCGGATTTGTAATAACATGTGCAACACGACGGGTGCCACATGTGAAGCATCATCTGCTTACCCTTCCGGAGCACCTGCGATCACACTCAGTTTTTAGTGGGGTTCATGTTGCTTGGTTTTTAGTTTTCTATGTTGTGTCTTCTGTACTTTTATTTTTCAGTTTTTCAGTTTTTCTTTTTTAGCCATGTTGTTGTCGGTTTTGTTTTCAAATTTGCCTGTCCCTCTGGTCCGAGTACACAGTTATCGTTCCTTGATTTTCGTTGTCCACGAATATAGTCCCTAGTGAGGACACTGTGTTACTTTTTTTTATACCCGTTCAAAATTTCTTTCTTTATGTTTTATGCCTCAAGTAGCAAGAAGGGGGATGAAATTACACTGTAAAAAAATCTGATTCATGAATTATAATGTAAAGTAATGATTCGGTCCAGTTGAAAAAGGTCAAAAATTAGCATTTCGGAAGCTGTCAAAAGATTTCAAGACCCCCTTTACATAAAATTGTCCATATTTTGAGTAAGGGGTGATGAAGTTTTCTATAATTTTATAAATGACCCTCGTCTAACGCCCTGTTTGGATCCAGTTAAATGTGAGGAGCTTGGTACATTAAAGTTGAAGTACCTGTCTCATTTCATATAATATCTCTCTTTTCTTCTGTAGGATAGCAAGTTGTTCAAATATAAGCCTGTTTGGGCTAAAATTGCATGCAAGTTTATTCCCAAAAATTGAAAAATCTTTGCATTTGACCAAACTGTCTGCACAAAAAGTTGAATTAAAGAGTCCTTTGTGCTCAGATTTATTGCATCATGTAACTTGAGTATAGAAATCATGAAAAAGACACAAATTTTTATTTCCTATTGCTTCAGTATGCATTTTTAAATGTAAATATGTGCAACGGCCTAAATTGACCCTAAACTATTTCCAGTCTTACTTGTCCTAAGACCCTTTTAAACTAAATTAATATAATATGCTATTTGTAATTTTTCTTTCCATCTAAAGTACAATAAGTACATATGAAAGGATTATGTATAACCAAAAAACTTCACAAATTTTAAATTGCTGGAAAATATTACATCTTCATGTAAGGCCCCCCCCTTCATTGGAAAACCTCCATTTTAGGCATAGGCTCATATAAATTTGACTTTTGAATAATTATGCTAAGTCCGATAAATAAAATGAGTACTCTATTGCTTTTGATACATGATATATTATATATTAAGGCATTTAAAAAGTTTTTCTTTGCAATATTTTGATTTTTAAATCCCCAAATGTTGATAGTTGAAATTTTCCAATTTCAACGTCAAATTTTAACACGCAATGTTGAATATAAAATTTATCATACTGTCTGTAATATATATCCTATTGCCATGAAACTTTGTAAGCAGTCTCATAGTTTATTAAGCTTAGGTCATACCAAGTTTTATTAAGATTTGTTATTTTTTTCTATCCTATTAGGTCCGAGTACACAGTTATCGTCCCTTGATTTTCGTTGTCCGCGAATATAGTCCCTAGTGTGGACTGTGTGTTACTTGTCAATTTTTTTTATAACCCTTCAACATTTATTTCTTTATGTTTTATGCCTCAAGTAGCAAGAAGGGGGATAAAATTACACTGTAAAAAAATCTGTTTCATGAATTATAATGTAAAGAAGTGATTTGGTCCAGTTGAAAAAGGTAAAAAATTAGCATTTCGGAAGCTGTCAAAAGATTTCAAGAGCCCCTTTACATAAAATTGTCCATATTTTGAGTTAGAGCTGATGAAGTTTTCTATAATTGTGATATAATTTATCCCAAAAGTAGTTCAACACACTGTAAAAATATTATTGAGAAAGCGAAGGTGTGATTTTTTTTATTTTCATTTATTGTCTAAAAGAAATGCACTACGAAATAACTGTGTACTCGGATCCTCTGGTATCTTTCGTCCCTCTTTTGAATGGGGTATACAATATTGTCATTCGGACTTCTCAAATTTGAAAATACTAATAAAGCTTAAGACGGCATCTGTTTGGCTTTGCGGGTGTATAAATGCGTTGACATGCCCTATCGGAATAAGAACGTTAAATCCGATGCCTCGTGTATTGAGTGGCATTCTTTCTGCATGATAAAGAACACTTTGAGTTTTCATAAGTTTCCTGTTTCAGATACAAAATGTATTTACCTTAAACTCATATCTCCAATGGCATTCATTATGTCCAACCTTTATCTTTGTCAACACAAGTTCGTTTATATCTTTACATCGATTGGATAAAGTTTTTTTGTGAATGCATAAAACTTTGACACAAGACGTTTTTCCCCGTCAAATAAGGCCCCGATTGTACTACGATCTTTAAAAATGCTAATTTGACGATCGTGTAGATCGATGTAGGTCATGGTACGGTCGTGACGAGATATTCTTAGTCGTAATCACCGTAGACCAACTGTGAACATGTTCAAAACATTTGTGGTGCGGTCTTGACAAAGCAGGTCGTAGCAGAAGCGTTGTGAGAGCACAGTAAGTCATGGTAAGATAGCAAAGGTTACTGTACCATCTTATCGTAGATACTGCGCTAAATTAAAATCTTTAAGCGACGTTACTACGACCTAGCTTCATCAATTACGTTCTCATGTGAACAAACCACGTTTTTACTACGAATGTACCACGCTGTTCAAGATCATGATACGATTATAGCACGCTTATGCCCATCTCGCTGTGTTTACGACCTGACTACGTTAATACTACGACCATTTCGAGTTCTAGTCATACTCATTGTCATATTCACATTAGATATATAAAACATCTACATTTTTTTATCGTTAATTTCAATTTGATCATGGAAAAACACAAGACCCTGTATTTGTAGTAATTCTACTACAATCTTTAATACGTTTAACAAAGATACAAAATCTTACAGATTCCAGACTATGATATTGTAATTGAGAGAGCAAAGAATAAGAATAAGATCCTCACTTCCTCTACTACTACTCCTATCAGCACGCCCACGATTCTGATAGATTTTGATGGCATGAATGTTTTGTTTCCGTGAAACCCACATATGATTGAGAAATAGAAGGAATGGAACAGCATTTATATGGAACACGGTGTTGATGAGAGCTATACCGCTGTTTGAAAGTCATTAATCGATTAAGAGAAAACAAATCCGGGTTACAAACTAAAACTATAAGAGGAAAACAACGATATAATAGTAAACTGAAGATCGTAATAATAGAAGTGAGGTCGCAGAACAAGCGTGGTGCGAACGTGGAATAATCGTATAGCGGGATCGTTGAAGAAGCGTGACGAGAACATAGTAGCATCGTGAAAACAACGAAAAAATTATATTTTCACCACGTTCTGAACTTATTTTAGATCGCAGTGAGCGTGGTGTGATCGTAGTCTAGTGTGACGGGGGCATAATTAGGCAAAGACGATCATCAATTACCCTATTTAGAGTCAATGTTTCTAACTTCTGGTGATCACCCCTAGTTTTTGGTGGTGTTCGTGTTTCTTATTCTTTAGTTTTCTATGTTGTGTCATGTGTTCTATTGTTTTTCTGTTTGTCTTTTTCATTTTTAGCCAGCCGTTGTCAGTTTATTTTCGCTTTATGAGTTTGCCTGTCCCTTTGGTATCTTTCGTCCCTTTTTTAGAGTATGCAAATTTATTTTTAATTACCGTAATATTCTGCACTTTGATTGATGAAATAGCAAGATAAAGGAGAAATATTCTAAGCAACTCAATACTGATTTCTTTTGATTATCTACATAATTGACATCTCTTGCCTGCGTTAAGAAAATAAAAACCAAGAGAGCTTTTAGTTTCAGTATAGTACATTAAAGATATGTTCTTACGATATAACTTGCAGTTATTTTAACAACTAACTTTAAGATATTAAATGAAAATGATTTAAATTTTGCAAGTTTTTTATTTTTTTATTATTCTTAACAAAAAATGTGTCAATTCCTGGATATTTCGGAGAATGTAAAAACCTGCTTGATGTCTCAGTAAGAGAAATGAAAATAAATAAAACCAACACGTTATAAATTTCACACTTTTCTGGATTTACCTTCATCAGGAACGCTCAAAGCAGAATATATTTGAAAGTCACTGTTATATTATTTACACAAATCATTCCGATATTTTGTACAGATGATTTCTTCGCTAAACGAAAACTTCTGTACTTTTGAGAAGGTTATTTTACCAATCTGTCATCTTGGCAAGGGATGTCCGTAATTGAATGTGTTTCTTTGGCTTCAAATTATGTTTGCACAAGTTCCTATTTCAACTAAGTACAATTTTGACAACCGGAAACTTTACATTCTGCCGAACTAAGGATTTTTTTCTCTTTTTACAAGTGGCAGTAAAGGCAAAATATGAGTAAATTGGTTAATGTTTTATAGAATGGCAAATAAATACCATGGCGATATTGCATTTTCAAAACTGTTTTGTATAAAAAAAAAATTATAAAAAAAATTAAAAACATGTCGCTGTGGTAATTTTCAAAAACAATATTCTCAAGTTTAAAATAAGCATATTTACCATCCATATTTGGTTTGGCCACTTTCTTTATTATAATTCCATTCTCCGACGGTCTTGTATCAGGAAAACAGCAGCTGTTGAGATAGCAATCTTGTGTTGATGTATTATAGTTCGTGGTGCAACATTCATCATTGCTGGTACACAAACTTGCGCATGCAGTGGTGGAAATTACTTTTCCAATTCCTATAATTGTTTCTAGTGAAGCAAATTCTTTACTTTTTTCTTCTGTAAACTTCCTGTTTTTTAATTCCGTGGTCACACAATAAAACGGAAAAGCATAAAAAAACACCAAAATAATTCTTTTTTTCAGCATAATTGGTACTTTTACAAAGTTTCAAGAATACCGCCTCAACAACACGATTATCTACATTCAAACAGGAATATACTTTTTTTTTAGTTCTATCAATAAATTATAAATTATAAAGTACAGGAACATTTGCCTCGTTCTGGATTATTTGAAAAGAAGTCAGCAAAGCATTAAATAACATGGAGAACTTTAGGTAGTAACAGCTATAAAAGTTAATTAAAAAAACCACCTACTAATGACAAAGCAGTTAATCAACACGTTAAAAATATTATTAAGATCTGTTTTGAGAAGTGCACTGCTGATAAAAAAATGATAAACATTATTCACATAAAAAAGGCAACAGTAGTATACCGCTGTTCGAAAGTCATAAATCGATTCAGAGAAAACAAATCCGGGCTACAGACTATAACTGAGGTAAACACATCAACTATAAGAGGAAAACAACGAAAAAACAAAAACACTTAAGTGCAACAAAATACAAAAATGACAATGCAACACACACAGAAACGATAACAAATTCCATTTTCCTGACTTGGTACAGGACATTTTAAGAAAGAAAAAAAGGTGGGATGAGTCCGGTTTTGCGGCTAGCCAAACCTCCCGTTTTTATGGCATTGTTGAATATAACCCTGAAATGATAACCTTACATGACAGGACTACAGTACACATCAATGCAAGAACATTACGAACAGATAAATACACACATAAACATTTACAACAAGACATTTGACATGTTATTTTGTAAGTAAGTTAGTAAGTAAGTAAGTAATGACTTTATTTAAAGAGGGTGACTCAATTAGCTTTCGCTAATATACCTTGAGGCCCTCACAAAGAACAAACAGTACAAATATTACAAAGCTTTCTAACAATTTCTAACATATTATGTAATTGCACTATTCATACTAACTATAAATTGTCTGTAGAACAAGAGAAAAATAAATTCATATATATATACATAACATACAAATCATTAGAATATTTGAGTAAGTTGTTATAAATCATTTATAGTCAAGAAATCAACACATTTTTGTTTAAAAGTGTCCAGGTTTTCACAACATTTTATTTCATTTGGTAGTTTATTCCAAAGTATAGATGAGCTATATGCAAAAGATTGCTTCATTAAATTTGTGTTCGATCGTACAACAGCTAAATTATTATTTGCAGATGACCTTAGATTTCTACTATCTAGGTTAACAATTGGACAACAGAGTTCATTTAAGTAATCAGGTGCTTTATCGTTTAGAATTTTATGAACAAGAATAAGTTTATGATATGAAATGAAAATACCAGTCCTTCATATAATACACCGTACGCGCGCTTCGTCTACATAAGACCCGACAGCGACGCCCAGATAAAAATAGTAAAGAAAGTAAAAAAAAAAAAAAGTTGAGCACCGATGACTCAAAATTCAAAACAGTTGTGCCAAACACGGCTAATTCTATCTATACCTGGGACAAGAAAATCCGTATTATTTAGAATAATTCATACCCTAACAGTATATTTATAAAAATGACTTCATGTCAACACCAAGTGGGGAGTTAGTGACGTCACAGGTAATTTCAGTTTTTTTTATATTGTTCAAAATCAGGTTTGTAATTAGGGTATTTGATGAATAATATAGCAAATACAATTTTATTAAGATATAACTGTGTTAATAATTAGATAACTAATTGTATTATCTAGCTATGCCATAAAAGCTATGATGAGTTGTTTTATCTGCCTTCATATTTACATTTATCATTTTTACTTTTGGCACAACTTTATTGGAATTTTGGATCCTCAATGCTCTTCAACCTTGTACTTGTTTGGCTTTATACATATTTTGATATGAGCGTCACTGATGAGTCTTATGTAGACGAAACGCGCATCTGGCGTACTAAATTACAATCCTGGTACCTTTTACTATTTTCAACTGTAGATTTCACTTTTCCGAACGAATAATATAGGGCTGTTCCGAAAAATTTACAATCATATCGATATGTATTTTCCAATTATTCATTTTATATTCCAAAAATCATCCAAATATTTTTTCGGTAGTATATATTCTTTTATATAGTGAATCACGTCCCCCTTTCACAAATCTTGGATCAGCCCCTGACAACCAATGTTCAAATTGATAACTTAGAAATTACTAAATTAACTATGATAATAAAATCAAAGAGGGTATGCTGACCCTGAAATTGACCTTTCAAAATAGCAAAACGAATCCTTTTTAAAATGCCTCATTATTTACCCAAAATAGTGACGAACCAAGTTTGTAAATAATACTGATCAGTTAGAGAGTCATCCATATATGGAGGATTTAAATTTCCACACTGACATACTCCGTCTATTTGTTTTTATAGTAGGTATCAAATCCAAATATCAAAACTTGAATTCCATCATTATTTCATATATTTCAAAAACATCAAATTGCTGGTGTGTACGCAAAGAAAAGACAAGTATTTATGGTTTATTTATAATCAAAAAGAAAAAAAACTCCAAAAAAATCATTAATGTATTTTGATGTAGTGGACATAAAATAAAATGTTTAACAAATGTTGTGTGTAATAAAAAAGATTACAGTAAATACTTAACTCGTCATAAGGTTTGACCCTTCTAGTTGTAACGTCATTTAAAGACGATATCAAAGGTCATTTTATTATCTGATAATGATAAAAGATTAACTAAATAAAAATAAGCAGTTTCATGCATTTGATTTTTCTTCCTAGATATAACTATAGTAAACACATTTGATACCTAATTATCGATTTGATGTTACGCTAGAATAGCAATATGTCGACTTGAGAAGATATTCTCAAACTTTCTTAAAGAACTGGTTCAATATCCCTAATGCGCCTCAAAATGAGGAACTCAAAGTTGTGTGTAAAAAAAAAATCTCTATGTAGTTATATTTGACAAGTAATTATGATAAACAAGTGACTGCATGATCTTCATCATTTGTGTCGATTTAGAATAGTTAATAAATGTACCAGGATTATAATTTAGTACGCCAGACGCGCGTTTCGTCTACATAAGACTCATCAGTAACGCACATATCAAAATATTCATAAAGCCAAAAAAGTACAAAGTTGAAGAGCATTGAGGATCCACAATTCCAAAAAGTTGTACCAAATACGGCTTAGGTGATCTATGTCTTGGATAAGAAAATCCTAATCACACTTTGTGCCCCGAAATTTTAACCGCATATGTGAAAATGTCTAAGCTTCGAAACGAGCCATCATATATATATACAAGTTAACGATATGGACTGAGCAACAGAAGAAAACGTTTCCATTACCGCCTATGGAGAAACCATTGCGAACATTTACCCAACTGTTATGGACTTTCAAAGATCTCTGTATCACTAAGAAGGCTAATCACTCAAAAGCAACAAGTGTTACTGCGGAGGATAGTGCACCACCAATACATGAAAATGCAGAAAAGCTATGTTACGGGAAGACTAGTACCGTGTGGAAATAAATATCATCCTATCCATAAATACAAGAATACAATAAGCGATGAAAACTAACTATGGCATTATATGGTCCGGCATGTTCATAACCAAACGAGTATATACTCATATGGTCCGACCATACGCGTACAGTCGGACCATACGCGTATGGTCCCAATACTCATATGCTCTGGAACATATCCCAATACTTGCACCTTAATGTGTAGGTTCTTATTTTAATTCGACATTAATCATGGTAATGTTATGTAATCTTCAACTATGATATATATTAGTAAACTATTCATATTAAGAAATAATTCATTAAACATATTTTATATTTCTGCAGCAGTAAATGATGAGGATGATGGAATGTTTAGTGGGTGAAATAGTTAATGTGTTTATTCATATAAATTTCCTGTTGAAACATTTTGCATGACGTTGTATTTAGAATTGACTATATATGAATGCGAACAGTAGGCTCGGTAGAAAACATATTGCACTTCGGGTCATGAACTCATTCTTTTATTCCGGTTATGCACTATAAATCTCCCATATTGTGGTCTTGCACTATGTTTACCTCTCGGGTTGTGCACCTTGTCTTTAATGACTGATTTAGTACTTTCATGATTGGTTTTAGACCCTTTGCATATCAACGATTCAGTTGTATGTGTACTATTTTTGGATTGCCAATGATATACAGAGCATTATTCCATAAATCGAAATACAAAACAAAGCACTCGTAATTTTTTTACAATTCAAAAGTGAACTTTTCGTACCAGTAAAATCATTAAATAAATGTAATACATTAAAAAAAATGATCAATGAGATCATCGCGAATAATAAATGGGAAACAAGTTAAATATAATTTTCTAATTGATTTTATGACTTCCTGATATACTACTTGTATACTTATTACATATAATAAACTCATTATAGATACCACGCTTAAAAAATAGAAATTCACAAAAGACTCATCAGTGACGCTCGAATAAAAATAAATTAAAAGCCCAACTAAAGTAGAATTTGAAATTATCTGTAGAATAATATAGAACCACGTAATTTATGGTAAACAAATGCAAATGATAATTCGAGAATTATATTTTGTTTGATGGTAAATTGAAAGTCATCTAGTCGTTCCAGTTTACAGGATTATGATATCGTTAGTTTAATATGATTATTCCCGAGGGTACGAGCAATATAGAAAAAGGAGTGATTGTATGATTGTCAATGAGACAATCATTTCGTTATCAACCAGATACCAAATAATGCTAGACGTCACAGTACAGTGTCTAAGTGACTTATCCGTCCCAGGAGCCAGTACATCTCTTCCTCCGGACATACGGGTATTGTGTAACTGATTTTTTTATGAAATATATTAGCTCATTGACGTCTGTATACGGATTTGTGATATTTGAGCATCACTGAAGAGACAATAATTGTTGAAATGTGCATCTGGTGTTGTACCTTTATTGATATAAAAGAGTATATATGAAATGATTATAATTAATTTACATTTAAAAAAAATATAGGGCGAACAAAAAAAAACTTTTCGTGTTTTTTAACAACATATATGAAATTTTACTATAAGATCATCCGAATGTTGTTCCTCTAATATATTTTCAATCATCTTAAATTACGTCCCCTTTATATTTGACATGCGACTGACTTCCACTGTTCAAATTAATAACTTAGTGTGGTAGTCAAATCAATAGAGGGTATTTCCATCAAACACTAAAATTCAACGTGTACTGACAGAAGTAATAAGTTGGTACGACTATTAAACTATTTATAATAGTTATCTTGACTGTCCATTCAACAACTAATCTGAAAACCCTTTGATAGCCCTGAAAGTGTATGCAACTAAATGTAAATGTCTAACAAACTTATGAAAATGGTCAAAGTGACTGATCGTTAAAGTCAAGATGACTAACTTTAATCACAAAGTTGACTAATCAACACAGTCATATTAACTATTCAGTACAGTCATATTTATCTAATTAGAATTTCTGTTTTTATTGACTTTCTGTTGGTTTAAATGACCTTTTAAAATTACAAAACCAATTCCTCAGAAAATTTCCTCCATGTTTACCCAAAACAGTGATAATGCAAGCTTGTAAATAATCCTGACCAATGAGACAGTCACTCATTTATGGAGGATTAACTTTTGTGCTTGGATATATATCTTTATTCTCATAAAACCAATGCATTACATCGGTATAGAGATAACAAATACACAATAAATATTTACAATATGCACAACACAAGTGAGAGAGGTTACATCAGTTACAAGCCAGGAGTACAAACACAAGTGTTTATAGTTTTTATCAAAAAGCAAAGCTTCTTCAGAACTGGTTTTCTTGTTTTTGATATTCGTTCAGAGAATTTAGCCGTATTTTGCCGTTTTGTAAAATATGCAATCAAATACTCTTTTCGGTCTTGATGGAAAAAATTGCAATCAAATATATTATGATATTCGTCACCTATCGAAAGATTGTTACATAGACTGCAAAAGCGGTTTTCACTCATAACGTTTTGCCATCTTCCTCTTTCATTAGGTATTAGTGGTTTAAAATCGAAATAAAACAATAGCGTTTTTGAATCCAAAATATTAAAAATATTCCTTGAAGATTGTCTTAAAAATTATGTAGTTATTAACTTTTGGCGAATTTTAAACGAGGGGATTCCGCCCCTGACGAAATCAAGACAGTAGTCAAAAGATTCAATTTATACTTTACCAAGATATTATTGCGATATGAGACCAAAACGTGATAGATTTTCCTAGAGACTCATATGTCGTAAAATTAATTGAACTAACAAATGACTCTGATGATACTAGAACATGGTATAGAAGTATATTAACGAGTCGAGTTAAGTCAATACAGGGGTGTCTGTTATGGAAATTGATTACGACGAAAAGCATAAACAAAAGTGCATCTTCACAAAAATTAAATTAAATTAAAACATTCAAGCGAAAGACTGAGTAAGCATATCGATTCAGCGAACGTCAGATAAAGGATACGGCCGATACTGTAAAGTATACCTCATATCTTGACTTCCATCTAGAAATTTATAAAGATGGTCGGTTGAAAGCGAATCTCTACGACAACAGAAACGTTTTTAGCTTCCCAATTGTGAACGTTTTCATTTTTGTTTAGCAAAATTCTAGTAGCGTCTACATATAAAGTATATATCTGCAAGTTTATACGATATATGACGTGTTTTTCCTATCATGATTTCCTTGATCAAGGGTTGCTTCATAAATTTTTTAGACTCAATCACGAAATGATTGATCGTAATGGAAAATCTATTTCACAAATATTTCGATCGTCACTGATGAGTCTTTTGTAGACGAAACGCGCGTCTGGCGTATATACAAAATTTAGTCCTAGAATCTATGATGGTTTATTTACTACCACTGGGTCGATGCCATTGCTTGTGCTGACATGAATTATCATTGATATGGTTATATTTATAAATTAACTGTTTACAAAATTTTGAATTTTTTAAATACTAAGGCTTAGGTTACCGTAGCTGTATTTGGCAAAACTTTTCGGAATTTTGGTCCTCAATGCTCTTCAACTTTGTACTTTATTTGGTCTTTTAACTTTTTAGGATTCTAGCGTCACTGGTGAGTCTTTTGTAGACGAAACGCGCATCTGGCGTATATACAAAATTTAGTCCTGGTACTGATGATGAGTTTATATATGATAACGAATATATTTCGATTGACATAATTACAAACCAAAACAGTTTTCCCCGAATGTGACCTACTGAGTTATACGTATCAATGTTTTATACTTACTTAAACAACACACAAGAGACACATGTGAAACAGGATCTGTTTACCCTTCCAAACACTTGAGCACCTGAGATCAACCCCAGTTTTTGGTAGAGTTTGTGTTGAGAAGTCTTTAGTTTCTATAATGTGTATTGTGTACTGTTGTCTGTCTGTTTTTCTTTTTCTTTCTTAGCCTTGGTGTTGTCATTTTACTGAGACAGTAATGTAACATTCCAGCATAGAAATTTACAATGTAAGATATCAATTAAAATGGCTTTATTCTATCAAACAGACAAAAAGTATTAATAATGACTTGTTATTTTCATTTACGAAGCAAGGTTTTTACGACATCAAAATTATTAAAACAAGGTTGGCTGGTTTTTGATAACATGCTAACATCACTTTTTTTTTTAAATTTCAGTGTAAATTAATACACAAGTTTAATTGAAAAGAATTATTTTAACAACAATGTTAAAAAAGTACTTTGATAGATTTTATGTACCGCTTCCTTTTTATTTAGCTATTATATTGCATGTAATATAAATATAAGATAAAGTGTTGGCATGACACGGGTTATGTTCTTCTCATGAATGTAATGATGGTATGATACTAAACCCCTCACTGGAAGGATTGTGCCTGATATTCATATGATGAAGACATAATCTTTCAATCAGTTTAATTGAAGTCTGGAGCTGGCATGTCAGTTAACTGCTAGTAGTCTGATGTTGTTTATGTAATATTGTCATTTTGTTTATTTTCTTTGGTTACATCTTCTGACATCAGACTCGGACTTCTCTTGAACTGAATTTTAATGTGCGTATTGTTATGCGTTTACTGCATTGGCGAGAGTTATAGGGGGATGGTTGAGATCTCATAAACATGTTTAACCCCGCCGCATTTTTGCGCCTGTCCCAAGTCAGGAGCCTCTGGCCTTTGTTAGTCTTGTATTATTTTAAATTTTAGATTCTTGTGTACAATTTGGAGTTTAGTCGGGCGTTCATTATCACTGTACTAGTATATATATTTGTTTAGGTGCCAGCTGGAGGACGCCTCCGGGTGCGGGAATTTCTCGCTGCATTGAAGACCTTTTGGTGACCTTCCGCTGTTGCCTTCTCTATGGTCGGGTTGTTGTCTCTTTGACACATTCCCTATTTCCATTCTCAATTTTATGATTGCCAATTTGATATGAATTCACTAGATTTCAAATGAAGCAGATCCAAGCAGAAGTTACTTGCACTCAGGAATGCAACAGTACGCGTCAGGTTATAGTAATGTTTTTTGAAGATATAAATTTTGTAGATTTTTGCATAAATAGTAATTAAAGAATTACTATAAGTGATTTCATACTGAACTTAACCCATCATTTTCTTTATACTTTTGGCGATGCCATTACAACTGAAAAGCTTGTTAAACATTTAACAATGTCACTGCAACAATTGTATTTGTTGTTTCGAGAAAGAAAGTACCATCTCACACACTCTCACACCCTCACTCACATTCTCTCATCCTCTCTCACCCTCTTTCACGTTCTCTCATCCTCACTCACATTCTCTCACCCTCTTTCACGTTCTCTCATCCTCACTCACATTCTCTCACTATCACAGTCTCTCTCTCTCTCCCCCTCTATCATCTTCTCTCATCTTTTTTCACTCACAGTCTCTTTCTCTCACCCTTCTCTCACCCTTCTCTCACCTTCTCTCACCTTCTCTCACCTTCTCTCACCTCCTTCTATCTCATTCTTTCAATCTTCTCTCACCCGTCTCTCAACCTTCATTCACCCTCCCTCTCTCCTTCGCGCATACTTCTTGCGCCCTCTCTCTCATTCTCTTATTCTCTCACATTCTCTCACCCTGACTCACATTATCTCACTCTCACAGTCTCTCTCTCTCTCACCTTCTCTCACTCTCTCTCTCACCTTCTCTCACTCTCTCTTACTGTCTCACATATTGTCTCTCAATGTTGTACCCTCTCTCTCCTTCTCTCACCTTCCCTTACCCTTCTCTCACCTTCTCTGACATCTCTCGCCTTCTCTCACCTTCTCCCACCTCCTCTCTCCTTTTCTTATCCTTCTCTCATCATTTTCTCACCTTTCTCTCACACGTCTCTCACCTTCTCTGAACCTTCTCCCACCTTCTTTCACATTTTCTCACCCTCTCTCACATTCTCCAACATTCTCTCACAATCTCAATCACTCTCTCAAGTCAGAAGGAAAATAGAGATAGACAGTGACAGAAACAGGGACAGGGACATAAAGAAAGATTGAGAAAAAAGGGAAGATTGAGAGATAAAGAATGATTGAGAAAAAAGAAAGATTAAGAGAAAGAAAGAGTGAAACAGCGATAGAGATTGAAAGGCAGATTGGAAGAATAATAAAGAGAGAGGACTAACAAGAAGAAAGAAAAGGAGAGATCCATTCCAAAATAAATTCTTCAGGGCCATTTCAAACCGACAAGAAAATACACCTTGTAGAGGTGTAAAGCAGTAATGGATTCTCCTCCGTCGGCGCTGTACATTATGACAGTCCATTGGCGAGAACACTACTACATACCAGAATGTTGGAAGGTTATCGCACTTTCTTTCAGTTTCCTTTATTAGGTAAGAGCGCATACAACAAATTTAAATGAATCCTTTTATCTAAATAAAAATAATGCAAGTTGCGGCATTTTCTATTTCTTATTCTTGCAGTAAAAATTTTGAGAAGGAACTCGTTGATGTGGTACTTTAATTTGTATATACATATTTTATCACTCTATTGAATTAACACGTATAATAGAGTAAAAATGTTTTGTTTTTCAAATATTTCAAAATAATTGAAACGAACATAAGGAATGCCGACATTTTTTTAAAAGTCTACTTCCAGTTTTAACCTAAATGTTGTTAAAAACGAAACTCCAGCTTACTGACCACATGTTCCTTTGTGTAGCATGTTTTACTTTTATGTTCCCTACTATCGAAATATATCTTATGGTATCCAAAAAGAAATAAATTTATAGCGTGTATGCTATCATTGTTACGTTGATAAGCATTGTGAATTATTTCTTTTTGAAGATTTCTCAATTTCACATGGGAAATGGTGGCTTACAGGGTAGAAATATCAAAAGTTTTCATAGAATTAATTTCAGAGAGGGATCGAGATTTAAAATTATCCAGAAGTTCTTAAGGTTGTTATGGATCTATATTTGGTTAATACTTCTTTATTAGCTAACAGTTTCACAAAATTTATGAAGACCCTCTTTCACTGTAACGATATAGTATGACTCTCGTTTCATGTAACAGTATATCTACATTTTATAATTGTATATTGAACTTGTTTAGAGATGAGACCTCCATAGAATATTTGAAAAACGGTTGTCCAAAATCAAAGTTAAGTTCTAGCTCGTAATATCTTATTTTACAAATTAACGCAATTCCATTGTTTATCTCAATATGTGTACCTTTTGTTAATGTGTAGGTTTTTAATTTTATATATTTTGATGAAATCTAAATTTGTAATATATATTAACAAACTATCAATATAGACTAAAAATTTATATATTAAAAAAACGACAACAGATCTTTTAATTAATATTGCTGAAGCAGTTAATACTGATGATGATGGTGAATTGTCCTTTTATATGTATTGCTTATAACAAACATGTTCATGCTATACTAGCTAAGAAAGTGCATTTGACCTTAAAAGGTCATGCAAATATAATCTTCCTTTCTAAATAAGTTAACCTTCAGATAGTTTCAATACTTAATTGGCATGGCTACATTTTGAAATGACATGTATAAAATTTCTGCAGTTTTGAAAAATCTCATCTGCCTTGTACAAGTTAATTAGCTTTTGGTCGAAAAATAAAGCATTTATAAACTTAGACACAAATAGTTTTATTTAACATTTTCCCATCACTTTAAGACAAATCAAAACATTTTTTAATCTTGTACCATTGAACTTCATAATCGGGGCCAAATATGGCTCTAACCGAACTTACTTCTTTATCCTCTGAATTAAGTTGTCATACTGCATAGTTACAGCTAAGAAATAAAAGCAAAAGAAAGATAATTTTGGTCTGTAGAGAACAGTGTAAAAATGGAGGTGACCATCAGAGAAAAAAATAATTCTATACCAGGAAAAGAAACGGGTTAATCTATATAAAATCGTGAAACGAGAAACATATATGAACAACATCAACAAACGAAATGACAGTTGCATAAAATTCCATCATATTGACAACGATGTGTGTAAAAAACGAAAACAAGAAACATTTATGACCAACATCAACAAAAGAATTGACAGTTGCATAAAATTCCATTATATTGACAACAATGTGTGAACAAAACATATAATAGGTAAAAATGTCTAATATCTTGTTTCAGCGGTCAACATTGTGATAAAATCTGAATCACTATAAAAGCAAACAAGTATGTCAACAAAGAAAAACAAAAAGGTATATAGACAAATAAGCCGTATGATATCAACAATATTAAAAAAAATGAAAGACAAGAATACAAAAGCATAATGACGGGATGTATAAGTACCAAGCCACGTCAAATAGATATTACCAAATTTAGACTTAACAGTAAAAGTAAATTTCAAAAAGACATATAAAAATACTATAACACAATACAAAGATGATAAACGACGTGAGTATCTAGAATCTATACTGCAATACTCCATTGTGTACTATTTTTGAAGTTGATACGGAATATTTATGAGCAAGATCTTCGTATATTTAGATGATCTTATTACGAATATGGACGAGAAATTCTTGACATATCCCTGGGTTATCAACCTTATGTTCAGACACTGTTGACAATTTACAATAAGAAGCAGCTGCAAGCTTTTGAATACAGAATGAGTTGGGAAATGATTATTCCATATGCAGTTGGTAAATTGCTACTAAGGTGGGGGAATTGATAATTTCAAAATTGAAATCGTCTAGTTTGTCATGGATTCTGGTATTGAGATGAGCGCTATGTCAAACTCGAGGTATAAGTCTAAAAGTAAAATACAGGAAGCCGTGTCTTTTGTTTCTTAAATTTCAAGTTCCTTAGTATATGAACATAGGAAGAGGTCGGCAAGGAGAGACGCACAGTTCATTTCCATAGGAATGCTGACAATTGTTTTTAAAAGTCTACCTTCAAATTTAACTAATGTCTTGTCAATACAAAACTCCATCATACTGATCACTTGTTCCTTTGTGTAGCATGTTTTACCTTCATTTTCACTACTTTCAAAATATGACGTATGGTATAAAAAAAAGAAATTAATTTATAGCGTGCATGCTATCATTGTTATGTTGAAATACATCCAGGGTTTATTTATTTTAGACGATTTGATAGAATTAATTTCAGAAAGATCGAGATTTTAAATTTTCAGAAGTTTTTTTTATACAATTGTTTATAATCCATTAATGTGGTTAATTCCACTACGTGAGTTAAAGTTTCAGTATTTTTGAAGATAAAATTGAGAATGGAAATGGGGAATGTGTCAAAGAGACAACAACCCGCCCAAATAAAAAACAACAGCAGAGGGTCACCAACAGGTCTTCAATGTAGCGAGAAATTCCCGCACCCGGAGGCGTCCTTCAGCTGGCCCCTAAACAAATATATACTAGTCCAGTGATAATGAACGCCATACTAATTTCCAAATTGTACACAAGAAACTAAAATTAAAATAATACAAGACTAACAAAGGCCAGAGGCTCCTGACTTGGGACAGGCGCAAAAATGCGGCGGGGTTAAACATGTTTGTGAGAAAGTAAATACTTTGTCAAAATTTTAAGAAAATTAAACGAGCAAACTTAATTTTAGTTTAAGTGTTGGGTACCACCTTAACGTTAACTCAAACGGAGTGCAATACTAAATTGGCATGGCTACATTTTGAAGTGACATGTTTAACATTTCTGCAGATTTGAAAGATCTCATCTGCCTTGTAAAAGTTAATTAGCTTTTGGTCGAAAAAGAAAGCATTTTTATCTGAGTCGGAACGAAACGATTAATAAAATATGTTGTTTGTAAGTTCACAATAATTTGGGAATACAAAACAGATGTGCTCAGGTTCATGTTATCATATGTTGTTTTTATGTTTAATCGCTAATCGACAGAGCATTGTAACAGAAATGTTTCCCCAAGAGAAAAGAAAATAGAATTTAAACCATTCAGGTGGCTTTATTTCCAGTTTTAGGACAAGGAGAGTAGCACTAAATGTTAGGGTGAAGTATACAAATTTGAATAAAAGATATTTAACTGAAACCTTTTAGAATATCAACCTGTTAAAAAAAACCTGTACAAATTATACAAATTATAAAAATTATACTTTATAATTTGTACAAACTTACATCTTGTACACAACATATTGAAGTTCCGGATATTCGATACTATTTCGAAAAAAATACTGTTAACCAGTAAAGCTGTTGTAACTAGTCGTCATTAGTTTGTACATGTGAGTAGCATACAGTCATGTTTTCCACATTGTCGAAACGTTGTATTCAAGAAATAAATACAATTTAAGATTCATAAAATTGAGAATGGAAATGGGGAATGTGCCAAAGAGACAACAACCCGACCATGGAGCAGACAACAGCAGAAGGTCACCAACAGGTCTTCAATGCAACGAGAAATTCTCGCACCCGGAGGCGTGCTTCAGCTGGCCCCTAAACAAATATATACTGGTTCAGTGATAATGAACCCCATACTAAACTACAAATTGTACACAAGAAACTAAAAGTTAAAATAATACAAGACTAACAAAGTCCAGAAGCTCCTGACTTGGGACAGGCGCAAAAATGCGGCGGGGTTAAACATGTTTGTGAGATCTCAACCATCCCCCTATACCTCTAGCCAATGCAGAAAAGTAAACACATAACAATACGCACATAGTTAATAAATGAACTTAGTTATTAAATGAACTATGATTAACACATACTAATATATTCATTTATACTTCAGTTGTTCAATTGTTGAATAAGTTGTGAATTTTCTCTTTTCTTAAACATCACTGAAAATGGAAAGCGCATCTGATGCAGCAGTAACATTTGTACTATAAAAGCTATTACAAAAGATAATTAACAGGATCGTCGTGAATGTGAAAAGGAGTTAAACGAGTTCAATTAATATAATCTTCAATCTTATGATGACATCCTGGTATTATTATTCCTTTTGTAGTATAATAACTTGAATATTATATTTTGTATAATGATAATGAGCCATTAAAAGTTATAGTCAAATTGCACTACAGTTATTAAAATAAAATATTTCGTTTGATAATGAAATGAAATTCTTCAACTTGTTCCAGTAAATCATTCGATTATTATAATAACATTTTAAATATTTATAGATTATGTATGAAATTAAAACAAATCCTGTCTCAAATTTAAATCGCCAAGCAATGAACGCACAGTTTTCTTACATAAGCGTCAAATAAGTGTAGTATTAATGTTAACAATTTTTTTATCATTCACATTATTTTTACCACTAATGGTCATGTGGGATGCCAATTCCTAAGTCATGTGAAATGTATGATTTCATACTCATAACTTGCATACACTGTTCCAGAACTTAATTTTACAACAAAATCCTTAAACAAATATTTTGAGATGGTGACGTTCCCTTGTTACCATCTTATGGTGTTTACATATGTGTACAATTTACTTGTTCGATTCGCTCGTGTATGTAACAACGTATTTGATTTCAACAAAAGAAATATCTGTATTACTGAAAAAAGTTATATTACATAAAGGCAACAGTAGTATACCGCTGTTCAAAACTCGAAAATTTATGGACAAAAAACAAAATCGGGGTAACAAACTAAAACTGAGGGAAACGCATTAAATATATGAGGAGAACAACGACACAACATTAAAATGTAACACACACAGCAACGGACTAAGCATAAGACAAAATCCGATAAGAATAACAAATATAACATCAAAACCAAATACATGAATTTGGATAGAAAAGTACCGTGACACGTCTTATAGTAATGTGAATTCACACTCAAATATAGGAGAAAACAAAAGACACAACGGAAACGCAACGTAAAAATGTTACACACATAGAAACGAACTATGATGTAACAATGGCCAATTTGTTGACTTGGTACAGGACATTTTTAAAGAACAAAATGATGGGTTGAACCTGGTTTTGTGGCATACCAAACCTCGCACTTTAATGTCATTGTTAGATATAACATTAAAATGACAACATAATATTACAGGACTACAATACAAATAAATAGGAGAACGTATTAGGCAAAGAAACACATGAATAATAGATAACAAAAGGCATCAGGTTTAAAATTCAATACGTCAAAAACGCGCCTCGTCCACACAAGACTTACCAGTGACGCCCAGATATAAAAGTTCGAAAGTCAAAAAAAGGTACAAAGTTGCACAGCACTGAGGATCAAAAGTTGAAAAAGGTTGTGCCAGGGTTTTCGATATTACAAACTAGTGAAATCATTGCTATCTCTTGTTGTGTTGTATACTTTTATTGTATTCTTGTATTTCATTTTTGCTTACTAAGTATGTGCTTTGTCAACATGTCATTTATTTTTTTCATGATCCAGCTGTTTGTTTTTATAGTGCTTAAGATCGTAACATAATGTTAACAGCTGTTCACCAATTCTTTTACTTATTATGTCTGTCTGATTTGCTCAAACATCGTTGTCAATACAATGTAATATATAACTGTCATGCAAGGGAGAGGTTTAGCTAACAAAAAAGTAAACAGTAGCATACCGCTGTTCGAAACTCATAAATCGATCGAAAAAACAAATCCGGGTTACAAAACTAAAACTGAGGGAAATGAATTAAATATATGAGGAGAACAACAACACAACATTAAAATGAATCACACACAGAAACGAACTAATCTTTAGACAAAATCCGATGAGAATAACAAATATAACATCAAAACCAAATACATGAATTTGGGATAGAAAATGTCCGTGACACGTCTTATAGTATTTGTGAATTCACACTCAAATATGAGAGGAAACAAACGACACAACAGAATCACGACGTTAAAATGTAACACACACAGAAACGAACTATAATATTACAATGGCCATATTCCTGACTTGGTTTCAGGGCAATTTTTAAAGAAAAAAAATGGTGGTTTGAACCTGGTTTTGTGGCATTCCAAACCTCCCGCTTTATGGCAATGTTAAATATAACATTATAATGACAACATAACATTACAGGACAACAATACAAATAAATAGGAGAACATATTGAAAGAAACACACGATTAATAGCTAACAAAAGGCACCAGGTTTAAAATTTAATACGCCAGAGGTGCGTTTCGTCCAGACAAGATTTACTATAGATGCCCATATATAAAAGTTCGAAAGCCAAAACAAGTACAAAGTTGAACAGCACTGAGGACCAAAAGTTCAAAAAAGTTGTGCCAAATACAGCTAGGGTTTTCTGATTGGGATAAGAACATCCTTATTATTTAGAATAATTTATACTTTTGCAAACAGTATAAAATAAATATATAAAAGATATACATGATAAAACTGAAGTATTAACTAATTACAGAAAAAAAAAAACCGGATACATTACATAAACCAACATAGTAATCCAACACAAAAAAGACACACCCGAGTTAGTCAAGGCATCAACGCATAAAGTGACGTCACATTTGAAATTGTAAAAAAAGTCACAAAAATTACGTCACATTTGAATGAATAAATTTATTTCTCTGAAATATGATACAATTAGGATTGATTAATCCACCATTTGTTTTACTTAAGGAAATGACTATACCTAGTCAGGAATTTTCCATTCGTTCGATTTGTTTTTAGCCTTTGATGGTGCCATTTTTTTTCTCCGTTCTGGGAATCTCCATATAGTTCGGTATTTGTGTTATTTAACTTTTTTTCAAATGTGCGTTTTGCACTTAAATTTGAACATTGTAAAAGTGAGCTTTTTCACTTCGATGGTTGTTCTTGTTTGTTTTTAAGTCTAGTGGTAAACATTTTTAACTTTCGCTTACGTCAAGCATACGTACCTTTCGTCAATTTGTAAGAAAGATCTACTAGGCGTAAATTACCGACTTGGTGAGAAAATCGAGACCTCGGTAAACTCCGGAAATTGTCCGGAAATCTTTATTATAGGTCGGATACCTTAACAAATATTAGGAAGAATGATATAACATTTACAATAATACCTCTGCCAAAAGAATTCTCACATTTCAAAATTTCCCAATTATAAGGAATGCAGTGAATATTATGACCAAAATATGTCATTTTTAATGACCTGACAACAGATTCCTAACTATATCATATATATCTTTCTGAATAAGTCTGTTTTAAGGTTTGTTAGCTCATGAGGGATATGCCGATATTTTTGTGCTTTGTAAAAAAATTTCCATAACAGATTGGGTGTGAAACCCCTGGACGTATATAAGATGTCTACATGTTGAATGATTTATATTTAGGAATGATGTACTTGGACCGATGATAAAATTTAGTAAATTGTTTGACTAGTTTGTCCTGGTGTAATAGTTTATCAGTAATACAGAGCATGTTATTTTTTATGATTTGTTTTTCTTCCGACATTTGTCAGACATAGTAAATCATGATTTGGAGGTTTTGAGGGGTTTTTATGAGTTTTATTTTTCTATCTCTTTCTCTCCAGAGAAAAAAACGGTTGATGCTTTTGCTTGTAGAAAGTCTTCATAATTCCAGTTTTCACATCCCTCTCCTCTCCAGAAAAAGAAAAATTCCACAGCTCCGAATTACTTCTCTAACGACTTTTTGTGTATGTGAAGCTCTTTTCATAACGACTTAATTAAGGGGGCTCGCGGGTCTAAATCAACTTTTTTTTCTAATATAGGATTTTGTTATTTTTTTCTATGATTAAACTTTATCTTATACCTAACAGAAATATAAAATAAAAATATGGGGTCACCGTTCATTTAGGCTCACAATCTGCCTCAGAAAGAAGCATACATTTTTGTTAATGTCATTTTTTCTGTTGAACTAATAGGAGAAATATTGGTAATATCGAAATAAAAAAAAAAAAGAAATTACAGAAATCGCTTAAATTTTACAATTATTTAGTTTATGTACAGCTTGTTTGAAAAAAAATTATAAAAAATATAGGTCACCGATTTGTTAAAAAAGATATTTCAGTTTGAACGTCAAAAAATGTGACATTTTTGCACCAAAGGGAGATAATTTGGAGCTTTTTCAATGATATAAACATTTTTAAAGTCATCTGTAGCCAAACCAAATCGATTTGTCTGGGTGATTTTTGTACCATATTATAAAGTAATAACTAATAATGTAATAAAAAAAATTTGTAATGAAAAAAAAAACAAATGTTTAATTTTTTGCTGTTTTTTTATATATATATACCCGCGAACCCCCTGAAACTTCCGTATCGACTTAGCTTCATTCTGTTTATGAAAAGCTTCTTCCTTAACGACTAGAAAAAGCTGTTTAGGTGAAGCTATTTCATTAACGACTTAGCATACCTCTGTTTATGTGAAGCTATTTCCTTCACGACTTAGCATACCTTTTTGTATGTGAAGCTATTTTCATAACGACTTAGCATACCTCTATGCATGTGAAGCTTCTTCCTTAACGACCTAGCACACCTCTGTTTATGTGAAGCTACTTCCTTAACGACCTATCATACATCTATGTATGTAAAGCGTCTTCCTTGGCGACTTAACTATCGGTTTATGTGAAGACACTTCCTATACGACTTGGCATATCTCTATAGATATATAAGTAAGGAGATGTGAAACTACTTCCTAGACGACTTGGTACACCTCTGTTTCAGTTAGTTACTTACTTAACGACTTAACACACCTCTTTTTATGAGAAGTTACTTACTTAAGGACTTGACACACCTCTGTTTAAGAATAATTATTTACTTAACAGCTTAAGGACTTGACACACCTCTGTTTAAGAATAATCACTTACTTAAGGACTTGACACACCTCTGTTTAAGAATAATTACTTAATAAAGGACTTGACACACCTCCGTTTAAGATAGCGTAGTTACATACTTAAGGCCACACCAATTTGATTTATAGTTCTTTGGACAAAAGCTCCAAAAAATATGGGGCGAGCCAGCGAAATTTTTTGATTGTAAAAAATTCTTGAAAATGGGTTTTGTTGAGGTGGGTGTTGTACAAGTGGAGCGAGCGGTATATTTTTTTTAAATTGTGCAATTTCGAAATTTATGTACATGTTAAAATTTGGTAACTTCAAAGGAAAATGAAGAGAAACATGCTCTAATGCATATAATTTGATGTATTTGACAATGTGCCTGTAGTACAGTCTATACCATACCCAACTTTCTGGTTCGCTTTGGTTTAGTATAATTTTCACTATTTTGGTCAAATAAGCTTCAACTTCATGAATGTTTATTTAAATTCACACATGTGTATATACATTGTATTAAGAAGGCAAAGCGGATAAAGTTTATCAAGAGGAATCATGGTAGGTTAATATATTTTATGGAATATATATATTTAAAAAATGCCCTTGAAAAATATTAAATATCTTTGAAACAGTTGTTTTCGTATATGGTGGTGATTGTTCGTTGGCTGGTTGACATCTAGTTGGAACTATATATTTATCCACAATAGGATCAACATATAATGGGTGATGTGAATATTTTAACAACATCTTCAGTAAAATAGTTATATTGCTATGCATGTAGATCTCAGTAAAATGAAACCTTCCCTTGAAATACGTACGTACATTGTCATTAAACCACATTCACATGCATTTTTCTGATATGGCAAAATACATTTTTCTTTTGCATCTGAAACCTGAAATACATCTCAACCTGGAAGTGGATGCACCAATGATGCAGGCATTATTATTATTTGCAGGCCACCACCACTTTGATCTCGAATATTGGAACTCTTAAATTGTCCATTACAAAAGAGTTCTGAGTGCATGTCAATAGACTAACAAGGGGATATGGGGTTTCATCAAAATAAGATTTATATGTCATTTATTTTAAATCATGTGAATTTAATATCATTTTTATCCAAGACAGATAGCTCAGTCTACGTCTGTTGTAGTACGAGATTACTCTGATGTCCAACGGCTGTTTTGACAGATAAGCTGGGACCGTTGGACAACATATCTTGTCTGTCTAAACAGCCGGTGAATAGCAGATTAATTTCAGACAAGACTGACTATATCTGTTGAAACAATGATCGGGAATGACAATGGTTCAAATGAGTACTGTTGTGATAGTAGTCCTCTAATGAAAGATTTTATATTTTATATCTTCTAGAACAGGTCTTCATAGGTAAAACGAAATCCATTTCGAATAATCTGCGTTTGATAACTGGAATAGGATCCCAGTTAGGGCAACCAGTCCGGTACCCATGAATGTAGTTCTTAAAAAAAATATATAACTTTTGTTATAAATTGTGTAGTGTTATTATTTCACTAGTTCTGTAACTGAATGTAGATTTATTTGAAAGGGCAGGCTTTCTAGTTTGAATTTCTGTAAAAATTTTGATTGATTTAAATGTAATCTGGCGTCAGTACATAGAGTAAATTGCCTAAATTCTAGCCTTTATTCTTTCCCGGAAGTAGACAGACTGACCCTGTTGTCAATAAAAACAAAATTTTGCAACGGAATGCCGGTCATGAAGCACTGAGATTGCACTTAGACACTTCTAAATGAATGCCTAACATGAACCTGAAATCCCAAGGTGGCTATCAAAATTATTTATTGAACAGGACCCTATGTATTTACAATGATTTTCAATGCGTTCCAATGGGGCAATTAATTGGGTCCCCGTTCCTGTCAGAGAGCATGTTTTGAACATTTCAATCTGCAATTGTAAGCTCATTTTTGAAGTTTCATGGATGAAATTTGGCTACAGGCTTCAAAATTCAATAAGGAAAATAATGGTGTAATTATTTTTAAAATTTGAATTAAACTTTTTAAATTAAATTGAAATTTAAATTTATGAAATTTAAAAAAGTTTGTTTTTCAATTTAAAGTTTAAAAGGGGGTCACAGAAAGGTCATAGTTGTCTGTAGTATGTATTCCTACACTTGTAAGTTAAAATGGAGGGATTTTTGAAAAATATCAGCAAATAGTATTAGAAAAAGCCACAGGGAAAGAAATAATAAATGTGTTATATGGCATCAGGGGACAGTGCCAGATGGAAAATATGGGCTTATTTCTTTCTAATATCTTAATTCTGGGACCTGGAAACAGAAAAGAATCCCATAGTTTCAGTTTTAGGTTTTTAATAAGTTTTTGATAAATTGTGGCTATTAAATAAATCATTTAAGTGCCACGGTTCAGTTATGAAAGTTGAGTGCGAATCCAGCTCACATTTATTTAGAGCCGCATCACACACATAGCCAGCCACATATTATTGTGTAAACTCAGAAACACTTGCCAGGGGCTCTCTAATTTTACATTTTTTTGAAGTTATTTAAGTGGTAGGGCTATAATATAGCTTATAAAAGCAATTTAAACTGAATGTACAACAATTTTAGACTCCCTTTTAAAGATTTTGATGGTCCTTAAAAGGACCATATATTTTATCTGTATCTATTTCAGCAGTAGATGAATGGAGCTATATCTTCCTTGGTTTTGGAACTTTTGGAGATCAGCTTCTGGTTAAGGAAACACTAAGTGCTCTTTTAATAGTTTCACTGTTTGAATTTCATTTTCATTAATGCATTTTTAAAAGTTCCTGCATTATTAACTTGTCTTTTTTATCTATATTCAGGTTGGTGAACTTGGACTAAAGTACATGGATCTCAGCCACCAACAGTTTCAATGTCAAAGAAAACACACATATGAACTAGTGGGACATTCAGACCAGTTAAAAGTACAACAACGCACAGTAGCATTAAGCGGTCAGGAAGATCAAGTATTTCCCTCCACATCTGTTAAACTATAGGAGGTGCTGTTTGACTGGTTTTAGCTACAAGTGAGAACTTCTCTGCATCTAGCCTCTTATATTGTATTTTAAATGAACTTAGCAGACTATTTGAAGACTTTGTCTCATATTTTATACCATTGTTAGGGAGCTACCATTTGATTTTTATGGGTGGGCTATGATGAAATTTGAAAAAAATAGGCAGGAGAGGATTTTTGAGTAAAAAAAAAGGCAGGATGAGACACTTGCAAAAAAAAAAGTCAGGACGACAATTTTGGTAAAAAAAAAGTCAGGATAACTAAAAAAAAAAAGGCAGGACCGAACAGAGTGAAAAATAAAAATGCAGGACAGAGATTACAGCTAAAAAAAAAATGCAGGACAACATTTTTCATCCTAGCCCCCCCATAAAAATCAAATGGTAGCTCCCTTATGGGGTATGCTTGTTTTGCATATGTAATTCTTTAAAACAGAAGATATTTTAATTTTAATTGAAAAAAATAATATTTTTAATTTATTTTTAAACAAATTTTGGTTTCAACTAGATTTCCATACAAAGAATGAATTTATCTACCTTCTGCAATTTACAGAATGTAAATATCTCTGGAAATAAAAAAAGTTTTGCTGATTTTTAGCATATTTTCTTCATGAATTTAAGATTTCTTGGATCAATTTTCTGGTATTTGAGATGTTATAGATAAGGATCTATAATTCTGTAACTGTTGGATCATTTTTTTTGAAACTTTGCACAATAAGTACTGAGATGTATATCTTTATTTTAAAAGTGCAGTTTTAAGTCTGGGGAAAAAAATAAAGTCTGACAGGAATAGGATCCCAGTTAGGGCAACCAGTCCGGTACCCATGAATGTAGTTCTTAAAAAAAATATATAACTTTTGTTATAAATTGTGTAGTGTTATTATTTCACTAGTTCTGTAACTGAATGTAGATTTATTTGAAAGGGCAGGCTTTCTAGTTTGAATTTCTGTAAAAATTTTGATTGATTTAAATGTAATCTGGCGTCAGTACATAGAGTAAATTGCCTAAATTCTAGCCTTTATTCTTTCCCGGAAGTAGACAGACTGACCCTGTTGTCAATAAAAACAAAATTTTGCAACGGAATGCCGGTCATGAAGCACTGAGATTGCACTTAGACACTTCTAAATGAATGCCTAACATGAACCTGAAATCCCAAGGTGGCTATCAAAATTATTTATTGAACAGGACCCTATGTATTTACAATGATTTTCAATGCGTTCCAATGGGGCAATTAATTGGGTCCCCGTTCCTGTCAGAGAGCATGTTTTGAACATTTCAATCTGCAATTGTAAGCTCATTTTTGAAGTTTCATGGATGAAATTTGGCTACAGGCTTCAAAATTCAATAAGGAAAATAATGGTGTAATTATTTTTAAAATTTGAATTAAACTTTTTAAATTAAATTGAAATTTAAATTTATGAAATTTAAAAAAGTTTGTTTTTCAATTTAAAGTTTAAAAGGGGGTCACAGAAAGGTCATAGTTGTCTGTAGTATGTATTCCTACACTTGTAAGTTAAAATGGAGGGATTTTTGAAAAATATCAGCAAATAGTATTAGAAAAAGCCACAGGGAAAGAAATAATAAATGTGTTATATGGCATCAGGGGACAGTGCCAGATGGAAAATATGGGCTTATTTCTTTCTAATATCTTAATTCTGGGACCTGGAAACAGAAAAGAATCCCATAGTTTCAGTTTTAGGTTTTTAATAAGTTTTTGATAAATTGTGGCTATTAAATAAATCATTTAAGTGCCACGGTTCAGTTATGAAAGTTGAGTGCGAATCCAGCTCACATTTATTTAGAGCCGCATCACACACATAGCCAGCCACATATTATTGTGTAAACTCAGAAACACTTGCCAGGGGCTCTCTAATTTTACATTTTTTTGAAGTTATTTAAGTGGTAGGGCTATAATATAGCTTATAAAAGCAATTTAAACTGAATGTACAACAATTTTAGACTCCCTTTTAAAGATTTTGATGGTCCTTAAAAGGACCATATATTTTATCTGTATCTATTTCAGCAGTAGATGAATGGAGCTATATCTTCCTTGGTTTTGGAACTTTTGGAGATCAGCTTCTGGTTAAGGAAACACTAAGTGCTCTTTTAATAGTTTCACTGTTTGAATTTCATTTTCATTAATGCATTTTTAAAAGTTCCTGCATTATTAACTTGTCTTTTTTATCTATATTCAGGTTGGTGAACTTGGACTAAAGTACATGGATCTCAGCCACCAACAGTTTCAATGTCAAAGAAAACACACATATGAACTAGTGGGACATTCAGACCAGTTAAAAGTACAACAACGCACAGTAGCATTAAGCGGTCAGGAAGATCAAGTATTTCCCTCCACATCTGTTAAACTATAGGAGGTGCTGTTTGACTGGTTTTAGCTACAAGTGAGAACTTCTCTGCATCTAGCCTCTTATATTGTATTTTAAATGAACTTAGCAGACTATTTGAAGACTTTGTCTCATATTTTATACCATTGTTAGGGAGCTACCATTTGATTTTTATGGGTGGGCTATGATGAAATTTGAAAAAAATAGGCAGGAGAGGATTTTTGAGTAAAAAAAAAGGCAGGATGAGACACTTGCAAAAAAAAAAGTCAGGACGACAATTTTGGTAAAAAAAAAGTCAGGATAACTAAAAAAAAAAAGGCAGGACCGAACAGAGTGAAAAATAAAAATGCAGGACAGAGATTACAGCTAAAAAAAAAATGCAGGACAACATTTTTCATCCTAGCCCCCCCATAAAAATCAAATGGTAGCTCCCTTATGGGGTATGCTTGTTTTGCATATGTAATTCTTTAAAACAGAAGATATTTTAATTTTAATTGAAAAAAATAATATTTTTAATTTATTTTTAAACAAATTTTGGTTTCAACTAGATTTCCATACAAAGAATGAATTTATCTACCTTCTGCAATTTACAGAATGTAAATATCTCTGGAAATAAAAAAAGTTTTGCTGATTTTTAGCATATTTTCTTCATGAATTTAAGATTTCTTGGATCAATTTTCTGGTATTTGAGATGTTATAGATAAGGATCTATAATTCTGTAACTGTTGGATCATTTTTTTTGAAACTTTGCACAATAAGTACTGAGATGTATATCTTTATTTTAAAAGTGCAGTTTTAAGTCTGGGGAAAAAAATAAAGTCTGACAGGAATAGGATCCCAGTTAGGGCAACCAGTCCGGTACCCATGAATGTAGTTCTTAAAAAAAATATATAACTTTTGTTATAAATTGTGTAGTGTTATTATTTCACTAGTTCTGTAACTGAATGTAGATTTATTTGAAAGGGCAGGCTTTCTAGTTTGAATTTCTGTAAAAATTTTGATTGATTTAAATGTAATCTGGCGTCAGTACATAGAGTAAATTGCCTAAATTCTAGCCTTTATTCTTTCCCGGAAGTAGACAGACTGACCCTGTTGTCAATAAAAACAAAATTTTGCAACGGAATGCCGGTCATGAAGCACTGAGATTGCACTTAGACACTTCTAAATGAATGCCTAACATGAACCTGAAATCCCAAGGTGGCTATCAAAATTATTTATTGAACAGGACCCTATGTATTTACAATGATTTTCAATGCGTTCCAATGGGGCAATTAATTGGGTCCCCGTTCCTGTCAGAGAGCATGTTTTGAACATTTCAATCTGCAATTGTAAGCTCATTTTTGAAGTTTCATGGATGAAATTTGGCTACAGGCTTCAAAATTCAATAAGGAAAATAATGGTGTAATTATTTTTAAAATTTGAATTAAACTTTTTAAATTAAATTGAAATTTAAATTTATGAAATTTAAAAAAGTTTGTTTTTCAATTTAAAGTTTAAAAGGGGGTCACAGAAAGGTCATAGTTGTCTGTAGTATGTATTCCTACACTTGTAAGTTAAAATGGAGGGATTTTTGAAAAATATCAGCAAATAGTATTAGAAAAAGCCACAGGGAAAGAAATAATAAATGTGTTATATGGCATCAGGGGACAGTGCCAGATGGAAAATATGGGCTTATTTCTTTCTAATATCTTAATTCTGGGACCTGGAAACAGAAAAGAATCCCATAGTTTCAGTTTTAGGTTTTTAATAAGTTTTTGATAAATTGTGGCTATTAAATAAATCATTTAAGTGCCACGGTTCAGTTATGAAAGTTGAGTGCGAATCCAGCTCACATTTATTTAGAGCCGCATCACACACATAGCCAGCCACATATTATTGTGTAAACTCAGAAACACTTGCCAGGGGCTCTCTAATTTTACATTTTTTTGAAGTTATTTAAGTGGTAGGGCTATAATATAGCTTATAAAAGCAATTTAAACTGAATGTACAACAATTTTAGACTCCCTTTTAAAGATTTTGATGGTCCTTAAAAGGACCATATATTTTATCTGTATCTATTTCAGCAGTAGATGAATGGAGCTATATCTTCCTTGGTTTTGGAACTTTTGGAGATCAGCTTCTGGTTAAGGAAACACTAAGTGCTCTTTTAATAGTTTCACTGTTTGAATTTCATTTTCATTAATGCATTTTTAAAAGTTCCTGCATTATTAACTTGTCTTTTTTATCTATATTCAGGTTGGTGAACTTGGACTAAAGTACATGGATCTCAGCCACCAACAGTTTCAATGTCAAAGAAAACACACATATGAACTAGTGGGACATTCAGACCAGTTAAAAGTACAACAACGCACAGTAGCATTAAGCGGTCAGGAAGATCAAGTATTTCCCTCCACATCTGTTAAACTATAGGAGGTGCTGTTTGACTGGTTTTAGCTACAAGTGAGAACTTCTCTGCATCTAGCCTCTTATATTGTATTTTAAATGAACTTAGCAGACTATTTGAAGACTTTGTCTCATATTTTATACCATTGTTAGGGAGCTACCATTTGATTTTTATGGGTGGGCTATGATGAAATTTGAAAAAAATAGGCAGGAGAGGATTTTTGAGTAAAAAAAAAGGCAGGATGAGACACTTGCAAAAAAAAAAGTCAGGACGACAATTTTGGTAAAAAAAAAGTCAGGATAACTAAAAAAAAAAAGGCAGGACCGAACAGAGTGAAAAATAAAAATGCAGGACAGAGATTACAGCTAAAAAAAAAATGCAGGACAACATTTTTCATCCTAGCCCCCCCATAAAAATCAAATGGTAGCTCCCTTATGGGGTATGCTTGTTTTGCATATGTAATTCTTTAAAACAGAAGATATTTTAATTTTAATTGAAAAAAATAATATTTTTAATTTATTTTTAAACAAATTTTGGTTTCAACTAGATTTCCATACAAAGAATGAATTTATCTACCTTCTGCAATTTACAGAATGTAAATATCTCTGGAAATAAAAAAAGTTTTGCTGATTTTTAGCATATTTTCTTCATGAATTTAAGATTTCTTGGATCAATTTTCTGGTATTTGAGATGTTATAGATAAGGATCTATAATTCTGTAACTGTTGGATCATTTTTTTTGAAACTTTGCACAATAAGTACTGAGATGTATATCTTTATTTTAAAAGTGCAGTTTTAAGTCTGGGGAAAAAAATAAAGTCTGACAGGAATAGGATCCCAGTTAGGGCAACCAGTCCGGTACCCATGAATGTAGTTCTTAAAAAAAATATATAACTTTTGTTATAAATTGTGTAGTGTTATTATTTCACTAGTTCTGTAACTGAATGTAGATTTATTTGAAAGGGCAGGCTTTCTAGTTTGAATTTCTGTAAAAATTTTGATTGATTTAAATGTAATCTGGCGTCAGTACATAGAGTAAATTGCCTAAATTCTAGCCTTTATTCTTTCCCGGAAGTAGACAGACTGACCCTGTTGTCAATAAAAACAAAATTTTGCAACGGAATGCCGGTCATGAAGCACTGAGATTGCACTTAGACACTTCTAAATGAATGCCTAACATGAACCTGAAATCCCAAGGTGGCTATCAAAATTATTTATTGAACAGGACCCTATGTATTTACAATGATTTTCAATGCGTTCCAATGGGGCAATTAATTGGGTCCCCGTTCCTGTCAGAGAGCATGTTTTGAACATTTCAATCTGCAATTGTAAGCTCATTTTTGAAGTTTCATGGATGAAATTTGGCTACAGGCTTCAAAATTCAATAAGGAAAATAATGGTGTAATTATTTTTAAAATTTGAATTAAACTTTTTAAATTAAATTGAAATTTAAATTTATGAAATTTAAAAAAGTTTGTTTTTCAATTTAAAGTTTAAAAGGGGGTCACAGAAAGGTCATAGTTGTCTGTAGTATGTATTCCTACACTTGTAAGTTAAAATGGAGGGATTTTTGAAAAATATCAGCAAATAGTATTAGAAAAAGCCACAGGGAAAGAAATAATAAATGTGTTATATGGCATCAGGGGACAGTGCCAGATGGAAAATATGGGCTTATTTCTTTCTAATATCTTAATTCTGGGACCTGGAAACAGAAAAGAATCCCATAGTTTCAGTTTTAGGTTTTTAATAAGTTTTTGATAAATTGTGGCTATTAAATAAATCATTTAAGTGCCACGGTTCAGTTATGAAAGTTGAGTGCGAATCCAGCTCACATTTATTTAGAGCCGCATCACACACATAGCCAGCCACATATTATTGTGTAAACTCAGAAACACTTGCCAGGGGCTCTCTAATTTTACATTTTTTTGAAGTTATTTAAGTGGTAGGGCTATAATATAGCTTATAAAAGCAATTTAAACTGAATGTACAACAATTTTAGACTCCCTTTTAAAGATTTTGATGGTCCTTAAAAGGACCATATATTTTATCTGTATCTATTTCAGCAGTAGATGAATGGAGCTATATCTTCCTTGGTTTTGGAACTTTTGGAGATCAGCTTCTGGTTAAGGAAACACTAAGTGCTCTTTTAATAGTTTCACTGTTTGAATTTCATTTTCATTAATGCATTTTTAAAAGTTCCTGCATTATTAACTTGTCTTTTTTATCTATATTCAGGTTGGTGAACTTGGACTAAAGTACATGGATCTCAGCCACCAACAGTTTCAATGTCAAAGAAAACACACATATGAACTAGTGGGACATTCAGACCAGTTAAAAGTACAACAACGCACAGTAGCATTAAGCGGTCAGGAAGATCAAGTATTTCCCTCCACATCTGTTAAACTATAGGAGGTGCTGTTTGACTGGTTTTAGCTACAAGTGAGAACTTCTCTGCATCTAGCCTCTTATATTGTATTTTAAATGAACTTAGCAGACTATTTGAAGACTTTGTCTCATATTTTATACCATTGTTAGGGAGCTACCATTTGATTTTTATGGGTGGGCTATGATGAAATTTGAAAAAAATAGGCAGGAGAGGATTTTTGAGTAAAAAAAAAGGCAGGATGAGACACTTGCAAAAAAAAAAGTCAGGACGACAATTTTGGTAAAAAAAAAGTCAGGATAACTAAAAAAAAAAAGGCAGGACCGAACAGAGTGAAAAATAAAAATGCAGGACAGAGATTACAGCTAAAAAAAAAATGCAGGACAACATTTTTCATCCTAGCCCCCCCATAAAAATCAAATGGTAGCTCCCTTATGGGGTATGCTTGTTTTGCATATGTAATTCTTTAAAACAGAAGATATTTTAATTTTAATTGAAAAAAATAATATTTTTAATTTATTTTTAAACAAATTTTGGTTTCAACTAGATTTCCATACAAAGAATGAATTTATCTACCTTCTGCAATTTACAGAATGTAAATATCTCTGGAAATAAAAAAAGTTTTGCTGATTTTTAGCATATTTTCTTCATGAATTTAAGATTTCTTGGATCAATTTTCTGGTATTTGAGATGTTATAGATAAGGATCTATAATTCTGTAACTGTTGGATCATTTTTTTTGAAACTTTGCACAATAAGTACTGAGATGTATATCTTTATTTTAAAAGTGCAGTTTTAAGTCTGGGGAAAAAAATAAAGTCTGACAGGAATAGGATCCCAGTTAGGGCAACCAGTCCGGTACCCATGAATGTAGTTCTTAAAAAAAATATATAACTTTTGTTATAAATTGTGTAGTGTTATTATTTCACTAGTTCTGTAACTGAATGTAGATTTATTTGAAAGGGCAGGCTTTCTAGTTTGAATTTCTGTAAAAATTTTGATTGATTTAAATGTAATCTGGCGTCAGTACATAGAGTAAATTGCCTAAATTCTAGCCTTTATTCTTTCCCGGAAGTAGACAGACTGACCCTGTTGTCAATAAAAACAAAATTTTGCAACGGAATGCCGGTCATGAAGCACTGAGATTGCACTTAGACACTTCTAAATGAATGCCTAACATGAACCTGAAATCCCAAGGTGGCTATCAAAATTATTTATTGAACAGGACCCTATGTATTTACAATGATTTTCAATGCGTTCCAATGGGGCAATTAATTGGGTCCCCGTTCCAACTACTTATCCTATGCAAGGATCTGACACAAATTCATGTTGGCATCCCGATTTTGGACCTTTTATTAACAAATCAATGCGGAAGCAGTAATTATTTTTTTTATTGATAAGTTGATTTCTCCAAAACAGGAGCGGGCAAATCCAAAGAACTATTAATCAAATTGGAGTGGCCTAAGGTAGCACAATACATAGATTTTTTTACTTCCAATCTCCAACCTTTAAAATGCTGTTACTTTATTAAGACTGCATATAAATTAATAGAAGAGGTATATATAGATAGATAAAAGATTAAACTTTTATATGAATGCAAAATTGTGGTTATGCAATCATTATGTAATCAATTAGTATGCAGTTAATGGCAAAATTTTGGTCAGTTGACTTGAATGAATTTAGCTCTTTTATCTCTATAGCTATACAGGAAATTTCAACGAAATCTTAATCAACACAGCAGGAGCTACAAAAGGGTGTATAAAAGTATCCCTATCGTATTCCATTCTCTCATAAATCTCTAATTAGTGTAAATATCCTTACCACATGAAAGTAGATAATGATTGATTAGGTGTAAAATTTGATCTATACATTCTATCCAAAATCTGAGACACCCTTTTGTAGATAATGACTCTAGGAACAACATATAATAAAACCAACCCTCTCAGGATAACCATGAAGAAGCTAATTTCAATAGAAAGTGGAAATTTCTTGTAAAATTTTGTAGACACAGTTAACATTATAATTGATTACATAATTGTTGTATAATACTAGCATTGCATTGGTTTGAAAGAGTAATCTGTTAGCTATCCATAAATACCACTTTTAAAATTTTTCAAGCATTATAACGAAAGTTACAGCATTTTAAAACTGGGGAATTGGAGGTATAAAATCTTTGTATTGTGCTACCTTAAGGACTTGACACACCTCTATTTACGTGAATCTATCAGCGTAAAACTACTCGTATACACAATACGAGTATGTTCGTCATAATTCATGCAAATAGATTGCTGGGTGTGTTTTTTTTAAAACAATAAAAGGACATGATGGACAGCAACCAACGAAGACCACTGTATTAAAGGCTACTAACATGGGACAGGAACATATAGAATGTGGCGGGGTTAACCATGTTTGTGAGCGCTCAACCCTCCCCAAACGGGTGCAGTGATGTAGCAGCACAACATAAGGAAAAACTTCAAGCTGTAAAATTCTGTAGTTTGTGTGTATTGTGTGTTTTGGTAGTCTCTCATTAAATACTTAAACCCTTTCAACATATGAGGATTATGTCAGCTTCTTTTATCATGCATTGGACACTTTAAAATTAAAATACCGTGTAGACCTTGTGATGGCTGTAAGAACCCCCCCCCCTCCCCCTCCATCTCAAAACAATGTGACAATTTCAACGCAGATTCTTTATAATTTTCTTTCACCAATTTCTTACGGTACTTAGATGAATTTGGCTTTTTTTGTTTAAGTACGTTTTGATCATAAAGCTTTCCACAGTTTCGTCTCTTATACTTCCTCGGCTTTGAACGTTCCTGATGAAGGTAGATCCACAAAAAGCTCTTTCGGACGCATGAAACTTATAACGTGTTGTTTACCTTTTTTACAATTTTTAAATGGATCTTAAATAGTTATCGGTTGCATTTTATTTCCCTAAGTTATATGTAAAAAATTAAGTAACTGAGCTGACTTTTACGCATGGTTTGTGAAAAGTTAATGGAACGAAAAAAAACCTTAGCAGTTCTTGTATTCCTTCAATGAAAGATGAAAATGTCAGTGATAATTGGTGTCAGACGTAAACTGTGGAGGGTAAAAGGCATAAAGAAAACGAGATTTTTGAACATCAAGGAATCCTCTATCCTTTAAAATATAATTCTACAAGCTCAATACAAAGTTTATGCCGTCGTCGTCGAATCAACATCCACAGATCCTCCATTCTGTGACATTCGTAGCAAACGAGATAAAAAAAATAAACCACTCATTGACTTTCTAAAAAATATATTCAATGGCACACTATCATTGACGAGACAACTTTTTTACTTTTTGTTCTTCTTTGTCGTCGCGCTGTTGTAGAGAGCAGCTAATATGACTCCGCTAGTCATACCAACAAGTCCGCCAAATGCAGCACCATTTCCGGTATATGCAGCTACGCCTGCGCCGCAGGCGGATCCTAAAAGAGATAATTGATCTACACGAACTTGATTTCTGCTATGACGTATTCGATAACACCTGTCCCACACTCGATAGTCGTCTTGATTCTTCATTAAGGAATAAGTAAGAAGCGGCCCCACGACGAATCCTAAGGCAACTCCACCTGTACCCATCGTTGTCATTTTATCTTTTATATCGGGCCAGTTTCTAGTGTCTTTATTGACTGCCCCTGCAATAGGACCTACGATACAAGTTCCCATAATTCCAAACATCTGTGCAAATTTTGTTGATATGTGAATTCCTAGTTCTGTTCTCGTGTGTGGAATGTTTTCCATTTGTTTGTCGGTTAATTGTACACCACACATATTCTTAAACCATTCGGAACCCATATTGTCAAACTGTTCTCTGAAAAGCAAACAGAACGGAACACAATGTAATGACTCATTTTCGTCAAAGAATTTTAATTTATTTCAATATGACAACCAAAACTAATTCATATCGGAAAAATTGTGGACTTGTAGACTACAGTCAAGCAACAGAAAACGAGGTTTTTATCTTTAAATAAAAAAATAATTAATGTTGGTTAAAAACGTTCGATGCAAAAGTTGACAATATGATTGTATCTAGTAACATTTTGATTTTATCCAAATGCGTAGAATTGTGGCAAATTTTGTTTGCGATATGTATTATTTATTTATATCATTTTTAATACTAGATTCCAGTAGGTTTTAGCAACTTCCGTAATAATTTATCATGCAATCAACATGCTTTTGTACAAATAACAGGTACACGAATAAAGATTTAAAATAACAGGTACACGAATAAAGATTTAAAATAACAGGTACAAAAATAATGTTTTGCTCTATTTACACTTTTACAAATCTAGTCTCTGTTATCCCTCTTCCATATTGAACAAACGGTAATTTGAATAATCCTTTTGATGCAACAATTAATTTTGGTGTCCTCTTCGCGGTCCGCGTATAAACTTTGCATGTTAATTTCTTTAAAACAAAAACAAAAAAACAACAAAAAACCGAGACAACTACTTGGATTTAAACAACTAAACCTTTCAGTGCCGGATGTAAATTGCTAGATTAAAATAATAAATGTACATGGAAACGCAAAATTTATTTGTAGTCGATACGAAACAAGAGAATAGTTCGTTAAACTTCATTTTTCGTTCTGCTTCTAAAGCTCGTTGTGAATTTTCCGACAATGAACCTATAATGTATATAATCAGGGCCGTAACTAGGGTTCGAATTCAGGGGAGGCAGAGGTTTGGGGGCCGCCGAATGAGGCCCCTAAAAGAGGAGGTTGGGGGCGCAGCCCCCCCCCCCCCCACCCCGATTTTTTCTTCTCATTAAAATGGTTAAAAAAAAATGGAAAACAACACGTTTAACAAGTTATTGCGTCCGAAGCGCTTTTCTGGATTTACCTTCATCAGCACCCTTTTTCATTTGATTTCCTTACTTTAAGAAACATCAGTATTGCTTGAACCTGGAAGCATTTTTTTTGCAAAAACAAGCTGAGATTGCTGTTCGGGGTGAGCCAATGCTCCGTCTTGAAGGCCGTATGTTGACCTTTTATTATTAACATTAAATACATTGTGACCGCGGATGTTTTTCTCAATAAAATCTAGCTAAAATGACCCGTTTTCCTTCGATTTCCTTTCTTTAAGAAACATCAGTATTGGTGGATCCTGGAAGTTATTTTTATGCAAACAATTATTATTTGTATTTAAAAATCTTTTTGTTAGAAATCAAACTGGTAAGTTAAAACAAAACCATATAAAGCAGGATCATAGACGGCAAGATATATACTTTTTTTTTATCGAGGACCTTGAATTTCAATATTTTTGAAAGCTGAACAAACATGTATATAACTACAACCAGGGACTTTCTATACTGTATATATACTTAGTATAGAAAGTCCCTGCTACAACGAATGGGAGTGTTTAACTACTAAGGCATTGACCTTAATGTTCTCGTACGATCAGGAAACGTTAAAAAAATTATCCAACTGCTGATTCAGCTGGTAACGAATTTCCGATATTATTAAAGATTCACAATACAAAGGAAACTTCCTATGCTTAATTGAGTCCCTAAATAAATGTGAACAGTTATGTTTTATTCAAAATTAGCGAAAAGCAAAGTTTAATATGTGTTCTCGTACGAATTCAATACTGAATAACAGACGGACTTCCACACGAACAAAAAACAAACAAACAAAGTGCACCACTTATTGCGGACCTGTTTTTGTATTGTTATGAGTCACAATTTATGACAAAAATAAGCAAAGACCCATCGAAACAACATCGGATAAACAAATTTAATAATACTTTTAGATATTTGGATGATATTTTGGCTCTCAATAATGACGACTTCAGTATGTATATTAATGAAATTTATCCTGTTGAACTTACTTTAAATAAAGCTAATACTAACAATGACCACTGCCCTTTTCTCGATCTTGATATCTATATCACTAATGGAAAGCTGAATACTAAAATTTATGATAAAAGGGATGATTTTTCATTTCCTATCGTTAATTATCCGTTTTTAGATGGTGACGTTCCCTTGTCACCATCTTACGGTGTTTATATATCTCAACTTGTACGATTCGCTCGTGTATGTAACAATGTTTTAGATTTTAACGAGAGAAATTTATGTATTACTGAAAAATTATTACACCAGGGTTTTCGATATCACAAACTAGTCAAAACATTTACTAAATTTTATCATCGGTATAAAGACATCATTCGTAAATATAGCTCAACATGCAGACTTCTAATACGTTCAGGTATTTCACATCCAATTTTTTATGGTAATATTCTTTATAAAGCACAAAGGTGTCAGTATTCACCTCAGAAACATTACAAAACCTATGAATAGACTTATTAAGAAGGGATATAATTACGATACTGTTGTCAAGTCATTAAAGATTGCATATTTTGGCGTTAATATTGAGTCACTGATAAGGTCTTTGCATCGGAACTAAACACATTATTTTTTAAAAACAGTTGTTGGCATGACACGGGTTATGTTTTTCTCATATATGTTATGATGGTATGATACTAAACCCCTAACGGGAAGGATTGTGCCTGATGTTCATATGATGAAATCATAATCTTTCAGTCAGTTTAATTGAAGTCTGGAGCTGGCATGTCAGTTAACTGCTAGTAGTCTGTTGTTATTTATGTATTATTGTCATTTTGTTTATTTTCTTTGGTTACATCTTCTGACATCAGACTCGGATTTCTCTTGAACTGAATTTTAATGTGCGTATTGTTATGCGTTTACTTTACTACATTGATTAGAGGTATAGGGGGAGGGTTGAGATCTCACAAACATGTTTAACCCCGCCGCATTTTTGCGCCTGTCCCAAGTCAGGAGCCTCTGGCCTTTGTTAGTCTTGTATTATTTTAATTTTAGTTTCTTGTGTACAATTTGGAAATTAGTATGGCGTTCATTATCACTGGACTAGTATATATTTGTTTAGGGGCCAGCTGAAGGACGCCTCCGGGTGCGGGAATTTCTCGCTACATTGAAGACCTGTTGGTGACCCTCTGCTGTTGTTTTTTATTTGGTCGGGTTGTTGTCTCTTTGACACATTCCCCATTTCCATTCTCAATTTTAAATACTGAAACGTTTCACTATCGATCAAAAATCCGGAAAATGACATATATCACGTATCATGATAACACTGTTAAAACTGTAAACTTGTGTTGTTTATACTATAAATTCAAATTCTTCGTGGACATATTGTCAAAATTTCTTTTTATTACTTAAAAAAAAAAAAAATTGTGTAGAAAATTCAGGGGAGGCAGTTGCCTCCCCTGCCTCATAGGTAGTTACGGCCCTGATAATATGTATTTTTTTGTCAGTACATGATCATCGAACCAAGGTGTGCATGTGTGTTCTGCATGATTGCTCCAGGTCTGTGTATTGAGTTGTATTTAAAAATTTAATGCGTCTCGTAGTTCATGTAGTAGTGAGGTAGTAAACTGAATTCCTGTTTTTCTGACAATGCGTCTGTGAAAATATACAGAGTGCGTTAGATGTACCTAATATAAGTCAGGAATACTTTATTCACTTACCAACTGAATTGGTTCTTAATATATGCACGAAATCTTTCTAATCTCATTGTGGTTTTCTTTACTATTGCAGAATTTTTTGGCTGTGGCATATATAACGTATGTCCAGCGGGAAATATGAATTTCGAAACGAGTTTAACTCAATTATTTACAAAGGCGGATCAAGGGGGGGGGGGGGGTGGAAATTTGGTTGATTATATAGGGAATCACTGAAGCATGACTGGAGCGCCCCCCCCCCCCCCCCTTAGGAAAAGTTCTGGATCCGCCACTGATTTACCAGCTGTTGTTTGCCTAGTAAGGACAGCGTTTTAACTTAAGCAGGACACACGTGGCCTAAAAAAGACTGCAGTGTTGTAATTTTACTAGTGTTATATAGCCTTCGTTGCACTTTTCCAAAACATATGTAAATGTCCGTAATCCAAAATGGGATATATGATGCCTTAATATTCTTCACCTTTGGAATTCGTTATTTTAAAGCAACTTCTGTAAACATTAATGAAAAAAAAGATATACTTAAGTATTATAACAAACTGAATATTTCATTGGCAATTTGATTTTCGATAAGTATAATCGATCTGAATAGTGCATGAAATTCCTAATGCATGTGTGACGGATAAGATACTTTTAAACATGTTAAATATTAGTCTGTTTACTTTCAGTAGCTGGGCATTTTTTAGAACCCTCAGCCACAGTTTCATATAAATATATATTGCTATAGATTAAGACAAGAATATATCAGAAATATCATATATAGCTACCCCCCTCAAATTTAAATAAATATATCGTACCTTATAAAATAAAATCAATCGTCTTATAACAGTGCAAAGGAAACTACTCGCGATATGTATTTGACCCATTTAAAAAAAGAGAAAAATATTATCTTGTTGAATTGATTAAGGTCACTCACCTGGTGAAGATTTAAATGAGGAGATCAACAAAAACTTTGTATTCAAACATTATTGCAATCAATATTAATGGCACATGTGTCATATATACACACCTTTATGTTTTACAGAGACTAAAATACAAAAAATGATTACCTACCGTTACCGGTATTGGCCTCAATATTTTTTGCAGGTATATAAAAAAAGTTTAAATTTGTTCTATATTTTGACTAGATGTTTCCTCCCTTGTAAGATATAGATAAACCTATAATGTGTGATTATTATCCGCACTTGGAATTAAAACCGCTATAATTGTGTGGTAGCACAGCAAAATAAAACATTAAAATACCAAAATCGTCATACTCTGTATCTGTTCTCACACATAATCATTGTTCTTTATACTACACAAATAAGTTAAAAAAATCGGTATATTCTCAATTCCAAGTAAATCAAGCAATACGCTTTTTAAGAATTTAAAGATTTGATATATACACTCGTACACATATGTTTATATCAACTATATTTATTTACTACACCAAGCGAAACCGTTTTTCTGTTTTGAAAGAAATTGGAATTAACCACAAAATAAACATTCCTTGTCTGTCTTCAGTGGCGGATCCAGAATTTTTCATAAGTGGGGGCCCACTGACTGACATAAGAGGGGGCCCGCTCCAGTCACGCTTCAGTGATTCCCTATATAAGCAACCAAATTTTTTCCCAAAAAGGGGGGGGCGGGCCCCCTGCCCCCTCCCCCCCAAAAACTGCTTCTGGTCTTAGCCCATTTGAGTCGCCAATAATCAATCAATCAGTTTAGTCAGTCAGTACGTCAATTAATCAATCAATCAACGAACACACGTGTGGTGAAGGACACATAACTTTACTTAATACTTAGCCACTTCTCCTCTTTATTTTTGCCATATTGATATAGAAATTGAAATAGGGGGAAATCGGGGAAGCAATGGGATTGGTATATGAAAACATGGCATACATAGAAGAATGAAAATACGAATATTTATTGGATCCAAAGGGCCCGTTTCCGAGCATATAGTATTAATAATACAATAATACATGACTATTAATTCGCAGTTTGAATCCGAGAAAAAATGAATTTGAAATAGTCGGTGCCTTTCATTGTTAACTATGCGGTATACGTTTGGCTAATTGGTAAAAGCTGTAGAGTGGCCTATAGAGATTCGGTCTTAAGCGAATAGTTGTCTCAATGGCAAGTTCTCTTTTTTTGTATAGATCAAAGGGTGAAACACTTTTAAACTTTTTGTTGTTGCTAGTCGTGCAATTATTTTTTACACTACTGAGTCTTCACCTTAATTAAATACATCTCGTTCAAAAAGGCCATTTACATATTTTATAAGCTTTACACAAAATGTACTTTGTTTCAATCGTTATGCAAACAATAGTTAAATAAATGTTTTTGCGATGTTCTTATATTTTGCAAGGTTCTTTTTTAATACATTATTACTATGACATCCGATTATTGACCCTATATATATATATATTTTTACTGTGTGTATTGCTACAACTGTGTTTGATTTTTCTACATTGGCTAGATGTTTGGAGGGTTGAGATTACAAAAAAAAACAAAAAAAAAACACGTTTAACCACCGCCGCAGTTTTGCGCCTGTCCCAAGTGAACAGCCTCTGGCCTTTGTTAGTCTTGTATGATTTTTAGTTTTAGTTTATATATATTTTGGAGTTAAGGATGACGTCCTTTATCATTGAACAAGTACATATTTTTGTTAAGGTGCTAGCTGAAGCACGCCTTCGGGTGCGAATTTTCTCGCTGTATTGAAGACCCATTGGTGGCCTTCAGCTGTTTCTGCTCTTTGGTCGATTGGCTGTCTCTTTGACTCATTCCCATTTCCATTCTCTATTTCATATATACAAATTATATGAATATATGTACAAACTAGTATATATATATATGAATATTTATTGACAACCGCTAAATGTTTAAATTGTAATAAATGTCTGCCTATAGCTACATGTAAAATTCTAAACATTTATTCATCTCTGAAACGCTTAACCTTTTGTATTGTTATAACACTGTCCCAGGTTAGGGGAGGGTTGGGTCCCGCTAACATGTTTAACCCCGCCACATTATGTATGTATGCGCCTGTCCCGAGTCAGGAGCCTGTAGTTCAGTGGTTGTCGTTTGTTTTTCGTTCATTTTTTGTACATAAATAAGGCCGTTAGTTTTCACGTTTGAATTGTTTTACATTGTCATTTCGGGGCCTTTTATAGCTGACTATGCGATATGAGCTAAGCTCATCGTTGAAGGCCGTACGGTGATCTATAGTTGTTATTTTTTGTGTCATTTGGTCTCTTGTGGAGAGTTGTCTCATTTGGCAATCATGCCACATCTTTTTTTTATATCTTGATTCTTACCATATAAATCTCGTAGAAATATTTTTCAGTTTTGTGAAACGGAATTATATATTGCATTCATGGTAGCCATTTTCGTTTGTTTGTCCGTACTTTTTATCTGCATTTTAACTCCTCCTTACTTCATTGAAATTATAGAAAAACATGACAATAAAGGTGTTTAGAGGGTTGGTAATTGTAGTTCTCCTGATGTGGGATTTTCTCGCTTTAAAAAAAAATAAAAACTTTTGTGGCCTTGGGCTGTTGTCTGCTTTTCTGGTTGGGTTGTTGTCTTTTTGACCCATTCCCTGTTTCCATTCTCAATTTTATGGTAAAGGCACTGAATTAATATTGGAAACAAAGAGAATGATTATCAATAAAATATTCAAATGCACCAATTAGAGCGCATGATATGCCCTTATTGTTATTAAAAACAAATCAATTATTGCAAGACGAAAATGAAATATGATGGCTTGTTGTTTGGTCATTTATGAGGATAACCTGAGCCAAATCACATATGATTAACAAATTAAATTTGGAGATACAAAAAAAAAACTACCATACAGTACCGGGAAAAAGATTCATCGATTACTTGTTATCTGAAAAAAGACTGATTTATGCTTCTTACGGGTAGATATTTATTCCTTATATTCATTTATCACCCTCTTTACATACACAATATCGTAATTTTCTATGTGCACGGACACTTATTATTATGTATTAATATGTGAGGCAGATAGTATTTTAAAATATTTATTAACTTCAGCTAGAACCTATATCCGGCGTCGCTGCCATACGGTGTGTTAGAAAGTATTATAAAAGGTAAACCTATTCAACACTGTAATAAGATCATTGAATATTGTTTTTATTGGTATAAATATTGATCTTGTTATCAGTAAATTAAAAGCCAACTAAATATTATTAGTATATTATATACATATACATATACATGGATCTACAATCTGTCGATACCTGTAACTTGGCATTGCACAATGTCATGTTTTTCTCTGACTGTTTATGACGTCTTTACACTAAATCCATTAGATGTTGGATGTGTACGCTTTGGTAGTTTAGTCTTAGATGCATGATTTTTATTATTAGTTGTTAGTGACTTTGAACTAGCTGTCCGATAACTGCGAGTACTCTCAGATCTGTTCATTGTGTCTTTTTGTGTCGGGATGTATAAGTACCTGGCCACGTCCACTTGTATGTTTTGTCCATCTCACGAGTTAAGCCTTTTTCGACTGATTTTTATAGGTCGTTCTTATGTTGTACTGTTATACCACTGTCCCAGGTTAGGGGGAGGGTTGGGATCCCGCTAACATGTTTAACCCCGCCACATTATTTATGTATGTGCTTGTCCCAAGTCAGGAGCCTGTAATTCAGTGGTTGTCGTTTTTTTATGTGTTACATATTTGTTTTTCGTCCATTTTTTTTTACATAAATAAGGCCGTTAGTTTTCTTGTTTGAATTGTTTTACATTGTCTTATCGGGGCCTTTTATAGCTGACTATGCGGTATGGGCTTTGCTCATTGTTGAAGGCCGTACGGTGACCTGTAGTTGTTAATGTCTGTGTCATTTGGTCTTTTGTGGATAGTTGTCTCATTGGCAATCATACCACATCTTCTTTTTTTATAAATCAGAACAACAAAACTCATAATTACACGGACTCATATTATTAAACAATAATGTGTCTTCCTTAAAAAAAAAAAAAGGGAGAAGGTTTGGTACCATTAAAACGTTTAATCCCGTTGCACCTGTCCTAAGTCAGGAATCTGATGTTCAGTGGTTGTCGTTTATTTATTTTAGATCAAAAGGGTTTTTCGTTTCTCGTTTTTATATAGAGTAGACCGTTGTTTTTCCCCGTTTAAATTTTAACACTAGTAATTTTCGGGGCCTTTTATAGCTTGCTGTTCGGTGTGAGCCAAGGCTCCGTGTTGAAGGTCGTACCTTAACCTATAATGGTTTACTTTTATAAAATGTTACTTGGATGGAGAGTTGTCTCATTGGCATTCATATCACATCTTCCTATATCTATATAATAAGGTATATATTGAGAGTAGTTGACTTTAATGATTGACCCTTTATTGGCCCCTTGAATCGAATTTTCCAATGCCTTCAACATGAGTGACACACTCAGCTATCGTTATTGAAATTATATAGTAACAAAATATTAGAATAAATATATAATACATGTAACAAAATGTTAAAACATTGCACAAGAAAAACGCTCACACAAAATTGTTACGGTGGCTTCGACGAAACTGTTGATTTTTCTTTTCCTATATGGTCACTATTTTTTATCATGGATTTGGACTTCTTGCGAGCAAAGCCATCATAAATGGTCGTGTCAATTATGTCTGTTCTTTCCATGGCTTTTTCAACCCATGTCCTATCACCCGCAGTAAGAGATGACCTAGAAGTCCATTTGTACGGATTTATACAATACGCCCCATTTAACATCCTATGTGTTACTTCATCGGGCTTATATGAAGACGGACCAAACTGGTCATCAGGCATATCTAAACTGACGTTCGATTGGGGTCGTCCTTCGGATGTTTCAGATTTTCCTGTCTGAGATGCTTTGGCAAGCATAATATTTCCTTTCGTATTCTTTCGTCCGTTTAGCGTTTCTACATCGTGTCGGGCAACGATTAAATCGATATCTTTTTGCCATGCTCCGTTTCGAATGACGTCCTCTTCAGAACTTACATCAACGGGTTTTTGTTGAAGATCTTCTAAGTAAGTTTTACTAAAATCTATTGAATATTTTTCTGACAAATGTTCAATTTCTATGATATCTTCTTTTGATTTTTTGGACTTATCATCATTTTCTTTCTCAAATTTTCTTTTTTGTGTCGAATGGTGACTCGTCCGATGTTCTTCCAAGCCTCTATCGCTTATTTCATGTGAACAAACTTTCAGTACCTCACACGATTCACTGTCTGACTTGCACTTAAATCTTTGTTTATCATCCAAATTTAATTGTTTTAAAGATCCATAAATAGGTTTCTTAGCCAAATTAGATTCGCTGTTCACTGTTCTTGACTCTGATGGACTAAGCATCGTCTGTGAACGACGGAAGTCCATGTATCTCCTCTCTGCATAACTACTTCGTCCGAAGAATCCTCCGCCATAGTGAACCACATTTTTTGCTGCTTTTAGGTAGCTTAATTTTGTTAGCGATGAAGTCACCTCTGGAAATTTATCGACAGATTTTAGTAAAGGTCGGTCTTTTGGAAAACTGTTCCTTTTGTCTAACTTTTGTTTTATCCTCAGCTGTTCATACAAATTGGTGCCTATTCGTAATGCGGAAGAATACTCCCTTTTTACGTTGCTTGTTTCATCTGAAACGGGCGACGCAAAAGCCTCTTTGACTCTTTGTTTGAGTCTGGGAAAGCTAATTCGTTTTTGAAGTTTTCCCTTGTTTTCGTCTTCGGCAGTGTTATTTTCGTTTAAATCAGCATCACTTAAAGATTCATTATTATCTTGTCCTTTTAAATTTCTTTGAACACCACGATTTCTATTTTGAAACGACCACAATGTCTGTCTTCTTTTGAGGTCATGATCACGTGGATTGTCGATCGTCTGCTTGAATACCTGCGTATGAGACCTAGTGAAATCTTCTCGGTTAATTATTGGGAGAATGTGCGGTGTTTTCACAGATTCCATAAGCTCATTTGCATTATCTGCTAATTAGATGTGTTAATGAAATCCCTCCCCAGGTAAACAGCTTATTTAAATAATCTGCTAATCAGATGTCAACGAAATCATACATCAGGTATACCAGCTGACTGAAAAAAAGAGAAATGGTGAAAATTTTAAATATTTTAAAGCTAACAATTTGCATTCATACTCGATTGAAATGTTTTAAACATTTGTCATTTCTATTTTTTTTTTGGTATAGGTTGCCATGCGGCATTTGTTTTTCTCATTGTTGGAGGCCGTATACGATGCCCTGAAATTGTTCAATTGTGATTTTGTTTTCTTCCTGGTGTATGCCACATTAAAAAGAACTGTTTGCTTTCATAACAAACATCAAATGTCCAGAATCTACACTGAAATTTACCCACAAAAGAATAATCGTGAATGATACATCATCGATAGAGATATCATTTAAACTGTTATGGATAAATATTTTGAAATAACGAATTTTGCATGGTTGAGCATGTTTGTAAAGTGGAACATTGATGTAAACAAATTGTACGAGTTAGTCCACCCCCCCCCCCCCCACAAAAAAAACCTCAAACAAAAACAACATTAATATGTGCATTTATAGTATTAGTCTTGCTGCTACAGCTAAGGGCACCAATCATCGTGTCATTTCTCGGTAGTGTTCTGGCATTCAAGTTTTAATAAAGTACATAACCTAAAAATCGATCTGGTGTAGCACAATTATGCACATTCAACATCAAACCGGCGAAAAATCGGGAAAATATTAAAAAATGAAATAAGTGTTTTGAAAATACATTTAGTCATGATGGCATATGTCCTCTGTATATGTTGATAGAAAATACTATATAATCTGTCACATTATTACAAGTTGTTACATGACGTCATTCAGTCTTATTTAAAGGATTACAAGTAAATGACAAAACAAACACTGATTTTTGGATATTGTTATATTTTGACGGTACTCGAATTTGAATATATGCATTTGAACCCTAGCTCCATTTGTTATACAAACACTTGATAAATATAATAAGCAATTGAAAATCATGCATTGTAATTACTTTATTTTCACTTAGTACATATATACCAACTTACTTACTACATTAGTAAATGTTTAAAAAATAAATATAAAACTATATTAATCCTTTGAAATAATATATTAAATGGTGTTTGATTAAAATGATATTTTAATATTGATATCTATATGTGACAACTGATATGTATACATAAATAAAAATCACACTGACTGTCTAGTAAATTAATAGTTTTCAGAATTTTGTACTTTCGACTGTTACTTTCAAGTTGGTCTTGTCTTGCAGTTGTGTTATATAGGTCCGACGGAGGAGAAAGAAGTACCACTTGTAAATATGTGGAGAATTAAGAAAATATCGACTCTTGCACCTAGGTTGAACCGTTCATTCCTGGTTTACTATTTGTTAAAAATGAAATAGCGTATATTCTCTCTGTCTATATATATGACTAGTTTTACAAACATAAAACATGAAAATAAAATGATTTATATAACTTTGACAAAGTAGAATTTTGAACATTTAGATAGTATAATAAACAGTAATAAAAAGACAGTATTGAATATGTCCAACATCACATACACAGACTTCGGGTATTTCATAGATTGTTAAGTATGCTTTTGGCCACGATTTAGAACGATTTTTGTTATTCCAGAACGGTTTGGATTGGGGTTACAGAAAAGAGAGTATACGAAAAAGAAATGAATACAGATTAGTGTAGAGAATAATGGAGTTTAAAGTATCAAGAACAACTGTGGAAAAGTAAAGAATTAGGTATTACAAAACTGATTTCAAACATGAATAATGTAAATATACAAAATAAAAAAATAATCACGTTACAGAAAAAAATTATGTAGATTATAGAATTAATTGATTAAGCGTTATTTTAAAAGATAAAGAAAAATGCCCTAAAAATTTGAAAAATACATACTTCCTGACATGGCACTGTATAGTTAAACCCGTGTTTCCTTATATTTTAAATATATAAACTGACTGAGCTTTGAGAAAAAAGTTAAGATTACATTGAAGCCCTGATGTAAGAAAGATTAAAAAAAATTAAAGTATCTTGAATACAAATAACAAGCTTACCATTAATTTGTATAAATTTATTCCGGAATAATGATATAACATTATACATGTATGAAACTTTGCAGTAATCCTCATTTGTGTATGTTTAAAACCATATGAAAATTTAAATTAACTTATAACCATATATGAGAATTTAAAGGGACAGTCTTATTTTCGAAGTCCTCGTTCAGTCACAATATCTGATAGATTGCAAATCAATCATGCACTGACAAGTCACCTTTAAACCTTAGGCAAAGGATTTCTTTTTCTGTGGTTTTGTTTTAAAGCATGATTTTGCACTAGTTATTTTGGGGCCCTTTATAGCTTGCTTGTTCGGTGTGAACAGTCGAAGACCTAATGGTTAACTTTTACAAATTCTGAGTCGGGTGGAGAGTTGTCTCATTGGCACTAACATGACTAATGCCTCATCTTCTTATATCTATTTATGGCTTGCCTTTATTTACAGCGGGATTCGTTATGCGAAAAAATAATGCTAAAAATAAAGCAACCTAAATGGTTTTTATCCAAAGATATGTTTTAGAGGATCGAATTTGTGACTTGTCGTAAGATTTCTGAAGAAACACGAGGGATGTCAGATAGAATTTAAGTATACATGTTAATTGCATAACTTGCAGTGTAAAATAAAAACAATTCGTATAATTGTCATGAAATGAATCAAGCTAGTTTATGTTTTCTCGATTCCTTTTAATATGCAATCAGGTAGCTGAACATGCATGTTACAGAAAATAGTTTTGCAATGCTACATTTGCTATAACGTAACACGACACATTCAAACTGATTGACTGATTGCTTTTTCTTTACGTCCAATGGCAAATAGTTCAGGCAGTAAATTTGGACAAGGTTCACTAATGGCACAAAATGGCCTAAAATATCAACTTTATCATAAAACACCAAAAAGGTCTCAATTTGGTTCGTAAATGGGTCTATTTCAAAAGTATAAATGCTAAATATATCATTTCTTTTCATAAGACTACAAGATATTCGCCAAAGTAAGCCCATTTTGGACAATTTGTCAAAATATGGTGATTTTGTGCAATTTTCAGACCTAAAAGCTTTTGAAGCACCTTGGCCGCCACTTACGATCCAGAATGTGTTGTAACCAAAAGATTCCAATTTTGATATAGATTTCAATATAAAAACTTTTTGGATCGTAGATGGAGGCCAAGGTTAATTATGCCAAAAACAATTAAAATTATGGAAAAAAAGTACCAAAATTGACCTTTTAATACAAATTATGCTCATTTAAGGGGTCATTGCTCCATAAATAGTAAAGGAAAGTGCCAGAAAAAATATTTTTGTCTTAGTAGTATTATCACAAGTATTTTTATGTGACATTTGTAATTTTTTGCCCAAATTTTAAAAACATAAAAAAAATCAGGGCCAATTTTAACCCTTCGTGAACCTTCTCCAATATATTACTGTGAAAAATAGGGGGAAAAAGAGAAAGTAGTTTTGTTTTGTTGTGATATTGTATGTTTTAAATAAAAATTCAACTCAGCTATATGTAAGCACTTAATTTTTCGTAAATGGATATGGTGAAAACTCGAACATTTATATTACATGCATGCGGGGGACCTTTGTGTTTTTCTTATTAGTTTAAAATGCCTTGTTTTCCCCTTATTTGTGTAAGAGGTGAAACGGTTGGACGTTAACATTTTTTTATTGGCCTATATTGTTAACGCAGTGTGGTATTATGCGTTTAACAATAATGATATATATCTAGTTCCGACAATTGAATTGCCTATCTTTTGAATTTACATAAAAGTTGTTTCGGTCTTTAGATATCTTTACATTTATTTGTAATTTTATTTAAATGATCATGTTTCAAATTATAATTGAAATGTGTCAAGCATGTGTTCACTTAATATATTCTTTATTCATATTTATATACAAGTTCGTTCTACTCAACTCCATAATGGGGGGTTCACATCAAACTCTGTACCTGGTTTATTTAAAAGTACATACACCTCGATAGGGGGCCAAATCTATAATAATTTTGAATAATATAAACTGTAGACTTTGTGATTTAACTGATAGATTAGCACAAATATATAAATACATCTAAATACATATCATGTCAAACAAAAAACATGGAAGATTGTGAACAGTATAAAAATGGGCCAGTAATAGAAAAATGGGCCAACAATATAAAAATGGGCCAGCAATGCTGAGAAAAATGTATCTTCTAAGTCTGCATTTATTTTTCAGACCTTAGCGTTGAAGCTTAACTGCATTTACTTTTTTAATGATACATACAAGATAAGAAGATATAGATGCACTTTAACATGAAAGAGGTAAATGGGGAGTGATAAATGTTGCATCTTGGTCCCACTACATCATTGATGATACCGCAAAAATGAACGAATCGAAAAGTCATTTTCGTCCATCACAATGTAGAAGGACAAGAGATAATGGAACAAGTTCACAAAGGAGAATGCGGATACAGCATCGAACTTGACATGGCATGACGGGATGGATACAGTAATATGCTACAAACACGTCCCTTCATTTATGCCATAAATATTTCCATTAATTGAAAAGACCCACAAAGAAATCAAATATGATAGAAAAACATGACAAACATCCTAATATTATATACAGGCTGAAGGGGGATGTTTGAATGATATTAGGAACAATTCAAAGAACTTCAAATTTATGTATTTTTAAATAGATTATAGTAAACCTAAATAACGGTATTTAAGGGTCTAGTCAGGGTTTACAGAAAATATAATAATAAACCAATACTACAGAAACATGAGAAAACATAAAGAATTAATAAGGGGTTAAAGGTCTGAAAAAATTAGAGTGCCAAATAATCAGTATATGGACACATTTTCTTTGCAACAGACCACATACGAACCCCAAAAGACTGGTTACATCGAGCTAGAGATAAAGGATACTACAGATACAGTTAAGTCGGCCTCATATCTGGACTTACATCTAGAAATTGACAATGAGGGTCGGTTGAAAACAAAACTTTACGACAAAAGAGATGATTTCAGCTTTCTAATTGTGAACTTTCCATTTTTAAGTAGCAACATTCCTGCAGAACCTGCATACGGGGTATATATCTCCCAATTGATACGATATTCCCGTGCTTGCTTTTCCGATCATGATTTTCTTGATAGAGGGTTGCTGCTCACAAGGAAGCTATTAAACCAAGAGTTCCAAATGGTGAAGTTGAAATCATCACGAGTTGGTTGACCGTTATGGAATAACCGTTTCACAAATGATATCGGATATGTTCCTTTCGTCGTAACTACAATCCCCTTCCCTTTCATGAATGTGACCTACCGAATTAGACTATTTACCGGATTTGTTATCACATAAGCAACACGACGGGTGCCACATGTGGTGCAGGATCTGTCTACCCTTCCGGAGCACCTGAGATCACCCCTAGTTTTTTGGTGGGGTTCGTGTTGTTTATTCTTTAGTTTTCTATGTTGTGTCATGTGTGCTGTTGGTTTTTTTTTGTCCTTATCATTTTTAGCCATGGCGTTGTCAGTTTGTTTTAGATTTATGAGTTTGACTGTCCCTTTGGTATCTTTCGTTCCTCTTTTACAAGGGTTCTTAACGTACAGAGAGCGTGGCACTCTCTACACAAGGCATCGCATTTAACATCTCCTATGTATACTTGTAAATCCCGCAGTCAAACGGACGCCCCACTTTGATAAATATACAGCCAAAAGTGACGTTTTTTTTTTCTACATTCGTGAACATTTGACAAATGTGAGTTATTTCTAAACAAAAAAAAAAAGGAAAAATTTTGAAGATATTTATAAAATACAGAAATTAAAAATTATTTCACAAAAAACAATTTGTCTTTATCTTTTAAAACAAAAAAGTTATGTCTTTCTTTCGAAAGATACGACCACAAATCCGAATTTTGAGCAAATATACAAAATTTCGAACTCCTTTTACTCAAAAAGTAGCACATGAAGGTTTATTTTTTTATTACATATTTGATTTAATCAGGTAAAAAATAGTCTATATGGAAATGTTTATATAAATGTAAATACAGGATCAAAACTGTATAGTATGTCCTTAACTCTCTCAAGACGGTTAAATCAGCACGAGACCATCAAGACAGTATGCTAATTTGACAACAAGAAAATGGGATTTTTTATCAATGAAACTAACCTTTAAAATAGATGTATTAGCCATAAAAAAGTAGCAACACCACAACAAATGACATGCACACAATTTTAACCCAGTTTTCTTAGATGTGCTCACTATATATGAAATAAAATTTCTTCTCTTCATCCGAAAGGCTAGGCTAAAATTCAAAATTTTCCCTCCATAATATTTCCTCATTATTACCTACCTTTGTGTTAATGTAGTTCCGAATCCGTGCATATGAATCTATAACCATAGCACATAAACATCAATTTTTGTTTAAAACTATATTTTTTTCCACAAATAAAAAATCCAAAATCTAAATCAAAGCAAACTATATTGATTATTAGATTGAATTTAAATGTTTCGTGTTGTGATTCTGTGAAGATCTGATGAATTATTCAGGGCAGCATATTGTGAAGATTTTACGCCTTGAATCACCCTTCGATTTAAATATACTATAAGATCTTTGTGCATTTAGATACAAACTTGTCAACACATTCAAACTTGGCTATTGTCAATCAGATTTATACTCAGCGGATTGATTAACATGCCATTTTTTTTCGTAACATTTGATTACACTTCCTAAAACTTTCCGAGAATAGACACAACAAAAAACATGTGCACACGGTTTATTCCTTAGTAACAGATGTACTTGGTGCGTGTTTTTTTTTTTTTAATTTTTTTATGATAAACACTTGTGTGATTCATTGATTGATCGTTGCTGAATGACCTGTGGAGAATGTAATTAGTAAATGCATTTTGACAGAAAAATACTTTGTACATCATAAATCGTGAAATTACTTTACAAAAAACCCCCAACTTATATATGTATGTACAAACTTGCAAAATGTTTTCTTCCTCGTTTTAACCGATTTGATGTGTTCGTGTACCAGAAAATTTTGCTCAAATATCTATATTTAAATCACGTCTTCGCAGTTTATACAATTGACTCTAATAAGGTGGTGTAATAGTTTTTGTTGTTGAGTATAGATAGGAAACCGTATACCTAATTACATTTAAAACCTTTTGAATGTAAGTTAATGAATCATTCATTCGCATTTGTCCTTTTGTTATATTCTAATATCCTAATTCAGGAATGCAATTTCTGTAGTATATTTAACAGAAATTTGCATGTTTATGTCCATATAAATTAATACTAAAAAATATTTATTACGTAAATGTTTCAACTTGCTTGGTTTTGTCTCTATAAACGGTAGATATACACCATTTTGTTTTGATTCCCTGTCCGGTATGAGGTTCTCCTTAAACTTTCTTAATAGAGTTCATCGGGGTTTTTTCTTCGAAGATTTTTATATGTCTTTTTTTTTGTTATTTCGTTCTTATTTAATTGATATCCAAAAGAGACGATCTGTAAACTCCGACATCAACACTCCAATTCCTCAAGTAAAAAGAACCTAGACATAAAATTTATGAAAGATTTTTTTGTTGACTTGATAAATAACACGTTTGGCACTTATTAGTGCAGTTTTGCAAAATGCAGTACTCGGGTTAATATCTTCATTTTTCATCAAAATTTTATGTGGTCCCGCGCTCAGAATGTAGAATTCGATAGGAGTAAGAGCAAAGATTGCTTAGAGTCCGAATAATGTGTTCGGATAGGTGTCATGTCTTTCTGAAGGCTTTTACCATAGGCGAAGCAGCTGGGGACAAGTGTTCCATCTCTTTCGAAGTAAAAAAAACTTTGTTTTGGGCCCCCTTTCTCGGCCACAAAAAAATGTGAAAATGAGATCTGAAAATGATAGACGCTTAAAATATCGAGCAATCGTAACTCCGTCCTTTGTGTAAAACGAAATCAGAGCAATACATGAAAAAATTCAATAGAGAAACTTTAAACATTCTGATTTTCATTATAATAATTTTGAAAGGAAAACAACGACATCAGATGCACTACAGGTTCTTGGCTTCATAGAGCAGGCACATCAAAAATATGACAGGGTAAAACTTGATTTTTGTGAGCACTCAAACCAGCCCTGTTACACGGTGCAATGTCATTAATTATATTATGTAAATTGTAAAAAGAATCATATAAAATTATACAAGGGTAATTTTTTTCGAAAATACATTCCGTGCACTGTTAATTTTTAGATGAACTTATGTTTTTTTTAAACTATCAATGCTATAGTCTACACAGGCAAAATTTGCTCACATGAATTTCACATGAATCTCACATGAAATTCACATGAAAAATTTCACGTGAGATTCACCTCAATCGAGCTTATACATGAAACTCACGTGAAAATTTTCATGTGAAATTCACGTGAATTGAAATTCACATGAATTTGATGTGAATTTTTTCACATGAATTTCACGTGAAATTTACAACAAAAAAAGATATTTTCATGATTTCGATTAAATTTGAAAATTTAGATGTTATTTGAAATATTCTATTTTGAAAATTCATGTGAATTTCACATGAAAAAAATTTACGTGATTTTCATGTGAAATTCACATGAGTTTCACATGAGATTCGTTTTGCGTATAAGCTCGTTTGAGGTGAAATTGATGTGAATTTCACGTGAGATTCACATGAATTTAATTCACGTGAGATTCACATGAATTTAATTCACGTGAGATTCACATGAATTTAATTCACGTGAAATTGATGTGAGTGTTTGCCTGTGTATATATTTGACAATTTCAATTCGAGCTCCCCTTGTAACAGGATGATCTACAAAAAAATTACTGCTTATACGGAATCAGAAAGATATTTCATCGTGACTACATATGAAAAAAAACCCATTCAAAGTTCATTTATTTATTTCATGTCCGATTTTTCTGGTTGCGACGTGACAGGCGCGGGTCAGAGATATGAGGGTGTGGATGGGCGTCTGAGAAAAGGAATTAATCTATAGGATTTCGCCTGAATCCGAATTTTTGGAAGTTAAGATTGAATATGTTCCTGTTGTCTAAGATTGATCACAAGATTTACCGGCCCTAATGGCCCAGTATTCAGTGGATCAATAGGCCACATCCATAATGGTTTGTAACTTGTGATGACATAGTAAGGTGGTGTTAAAACTCGGTGATGGTGGCTTAGTTAAGTTTCATACTTGATGATAGTGACATATGTTGCATACTTGATGGTGGTAACATATTATATATATATACATTTTATATTTGATGATGATTAAATTACGAGTGGAAATGGGCAATGTGTCAAAGAGACAACAACCCGACCGAAATGCATACAACAGCCGAATGCTACAAATGGGTCTTAAATGCAGCAAGAAACTCACGCACCCGGGGGCGTGCTTCAGCTGACCCCTAAACAAAAATGTATACTAGCTCAGAGATAATAGACGTCATAATAAACACTGAAATATACAAATGAAACTAAAATTAAAAAGCATACAAGACTAATCACAAAGGCCAGAGGCACCAGACTTTGGACAAGCGCAAAAATGTGGCGAGGTTAAACATGTTTTTTTTTTATATTACATATTTACGTTCCAGACTGGATGATGGTGACACAGTTGAGTTCCATTCTTTCTAATGGTGACACAGTTGAGTTCCATTCTTTCTAATGGTGACACCAATAACTTTCATTCTTGGTGATGATGACATAGTAGCATTTCATTCATGGTGGTGGCGACATATTTTAGTTTCATTCTTTGTGATTGTGACATTGGTTCGTTTTATACTTTGTGATTGTGACAATTAAGAATCCTACTTTGTGATGGTAATATATTTATGATTCATACTTAGTGATTATGACAAACTTATGTTTAATACTTTGTAATGGTGATATCATGATTACATTTTACACTTGATGGTGACAGAAATGTTTCACATTTGTTGATGATGACATATTTACAGGTCATACTTGGTTATGGTAACATAGATTAGTTACATATTTTGTATTGGTGACAATGATGTTTTATACTCAATGTGGTTATATAGTTACATTTCATACTTGTGATGGTGAAAGTAATGTTTCATACTTGGTGATGGTGAAAGTAATGTTTCATACTTGGTGATGGTGACCATAATGTTTCATACCTGGTGATGGTGACCATAATGTTTCATACTAGGTGATGGTGAAAGTAATGTTTCATACTTGGTGATGGTGACCAGAATGGCTCATATTTGGTGATGGTGACCAGAATGGTTCATACTTGGTGATGGTGACCATAATGTTTCATACTTGGTGATGGTGACCAGAATGTTTCATACTTAGTGATGGTGACCATAATGTTTCATACTTAGTGATGGTGACCATAATGGTTTATACCTGGTGATGGTGACCAGAATGTTTCATACTTGGTGATGGTGACCAGAATGTTTCATACTTGGTGATGGTGACCAGAATGGTTCATACTTGGTGATGGTGACCATAATGTTTCATACTTGGTAATGCTGACCATAATGTTTCATATTTCTTTCCTAATTGTGACATTGTTAAATTTCATACTTTATGATGGTGACAGTAATTTTTCACATTTGGTTTATCACTTGAGCAACAACTAATAATATTTCTTTTAGTTTAGAGGGAATAAAATTAGGGTGTACTCATTATTTGGTGGATATTGTGGATATCTTTTAAATTCAAAAAGGTATTACGTAATATTTCTTGGAATACTCTTTAATTACCAGTATGTATGTACTCGAGATTCCGCCAATTTAGACGCACCCCTTGATTGCCTGCAAGGGTACAGTGGATCCATGTACACTCCCTAAGGATTAATGGAGATGTGTCCTTTACCATATTATCCCACCACCAGAACAATCCCCACCCAACAGTGCCCATGGGAGCGTGTAGGACACCGGGAAGTCTGTTATTATGGTGGAGGAAGCCGAAGTACTCGGAGAGAACCACCGGGCCACTCGGTGGAAACAGACAAACCAGAGAGATATCAGAAGATTGATCTCCAGGTCAAAGTAGGGGACAACTTTGACCAACCGAGGCCCCCAAGTGTTGAATTTATTCATTTTTAATCCAAGCTAGTTTAGTAAAATGTTATGTGCTGCTAAAGGAAAATGTATATGAATTTATTGTACATAAAAGTGGCTAAAATTATATGTGCCAAACAAAAAATTTAATAACATATAAAACATTGGCATGTGCATTGCAAAGCAAATTTCATCAAAACTTGGTCACTCCATTGAAGTTTTAATATCATTTCAAACTCATATTACTTTCATTCAGCTAACTTCAATATTACACAAATTCCATATTTGAATATGATTTCAATTTTAAATAAAACATTGTTATTTACATTTTGAAGATTTGTCAATAAAAAATTATTCAATATTTGTTTGAATTTAAATAAAATCTACAAATTTCAAGGTTAAAGAGTTAATAAAATATTTAATCAATACCATTTAATTTGTTTGCTTTGAGTAAATACATTGAAAAATGTCATTCAATTTGGATTTATTCAAAAAAAAAAAAAAAAAAACTTTATTAATAATTAACACATGGATATGGCTTGTCTGTGTATCTAAATCATAAACTTTAACAATTGGACGAAAGATGATGAATGGATTGACATTCACCGTCTTGTGGCAAATTAAACGCACTTTAGAACAAGAACATAATATGTGTGTAAAATTATAGAGCTTGCTTTGTTCTCTAATGACATGCTGACATAGATTTTTAAACATGCTAGTGGTAATTTCTATGTGATTCGGTCTCTTGTGAAGAGTTTTCTCATTGGCTATCATACCACATCTTCTAGCTAACATTGTAACAGTAAGAAAAAGACATGTCACCCTACTAAAATTATTGTAACTCTGAGCCGACCAGTATTTGTTCTTACTCCTAACTGCCATGAGTAAAGAAGCAGCAAATACCAATTCTGAAATCTTTGGTTTGACTCGGCGGAGAAAAAAAAACCCAACGATACAAATTGAGGTGAGCAGAATACCACAGGCCAAAAAAGGTGTTTTTATAACAAATATCAGAATTCTAATGTCTTGGCTCTGCAATTTTCCTCACAGTGAAAACCAATAATAATATTTTATAGTCATAATTAACAAATGAATATGATATAACTAGATGACCAGGTTACCTTTGAACACAATAACCAGATAATGTATTTAAAAGACAACATACAATGTTCAACACTATACAAGAGGGACGAAAGATACCAAAGGGACAGTCAAACTCATAAATCTAAAACAAACCGACAACGCCATGGCAAGTATACAAGAGTTTACTGTAAGTTCAGAAATTATTGTGTGCATTATTATTGGGATTTAAAAAAAAGAACAACAAGAATGTGTACATACATGTAGTACACAAATGCCCTACTTACACTTTTATTTCCTATGTTCATTGGACCGTGAAGTTGAGGTCAAACTCTCATTTGGCATTAAAATTATAAATGTCATATCATGGGGAACATATGATTAAAGTTTCAAGTTGATTTATCATCAATGACAAATTCTTTAAAATATAAACATTGGGAACCACTCACTTATTTCTAACTTATGACTGTTCCCTTAAAACATATAGGTAACCCGGAAGGCACTTTGAAAATTGGCCAACCATCTTGAGGAGCAAATTTATTATTTCTATTCACATTTTTGCTATACCACACCACACATAGCAGAGATTTCCAAGTGATTCCTTGTGGGCCATTTTAGTCTTTAGGAAACAGTCCTTCAGTCAGACCCATCAACATGACTATTTTAACTAGTTGTACTGAGTACTCTGCCTTACTTCAGGAGAGAAAAAGGACTTAACTCATGGGCCTTTAAAAATAACAAACATTCAAGCACTTTGTATTTCTTTGATACAACTGAATTCTGATAAAAAATGTACATTTCATGAGAAACTGACCTTTGTTTTAGAATAAACCTTAACAACTGGTTTAAAACATGTAAATATTTCAAAGAACAATATATAGAGTAATAATTGAATATTATTCCAATGATATTAACATAATCATTTAACTTGGTGATAGTTTAGAAATGTACCCAAATCAATTTACCCCATATATCAATTATATACAGAGGTCTCATAGTCCTTATAAAAATATACAGTTTACTATTCACAAAAAAACATGTCAGTAAGTTTATGGGGTAATGATCCTGCTTTGGTTCAAGTTCAGACAGTTTTATAAATCTTCCATTTGATAAAGTAAAGGTAGACAGCTTTATATCTTCTTAAATCCTGAAAAAAAGGAAAAATAACCTGTCAATATTTTTATTTTATTCATTTTACTGTATGAAATTTTGAGTTAGAGACATCTATCACTATTATGTTTTCTCTTTGTATGTTCATTCAGTTGTTCAGGTAGCAACAACAGTTAGATGAAGAACAGCAATAAGTGCTATTCCTTTCCTTTCTTATCAAGAGTGTGAACAAATTCTATGCTATGAATTGATACAGAATATCCTTTATTTCTATGTCAGTAAGGGACAACATCAAAAGATCGATGTAGAATAAAAAACTTAAATCAAATAGTTTAGGGGTGGGGTGGGGGGTCAACATTGCTGCAAGTTTTGTTAATCCAAAATCGATTTTACATATATCCATATAGGTAAATCAATTTTTCCCAAATTAAGTTAAGAGGGTAGGGGGGCTATGAGCACAATCTATTCATATCAACATTAAACTGACAAAATACCTTCAATGCTATTTTTTGATGCAGTGCAATAATGACAAAATGTTATTTAAGTACTTTTTATTGTTTTGTATTGCTATGTTTTATCGACAGAGGTGTAATTTTTAGTTCCAAGATTATTTTTTATAACCAAATCAAACAGATACTGTTCATTTACAAAGTTTTACTTTGAACAGTTACCTAATTTGCAGACTGAAAGTTGTAATAATCCAAATTTAATGTTGAGTGAGTTTTAAAGATACTAGTACTCACTTTTTTATGACCTGTACCACATCTTCATCACATAACACGTGATCTCTTCCTACTTTCTGTGGCTGATGTTTTACTGATGTTCCCCAAACCAAGGCACTGAAAAATAAATATAGCCTCGAATTTCAATATTAATATTTGGTAAGTCTGTATACTGAGGATTATTTATTTACATGGTAACCAATTCAGAAAATCACACAACACCATTGGAAATAAGAAAAGAACAAAAAAACAATTATAAGAGCAAAAAAAAGCTGATCTAATGATTGATAAACAAACACAAACTGAAACCAAGAATGAACCAAAGTTTTTTTGTTGTTTAATGTGCTACTCTTGTGAAAATATGTTTTAAATAATTCATAATTAGAGATTAGCCATTATGTAATCAAGATTATTTTTTACTGGTCAAAAGTTTACTTTAAGTTAGCTATTACCATTTTATTGTATAATTATAACAACAATAGCTTCAATTGAGAACAAATAATTTTTACTTTGCTCAAAATATTAAATATTTAGAGGAGAATTTACAGTTAAGTTCACGAAGCATATATATAGTATATTTGGATCACTCGTTCTTTGATCATGCACCTATCATTCTATTCATATGGGTCAAACTGTGTGCTATAAACTATATTGTACTAAACATTCTTATTGTACGAGGGAATCTTCTAAAAATAGGAAGTTCAATTAATGTGTAATTATTATGTAATTTATTGTATTATATTATTTGTTTTGTCTAATTTGTTTGACCTTTTAATATCTTGCACCTAATATAATTCTTGTGCCAATTGTTGATTGAAATAAAACTGAAACTCCTAAATTCAATAGAGTTCTGTCAAACCATTTCAATGCATGAAAAAATTCATTTATCTAGTTGAATGAAATGAAGATCAAATATATGAATTATAAAGCTTCAAATACACAGATTTTTAAAATTTTTATTTGCACTACATTCCCTCCTAAATAAATAGAATTTTTATATAAATCTAAGTATTAAACATATCATTTAAAAGAAACATTTATTTTATTTACATTTTTATTTTCTCGCAAGAAACTCCCTATAAATATGATGATTTATATTTTTTATTAAAATTAGAGAATGACACTACATAACATTTTTTTCTTTGCTTACTGGAGCTCTGATAAAAGGTTAGTTACTTGGTTAAATTCCATATGCTGTGCTTTTGATGTATATTTTTTTTTATACTGAATGACATGCAATTGCTTTACTTTTAAATTACTAAAATCTATTACAGTTAATTATTCTAGTTTTTCTAGATATGTAGAATAAAAAAATTTCAATTACATGTACATTTACCACTTTGATTCATTCAATATTTGTCTAAATTAACTTTTGAAAAAGAAAAAAAACTACTGTTAACTTTGAACGTTGAAGATCTGACAGTAAATGTTATTATTTTTTATTTTATTTTTCTTCAAAGTCAATAATGTGTTTCTAGATTCTGACAATTATTGAGAAAATTGAAAAAAGCAATTAATTTGAAAATGCCTTTGTAATTTAGTCATTGATACACATTATTCAAATTTTATGTTAATCCCAAATTCAACAGAATTCACTTATATTAAACCAATTAACTCAATAAATGTGTTTCTTGAGGCTCTATCAGCTCTTTTTATATCAGATGATGTAAGAAAGAAAATGAAATATTGGGGGACAAAAAATTAAAATCTGACTAAAAATAACAATACTTTGATTAGTTTTATTTCCAAAAGAGACAACTACGGAACTAAATTGACTTAACCTTATATGACATAGAAATTAACAATGAGCAAAAAACAAATATGTTACACAGCAAACAAGAATGTGTCCATAGTACACGGATGACCCACTCCCACTATCATTTTCTATGTTCAGTGGACCATGAAATTGGGGTCAAAACTATAATTTGGCATTAAAATTAGAAAGATCATATCATGGGGAACATGTGTATTAAGTTTCAAGTTAATTGGACTTCAGCTTCATCAAAAACTACCTCGACCAAAAACTTTAACCGGACGGACGAATGGAGGCACAGACCAGAAAACATAATGCCCCTCTACTATCGTAGGTGGGGCATAAAAACTGCAACCTCTGAATTACAGGCTTCTGACTTGGGACATATATAAATAACAAGAGGTTTTATAATTGCTAATGAGACAACCAGAGGCCAAATGACGCAGAAGTTAGTTTGTATACTATAAATTCAAAAGAAAACATCTTAAACAACATTACAAGTAATCCCAATCACAATTATAAATGAGGTTCTGTCACTTGTCTTTTATAAAGTTAAATATTATTTGTCAAAATATTAATTAGTGTCATATATTGTTGTTTGTCAATTAAAATAATCTTAATAAAAACACCACTCTATAAGTACATCAAATGTCCGGTAAGATTCGTAAACAATTAACTAGAACAATTGTAAGCCTTTTGTATACCAGCGACAAATACTTTGATAATCTTATAAATCACTGAATACACAATATAAGATGATCAGTCAATCCGATATTATTATTATTTTCTATAAGTGATTTTAAATAAATAAATAAGATGTTTAACAATTCATGAAATTTACTTGCATAAGAAACACAATTGTATCTAATGCTTACTTTTCTTGTTGATAATCAAAATAAATATTTTTTAATTAACTTGTTTAATTCATACAGGATTATATATCATATTGACAGGATTTGACTATCCATTTTCCAAATATTTACACATTCGCTCCCATATTCCAACATATTAATTCTGATTATTCATAATTTTGAAATCAGCCAATTTTTTTTCAGATATCTTTTGAACCTACTGCTTAAACCACAAAATTTTACACCAACCGAAATATGATTTTATATTGATAGGATCCAGAAATTCTTTCAAATGATTTCTGTCATTTTCAGATGACTTTCAAGTTGTTGTCCTGTCTTTTTAACCATATTTTATCAACATCATTCAAGTCTAATTCTTCTACAGAATACATGATATATATCAGTAGTTCAAGGGTAAAGGTACTGTTGATTAATTAACAAATTTCGTGGAATGGGGGAAAATTGATATTCCATAAATAATAATGAATACACAGTAACCAATATCAACTCCTTAAGAAAGTCCTATATCCATTTGTTGAGAGTTTGGACTAACCAATATCAACTCCTTAAGAAAGTCCTATATCCATTTGTTGAGAGTTTGGACTAACCAATATCAACTCCTTAAGAAAGTCATATATCCATTTGTTGAGAGTTTGGACTAACCAATATCAACTCCTTAAGAAAGTCCTATATCCATTTGTTGAGAGTTTGGACTAACCAATATCAACTCCTTAAGAAAGTCCTATATCCATTTGTTGAGAGTTTGGACTAACCAATATCAACTCCTTAAGAAAGTCATATATCCATTTGTTGAGAGTTTGGACTAACCAATATCAACTCCTTAAGAAAGTCCTATATCCATTTGTTGAGAGTTTGGACTAACCAATATCAACTCATTAAGAAAGTCCTATATCCATTTGTTGAGAGTTTGGACTAACCAATATCAACTCCTTAAGAAAGTCCTATATCCATTTGTTGAGAGTTTGGACTAACCAATATCAACTCCTTAAGAAAGGCCTATATCCATTTGTTGAGAGTTTGGACTAACCAATATCAACTCATTAAGAAAGGCCTATATCCATTTGTTGAGAGTTTGGACTAACCAATATCAACTCATTAAGAAAGGCCTTTATCGCTATTTTGTGCATTTTTTCTTTGATCTTTTTTTGTGATAATTTACATATCATGCTACTCGCTCGAGATGGAAAATTATCGCTAGAAACTAAGCATGAACGTGGCGTTGCTAACGAAATTGACATGAAATTGACATGAAATTGACAACGTCGTCATAGGTAAAACAGTGATAAAAAGATTATCATTGTTCATCTCAACTCGATTGCCTTTCTCGCTTTCGCCGTCCTGGCTCAAGCGAGAAAATCAATCTTGTTGAGATAATCACCGATAATCTATAAATATCCATTTGTTGAGAGTTTGGACTAACCAATATCAACTCATTAAGAAAGGCCTATATCCATTTGTTGAGAGTTTGGACTAACCAATATCAACTCATTAAGAAAGTCCTATATCCATTTGTTGAGTTTGGACTAACCAATATCAACTCATTAAGAAAGTCCTATATCCATTTGTTGAGAGTTTGGACTGTTCAAACTATCATTGTAACCTACCATTTAAATTCTTTCATAATACTTCTATGTAGTTTGTTGCAGAAATCTTCCACTGAATTCCTTCCACCTTTCAGTACAACAGGTGCTGTGTAATCAGGTAACTGACCTTTAGGTTTTGTGTATCTAAATAAAATAAAAAGCATAAGTATTGTCAAGAGGTAGGTTTAGGTACAATGTAAAACTTGTTTACATTGGCAAATTATAGCATGCCTGTCCAAAGTCAGGAACATCACCAAAGATTATAAATAAGAAGATGTGGTATGAGGGCCATTGAGATTACTCACCATCCAAGTCACAATGTATAAAAAGACTTTAAAGTAAACAATTATAGGTCAAAGTTGCCTTCAACACTGAGCAAGCTACAAATGGCCCCCAAAATGAGTCCCAATGACTAGTGTAAAATAGTTTAAACAGGAAAACCAATGGTCTAATCTATATAAAGAAGGAGAAACAAGAAACACTTATGAACCACACTAACAAACAACAGGCTCTAGGCTAGGACAGGTACAAACAAACATGACAAATGCTGCAAGTTTAAATGTTTAAACAGACATAAGCTTCACCCTAACTTGAGATAGTAGTGTAACATAACAACATAAAATTGTCTGTTTGATAAACAAAGTATTTTTGCATTTTTGCCAAATTTTCTTTATTTGATGGCAGCATCATTATTGTCTGAAGTTGGAAAGGATTATCAACCATAAAACTGTTTAAAAATTCTTAAAACTTCTTTCATAGATCAGGAACAAATTTGTTGATCAAGTGGTTTTACTATTATTTTTCCCATAGAAATCATAACTTTAAGTGTGAATAATCATGAAAGGTCATGTCTGAGGATGGTTTGGGTAATCAACCATTCCTCGTACAAGGTATGTATGATTGCATCATCAATGTTTTATATCCTGAAGTCCTAAGTTATAAGCAATCTGTGGATTATTTTATTTTCGTAGGTACCAATTTTTGTGGTTTGATTAAAATCTGCATTTTTGTAGATATTTGATTTTCTAGTGGTTTTGCTAGATTTGCATACAACTCTGTAGAAAATTTGCAGTTCATTGAGCTTTTAAATTCATGGTTCACCTAAATCCTTGAAATCCACGAAAATTGGTATCCAACCAATGAAAATGTATCCACAGTAAGTCATATGAAGAGTTTTAAGATTGTGTAAAGGAACTTTTTTGATTAATTCATCAACATGATTTTTCAGCAAAAGCAACACAATTGGTAATAGCCAATGGAATCATCTAGTATAATTTGTCCTGTAGATTCACAGAATTATGAATTTTTTTTTACATTGGACAATGAACAGACAGATGACAGACATCAAGTGATGCCAAAACCTAACACGGGTCATTTGGACCAGATGAGCTTCAAAATCTGTATTGTAAGGTTTTAAATAATCAAGGAAAAACTGACTCATTTTGGTCTTTTGTGGACAGTTGTCTCATTGGCAATCTACCACATGTTCTTTTTTTATATTAGTCATCATTTACAGCAAAATGCCTTGAGTGTGTAGGTAAAGTTAATATCTTTGGTTAGCTTGCTTACTACCTGAACTGTGAATTCATTATTATATTATATTACATGTATATTAAGGTATACTACCCTACTTTCGGAGTAGTCTAGTCCTACGGAGAGATAGATTGGTTATCTGTCACACAAGTCTACTCTTAAAGGTGGTTAGGATACCAAACATAATAATGACTTCACGGTAACCAAACATATTACCTTCACCTACACAATCAATGCATTTTGCTGTAATATATGTATATACATGTACTTACATTCTGACTAGTTGTAAATATTCCCACATTTTTTCTAGTAAATCGTCAAAATTCCATTTGTGATGAGCTGATATGGGAACACAATGAGGAACTTTATAAATAATATCCAATTCCTAAAATTATATCAATTATAAATTATTTACATGTATCACAAGAAAGGGAATATGCCAGTGGAAGAAATGTTCTGTAAATATGAATAAACAAAACAAGAACAGGGCGGTTCAACAATGATATACATGTAGTAACACAACAACCACCCCTTCCAAGAAGAATTTATCATTAAGGTCTATATGACAAGTACTTAAGTGACTATTCAATGTGTCCAGCTCTATTTACCAAAGAGTGAGTTTGTTATTTCTCACTCGTAATAAAACAGCTAAAACTATTTTGTAAACAAGACAATGATGAGCAATGTATGTGCAAAATCATGGCACCATACAGAATGCTAAAGCCTGCTTAAAATTTCAAGAAACTGTTAATATAAAAAAGAAGATGTGGTATGATTGCCAACGAGACAACTGTCCACAAGGGACCAAAATGACACATACATTAACAACTATAGGTCACTGTACAGCCTTCAACAACTAGCAAAGCCCATACCGCATAGCCAGCTATAATAGGCCCCGATATGACAATGTAAAAAAATTCAAACGAGAAAACTAATGGCCTTATTTATATAAAAAAAATGAATGAAAAACACATTTGTAACCCATAAACAAACGACAACCACTGAACTACAGGCTCCTGACTTGGGACAGGCACATACATAAATATTGTGGCGGGGTTAATAATAAACATGTTAGTGGGATCCCAACCCAACCCTTACCTGGGACAGTGGTATAACAGTACAACATAAGAACCATTTAAGTACTTTATGGGTAAAATGCATTGAAAAATGTCATAGATAGTTGTTAAGGATACGAATTTATAAAGTACAGAGTAAACAGGAAGTTGATTAACAATGAAAAGAAGATACAATGCAGCATCACACAGTTTAAACCTCAAACAAAACCTAATACATTGTACCTTTAAAGAAACTTGTAGTTCCTATGAGAGAATTATTTGAATGAAATTTCATTGAAGGGAGCAAATAAATGAACAGGTTTAATGCAATGACAGGAGTCAAACAGTACACCCATCATCCAGAGCTAGGACTGTAATAAAATCTTAGACTCTTATAAATTACCTCTATGGAAATCTGGTCAATCTTGTTGAGTAAATAAATACATGGAACAAAAACACGATTTCCTTCAACAACATCCACCAGATCATCAGCCGTGCAGTCGTCTCTCAACACAACATCAGCATTATTTATCTTGTACTCGTTTAGGATTGTTCTCACTGTGTCAATGTCTAATTCAGATTGTGGAACCTAAAAACAGGTATTTAATGATAACTATGATAAAATTGAGAATGGAAATGGGGAATGTGCCAAGGAGACAACAACCCGACCATAGATAATATGGCCTACAATATACACAGCACTTGTACAACTGATAATATCATATCTACAAATAATATCAAGAAGTATTTAAGGATTGAGTAATTGTATGTTGGTGTTTTTTTTTATATAAAAATAAGGAGATGAGGTGACACAACTTTTAGCACTATTCACTATATTGTGGTGAACATCTTTAATTGGTGGAGGAATCTGGAGTGCCTGGAGAGAAAAAACTGGCATTCATACTAAATTAAAAGGGTTTGATCTCACAACCTCTGTGTTTCAAGCTAGTTATGCAGTAGATAAATTACTAATCTGCAACCTTGTCACCAGAACTGGTCAAAAGTACACCACCATATATAACTGGTATAATAACCAAAACAACTAAAAAAATAAAATATAAACTGTGGACACAGAAACATGTTTTATTCTTACTGTATATCTATTTTATATCAAATTCAACATTAGAACATTAAAAATTCGCACAACTTTCTAATTTCAGGAACTTTATCTTGTCTGTTTATTTATTTTATATTAAATGCAAATAAACTGCTTTGCTGAGAGCAGCTGGATATGCCTGTAAAGGTCTAACCCTGAACACTTGGGGCAAGAATGGACACAATATTCAAGCTTTATACAGGTCTGAGACTAAATTTGGATTGTAATTAAATATTTGACATATTATAGGTTTCTGAATAAATGTAGTCAAAGAACTTGAAATTGGTTATATGAATTGAATGTATATTCAATTAAAAATTTCTTTCTGTTGTGCAATACACTGTGCTGTTGCGCAATACATTGTACTTAGTAAATCTGTTGTCAGACTATAAAAAAATAAATAAACTCAGAAATGTAAAATCGAAAATTTATAAAAATCAAAAGGGAGCTTACACAAATAGATATAAACAATTTACCAAAGTTTCATAAAAAATGCTGAAAGCTGAAAGCATTTTTGAGTTATTGTTTGAAAACTGGAAAATCCCCCTTTTTGTAATGCATAAAACCCCATAAATTGGAAAGGTAAAGTATAAAACTTATAAAAATCAAAAGGGAGCTCATGTCGATAGAAATAAACATTTCACTAAAGTTTTTTGCAAATTGGTGAAATTGTTTTTGAGCTATTGTCTGAAAACTAGAACCCTCCCCCTATTTTAATGAATAAAACCCCAATACTCAGAAATGGTAAATCCGAAATTTATAAAAAAACGAAAGGGAGCTCTCATCAGAAGATATAAACAATTCACAAAAGTTTCATGCAACTTGGTGAAATTGCTTTTGAATTAATGTCCGACATGTTGACGATGGACGGACAGACAACAGGCGTATAAAAATTAAAATCAAAATTGCAACATTAGAACATTGAAACTAAGCACAACCTTCTAATTTCAGGAACTTTGACTGGAGATGCTCGGCAAAATAATCTCTGTGGAAATTAAATATGCATATGCTAATATAACTGCACTCTAAATATCATTCCCTTATCAGCTTTGAACTTCTGAGCCAAAATTGATTGGAAGGAGCATGCCAAACTTGCTAAGTCTCAAGACAATAACTGATTGTGAAAACTTTATTTTACACAGTATAAGGGAGACAACTGCAAAAAGATTTTTTAGAACTAGTTTTGCTTTATTTATTTCGTCTGCTTTGCATGTGCTTATAATCTACTTTAGTGTTTTACTTGTTTGTGCTTGCGTTTATATATGAACATTTTTGCTTATGAATATATCTTTCTTACTTTGTATGTCTAATGTGTGTATGTTTTATATGTCGTATATGTCTTATTATGTTATTAACCCTTTCCTCCATGGATACTTTTTTTTTAAATTCTTGATTTGCATAGGATTTTTTGCAATAACAAAAATTATAAGGTTTAAAGTATTAATGCATTGCCAAAACAAATGTTTCATCAAAGAAATTCCAGTCATAGATTCTCATGAATATCCTTTTTATATTAGATACAACTTTTATTAAGTCTGATAAAGATTTTTCGTAGGTGAGACGTTTCAACTGAGGCTATATACAGGCGTCATTATGGAGTTAAGGGGGTGGCGTCAAAAGGCGTCATTATGGAGGAAAGGGGGTGGCGTCAAAAGGTGTCATTATGGAGGAAACGGTTAATGTCAGAAAAAAACTATACAGAGCTATTATTTGTAATGTATATGTAACCCAGACTTAAAAGAAAATTTTCTATTCTGTACTATTGCTTAGTCATTTCAAGCTACTGACAAAATAAATAAATAATTACTTTGAAATACCACTCTTAGAAACTATAGACTTTAGAAATTTCTTCTTTAAACTAAAACAAATGCCACGCAAGACTTTTATATTTTTGCTACTTACAAGTGTTTGAAGATTTATTCCTCCCTTTTCTTTCTTTCTAAATCCTATATTAGGTGGTAGTTTATTAAGCCGTATACCAAAGCCTTCCAATTCTTTTTCTATCAGTTTTTTATGCTGTAAAGGTTTCAACACGTCCAGCACAATAAAAATCAAACCACACGTTCTTGCCACTGTAATAAGGAAAAAAAATATTATACAACATCTTTCTTATCTACCATGAAACTACATTTACACTCAAACATATGTTTAAGCAACCTTCTTTTTACGTAGATATATTTTCAATTACATGTGATGCTAATAACATTTCCTGTACCAATTTTAAATGCACCAGATTAGGCTTAAATTAAAATATTGTTTGTTTGCCCTTTATCGACCGACCCTTTAAATTCGTTCCGCCTGAAAATCTTTTATTTGTATTTATCAGCAAGATTTTATTTTATTTTATTTTTTCGTTCCTACCAAAAAAATTTTATTTGTATTTCCCGTTCAAAACTTTTTTACCGGAATCCTCGGGTTTTATCTTTATCGTGAAAGGTCTAGTCCGTTTGGTATCACGTGAGCGTTTGACATGGAACACTTGCATTTAGAGTTTCAAAGCATTTGTTTGAAATCGATGTTGAACGCTTTGAAATCATGATATGTCGTACGTTAACTCTATATTTTTATACTTGAAGAGCAGGGTTCATTTACAAAAAAGTTCGTTTAATACAAAATTATCAACGTGTGTACAAACCGTAGTATTTTGTGTAAACGGACGTTGTATTCTATGTAGGGATGGCCTTTTGTGATCCGTAGATCAGGAAGATATGTTAACGATGCCTTCGACCAGCATTGCTATATTATTTATATCTGACATGAACCAAAGGTGACAAAAGCCTGTGAAGTGGAGAATATTTGGCAGTAAAATCGCCCAAGTTTTCCATACAGATCATTTATAAATGCGATGTAAAATATGTGACAATTGAGTTCAAGTCTTGTAGCATTTTTGTTAGAAACATAGGCACACACGGAAATTTAAACACTCTAGGGACTTTTTCTACTAGTAATGTATGTCTGCCCGGACATATTTTACCAGGACAAAGTTATCTCTTACAGAAAACCTTTAGGTAGAGGTAAAAAGTAAAATCACAAAAATACTGAACTCAGAGGAAAATCAATTTGGAAAGTCCATAATTACATGGCAAAATCAAATAACAAAACGCATCAAAAACGAATGGACAAGAACTGTCATATTCCTGACTTGGTACAGGCATTTTCAAATGTAGAAAATGGTGGATTGAACCTGGTTTTATAGCTAGCTAAACCTCTCACTTGTATGACAGTCGCATCAAATTCCATTATATAGTCACCGATGCGTGAACAAAACAAACAGACATAATAGGTACGTAGTACAGAATATTAGTGCAAGCTAAAACTCTTCAAAGTTCCAGGCATATTTAAACGTTGAAAATATGCGGCACAGCTCTATATTTTGATATTTGAAAACAAAATAGTAGTGCATATGAATTAACTTCACATTCTACATGATACTTTTTTTCGAAGCGTAGTCCCAGAAACTTAGAATGAAATTCAAAACAGTGTGGCTGTGGCCATTGATTGACACATTAAATTCATCCATTAACTGGGACAATTTAGGTGAACGTGTGTCTGTAACGACCACTGTTCACGACGTACCTACGATAGACATTTAAACTGTGGGGTCACCAAAGGTTTCTTAATGCCTTTAATTATAAAATAGTTCGAAAAATTAATCAGGAATAACCTTTATGTTTTGATTTATACAATTGATATAAATCAAAACATAGTGTTATTCCTGATTAATTTTTCGAAATACTTTATTAAGGTGTTGAGGACCTTTGGTGACCCCATAGTTTAAGTGTCTTTAAAAAGTACACAGTGAGCAATGGTCGTTACATACAAACGTTCGCGTAAATTGTCCCAGTCAATGGATGAATTTAATGTGTCAATCAATGGCCACAGCCACACTGTTTTGAATTTCATTCTATTAGCAAAAGCAAAACAGACAAAAATGACATTATGCAGATTTTGTATCTATAAAATAAAATAGTATACCTACCTGCCTACCCATGAAAAAAAATATACCGAGCCAAGTTATTTTTTTGGGAAAAAAAATAAAATATTTTACCTACCTACCTACCCTGTTTCAAAACATAGGGTCGGAAAAGGGCAAACAAACAATATTTTAATTTAGGCCTTAGCATTTGTCTCTTCAATGATGCTCTAAGACAGAAATATTTGAATATCCAAAATCTAATATAAATATTGAGGTGCTGATCCGTCAAAACTCCATCAAGCGAGACAAAAATTGTGCAGAAGTATAAAATGAGGAAGTGATAAATTCAGTGGCAATGTAAATAGGGGAAGAAGGTATGAAAGTAAACAGGAATGTTAAATAAAATATGTGTAAGTCATAGAAATTAAAATGTTAATCTCAATCTTATTAAATTAATGCAGCAATCTAAAATTTAAATAATAATAATGGATCCTCAGAAATGCAAAATTTCCAATAAAATGACATTTTTCATTCTGTAAAAGACATTGACTATGTATAACCAGAGGTCTTTTACCAAGACTTCATTAAGATCCTCTTATGTTGTTCTATTAAAAAACTGTCCAATATGTTAGGGACGACATCAAAAAATCAATGAAGGATAAAAAACTTAATTCAAATAGTGTGGGGGTGGGGGTCAACCTTGCTGCAAGTTTTGTTTAATTGACATTCATTTTATATATATCCTTATTGGTCAATGAATTTTTCCAAAAATAAGTTAAGAAGGGGGATAGGGGGGTCAGTGAAAAAACTATATGAATTAAGTGTTTTATCCTTCATTGATTTTTTGATGTCGTCCCTTAAGCTTCCTTTATTATGTACTTGTTCCAAATCAAAATCCTGTTGTCCAGTCATCCAGTTGTTGTCTTTGGTTGATGTCTGTATTTTACCGATTTCTATTTGCTAAAATAAATCCTTTTGTTTTTCTCCCTCATTTTTTTTAACCAGACACCTTTTATAGCTGATGTGTTTTGCTCATTGTTAAAGCTAAATGGTAATCCATAATCATGATAATTGGTGCTTTCATCCTTCCAACTCTTTATATATTAAAAGAAATTGACTTTCAGTTTTACCTGCAATGACCTGTTTTCCTCTCCCTTTTCCATCCTTGGCACCCTCAATAATACCAGGTAAATCAAGGAGCTAAAAAAATAACATCAAAATTTATGATAAATAATTGATGAAAGGATGGACAGACATTCATGAGAATAAAACAATTAAACATCAGCTTTGTAATGGCAAAAGCAATTATATTTTGTTATCTCAGAACAAATACAGTATAAAACTCAAACTTATCGCATCTAATAGAGACTAAAGACTTACAACAACTATCAAATTACCCCAAAGTCATTGTTTTATTGGTTAACATGTTTTGACATCAAGTTTGTTGTCTTCAAGTGAAACACAACGTTATTGCCATTAATTTTCAATATTTCTAACTCTTTCAAAGACAACTGTGAATACCTTTCATTTCTATAGCCAGGTATGTAATTGTTTATGATCCTACTGCATAACCACTACTTAAGGCATTATATAGTAACAGTTAATATTTATACTAAAAGATAAACATAATAAAAGGTATATTACCTGGACTTTAGCCCCTTTATATTTAATGACACCTGGTACTGTTGTCAAAGTTGTAAATTCATAAGCAGCTACCTCAGAATACACTCCAGCCAAGTTACTCAAAAGTGTTGATTTGCCAACTGACGGAAAACCTGTAATATAAATGATTTTAGAATTTAATTTCAGTTTACATTACAATTTCAAATCAGTCCTGTGCTGGCAAATATGACTATTAATCTTTGTAAGGTATGGTAAAATAAAACCTTAAATTTAGCACCAGATGTGCTTCGAAAGATGAAAGAAAAAAGTTGTTCAGTGGTTGGAGTTTGTTGATGTGGTTCCTAAGTTTTTCTCGTTTCTCATTTTTTATAAAGATAAGACTGTTGCCAGTGTTGGTTTTCCTGTTTTCTAGGTTTTACATTAGTTATTATGCCCCACCTACGATAGTAGAGGGGCATTATGTTTTCTGGTCTGTGCCTCCGTTCGTCCATCCGTCTGTGCGTCCGTTCGTCCGTCTGTGCGTCCGTTCGCTTCAGGTTAAAGTTTTTGGTCAAGGTAGTTTTTGAAGAAGTTGAAGTCTAATCAACTTGAAACTTAGTACGCATGTTCCCTATGATATGATCTTTCTAATTTTAATATTCCAAATTAAAGTTTTGACCCCAATTTCACGGTCCACTGAACATAGAAAATGATAGTGTGAGTGGGGCATCCGTGTACTTGGGACACATTCTTGTTTTTGCATGTTTTGGGGCCCTTTATTGCTTGCTGTTCGGTGTGGGCTAAGGCTCCAGGTTGAAGGCTATAGTACTCTCAGATCTGTTCATTGTGTCTTTTTGTGTCGGGATGTATAAGTACCCGACCACGTCCACTTGTATTTTTGTCCATCTGATGAGTTAAGCCTTTTTCAACTGATTTTTATAGTTCGTTCTTATGTTGTACTGTTATACCACTGTCCCAGGTTAGGGGGAGGGTTGGGATTCCGCTAACATGTTTAACCCCGCCACATTATTTATGTATGTGCCTGTCCCAAGTCAGGAGCCTGTAATTCAGTGGTTGTCGTTTGTTTATGTGTTACATATATATTTGTTTTTTGTTCATTTTTTTACATAAATAAGGCCATTAGTTTTCTCGTTAGAATTGTTTTACATTGTCTTATCGGGGCCTTTAATAGCTGACTATGCGGTATGGGTTTACCTCTTTGTTGAAGGCCGTACAGTGACCTATAGTTGTTAATGTCTGTTTCATTTTGGCCTTTTGTGGATAGTTGTCTCATTGGCAATCATACCACATCTTCTTTTTTATATTTGACCTATAATGGTTGACTTTTTATAAATTGTGACTTGGTGGATGAGTTGTCTCATTGAAACTCATACCACATCTTCTTACATCTATAAATTACCATACTTTGTCCAGTTTCATCAGGCATATGAAATAACTGATATATGAAATTATTTAATATTATGGGTTAACTGTGTTGTCTGTTCATTGTCATACCCGCCAACTGTCACTATTTGCGGGGGATTTCCCCCATGGAGGCTCCCAAGTGGAAATTTTGTAAGAGCAATTTTGTCCACTGTTTTAAAGAAAACAATTAATTTAACAATGGCTATGAGCTTGTTAAAGCACGAAGAAACCAAAAAAACACATTTGAATATATTTGAAGGCCACCTTGAAGGTTTTGTAGGACTACAAGAACCATCTTTCACGTAAAACCCCCATGGGCATTTTGAAAAGTTGGCAGGTATGCATTGTTTGACCTAGTAATCATTGGTGAAAGACTTTGATTATCAATGTTGAAAAGTTGAATTATCAATATTCTTGAATTTTTGAAATTTCCATTATTTATTCTTTTATAACATTGACTTTCTAAGCTTCCCCAATTTGTTAAATGTTTTGATGCAAAGTTAACGTCATTCACAATCTGTTTTTATTCAACTGGGAAATCAGTGTTTCATTGCAACCAATGTCATAACTACATTTACAAAATATTCAACATTATCAGGCATGCTTGTGACAAGTTATTGCCTTTTATCATGTGTATGCCAAATTGGAACTAATTAATTTAAACTTATTTCTTACCCACAAAACCAATTCTTGCATCACCAGTTTTTGCCACGTCAAAACCATCTCCCGTACCACCTCCCCCACCTTTTGGTTCAATAAGTTCACGTCTTAATTTAGCGAGGCGAGCTTTCAGTAACCCAAGATGTCCCATGGTTGCTTTGTTTTTCTGGGTTCTTGCCATCTACAAAAAAAGAATCCTTAAATATCATCTGCAGTGTTTTTAGTAAGTATTTGTAAGAAATGAGGTCATGAAATTTTTGGCATAGATTAGAATTAAGTATATATATATACAATGATATATGTTATCATGTCTGTTCCGTTTCTCAAGTTTCAAAACAGCTATAAAGAAAATACCTGCTGCAGGACGACACCATTATTATCGACATAACTGACACAATACAATCAAATAATAAATGAATGTCACCAAAATGTACTAGTTTTATTTTAAATTGCAATTACAGATATATTTGTTTAAAAATATGTTTGAATATAATCAGAATTTTTTTTAAAAATTATTTCCATTAATCATTATAAAATTAGATGTTTTAATATTAATTTTATTTAGAAAACAATTTCTTATGTCAGTGCTTGTGTTAAGAATAGCTGATTTCTTTATTCTGTTGTTATTCTTAATGAAATAAAAATCTTCGGAATAAATAAGAGTTTTTTCCTATACACACTTAAACTTTTTTAATCTTTTATTGTTTTAGTTTGATTTCAATTTCAATTTTTATTTTAAAATACATGAATTAAGCCATTTTGATTAAATAAATTATTTGCTTAAGATGACTTAATATTATCCTTTTGTTATTTGTAATTTTGTAAATAATATTTTTTTAGTCTAATCTTATTTCACAATCAAATTGTGTATACTCTGCTAAGTGCTAACATAAATTAGCTAGGACTACCTTGAGAATATTAAATATGAATACCAGTTAAATAAAATATTTCAGAAGATTTTTTAGGTATTTCTAACAAATTCAAGCAAAATGTACAAGAGTCAAGATTTTCTTATAAGTTGTTATTAATTGATTAATAAGAAATTTAGTATAATTTGATGGGATCCTAATTAAACTAGAAAAGGAACGAGATGTTGCCCATGTGATATTGGGCACACTAGGGCTGCAGGTCATCAGAATAAAGCAAACTGACCATAGTTCATAAACTAGAACAAAACCATGATAACATAAAAGTGATTTCAGGACAATTTACCAAAAAATAAGACTATTTGCAATCATTCCCAATAACATGAATTAGACAACTTTAAAGAGATAAAATTCATAGAAGTTATCGGTCACCATATTTAATAATACTAAAATTTAAAGGAACCTATGTGATATCCAGTTATGGCAGACAAAGATATATATGGTGTATTAATTAAAGCTGGGAACAGAATATATATCTAAAAGGAAATAAATCTGATAGGATTTTCAGTGTAAAGTTGATCAAATCCCAAACTTCCTGCGACCTTGAGTATGTCGAGAGATTGATGGATTTTGAAATGTCTGACTGCAAAACCATTGAGAATGTTCAATAAATTAACCACATTATTACAAATATACAACAAATTAAAGTTTTATTTTCAAGTAGATATATATATACAATGTACTTTGTCATATATAAAATAAGCAGTATACATTTAAGTGTGATTTATCTGATGCAAAGATCTTTATATTGGTTTGTGAATTTCACAGTTACTGTGAAGCCATTGCACCATTTTTTATTACTCTGTTTGCATTCAGTTCTGTGATGAAATGAATTCGATTATATATGACAAATTTGAAGTGACAGAAATCAAGTTCAATACACTGGCCTCACTCATTACCTAGTTTGAATGGCATGTCTTGATATTACTAGATAATATTAAGATAATAGCCATTTCATATTTTACACATTTTCATTTACATATCGTGTTATTTTTTTACCCCAAAAAAATGACGCGACAATGAAATCCTCTATTATTAGATAGAGTCAAGTCCCACCAATATATATGTTCTTGATCTAAGGCACTAAATCATTAGATCATATATTTTCTGTTCATCATATCCTCAATGGAGATGTGACAATACATTTTAAATAGCGCAAAACCCCATGAATAATATGGTATAATTATTTATCTGACATTCCTAGCAAACCTAGTCTATCAACACAGCCACAGGACATATATGTCACTAGCGTATTCAACATGTTCAAAGGCTTATCCCACAAATTGGTAGTAGAAAGTTTTGAGAAATATTGGACTTTTCATTCCATGGGTGGGTAATATAAAAATTTTCACCATGCCCATGGTATCAAATGAATGAAAAAAGGGGTACTCAAGAAGTTTTACAAAGCCCAAAAACTCATATTACCTCAGCCTCAATTTCTGATATTCTTTCTAATATACCCATTTTGAGGTTTACTGTAAAGTCTCAATTAATGAAAGTGTTAAAAATGAGAAAATGTGTTGAACAAAACTGAGGGAAATGTGTTGTAATTTTTGGTTCGTTCGGAATGGTTGTCGATGGAAAAATCTAAAGATTTCCAAATGAAGTAAATGACCCGGAAGCAGTCTGTGAGCGATTTTATCGAGAAAAAAATTTGGGAGACAGATTAGCGTGTGCATTTCAAATCAGAGGTGCTTTTGCAAGAAGGCATATTATTTATTCTCTCTTTTTATTCAATCAATAATTGCATTTACTGGTGAAATTTTGCAAAATTTGACCTTATAAATGAAAATTAGGTCAATCTTGCTCTGCGCATGCAAGTATCCGGGCGATTTCCAACATTTTCCGATGTTGTACTGCAACCGTTCAAAAGTGGACTATGTATCATCTGTTTCAGCATGTATTAGGGCGACATTATAGTTAACCAGACCATATTTAGATATACTTTAGTTTCCTATTATATAACATTTTCGTTGTGTATTGTCTTTCGTGTAAATCTTCACAAACGGGGCTTTGCCCTGCTGAAGGTAAGCCATCAATCAAAAATCGACAGAGATGAAAACAATGCACTTATACTCTTGTTCTTACTCTTTGTGTAAAAACAATCTGTTTTGAAATCTTGATTTGTTGTAATGACATGAGTCTTGCATCATTTTAATTGTTCCGTTTCCATTTATTCCAGCAACTGAGAAATGTCAAAATTGTTTACAAATTTAATTACTTAGTATAAAATTGTGTTAGCATGGTATTGGTAAGTGAAATACAATATTGGAATACAGGACATCTCGGCACACTACAAACTCGGGACATGTATAACTCAGCATAGTACAAACTCGGCCTATACAAACTCGGCACATTACCTATACATACTCGGCACACCAATGAATATATTTATGGAAATGGTTCATAAAAAGAAATTTTATATAATAATTACGATGAGAAAAAAATAAACAAATTTTATTTTAAAAATAGGTGAGAAATGGAACAAATTATAGGACACTAAATGAAAAGTTAACGACATTGACAGAAAACTTAAAGTCGATAACAAAAAAAAATGACGATTATGAAACTTACAGGTTTGTAATCTTTTGTCTTCTTTCGAGACATGAGCACGAAGACCAGTGGAACCTGCTTCAAACTGTCTCCCTTTTTAATGAAGGCGTGGATGGACCATAGCTGAGTGAATGGGTCTTTCATTATTTTAAAGGTTCCATCACAAAACCATTTCTTTGCATATTTCAAAAGCTGTAACTGCCCGGGCGTTGAAAATACCAAGTGACGCTGGTCGTCTACTCTGATGTCCTCAATCAAAAAGTTGTCACATTGGAGGTAATCTGTATCGAGCTATATATAGAAAATTTGATTGAATTAGTTGAGTGTTAACATATTTATTTCAGAATACCGTATCACAAATAAAAAAAAATAAATAAAAAGGATTCCGAAACAAGCTTTTTGCAGCATTAAATTTATTTACTAAAAGTAGCTATACATGTGTGTTGCAAGTTGACTATCTAGAATATCATAAATATTTTACCTCGAAAAACAATGAGGTTGGTTCATCTGGCCTAAGTTCTTCTCGGACACGGTTTGCAGTTCTTTTTAGGTTGTTTTGATTTGGCAGCTGATGATCTTCTGGTTCTATATGACGAAGCATAGCATCATCCACAATACGACCTGCAGGTTTATGGATGTCTTGGAGTGCTGTCTGTTTTACCTAAAATTTAAAAGAATATAATTTAAAATTTAAAAGGTATATGCATAAAATTCCGAATGCAAATTAATGTTCCCAGAAATGCTATTCCTTCTGAGTGAATATTAAATATGTACTTATAGTTACAGAAATTTTCATATCTAATGCCAGTTTCCACTGTATTTACATTTCACTTTATGATATTTTATAATAGTTTAAGTGAAACACGTTATTAAGCTAATATGTTCCTCTGTCTAGGCTTTGCATACCTCTTTATGAACTAGAACTTTTTTTAAAGCCCCCTTGTCTGCTGGGTGAATGTGGGGTTTAGGGTTTCTTTTAAAATGTTCTCCCTTCTGTGACACAGTAGCGGGACAATTACTGCCTTTTGATCGTTTGATGCATCTCCAGTAGGTGAAATCGCCTTTAGACATCTAAAATATAAAGAATATACATGTAGTACCGTAGTTAATTTATCTTTTAAGAAGATACCTTTTTGCCAAAGCTTTAAAAAGATAATTGTCGAGAGATATAAATTCTGTACTTGAAAAATAAATATACCTTCTTTGTGTATTCGTAACCGTCACTGCTAACCAGTTTTAGATTACTTCTTTGTGTCCCCTTTTCTATGATGGAAAATGTTGGTGGACCATCTGGTAAAATTGTGTCAGGCAACTCCGACTCTTGTATGGAACTGTAAAAATAAATGAAAACATAATAAGCATTCTTTGAAAGTAAGGACTAGTTTTGAAGCTATGAAATGCAATATTTATTTGTGTTAACACTTTTCAGATAAATCAATACGTTTTTTTTTTTATGTTATGACATATTTTATGAAAATCAAAAAAAATCATTTAAGTACAACATTTGTTTAATATATTTATATATATATCTTACTTTTCAACAATCTCCTGGTCATCATTTTCATCTTGGTGATGGGTAAAGTCAAATGAAGCATCAAGTGGTAAGGGCGATAGAGGATACACACTAGTTGTTCTATTTAAATGCGTCTGGGATGCATCGGGCAGTGAAGGGCTGACTATTCTTGATGTATGATATGTTGGTGGCTGCATTACTGACTGTTCTGGTGCCACACTAACAACGTTATATGTCCTGTTAGGTGACAATGGCGACAGAATACGCCTTGGCACTCAAGGTAAGCCATTTCGACGTGGCGTGTAACTTGGTGACGCTGGAGTTGCATCGTTTGTTGAACTGTTTGCAACTGTATTTGATGTTGGTTGTTCTATTGATGCCTGTTCTGGTGCCAAACTTGTAACGTTAAATGTCCTGTGAGGTGACAATGGCGGCAGAATACGTCTTGGCACTCTTGATAAACCATTTCTGTGTGGTGTATTAACTGGGGATGCATAGGGAAGATTTGTTGGCTTGCTCGTAACTGAAGGTACTTCTGTGAATGTGGAATTTACAGAGTTTGATTTTCTGCTTATCAAGGAGATATTGAAGGTACCATATCCTGTCAGTGTGGAACGTTGCTCACTGTCTTGCTCTAATCTGGTGGATTCAACAGGAGCATTTTCTGTTGTGTTCTTGCATAAATTGCAAGTAAATGCAATGTCAAGCTTTCCTTTCATAAGACGACGATAGTCCTTTAATAGTGCAACCTTTTTAATGAAAGGTACAGTAAGCTCCATAATATCAAATGAAGATAGAAGTGATTGTAATCTATCTTTATCAGAAAATTCAAAGTATTATGGATATATATGATCTATATCTTTTTCAACAACAAATGGAAGTTTTTAAGCACCTGAGATCACCCATAGTTTATCTTGTATATATGAGAAAACAATAAAATATACCATTTTTGCTAAGCCATTTATAAATTGTTCATATATTTTACTAAGTATTAATCTCAAATTAAATGAAAATAAGTCTTTATTGGCACAATAATAAATCTGATACATTTTTATTATAAATGTACCGAGTTTGCAATATGCCGAGTTTGTAATGTGCCGAGTTTGCACTATGCCGAGTTGACGTGTCCCGAGTTTGTAATGTGCCGAGATGTCCTGCTTCGCAATATTGGGTTACAGAAAACCGTTTGACTGTTTTCAAATTAAGTCTTTCCGAGAAACGGTCAAGTATAGTTTTATCAGTAGTATTAAGTAACAATTTACATGGCTAATCTATCATGTCTTTTAAAGGCTATTTAACTTTTAGCTATTTATCCACTGTAACAGAGTAAACAGCTTTAGTGGTGTCATAGTAGAGTGTTAGCCTCGAGTGAGGGATATTGTGAGTTCCAACCTTGACTGGGTCAAACCAAACATTTTAAAATTGGTATTTGCTGCTTTTTCGCTAAGGACGCTGCATTTAAGAATAAGAGTAGAGACTGGTGGAAATAACATGAATAATGTGTCCTGGTTAAGTGACATGTCTTTCTTCAGAGCTAGCACGTTAAATATCTGACTCAGTGTGTCGGTCTAGTACAAAGCAGGGTAAATCTTCCTGAATATGCTTATCATCATGCCGCTGGATGTTAACTCATTGGCCCCTGTTGACACGGATATGCGTCATTTTTACTTTCGTTTTGCTCCCTGGTGACGCATATGTGCGTCTGAATCCGCCATTTTGTATTTCCCGAATGACGCATATAAGCGTCATTTTGGTTCGGTCCCGTTTTGGTCCCGTTTTTGTTAAACCTCTTCTGATTGGTTCCTAGTAGGAGCATGGCTTTAGAGTCACATGATTCTCTAATGAATATTAATGAGATTTAACACGTGGCACAGTTTTCATTCATAAAATACACATTGGAATTTTACTACAAAGTCATCGATCTGTGAAACGTAAACAATGGCCTTGTGAAAATGAGAAAAGGGGACGTTGCAAACAATGTTTTTCTAACTAAGGGAGAAAAGATGTTAAAATTAAACATAAAGGATGTCATGTGTTTCTTTGTCTGAGCTGTTTCAGAGAATTTCACAAGAAATAATGGAGAAATATATGAAAAATTTTTACAGTACAAAACTACGATAGAGTGCAATAAACAATGAAATAAAAATAAAAGTAAGAATGTATTAATTTTTATTTTTTTTTATTTATAAAATATAACATATTATTGAAACAAAAAACAAAACACAACAATTATATCTATTTGATAAATATTTTTAATTATTTTTTTAAATACACCCTATGTTTACAATCTATGGCAGCCATTTTCCTTCAGGGAGAGAGATGCTGCTGTTGAAAATCTTATCAGGAATACAGTGCAGTTTTCTAAAAATAGATTCAGGGGGCAATGAGTTAAGCAGCCATCGATCGATCATCATGATCATCAAGGAAATAATCTGATTACACTTCCAATTATCACTTGTGGATTCTGTGTAGTAAGCAATTTTCTAATAAGGCAAAAGTGTAAATGTGTTGATGTATCAGGATAGTTGGCAAGTCTGTCCGCCCTCATAAACCTTAATCCTTATTACATATATAAATGTAATAACATTGAGAATGGAAACAGGGAATGTGTCCAACAATGTAGACAACAACTCATCAAAAGAGAAAAAAAATATTCCATGGTCACATTTCGTCTTCAACACAGACAAATGACAGAGTTAAAATCCCAAACCTGGTTGGGGGCATCAGTTCTTTTTTCACTTTCTACGTATGTTCCTCAGCACAAACCTGTGTGGGTTACGTTAATATCAGCAGTACATGCATGTACACTTAACTTAAAATAGACCTGTACAAATTGAAGAATTTCATAGTCTGTAGTTTGTCATGATTATTTCCCATTGTATTTTGATGAATTAAATTATAATGAAACCAGTATCAGCCATTCATGTGCTTATTCTTTGGTTGTCTATGTTGTGTTTTTTCATGTTTTGCCATGGATTCATCTATTTAAAGATTAAAGGTGGTATTGTGTCCAAGAAGATGGCTATCCACAAGAGTTTCAAGTGATGTGGATGTAAGCAAATTGCAATTATAGGCAACTGTCATGACTACCACCTTCAATAATGAAAAAAAACATATATATATACATGTAGGGTATAGTCAGCTTTTAAAGGCCCTACTGACAAACAATTTAGTTTGTTTGCTGTGGGTTTGAATGTCTATGTGGTATCTTTTGATCCCAAGACATAACCAGTCTTTGAATATGGAATGCTAGACTCCATTTCAAAAGCATTATGATGTAAAGCAATTTACTAAATGCAAACTTTCATAGTAGGTTGATAGTTTGGTCATGAAGAGCTAATCAGTTGACTTTAACATTTTATTGATTTTCTGGTGTTAACAATAGACATTTTCTGTACAAATTAATTTTTTTTGTGGAAAGATATGTCATTGTATGTGACTGTGTAAATGTTAATTATTTCAGAATGGAAAAAGAATTTAATTCTGATGACAGTGGCAGGAATACTCCAAGAGAGGTTGTTCTGACAAGGTCTGATACTCCTGGACCTACACCAGCATATATCTACAGTAGGGTAAGTTGTTAGAAGAACAACTGAGGTCTAAAATATGGTTATCTTTGACCATTTGTGAGAGAAACAATTCAGAAGAGTCACAGTACAGAACTGCCAGACCAATTTGCATCAAAACACAATACATTGTATTTACTCTTTAGTATTACAATATACCGTATTTATTCTAATAAACGCCCCGGGGGCAAAGACAATTTTCGAAAGGGGGGCGTCAATTAGAGAAACAAATTTCGTACCTTACTTCATTGACCTTTACCTGAATTTTGTTGAAACAAACTATAGTAACATACACATGTTTCTTATTGTCTCCATAATCTATAAATAGCGTTTATCGGTAATGTGACCTCAACTTATAATTTGTTAAAATTTTCGAATGAACAAGCGTGCACATCAATGGAACATAATTTCAACAGCGTACTGTGTAACTGACAGATCTATTTTTGGAACTTGTTCACACTGTGTTGGATTATCAGAGTGGATTAAAACATGGGCATTATTGATTTTTCGTTTCATGTTTCTGAGTGACCGGGTCGATGTCTTAGCAATATTGTAATGAGGGGGATAGGACCTTTATCGGGACTCCGGGATCGTGTGTTTTTAAGCTCGGGATTTCGGGATTGACCCTTTCGGGATCCGGGAATTCTTCTTTTCGGATTTCGGGATGTGGGGATTTACTTTATTTAAATTCGGGACCTCAGGATTTCGTGTTTTTAAGCCCGGGATTTCGGGGTCAGGACCCATCCTATCCCCCTCTGTAATGGGTAAGTTTCAATTTTATTTTTTTTAACTACAAAATGGGGGCGTTTATTAGAAGTCAAAAGTTCTGAACGCACGATTTTCGGTAGGGGGGCGTTAATTAGAAGGGGGGCTTTAAATAGAATAAATACGGTATGCAAAACAATGTAAAAGAAAAATTATTGCAGTCTTGACAAGAAACTTGGTCAAGTAAGAGGGTATTCATTGGTATTTGGAAACACCATCAGGGTCAAGATTATATTTTCCTACTATGACAATATATTATATACATTGAGTTAAGGGATCCGTAGTCATACTTCACACCATGGCTGACAATTTAACAAAAATGTCTTCTAGGAAACTCATTTTTAGGTTGAAAACAGAAGGGCTTGGTAGTTGTTAAAACTGGAATCCTTCAATATCCAGTTTGAAAGATGAAATCTTAACATGCTTAATGAAATTTAACATGCCATACATATTTGGATGTTCATTTATCATGTTTATATAAAAAAAGAAGTGGTATGATTGCCAATGAGACAACTGTCCACAAGAGACCAAAATGACACATACATTAACAACTATAGGTCACCGTATGGCCTTCAACAATGAGCAAAGCCCATACTGCATAGTCAGCTATAAAAGGCCCCAATATGACAAATGTAAAACAATTTAAACGAGAAAACTATAGGCCTTATTTATATAAAAAAATTAACGAAAAACAAATATGAAACACATAAACAAACAGCAACCACTGAATTACATGCTCCTGACTTGGGACAGGCACATACATAATATGGTGGGGTTAAACATGTTAGCGGGATCTAAACCCTCCCCTAACCTAGGACAGTGGTATAACAGTACAACATAAGAACGAACTATAAAAATCAGTTAGAAAATAATCTGTTTGTATACAGTATATAACTATATTTTCTTATATTTCTATTGTCAAGTCTGAATGTCACTAAAAATTGTTAACACTAATAATGTTGCTATTTATTGATACATGTATTTGAAAACAAGATGATACATAAATTACATTGTGATTGATCAATACATTGTGATTGATTGTATCTTGTCCTTACAGGACCAGTTGTATGAGTTTGCCAACAGTAAAACAGCAAAGAAAAGACCAGTTTGTTTGTCTACTGATTATGATAAGTATGCTATCATTACTTGTAATGTTAGGGCTATTCCATTTGTGTGGGAGGACCCATATATAGAATAAGGACTAAGGAGCCTTCAACATCAATTTTAAATAGAACAGCTCCTAGTTACTTTTATTCATGTTATTAGATAAATGTTTTGAAACCCATTTTAAAATCTTAGACAAACAAGCCTTGCCATGAACATGTTAAAATGCATTGATGATCTATGGTTTTGAAGCAAAAGGTAGTTTCACATCTGCAATAAAAAAGCAAAAACATTCTAAGGCCAAATAAAAATATATGTGTGGTTCCAGTTGCATACTTCTGAAAAATAGGGTCAATAGGTCGGCAAATTTTATTTTTTTTCTAAATTTTATTTTGGATTGTCAAAATCTAAAAAAAAATTGTGTGTTTACCGAAATTGTTCCCAGTAATGCACACATCAATACTGGAAGTCAGCCATTTTAAAAGTGTTTGGTTACAAAATAAAGACAGTCATTTACGTTTTTCATTAATTTTGTTGCATTTTGACAACAAATTGTTATGATTTCTTGCATTTAATCAATAACAGATACTTCTTATGGAAATTCAGATGACAGAAATCTAGGAATATTACATTATTTTAATTCACAATCCTCAAAATTAGATCGTTTGAAATTTATTTTTCAGAAATGAATTTTTAAACTAGGGTTATTCGGTTTACTGGAACCACACATATATTTTTATTTGGCCTAAGTTAGAAGCTTGATATATGGAAATAATTTAGTAGTTAAAATACAGTAGTTGTTAGCATGCAGAATATTTTCTTTTACATCTGATTATTGTCTTATATCTCAAATCTTTCATAAGATACATATTCGTGATATTCTCTTACTACAATAACAAAATAAAGTCTTAACTGACAAATTTTATTGTAATCTGTAAATGATATTTTGATATTTTTTCAGCACCGAAGGTTTATGGGATCCAGAGAAATGGTTTAGATCTTTCGATAGTGGTGCTGGTGACAGATTGTCTCCTCTGAATGTAGGAGAGAAAGAAAAGAAAACGGAATATTTAAACAAAAGAAGACCATCAGGTTAGAAAGGTTTTTGTGACATTTTGGATAGAGAGCAGCTTTTTGTAAAAAGTTGCTTTTATATGTAATGATGTAAAATGTAGATTCTCTAAATTGAGTAAATTGGAAACTTATCATCAATTACTGCTTTCTGCTAAACTTTTTACTACCTTATGGTTGACACAAATATCAATTTTATGCCATGAAATTGAGGCTGAAATGAGTTTTGCACTTTTAGTTGTTCAGTTGAGAGATTTAATATTAGATTCTAACATGACGTCCTTCAAACACTTTGAGTACACACCCGTGGTAAATGAATATAATGTAAGGGCTGTTCCAATCGTACTCCCACGTCATATGCTTTTTATACGACCGCAAAAATTGAAAATTTTTTGGTTGTATATTGGTATCACGTTGGTGTCGTCGTCGTCCAAATACTTTTAGTCTTCGCACTCTAACTTAAGTAAAAGTGAATAGAAATCTATGAAATTTTAACACAAGGTTTATGACCACAAAAGGAAGGTTGGGATTGATTTTGGGAGTTTTGGTCCCAACATTTTAGGAATTAAGGGCCCAAATAAGCATTTTCTTGGTTTTTGCACTATAACTTTAGTTTAAGTAAATAGAAATCTATGAAATTTTGTCACAAGGTTTATGACCACAAAAGGAAGGTTGGGATTGATTTTGGGAGTTTTGGTCCCAAAAGTTTAGGAATTAGGGGCCAAAAAAGGGCCCAGATAAGCATTATTCTTGGTTTTCGCACAATAACTTTAATATAAGTAAATAGAAATTATTTGAACACAAGGTTTATGACCATAAAAGGAAAGTTGGGATTGATTTTGGGAGTTTTGGTCCCAACAGTTTAGGAATTAGGGGCCAAAAAAGGGCCCAAATAAGCATTATTCTTGGTTTTCGCACAATAACTTTAGTTTAGGTAAATAGAAATCTATGAAATTTTGTCACAAGGTTTATGACCACAAAAGGAAGGTTGGGATTGATTTTGGGAGTTGAGGTCCCAACAGTTTAGGAATTAGGGGCCAAAAAAGGGCCCAAATAAGCATTATTCTTGGTTTTCGCACAATAACTTTAATATAAGTAAATAGAAATTAATGAAATTTAAACACAAGGTTTATGACCACAAAAGGAAGGTTGGGATTGATTTTGGGAGTTTTGGTTCAAACAGTTTAGGAATTAGGGGCCAAAAAGGGACCCAAATAAGCATTATTCTTGGTTTTCGCACAATAACTTTAATATAAGTAAATAGAAATCTATGAAATTTTGTCACAAGGTTTATGACCACAGAAGGAAGGTTGGGATTGATTTTGGGAGTTTTGGTCCCAACAGTTTAGGAATTAGGGGCAAAAAAAGGGCCCAAATAAGCATTATTCTTGGTTTTCGCACAATAACTTAAATATAAGTAAATAGAAATCTATGAAATTTAAACACAAGGTTTATGACCATAAAAGGAAGGTTGGGTTGATTTTGGGAGTTGAGATCCCAACAGTTTAGGAATAAGGGGCCCAAAGGGTCCAAAATTGAACTTTGTTTGATTTCATCAAAAATTGAATAATTGGGGTTCTTTGATATGCCGAATCTAACGTGTATGTAGATTCTTAATTTTTGGTCCCGTTTTCAAATTGGTCTACATTAAGGTCCAAAGGGTCCAAAATTGAATTTAGTTTGATTTTAACAAAAATTGAATCCTTGGGTTCTTTGATACGCTGAATCTAAAAATGTACTTAGATTTTTGATTATTGGCCCAGTTTTCAAGTTGGTCCAAATCGGGGTCCAAAAATTAAACTTTGTTTGATTTCATCAAAAATTGAATAATTGGGGTTTTTTGATATGCCAAATCTAACTGTGTATGTAGATTCTTAATTTTTGGTCCTGTTTTCAAATTGGTCTACTTTAAAGTCCAAAGGGTCCAAAATTAAACTAAGTTTGATTTTAACAAAAATTGAATTCTTGGGCTTTTTTGATATGCTGAATCTAAACATGTACTTAGATTTTTGATTATGGGCCCAGTTTTCAAGTTGGTTCAAATCAGGATCCAAAATTATTATATTAAGTATTGTGCAATAGCATGAAATTTTCAATTGCACAGTATTCAGCAATAGCAAGAAATTTTCAATTGCACAGTATTGCACAATAGCAAGAAACTTCAATTGCACAGTATTGTGCAATAGCAAATATTTTCAATTGCACAGTATTGCGCAATAGCAAGAAATATCTAATTGCACAATATTGTGCAATAGCAAGAAATTTTCAATTGGAGTTATCTTTCTTTGTCCAGAATAGTAGTTGAATCAACTTAAATCATTGTTTTATACAATATACAATGTATATTCACTTTTACTACCAACTGATAAATTAAAACAATCTTTACCATTCAGTGATAACAAACACTTTATTTTACATTTTAATATTTTATGATGTATTTAAATGAGTAGTTATTGTTGCAAACTCCATTAGAAATTTGAATTGAGATCAGTTTTGGAAAAAGGGAAAGGGGATGTGAAAAAAAATGGTGGGGGGGGGGGGGGGTTAAATTTTTCTCATTTCAGATTTCATAAATAGAAAGAAAATTTCTTCAAACATTTTTTGAGAGGATTAATATTAAACAGCATAGTGATTGCTCAAAGACAAAAAAATTATTTTAAGTTCATTAGACCACATTCATTCTGTGTCCAAAACCTATGCTGTGTCAACTATTTAATCACAATCCAAATTTAGAGCTGAATCCAGCTTGAATGTTGTGTCCATACTTGCCCCCACTGTTCAGGGTTCAACCTCTGTGGTTGTATAAAGCTGCGCCCTGCAGAGCATCTGGTTTTATGAATGAGATACCCGACGTCATAGAAAGATGATACAACAAGGAAACGCAAACAAGGGATGCTAAAATGTGGTATAAGTCAATTCTTTTAAACATATAAGACATAAGTAAATTATCATTTAATTCATCCAAAACTATCTAAATACGTTATTGTAAAAACTTTAAGCATATGTCACTAATTCAGTTTGCTCCGTTCTTTTACGCCAATTTGATAGTGCGTTTATTTTATTTATGGGAACAGCAAATATTTGCCTCCACCTAGACCGCTTCGATCCAAAACAATTGCTGTATTTGTCCTATTGAATCTAAATAATTCATGGGGGCTTGAATATATCGTGATTTTACTATCATTATCGCTCATGGTAAAATATTTGTCATAAAGGGCCAAACCATGGTAAAACCATGATATGTTCAAGCCCCCATGAATTATTATACCCCACGCAACGAAGTTGCAGAGGGTATAATGTTTTTGACCCGTCAGTCCGTCCGTCAGTCCCTCCGTCCGTCAGTCCGTCCGTCAGTCCTGTTTCTTGTCATCGCAACTCCTCTCAAACCACACAACAGAATTTCACGAAACCTTTTCAGATAATAAGGACATACTAAGTTGTGCATATCGACGGGAAATTGCGATTCAATTTTTTTTCTAGGAGTTACGCCCCTTTGAACTTATTTACTTTAATTTACTACTGCAACAGTTTGTCATCACAACTCCTCTCAAACCACACAACAGAATTTCACGAAACCTTTTCAGATAATAAGGACATACTATGTTGTTGTGCATATCGACGGGAAATTGCGATTTAATTTTTTTTCTAGGAGTTATGCCCCTTTGAACTTATTTACTTTAATGTACTACTGCAACAGTTTGTCATCACAACTCCTCTCAAACCACACAACAGAATTTCACGAAACCTTTTCAGATAATAAGGACATACTACGTAGATGTGCATATCAACAGGAAATTACGATTCAATTTTTTTTCTAGGAGTTATGTCCCTTTGAACTTATTTGCTTCAATGTACTTCTGCAACAGTTTGTCATCTCAACTCCTCTGAAAACACACAACAGAATTTCATGAAATTTTGTAGATAATAAGGACATACTATGTAGATGTGTATATTGACAGGAAATTATTATTCAGTATTTTTTCTAGGAGTTACGCCCCTTTGAACTTATTTACTTTAATGTAATACTGCAACAGTCATGACAGTTTGTCATCGCAACTCCTCTCAAACCACACAACAGAATTTCACGAAACCTTTTCAGATAATAAGGACATACTATGTTGTTGTGCATATCGACAGGAAATTGCGATTCAATTTTTTTTCTAGGAGTTACGCCCCTTTGAACTTATTTACTTTAATGTAATACTGCAACAGTTTGTCATCGCAACTCCTCTCAAACCACACAACAGAATTTCACGAAACCTTTTCAGATAATAAGGACATACTATGTTGTTGTGCATATCGATGGGAAATTGCGATTCAATTTTTTTTCTAGGAGTTACGCCCCTTTGAACTTATTTACTTTAATGTACTAATGCAACAGTTTGTCATCGCAACTCCTCTCAAACCACACAACAGAATTTCACGAAACCTTTTCAGATAATAAGGACATACTACGTAGATGTGCATATCAACAGGAAATTACGATTCAATTTTTTTTCTAGGAGTTATGCCCCTTTGAACTTATTTGCTTCAATGTACTTCTGCAACAATTTGTCATCTCAACTCCTCGGAAAACACACAACAGAATTTCATGAAATTTTGTAGATAATAAGGACATACTATGTAGATGTGTATATTGACAGGAAATTATTATTCAGTATTTTTTCTTATACAATTTTTTTTTCTTATACTTATTTAATTTCTCCAATGACAATGTGGGGACGTGGGGTATGTGAGCGTGCTCACTAAGGTTCTTTAATTTCTTAATTTTAGATTAAAATCTTTGATTTCACAACTAATAACTTTAATGATATCAAGTCATGTTGTTTGCTTTTCTACAAATGTTTACAAGAAGACTTGATGACCAGAAATAAGCAGAGGAGGTGGACTGAGTAAAGATTTATGACAGAGAGCCCTCATTATGTCTTTCATACTTATTTATGACAGAGAGCCCTCATTATGTCTTTCATACTTATTTATGACAGAGAGCCCTCATTATGTATTTCATACTTATTTATGACAGAGAGCCCTCATTATGTATTTCATACTTATTTATGACAGAGAGCCCTCATTATGTATTTCATACTTATTTATGACAGAGAGCCCTCATTATGTATTTCATCGTGTTCATTCTTATTTATGACAGATCCCAAAGAAAGACTGAAAGAAGAAAAAGATGGCATAGTACTGAGTCCCCAGAGGAGGAGTTTTGGGACAGGATGTCATGTGACAGCTCCTACGATGACAAGACAAGTTAGTTGTCCTGCAGATTATAAGGACGACAACAGGTACTATAGCCAGACATACATGACATAATCAATGTACTCTGTATTCTCTGTGGTTTTCTTGTTAAAACAATCAAAGCTACAGGAGTTCAAATTAGCGGTGGGTCTGTTTGGTTTTTTTATAAACTTTTTTTTTCTTCTAAAAATTGAACGTTTAAAAAAATAAAGCAGGACTGTTAATTTTGTTCAAAGGTTCTGGACCTTTCTTTGCCTACAGTAAATTTAAAAACCTGCAAGCAGTTGTATTCTGTTACTGCTAAATGTTAGTTCACAATAAATAAATTATGTGGATGAATTGATCATGTTGATATTCGTTTAAATCTTTTAAAAATTTTTAAATGTTTTTCATTATGGAATAAAAAACTATAAAACTCTGTGCAAAATTGTTATTGAAAATCATAACATTTTTAAAACAAACAAAGCATAACAAAGTAAATAGATAAAGAATTATTATAGATTTGTATATTTTAACAAAAAGTTTTTATTAACCAACAAAATTTTCACACAAAACGAGATGGATGAATTGTCAATAATTCAATTATCAATTTAGGGATGAAATAGGAAAGATGTAACCAAACACATGTCTCTTTTACAGAAATGTCAGACGTATTGGTAGTGGTAGAATTCAAATTGACCGAGATAGAGGAGAAAGAGACCGTGAACCTCAGCATGCTCAGAGAGAGCGTGAACCTCAGAGAGAACGGGACTATAGGGCAATCCGTGATAGATTTGATGACGGAAGAGATAGGAGATATGATAACAGGGGAGACAATCGAGGCTACAGAAGGGAGTATGATGACAGGGTAAAGTTTGTTTTAAAAATATTGTATTTAAGATTGGTATCAATGACTATTTATTATAGACGTACTGATGCATTATAAAAATTTCTGAAAATTTTCAGGTATTATAAATTTTAAAATTTTTTTTTCATTGGGCCTAAATTATAAATGAACAAGTACAAGTAACTTGCAATACAGGAAGTTCTTTTTTCTAAAATGACAAAATCTGACAATTTGAATTGATTATGGATTGCCTTAGAAACCAACTAGATTGAAGGGCCAGCTGAAGGACACCTACGGGGCGGGAATTCTCGCTACATTGAAGACCCATTGGTGGCCTTCGGCTGTTGTCTGCTCTATGGTGGGTTGTTGTCATTTACATAATTTAAAATTATTTTTTTCATCATTTTTTAGAGGGACTTCAGTCGGCATTTCAGCAGAGACAATGGTTAGTATGATAGAAGAAATTTATTTGTTTGTTTTTGAATAAAATTCAATAAATATATACTTAGTACATGTAGTGTAAATACAAATCTTATTTTGTTAAATAAAACTTATCAATTGTTTAGCAATATTTCATTTTCCTTTCTAGGTCAGAATTTTAAGAGTAAATACTATTCATCCTTCATAATAATTTTAAATTATCATCTTGTTGAATTCTTATTTCATGTGGCCGAATTAAAAGAAAATTTGGTAGCCATATCAATTTTGATTTTAGAAGAAAAAATTCTGATTTTGTGTTAAAGTTTTAGTCTGTATTTTCAGTTTGAAAATTGAAATTAACCTTTACCTTGTCCAAGTATTGAAAATTGTCTAGTGACAAATGTTAACCTGAGTGTTTTGTGTCAATTGTAGGTCGTAACAGACACGATTCTTACCGTCACCGTGAAGAAGAGGAACCGGAATGGTTCTCGGAGGGACCCACCAGTCAAAATGATCGCATAGAACTTCACGGATTTGAAGGCCCCAGAGAGGTCAAAGAGGAACATGTAAAGGGCAAGGACGATGAAGAAGACGATAACAACATGGATACTGGATTTGATGAGGAATATCATGAAGAGGCTCAACAGGATGAATCAAATAGTAAGGAACTTTGTGATAATGCCAAATTTTTTTTAGAGAAAAAAAATATGGTTCAGAGGGTGCTTCAATATATTTTAGATATTGAATTAAAACAAACATATTTGAGGGGGCATTAATTGTTACCCTTGTCTGTTTGTAAAGCTGTCCTTATGAAAGTATGTTCCAAAATTGGTTTCCGTTCTCTAACTTTGTAGCTTGCCTCATCAAAATACAATGAAACTTAAACACTATGCATGCTACCACAAAGTTTGATCATGTACTAAATTTGGTGGTTTCACTTTAAACATTCTAGTGTATGTTCCTTTTAAATGTTGTATGCATACAGGGCCATCATCTGTGTCTTATTCTCCATATCTTGTACATTTCTTATATTATAAAAGCACATTTTATATGCTGTTTTATTTTACAGAAAGTTCAGAAGTAAAAGTAGCTGATGTGAAGGAAAGAAATGGAAGTCTGGAGACAAACGAGTCAAGTTCACCTGAAGAATCAAATAACTCTGGCAGTCTACATGTCCAATCACCACAGGCAACAAACTTGTTTGACTTTAATGAGTTCTTCAAGATAGAAAATCTACCAGGCTTAAATGTAGGTATTCTGGTATCAACTATGATATGTATCTCTGATTCCTTAAGGCCAAAAAAAAATATATGTCTGTTTCCTGCTGCCAAGGCAAAAAAATCAGGGTCGGTAGGTCGGGATTTTTTTTTTTTTTTGATTTTTTTTTACTATTTTTGCACTATTTTTGCACTCCCTGTCAGATTTGCAGATGGTTAAATGTCATGTTTGGTTAGGGTCCTGTACCCTAAAATCATTTAATCTCTTTAAAGAAGCTTCAATTGAATAATCCTCCCAGTGCCAACATTTTTTAAATCTTAATTGTAGCACATTTGTGCTGGGAGCAGCCATTTTGCTTGTTTGGGTATAGTAAAATATGGATTTGGATCGGACCGGAATTTTTCCGGACCGGAAACGATTTTTTTTCCGGAATTGAATAAAAAGTTCTAGGGTCGGGGTCTTTGAGTCAGGGTCGGTCGGGAAACAGGAAACAGACATATATTTTTTTTTGGCCTAATATTTAATGTAAATTCAGATATTATTGTGAGCATTTATCATTGTGAATTTGTCATTTTATACTAAAATGCTATTTTATTTTGCGAAAATTCTGGTTTTATTTCAGTTTATTTCATATCTTAAAAATTCAAAATGCCAGTTTAAATTACTGCAATTTTTCACAATAATAAAAAATCGCAATAATTTCTGAATTTACAGTAATCACTATTAAAACATACAAGCAAACTGACCTTGACTTTCCAAACAGATGAAAAATAACAAAGATACAACCAACAGCACACAACACAGCATAAAAACCTTTAACTAAGCAACAGTAACCCTCATCTAAACAGGTGATGATCTCAGGTGCTTCAGAAGGGTAAGCAAATTGTGTTCAACATGTGGCACCTGTCTTGTTTCTCATGCGAGTACATAAATAAGTTTAATATCGTAGGTAACATTACCTGGTATCTTATCATTCAGCGAAATTGATATTGGAAAAGAAATAAAAACCTACAATCAAACTCATTTAAAATGTATATGATATTTTTATTATTGATCCTCTGCATTCTCCTTGTCTCGGAAGAAGAGGGGATATTGTTTGCTTGTCCCTATGTCCATGTTGTAGTTAATTGGTCTTTAGAAATTGAATTCATCTGGTCCAGAAATCAACAAAATTCTACTGTTTATCAAACATGGTTTCCAAAAAATTCTTGAGAGGAAAAGAACTTGTTAGTCATAATGATTTGGGTATTGCTTCTAATCTTAATATTGTAAAAATGTTCGTGCAAAGTTCCATGTATTTTAGGTTGTTTAAAGGCCATGTAAATGGGTCAGCATTTTATGCTGGTTTGTCAGGTCTACGCATCCACCAAATACTAATCATGCTTATTAAATATTAACGCTTTGTCTCCTGATACTTTAATTCTGTGTTGTTTACATTTGATGATATTTTGATTTTGATAGTAGAATTAGAACAGTTTGATTGTTGCGTTACATTAGTACATATTGACTTTGTAGGAAGGAGGTAGTCCCACTGCTGAAGTCCAGGCTGGATTCCAGAGTCGGTTCAGTCGCTGGTTCTCCTCCCATCATGGAGGAGGCAGTATGGGTAACAGCAGAGAGAACAGTCGCAGATCATCAATCAATGAAGACTTCGGATATCTCAATGGTCAGTTTATTTATGAGATGAGACTTGTATACATTTTAAGTGGTAGTTGGTATGATAACTTTGCAATTATTTTGAAATTTATGAGAAAAGTCCACTGATATTTACATGATTTAATTTTGTTTTAAATCTTTTTATGCCCCACCTACGATAGTAGAGGGGCATTATGTTTTCTGGTCTGTGCGTCCGTTCGTTTGTCCGTCCGTCTGTCCGTCCCTCCATCCGTTCGTCCGTCTGTCCCGCTCCAGGTTAAAGTTTTTGGTCAAGGTAGTTTTTGATGAAGTTGAAGTCCAATCGACTTCAAACTTAGTACACATGTTCCCTATGATATGATCTTTCTAATTTTAATGCCAGATTAGAGTTTTTACCCCAATTTCACGGTCCACTGAATATGGAAAATGATAGTGCGAGTGGGGCATTCGTGTACTGAGGACACATTCTTGTTTGTATGTATACTGCATACTGCTGGTTCATGGAGAAAAAAATTCCATGCTGTACATCACTGTATGACTATATTTATTCAAATGTTTAATCAATGATTTATTCAAAAAGTCTTCATGGATTGGCCTTGACTTTTTTTAGATTTCCAAAATTTTGAATCTGAAGAATTTGATATCTATTTGCAGTAAGAAACTTTTATTGTATGTCTCTTTTAAATGTATTTTCAGAGCTACTTAGTGGAACCAAAAGTCCAATTGTTCCCTCACCACCACCTAACACCATTAATTCAATGTACGACAAGTCTGTGTTCATGACACCAGGCAACAGCACATTCTCTGACAAACCACAGTGTATTAGCGTGGACATGTCTGTCTCACAGAAGAACATTATAGCTCCAATGTTAAACAGTATATTCCAGAATTCTGGATCATCACATCACAAGCGTAATGATAGCAGTAAGTAGTCAAAATGCTATAGCATTTATCTTGGTCAATAAGTGAAGAAATGGTTCTCTGCAAGTAAATATGAAGATTTGGAAGCAGTAAAAATATATTGCCTATTTATGACCTTTTAGTGCTGCTTGGGCATACATCATCAATAATCAGATATTCATCAGAACATTATATTTATCTTTATTTTCTTTTTTTCTATATTAATTTTTTCTTTTTTTATTATTTTAAATTTGGTTAATTTAACTTATTTTTCCTCAAAATTTCCATTCTTAAAAAAACTATAAAACTTAGAATATCTATATGTTTGTTAAAATAATTATTCCAATATGATGAATACATTTATTTGTGGTCCTTATTTTTGAACTATTATTATGTTATATTTTAACATGTTTAAAAGCAAATGAAAAATGTGGTTATATATTATAGTAACTACAGCTTATATATTTTTTTTTGTAAAATGAACTAACAAATACTAACACATATATATTTACATGATCTATTGCTAACATTAACGAGGCCAGGATAAGGTACCGGTATTCGATGTTTTCATTACTAACAAATGTACAGATTTCAATAAAAAATGAAAATGAAAAAAAAAAAAAAAAAAAAAAAATAATCAGATTATCAGAGTCAGCAAACACAAAAGAATGTTGTTAATTAGTTTTTAACTAATTCCTGTAAACACTACATACACACTAAGTGATTGCTTTGTGCTTATTTTCAAAATAACAAACAGTGGCTTCTCCTGCAAAATTTGTTTTTAATTCATGAATTGAACCCCTGCATGAAAAGTCTTAACAATCTATGTTTACAGTATAAACATAAATGCAGCCATTAACAAAATTACTTTCAATTGAGTAGTAGTTAAAACAGATATTTCATAATATTTACATAAACATAATTGAAATGGAAACCTAGCACAAGACTTAAAAATGCAAATAACGGACATCCTTTGAGTCCTGAAATGTTGAAACAGTCTTACTTGCCTAATCTGACACACTGGGGACCAGAAAAACATGTCTGATTAAGCAGGGTGTCAGAATACTCAGGTTAGGTATATTTTGGGACCATGAAAATGTATTAATTAAAGCAGGATGTTCGAATACTCGGGTGTTTGATTAGGCAGGTTGCACTGTATAAGCATAATTCCACAAAAGGTGTGTTCATAAATATGTTTTGTTTACAGACAGCAGTAATTACAGTGTACAGGATGTGGAGGCCCAGCTGAAGGCTTTATTGTTTGGAAGGAAAGACTCCACTGCCTCTAGTAGTGGTAATAACAGTCCTGCTGTGTCCTCACCTAGAAGTAAGTCTCCATCTTATACAACATAACTACCTCAGTTTTCTAGCTTAAGGTTTTTATGTCCTCAAGGTAGCAGAGGGCACATTAACTTTTACCCTTGTCCATCTGTACGTCCCAAAGTTGGTTTCAGTTCTCTAACTTTAGTTTGCCGCAACCAAATGTTTTAAAGCTTATATATACACAATGCTTATAACCACAAAAGACAGATTAAGTTTGAATTTTGGTTGTGTAACTAAAATCTTTTTAGAGCTTTGCATGTGTCTTTACAGTTGGGAAAATTGCTGAATTTTTTGTTTCCATTCTTTAACTTCAGTTTGCCTCAACCAAATGTTATGAAACTTATACACAATGATTATTACCAAAAAACTTATATCAGCTTGAATTTGGATGGCATCATTTTAGCTGTCTTAAATAATGTCCCTTTAAAACATTATATGCAAGCAGGAGCATCATCATCTTTATCCCATAGACATATTCTCCATTGGTTTATGTATTTAAACATTTTTTGACAATATTTATTTGGTTTACAGATGTACCATACATCAAGACTGTACAGGAACTGGAAGCTGATATGAAGCCAACGACCACACCTGGTGGACATAACTACCCTCAGCAGCCAATCCCCCACCCCCTGGCAATGAATCATCACAAGATTGAAAGACAGAACAGAATGACGCCTCCTGGTGCAAGAATGACTCCTCCTGGTGTGAGAATGACTCCTCCTACTGTGATTCACCATCACCAACCACACCAGCAACAACATCAGCAGCATCAGCAGCCCTCGTCTCAACAATCTTCCCGACGATCAAGTGAGGATGAAGGAGATTTGACAGCATTTAATAAATTACTGAGTCTGATGCAAGCTGGTGCAGCGGCAGCTGTAGAATCTCCAAAAATTCCAGTAAGTTTCTGTTACATTGTAATGTCTAAATTTAATACATTACCACAAAGAAAATCATTTTCTACTATGTTTCACTAAAATAGAATTTATAAAAAAAGAAAAAAATATATTCAAATTTAAAGAAGTGCGATTTTTCAGGAGAAATTATCTCCACTTGATAAAACTTTGACCTGTTCGTCATATGTCTTGTTAGCATACCTGTTTAAAAAGATATTAAAACTGTACACTGAACACTACCTGATAGTGCGGTGACAGAATAGGAAAAAGTCGATTATTCAAGAAGTTTAATTTCACTCCATGGTACACGGCTAAAAATTGGCACAGTACTAGAAAAATGATTTTACTTGAATTTAAGATTGGTCGTCAAAAAGTCGTATGGTGCAGTTTTTTTTATTTCAGCTTTAAATCAGCGAGTTTGACATCAAATGCAGATCATTAGTGGCATGCAATTTGGCTTTTTATTCAAAAGCTGTCATCGCATATCTTTCTTTTTTGTTTTATTCAAACATCGGACATAGTGTTCTCTGCATTAGGCGAAAAGGGTAATCCTCTAAGCCTTTTGATGACAAATTATGAAGGTACAAACTACTATTAACGGGGACATTTTGTGTTTTACCCGATTCCAGCATCATACAATAAAGCGCTGATGAATAAATTATATCGTATCTACTATAAAGTAATAAAACTGCTATTTTTCTTTTCATGTACACATGTTTTTATGAGATAATATTGTTTAAAACAATATCTTTTTTAATTTTAAAAATCTCTGCTAATCAATCATTTACTTTAAAAAAATCCGGATAGTTGTGTCCTGTCCATGATCGGGCTGAGACATAGTTTTCCTGTAATATTTTGGACTTGATATTACTTGTTTTTGTTGATTGTTTATTGTTTCGTTAAATTATTTTGGTGTTCATAATTCTTTTTAAAGGTTCTGTTAATCTCATTTTATTTATGTAAGAGGCAAATTACGTTTTTCAGTGGTTTATTTAAGAAATAGGAATCCGACAAAATCCCCAAAAGATAACAAAACTAGAAAGTCCGTTGAAACTTTGCTTTAACATTTCAAAGTAGCAAACATTCATTTTAATCCCTTAAATAGTGTTAATTTCTTAAATGCAGAAGTGGAATAATTGATATATGTTTACCAACGTACAGTAAATTGAGGCATTTTGACACAGTTGATTGGTGTAATGATGAAATATACCCGAAATTACGTGGATAATTCAGTGTGACTTTAATCATAGATGTACATCTATCATCGGGTTAGTTCTATTCGCTTGAAAATTGTTTATAATAAAAATTGAAACGAATGATGCATAAGTCTACATGAAATAGTGATATCTATACAGTTCGGACTGCAATTTGAAATACAGAACCTTTAAAAGACCTAAAGAAACCATTTTGCTTAGTTCTTTGATTTCAAAATTCAGATATATTGAAGATATCCTGTCTCTATTTACCTACACATAAGTCAGTCAGTACTTACATTTCCCAGTTCGCTTGTGATAAAAGATACTACAGAAATTAGAATGTTCGCATCGTATCTTGACCTTTTCTTTGATATTGAGACGGATTGTGGACTACAAACAAAAATTATATGACAAAATTTGGAGGGCGATTTTAACTTTCCAATGTCAATTCCCCAGGTCTCAATGTACTACACTCCTCTGCGCCATCGTATAAAGTGCACATATCTCAAATGATACCTTACGTTGGTCCTTGTTCAGTCAATAAATACTTCATGAACAGGGGTGTACCTCTGACTACTTTAAACAGGCCACAGGATTTAAAGGGATATTAACACATATTAGTCGACGATAATATCAAGGGTAAGAGTAGAAGAACGACGTAAATGGCAAACAAAATTCTGCAAAACTCTACATAGACCACCCAAGATAACACGAAGCATACTGAAAAACAGGGGTTATCTCATGTGCCCCCGGAAGTTTTAGAAGATTCTGTTTCAATTGTAACACCTGAGTGTCGAACGTGGAAATTTAATTTTGGGAACATGTACTTAATTATGAAGAACTGGCGACTAAAACAGAACAGGCAACAGCAGAAGGTCACCGTATCACGAGTAATGATACCTGTAAGCTCTGTCGTTGCCCATCTCATTAGCAACATTTTGCAGTTTACAATTTTGAGATACTAAGTATCAGATCAGATCTGAAAATTTGCAATTAATTTGTTTTCCATTCCTGCTTGTAACATATTGATACTTGTAACATATTGATACTTCTGATATGCATGACACAACCAAACTGAACTATTTTTTTTTCTGGAATTCCCCTAGTTTTGGTTAAAACATAACCATCGGTAACTTACGTAATGTTGTCTGTAATGTTTCTTTGAGACATACAGACAAAATGGCAGCCGGCTAAAGTCAAGAAATTGAAGTCACGGCTATCAAAGGTTGTGCTATGTGTACTATTGTCTGTCGGTGTTTTCCATTTTTTGGCCATGGCGTTGTCAGTCTATTTTCGTCTAATGACTTTTAATGTCCCTTTGGTATCTTTCGTCTCTCTTTCATATGCTTGCATCTATTGTAAAGAAAACTACAACCAAGACGAGGAATTTCATTTTCTAAAACAGAACATTTAAGTAAAGGCTGTTTAATGCTTATTTATCATACAGCCACTGTAAACCTTTACTGGGAGTTAAACTGTTTTATTCTGAATTACAAGAACATTCACAGAAGAAAGTTTTTTACCATCAGCAGTGTGATATAAATGCTGTCCCTAGTTCAGATATCAAATCACTTATACAGACCAGACTGTAGGTATAACGACCACGACAATCGGAAATATTCAGCAGATTACAGTCATGTGATCATGGCTAGTGTGTACTGTCGATGCGGATCACAGATGTTGTTTTTTCTTGACTTTTGTTTAGATATATTTTGAGTTTCAAGCTGCAGGACAAGACGTTTCTTTCAATACAGGGTTCTTTTGGCATTTGTCCCAGAGGTGCACTGATATTTCAGTTGTTTTATGTCCCAAATAAAATAGAGTGACATGGCCAAAGTGTATTTTATAATGACGATGATGTCCAATGGTGATGGATAAAAGCTCGCTATATGTGGTACACAAACATTTGACCACCACTCTATTGCAATGCACAGCACGTTAAATGTCCGAAGTTTAACATTGATATTAGCAATATTATTATAGGATTCGTGCTTAAGAATTGTGTCGTGTTCTTTAAACACTATGGACCAATACTGACATTCGAGATTTGTCAAACCTTCATGCACCTGCGGAAATATGTATTCCAGCCAATGGTGAGAACGTCGTAATAATGTTACCACATTACAAAAGTCATTTGAGGTCTGAATTACTGATTAAAGTTTAGTATATTTAGAGCTATGTCAATATATCCTGCATAAAAACAATATGATCTAGACTTGCGTCACTTAGTTTGGGATTGAATAACCGAAACTTTCTCCATTTTCAAACGAATAAAAGGCTGTTCTATCATAAAACATATCTTTTTAAAGTTGTAAGTTTATCTTAAAATGATTTATTTTACTACTAATACAAAACATTATTTCATAGAAATCGTCATGAAATCTTTAAACCTCAATCATAAGTATGTTTTGAAATAATTTTTGTTGTCCGTTTTGCATGTAGCGAATTCAACGTATACATGGTATATGGCTAAAACTTAAGTTTTCACTTTTATTGATGTATACGAGAATGGTTATAGTAATAAGTACATATGTGTTCATAATTTTCTATAAATTTTGTTAAGTTTTGACAGACGTTGTTCTTATTATTTGAAAAAAATACATCATTTAAAACTGAAAACTACCCCCCTTTTTGTAAAGTCGCATACGTGTGATTGGAAATTTCATTTATTGATGGGTTTCCATTTTTTGGAGGAAAAATTGAATAAGGAAGAAAATAGATTTAAGTTTTCAATCATTCTACTGTAAAAATGGTATTTAAATTGGAGTTAGATATTCAATTTTGTTTTTCCTTGAAAACGACCTGTGACCTTTGATCAAGATTTCTGAAAAACTGCACCATATTTTCTTTTGACGACCAGAAGAATCTCAAAGTACACATATTTCCGAATCCAATGATATATAATATAGCCGTGTACCATTTTTGACGATTAAAATTTCACAATTCCGACTTTGGTCACCGGCCTATGAGGATGTATAAAAGGAATATAATCCATGTAAAACGATTAAGGGGAGATAATCACTTTGAAATGTTAAAGGGGAGATAATTGAATTAACTTATTTCATTATTTGCCTGTCGGAGGGTATTCTTTCACAGTTCTAGTTTATATTGTATATAGCACTATTCTCCTCAATACTAATTTTTCTCGGATGGCACTTAATCTGATACTCAACAGGTTGAAGTACTTTTACAATCTCCATTTGTTATTTCAGACTCGACAGGAGACTAGAGTTCCTTCCCCACCACAACAGATGATGCAGGCTAGACCTCAGACTCCAAATAGTCAACAGACTCAAGCTCAAATTGCACAAAATGAGTTCTTACAGGTTAGCTCATATTTTTCTACCATAACAGGAAGGAGACCCTGACCTGGAAATATCAAACTGCCTATTAAAACATGCATGTTAGAATAATATCTAACAGTCAAGGGTGTAACTTAAACAAGTTATCAGAGAAAAATAAAATGCATGCCTTATAACAGACACTTTCATGAGTTGTCTACTCTTTTTTCCTTAGTGACACCTTTTGACGCCACCCCCTTTACTCCATAATGACGCCTTTTGACACCTGTGTAGTACCTCAGTTGAAATACTTTGACTACAAAGTGTCTGCTTCAGACTTAATAAAATTTGTATCCAATATGAAAAGGATATTCATAAGAATATCTGACTTGAATTTATTTGATGAAATATTTGTTTTTTTCGCAATTTGTTTATACTTTAAAGCATATTTTTAGCATTTTATTGAAAAATCCTATGCGAATCAAGTATGCAAAAAAAAAATGTCAATGGAGGAAAGGGTTAATCTGTAATAACATGTTTGTTATCACTTAAATATATATATCATAAATATTTTATCTTTAGTGGGCACTTGGGAATTTTTGAAACTTTGCGCAGTAGCTTAATATTACCTTGATAACTTATTGTTTAATTCCATTAATACAATTTTGATCAACCATGGCAAATCAATGAGACAAGGCCTTTAGGGAAATCTAAGCTGTTATAACAAGGCTTTGTTATTACAGGCATGTAACTTATTATATGAGAGTAAATGAGACACTTGGAAATTACCTGGAATTTTGCACAGTGCCTCATTACAAGCTCTGATCATCATTTCTTACATTGAATTGAAATACATTGTGATATATGTCTGCTGAAAGGCTTTAAAGAGATGCAGATAAGCTGTGATAACACCCTTTAGTTATTACAGGCATATTTTTTCTGTAATAACATAGGTGTTCTATGCATGATTGGTAAACTATGAACTGTTATATCTTTGCAAAGTTTAGTTAACATAAAGAAAATTATGATATCAATAGAACTTGTGAAAAATTTAACAAAATAAAAGTTGCATATTGTCCCTTTGAAACATGTAACATACATATGTTGTCACAGACTCAGTATTTTGATATTTTAGCCCACAATAATGACATGCATGTTATTTTTCTCTAATAATTTATTTAAGTTAGACCCTTGACTGTCTATAGATGCTTTATATCTGAGCTATTTAAAAATTTAAAATTAGTGTCTCAGATTGAACATTTTTTAATTAAATTGTGCTGACTTGTATCCAAATATTCAAAAATGATGTTTATTTTGGCATATATGGAGTTAATTGTGACACATAAGCAAACACAAGCTGTTTGTAACAAAGAAGACCTTATTATAGTGATATGATTTTTTTTCAGGCTTTACTTCGTAACAAGGAGCAACAGAACCTGATAAGACAGCAGGCTCTGATGAAGATGAATTACATGACAAAACAATCCACGCCTCTTGCCCAGCCAACACCTTTAGGTCAGCAGACACCAGGTGGCCTACGAACAACCTTGCCCGAATCATTGGCAAATTATATCAAACAGAACCCAACCATCATTACAAAATCAGCCTCCCCAACCCCTCCGCCTCAAACTGTCCTTCAACAGCCACAGGCTCCAACCATGATGAATATCATACAGAACACATCCACACCTAGAGCTCCATCACCGACACCACAACAAGTCATTCCAAACTTCATGCCACAGCCAACATCATCACCTCGTGTACCTTCACCAATCAGTAAGTCATAACGTTTACTTAATTATGTGAAAAAGACTGAGGATAATAGATTTAGAACTTATAGAGTTTAAACAGTGGACTCCATTTAATTGCCAATCTGATTTAATTTTTTTTTTTTTATACCCCCGCTTTAAAAAAGGGGGGGTATACTGTTTTACCTCTGTCTGTCCGTCCTTTTTATACCCCCGCTTTAAAAAAGGGGGGGTATACTGTTTTACCTCTGTCTGTCTGTCCGTCCGTCCGTCAGTCCGTCCGTCCGTCCGTCAGTCAGTCCGTCCCATGAAACTTTCGTCACATTTTTCTCAGGAACTACACATCCACCCTTTCTGTAATTTGGTATCAACATTTATATATGTCAGCCATACCGTGTGATGCGTTTTCAGATTCATCACTTGACAACTTCCTGTTTACCGAACACTTGTATGATTTTACACATGATAGCCAAGTTGAAAATTTTCGTCACATTTTTCTCAGGAACTACAATACAAGGATTTCTGAAATTTGGTTTCAGGGTTTATCTAAGTCAGCTATACCGTGTGATGCGTTTTCAGATTGATAACTAGACAACTTCCTGTTTACCGAACACTTGTGTGATTTTACACATGACAGCCAAGTTGAAAATTTTGGTCACATTTTTCTCAGGAACTACAATACAAGGATTTCTGAAATTTGGTTTCAGGATTTATATAAGTCAGCTATACCCTGTGATGCGTTTTCAGATTCATCACTCGACAACTTCCTGTTTACCGAACACTTGCATATTTTTACACTATTAATATTATCCACTTGCGGCGGGGTATCATCAGTGAGCAGTAGCTCGCAGTTACACTTGTTTTTACTCCTTCAGACTTTGTTGCAGATGTGTAAAATCTGAAGACATACCTCATGTTTGTTTTTTTTACTGTAAAAAAATTGTAATGTTAAGTGTGCGGGAGTATAGGACGGGAGTCCTTCAAGGGACTTTCAAAATATCCCTGCAACCAAGAACCTTTTTTTTAGATAATTTTGCATAATGCAAACTGAAAAAAGACCCATGACCCACATTCAATAATTGAACTTCCCTTCCTACCCTCCCACATATATGTTAATGGAATAGCCCTGATGAAAATATCTTAAAAAAACGTTATACATTATTTATATGCTTTGTGATTTTAGTGTTCAGTCAGCAACCACCAATGCATCTCAATGCGCCATCACCGATCCATCCATCTCAGTTGACAAGTACATCACCAATCAATGTACCAGCAGTTTCTATGTCTGTAAGTACACAAATTATCCAATGTCATGTCTAAGATACTTAGGGGACTGTCAACACTGAGGCTGTAAGTTCAAAATCAGGTGTGCTAGGCTCCAATTTTAATTGACTTAGCATTGTCAGTTTTCCTATTTCCGGTTGTGGTTCTCTGTGGGCACTCTGGATTCCTCCAACATTGACCTCCTTGAAAAAGCACAATAGTATCAAAAGTGGTATTGAACAACAATCAATCAAACTCAGAAAACTGTCAAAGTATTAACAAGTACGTAAATTATCCAGCAGTTTCCATGTTTTTCCGTGGGTTATTTTTGCGGGTGTAAAATTTTGCAATTTTCATTGAATATGGTATACGAAATATTTTGGTGGTTCAAAACTTTTATCAATACCATTGCATGTGCACTTTTAAATTGACGAAATATATTTTGGCGATTATGTTTTTTAAAAGAAAATAAGCGAAAATGTACACCTCTTGAAAATAACCCGCTATACGGTATGTTCAAGCAAACACTCACTACTTGTCACTTAAGATATATTTATATATTTATACATAGTTTAGTACTCCATTACTTATTATTTTCAAGCTAAATAATTAATAAGAGTTCTTTGATAATGTTTTGTTGGTCATGTTACTCAAATATAAACTTCACTGTCTGTTTTTGGCTATTTCAAGAGAGCATCATTTTACATACCTAACCGTACATTTTCAGTCGACTGCTTCAATAAGGCCACCTGTTATCCACCGTGGACCAAGTCCACAGGAATTAATAGCTCATACACAAGCCATAATGCAGACAGCTTTACTTAAGAAACAACTGGAAGATCAAAAAGAAAGATTTATGAAGAAACAACAAGAGAGGTATGCCTACTAGTATATTTTATTCATTTCAAACGAACATTGATAAGAACTTGCAGTAGCAGGTTAATCAACAACTATCTGAGCAGAATTGCATGTAAATCTACCACTAATCTTGTTTATTTTGAGATCTAGTATTACTAGATGGATTTTTGTAATATTTATATACTTGAATGTTTGAAATTGAAATAAGAAGATGAGGAATGAGTGCCACTGAGACAACTCTCCATCCGAGTCGCATTGTGTAAAAAGTAAACAATTATAGGTTAAAGTTTGATTCTATAGTAGTATGATTTATTCCTGTCAAATTCTCCTGGTTACAGTGCATCTGACAACAGTGGCCAACAAATATTTGTATTATGCCCCACCTACGATAGTAGAGGAGCATTATGTTTTCTGGTCTGTGCGTCCATTTTTTTGTCCATTAGTTTGTCTGTTCGTCCGTTCGTTTGTCCGTCTGACCCGCTTCAGGTTGAAGTTTTTGGTCAAGGTAGTTTTTGATGAAGCTGAAGTCCAATGAACTTGATTCTTAGTACACTTGTTCCTTATGATATGATCTTTCTAATTTTAAAGCCAAATTAGACTTTACCCTAATTTCAAGGTCCAATGAACATAGAAAATTAAAGTGAGAGTTTCAGGTTAAAGTTTTTGGTCAAGGTAGTTTCTGATGAAGTTGAAGTCCAATGAACTTGAAACTTAGTACACATGTTCCCTATGATATGATCTCTCTAATTTTAAAGCTAATTTCTAATTTTAAAGCTAAATTAGATTTGACCCCAATTTCAAGGTCCAATGAATATGGGTCAGAATTTACTGTCATGAAATTTTTGTTACATCCAAAACTGTCTTTTTAGAAAATTTAAAACTACTCATAAAATGAAAAGGCCACTGTAAATTAAACCTTGGGATCAAGGCCTTTCCATTTCTGTATGCAAAAAGATAACTTGTTCATGCAACATGATATTAGTGGCCTTTTTTCATTTCATTGAATGATGTAACACAGACTCCAAAACTTCTTGTAAATACTGGTTTTCAGAAATTCTATGAACAATTTAACATCTGTGTAGGGTTAAGTCTGTTCATTATCTCTAAACAGATTAAATACTAGCAGTATTCTGTCTAATTTTGAACCATATTCAAGAAATTTCACTTTTAAACTCATGGATGTAACAGGACACAATTTCGGATTTCTTTTTATGTTTCTGAATATACCACAATCAATTTTTGGTGAAAGGTTACAGGATATCAGAAATGCATGGTGCAGATGAAGAAAAAGTTGACTAAATCCAATTGGTTCCTCATACTTTTTTTATTATAAACTATTTTTCAAATTTGTTGTCTTTGTTACATCAAAAATTGATTTAGTTTCAGTGTTACACCATATACTGCAGTATCCATATTAGCTTATCTTTTCATGGACCTTTCCTAGTATTAATATTGTGGTGCAATGTGAACTAATCTCCGTGTGTAAATTGGGTTACTTTTATTCATGAATTTTTCATTAGCCTAAATTTTGACAAACAATTCAAGGGTGTAACAATGAAACCATATTCTACACAGACTTATTGCAGCGAAATGGTTGTACCATTCTTCATCTATCATAAATCTGTTTACATCAAACTTAGCCGTACCAAATTTGTCAGGTTAACAATCTTTATGATATCAGATTTAGAAATAACAAAATTAATCACAGTAATCCTTCATTACATGTATATTTATGTGGTAAATATAACTGAAATATTTCATGTACATGATGTAACTAATGTCTGGTTTGCACTTCCTTCAATTTTGCAACCTTGTTTTCTTCCATTGAAAGTTGAAAAGACTGCATGTGTTGAATATGGTTGTACATTAGTATGACATTATGTCATAAATTTTTCAAAACATCAATTGAATATTGCTATTATGTTAATTGGTTCTCTTTTATTTAATTTATTAGTGTTGTATATAAGATGTAACAAATTGACACTATTTTCATGGATGTCCAACACTTGCGTATTTGAAGTACTTCTAGGAAAAACCGTCCATGCACAACATTATACCCGAATGTTGGAACAGTTTATCTCCGGGTAAAACTGCATGTTTTTGACAGGGAACATCTCAAAGCTGTTTTAAGTAACATTTTTTGGATGTAACATTTATGACACAAAATGTTACATCTTCAATTTCTGCAAATATAACCTATTTTCTCGTTTTAATATGACATGTATACCCTATTAAGCACCATTAAATAGTTATCTAACACCTCTTATTGATATTAATATTCATATAGCAAAGAGTATTTGAAAGATACAATCAACTGAGACGTATTTTTAACCACATGATTTTTACGGACACGATAAATTCAACAAAATGTCCACCAAAAATCACATTGAAATTTAGTATAAGAAACACTTGCATCAGAAAAAGTGGAATTCTATTGGGATTATTTATATCATCATCATGCAAATTTTCTTTCATTTTATGTTTTATTCATTCTGAATCTTAATTGACTATACATTTTAAGAAATTGTCAGATGTAACACAAATTCCATGACAGTAAATTCTGACCCATATAGAAAATGAAAGTGAGAGTTTCAGGTTAAAGTTTTTGGTCAAGGTAGTTTCTGATGAAGTTAAAGTCCAATGAACTTGAAACTTAGTACACATGTTCCCTATGGTATGATCTTTCTAATTTTAATGCTAAATTAGATTTTTTACCCAATTTCACGGTCCATTGAACAGGAAAAATGATTGTACGAGTGGGGCATCCGTGTACTTTGGACACATTCTTGTTAAATGTGTGATACACTTATGTGCAGTAACATCATGTGACACATTTGTGTACTATAAATAGATGCTAAAAGATAACATGATGTCAAATTTATTACTTGCAAGACAATATTATATTTAAGGGAAGCTTTTATTTTATTTGAACAAAAATTGAACGAAAGCTGGTGGTTTATAGCAAATAATTGTTCAATGTTCTGTTCTGTCAATGTAAATGTTTAGAACCAGGAAAATAACTTGATTATTTTTCAAATTAAACTTAAAATATTAGATAATGCTTCTTTAAGAATATGCGGATACGGTTTTATTGTAAAATTAAACAAGGAAAATATGTCTTATTCTTCTTCTAAAAACTATATTGAAATATAACCTTGTAATGAATAGATTTTTTTAATAATATGTAATATTTTACAATTGTAGGGCCAAGTCACCTAACCCTACAGGAACACCTATTCCATCAAAGTCACCAAGTATGATGCCGATGCCCATGTCCAACAATCCAGTTATTGTTAATAATCAACCAAAGGTAGGTCTTACACAACTCAGACATGATCTATGCATCAACTCTGAAACTTTTTTTCAATTAAAAACTTGTCATTCTTAAGAAATAACCGACATACTAGTACATTCAACAAATGTTTAAACATCTTACATGAAATTTTTAAGACATAATTACTACATAACCTGTCCAGCTATAACCAAATGTAGGAGCAGAGACTGGTACATGATAATTAAAGAACTGGCCTTTTTTGTTTCAGCCTGCGGTGTCAGTAGCTTTTACACCAACATCAGTGATGAGAAAGATGCATTCAGACAAAGCAAGTGAAAAGGACAAACAGAAACCAGAGATGGGTGAAGGTTAGATAAAAAAATTGCTTGATCTAGGATTGTAAATGTTGTTGTTTGAATAATTACTTCTTTCAGTTCTTATTTCTTGTATTGAAATTTGTTTGGTGTGGCTCTACATATTCAATTAATAGAACTGCTAAACCAATCAGTATACATAAATTTCTGCAGGAAATGACTCTTAGCATTTAAATTATAGTCTAATCTTTAAAAGGTTGATGGAATTGTTACTGCAAACATCTACTTCCACAGCTGTTATCAAATACATCTTAAAACATTTTTTGTATGTTTTCATATTTTATAAATTTCTTTGCCATTGACAACTATTTTATGTAAATTTATTTTCTGTAAATTGTTTACATCTTGAGCAGTTATCTGTTGGAGAAAATAGTATGCCCCCAAAAATGCAATAGATAAACCTAGTATTAAATTTCATCATTCTTTTTCTACAGAAATTTTGGTACATAATCATGATAATTAGCCTTGTCAAAAAGTTAGGAATTAAACAATCTACAGCATAATACTTTATGTTTAATACAGTGATCTTTGACTATTTATTGAACATCAAGATCTCACTCCTCTTATTAGGAACACCAGTGCCTCCTCCACCAATAAGACAATTAATACGACCTGATGGGTCATTGAATGATGAAGACCACAATAGTCCAAATAATGAAATTGACAGACACCTAAACAACAAGTACCAAGAGTCGAGGAATGGTCCTCAGTCAGATCAACAGTTCAACACTCATGTGCCTCCTCCTGGATATTCTATGGGGTCCAGTACAGGGAACATTGAACAGGTAAATAAAACACCCATATTTGTGTGTATTATGGTAACAAAGACAAAAAATATGTTGAAGGACATACTTTGACCTATAAATGTTTACTTTGTACAAATTGTGACTAGGATGGAGAGTTGTCTCATTGGAACTCGTACTACATCTTCCTATTTCTATGTATATTTCATGAGGAATATATTTTTCGCTAGTTTTCTTGATTAAGATAAAATCACAAAAATGTACCCTCGTGTTCATTTGTTCTTCAAGGAGTAGCAGGATTGGAGTAAGCAAAAACCCATAATAAAAACTATTTCAAAGAAGCTTGCCTTGTTAATACTCAACATAAGCAACTTTACAAAGTAACTGTATGTATTTGACTCTAAAATCATTATTTTGATAATTCCCATATAAATCAAACAAAAGCTCTGCCTGCTTTCTTCTATATATGGCAGATTTTACAGTATTGTGTTCTGTCTCCTACTTTCATGTTGCTAATGTGACGGAGACAAAAATGAGTAACGTTAGCGACATTTGGACATGTCACATGAGCAACAACATCTTTAAAAGTTAAAATGTATGCACACAGTGATGTTTAATATATGCCTGGAGTAATAAAATTGTACAGTCTGGTTTAGAATTTCTAAATATACAGAATGTCATTTGCAGGTGTACTTTATATCAAATGAATACACAAGAAACCAAAAAATTAGTAACGTTAGCGACATTTGGACATGTCACATGAGCAACAACATCTTTAAAAGTTAAAATGTATGCACACAGTGATGTTTAAAATATGCCTGGAGTAATAAAATTGTACAGTCTGGTTTAGAATTTCTAAATATACAGAATGTCATTTGCAGGTGTACTTTATATCAAATGAATACACAAGAAACCAATTCGTAATAGTAACATTAGCAACATCTACTATCATGACATTATGTTTTGTTGCGAACGTCTTTTTGATGGACGGAATACATTTAAGGTCCTCTTGTAACGATATTACATACAACTTACCTTCTTTGCTTCCCCATCATGTGAAGGAACTGACTCCGAATCTATTTCTGCAAAGGGCGATATCGTAACTCCTATACAGGAGAGTTACAGATATAAATATATGTTGCTCACGTGACACTGATTTGGACGGAAACCTCGAACAGTAACGTTCGCAAAAAATAAAACAGCCAATGATATTGATTCCTCAAGTCCTTTGACCCCCTTACGTCATCCAAATTTAATATGATTGCTATTTTCAATTATTTATAAAACCCGGGATAAAAATAACTACAATGGGCTGTCTGAGAACTAACAAGAAAATTGCGATCGTGACATACCACAATGGACGGAAAAGACGTGACGTTAGCAACAATATTATTAAATTACCTTTTTTAGCCTTTACCAATAAAAATCTGCCTTAAAGTTATGATTAAAACACAAAAGAAGACTTTTTATTAAAATATAAGTCCATGTTATTAGGCTCCACTTATAAATAATACTTCAAAATTCCACTCCAAATAAGCTGGATGTCAGTAAAGTAGGTCATGATGTCTATTCCATGTCCAATATTTTGAAATTGAAAACCCTCTAATTCTAACATAAAACACAAACACAGAGTAATTTTTATTTTTATTTACTCAGAAAGACACATTTTATTCAATAACATAATGCATTACTCCATTACACAGTCTGTTTCACAGTTTCAGCAATTGCTTTTTTGATGGATACAAAAAACAATAATTCCTTCTTATTGTAAAATCTGCCATATACTGTAAGTTCAAAAATTATTGCATGCACTTATTATTGCGATTTTATCGGTTTAGACTACTATGTGTTTTAATTTTTTGTGAAATTGAGAAAAGTCCTATTTAATTCATATAAAAAAATCTTAAAACATTAGTTTAATTTATAACGATAATTCAGTATACCAATCTACTTTATTATTTTGTGCACAAAGAAGGACTTCCATGATTTGAATTTTGTGCTGCTTCATATCTTTACAATAAATTTGAAGGAAAAATCTACAGGCTTCTTCATGTTACTTACAGGGAACAGGTGCAAATAAAAATTCTCGTCCTGGACCAAATATGATGTCTAACATGATGCAAGCCAATGGACCACTTCCACAGATGAGTGGGCCTCCACCACTTTTGTCAACACAATTATCCACTCCTGGTAGACCAATTGTCAAAGGTGCGTTTTTACATGTTTTTACAGAATAACTTACTATAAATGGCGGCAATGTTGTGTGCTACATTAAATACTTAATTAAGAATGAACAGTTTGACTTATTGTTTTGGGGACCAATTGAGAAATGGTGTTGCATTAATGATAGGTCAAGAGTATGTTTTTAAAAGACTGTGTAGTGTGAAATATAAAGGTATAATTTGAATTTCAGATTTGTTGTCTATCAAAAATTACATTACTGCTAAGTCGTTCATTCAATTTTTCTGTTTAATCCGGCAAGTTCTCTGTTTAATCGGGCATGTTTTCATCCAGTTAATCAGCTGTTAATATTGCTCTTCGAGTAGTATCACAAATATTTCAAACTGATCTAGTATGTAAAATATTTTTAAGATTTTGATCACCTGTAGTCTTTTGGAAGAATGGGATAAATATAAAATTATTAAATTTCCTTTCTGTCATATCTTTGCAGCAGTGAATGTTAGTACCAGTAGTGTAACAGGTGTTATGACACCAAATCAGGTACCTATGCGACAGTTCTCTGTGTCACAGCAACTAAATACTCCTCTGTCCTCTGCCAGTATACAACAGAGGGCTATAATGGGGCAGAACACTTTACAGACGGCATCACCCAACATGCCACCCAGACCAATGAACATTTCCCCCAATCCACTGACAAGACCGATCGTTGGGACTCCGGTGTCTCAGAACTTTTCAATGGGTATTCCCATAACTGGCCGGATGCCTATCCCACAAGGAGGTGTAAATATGAGCCCAAGTCCTCTTGTTCTACAACAGATGATGCAGGGAGGTATATCACCAGCTACAGCTAGAGGTAATTTATACAGATGAATGTTGTTAGTTTAGGGATTCGAAAGAGTATCGATTGTCCTAAGGTATGATAGGGGAGTTATTTGATGAGTGTTTTAGAAGTCAACCATTTGAGAATTTTTAATTTTGACTGTTGGAAGTTTCAGAAAAGTGTTTATTGTCTGATTTTTGTTTAATCTTTTAAGAAAACCTAATTAGCACTTACCATAAATTTAAGACATTTTATTGTAGTGTTTTTGAGCATTATATACAAGTTAAGGGCATACGATACAGTTCTGATCCCATATTAACAGTTTGATGAAAATTTCCATATAGGCTATTTTTGCCTGATTAAATCAAATTTGTAATAAAAAATATACCTTCATGTGCTACTTTTTGAGATAAATGAGGTCGAAATTTTGTATATTTGCTCAAAATACGGAATTGTGGCCGTATTTTTCATTTCGAAAGAAAGGCACAACTTTTTTGTTTTAAAAGATAAACACAAATTGTTTTTATGCCCCACCTACGATAGTAGAGGGGCATTATGTTTTCTGGTCTGTGCGTCCGTCCGTTCGTCCGTTCGTTCGTCCGTCCGTCCGTCCGTCTGTCCCGCTTCAGGTTAAAGTTTTTCGTCAAGGTAGTTTTTGATGAAGTTTAAGTCCAATCGACTTCAAACTTAGTACACATGTCCCCTATGATATGATCTTTCTAATTTTAATGCCAAATTAGAGTTTTTACCCCAATTTCACGGTCCACTGAACATGGAAAATGATAGTGCGAGTGGGGCATTCGTGTACTGAGGACACATTCTTGTTTGTTAAATAATTTGTAATATCTGTATTTTATAAGTATCCTAAAAATTTATGCATTTTTTATTCAGAAGTAACTCATATTTATCAAATGGTCATGAATTGAGAAAAAAAGCGTACTTTTTTGCTGTATATTTATCAAAATTAAAAAAATTGCACTATTTACAGTTTTATAAAATTTGGTCCACATAATCTCCCTGCAAAATGAAAAAAAATGTCGTTTAAAAAAATAGGGGTCCATGTACTCGTTTTCAAATTAAATCAGTTTGAATGATAAAAATCAGTGGAAAAATGCATCTTTTCCCGATATGTCATAGTTTGACGTTGCGAAAATAACATTTTACGTTAGCAACGTCATTACCTCCCCTATAACTGTATCGTATGCCCTTAAGACAGTTTTAATGGATAAGACATGTATTTTTCTGCCTAAATGGGAGATTTTAATGCTATAGTTTAATGGTATTTGTAACTTCAGCTGATTGAGTGCCAATGAGACAACTCTCCTTCCAAGTCACATTTAGTAAAAAAAGTAAACCTTTACAGGTCAAAGTACGCTCTTCAACACGGAGCCTTGGCTAACACTGAACAGCAAGCTCTAAATGAACCCCAAAATAATTAGTTTAAAACAATTCAAACAGGAAAACCAAAAGTCTAATCAATATATAAAAAAAATACTGTTATGAACCACGTTAACAAATGACAACCACCATGACCACTGAACATAAGCATGATAAGGGTTTATTCTTTATATTTTAGAAAATGCTCTTAATATAACTAATTGATTATGGTAACATTTTAGTGAATGCACTGAATCAGATTAACCAAATAAACCACCTGAATCAGATGGCTCTACAGGCCCAGCAACAGCAGCAAAGGATGATGGACCCTAGACTTCAAGGTATTCGTGGAATCTATCCACCTTCTACAATGAGTCCACGGACCTCTTTGCAGTCGGCGGGACTTAATATACCCAACTCAATGGGAGTCAACGTTGCCATGAGCCGTGCTTTGTCACCACATGCACTATCTCAGAAACAATGTTAGTGATACTTTCTGCTTAAGAGGGGGCATTTCAATGGTATATTTTTAGGATGGGTTTAAAGATACCACATTTATGAGAAGGGGGTGACGACAATATCTTTATTGGATATTGTGTCTTGAGTTGGAAGAAAACCCCTGTTGATTTTTAGTTCAATGGGTCTAAGCTCAGCATTGATATAGCAATTTAAGCTTACTTTAGCGACAATTTTTGCCATGGGGTGGGATGAATATTTTCAGGTCAGTGACACCGTCACTATATAAAAGTTCTAATCTGACGGCAGCAATAAACTGAAATTTGCAGAACTCCATGTTTGTTGCTTTAGGAAACTTGTTTTTGTTTTTACCATGCATCTAATCATCAAGAAAGTTAGTGTAGGGATATTCTTTGTAAAAGAATAATTTTGGGTAAAGTTTTGTTCTAGAAAACAAATTCTTTTACCAAAAATTCATTAAGATAGCAATTGTCTTTTTTGTATCAGTAATTTCATATATATATGTTAACATTTCAGCAATGGGTGGACCTGTTTCTCCAGGATTATATAACGGGAACAACAACCTAACAAAAACAGGAGAACCCAATCTGTTCAAGTGGTTTGGTAATGATGTGTTGAAAGGACAGATACCCAACATGCCACCGCTTCCTCAACAGGGAACCAGAGTCATGACAGTTGACGAAATTGAACGGTGTTAAATTCAGTGGTGGAATGATGTGCTTTTCCTAATGATCTGTGAGGTCTTTAACAGGAAATATGGTGGCATCATTTTATGATAGACTTCCCATTACTTACAATGTGATTGTCATTGGAAGAGGGAATAGAACAATGGCATGGTGATAGATTCATGTGGTGTTCAGACAGACTCATATGAACAAGTTATAAATTTATGTATAATGACATCAACTTTGTTATCTAATCCAACGATTTTGTAAGCTTGGCACAAGGTCTTTGATAAGCTTTTTTGTCAATTTATAAATTACAGGTTTTCATTAGTGTGGTACCTAATACATGAAACAGTGATACATACTTTTTGCTCGATTGCTTAGTTACAACTCGGAAACCTTATTTTGTCTCTGTAAATATTAACTTTTGTGTACAGAAATGTTGTTTTCGCTCAGATTTATTTTGTGAATGTATATTTTTTTTCCCATGAATATGTAATATTGATTGTATATCCTTGAAATGAAAATGTATGTATATATGTGTTAATTTCTTTTTCGATTGGTTAATTTTGTAAATAAGATGTCTTTTTTTTGTGTTGTTTACTTGGCAGATGTAACATATCACACAATCAACTCGTCAGTTTCACTGTAAATAAACGGTATATCATCTCTCAGTTAAAACCTCCATGAATATTTCGAATGTTATTTAGAAACTGTTATTTTTGTGCTAGCGAGTTGTTTCTGTATTGTAAGACAGACCAGTTGTGTCTGTACTAGTCATTTCATTATTTTTGAACACAAGAAAAGTGCTTGGCATTTCGTAACAGATGTTTATATATATATTTTTTGTTTTATTAATATTTTTTTCTGACAAAGTCATCTTTCTGTACATTTGTAAATAGTCTGGTGTTATTTATTGTTTTGATTTTGTTTGTAAAAGAATTAAACATATATCTACTCTGTACTCGGGGGTTCAACAAACATGGCAAATGTTAAAGCAAGTCAGAGGTCTTATCAATGGTCTGAGCCTCACTTTGGAGTTTGGATATCACTGCCAAGTATAAGCTTAAAATGTTAATAGGATACAGTTGTTTTCCAGTTGATTTTATTCTAAAGCATAATCCTGTTCAGTTTGAATTTGAATATGATGGGGCTGATAGATGTGCAGTAGGTTTGGTATATTTTCAAGATTTAAATTTGTTATATTAAAAGAAGTGAACAAGTTGGGGGTTTTATTTAAAACAAAGAAACATGGATATTTAGATTTATCTTACAAATCAAATTCCAGTTTAGATTTTGCAAACAAAATCATTGTTGTATGTACATAGCTGTAAAGAATTTACTTTTGTATGTTAGAAAAATAAATACATGCATTACTTATAACTTCTCTGAAAACAAAAGGTCATTTTTCATGCATATAAAGTTTTTAGTGTTTTATGTATTAAGATGTACTATTAGTAATACAAATTTTGACCAATCTGCATTAGGTAGAATATATTTAACTTATTCAAGCTTTAAGCATACATGATGTATACATTAAAAAGCCATCATTAATTGATATGTGGTTTGCCCCAAGCATGCTTACAGAAATAAAATATATGATCCTTGAAGCAGTGACTTCATTCAGACCCTTAGGATACTCTGCTTTTGGTTTAAGTGCGTTATATAAATATAAAAGCCAATGTTTTTAAATTATTATACTAGGGTTTGTTTTTATGAATATGAGAGGTAATGTTTCAGTAAATATGTGTAAATTTGGTAACATTCAACCTCAAGATTAGTTCATCTTATAATTTTTTTTTATTGTCTTAAGTTATTTTAGGACATTCAATAGAAAATAGTCTAGTATTGCATAGGGAGGTAAAAAAAAAGTTTTAAATGGAATTACACAATAGAAAGCCATTGAATTGGCATTTAGATTAAGACTAGTAAACAAAACCGTGAAAATGTGAAATGATTCAAAAATTTCTTCATTATAGTATATCACAATTACATTATCATTAGAATATGTTATTTACATGTATAAGTTTGTGTTCATATGATGAGAATAAGTGAACTCTATATCTTATTGTTTTACAGTGCTTAAGATTTAAGAACATTCTCTTATTGTGGTCTGGTCAATTCTTTGTGAATAAGGTTTTCTAAATATTTTAGTGCTGTGTTTTAACAGTTGTTTTATTTTGATATCTTTTTCTTGTGCTGATGTGTATTTTAATTCTGTCAAAGGCCAAGCAAATCAGAAGGTGTCTTCATAACTTTTAAGCAGTTGGTTGCTATTATCATTTATTATCATCTATCTGAAACAAATAATTTACTCAACTCAAATATTGGCTTCTTATAGTGCCACTTCTTATTTCTGTGGACAAAGACTTTCATTAGTAATTCAAAATCAATGACAGTTTTTTTGATAAGAAAAAAGGATTAAATGAGAAAACATGATTTTTATAAATTTGCTTGGCCTCTGATAACTCTATTTTTTTGTGAATGTCAAAAATCTGAGAGAAAATTGATGAAAATTGTTTGAATTATTCTTATGATCTCAGTTTTACAAAACATTGCTTTTTCTATAAAATCTCAATTTTATTAAAAAGTTATAAAATTGACAACGTTTTGAGAAAATTTGCCTCAGAAGCAAGGGATGCTAAAAGACAAACAACAACAGTTATGACTTCTAACAGAATTAAGATTTTATAGAATATTTATCCTTTATATAATGTTGTAAATATTATTTTCCAATACGTTTATTGATCAATGTATGATTACTTTGTTTACATAGGAATTACACTAAGATATATATATACATGTACAATGTATGTAACCATACACTAGGGGCATTTTCTGTATTAAATGATTTGAGTTAATTATTGCTGGATGCATTTTTCTTCTGGAATGAGAGTAACATAGACTAGTAGAATTCTGTGAAATTAAGAACAATGTCTTAATTTTACAATTAATTCTTGGTTCTAAACTCTCAGTAAAGATGTTTCCCTGATTTCACTGGAAATGTTGGTTTTTTTTAATTTAAAAAAGTTTTTACTTGGATCATTTTTTTCAAACATACTTTAAAGAAGTTAAATACCGTTTACAATTCCGTGAGATAAGTAAATTATTTTTTGGGTTTTCATATTAATAGTCATTAATTGTTATTTGTTTATTTTGTACATGTATGTGTTGTCAATATATTGCTCTGTTTTGTGTAAATAAAAATGATTGTGTTATAATTAGAAATGAATGTTTATAAATAGAAGTGGATGTTTATAAATAGAAATGGATGTTTATAAATAGAAATGTCATACCTTACTGTTATTCAAATTGTTAAATATTTTGTCTTCCCCTTTCAAATCAACGTCAACTGCCCATAAATAAATACTAAAAAATAAATGGCATATTATATCGGTGGTCGTTTTGTGCAATTGATATACCTTCATATTATAACAGTTCCGTATCACATGCTAACATTATTGTCATTTTTAGTTTTGCACATATTTCTTTTGTAATGGTATAGTAAATTCCTGTAAATAGTGTGTAAATAGTAAAAAAAAATGTTATAAACTTGATAATGTAAGAATTTATTTTCATTTTCAATATTTACTGGGTGTCTCAAAATGTCATGTAGATTTTTTTTCTTAGTAGACAAACCTATTTATGTTTTGCTGTGATTTTCTCAGACTATTTTGAAACATCTGTATTTTATAAGATATTTTTTCTCTCTAAGTATTTACCTTTCAGATTATAGGGGAATACTGAACATTCAAAGGGAGATTACTCCATTAGTCAATCAAAACATTTAAACAACTTTTATTATTGCAATAGCTGTCTCATTAACATGGATTGAAAATTTTACAGAAGACAAAATCTGTTTCTTTGACTGGGCATATTTTAATGGAATGTAATGGCTAACTTGAAACAAAATAAGATTGTTTTTTTTGGTTCAATTCTTACAAATTGTGGGACTATAAAAACCAAGCCTGGTATTGCTTAATTAGAACATATTGTCTAAACCTTAGATTTAGCCGAGTTCTGTGGAGAGACTCTGATTTTAACATATGATTTCTTTTGTTAAATTCTTCTTCAAAGTTAAATAGAATGGAGCACTAGCAAGAATTAGTTAAAACAAGTTTAGAAGTAAACACAGGACACTTTGAGACACCCCTTTACTCATTTTTTGTGAACTATTGCGTGTTGTTTATTTTGGTAGGAAAGGGTACACGATTGTGAGATTTTGGAAGGAAGTTGCAGATGAATGCATCCATGTATGTGTGTATGGTGGGTTTTTTTTCTGTTTTTATCAGATAATGTTGACATATCTAGTATTACATGTTATATTCAAAGTAAATTTGTGTATTTATGATAAAAAGTGCTTGCAAATGTAATTTTGTCTTTTATCTTTTATTAAAGTTTAAAATGTATAAAAAAAGGAAAATCAATAAAATGTTCAATTAGGGTAACTGTGTTTGCAGTATTTTATGATTTTGAGTAAATTTGTTGTTCTTAAATCCACTGTTAAAGAACGATGGTCACAATGCTATAAATAGAGTGTGCTAAAAATTCGCTATGGTATTTAATATTGTATTAGCCACTGGACATTAAGCAATCAACAATCACTCAATGATGTTATTCTGAAAATCATAACTGTTTTCCAATTTAAGACCAAAAAGATCTTTCACTTCTAGTTTACTCCTTGGTTTTGATTGTTATTGTCTAGTAGAGGTTAAGGTTGACTGGCGAGTGTTAGAAAATAAAGTTTTCTCAGGAAATAGATTGAGGGCGACACAAAAAATTCTTTTTGTATTAGGGCAATACCTTGCCACTTACTGGGGGGAAAAGTGGTAATTTCGTTCTGTAACTTTATGCCCTGAAATGCACACCATAAAACTGAAGGCTGGTGTTACTTGTAAATATTTCAATGATGAAGAGTACTCCATGACATCAGATATATTTCAGCTGCAATGGAAAGTTTTATTTAACTTCCCTGCCAATAAAGATAGAGACATTAAAATCCTTAAAACTAAATACTGCAAGGAAGTTGTTTGCACATTTTGTTTATTGTTCTGGTAAAAGAATTCTAATAATCCAAGGATACATTTCTATTACTGAATGATTTAATTCTGGATGTAACACGTCTTCTGATTAGCTGACGTTATTTTGTTATCAGCCCATAGACATAATTTAGTCATGTGACCGTGACGTCATCAACGTTTTTTTTATGGTTACGGTTTAAAATGGAATTTAGAATTAAATTATAAAAAATGACTGTTATATTTTTCTGTCTATTGGAAATAACATAAAAAATGTGGTTGCACACTGTTAAATAACCCGCTACGCATGTTATTCAGTGTGCACCAAATTTTTAATGTTATTTCTTCATAGATAGAAAAAATATTAGTCATTCCTTAATTGATGTGATTTTAAATATTTGTGGAAAAATATTTGTGTTAAATGGTGACAAGAGAAAAATACTTATTCTGTATGTTTTATGCAAGTAGTGAATTACAGTATTATTTCATGAATGGGTACTTTTTTTTTTTTTTTTTATCGATTTAAAGTTTTTCTGAAACAAGGGGATGTATTATACATAGTTTAATTGATTAAAGAAAGGTTGTGTATCCTAAATTTCTTTCCTCCAAAGTTCTATATACATTTCCTAACAAATAAATGTTTTTATGGTAAATCTGTTTGTAGATATTTTTTGATACTGTGTGTCCTTAAGAGATAATTTTTGAAGAAAAAAATAAAACCACTGCTGCTAAGTTTATAAGTTCTCATAAGCTATAAATAGAAGTGAAACAAAATTGATAAACCTTTAATTTTTCGAAAGGACTGTTTTTACTGGTTTAGATATTTAGGCCGTTATATTACTATTTTGTATTGACATTTCTCTCCACAAAAACAACAAAATTTGAATTTCTAGAACAATTTCTATCCATGGAAACAAACAAAATTAAACTTTCTAGAAGAAAATTGATTGCCTACAGTATAACAGCATTGAAGATAATTTGTGGGAAATTTAAGGAAACAGCTATTGCATCTTTTAACTACAATTTGGGGGTGTCATTTAGAAAAATTTCATGAAAAAATAGCCTTGATAGCGTCTTTGGACATACAGTTCCTTCATTAGTCTTCTGAGGCTTAGTATTTTGTTTTGAAAGAAACAACACTTTCTTACAAGAAGTTGGATTAAGAAAGAAGCTCTTAGTTGTGATATTTGTCTCAGGTTCATGACATTGTCATTTGTATGCTTGGATTGTGTAAATATGAACGAATGATTGGTCTACCTGGTTCAGTTCTCTTGTGAAGTTTGAGAAAAAATTATATTCAATAAATTTTCACTTAAATATAGTTTTCGATCTTCTCTTTGGTCGGGTTGTTGTCTTTTTGACACATTTCCCATTTCCGTTCTAAATTTTATTTCTGGTCTATGAGGAGTTACTTAAGAAACTTTCAATCTCTGTTTATTGTGTTTATATTACATTAGAATGTGAGCAGATTAATTTAGAACTTATACCCAATGCAAAAATGAAGTTTTAAAATGTGTCATTGATATTTAGCCTTCCAGTTTGCCTAAACTGTTAAAATACTGCAAATTCACTTCCATCTACAGATATAGGCTTATTTTTATGTTATTCGCACAAACAACTACTGCATCCCGTGTTGGAAAATAAAAAGGGACCAGAATAAAAGAATAAATGATCTTGACACAGAAAATACAAGTCTGTTTCATAAAAACATTCATGAAGAAAACTCGTCCAACTTTCACCAACATGTAGGTGTCTGTACAGTAAAAGTGTATACATTTACCGATATAGATGGTTATCAAATTTTCTAAATACCTACCATTGGTATTATTAATATTCAAAGGAACAGCCCTTACTCTAGATTAACACCATAGAAGAATCTTGTTAAAATTAGATGTATTGATGCCTTAATATAGGAATATTAAGCTGCTGAAGTTTTAGAGTAGTAATGATGAGATGTAAAGACATCCTGTAACATTTCCTGTTCCCTGTTGTAAATTTAGGCACCAGTAACAATTTTACCAGTTTTTAGAATTCTCCTTTTCTTGCAATGAACATATTTTAAGTGAATTGTGTGGAAAAGGTTCTGGATATTATGTCACTATTTGTATATTCATTTGTTAAATAAGAAATAGAGTTGATTTTATTTTTCATCCAGAATAAATTAGTGCCTGACTAATTTCATCTTGAATTTTCATGGATACTGACATTTTAAATTGCCATGTTGTTTGTTGTATGCAAATACCACAAACGCTAGTTCCACCTAGGAAATTATAAATATTATAAAAAGTTATTGAAAGAAAGGGAGATAAATCAGGCTGAAAGAAAGGGAGATAAATCAGTATAAAGTTATTTATCACTTCTTTTACATCTAATTTCCTAATGCTTGTAGAGAAAAACTTTGGTAAGCTTGCTTGCTTTGTTGTATAAATGTTTATTCAAGCTTTATAATTAAGATTGACATCTTCAAACAGTAAATATAGGCATAGTTAAACCTGTATATATTATATTCAAATTTAATTGTACAAATTACAAACTAAGCAATCAAGCTAACCAAAGTCTTGCTCTACAAGCATTAGGAAATTAGCTGTAAGAAATATTTCATCCCAGTTCAGTTCATTTGTGAACATTCCTGTTGTAGGCACCAATACTTGTATCTTATTTATACTGTATATTCTATGTTTGTGTAATATTTTTTTATATCATTGTATACATGGTATTAATGATTAGGAAAGTTGATAAGCATTTTTTGGGGAGTAAGATTTTTTGTTATTTTTGTAAACATAGTAATTGTATAATGGATATATTTTTGTTTACTTCAGTAAAAACAGTGAGATGGAAGAAAAATTTCATGTTGGAAACTTCTTGTATATGGTCAATATTTGATTTTTAAGTTGGTTTTTTAATTTATTTCCTTCACATCATAAAAAGATTACATTAACAGACTAAAGTGTGTTGTACAAAGTTATTAGTTCAGATTAGAATCAAAATTAGGTTGAGTTGAATTGAAGTAAAGTACTAAAACCCGGTTTTGGTCATGCCTCCACATTTCATAGTGGATTTGGCAGTGGCATCAGACATGTATTAGTGATGAGTTCAGATTAAGGGGAACCATTAGTGTAGTTCAAATTTTTACTTTAAATATTTTCATAGTTTATACACCATTTTAATTTCAATATTTACAGTATTCTATCAAAACTACACACAGGCTTGACAAATCAACAGTTTAATTTTTATGGTACTGGAGAGTAGAAATGAAATGAAAGGTCATGTTTATAAATCACTGCTCCCTCGTATCAGTGTGCTTAATTTAATTTTTACTTAAATTTCTACCATTGTTTACTGTTAGTAGAAGATTACAAGAATTCCTGTTACAACAAATTATTAAAACCATCTCCTATTCAAGCAACATCTTGATATATATCAATAGATATTTGTCCAGTTATTTTCTATCATTTGAGTTTTTATCCCTTTCCAATACCAGATGAATAGCTTTGAGGTTTAGAAAGGGGGCACTTTACCCAGGGTGCACTACTGTGGATTCATTTATTTTCATGGGTACCAATTTTTGTGGTTTAAAGAACACTTGCATATTCATGGATATTTTTTTTTTTTTGGTTTTGACAAAGTCTGCATATTTTCCTTTAGAACATTTGTAATTTTCTGATCATTTGAATTTGTGGTTCCCCTGTACTTACGAAATCTACGAAAATTGGTATCCAACCAATACTAATTAAATCACAGTATCTACTATTGGTTATGTAATTAATTATATTGTGTTAGAACATTTCAATCTTTAGCTGTTGTGTCTATGGTAGACAGCTCTATACCAATGATTCACAGTATCTACTATTGGTTATGTAATTATATTGTGTTAGAACATTTCAATCTTTAGCTGTTGTGTCTATGGTAGACAGCTCTATACCAATGATTCACAGTATCTTCTATTGGTTATGTAATTATATTGTGTTAGAACATTTCAATCTTTAGCTGTTGTGTCTATGGTAGACAGCTCTATACACTAACATTTCAATCTTTAGCTGTTGTGTCTATGGTAGACAGCTGTTGTGTCTATGGTAGACAACTCTATACACTGTGATTATTAACTTGAAGCTCGTTGAATGGTCAGATTTTTTTGGTGTATATTTTTGTTTACATTTTTTTGAATTGTATTATTGTACTTGACAAAACAGAAGTTGTATTTGTCATTTAAGAGCTTCTGACAATTAAGAATAAAATATTAAATTGCTGTTTGTCTTTTGTTTTTTGTATGATATTAAATTTAAATATGTTTTTGTTGATCTGAGTGTCCTCCTGCAAAATATTAACGAGGGAGTAATATATCCTTTGATTTTGTTCTTATTTAACCCCAAGAAATGAAGTTATAGAGGATATAATACTTTACATCAGTCTATCCATTAATTCTTCCATCTGCTGCCACTTTTTAGCTCACCTGGCGCGAAGGGTCAAGTGAGCTTTTCTCATCACTTGGCGTCCGTCGTCGGTCGTTATCGTTCGTCGTTTTCGTTAATTTTTGATATTTTGAACTTCTTCTAGAGAACAACTGAATGAAACCAAACATGGCATGAATGTTCCTTATGAGGTGCAGACCAAGTGTTGTTACTTTGTAGCCGATCCATCATCCAAGATGGCTGCCAGTGGGGGACTTAGTTTAACATAGGACCCTATGGGAAATGCATACAAATGACTTCTTTTAGAGAACCACTGAATGGAATGAAACCAAACATAGCATAAATGTTCCTTATGAGACGGTGACCAAGTGTTGTTACTTTTTAGCTGATCCATCACCCAAGATGGCCGACAGCGGAGGATTTAGTTTAACATAGGAGGTCCGAGACCACAATTGTCGTCCCTTGATTTTCGTTGTTCACGATTATAGTCCCTAGTGTTGACAGTGGGTTACTTTTTTTTGTAATATATATTTTTATTATTTTCATATCATTTTCAAATCTCATCTACAAATAAAGATGCACAAACAAATTATTCTGCTATAAATCCTAAACATTTAGTTAACCATACTTGTTACAAATTATAAAATACAAAGTCAGTAACAGAATACAGAGTACATCTGCATTGAGCTCTATTTCTTAATAATATTATCAATGGTTGACCATTTTTCTTTTAATCTTATTGCTTTACTGGTAGAGCACAAGTTCATAGAGACCATGTCAACCCTATAATAATAGTTTAGCCATTCAATTGCTTCAGCAACAGATGGGACTGTAAATCTAACTCTACATAAATAAACATATCTCTTCAATATTAGAATACATGTATTAAGAATATCTTTAAATAGATGATGTTTAACACCCAAGATTATACTTGATAAGGTTGGGAGAAAGCTTACATTACATACATCTTCTAACTTTTGAAAAAAATTAAGCCAGAATGTTCGAACATAACTACATTCAAAAAAGAGGTGTATGTATGTTTCTTTAGTTTCGGTACAAAAAGTGCACAGTTCTGTTTCACTATATTTACACTTCATAAGTAAAGTATTTGTTCCTAGAATTCTATGGAGTAATCTGTATTGAAATGCCCTTAATGTGGGATCTTCAGTTATAATTAAAGGAAGACTAAAAAAATAATTCCATTCTTCGGCCACAATATCTATTCCCAATTTCATTTTCCATTTCTCTTGTATGCGTGATGGGGTTTCCTTTATTTTATCTAGAAAAAATTTATACAAATGTTTTGATACTTTATCAACTGTTTTAATGGCGGTAACAATTTTGTAACTGACAGTATTTAGTTTGATAAATACTTGAGAATGAATAACATTCTTCCATTCCTTTGGCAGTGCCAAGGTTAGTCCATAGAAATCTAAGAAAGTTGTTTTTATATTATAATTTCTAATAAATTCATCATAATTGTAAAATTCTCCATTTTCCTTAATGAGATCATTTATGAAAAATACATTATTCTGTATCCAATTTTTATAAAAAGCTGTTTTTCCATCAATCATAATATTTTCATTTAAAAACAATGGTTGAGACAAGATATCACTTGGGGCTGTGGTCAGAGGCTCACACAATGAGGCCCATGATGAAATTACATTTTGCCAAAAAGGGTTAAATTCTTTTTTAATTTCATTGAGTGCTGATTTTGATAAATGCCACATATTTTCACCACCATTCATTTCAAGGTGATCTGCCAAAAGAACCTTCCATGAGGAATAATTTGTGGGGTCTAAAACTTTTTTAACCCAGGATAACTTAAGTGATTTTATAAATGATTCAATATGTGGCATTTTTACACCACCATCCTCGTAATTTGAGATAAGTATATTTCTTTTAATTTCGTCCCCTTTACCATCCCACACAAATCTGTATAGCATAGATTGTATCTGCTTTAATATATCTGGGGATGGATCTGGTAAAACAGTAAAACATTGAATTAGAATTGGTAGGGCGAGAGTTTTCACAACTACAATTTTCCCATATATAGTAATATTTCTGATTGACCAGTCACTTAAAAGATTTTTTACTTTTTGAATTTTTTCTAAATAATTATCAACACATATATCAGCTTTTGACAAACAATATTGAATGCCTAGGAGTTTGAAATTTCCTGAATGGTTCCATATTATTGTTTTATTTGTGTTTAGCTCTTCACCACAGCCCCTTTTTGCCCCAATCCATATAACTTGGGTTTTTTCAAAATTAGCCTTCAAACCAGAGCATGAGTAAAACAAGTCTATCTTATTTAGAGCACTGTTGAGAGATTCTTCACTATCATCCAGGATCAAAGTGGAATCATCAGCATACTGACTGAGTAAAAATTCAGAATTTTTAATCTTTATACCATTAATGTTGTTGTCATATTTTATTGATGCACTAAGCAGTTCCAAACATAAAATAAAAAGATAGGGAGACAATGGATCCCCTTGTCGTACCCCCCTCTCTATTACAAAAAAATCAGATAGATAGCCATTATTTTGAATGCAGCTTTTTGAATTGTAGTAAAGGGTTGTGAACCATTTCACTATTGTGTCCCCAAAACCTAGAAATTTCAAGGTTTCACATATAAAGTTCCACTCAAGAGAGTCGAAGGCTTTTTCAAAGTCCAACAAGACAAGCAAGCCAGGAATATCTTCGTCATCTACTTTTTTCAAGAGGTCATATATAAGTCTGACAGTGGGTTACTTGCTATTAATTTTTATACCCCTTCCAAATTTATTTCTCCATGTTTAATGCCTCAAATTGCAAGAAGGTGGTTGAAATTACACTAAAAAAATTTGGGGGACTTTGGAACTATGTTCTTTTATTCTTGTTGCTATGATAGACCTATAATTTTGATTAACGTCATCTTCAAAATAAGATACAAGTATCCATCAATGAACATGATCAACACCTTGGATGTTTATACCAGACTATGACTTTCCTCACTAATCCATCTATTGATATAGAAAACAAAGTTAATAAAGAGTTTGTGACCCGTTAAATGTTGATTTGTCATGATGATACCAATGTCGATAAAGAGGTGAAGTAACAGTTCAACAAACTCAATCTGTTGATATACTGATTCTTAGTTGTTGTTTTTTTAAATTGATTTTCCATAATACTTCTGTTGATAGGCGGATACGTTTATTGCGTAAAGCATAAGACTGTTTGAATTGAATGAAAACCGAATTGAACACACTGTTAGACCGTTTATTTGTCAAGTTATTCATTGACATTGTCTTTTACTCGTTGAAGGTTGATATCCCCAGCTACTCCGTATATTGACACACAGTTTGTCTATGAGATTTTGAAGTTGATTACTCACCTGCTACATCCAATGATTATAAAAAAGAAGATGTGGTATGATGCCAATGAGACAACTCTCCACAAAAGACCAGCTGACACACAGAAATTAACAACTACTAGTCACCGTACGACCCCAACAATGACCAAAGCCCGTAACGCATAGTCAGCTATAAAATACCCCGAAGTAACAATGCATGTAAAACAATTCAAACGAGAAACCTAGCGGCCGAATTTATGTACAAAAAATGAACGAAAAACAAATGTGTAACGCATCAACAAACGACAACCACTGAGTTTGCCTATGACTTGCCAAAACTGGAAAGTCAATGCAATCCGTTTAATAAATATGTTTTCTGTTTCTTTTTACAGTCCGATTTACTCAAAAACTCTATCTACATATATCATGTATATATATTAATACAAACATTGTGAGGGATTTACCTTAGTTTCCGTTTTTACTTTTTAGATAATAAACATGTATTGATAGTATTCCGATTTTCTTTTTCAAAGAGCATTAGCTGTCAAGTTCATGTTCATCGATTTGATTCAAATTCTCATATTTGATTTATAACATACATTTTTGTACTTAAACGTATATCCAAATTACAATAAGTCTGAAATAAACAGTAAACTATGCATGTACTCGATGATAAATATATAAGAATTTCGTGTGAATGTAAGTTTAAGCGCCATCTAATTATCTATCGAGATGACCTCCGAAAACTGCCAACGGTCACAAAACCCGATAAAACATTGATATAAATAGATAACGACCTCGTGCAATTGAATTTTTCTATTTCTTCTTTCATCTTTCCAATTATCAATTTCCCATTTCTGATCAGTCACATATAGTACTGCAACCAGAGTTCATTTTTCGATGTCAGTTGCAGTACTAATACCTTCTGTTCCATCCTATGGTGTTTACATATCTCAATTGATACGTTATGCTCGTACAAGTTCACACTATACGTACCTCATATCATATACAGAAGTGTGTTCCTTATGTGGAAACTGCTCCAGCAGAGTTAAGAGGAAGAAAGATTAAAAATGACACTCCGTTAATTTTATTGACACCATCAAACTAACTAACGACATTTTTTACCACGTCGTCTGGTCTTTTTAAGTCCCGAATATGACCTATTCCTTAATATGCTGAGTATGATTTCGCAATGCTTTTAGGTGTGTCTCGGTATTTGTACATCCAACATTTGTGTACTAAGTTATGATGTTCCATGTGTAGTTCTGGGTGGATGTTGGTGCATGTCTTATCGTTTGTGGTAAATTCTTTTTTCATTGTCTATGTGTATGTTAAAGTAGGGATATTAATCATGTTTATCACCTAGTTCATTTATATGACTTTTATCGTAGAAAGCTCGACATAGTGATAGTAATCCGACGGGTGGTTGTGGCGTTTGCTAACTTCAAAGCTTTATATTTAAGAAGGAAGAAGACATAAATGCTTCATACTTTGAATATAGATGCCTAATGTTAAGAAGTTGTCCATTGGTCTTGACCTCATTATCATGGTTTAGTAACTACTAGAAAAAAGTTAAAACTTTTATAATGTTATTTTTTTTCTTATTAGGAGTAATAGGATAACTATATTTAGTATGTTCGTATTTTGCTAGGTCCTCATTCTCGTCAGACAGTTTTCATCTAACCTTGATCTCATTTCATGGATCAGTGAACAAGGTTAAAATGTTGTGGTCAAGTCCACATATAGTGTTAGGTTTTGTGTTTTGATTTGGTTTTTCTTGAGCCTGCGACTTTGGTCGCAGAAAACCCAAGCGTGTGCACACTTGTTAGTATAAAGCAAATATACGCATATGAATTATTTGTTTTTACAAAGTTTAATTTAGAAGAAAAACCATGTATCCTAATAAAATCTACATCTACAAAAGTTGTTTTCATAGTTTTTATTATCACCTTGAACTGTTTAGAACAATATTTCCCGCAGGCAATCGATTTTTCCAATTCGTTGTAAAGCTTTAATCAGTTCTTTAATCGTTGGCTTTGGAAATTTTGATTGGCTCCAAATTCGTAATATTTCTTTATTCTGATGTAACAGTTTACAGCTGTGATCGTTTTGAATTTCTTGAATCTCAGCGCTCCGCAATCCTAGTTCTACTCCTAGCTGCATGCTGCTATTTCCGATATGATTTGACAATTCTTGTAATGTAGCGTTCGTAGGTGTTGTGTTCGCTCGATCTTCTAGAATATCTGGAAGTAAGGTTTCACTTCATGATAACTTCATAACCAAAAATTTAAAACGAAAAGTCTCTTATCAAATGGCAAAATCAAAAGCTCAAACACATCAAACGAATTGAAAACAGTTTTCATACGCATGAAATGGTACATGCATTCCTTATTTAGAAATCGTAGATTATACCTGATTTTATAGCTAGATAAACCTCTCGCTTGTGTGACATTAATAAATGATGTAAAAGTTCTAGTACTTTATCAGGAACGGCTGATTATAAAACCTTTTAAAAATGCTGCCAAATAAGTAAATCTGAGCGTCAGTGATGAATCTTTTGTCTTGTTTCTTTAGTGTTTGCTGGTGTGCTTTGTCTGTGTGCTTTTTCGTGTTTCGTTCTTGTATGTGACTTGTCTCTGTACTTATGCATCCCGTCATTGTGTTATTGTGTCATGGAAAACGTTGACTCCTAAACACCTTGACTTTATTTTACTTATTGTATCTATAGTTATAGGAAGATGTGGTATGAGTGCCAATGAGACAATTCTCCATCCAAGTCACAATTTATAAAAGTAAACCATTATAGGTCAGGGTACGATCTCCAAAACGGAGCCTTGACTCACATCGAACAACAAGCTATAAAGGGCCCCAAAAAATTACTGGTGTAACACAATTAAAACGAGAAAAGCAACGGTCTAATATATAAAAATCGAGAAACAAGAAACACTTCTGAACCACATAAACAAACGACAACTACTAAACAGCAGATTCCTGTTTGTTTTGTTCACACATCGTTGTCAATACAATGGAATTTTATACGACTGTCATACAAGTGAAAGGTTTAGCTAGCTATAATACCAGGTTTAATTCACCATGTTCTACATAAGAAAATGCCTGTACCAAGTCGGGAACACGACAGTTGTTGTCCGTTCGTTTTAAGCTTTTGAACTTTTGATTTTGCCATTTGATTAGGAACTTGTCGTTTTGAATTTCATCGGAGTTCAGTATTTTTGTGATTTTACTTTTTATATACTCTAAGTAAGAGTGAAAGACACATTTTATGCTATAGACTGCTGGCCATCTACTATAAAACCACCTTACATTTGTCCTTGAACTATTCAAACCAACTAGTTGTAGACCCTTGAAATTGTTCCAACATTATGTTACTAAATCCGATGAAGATAAATGACAACTTGCCATCAGAAAAGTGCCCCTTGACCTAATGATATTGTTCAGTTAAATGTATAACTAGGTTTATCCAAGCATCTTTTTGTACTTTTGATATAATTATAATTTGTTTTGCCTGGGAATTACCTTGCAGTGGTAATGTTGCTTTTTTAAAATTGTTTCGTTAATCGAATATCGTCTTTACTTATTTTGTTTACATGGCTACCGAAATCTAAATGTGTTACAATGTGAATATTTGCAAATTCGACAAAATGTATTACAAGTATTCTTAAAAATCAAGCATATCATTTACACTTACTAAATTTCTTCAGTACGTCATCCACATTTACATCTCTATTCACCTGAAATTAAAGGGATGAACAATAATATCCATACATCAACTGTTTTACTATACGATTATCTGCATACTTCTTATAGATAATAAAAAAAAAAACAAAAAACTACAACTGACAAAGGAATACGAAGGTTAGATATATGTTATTCACACAATCTGTGTCGTTCCCTTGACGGAAAAAGAAAAAAAAAGACCTAATCTGATATGCCATGGGTCGCATGTTACATTTTTCACACAGAAAATTACATGTCTGTGTAATCTAAAATATAAAACACTCATCGAAATTGATTGCCTCGGTAGGCTCGTTGTAGCGTGCAGTGTCTAACTCGTCCATGCCAAGCCAACGACAGATTAGACGAAAATTGACAGATGCTGCTTCCCCTGCTTCATGCGGTCTGGTTTGTTTGGAGCCAGACTAATGAGTCTGGGCTAGGTGACCTGTCTTCCTGGGGACTTTTATCCTGTGAACTAGCTCATTGAAATCTAGCGCAACATGTCGGTCCAGTACAAATAAGGATTGATTCATTCATCTCTGATCAAGATTCAAAGCTACTGAAATGATGTGTTGCATGATACTCATAAAAGCAACAATTAATAAGAACAGCTGGAAAACTTTAACTTAACTTTTATTGGTATTCAAATGCATTATTTAGACTCTTATGCATATACCAGATATATTGGTAATCAATATCGTAAATAAAAGCAACAGTAGTATACCGCTGTTCCAAAGTAATAAATCGATTGAGAGAAAACAAATCCGGGCTACAAACTAAAACTGAGGTAAATACATCAACTATAAGAGGAAAACAACGAAACAACAGAAACACTAAAATGCAACAAAAAACCAAAACGACAATGCAATACAGACAGAAATGAACTATAAGATAATAACTGCCATTTTCCTGACTTAGTAAAGGACATTTTAATAAAAATGGTGGGTTGAACCTGGTTTTGCGGCTAGCCAAACCTCCCGCCTTTATGGGATCGTAAATCAAAACACTAAAATGATAACATTTCATGACAGGATTACAGTACAAATAAATGCAAGAACATTACGGACAGAGAAATACACAAATGTACATTATAATAGGACATTTCGACATGCTAATTGTTATTCAAAGAACCAGGTCTACTATCTAATACACCATACGCGTGCTTCGTCTACATAAGACCCACCAGCGACGCCCAGATCACAATAGTAAAGAAATTAAAAAAAGTACAAAGTTGAAAAGCACAAAAAAACAAAACGTTGTGCAAAACACGGCTAATTTGATCTATATATGGAACAAGAAAATCCGTAGTATTTAGAATAATGTGTACCCTTGCAAACAGTAAATATATAAAACACATCATAACTAATTCCAGTAATTTGTTTAATAAAAATATGTTTAAAAGTGTCCAGTAAACCGTTTAAGGTTGAGCGGAATGGTGAGAACTCACGAACTGTTGTTTATGACATTGTGTTGTTACATCACTGTTTGAGGTTGAGTAAAAGGCTAAAAACTCACAAACTTATTGTTCTTACATTGGGTTGTTACATTTATGTTTAAGATTAGTGATACGTCTCGAAGTCACAAACTGTTGTTTCTAAAATGATGTTGGTACACAAGTGTTTGATGTTGAGTGGAATATTGAGAACTCACTAACTGTTTATTCGTACATTATGCTGTTACACCAATGTGTTAGGCTGAGGGTAATGTTTAGAGCTAACAAATATAGTGTTATTCGCCACATTGTTCTTGTGTTACGGTTCAAAGCCTGGATTTGAAATCAAGTGGTTGTAGTAGGTAACTTTCTGTCATCATTGATATCGTGTAAATATTCAGTAATCATCAATCTGTTAGGTTTCTTGCTATTGGCTATTGATTGTTTAACATCTTATCTAGTCTGTGCATTTGATAGATTACTATAATGGTGTTTTAGTTTTGGTCATTGTTGAGAGCGATAATGTAAAATGCAATTGTTCACATTCTAATTTTTTTACCTTTGTTTGATAGTGTTTTCGTTTGCTCTCATACCACATCTCTATATGACATGACGTTAACGACGTGGACACTGTGTGAACTGGACTTTAAGTTTGTGTTATGCTTAGTCTGTAAAACTATTAAATTAGTGAGACGAAAGGCAGCTTATGTTTATTCATACCTCACAAAGTAAGTGTTTGTCTATTTCACCAAACTTATCTTCAATGGTCTTCAATGACGAATCAGTCACGCTTGTCTTCCATATTGACATGGCTGTGTATTTGAAATCATTTACATGAAAAGCCGAGTGAGCAAGTTTGTCTTGTAAATCATTCAAAACTTTTGTGTCTAATCCAAGTCTGATTAACAATTCCCGACATTCATTTACTTCAAGACTAGAAGCAAGTCTTCTTAGGGCTCTGTCCGATGGAGATTGTTCCTTTTCAACTCTTCCTAACCCTATTGACAAACAAAAATCATAACAATACAGGAGAAAATTTATACTTACTGAATTTTGAATTTACAATAATCAATTAAAATAAAAATTCAGTCTTTCCTTTAAAGAGTGCTACTTGACATCCCCCCCCCCCCAAAAAAAAAAAAAAAAGAAAAAAAAGAAGAAAATACAATGTGTTTGTTTCTTGCAAGACACGTTCAACAGTATTTAACATTAGCAGTGTACCATTTGTTGTTTTGATATTAGTATACTTAGATACAATAAAGTACAAGTGTATAGTTACTTAAAAATAATGGGATCGCTGAAAAGTGTCGATACATGTTGTCATTGACAACTATTGTTACTGTTAAAGAACATATACCATAACAAACATGTGTGTCGGTTATTTACGAGTGAAAAAGATTTAGTATGGTAGTAGGTAAAGTAATTTGATCTGGCTTTCGTATGGTATAGTCTAACTAAAGTCTAGTAGGTAAAGTAATTTGATCGGCCTTTCGTATGGTATAGTCTAATTAAATTCTAGTAGGTAAAGTGATTGATCTGGCTTTCGTATGGTATAGTCTAATTAAATTTTAGTAGGTAAAGTAATTGATCTGTCTTTCGTATGGTATAGTCTAATTAAATTCTTGTAGGTAAAGTAATTTGGTCTGGCTTTCGTTCCTTTGACATACTTTAGTCTGTAATGATAATGTATATTGTTTAAATTACAATAAAATTGTCCTCAGTAGTTTGTCTGCATCTATGTGTATTGTATGTTTTGTTTATCACTTTTTGTAAAGCTACCAATTAATATAACAATCTCAAAAACACTTATTTCACCTCGCAACTCAATAAGCCAAATACATGCTACACATTGTACTACTTTATTTGTTGTTTAATAAATTAAAAACATTAGGTTTTTTAAAACTTTTGATATCGCATGATATGATAGTCCTGTTGAGGAGGGAAAAAACAAGAAAAGATTGAAAGAGGTAAGCCAAGTCAGGAACATCGTCAATGGTTATTGTGTGTTTCATTATGAAACAACATTGTTCTTTTGTGTGAACATTAAACTGATGCCAGGTTTTTTGACATTTTTTATATCTATAGGTAATTTACAGATTGGGAAATGTTATATAATATATACCCTTCCGGTGTACCTAAAGTCGCCCCCAGTTTTAGGTGGGGTTCGTGTTGATAAGTCTTTAGTTTTCTATGTTGTGTGTTTTTTGTACTATTATTTGTCTGTTTGTCTTTTCATGTTTAAGTCATGACGTTGTCAGTTTATTTTCGCTATGTTCCTCTGGTATCTTTCGCCTCTTTTTTACATATTAATACATACATAACGATTTTGTATTAACAAATACATGGACAGGTCAGGTTAAACAAGTTATAAGAACATGAATATATCAATATCAGGCCATGTTTTGTATCGTTTGAATGATTATGATTTGACAATTCGGTGTTTTTATAGCTTGCCATTCAGTTTTGGTTTTGTTAAAGGCCGTCCGCTGACCAATGGTTTATAATGATTAGGTGATTTGGTTTCTGCCTGAGATTTCTTTCATTGGCAATCATAAAAGAGGGACGAAAGATACCAGAGGGACAGTCAAACTCATAAATCTACAACAAACTGACAACGCCATGGCTAAGAATGAAAAAGACAAACAATAGTACACATGACACAACATAGAAAACTAAAGAATAAACAACACGAACCCTACCAAAAACTAGGGGTGATCTCAGGTGCTCCGGAAGGGAAAGCAGATCCTGCTCCACATGAGGCACCCGTCGTCTTGCTTATGTGATAATAAATCCGGTAAATAGTCTAATTCGGTAGGTCACATTCATGAAAGGGAAGGGGATTGTAGTTACGACGTAAGGAACATATCCGTTATCATTTGTGAAACGGTTATTCAATAACGGTCAACCAACTCGTGATGGCGTCCGTTAAATTTACGAAGGGATGATTTCAACTTCACCATTTGGAACTCTTGGTTTAATAGCTTCCTTGTGAGCAGCAACCCTCTATTAAGAAAATCATGATAGGAAATGCAAGCACGGAAATATCGTATCAATTGGGAGATATATACCCCGTATACCTAATCTTTTTATCTCATTATTATTGGGATATCGGATTATCACTATTGTAATTATTCACTAGCAAAAGAGAGTCACACAGTTTGTAAACAATCAATCAATAAATACAAATATCTAGATATTTTGAAAGTTGACTCGGTTGAAAGACCTTTAAGCGGTATCTTAAGTTGGTTTCTAGTACATACATACCATTGCAAGATGCATCACATTTTTCACGAGGCAGCTACAAGAGAAAGCATGTATACAGTCTATGTTGTTGATACATACAAATGTAACCTCGAATTGGGTGATCAAGGATGGATCTGCACTGCTAGTCCTGAGTTTTTGCCAATCAAGGTTATGTTGCAATTTATTTCTTGTGGTACGTCAAATGCAGGGGAAACTTAACAGTTACAACAAAAAAAAGCATTCTTATCTTAGTCGATTTATGAAATAAAAACATTGATAAACCACTGTTGCTGCAATATTACATGAGAACGATACATAAATGTATATTATGCAATCAGCCTTCTCACTGGCTTCACGGACTAACAAAATGACCGATTCAAAGTAACTGCATTACCTTTAGAATTTAAAAAAAGAATGAAAATAAACAACCTAACATTCACTCTAAAATGTTAAACTTGTACATATGTAAACATTTTGTTCGAGGATTTACAGAGACACACCAAAATGCTGATTTTGTTTATCTCCGATCAGCATAATATATTAAATATTTATCAAAATGATAGTAACTAGTTCAACAAGGGTAGTTTTTCGTGGCGGAGTCGTAAATCGATACAAACGTTAATGTCAGGGAAATGTTTAGTTATCATTCGGCTATTCAAAAATAAAATTATTTTATCTTAAAAAATGAACTGTACTATCACGGATATTTCATTCTAATTCTGTAATTTTTCACAAAATTGAGAATGGAAGAAAGAGATGTCAACGCGGCAAAAGAGCAAAACACAACCGCTGACCAATGGTTTATAATGATTAGGTGATTTGGTTTCTGCCTGAGATTTCTTTCATTGGCAATCATAAAAGAGGGACGAAAGATACCAGAGGGACAGTCAAACTCATAAATCTACAACAAACTGACAACGCCATGGCTAAGAATGAAAAAGACAAACAATAGTACACATGACACAACATAGAAAACTAAAGAATAAACAACACGAACCCTACCAAAAACTAGGGGTGATCTCAGGTGCTCCGGAAGGGAAAGCAGATCCTGCTCCACATGAGGCACCCGTCGTCTTGCTTATGTGATAATAAATCCGGTAAATAGTCTAATTCGGTAGGTCACATTCATGAAAGGGAAGGGGATTGTAGTTACGACGTAAGGAACATATCCGTTATCATTTGTGAAACGGTTATTCAATAACGGTCAACCAACTCGTGATGGCGTCCGTTAAATTTACGAAGGGATGATTTCAACTTCACCATTTGGAACTCTTGGTTTAATAGCTTCCTTGTGAGCAGCAACCCTCTATTAAGAAAATCATGATAGGAAATGCAAGCACGGAAATATCGTATCAATTGGGAGATATATACCCCGTATACCTAATCTTTTTATCTCATTATTATTGGGATATCGGATTATCACTATTGTAATTATTCACTAGCAAAAGAGAGTCACACAGTTTGTAAACAATCAATCAATAAATACAAATATCTAGATATTTTGAAAGTTGACTCGGTTGAAAGACCTTTAAGCGGTATCTTAAGTTGGTTTCTAGTACATACATACCATTGCAAGATGCATCACATTTTTCACGAGGCAGCTACAAGAGAAAGCATGTATACAGTCTATGTTGTTGATACATACAAATGTAACCTCGAATTGGGTGATCAAGGATGGATCTGCACTGCTAGTCCTGAGTTTTTGCCAATCAAGGTTATGTTGCAATTTATTTCTTGTGGTACGTCAAATGCAGGGGAAACTTAACAGTTACAACAAAAAAAAGCATTCTTATCTTAGTCGATTTATGAAATAAAAACATTGATAAACCACTGTTGCTGCAATATTACATGAGAACGATACATAAATGTATATTATGCAATCAGCCTTCTCACTGGCTTCACGGACTAACAAAATGACCGATTCAAAGTAACTGCATTACCTTTAGAATTTAAAAAAAGAATGAAAATAAACAACCTAACATTCACTCTAAAATGTTAAACTTGTACATATGTAAACATTTTGTTCGAGGATTTACAGAGACACACCAAAATGCTGATTTTGTTTATCTCCGATCAGCATAATATATTAAATATTTATCAAAATGATAGTAACTAGTTCAACAAGGGTAGTTTTTCGTGGCGGAGTCGTAAATCGATACAAACGTTAATGTCAGGGAAATGTTTAGTTATCATTCGGCTATTCAAAAATAAAATTATTTTATCTTAAAAAATGAACTGTACTATCACGGATATTTCATTCTAATTCTGTAATTTTTCACAAAATTGAGAATGGAAGAAAGAGATGTCAACGCGGCAAAAGAGCAAAACACAACCGGAGGCCACCAATGGATATTCAACACAGGAAGAAAATCTCACACTCTAAGGCGTGCTTCAGTTTGCCCCTAAATAGAAATGTGTACAATACAGTGATAATGAAGGCCATTTTAAACTCCAAAATATCTTAATGAACCAAAATCAAAAAATCATACAATACTAACAAAGGACAGAGACTCCTGACTTTGGACAGGCGAAAAAAGCGGCGGGGTTAAACTTGTTTTGTGAGATATCAACCTTCATCCGATTTCTCTTGCCAATGTAGAAAAAACAAACCAACAGCAATACAGAAAGTAAAACTTAGTTCAAAAGAAATCCTAGTCCGATGACAGAATAGGCAATAAAAGAAACTAAACAAAATGACAATAATACATAAATTACCCAAGGAATACTAGCAGTTACTGACAGCTCCAGACTTAAGAAAATGATTGAAGATTATATATGTCTTCATTATATGAAAATCAAGCACCAACCCTCCTTTTATGGATTTTAAAAGTATCCTACCATCATGTTTATTGTCAATAAAAATAAAAATTTATTACTCTGCAATCGGACGAAAATAAAGGCAACAGTTCTAGTAGTTTACCGCTGTTCAAAGGTCATAAATCGATTGAGAGAAAACGAATCCAGGTTACAAACTAAAAACGAGCAAAACACATCAACTATAAGAGGAAAACAAAGAAACAACAGAATACCGAAGTGCAACAAAAACAAACGAAAATACAACATACATAGACACGAATTATTATATTACAACCTGGGTTGGTACAGGACATTTTAAGAAAAAAATGATGTATTGAACCTCCGCACTTTATGGCAATAATCCATATACCACTACAAAGACAACATAACATGACGGGAATACAGTACAAATAAATGCAAGAACGCCCTAGACAGATAACTACATAAACAAATAATATGATAGTACATTACGACATGTTAACCACAGAATAACAACGAATAACTTAATTAATTAAGAAAGTAAAAAAAAGCATCTTGATGGAATTACGAATTGTGTGTCTAAATAAACTCATCATAGAAACTAGGATTGACATTTTGTATTTGATCCAGACGCGCGTTTCGTCTACAAAAGACTCATCACTGACGTTAGTAGTCTTCATTTGTTTATAGTTATATACGAAAATAAAAATGGAATGATAGTGTTTTGGTATTTTGCGTTAACGTTTGATTGGGCTTGTCATACAAAAAGAAAAGTTTATGTTGTATGTTGCCCTCTTTGTGCTGTGTGCATGCCTAAGTATATACGATTTCAAACAAACACACAATGTGCGAACCTTGAAACACACTCACACAGTGTCTCGACAATAATTTACAGAAAACGCACGAAGTACAAACGATGATCATGGAAGTTAATGACACACGGAACGATGAATTATGAACGCAATTATGTTGAATGAATCATGACGGAAAACGTACTCAGGACGTACGAAAGAACGGAGAAATGTCAGTTTGAAATGTGCAGAGTTTATATTAATCAAAAATAGTCATGAACATTAAAATAATATTGGTATTTAAGAAGATCTGCACGTTGAACTGATAACAAGTTCTTTATAATGACGCCAGCGTCTTTTTACGAAATAGATTGAACATCTCACGAACACTAGCATTTACAAAAGGGAAAAGGAAAAGTGTTATCTTACCTTTTCTGAAAACCATAATTTTAAACAGCTGACATCGTGATGTACTTTGTGTTCTAAACATTGCCATTTTGCTGATGTTGGTATTTTGTTATGACGAAAAAAACACAATCTTTTTTTGCAATGAACTCCAAACTCAATCTCAAATGGCATGACCATATGTAACTCAGATCTTTTATCCGTGGTAGATGAGTTTGCTGAAAGAGTTGAGTAAAAGTCTGAAATTCTGTGAATAGCTGCAGTCAGACATTCTTGGACAGAAGTTGCAATTGTTGGGACAATGTGCTCTTTCATTTCTGCATGGATAAGTGACACCACCACTCTATTTTCTATAACCTGCACTGCCACATCATGCTTGTCATCTACTTCCACAACGGCTAAATCGCTGAAAAGCATTCGCTTCTTGTTTTTGTAATTTTTCACTCCCCACATGTCTACAAAAGAAGCAATAAATCGGTATGGAAAGGCTGGTGGTATTACTTTCTCAGTGAACTTGTACGACAGCAAAATTGAAGTTTCAATCTTACAATTTGTTCTCAGGTAATTCGTGTTGTTTGGCTTTGTAATCATTGATGGAACAATAAATTTCGACACTTCATCAAGTGAAGTGCTTAATTCGTTTGTTGTCCTTCTTTCAGCAACTAGTACATCAAGATGAACCAAAACTTCAATAATGAAATCTTTATATAACAGAATATGTTCAAAAATCTGTTGGTTCCAAAGGACTTCAATATCGTCGCGACTGAGTGCTCCTGTTTTCTCCATGGTATGGAAAATACTTTGTAATTGTTTCCCTGTTGGCCAAAATTGCTTCTCTGTAACAATAGATCTTAGAACCTCCACCAAATATGCTGGTGTTATGATTACAAAGTCTCGAAAATTGGCTACGTCAAAGTAGAGCAATTTACCGAGTGAATGTTGTACTTTAAGAAATGTTTCCATCTGATTATCTGTCAATACCATTGACTCATTTTGAGAATTAAACATCTGTATTTGTTCTTTTGTCAAGATGTTGACACCTTTCTCTACCTGTTGTGCTAGATGTAGCTCTAATGGGAGCCATGCTGTTGGCATTTGTTCACCCCACCGAGGATGCTCTTTAGCTCTATTCATCAGACGTTCACGTAATGCTTGGATCTCTGGATCCGCTTCGTTCATAGCATTGACGAAAATCAGTGGTTTGAATTCAAGATGTTTGAGCGCTTCGTGTGATTTAAATATATCTTGAATGACGGTCATCACTTTCTGTTTGTGCTTCTCAAAATTCTGAAAAAAATGTATGGTTGAAGTCAGAAATCAACATGCCTTTCACAGTTACTTTGTTTCAATAATAGCAGTCGTGAAAGTTATAACACCAAAGAAATCAGTGCAAAACTTTAACATGATTAATTAAATTGTAATGTTCTTACAGATTTTATGAGTTTCCACAAGTATGAGCAGTTTTCAACAAGTGAACATGGACCTGAAAATAGTGGAACCAATGGGACACCAATGGGTCTTCAATACAGCGAGAAAATCTCGCACCCGGAGGCGTGCTTCAGCTGGCCCCTAAACACAAATGTGTAGTAGTAGTGTGATAATGAACGTCTTACTAAACTCCATATATAAATGAACTAAAATTAAAAATCATACAAGACTAACAAAGGCCAGAGGGTCCTGACTTGGGACATGGGGCGGGGTTTGATGCCTAAGTGAAAACGAGTTAATAACAATGACCTTGGACGATTTTAAATTTTGAATTTACATTGCATTTCTGGTCTTTTTTTTGTATACAACGAATGACTCAGGATGATATATCTGCAATCAAAGATGACAAATTCAAGTGCAAACCATTTGTAATAATTATTGCAAAAAATCATTAAAAATATTACGTTTACAATTTGGAAGCGAAAAGCGTTAAACTTTGAACGCAGAAGGTCACACATACTGTATTATTGCTCCAATTCAACATTTAAAGAAATACAGTACCTTACGGATCTTATCTTTATGTGTTGCAACGAACACAATTCTTGGAAATCCATCATCTGAACGGTTGCTGTATGTCAGGATAGAGTTCACCCAGTGCCGAAGGTAAACTGAAAAGAAAATTATCAACAGAAATATAATAAAGTTAAATACAATAACACAAAGCTTAGTGTCAGCTTCAGGGTTAAATATACAATAGACGTGCATGTGGCATTGGCAATACAGTAGAATAATTTCAACCTTAATCAGAAGATCTGTTTTTGTCCTTAGAATCTCATGTTTCATTTTGATATGAAAGTTGTAAAATTCGGTTTAAAATGTAATTTTCAGCGTCAAATTATAGCTTATTGTACGCTGATTCCAAAAATATATGGTTTCTATACAATGTTTTTTAAATAAGGGAGATAATTTGTTACTTCCGGTTTGAAAAATGTTATTTCTGGTATTATTCAAACGTTTAATTGACACTGATACCAAAAATATCTGTTTCTATATACTTTTATATTAATTAAACAAAAAATAGCTACTTCCGGTTTACACAAGGTCACTTCCGGTTGGCTTTTCCAGGGTAAAATGGCTTGAAACCTAATGCAAAATGTCCCATGGCTATATCATGTATACATATGTGGTAAAAGCATAGGTCAAAATCTAGAACGTCAATTCAACCTATGAGCTCAATTTCAAGGTCATCAATCAAGGACCTCAAATCAAAAGACCCTAGGTCTAAATTATATTTTGTTCGTGAGTTATGTCACCATATGCATATTTTTAAATAAAAGAGGGGAGAAAAATCTAATTTGATGTAAGTGTACCCTTAAAACTAATATGTATGTAGCAAGACCTTATAAATTAGCTTCAACGTTAAGGTTATATATAAATGTATAACATCAGCATGTATGAAATAATTGCATGTATCACTCTCGCACTGTTAAACATTCATTAATCATCGCTGTTCATTATTCATTTATTCCGTTATGTTCCTTATGTCGTAACTACAATCCCGTTCCCTTTTCACGATTGTGACCTATCGAATTACCGGTTTTGTACTAACATGAGCAACACGACGGGTTTTTCCGAAGCACATGGGATCACCCCCAGTTGTGGGGTTCGTAATTCTTTGTCTTTATTTTTCTATGTTGTGTTTTGTGTACTTATGTGTGTTTATATGACTTTTTCCTTTTTTAGCCATGGCGTTGTCAGTTTATTTTCGATTTAGGAGTTTGAATGCCCCTCTGGTATCTTTCGACCCTCTTTTAATGGCACACGTGTTCTTACATACCATAGATTCATCCATTGAAAACATTATTTTATGTTGTTTTTTGACAACTTCGCCGAACATTAATTACAGAGAAATTATCGGCATTTATCTTTTTATAGTAGCCTTATCCTTGCACTATTTAAAACCATTATGACAGACGGCAACTAACAACAAGTTTTGGACGACATGTTCCCAACTTTTAACAGGCACATACAGAACGTCATGGCGTAAAACACGTTTGAAGGCATTCAATTATCCTCCTAACATGGGACAGGGATGTTACAAAACAAAAAGAAAACACTGAAAAACAAAATAATTGAACAGGACAAACTAATCATATTTGTTTGAAGCACAAATAATATGTACAAAATGGTAGCAAACAGGGTATTGGTCAATGATAACGAAATCTGTTCATGCCGAAGTATAAGTATCTAAGTATCGACATGTTTTATACCTAATTAGCAGTATATTTTCAGTTGTGCATTACATTTTGAAAAAAAGTTCAATGTTAGTAAAAATAATATTCAAGGATCCTACTGCAATGATAATTGTGATATGTATATTAATTTGTCTTATTTTTTTTATTTTTTTTATTGTTGTTTTTTTTTTTAAATTATATTGTTTTTTATTTTGTTTTTTTTAATGTTACCTTTGTATTATAAATCATGTTTACATTTTATATATGTACCTCATGTTACACATTTATGTGTCTGAGCGTTGCTTTACAATAAAATCTTGAAAATAAATTGATCATTTCAAAATTTGGTTTGTTCAAGGTAACATGAATCTTATCTTAATATGTGATATTTTAAAATCAAATCACGGTAAACATAGGCAGTCTAACCGCAATGTCGAAATTTTGTTGGAATAATTCAATAATGGTTATACGAAATAACGCTTGAATACATGACAAACAGGAAAACTTACACGAATATATAAATTCACCTAATCGATTTGTTCCAAGGGAGTTTGAGTCTCAGTTTTTCAATAGATAATTCTAAAACAATGCCTTATAGATCATGTCAGTTCAAAAACACAGAGTTTTCAGGTGATGATACCACCGAAAACAAAAAGTCTGACATCTTCGGCATTGACCCACTGCGAAAACAAATTGATATTTCACTTGAGTTTCATCGGAGTGACATCTACCTTATACAAGCGGACGAATTAGACTATTTACCGGATTTGTAATAACATAAGCAACACGACGGGTGCCACATGTGGAGCAAGATCTGCTTACCCTTCCGGAGCTTCTGATATCACCACCAGTTTTTGATGGGGTTCGTGTTGCTTAGTCTTTAGTTTTCTATGTTGTGTCTTGTGTACTATTATTTGTGTTTGTCTTGTTACTTTTTAGCCAGGGCGTTGTCAGTTTATTTTCTATCTATGAGTTTGACTATCCCTCTGGTATCTTTCGCCCCTCTCTTGTTTATTTAATGATGCAACTTAATCAGCAATGCTGACGAACAAAGAGGTGTGAATACCTGAATACCTGAAAAGGTATATGAATCATGTAGACTAACAGTCAAATCCACTAGGTAACCCTTGCCTACATTTATCCGTAGAGAACTTTATAAATGTATTTAATAAATCATATCACTGTCATAAATTACCTGTTATATTTAGAATACGTCAATTGACTACCAACACGTCACTACAGACACGGATATTACAAAATGAATAGAAAGATACCAAAGTAACTATTAAATTTCATGAACCGATAGTAAACCGAAAGGAAACAGACAAGTATTATACAATTTTTGTTATTATTAACAACAAAAAAAGATGAAGGGAATGTTGTTATTGCAATTGAAACATATCTTCGGTCATTTCGGATACATACATATATTTTGTAAAAGGAAACCATATCATAATGGCGTTTATAAACAAGGTAAAACTTCAACTTTCCACTGAAAAAAAAAACTATGGTTTAATAGCTTCACAGGAAGCAGCATTTCTCTATAAAGAAAACAATAACAAGATGCTTTGGAATATCGGTTGAGCTTGGAGATATAAACTATATATACAGGCTTTGCTGGAATATCACATGTGTGTAGAAATATTTTAAATCTGACTGATATTTCTAAACAGAAACGTGCCTAAATTATTATGAAACTGTAATTTCGAATCCAAGAGAATCAGTTACAAATTTTTTGTTCTTCTTGTTTTGACATTGTTTAAAGTCGGAAGTGCCTTTTACACATGCATTAAAGGATGCGGCTTCAATATTTAATGATATAACTCGAAAAAATCCTGATAATATTCCTTTATAACAATATTATGATCTACTGTTAACTGAGTAAGATGTGATTGCTGAAAATAGTACCGCTAGTTACGGGTCTTTATCCACATTATCTAACAGAAAAGTAAAACTAAAAATAAAAACGCACTTCGAGGGAAATTCTAAACGGAATGTCCCAAAGCAAATGGCAAAATCAAAAGCTCAAATACATTAAACGAATGAATTACAACTGACTTGGTATAGGCATTTTCTAATGAGGAAAATTGTGGATTAAACCTGATGAGCTAACTAATGCTCATAGTCCATAGAGTTATTTGTCATATTTTGTAAGTAGAAGAATTGTGAAACCACTGAATTCTAGATCCAAGATAAACAGATCCACTCCCCATGAACATAAAAATTCCACCTAAACTAGAAGGACTGCTTTGTATGTTGATCTTTTCTCGATATTGACTCAAATGACGACTTCTAGCTTACATATATGACAAACTGGACTATTTCAATTTTCGAATTATCAACTTCCCATTTCTCTAAGGAAACAGCTCATATGCCATATAGTATGGTGTTTACACATTCAATCGATAAGTTACGCTCGTGTACTTTCAGACTATACAGACTTCATTAGCAGGGATGTGCTCCTTACAGAAAATCTAAAACAGGATGATAAAGAAGAACGACTAAATCGACAATACATACATTGTATGCGCTCCATCACGAACTGTTTTACCGATACGACTTTTACATTTCTTAAATCACTAGCGACATGTTTTGGCAGTCTTAAATACCAGAATAGTTGTTCAATCTGCAATTTAACAGCTTGTTACCTTGTGGATATAGGTCACATTACCAATCACACCAAATCTCCCTTTTCTTCTACTATGCCGTTAGCTGGACGTAATTATCTTGTGTTCATTGATAGATTTAGTATAATTTAAAAAATCCGTCTAAATAAATAATTCAAAATATCAAAAGTACTGTCTTTAATATTGATGATTTATGTCAGTCAGTCGTAGTAATATAAAAATATAAATGTATATATTTCAAAGATAAGTTACAAGGGCTATAATCAATTAGATGAAACTGTAACCATCAACACTTTCTGCATATTTCAAAAGGTTTACTAATATCGATGATCTTTGAAAAATTTCTTTACGTTTACTGTTTACTAACATCGATGATCTATGACATATTATAGAACTTTATTATATACTTAGTAGTAAATACAGATAAATTGTATGTGTAATACAATCATTGGCAAGCGTGCTATATCAGCCACCCGTGATGATATCGATATCAGCACGGTTGCAAAAGCTTTATCACACCTTTAATCTGTATGACGTCACGTCATCGATTGCAGTCACTGTTGCAAAGGCTTTATCCCCTTATCTGTATGACGTCATGTCAAACCTATAATCTGTATGACGTCATTTCAAACCTCCTTATCTGTATGACGTCATGTTACATAAAAAAAAAAATCTACGTGAAGTATTATGTATATAATAAAGTGTATATGATATGGCTTTTTCAATATCACACACCGTATCAACCCTCAACCAATATAATCCCTCGAGCAGAGCTCTTGGGATTATATTGGTGTCTCGGGTTGATACGGATGTGATATTGAAAAAGCCATATGATATTCTCTATTTATCAACCTCAATGATATATGGCATAACCCTAACCCTAGCCCAAACCCTAACCCTTATCCTAACCCTAACCTTAACCCTTAACCCTAATCCTAACCCTAAACTCTAAAGATTGGATACCATTGATTATCTATTACAAAGCTCTTTTAAAAATTCCTACACATATTTTAGCGTAGTCACATTTTGTGAGAACTAGCCGAACGTGCATTTTAAATATGCAATTGTTCAATGTTGTTACGTTTCATATGTTTATATTGAAACGGATGTGTCCTTCATTCTAAAACCATGGGTAGTATTTGTCTACACATCATCGTGATCGAGACGTAAGACAAGCTTAAATGTGTATGTAAGGAAGACAGTGCTTTACCAGGTACCACATGACATAGAAGTTAACACTTTAGGTCATCGCATGGCTGGCAACAATGATCGAAACCCCATTCTTTCAGTCAGCTATTAAAGTCTCCGAAATGAAAAATTAACAACAATACAAGCGAGAAATCTAACGGACGATTTTAAGACAATGAACAATGTACGAAAAACAAATATGATATACAGGAACAAACATTGACCGCTGATTTACAGTCTCTACACTTTGGACAGGCACATTATGCACGTTTGCAGGCGCCCAACCCTTTCGCTTACATGTGATAGTTGTTTGATAGCACGACATATGAACAATATTAAATTCCATATATATGTGCTAGGTGAATATTAATAAGCTGTTAATTAACAATACTAACACAAGATATGCGAGTACAACCATATAAAAGGAAACAATTTATCATCAATATTTTATTCTTTCTACGAAAGGCAGTCTATCGTTGATACTTTAGCATATGTTATACATTCCGTTATTTAGGAATTGTTTATTAATGTGTTGTAAATGTTGTATAAACACTTTAAAAAAATGATAATATTCCTGTTTTGTTTATCTATATGCCGTTTTGAATATTTTAATTTACAGCAGTTTTAAATTAATATAGCTAAGCTCACCTGCGATAGTTGGTTTGCCGAAATGTCCTGGTAAAAATGATAAACCAGGCATATGTTCATGCAGATTAAGGCTACCATTAAACACCAACACAAATATTCCTCTGCTTGTGATGAAGAGTTGATGAGTCATGTAGTAATCTTTCTGCCCTCCAAAATCCCAGATATCAATAGGGATAATCTTCTGCTTATACTTCCCTGCTCGTATAGAGCTGATTACCATTTCATGAAGTTGGTTATGCGACAATTCATCGGCTACTTCTTTCATTAACTTTTCTTTGAATTTTTCTCTTACAAATTTATTACTTTGACTTCTATCTTTTTTTTTGGGATGCATTTCTGACGGACTGTATTCTAAATCATTTACATCGGATGTATTGTTTTCTTCGGGGAATAACCCTGATGTATTGGTTGCTGCAACACAAATACGTAAATCATAGCTTTCTGTATCAGCTGCTGTTGTGTTTCTTTCCGATTCTTTAGCAGTATCACAGATTTGGCTGTTTTGCTCTGAAATACAAGCTGGAAACGTGTAGTCATGATCATCACAGTTTTCCCTAGGATGACTTTCGAAAATGAGTTCTGTATGCACGTCACTTTGAGCAAAGTTTTCTACATTGTTCGTGTCCATACTAATTTGCCTGCTATGAAGGTTTATCTCTGATTCATTTAGGCGTTTTGTTTGGTTTGCTTTGTCTATACACTCAGTTGTTGACAAAGTCATCATCATGTTCTTCAGTATCTCTTCAACAGCTTTACCTTGAGAGTAAATTTAATTGTAGAATATGTTGTCAGAAACAGATCAGGATACAACATAAGAGAACATTCAAGACCTGGAGTCGGTTTAAAAAAACAAACTTACGATTAAGATTGATCGTAATTCATGAACAATTCAGTATACTTACGATAAATCTTAGTCGTAAGTTGTTTTGTGAAACCGACTCTTGTCTGTTATTATTTAATAATTTGTATCTACACTATTGATTTGGCTATATCTTGATAATTTTAATCATTTCAATTATAAGTTCAGCTCCATAAAAACATAAATAAATATTATATTAGTACTTCTCACTCACTGCTAATAATTGTATATTTTAGCGACAATAAGTGAAATTAGGCATTAAGCTTAAATCTTATGCAATAACCTAACGCTAGGCATTTCAGCTATTCCCTGAAATTTCCAGGCATTAAGATTATTTCCTGAAATCTATTGCCAAACATCATTTCAGGCAATAAGTTAATGTTTGTGATTTTTGTTTATCTTCCAAATACATGTTAATTCGGTGAAATATTCTTGATGAATATTATTCTAAACATTATATTCCAAAAATTGATATACAATGATTTAAATTATCTTTATCTTTTAGTAGGTTTTCGTATTCAAAACAGAACTTTCTCGTATTTCTTTGTGTATTGCACCTCAATGGTCGGGACGGTTTGAGCTGGTCAAAAATAGACATTTGAAGATATGAAATTTTGCCAGTCACATCATCTTTCCATCTGTTTAATTGGATCTTAAATTTCCATCTTGTCTTTTTATTTCTTAAACTGAATAATTAGCATTCAAGAAAAAACATTTTCTTAAAACTTTGCGGACTATAAATTTTAATCAGGGAAAACAAAGATCATATACACAAGGCAAAAAGTACAATGATCATTTGACAACTTTTTACCATTAAAGGTTTGAAAGACTGGTAACTAAAGTAAAAAAGAATGATGAGAGAAATTTCAAAGTTTATGTTTTCTAGCGGAACTGTATGGTATTTTGGAAAAAAGAAAAAATATATATATCAAAACTGCCTATTATTATTATAGACCGTAGAATTAGACAACCTAATAATGGCTTTGCAAACATTTTGCATGATTCCATTGTACCATTTCTTCCATTTTGTGAAAATTGAAACATGATCAAATGTGCATAGTGAAGAAATTAGTAGTAAAACCTGTTTTATCCAAAGAGTTTTGCAGAAGTGGACAATATAAAAATGAAGATGTGGTATGATTGCCAATGGGACAACTCTCAACAAAAGACCAAACGACACAGAAATTAGCAGCTATAGATCACCGTACGGCATTCAACAACGAAGAAAGCCTATACTGCATAGTCAGCTTTAAAAGGCCCCGAAATCCCGAATGTAAAACAATTCAAACGAGAAAACTAACGGCCTACAGTAATTAATGTACAAAAAAAAAACCGGACACAATTTTCAGGATTTAAGAACAATGCCTAACATTATATAGGCAATAGACTTACTGCCTAGGCGTTAGCTTATTGCCTAGGATTTAAGCTTAATGCCTAATTTCACTTATTGCCGCTAACATATACATATAAACAGTGTATTATCACTCATATAAGAGTTATACTCAATTTGTAATGTGTTACAAATGTATTTTTTTACAATTTCACCTTTAGGAATAACAATCCATTCTTCACCGTTTACATCCATACCGGCTCTTCCCATATATATACATATACCATCCGTTGATTCTCGTTCCCTAGGTAATACATCCCCAACCAAAAGTTTTGCCAGACAACTTTTTCCAGAAAAATAAGGCCCAACAATATATACCCTGTTCCAGTAGCACTTAAAACTTCCGAGTTTCATGACCTCCTTAAGATCATCAGTTGTTTCCAAACCAAGACCTCTCAATTCTCCTTCTAGGATTAGAAAATTCGATATTAGCATAGTTTCCGTTTTGCATGCTTAAGTAGAAATTCAAAAAAGCTTTAGAGGAAGAAATAATTTAAATTGATTGAATACAAAGCAGAATTTGTCTTTATTAGCTGCAGTATAACAATTTAGTTTGTATGTTTTACCGGTTAATGAACATGAAAATAGAAGAACAATACATAAGACATGAAAGCAAACACAGGTGTATATCATGCAAAACCAAACAAACACCAATCATTGAACGTAACACCAAGTGTTATTATGCGTTCTTTTTGTACAGTTTGTTTATTCCAATGATCGACATAACATGAGGTTTGAAGGTTTCGACTTCAAACTCTAATTTCATAATCGAAGTCATATATGTTATTTTGTGCGTTTTCCAAATCTTGTACCTGTTATTGATGCTTGATACAGGACATTCATAAAAGATGGTAGATATTTGATAGTCTTTGTTAAGATTTTGTAGCACAGTAATTGTTATGGCTGCTTGATTGATTATAGTTGCATATGTGTTATTGTTTAACAAAGATGAATGCAATGTTATTGCTAATAAGACGCCAACCATCAGAGCCCCAATGACGTGTAGTTAAGTGGGTATAGGTAACTGTACATTGTTTCATGAATGAGTAGAGACATACCTTAGTTAGATATAAAAGACTTTGACATGCTACGGAACAATTCATACGATCAACAGACTAAAATGTGTCGGGCTTAATCATATTTGTGAGTGCTTAACTCTTTTTATCACCTCAATAATGGTGTTACAGCACAACATAAACACAAAAAATAACAATCAATTGGAGAGAGTAAAACACACAAACAAAACAACTAACAAAGAGGCAAACGTAACAAAATACCTTGCTAAGAGTACTTGCTGTTACTGAATGCTGATTCAAGGCAATCACAACTCATTGATACATTATGTTTTCCTTGGATAAAATACTCAACACAGAAGCAAAGTAAACAAAAAAGCGTGCTAAGAGTATTCGTTATTACTGAACAAATGAAATAATAAATAATATTTTTATATCTTTCTCAGGTTTGCTTTTTATCTTTTTATCTTATACTGGTAAGCTTGCAATCAGTTCAATGTGAAATCATCTATTTTTTTTGTCCGGCTTTACTTTTTTTGTATTTTTATCTTTTCAGGAAATGAAAACTCCAATGTGTCAGCGTCGATTTCAGAGTATTTTCTCTCAGCTCCAATCAGTGATCTAGATACAAAAGCAAGTGGTTTATTTTCGTTTACTGTACAAAAACGGCAAATATCAATCGCAAGCTCGCTAAATGTGTTTCTGTAAATCAAAGTGTGTCCATTCTGCCTATCAAACCGAATGATCCCATAGTAGTAAGTTAGGTTTTTTTTTATGTCAGATAATGACGAATTGTAGGAACAGGCCAAATAGCTTGAAACAAAGAACCATTTATAGTTCATCTAAATATTTGAAGAGTTTACTCTATTTAAGAATACAAATAATAGTCTCCCGTGTATGCGTTAATGGCTCACCATTTAAAACGCCATTAAACTAATGTATACAAGCTACATAGTATCTGACGATCTTGTTAAGCGATTATAAATATGACGGATTCAACTCATTATTATTTTTTCCTACATGCAAGTATATATATATATTGATTGATCGAAAAAGTGTAAGTGAGATACACTTATTTAAAAACAAAGTTGATGAAAATAAAAGCCGTTAAAATGTTATTTACAAAAAGTAAAACAAAAATATAACTCCAAAGCACATCAAAAAGGGGAAGTCCTTAAAACTGACGAAATCAAACGCTTTGGATCAAACGAAAAACAACTGGCATATTGCTGATCATTTTTGTACCTTCAAGTAAGATAACACTGCAGAGAGAGAGAGAGAGAGAGAGAGAGAGAGAGAGAGAGAGAGAGAGAGCGAGCGAGCGAGCAAGCAAGCGAGATCAACGTATAGTATAAAAGTTATTCAATTTAAAAAACATAAAACTGTGTTTATGTTTTAATATCAAAGGTTTATAACACCTAAGCAGCAAATGCCATCCAAATATTTTTTAGTACATGTACATCAGTAGATGAGTATGTATCCTAACAATTTTTTTACTACTGTTATGCATGTGTTTATGTATACACAGTATTTTAAAACCAATTAAACTTTAAAACAAAATAACGACAAATATATAATATTCTAGTTAGTATTGATAGACATTAGGTAAACACGTTGTCTCGTTTTTATTTGGAGCATTGTGTATTTGCAAAACAGGCATACTTACTTAAGATATAACACTGAAAGAAAGAAGAATAAGACTTTTATGTATTTCTGTCGCTCATATGGGCATGTAATCTAAGTTACAACAGGTTTAGCTAAATACCTGAAAACTAGCAGTCACGATCAATTTTACAGCCTTGTCGCAGGAACTTATTTTTTGTTTGTTTGCAGACATTTTGAAACCCGAGGAGGTGTAGGTAGCAATCTCAAATTAATCATCAGTATTGATACAACGCTCGCTTCCAACATCAATTCAAATAACACATATTACATTTGTTGTACTCAAGAATTGATGGTCGTCAATAGGCAGTAGTTTCGAACAAGAGGTATAAAGATATTTGCAAATTGATATCCGTTTAAAGATTCACATAAACTAGTGAAACATCTTCAAAACAATTTCTAATGGGTTTCGTGCAAATCTTGGTCATTCAATGACATTCAAAATCTTTTGAGGTCGAAAAAAGCTGATGTCTAAAACAATCTGAAAAAAGTATATAAAGAAATGAAATGTGAACATAAACAGACACAGTTACCGAATCCCATCCAAACATCTGGAGGAATTTAGTAACAATTATTTACAGACGCAACGGTTATTTTCCTGCTTGTTTTGCTATAAAACACCTTGAATAAATTTCTATGCAATAATATTGGAAATTATGAATGAGTCGTCTTAATTTTTTATTTAATTTTTAAAGGTTTTGTTCCTTCATTCCATTTTCCTCAACTTGTTATCCATCTGTAAATTGCTTTTTTAAGTACCATTTAAGTGTAAATGATAGCTAAATGTGTGATCGTTATAATAAACTGTTTCCATCTTTTGAAACACACGTCAATCAATGAAACACAGTGCCAATTGTTTGATTCTGTAGTTCTTAACAATTCTAGATTAGCACATAAATCATTGATAATACAGTCTACAAATCCATATTAATAATCGCAGTAAAATAACATAATTGTATATATGATACGTTAAGTATACCTTTATTAAGTCTGTTATTGTTCTTTTTGTTTTGTTATCTTCTGTTAAATGCCGATCCCTTGCCTCAAAAACATCAAATGTTTTCTTATTTTCCTGGATTAAAATCAATACACTATAGTTTTTAAAATATTCCCATTCAATACACGTTTACACTAATACAACAATTATAGCCATATGTTGAATATCAAAACAACTGTTTACTTATTACGGTTTGATAAAATTTCTACAGAAAGTCTTTAACGATTTGAAAATTAATTTGCTATAAGAACCCCACAATACAGAATAAAATGATGATACATTACTTTATTTTGTATTTAAAAGTTTCATAGTCAAAGTCGTGTACATATTCATGCACACGTGCATTTGATACGGTCGATTTCTATCCGAGAAAGTTCCAACATATTTCGACATAAAAGATGACAGGTGTGCTGTATTATTTATTTTTTTTAATTTAAACTGAATTTTTCGTCCGATGGTTGGTGTTTGTAAATATCTGATGGATTTTATCAAATCAAACTAAAAAGGAACATTCCACTATTTATCAATAATTCGTTTCTATAAAAGCACCCTTTCGTGTCTTAGTGTAAATGAGCAGATAGTATGGGTAATTCATAATTAGTAAGTGTCTGCTTTGTTGCTCCATATTATCGTTGAAGAATTAGGAACGAGGGGAAAGTGAAAAGCATTTAATAAGATCAGTGTGTCGACATCGGATTGATTATTGACAATATAACAAACAAATGGTATACCTTATTTAATTTATCTGCATCTATATCTCTTCTCTCTAATAACAATTGGACCATGCTAAGGCTTCGACGTCTAACAACTGTGTGTAATGGAGTGTCGCCGTTGTTCTGAAGTAAAAAAATTAATTTTTTTCTTAAAGAGCAAACAATCAATTCAGACTTGTTAATGAAAATTAGAATATCATTTCTATCATAAATATCGCCTTTCTCAATGAATGAGATTTATTCAAACAACGGTACATTGCCGGTTCATCTGCATGTTTGACGAAAGACTTGTCCATTATATTAACAAACAGTACGTCCACAGTGAATAAGGGTCTCAGAAACTCTGTGAAATTGTTGTCGAGTAGTGGTACAAACCATATGTGGATTCTCAAAAAAAGACTTAGATGATAAATATTCCATTTTAATTCATACAGGATGGTCTAAAGGTATTCCAGGTACTGACGTTGTTTATCATCTTAATAACGTTTTTACAGTATTATTTTATTTGTCTTTGTAAATTATTACTTTTAATGTTAAGTCTGTTTTCGGTAATATTCATTTGACGTGGCTCGCTTCGAATGCATGCCGTCATTGCGTTATTGAGCTATGGTATATGTTTGTATTCCTGTCTCACGTTATTTGTAATGTTCTTTGTCTATATGATTTTTTGTTTTTCTTTGTTAACACATGTTTTCGTTTTATAGTTATAAAAGATTATAACACAAGTTTGACTGAATGTACCCCTAGTTTGACATTTTTACCTATAATGTCTGTTTGTTTTGTTCGCAAATTGTTGTCAATATAATGGATTTGTTATATGATTGTCGTACAATTTAGAAGCTTAGCTAACTATGAAAAAACCAGGTTAAATCCATCATTTTCTGAATAAGAAAATGCCTGTTCTAAGTCAGGAATATGACAATTTTTATAAAATCGTTTAATATGTTTGAGATTTTGATTTTACCATTTGCCTTGAGAGAGGGGCGAAAGTTAAATGAGAGTTTGGAATTGTCCTTGGAGTTTGGTTTTTTTCGTTACTTGACTTTCAATTCAATACTTTCAAATGATCAAAACCAATCAACTACTAATCATTAAAGTCCTATATATTCCTGTATAACATGTATGATAAGAAAAGTTTTGAAAGAATATACAAAAAAGTAAAATCTCAAAAATACTGAACTCCGAGGAAGTCCTTTGAAATATGAAATACTTCTTTTCAACCTCATGAACAGATTACCTCAGCTGTAATTGGTAAAAACCGTTAGGAGATTTTGGTTTTCAATGCTCTTCAACTTCGTACTTAATTCGGCCTTTTGAACATGTTTTGATTCGGGCGTCACTGATGAGTGGTTTGAAGACGAAACGGGCGTCTGGAAAATATATATTTCAATCCTGGTATCCATGATGAGATTATTTAAACACGCGCGTCGCTACAACGATTATGAAAAACCCACTTCACACAGTAATAACTGTCAAAGTTATAAAAACGTCATTAAAGTTATGTAGCACCATTCAACCAGACATTTTCATTATCCAATACAATAAACACTCTTATTGATACGGACATTCTTGCCGATAGTTATACAATGCAATCAGCCGATTATTTTTTTTCAATCAAAATCTGAACGTGTGACGAGTTCAAGGTAAAACCCTAGTTTTGTATGATTCGGACAAAACGTCCGAGTAACCTTAAAAACAATATGGGCGATTTAGTTTTTTTTTGTATTGGTGTTTATATTGTTACCATTTTTCCTATGTCTCTGATGTTTGCTGTCTTCTTTGCATTAATAGTTTTGTTAGCTATTATTCGTGTGTTTCTTTGTCAATTATGTTCTTTTTATTTATATTGTAGTCCTGTAATGTTGTGTTGTCATTTTAATGTTATATTTCACATGGCCATAAAAGAGGGAGGTTTGGCATGCCACAAAACAAGGTTCAACCCACCATTTTTTCCTTTAAAAATGTCCTGTACCAAGTCAGGAATATGGCCATTGTTATATAATAGTTCGTTTCTGTATGTGTTACATTTTAACGTTGTGTTTCCGTTGTGTCGTTTGTTCTCTCTTATTTTTGAGTGTGAATTCACATTGCTATAAGACGTGTCACGGTACTTATCTATCCCAAAGTCATGTATTTGGTTTTGATGTTATATTTGTTATTCTCATAGGATTTTGTCTAATGCTTAGTACGTTTCTGTGTGTGTCACATTTTAATGTTGTGTCGTTGTACTCCTCTTATATTTAATGCGTTTCCCTCAGTTTTAGTTTGTTACCCCGATTTTGTTTTTTGTCCATGGATTTATGAGTTTTGAACAGAGGTATACTATTGTTGCCTTCATTTTTTCCTAATTTGTTATAATTTTATTTCTCTTATCAAGGGTTCTTACGTTAACATATATAACATTGGAATACAGTTACTAATCCTTAAATTCAAACCCAATTTTTTAGTACTCCAACTATCATTTCAGCTTTAATGATAAAAAGAAATAAGGAACACTTTTAATAAAAATATATAAGGATTATTTATAAACAAAAGTTAGTTTGCGAAAATGTTTTGATAACACGCATAGGACAAGCTTTCAGTATTTCGTGCAGGTGCGTTAAAAAATTGTATAAGCAACATTGTGTGGATATTGATATGATTGTTATCACATAGCTGATTTAACAATGCTTAAAATTCCAATGTATTGACAATGATGTATAAACAAAACAAGTAGACATAAAAGGTAAATTTGTCCTTAATAGGGGTACAGCAGTCAAACTTGTGTTATAATCCTGCTCACTATAACAACAATTGAATATACTTTTTTGGATTCGAGTGTCATTGATGAGTCTTTTGTAGACGAAACGCGCGTCTGGCGTATATACAAAATTTAGTCCTGGTATCTATGATGAGTTTATGTTAACAAATATATGTAAAACAAAATTGCATTCGTGATATATAAATAATTGTTATGTTCAAAGTTTCTACGCAAATCTGTATAGTTAATTTTCTAAATCAGGATGGATTTCATAATACAAATGACAGCGAATATGGAATACAATGACTTTAAAATATTTTCCACATCAATGTCTTCTTTTTATTCAAAATCTTGACCTGTCACAAAAACCCAATATTTTTAATATCTCAGGCTGGCTCGTATGACAACATTATTTGACTGCACCAACCAACACTGACTATGTTTGTAATTAACATGATACAAGTATGACATGTATGAGGTGACATTATCATGGAATTCCTTAATGAATGACCATAATATTCATGATCATTTGCGATTGTTTAGCCGCATCATACATCATAATTTTTTCAACTCAGGATTGCTTATATTACAAATAAATGACAGCAATATTGGCACACAGTTGGCATGATGACCACAAAGTACTCTCTGCGTCAATTTACAGTACCATCGTTTTTCTTTAATATAATATTCATAATATTGAAAGGTCACTGAACATGCTTATATCAGTAATTCAGGATGGTTTGTATCACTATTTGACGACATCATTAACACTGACATAACTGGTTTTATAGTTTACTATATAATGAAAAGTATGAGAAGTGTTCATCTGAGAATAGTAAACTGACTGACTGTGTGTATATAATGTCGGTTGATCGATTTTGGTAAAAGCTGAACGGGTAAATACACCGTATATATCAGGACACTATAAATTTTGTGACAAAATAGAATCGTAAAACCAAGGCAAACAAGGTCAATTACAATGAATTATCCAGGTAATGCATAGAGTTATATCTCGGCCAAGATTGAACAAAAGGGGAACGAATCAACTTTAACGATGATGTTGATATCCCATCATACAACATTATTATTCCTATAATTTCATCCGCTTTTTGTTTAAAACAAACAACATTTCTTTCAAATGGACTAATAGACAAACTATTTTACATACACTGACAACATATAAAACTGTAGGTTGAGCAAAACAAACACATCCAAAACCTCAGGTGTTCTGGAAGGATATGCAGATGATCCTGTTCCACATGTATCAAACGTTATGTTCTTCGTGTTAGTAATAGGTTTAATTCGGGTGATCACATTTGAAAAAAAGTGGAGGAAATTGTACTTACAATATTTTGAACAAATCCGCTATCATCTGTGAAACGGATATGTCATGACGGCCTACCAACATCCACTAAACTGATGAAGGGAATATTTCATCTTCACCACTTGAAATTCTTATTGTAATAGATTCTTGAGATGTAGTTTTTTCTTCATATATATTAGAAGATGCCCGCTAAATTGGGTACAATTGGTAAAGTGTTGAAAAAAATATTTTTTTTAATTTCGCGGTCAGTACGCAATACCTTACCTTATTTTCTTTATTTGGGTTTGTATCTTCTCTTTCTAAAAACAATTTAACAATATCGACGAATCCACCACTAGCAGCTGCGTGTAACGGAGTATCACCAAGCTGAAATTAAAATGTTTCAATGTGCATAGTAGCATACGAAGGTATAGGAAAATGTCATACAAAACATAAAATAAGACCATAATTCGAAAAAAATGAGTTTTCAAAAACATCCGCTAAACTGATTAAGGGATGATTTCAACTTCACCACTTGAAACTATTATTGTAATAGCTTCATTGTGAGCAGCAATATTTTGGCAAGGACATCAAGATAGGAAATACAAGCTCTGACATAAGGTATCAAATGTGAGATATATACTCCGTATGCAGGCGCTGCTAGAATGTTGCTACATATAAATGGAAAAGTGAAGCTGAAGTGAATAACTTGTGTATATGAACATCTTAATGCTGATGTGTATTTGACTCACATTTATTTTGTCAAAGACTGCCTGCTATCCAGGCACAAAGGTCTATTCAATCAATATTCTGCCACCAACAAAATCTAGTCGCAATTGTATAGCTGATATCATAAAGGATATCACTGGTTTTACACTTCAACACATAAAAACACAAACAATACGTAAGTTGTCTTACATTCATAGTATACCATTTGATATTAAGGTGGAATGGGTGTCTTTCGCCGTCTTGGATTGTTAAAAACACAGAACCTAAGGTCCAGATTTTCTATCAAGTTAGCAAAATTTGATGCAGAAATGCAGATATTTAATGTGAATTTTCATTTAAAAGAACTAATTTATAAGAAAATAACTTAAAGATATCAATATTTTTACAAGTGTAGATTATTTTTTTTAGGTTTTTAAATTATCCTTTTATGGGGAGGTAACTCTAAAACAGTGCATTTCTGAAGGAATCTACATGAAATTTTCCTATTTTCTATTTTAGACGAAAAAAAAAACGTACGGTGACCCTATCTTTTCTTTTGACATTCACAAAGCATTGTCTGAGAGCTATCTTTTCCTAATTAATTTTACAAATCTATCATTTTGTTTAGTTTCTAATAACAAAATGGTGTTTTTTCCTGTATAATCAATACACAATGTGTCATTTTGTCACAACCTGTAGCTTGAGAAAATGCGCGGTGACCTATCATTTTTATTATATGTTTGAAAATGTATCAATAAATACTACGTTTTGGCAAAGTATAAACAAATTCTATCATTTTTACTTTAGACTCCCATACCACCTTAATCAGGAAAGATTTAAAAAAGAGACCTCAGAGTGAAGGCAATCGAAATAGGAAAAGATGAAGTTTTTTCTTCTTATTTTCACATATACTAGAAGATGCCCGTCAAATCGGGTACAATTGATTAAGTGTTGTAAAAAATAGCAGTACGCCATACCTTACCTTATTTACTTTATTTGGGTTTGTATCTTTTCTTCCTAAAAACAATTTGACAATATCGACGAATCGACCACGAGCAGCTGCGTGTAACGGAGTATCACCAAACTGAAAAATGTTGCAATGTAGCATACGAAGATATAGAAATAATGACATACAGAACATAACATCAGCCCATAATTCGAGAAAAATGAGTTTTCGAAATCTTTTTTATAGATTGCTTTTTTGTTGCAACTGTACAGTCATGTGAATTAAGTGAATAACTGGTATACATAAAATATCCTTATAGTAATGTGTTTTCGAATCGACAAAACACTGGCAGTTTGCCAGCCGTAGGTCGATTATTATAGATATAGGAAGATGTGGTATGAGTGAAAATGAGACAACTCTCAATCCAAATAACAATTTATAAAAGTCAACCATTATATGTCAAGGTACGGCCTTCAACACGTTGCCGTGGCTCACACCGAACAGCAAGATATAAAGGGCCCCAAAAATTAGTAATGTAAAACCATTCAAACGGGAAAACCAACAGTCTAATTTATATAAAAACGAGAAACTAGAAACACGTATGAACTACATTTACAAACGACAACTACTGTACATCAGATCCTGGGGACTTTCAATTTTGACTTTTCCTCGAAGTATATCAGGATATGTGTAATTTTTAACATAATTTTTATTTCTCTCCTGTTCTGTGTGTCTCAAATGATTTAGCAATTATATTATCCGACTAATCTATTCATACCCTATTTTGTTAATTTGTAAATCATAATAACACTTTGACTATTTTGAGTTCTCCTCTTCCTTGCTTTTGATGGAAGATTTAAAAAGTTGGACAAACCTATAAAAAACGTCATAACTTACCTTATTTTCTATATTTGGATCTATATCTACTCTTTCTAATAACAACCTAACTATGTCGGGGTGTCCATTGATAGCAGCTAAGTGTAACGGAGTAGCAAAATACTGAAATAAAAAAGCTTTGGATGCTTGAAACTAATTACATACTTTTAATGGTCCTTTTAATTCTGTTGAAAGTTTTTACTTTTTTACTCTTTACACTACACTTCTTCTCAATCGTATCAAACAAAAGTTTTCCTATTCTTATTTTCTCCTTGATGATAGTTATGTACGTTTCGTCAACAAAGTTTATCAACAGGTTGTAGATATTCCAATTGGCACTATTTGCGTCCTTTTAATAATAGACTTGTTTTTGCGCTGTTATAAACCACAGTTTATGACTCAACTCAGTAAAGACCCGAAGAAGTTCTTTACGGGTGCCTCATGTGACCCAGTATCAGCTTACCCTTCCGAAGCACATGTGATCAACCAAAGCTTTTGGTGGGGTTCGTGTTGCTAAGTTTTTAGTTTTCTATGTTGTGTATTGTGTAATTATTTGTCTGTTTATCTTTTTCTTTTTTGGCCATGACGTTGTCAGTTTATTTTTGATCTATGAGTTTGAATGTCCCTGTGGTATTTTTTCGCCCCTTCTTTGCATTTAACTGATAAATTCAACTACACTTACCGTTATCTTGATGATATTTTTTGATTAAACAATCAAGAAATTTCTAAATAAACTACCGAAATTTACACAAAGGAAATTACTTTAAATAAATCAAATTTAAACGGTGATAACTGTCCTTCCAGGATTTAGATATTTCTGTTTTACACGGAAAAATCCACACTTTCAGATGTTACATTTACGACGAAAGGGATGATTTGTCGTTCCCTATTGTTAACTTTCCCTTTTTGGAATGTGATGTTCCTTTGGCTCCATCTTACGGTGTTTTTATTTCACAACTCGTTCGTTATTCCCGTGTATGTTGTGACGTTTTTGATTTTAACGAATGTAATCTATTTATTACCGGTAATTTTTTAAGACAGGGATTTCGTTATCACAAATTACTTAAAACCTTTAATAAATTTTTCCATAGCTATAACGATTTGGTTTTGAAGTTTGGTTGTATCTGTGGAAAACTTTGTTCAAATTAGATAGCATATATTCGTTTTTACGGAGATGATGTTTACCGTGCCGAGAAATTAAGAAACGATCCTGGTAAACTTATCGATCCTTTAAATAAACTTATTCATTTGCTATTCTAAAATGTTACAAATTCAACACTGTTATTAGATCATGGAATACTGTTTTTATTGGTATTAACGTTGATGTTGTTATCAGTAAATTAAAAGCAAACTAAATATCATTGTAATATACATATACACATTCATGGATCTACATGATACCCATATCTTGGCATTGTAACAAGGTCATGGTTTTTTTCTGTCTGTTTATGACGTCTTTACACTATATCATTGGATGTTGGATGTTTACTGATTGCTAATTTAGTAATAGATGCATTATTCTTTTATTAGTTGATAGTGGCTTTGAACTAACTGTCAGTAACTGCAAGAACTCTCAAATCTGTACTTGGGTGTCTTTATGTTATGGGGATATACAAGTACCCTGCCATGTCCACTCTGTGTTTTTGTGAGATGTACGTCTATTTGTATTCAACTGATGAGTTCTGCCTTTTTCAACTTATTTCTATAGTTCGTTCTTATGTTGTACTGTTAAACCATCTTCCTCCGTTAGGGGAGGGTTGGGGTCCCGCTAGCATGTTTATTCTGTTTGTATGTGCCTGTCACAAGTCAGGAGCCTGTAATTCAGTGATTGTCGTCGGTTGATGTGTTATTTGTTTTTCCTTCATTTTTCTCTCGTTTGAATTGTTTTACATTTGTCATTTCGGGGCCTCTTATAGGTGACTTTGTGGTATGAGCGTTGTTAATTGTTGAAGGCCGTACGATGACCTATAGTTGAAAATTTCTATGTTCTTTTGTCTCTTGTGGTGAGTTGTCTGATCGGAAATCATACCACATCTTATTTTATTATATTTGCAAAGTTCATTGTATCACCATAATAAAAATGATATTGAGAATGGAAAAGATGAATGTCACAACGAGACAACAACCCATCCAAAGTGCAGAAAACAGCCGAAGACTACAAGTTGGTCTTCAACTCAGAAAGATAATCCCGCAGCTGGGGAGGGATTCAGCTGGCCCCTACACAACATTGTGTATTAGATCAGTTAAAATGGACGTCGTATAAATGAACTAAAATCAAAAATCATATAAGACTAATAAAGGCAAGAGGCTCCTGGCTACAGATATGCAATACAATTCTGCGGGGCTAAACATGATAAGTGAGATCACTACCCTCTCCTTTACCTCTTGCCAATGTAAATAAACATACATACACCAATACGCGCAGTAAACTCAGTTTAAAAGATATCCGAGTCCGATGTCAGAACAGGTAAGAATAGAAACAAATGGCAATGATACATAAGTTAACAAATTTACATTTTACCCATTCGTTCTATTTTTAGCCATGTCGGCAATCTTTTATCGTTCATTTGATTACAGACTTTCCTTTTTGAATTTTCCTCGGAGTTGAGTATTTTTGTGATTTAACCTTTTACAGTTTTCAAGATAATAGACAAAAATGAAAAAAATGATAAACTTTGTCATGTAAGGGCAATCACTCCTGTCTGATTTTCTTCACTTATAACGGTTTTCAACATACTTGACAAAACTTACATTTCACTCATTCAATCTATGTCTAGCCATGTCGGATATTTATTGATGGGCGGGATCATTGGATACATTTGTTGACTAGATACCTCAATGATGGTCGTGGATAATTTAGCCGACTGATTTCAGAGGAGTAGATTTTTGTAAAAGTTAACAACAACGACGACGACGACGGACGACGAACGCTCACTGATAAGAAGTTCACTTGGTCTTGTTGGTCAGGTGAGGTAAACATGGATAAGAAACAATGGGATATGAAAATCATCATTTATCATAACGTTTGGTATAAAGCTTCCCGCAAAAGATATAAATATCAAGATCAAGGAGGAACAGTTTTCATTGTTAGTATTAGTTATATTAAAATTCATTTCAGACGGATAAGTCTCCTTAGTGTATATACTGAAGTCGTCATTATTGAGAGGCAAAATATCATCCAAATATCTTAAAGTGTTATTACAATTTTGTAGCAAATGTTGTTTCGATGGGTCTTTGCTGATTAAAGACATATATGGTAACTCATAACTACATATACACAGGTTCTCAATAAGTGGTACATAGTAAGTCCCAATTTAAACTCCGATAACTTGACGATGTACGGAATCTCCATAGCGAACAGACAAATCTAGTAAACATCCAAACGCAGTTATAGTATCAATGCTCGTCAAACGGACATAGTTCTTTTGTTTGTTGTAATTTAAAAAATAATCTAAAAGAGTCTGAATATACAAGTATATATTCGCATTCTGACTTTTTAAATGCCCATTTAATAAGATATGTGATTTGTTCTTAAGAAGTTTATGAGGCAAAGATATCCCTGAACGTAGCCTTGTTCTCAAACTCACAGTATCATTATAAGTTATATCACGTTCATTGTATACCAGTTGACACCATAACGTGCAGATTTAAAGGCAGAGGTCTAAGTGAAGGCAATACAAATAAGATAGCACGTCAAACCTATTTTCTTATGTATTTTAATATTACTTTAGTCTAAAACGATTTAGCTTTAAAACTTGTATTACTCCTTTTATTTTGGGGTGGAGGGATTTGTATTTCCTATTAACAATTGAACTACTAGTATTTCCAGATCTCCTCATCTTTGAATTTTATTGAAGATTTAACAGAGTTGGACAATCTTGTAAAGCCGTCACCCCTTACCTTATTTTGTTTATTTGGGTCTATAGCTGCTCTTTCTAGTAACAGTTTAACTAGTTTTAGTAGTCTAAATCTTACAGCTGTGTGTAAGAGAGTATCATCATACTAAAATAAAAAGGTTGCACTGTTAATATCATGAAGTTTGTAATAATTTAAGTTTTTTGATTTTCTCTCATTCTATAAAAAATTTAACATGTTTAAGATGCATCATTCATATTGGCGACTGGGTAACTTTTAAATCAAGCTTTTTTCGTCAAAACTATTAACTAAAAACAATAGGTCAATTATTACTGGTGGAAGGAATAAATTGACCTCATGATCATTGTTCATTCATCCATATTAAGTTTTCATGGTAAGTCTGTAATGTTCATGTCCATGTTCGTCTTCCATGGTTCATCTTACCCTGACCTCATGTTCATGGTTCAGTTAATATATAGGGCTTTTATGGTTTATGTCTATTTTATTTTGTTTAAATAGGTAGCAACAGTTTCTACGCTATATGTTGTATATGATAGTCAGGTTACATGTCAATCTGACCATACCTTGCAAAAGTTTATACTAATATTTTCAGTTTTAAACGATTTTTTTTCTTTCTCTCAGGTACTATAAGCTGTACCGGTTGAATAATGGTTTCTTAAAGGTAAATGATAGTTCAATCACTGAAATAAAGAACCAGTACACCAATAGATAATGGAAAACAAGTGAGCGGTTCAGCTAGCTATAAAACCAGGTTTAATCCACCGTTTTCTACTTTAGAATATGCTTGTACAAAGTCATGAATATGACAGTTGTTATTCATTCATTTGATGTGGTTGAATGAGTGTTTGATTTTGCCATTTGATTAGGGACTTGAATTTTTCTCAGAGTTCAGTATGTTTTATGTGATTGTACTTTTTATTTATGGTTTTGTGTGTTATAATCGGGCCAAATAACACTGTCTAAGTTCCCAACCCACACAAATACTAAATACTGCATACCTCATTCATGGAATTGTGATCTACATTTGATTTTTTAAGTAACATTTGGACAATTTCGAGTTCTCCTCTTCTAACCGCTTTGTGTAAAATAGTGTCACCATTCTGAAATACCAAGGATGAAATTTTTCAATGCACTTACTTTAAATGTATAATGATTGCATACGTTCTGTTAAAGATCAAAATGTAGCTACAAATAGTTAAATATATATTGAATTAAACCAGATTTTATACAAGACGTAGTACGTCACATCCAGATGAATACAAAACAGGGTTGCAAAACATTTTCCTTTTAATTTGACAATTGTAGGAAATTATCCTACATTTCATTGCAGTAAAAGAAATATAGGTCACAAACATATATCTTGGGTAATTCAAACACTACAAAAGTCCAAAGGTCGGTAATGACTAATTTTTGTATCTATTGACATGAATATTTACTCGACATAGTCTTGACATTCTGAATATGATCTTTAAATTTCTTGACGAATTCTCGACATTCAAAAAGTGTCTTTGAATTTCCTGACAGGTTCTCGACATTTTTTTCTCAGTTTGGCTTGATATATTCTGAATATTTTGAATGTCTTAAATTTACTTGACAATTATGAGGTTGACATATCATGAACAACATACATACATGATATTTATGTGGCTTTATATCTCTTTATAGAATATACTGTTATTTCAAGTTACACTTAGTACAACAAAAACAAAAAGTAAATATATATTTACAGTGAAACCTGTTGTAAGAGACCACTTAAGGTAGAGCAAAAAAGTGGTCTCTTAAGACAGGTGGTCCTTTAATACAGGTTCAAAACTATATGAAATGCACTGCAGAGGGACCTAATTAATGGTCTTAAAATACAGGCTTCTGTTAAAATACAAGTTGTCTCTTAAGCAGGTTTGACTGTATGTATATGAGTATGAAAAAAATAGCAAATATTAATGTGAATATGTTGATATAAACAAATGTAAATTTTGGTTTGTAAAAAAAAAATGTAGATTAAAAAATCTTATAAATTTTTGCTGAATGAAATTATACTGTAAACATATTTCATTTTTCATGCATAACATTCAATGTCAACATGGTAAATAAACAATGATTGTACCAAAATCTTGCTTTTTTATAATGAGCAATTTTATTGTATTCTTATTAATCTAGTTTACAGATAACAGCAGTTAGTACAAAACAGCACACGAAAGTGTTTAAAAGAGGAGCGAAAGATATCAGAGGGACAGTCAAACTCATAGATCGAAATTAAACTGACAACACCATGGCTAAAAACGAAAAAGACAAACAGACACAAAATAGTACACAAGACAAAACATAGAAAAGTAAAGACTAAGAAATACGAACCCCATAAAAAAATCATTATTAGCAGATAACCATTAGAAGTTTAAACTGTCAGGAATGTGTCTATACACAACACCACACAATTCAGGCAAATAGTATACTATTGACATAGTGTCGGGACATGTTTTAGACCATCAAGAATGTGTCGAGATATATTCAGACATCTTTTAGACTGTCAAAAATATGACGAATTATATTTCGACATCATTATGAATGTCAACAATATGTCAACACTGATCAAGACACATTTTAGACAGTCGAGATCGGGTCGAGATTAATCAAGAAACTAATCAGATTATGAAAATAGTATTAAGAAAATGTTTATACTGTCAAGACATATGTGAAGAACAATCAACTACTTATCTTTCAAATTCAGACTTTGTTTAGAAATATGTCGAGTAAACATTCATGCAATTTCAGATACAAATTGGTCTATTCAGAATTTAAGACTGTTGTAGTAAACGCACCATTATTAATTTCTTATTAAGTATGTCTACAGAATATTTTGGAAACTTGGGGTTTAATGCTTAATAAAGCTTTTACACAAGGAAAGAAACGATTAGTTAACTTTTAATGATTTTTTTTATATGCAATGAAATGTTATTAGTCTGTAGTATTGGACAAAAAACTTTACTCATGCCAAGTATTTCTTTACTTGAAACAAAGATAAAGTCTGCACAATATTTTGAAAAGTGCCAATTTAACAAAGACTAGTTGAGAAAAACCAATAGTGATATTTTACCTTATATGGCAAGTTGTAAACGACCTTTGACCTTTTGAGTACTCTCATATGTTAAAATGTTATGCTTTTAAAGTAAAATTTTACACAATATGAAATATTATGAGAGTCTCAAAAACACGTTTTATGAGACAATTGCCTTGAAATAGGACTATATCATGAATATTAGTAGACAGAGCAAGCCAATTTGTGGGAGCTTTTTCTCCTGATTTCTTATAATCAGCTATAATAGAAAACTTTTTCCGAAGTAATACTTGAATAAACATCCATTGAAAGGTAAATGAAATTTATTTTTGAATCAGTAACAATAAATTATTCACTCAAAGGGAGTGAGTAAAATGAAATTTTGAGGAAATAAGAGGTATAAATGGACAAAACGAAACGTTATAATGACAATGTCCCTCTCTGAAATGCAGCTTAAATTTAATTTGTACGTACGAAGGACTTCAAGTTACCCAAAATTCTGATTTATTGGCCTATAAAAAATGAAATTTTGAGGAAATAAGAGGTATAAATGGACAAAACGAAACGTTATAATGACGACAAAGACATCCATTAGGGTTATTTATCCCCCTAAAGTCATATTTTGTGTCATATTCAACTGTGTGTAGGCAGATGAGAGATGAAATATGTTATCTTGTAGTGGTAAACGCTATACTCATAATATTATATCATGATGAGGCTTGATTTTGGATTTTTCGAAGAAATCATGCTCTAATCGCACAAAAGTTATAATTGATTTTTTTTTCTGGAACTATTGAACTGATGATGATAAAACTTGACAGTAATGCTTGAAAAAAAAACAGTATCACAAAGGAAAAAAACACATGAAGTTTAAAAAAGTCTTTAAAAAGTCTTCTGTAGGTGTAATACCGCCAAATCACAGTAAGTCACATCCGATGGCATACAAAAGAGGGTCGAAAATAATTTTCCATTGAATTTGGCAGTTGTAAGAAGTTAATCCTATATTTAATCGCCGTATTTTTTTTATCGTCATCAACATATATCGGATGTTCCTAAGCACATTTCTTTAACAGATTGTGTGGTTACTTAGGGTGACATGGCTATAATGTTATAATGGATAAAGGCAACAGTAGTATACCGTTGTTCGAAACTCATAAATCGATAGAGAAAAACAAATCCGGGTTACAAACTAAAACTGAGGGAAACGCATCAAATATGAGACACAACAGAAACACAACATTAAAATGTCACACACAGAAACGAACTATAATATAACAATGATCATCTTCCCTGACTTGGTACAGGACATTTAAAAATAAAAGGACGTCACACTGAACTTCGATATATATAAATAACTAAGATAAAAGAAATCTTACAAGACTAAAAAAAGTCTCCTGACATTGGACAGGCGCAAACTAGTAAAATTTGGATTAATTAACTTCCAGAGATGAATATTTTCTTATGAGGGATTTAATGCCATGTGAAATTTTGTCTATAGTACTGGAAAGAATAAAACTTTACTCATGGTAATTAATTCTTTATTTGAAACAAAAATTAAGTATGCACAATGTTTTAAAAAGTGCAAATGTAACAAAGACTTAACGGAGAAATCAATGGTGGAATTACACCTCCAAATGTGTTATGTTATATTAGAGGTGTATAAGATATGTTTGCAATATTTATATTGAATCTTTATTTTGGATTTATAAAACACAACTGTCTACCAGCGACTGAGTTGAGAGGGATACCTCAACTTGGATGCCTTTGCAATTTTCCTGGAACGTCCTTTTTATACACTAAGCTCTGAATTCTATGTGATAGTTTGGTACAAATCTGAACAGGCAATGGTTGAAAATCCTTCAAATATTACATTCCATACCTTATATACTCTTGTTGGATCTATGACGGTTCTTTCAAATAACAATTTTAATATTTTGAAATTTTCTTGATCTGCAGCTAAGTCAAATGGAGTTTCCCCATCCTAAAATAGAAATTTTGCAGTGTTAAAGTTATTTGATAATAACAATAATAATATTATTATTATAATGTCTTACAATCAAAGTTTTAAAATGCTTAAATTTTTTGTCTGCATCTATTAATAATAATAATTATACATTCTTTATTTAAAAGGGTAAACACAGTAAGTTACAAAAAACTAATATTCCCTGAGGCGCTCACATACAAATTACAATACAATTAAACTGATATTTACACATTGTTAATTTGCAGTCAAGTAGTTCAATGTATTATTATTAACATGATAAGCTATAAAGCTGTCATTTGTCAGTTTTTAACAAATGACCATTTAATTATATATTAGAGATTTCTGCTTGATAAAATTGTGTGCAATTTTAGTGTACAGGGTCGAGAAGTTAAAGTTGTCCACCAAATTGAACGAACAATCGAAATCACATATTATATATCCAAATATTCATATTTATTTTATGTACCAAATATTTCTATTTCATTATTTTCAGTTTCTGTATTATAAAAGATATCAAATATATGCGCATGGGAACTACTAATTGCATTAAACGATAAGTCGTAGAACACTTACTAAAATCCGAAATCCATCAAAACATTTTAAAAGTTATTTTTACCCCAGTATTGTGAATCGAAACACTTATCAAATTTGATAAACTTCGACCTCCTCTTATATGAACATAAAGTACTAACGCATTTCGGTCTTTCTCGTTACAAGTGAGTGTTGATAATGTATACCAATTAAAAATTAAAAGTTTGAATGTAACTAAAAAACATATACGGACGCCATCACGGTTTGGTTGATCGTTTTGAATACATTTTTCAAAAAGGACAATGGAAATATTCTAAAATATTCCGTGCCCCATGGTCAGGATTAAGTAACCTCTAAACAAAAATGTACAATTTCCGTTAAAGAGGAAGTCGCAGGAAACTTTGAAGCATATACATGTACTTAAATGTAAAAAAAAAGATGGAAGATTAACAAAAGTCAGAGACTTTTGACTTTGAACAGACGTACAAATAGTCCGATGTCAAAATGACAGAGATAAATAAATTAACAAAGTACTACTATCGGTTACTGACATGTCAGCTCCCTGCCTTATATACACTGTTTAAAAGATTATGTATTCATGTTATGACAATCATGCACGATCCCCCTTGTGAGAGGTTATGTATCATATCATCATAAAGTAAATGAAAAGAACATAACCCGTGTCATGCCAACAATTGGTTTGAAATAAATATGTTTATTCACGAATCTAAGAACCTATGAGTTAATCAATATTAATTCCAAAATATGTCCTATTTAATGACTTGATGGAAGTATCGAAACTATATCCCTTCTTAACAAGTTTGTTTGACGGTTGGGTTAAAATTTGAGATGAATGACGACATGTTTTGTGCTTTGTATAGAATATTACCATAAAAGATTGGATGTTAAATACCTGAATGTATACGATGACTGCATGTTGATGTATATTTACGAATGCTGTCGTTGTACCAATTATTAAATGAAGTTCATGTTTTCACTAGTTTGTAATATGTAAAACCCTAGTGTTTACTTATACAGATATTTCTTTAGTTAAAATCAAAAATGGTATAACACGCACGAGCAAATCAAGTTGAGATAAATAAACACCATTATAGGGTGACATGGGAACGTCAATATCTCAAATGGATAATCAAAATAGGAAATTAAATATCGTCTCTTTTGTCGTATATCTCGGGACCAAGGTTCGCGTTAATTGTTTTTGTATCAAGATCCAAGGAAGGTCAAAATGATGAATTTCGTTAGTGTACATACTGAAATCGCTATAATTGAGAGCCAATATATCATTCAGATATTTAAAAGTGGTATTACATTTTTGTATCAGATGTTGTTTAGATTAGTCTTTGCTGATTTAAGTCAAACTTTGAATTGTTGTTACTGATATCAATACAGAAACAGGCCCCGATAAGTGGTGTACAGTTAGTCTCATTGGAATTTCTATAACTGTACGATATATGGAATCTCTATAACGAACACAAATGTTTTCTAATAAAAATTTAAATGCATTCATCTTAGCGAATAAAAGAAGTGTGTACATAAGTGTTAATCCCTATCTTTTTCGATTTAACAGCGATGGACAATTCTGACAGGAACTACATTCCATACCTTGTTTTCTTTGTTCGGATCTGTATTTGCGTTTTCAAGTAACAATTGAACTATGCTGGAAAGTCCATTTGCAGCAGCATAGTGTAAGATAGTGTTACCTGACTGAAATAGAAAAGTAGTACGATGTATAATGTATTGCATTGTACACAAGTATTAATTACGGCTAAATAGAAATATTGAAAGATCGACCACAATTATTTCATTTTCTATATAAAACAAATGCCTGTACCAGGTCAGGACTATGACAGTTGTTATTCATTCGTATGATGTATTTGAGGTTTTGATTTTGCCCTTGATTCGGGACTTTCCGTTTTGTATTTTCCCTAGAACTCTATATTTTTGTTAATTTACTTTTGCAATATCAATGTTTGCATTGCTACTCTACGTCATACTTGATTTGTCTATCCGCCTATTGTTATATTAAGCCCCTCTATTTAACATCATTATGAACCTTCTACATTTGATCAGTGTTTGATGATTGGATTTCACTATCAACGGACTATAAAGGGACTTTCAATTTTGACTTTTCCTCGAAGTATATCAGGATATGTGTAATTTTTAACATAATTTTTATTTCTCTCCTGTTCTGTGTGTCTCAAATGATTTAGCAATTATATTATCCGACTAATCTATTCATACCCTATTTTGTTAATTTGTAAATCATAATAACACTTTGACTATTTTGAGTTCTCCTCTTCCTTGCTTTTGATGGAAGATTTAAAAAGTTGAACAAGCCTATAAAAAACGTCATAACTTACCTTATTTTCTATATTTGGATCTATATCTACTCTTTCTAATAACAACCTAACTATGTCGGGGTGTCCATTGATAGCAGCTAAGTGTAACGGAGTAGCAAAATACTGAAATAAAAAAGCTTTGGATGCTTGAAACTAATTACATACTTTTAATGGTCCTTTTAATTCTGTTGAAAGTTTTTACTTTTTTACTCTTTACACTACACTTCTACTCAATCTTATCAAACAAAAGTTTTCCTATTCTTATATTCTCCTTGATGATAGTTATGTACGTTTCGTCAACAAAGTTTATCAACAGGTTGTAGATATTCCAATTGGCACTATTTGCGTCCTTTTAATAACAGACTTGTTTTTGCGCTGTTATAAACCACAGTTTATGACTTAACTCAGTAAAGACCCGAAGAAGTTCTTTACGGGTGCCTCATGTGACCCAGTATCAGCTTACCCTTCCGAAGCACATGTGATCAACCAAAGCTTTTGGTGGGGTTCGTGTTGCTAAGTTTTTAGTTTTCTATGTTGTGTATTGTGTAATTATTTGTCTGTTTATCTTTTTCTTTTTTGGCCATGACGTTGTCAGTTTATTTTTGATCTATGAGTTTGAATGTCCCTGTGGTATTTTTCGCCCCTTCTTTGCATTTAACTGATAAATTCAACTACATTTACCGTTATCTTGATGATATTTTTTGATTAAACAATCAAGAAATTTCTAAATAAACTGCCGAAATTTACACAAAGGAAATTACTTTAAATAAATCAAATTTAAATGGTGATAACTGTCCTTCCTGGATTTAGATATTTCTGTTTTACACGGGAAAATCCACACTTACAGATGTTACATTTACGACGAAAGGGATGATTTGTCGTTCCCTATTGTTTACTTTCCCTTTTTGGAATGTGATGTTCCTTTGGCTCCATTTTACGGTGTTTTTATTTCACAACTCGTTCGTTATTCCCGTGTATGTTGTAACGTTTTTGATTTTAACGAATGTAATCTATTTATTACCGGTAAATTTTTAAGCCAGGGATTTCGTTATCACAAATTACTTTAAACCTTTAATAAATTTTTCCATAGCTATAACGATTTGGTTTTGAAGTTTGGTTGTATCTGTGGAAAACTTTGTTCAAATTAGATAGCATATATTCGTTTTTACGGAGATGATGTTTAGCGTGCCGATAAATTCAGAAACGATCCTGGTAAACTTATCGATCCTTTAAATAAACTTATTCATTTGCTACTCTAAAATGTTACAAATTCAACACTGTTATTAGATCATGGAATACTGTTTTTATTGGTATTAACGTTGATGTTGTTATCAGTAAATTAAAAGCAAACTAAATATCATTGTAATATACATATACTCATTCATGGATCTACATGATACCTATATCTTGGCATTGTAACAAGGTCATGGTTTTTTTCTGTCTGTTTATGACGTCTTTACACTACATCATTGGATGTTGGATGTTTACTGATTGCTAATTTAGTAATAGATGCATTATTCTTTTATTAGTTGATAGTGGCTTTGAACTAACTGTCAGTAACTGCAAGAACTCTCAAATCTGTACTTGGGTGTCTTTATGTTATGGGGATATACAAGTACCCTGCCATGTCCACTCTGTGTTTTTGTGAAATGTACGTCTATTTGTATTCAACTGATGAGTTATGCCTTTTTCAACTTATTTCTATAGTTCGTTCTTATGTTGTACTGTTAAACCATCTTCCTCCGTTAGGGGAGGGTTGGGGTCCCGCTAGCATGTTTATTCTGTTTGTATGTGCCTGTCACAAGTCAGGAGCTTGTAATTCAGTGATTGTCGTTGGTTGATGTGTTATTTGTTTTTCCTTCATTTTTCTCTCGTTTGAATTGTTTTAATTTGTCATTTCGGGGCCTCTTATAGGTGACCTTGTGGTATGAGCGTTGTTAATTGTTGAAGGCCGTACGATGACCTATAGTTGGAAATTTCTATGTTCTTTTGTCTCTTGTGGTGAGTTGTCTGATCGGAAATCATACCACATCTTATTTTATTATATTTGCAAAGTTCATTGTATCACCATAATAAAAATGATATTGAGAATGGAAAAGATGAATGTCACAACGAGACAACAACCCATCCAAAGTGCAGAAAACAGCCGAAGACTACAAGTTGGTCTTCAACTCAGAAAGATAATCCTGCAGCTTGGGAGGGATTCAGCTGGACCCTACACAACATTGTGTATTACATCAGTTAAAATGGACGTCGTATTAATGAACTAAAATCAAAAATCATATAAGACTAATAAAGGCAAGAGGCTCATGGATACAGATATGCAATACAATTCTGCGGGGCTAAACAGGATAAGTGAGATCACTACCCTCTCCTTTACCTCTTGCCAATGTAAATAAACATACATACACCAATACGCGCAGTAAACTCAGTTTAAAAGATATCCGAGTCCGATGTCAGAACAGGTAAGAATAGAAACAAATGGCAATGATACATAAGTTAACAAATTTACATTTTACCCATTCGTTCTATTTTTAGCCATGTCGGAAATCTTTTATCGTTCATTTGATTACAGCCTTCCTTTTTGAATTTTCCTCGGAGTTCAGTATTTTTGTGATTTAACCTTTTACAGTTTTCAAGATAATAGACAAAAATGAAAAAAATGATAAACTTTGTCATGTAAGGGCAATCACTCCTGTCTGATTTTCTTCATTTATAACGGTTTTCAACATACTAGAAAAAACTTACATTTCACTCATTCAATCTATGTCTAGCCATGTCGGATATTTATTGATGGGCGGAATCATTGGATACATTTGTTGACTAGATACCTCAATGATGGTCGTGGGTAATTTAGCCGACTGATTTCAGAGGAGAAGATTTTTGTAAAAGTTAACAACAACGACGACGACGACGGACGACGAACGCTCACTGATGAGAAAGTTCACTTGGTCTTGTTGGTCAGGTGAGGTAAATATGGATAAGAAACAATGGGATATGAAAATCATCTTTTATCATAACGTTTGGTATAAAGCTTCCCGCAAAAGAAGTCTCCTTAGTGTATATACTGAAGTCGTCATTATTGAGAGTCAAAATATCATCCAAATATCTTAAAGTGTTATTACAATTTTGTAGCAAATGTTGTTTCGATGGGTCTTTGCTGATTAAAGACATACATGGTAACTCATAACTACATATACACAGGTTCTCAATAAGTGGTACATAGTAAGTCCCAATTTAAACTCCGATAACTTGACGATGTACGGAATCTCCATAGCGAACAGACAAATCTAGTAAACATCCAAACGCAGTTATAGTATCAATGCTCATCAAACTGAAATAGTTCTTTCGTTTGTTGTAATTTAAAAATTATCTAAAAGAGTCTGAATATACAAGTATATATTCGCATTCTGACTTTTTAAATGCCCATTTAATTAGATATGTGATTTGTTCTTAAGAAGTTTATGAGGCAAAGATATCCCTGAACGTGGCCTTGTTCTCAAACTCACAGTATCATTATAAGTTATATCACGCTCATTTTATACCAGTTGACACCATACCGTGCAGATTTAAAGGCAGAGGTCTAAGTGAAGGCAATAGAAATAAGATAGCACGTCAAACCTATTTTCTTATGTATTTTAATATTACTTTAGTCTAAAACGATTTAGCTTTAAAACTTGTATTACTCCTTTTATTTTGGGGTGGAGGGATCTGTATTTTCTATTAACAATTGAACTACTAGTATTTCCAGATCTCCTCATCTTTGAATTTTATTGAAGATTTAACAGAGTTGGACAATCTTGTAAAGCCGTCACCCCTTACCTTATTTTGTTTATTTGGGTCTATAGCTGCTCTTTCTAGTAACAGTTTAACTATTTTTAGATGTCCAAATCTTACAGCTGTGTGTAAGAGAGTATCATCATACTAAAATAAAAAGGTTGCACTGTTAATATCATGAAGTTTGTAATGATTTAAGTTTTTTGATTTTCTCTCATTCTATAAAAAAATTAACATGTTTAAGATGCATCATTCATATTGGCAACTTTTAAATTAAGCTTTTTTCGTCAAAACTATTAAACTAAAAACAATAGGTCAAGTATTACTGGTGGAAGGAATAAATTGTCCTCATGATCATTGTTCATTCATCCATATTAAGTTTTCATGGTAAGTCTGTAATGTTCATGTCCATGTTCGTCTTCCATGGTTTATCTTACCTTGACCTCATGTTCATGGTTCAGTGATTAATATTGAGCTTTTATTGTTTTTGTCTATTTTATTTTGTTTAAATAGGTAGCAACAGTTTCTACGCTATATGTTGTATATGATAGTCAGGTTACATGTCAATCTGACCATACCTTGCAAAAGTTTATACTAATATTTTCAGTTTTAAACGATTTTTTTTCTCTCAGGTACTACAAGCTGTACCTGTTAAATAATGGTTTCTTAAAGGTAAATGATAGTCCAATCACTGAAATAAAGAACCGGTACACCAATAGATAATGGAAAACAAGTGAGCGGTTCAGCTAGCTATAAAACCAGGTTTAATCCACCGTTTTCTACTTTAGAATATGCCTGTACAAAGTCATGAATATGACAGTTGTTATCCATTCATTTGATGTGGTTGAATGAGTGTTTGATTTTGCCATTTGATTATGGACTTGAATTTTTCTCAGGGTTCAGTATGTTTTATGTGATTGTACTTTTTATTTATGGTTTTGTGTGTTATAATCGGGCCAAATAACACTGTCTAAGTTCCCAACCCACGCAAATACTAAATACTGCATACCTCATTCATGGAATTGTGATCTACATTTGATTTTTTAAGTAACATTTGGACAATTTCGAATTCTCCTCTTCTAATCGCTTTGTGTAAAATAGTGTCACCATTCTGAAATACCAAGGATGAAATTTTTCAATGCACTTACTTTAAATGTATAATGATTGCATACGTTCTGTTAAAGATCAAAATGTAGCTACAAATAGTTAAATATATATTGAATTAAACCAGATTTTATACAAGACGTAGTACGTCACATCCAGATGAATACAAAACAGGGTTGCAAAACATTTTCCTTTTAATTTGACAATTGTAGGAAATTATCCTACATTTCATTGCAGTAAAAGAAATATAGGTCACAAACATATATCTTGGGTAATTCAAACACTACAAAAGTCCAAAGGTCGGTAATGACTAATTTTTGTATCTATTGACATGAATATTTACTCGACATAGTCTTGACATTCTGAATATGATCTTTAAATTTCTTGACGAATTCTCGACATTCAAAAAGTGTCTTTGAATTTCCTGACAGGTTCTTGACATTTTTTTCTCAGTTTGGCTTGATATATTCTGAATATTTTGAATGTCTTAAATTTACTTGACAATTATGAGGTTGACAAATCATGAACAACATACATACATGATATTTATGTGGCTTTATATCTCTTTATAGAATATACTGTTATTTCAAGTTACACTTAGTACAAAAAAACAAAAAGTAAATATATATTTACAGTGAAACCTGTTGTAAGAGACCACTTAAGGTAGAGCAAAAAAGTGGTCTCTTAAGACAGGTGGTCCTTTAATACAGGTTCAAAACTATATGAAATGCACTGCAGAGGGACCTAATTAATGGTCTTAAAATACAGGCTTCTGTTAAAATACAAGTTGTCTCTTAAGCAGGTTTGACTGTATGTATATGAGTATGAAAAAAATAGCAAATATTAATGTGAATATGTTGATATAAACAAATGTAAATTTTGGTTTGTAAAAAAAAATGTAGATTAAAAAATCTTATAAATTTTTGCTGAATGAAATTATACTGTAAACATATTTCATTTTTCATGCATAACATTCAATGTCAACATGGTAAATAAACAATGATTGTACCAAAATCTTGCTTTTTTATAATGAGCAATTTTATTGTATTCTTATTAATCTAGTTTAGAGATAACAGCAGTTAGTACAAAACAGCACACTAAAGTGTTTAAAAGAGGAGCGAAAGATATCAGAGGGACAGTCAAACTCATAGATCGAAATTAAACTGACAACACCATGGCTAAAAACGAAAAAGACAAACAGACACAAAATAGTACACAAGACAAAACATAGAAAAGTAAAGACTAAGAAATACGAACCCCATAAAAAAATCATTATTAGCAGATAACCATTAGAAGTTTAAACTGTCAGGAATGTGTCTATACACAACACCACACAATTCAGGCAAATAGTATACTATTGACATAGTGTCGGGACATGTTTTAGACCATCAAGAATGTGTCGAGATATATTCAGACATCTTTTAGACTGTCAAAAATATGACGAATTATATTTCGACATCATTATGAATGTCAACAATATGTCAACACTGATCAAGACACATTTTAGACAGTCGAGATCGGGTCGAGATTAATCAAGAAACTAAGCAGATTATGAAAATAGTATTAAGAAAATGTTTATACTGTCAAGACATATGTGAAGAACAATCAACTACTTATCTTTCAAATTCAGACTTTGTTTAGAAATATGTCGAATAAACATTCATGCAATTTCAGATACAAATTGGTCTATTCAGAATTTAAGACTGTTGTAGTAAACGCACCATTATTAATTTCTTATTAAGTATGTCTACAGAATATTTTGGAAACTTGGGGTTTAATGCTTGATAAAGCTTTTACACAAGGAAAGAAACGATTAGTTAACTTTTAATGATTTTTTTTTATATGCAATGAAATGTTATTAGTCTGTAGTATTGGACAAAAACCCTTACTCATGCCAAGTATTTCTTTACTTGAAACAAAGATAAAGTCTGCACAATATTTTGAAAAGTGCCAATTTAACAGAGACTAGTTGAGAAAAACCAATAGTGATATTTTACCTAATATGGCAAGTTGTAAACGACCTTTGACCTTTTGAGTACTCTCATATGTTAAAATGTTATGCTTTTAAAGTAAAATTTTACACAATATGAAATATTATGAGAGTCTCAAAAACACGTTTTATGAGACAATTGCCTTGAAATAGGACTATATCATGAATATTAGTAGACAGAGCAAGCCAATTTGTGGGAGCTTTTTCTCCTGATTTCTTATAATCAGCTATAATAGAAAACTTTTTCCGAAGTAATACTTGAATAAACATCCATTGAAAGGTAAATGAAATTTATTTTTGAATCAGTAACAATAAATTATTCACTCAAAGGGAGTGAGTAAAATGAAATTTTGAGGAAATAAGAGGTATAAATGGACAAAACGAAACGTTATAATGACAATGTCCCTCTCTGAAATGCAGCTTAAATTTAATTTGTACGTACGAAGGACTTCAAGTTACCCAAAATTCTGATTTATTGGCCTATAAAAAATGAAATTTTGAGGAAATAAGAGGTATAAATGGACAAAACGAAACGTTATAATGACGACAAAGACATCCATTAGGGTTATTTATCCCCCTAAAGTCATATTTTGTGTCATATTCAACTGTGTGTAGGCAGATGAGAGATGAAATATGTTATCTTGTAGTGGTAAACGCTATACTCATAATATTATATCATGATGAGGCTTGATTTTGGATTTTTCGAAGAAATCATGCTCTAATCGCACAAAAGTTATAATTGATTTTTTTTTTCTGGAACTATTGAACTGATGATGATAAAACTTGACAGTAATGCTTGAAAAAAAAACAGTATCACAAAGGAAAAAAACACATGAAGTTTAAAAAAGTCTTTAAAAAGTCTTCTGTAGGTGTAATACCGCCAAATCACAGTAAGTCACATCCGATGGCATACAAAAGAGGGTCGAAAATAAGTTTCCATTGAATTTGGCAGTTGTAAGAAGTTAATCCTATATTTAATCGCCGTATTTTTTTTATCGTCATCAACATATATCGGATGTTCCTAAGCACATTTCTTTAACAGATTGTGTGGTTACTTAGGGTGACATGGCTATAATGTTATAATGGATAAAGGCAACAGTAGTATACCGTTGTTCGAAACTCATAAATCGATAGAGAAAAACAAATCCGGGTTACAAACTAAAACTGAGGGAAACGCATCAAATATGAGACACAACAGAAACACAACATTAAAATGTCACACACAGAAACGAACTATAATATAACAATGATCATCTTCCCTGACTTGGTACAGGACATTTAAAAATAAAAGGACGCCACACTGAACTTCGATATATATAAATAACTAAGATAAAAGAAATCTTACAAGACTAAAAAAAGTCTCCTGACATTGGACAGGCGCAAACTAGTAAAATTTGGATTAATTAACTTCCAGAGATGAATATTTTCTTATGAGGGATTTAATGCCATGTGAAATTTTGTCTATATTAATTATTTACCATGAGTAAAGTTTTATTCTTTCCAGTACGGAAAGAATAAAACTTTACTCATGGTAATTAATTCTTTATTTGAAACAAAAATTAAGTATGCACAATGTTTTAAAAAGTGCAAATGTAACAAAGACTTAACGGAGAAATCAATGGTGGAATTACACCTCCAAATGTGTTATGTTATATTAGAGGTGTATAAGATATGTTTGCAATATTTATATTGAATCTTTATTTTGGATTTATAAAACACAACTGTCTACCAGCGACTGAGTTGAGAGGGATACCTCAACTTGGATGCCTTTGCAATTTTCCTGGAACGTCCTTTTTATACACTAAGCTCTGAATTCTATGTGATAGTTTGGTACAAATCTGAACAGGCAATGGTTGAAAATCCTTCAAATATTACATTCCATACCTTATATACTCTTGTTGGATCTATGACGGTTCTTTCAAATAACAATTTTAATATTTTGAAATTTTCTTGATCTGCAGCTAAGTCAAATGGAGTTTCCCCATCCTAAAATAGAAATTTTGCAGTGTTAAAGTTATTTGATAATAACAATAATAATATTATTATTATAATGTCTTACAATTAAAGTTTTAAAATGCTTAAATTTTTTGTCTGCATCTATTAATAATAATAATTATACATTCTTTATTTAAAAGGGTAAACACAGTAAGTTACAAAAAACTAATATTCCCTGAGGCGCTCACATACAAATTACAATACAATTAAACTGATATTTACACATTGTTAATTTGCAGTCAAGTAGTTCAATGTATTATTATTAACATGATAAGCTATAAAGCTGTCATTTGTCAGTTTTTAACAAATGACCATTTAATTATATATTAGAGATTTCTGCTTGATAAAATTGTGTGCAATTTTAGTGTACAGAGTCGAGAAGTTAAAGTTGTCCACCAAATTGAACGAACAATCGAAATCACATATTATATATCCAAATATTCATATTTATTTTATGTACCAAATATTTCTATTTCATTATTTTCAGTTTCTGTATTATAAAAGATATCAAATATATGCGCATGGGAACTACTAATTGCATTAAACGATAAGTCGTAGAACACTTACTAAAATCCGAAATCCATTAAAACATTTTAAAAGTTATTTTTACCCCAGTATTGTGAATCGAAACACTTATCAAATTTGATAAACTTCGACCTCCTCTTATATGAACATAAAGTACTAACGCATTTCGGTCTTTCTCGTTACAAGTGAGTGTTGATAATGTATACCAATTAAAAATTAAAAGTTTGAATGTAACTAAAAAACATATACGGACGCCATCACGGTTTGGTTGATCGTTTAGAATACATTTTTCAAAAAGGACAATGGAAATATTCTAAAATATTCCGTGCCCCATGGGCAGGATTAAGTAACCTCTAAACAAAAATGTACAATTTCCGTTAAAGAGGAAGTCGCAGTAAACTTTGAAGCATATACATGTACTTAAATGTAAAAAAAAAAGATGGAAGATTAACAAAAGTCAGAGACTCTTGACTTTGAACAGACGCACAAATAGTCCGATTTCAAAATGACAGAGATAAATAAATTAACAAAGTACTACTATCGGTTACTGACATGTCAGCTCCCTGCCTTATATACACTGTTTAAAAGATTATGTATTCATGTTATGACAATCATGCACGATCCCCCTTGTGAGAGGTTATGTATCATATCATCATAAAGTAAATGAAAAGAACATAACCCGTGTCATGCCAACAATTGGTTTGAAATAAATATGTTTATTCACGAATCTAAGAACCTATGAGTTAATCAATATTAATTCCAAAATATGTCCTATTTAATGACTTGATGGAAGTATCGAAACTATATCCCTTCTTAACAAGTTTGTTTGACGGTTGGGTTAAAATTTGAGATGAATGACGACATGTGTTGTGCTTTGTATAGAATATTACCATAAAAGATTGGATGTTAAATACCTGAAGGTATACGATGACTGCATGTTGATGTATATTTACGAATGCTGTCGTTGTACCAATTATTAAATGAAGTTCATGTTTTCACTAGTTTGTAATATGTAAAACCCTAGTGTTTACTTATACAGATATTTCTTTAGTTAAAATCAAAAATGGTATAACACGCACGAGCAAATCAAGTTGAGATAAATAAACACCATTATAGGGTGACATGGGAACGTCAATATCTCAAATGGATAATCAAAATAGGAAATAAAATATCGTCTCTTTTGTCGTATATCTCGGGACCAAGGTTCGCGTTAATTTTTTTTGTATCAAGATCCAAGGAAGGTCAAAATGATGAATTTCGTTAGTGTACATACTGAAATCGCTATAATTGAGAGCCAATATATCATTCAGATATTCAAAAGTGGTATTACATTTTTGTATCAGATGTTGTTTAGATTAGTCTTTGCTGATTTAAGTCAAACTTTGAATTGTTGTTACTGATATCAATACAGAAACAGGCCCCGATAAGTGGTGTACAGTTAGTCTCATTGGAATTTCTATAACTGTACGATATATGGAATCTCTATAACGAACACAAATGTTTTCTAATAAAAATTTAAATGCATTCATCTTAGCGAATAAAAGAAGTGTGTACATAAGTGTTAATCCCTATCTTTTTCGATTTAACAGCGATGGACAATTCTGACAGGAACTACATTCCATACCTTGTTTTCTTTGTTCGGATCTGTATTTGCGTTTTCAAGTAACAATTGAACTATGCTGGAAAGTACATTTGCAGCAGCATAGTGTAAGATAGTGTTACCTGACTGAAATAGAAAAGTAGTACGATGTATAATGTATTGTATTGTACACAAGTATTAATTACGGCTAAATAGAAAAATTGAAAGATCGACCACAATTATTTCATTTTCTATATAAAACAAATGCCTGTACCAGGTCAGGACTATGACAGTTGTTATTCATTCGTATGATGTATTTGAGGTTTTGATTTTGCCCTTGATTCGGGACTTTCCGTTTTGTATTTTCCCTAGAACTCTATATTTTTGTTAATTTACTTTTGCAATATCAATGTTTGCATTGCTACTCTACGTCATACTTGATTTGTCTATCCGCCTATTGTTATATTAAGCCCCTCTATTTAACATCATTATGAACCTTCTACATTTGATCAGTGTTTGATGATTGGATTTCACTATCAACGGACTATAAAGGGACTTTCAATTTTGACTTTTCCTCGAAGTATATCAGGATATGTGTAATTTTTAACATAATTTTTAATTCTCTCCTGTTCTGTGTGTCTCAAATGATTTAGCAATTATATTGTCCGACTAATCTATTCATACCCTATTTTGTTAATTTGTAAATCATAATAACACTTTGACTATTTTGAGTTCTCCTCTTCCTTGCTTTTGATGGAAGATTTAAAAAGTTGAACAAGCCTATAAAAAACGTCATAACTTACCTTATTTTCTATATTTGGATCTATATCTACTCTTTCTAATAACAACCTAACTATGTCGGGGTGTCCATTGATAGCAGCTAAGTGTAACGGAGTAGCAAAATACTGAAATAAAAAGCTTTGGATGCTTGAAATTAATTACATACTTTTAATGGTCCTTTTAGTTCTGTTGAAAGTTTTTACTTTTTTACTCTTTACACTACACTTCTACTCAATCTTATCAAACAAAAGTTTTTCTATTCTTATTTTCTCCTTGATGATAGTTATGTACGTTTCGTCAACAAAGTTTATCAACAGGTTGTAGATATTCCAATTGGCACTATTTGCGTCCTTTTAATAACAGACTTGTTTTTGCGCTGTTATAAACCACAGTTTATGACTTAACTCAGTAAAGACCCGAAGAAGTTCTTTACGGGTGCCTCATGTGACCCAGTATCAGCTTACCCTTCCGAAGCACATGTGATCAACCAAAGCTTTTGGTGGGGTTCGTGTTGCTAAGTTTTTAGTTTTCTATGTTGTGTACTGTGTAATTATTTGTCTGTTTATCTTTTTCTTTTTTGGCCATGACGTTGTCAGTTTATTTTTGATCTATGAGTTTGAATGTCCCTGTGGTATTTTTCGCCCCTTCTTTGCATTTAACTGATAAATTCAACTACACTTACCGTTATCTTGATGATATTTTTTGATTAAACAATCAAGAAATTTCTAAATAAACTGCCGAAATTTACACAAAGGAAATTACTTTAAATAAATCAAATTTAAACGGTGATAACTGTCCTTCCTGGATTTAGATATTTCTGTTTTACACGGGAAAATCCACACTTACAGATGTTACATTTACGACGAAAGGGATGAAAATGTACCGTATGTGCTGAGCCATTTAGAAAACAGAAAGCATCATTTACATTTGAAAATGCCTGTACCAAGTCAGGAATATGACAGTTCTTGTCCATTCGTTTTTGATGTGTTTTGTTATTTGATTTTGCCATGTGATTATGGACTTTCCGAATTGATGTTCCCCTTAGTTCAGTATTTTTGTGATTTTACTTTTTAATAATGGGTATTAACATCACTGGCGCATGGCTATTCTTGAAAAGTATTTCAGTGATACTGGGCTAGTTCTGTTCTAGTAGCTATATTGACAGATTGTTTCATAAGCCAAAGTATATATCTACAATGAGCGTCACTGATGAGTCTTATGTAGACGAAACGCGCGTCTGGCGTACCAAATTATAATCCTGGTACCTTTGATAACTATCTACAATATTCTAAATGTGTTTTCTTCACTTGGCTACTATCAATCGTTGCTAAAAGATCAAATTTACTGATTCTTTATTACGTGCTCGTCTATCAGTTCTTATTATGTTCTCTTAAAATTCATATACTAAAGGAGTAGGTCCAGTAAGACCCCTTGTTAACCCCAAACTATAGCAGTTTTACAAAATTGTTAAAATGTAAACTTATAGCTATTTATTGGAAAGTAAAATACTTCTGTTCCATAAATATGGGCAGGTTTTTTTTTTTTACAATACAATGCACATGTATCGGGTACTAGCATCATTTAGTCAGGCTAAATTAATGAAATTTCACAATTTTAGCATTTGAATTAATTTTAGACGGTTTTTAGAAGTAGTCGCATTTGGGTTCATTCTTGATATTTAAATGTAATTTGTATTTAATGAAAATACATAACAAATATAAAGATTGAGACTGACCCAAGGTGCGTCCAATTCCCTTTTTGACAAAAACCTTCCGAAAAGTGACATATTTGATAGATTATTCATATTTAAGTTTGAATTTGAGCTTCTATAATGACTTTTATAATCAGTTCAAATCACATAAACTAATCGACTGAAGTAGACACTTAAGTGTATAAAAAGTGTCAAAATAAAATCTTTCATCAGATGAACTTGAAGTTTGGGGCCAATATCGGCCTTTACCGGACCTAATCCTTTAGCAAAATTTTTTTTAATTTTATTCAGACTCTGTCAATCATAAAAGCACAGCACATCAATATATGATGTTATATATAATACAAAGAAAAACGAAATTTGTTTATAGATTAAAAAAACAGTGGTTTATACATCATGGAATGTATTAAAATCGGCATCATTTCGTCAATTGTTTTTGAATTTAATTAACTGTGTAAATCTTGTTTTGCTGTAATACTACATCTACAGTCATCAATCATTCTTATTTTCATACAGAGTAATAAATATTCATGCGTTCATGAAGGATAAATACTTGTTCTTATTTATCTGTACAATTGGAATTACATGTATGTACATACTAAACTTAAACTAAGAAAACGAATCTCAATTTATTACTTATCTTTAACATGTGTGCCTCCTATAAAATCTGAACGAATTGAGTGAGTATAAGTATGTCGTGGCATGCCGAATATTTTCAATACCTTAAGTTTTTTTTCATTCTGAGGAATAAAGTATTTTGTGACAACGTGTATAAATTTTATAAACAGCATTATCCTGACATTGCTTTTGATAAAACAAAACGTCAAATCGTACCTCATTTTCTTTATTTGGATCTATATCTTTCCTTTTTAATAACAGTTGCACTATATTTAGATTTCCACATTTGACAGCTAAGTGTAGGGTAGTATCACCATCATACTGAAATGTAGATTAAATTAATAACGTGTGTACATCATCTACATAAAACTTGTACATGGTGATGTGTATTAGAATCCCATTTACATTAACAAGGAGTGCCTGTTGTGTAAAAGTTCAGATGTTCTGTGTGTTTATTCTTACTTCCTCCAACAACAAAACCTTGTCGTCTTGGTATAGTCAGTATAACTGTATTTGGCATCGAACTCAACAAACCAATAAACGAACATAATCAGGGTATCACACACATGATATAACAAATGATCTCATCACGGGCAGGTTCTAAAAAGGAGGTCACAGTGACGTCAATAGAAATATGATAGGATGTAAGTACAGTTGTCAACATTATATAGTCGAAAACAAAAGCTGCTAACATCTACGTCATGTGTGGCGTAGTTGAAAGTTGTCTAATTTGCAATCATATCACTTTTACTTTTTTAATATGTATCAGGATAATTGTATTTTTAACATAATTTCCCCCTTTTTATTCGATGCCTAAAACGTTTAAACAATTATACTTCTCGGCCAACCTATTCAAACCCTATCTTTTTTTTTAGGGTTTGCATATTTCAATAAAAAATTTGTCCAGTTTTATTCGTCTTTGATTTTGATAAAATATGTTACAAAGTTGGACAATTCTGTAAAACACGTCATCCCATACCCTTTTTTCTTTATTTGGATCTATATCTGCTCTTTCCAATAACAATTCAACTATATTGATGAATCCACCTCTAGCAGCTGCGTGTAAGGGAGTACCATCATACTAAAACAAAAAGGATACAATGTTTGTATCTTCTGGAGAGGTATAAAAAAATATGTCATACAAATAATAAGGGTATAAAAAAGCATTGACCAACAATTCGATGTTGATGAACTTCAAATTAGTCAATAGCATTTTTGTGGAAACTGTACGTAGAGATTAAATTAATAACTTGTGTCTACAAAACATTCTTCTGGTGATGAGTAATCGAATCCCATTTAAATTGACAAATATTGATAGTTTTCCAGAAGGCTGGTGTTCTGTCCCCATGGTAGAACCAATATCACTGAACGTGCCATTAAACTCTGTGAATTGCATTTTTGTTAAACTGTTAATGTGGTTTATGCTTATAACTTGTTTACGTAAAATGTGTTCATAGTGGTGTGTATTCGAATCAAATTTCATTTAAATTGACCAAGATTGCCAGATTTTCAGAAGGTCGGTTTATCTGTCTGTTGGCTCTAGATTACACAAAAACTGTTCGACATGGTATAACCATTATCACTGAACGAATCTTTATATTCCAACAAGCAAAAAAAAAACAATATCATGGTTAAGTTGTCTCACAATCATAGCATAACGAGCAGATTTCAAGAATGAGGTCTCAGTCAATGCAATCGAAATAACTTATGAAGTATACAGCATAAAAAAAATAATCTGTTAACATCTACGACATTTGTAATGTAGTTGAAAGGTGTCTCATTGGCAGTTTTTACATTTATATCACAATCTGTGTATCTTTACCATCCAAACAATCTTTTTTATATGAAGTATTTCTTTTATTTGATTTTTATAGTAGATTTAACAAAGTTGAACAATTCTGCAAACAACGTCGTTTCTTACCTCACTTTGTTTATTTGGATCTATATCTGCTCTTCCTAATAATAGTTTGACTATGTTGATGAATCCACCCCTAGCAGCTGCGTGTAAAGGAGTAGCATTATACTGAAATAAAAAGCTTGCAATGTATATAGTATTACAAGAAGGTATAAAAAGTAAAATACCGAACTCTGAGGAAAATTCAAAACGGAAAGTCCCTTATCAAATGGCAAAGCAAAACCTCAAACACGTCAAACACATCAAACTCATCAAACAAATGGACAACAATTGTCATATTCCTGACTTGATACAGGCTTTTTCGAAATTGGTGGATACAACCTGGTTTTATAACTAGCTAAACCTCTCACTTGTTATACAGTGGTTTTAAATTACATAATATTGATAACGATGTGTGAACAAAACAAACAGACATAATAGGTAAAAATTTCTAAATTCGTTGACATACCCCTGGTTCATCAACTTTCTGCTCAGACCATGGTGACGTGTTACAAAGTCTGAGAAGCAGCTGCAAGCTCGTTATTACCAAATAAGTTGGGAAATGTATATTCAATATGCAGGTGAAGTTGGTATATTGCTACTAAGGTGAGGGAAATTGATAATTTCAAAACTAAAATTGTGGCTTTTATCATAAAAACAACATTGCCATATCAAGGATAGAGTACACAAAATATCATTGGCCATCAATTCAAGATTGATAGCTTTAAAATCGTTTTTATGAACTGTTGTTTTGTAACAACTGTATATCTGTATTAAGTTAATAACTTGTGTACATAAAATATGCCCATTGTGTTGTGTATTTGAAATTCTTTTAAATTGACAAAAAAAGTTTTCCAGCCTAAGGTTGATAATTTTGCTTGTTAACCCTAGCTTCATTCACAAAAAAAACCCTGATCGCAATAGTGTAGGGGATAGCATTGGGTTTAATCTAAACAAACAAATACACGAAAAATAGAGTGGTAATCGGTTTTACACTCTCATTCTGACATTTGATATCATTACGGACATATTTTAAAAAAGAGGTCTCAGTTAGTGCAGCCACAAAAATGTAGCTAAAGCTTTCAAAATCATTAAGCAGAAATAGACAACCTGTTTTAACATCTACGACATTTGTAACGTAGTTGAAAGTTGTCCTATTGGAAAAAATCCCACATTCCTTTTTCCCCCATATATATCAGAATGTATGTAAATTAACATATTTTGTTTGTATTTGATGTCTGACACGATTAAGGAATGATACTATCTGACCCATCTATTCATACTCTATCTTTTTTGTTGATTTGTATATTTTGATAATATTTCCAGTACTGTTCTTCTTTGATTTTGGTGAAAGATTAAACAAAAATGGACAATTTCGTTAAAGAGCGTTATCTCATACCTTATTTTCTTTATTTGGATCTAAATCTGCTCTTTTTAATAACAATTTAACTATACCGATGTATCCACCACTAGCAGCTGCGAACAGGGGAGGTCCGCCATCACACTGAAATAAAAAGATTGCAATTTCGTATTATCCTCCAAAGGTTAAAAACATTGTGAGAAAAGATTGACCAACAAATTAATATCAAAACCTTTTTAATACTACACATTTTTATTGTAACTGTACATAAGAATTAAGTTGAAAACTTGTGAACAAAAAACATGTGCATGATGATTAGTATTTAAATTAACAAAGATTGCCAGTTTTCCAGAAGGACAGTTGTTCTGTCTGTTTACTCAAGCATTCTCAACCAACAAAAACTGGACCCCATGGTATAACCAATATCACTTAACGTGGTTTTATACAACAACAAACGAAAACGTAAACAATATCATGTTAAGTTGTATCGCCTTCAAAGTATAAAGGCAACAGTAGTATACCGGTGTTCACTAGTTCAAATTCATTAAGCGAAATTAAATTAATGTCTCAAACTAAAACCGAGGGAAAACATGAACTTTAAAAGGGAAACAACTGAACAAGAGAAACAGTGAACTGCTACAAAAAACAAACGCCAACAATAACCGTTAACAATTGCAAGAAAGGGGTCTTAGTAAGGGCATTCACAATAAGGTAATATGTTATTAAAGCTTTCAAAATAATATAACTGAAACAGACAATCTGTCATTTGTCATATTGATCAGATCAACATATGCGGACTATTTCTTTTGTACAATCTATTTCCAAACCTTATGTACAGTAATAAAAAGAGTAAAAAGTACATTGACATGTTTTAGTATCCAGATTGATGACTGTTCGATTGATCAATCATATTATCTAACCAATTCCTATTTATGATCGTTATACTTATGTGATCCAATTATAAATATACGAACTTTTACTGGGGAGAACATCATCAACATAACTGTATAAGCAATTAAAAGATCTAGCTAATGGATTCTACTTGGTTTTTAAAAAGTTTCTAAAAGAAATCGACTAATGTTAAATTTTTCAAAGGTCCACAAGTAGAAGCGCACAGTTGATTTCAATAAGAATGTCGAAAACCTGCTGATAAGTTCCAGTATTCATTCCACCTTCGAATAAACCTTGGTCAATAAAACACACAATTTCTTGGTATGACATGATTAATAGTCCATTTGCCGATTCCCGTTATTGATCCTGTAATTAGAGATCCTCTTTTCAGTTGTCTTCCTTGTGAGGGACATTAATTTTTATTTACAATGGAGAGCTAGCAGAAAGAGCAAATGTACCTGTTCGTAATGTGAGTAATCTTTAAGGTTTTAAACTCTTTGTATTACATTAATTTGTTGTTAAGCTAATAATTTTTGATACCAGAAATTATTTTTTATGAAAACTTAGTTAAAGCGCCAATACATCACTTTCAATTCACCATGCTTTGCATTGGCAATAGCCAATTTTTGTCCGGTATAGAACCAGTGTACGATTAACAAAGGGAAGTAATTTGTTTAAGAAGTGTGTAATAACAGAATCAAATCGGTAATTGGAAAATTGACTATTGGTTAAGTTAATAGTGTTTGTTTTTCGCCGTCTCAGCACAAATAGATTATATCGCTGCGAGAGTTAATTTAAATATTTTTGCCCATAAAGTTTTGATATCTGACAATATAACAAATGATGTTAAAGATGTGGTATGAGTGTCAATGAGACAACTCTCCATCCAAGGCATATTTTAAAGAAAGTGGTCTTAGCGACGGCAATCGAAACATAATATGATGTAGGTAAAGCTGTCAAAATTGTATAGCAGAAACAAAGAAGCTGATAACATCTACATGGTCTACGTCATTTGTGATCTAGTTGAAAGATGTCTAATTGGCAATTATATCACTTTCACTTTTTTAATATGTATTAGGAATTTTGTAAGTTTAACATAATTAGGTCTTTCCGCTTTTCTGTGGAAAGACCTATTGTTTTTCTTCTGATTATTTTTTTTTTCTTCCGCCAAATTTTGTTCTTGCAATAAACATTTGTTTCTCAATATGTCGGTTAGATATTTGGTATATGATATCAAACAGTTTATGTGCTTTTGAAATTTACCCTGCGTAACCGAATACTTTTCTTTGTAGGAGTTATCTCCACAAACACTATTTTCCTTGTGTCCACGACTCCTTCGCAACCGTAAAAGATTACGACAAATTTATTTTACAAAATTGCTCGTTATATCCTTCTCATGATTTCTCCTATTTTGACCAAAGCGATATGAACGCTCCATATGAGAGTTGTTTCCCCTTATGCATTTGATATAAGTGATATGCATTTCTATCTTGTAAACCATAAGTGATAGAGACCTAGGATCTTTTGATTTGAGGTTCTTGGTCTAAAAAAATGAAAATTAGGTCAAGGTCATATTCTAATTTTTGAATTTGGCTTATTTTCACTCATTTTCATTAACCTTATAAGATATTGACAAATTATTTTGACTAAATTGTTAGTTGCGAAATGCCGTAACTTAATAATTTTAGTTGAAAGGGTGCGTAGACAATGAATGGGAGTTTTTGCCCCTATCATATCTAAAATTATATGTAAAGTGATATAACTTACTAACCATACATATTAGAGACCTAGGGTCTTTTGACTTGAGATCCTCAGTTTGTGACCTTGAAATTGAGGTCATAGGTTAATTTGACGTTCTAGATTTTGACCTTTGCTTTAAATTCATATCTTTATATCATAAAGCCATATGAACTGACATTTTAGACTGATTTTTAATATTTTAATATCAAAATAGGTATTAACTGGTGGAAAGACCTTCAATAGTTCTCTGAACAATTGGTTTTTAATTTTTCTTTCTTTTCTTTCGACGTTTTGAACCGATTTAGCAATTATACTTCTCGGCCATCCTATTCATACCCTAGTTGCTTTGTTTTTTATTTTGATTAAAAGGAGTCCCTGTTTATTTCTTCTATGATTTTGGTTGAACAAAGTTGTACAATTCTGTAAAAGAAAAAAACGTTTTCTCATACCTTATCCTCTTTATTTGGATCTATATCTGTTCTTTCTAATAACAATTCAACTATGTTGGTGAATCCACCTCTAGTAGCTGCGTGTAAGGGAGTACCATTATACTGAAATAAAAAACAATGTTCGTATTATCCTACAGAGGTTTAAAAACCAATGCCATGCAAATGAAAAGAGTACATAAAAAAGTAAGGCCAACAAATCGAGAAGTTCATGAATTTCATAAAGGTTTTTATAAATCGCATTTTGTTGAAAATATATTTTTTTCTGAACTGAGGCGACGTGAAGCAAACACCAATTAACTCGTGTAGTAGAATTAACTGTTATTGTAGTAGAATTAACTTTAAGTATAGTAGAATTAACTATTAGTTAAGTAAAATTAATTATGCGTGTAGTAGAATTGACTATTAGTGTAGTTGAATTAACTATTAGTGTAGTAGAATTAACTATTAGTGTAGTAGAATTTGTTTATATAAAACTGAAATATTATCAATATAATCATACATTATACATATAAACGAACATCAGCAGATTAAAAATCATGTTGCCTTTCACAAATTTGACCTTCCGAATTAGTCAACTTACCGAGTTTGTAATAATATAAGAAACACAACGGGTGCCAAATGTGAGGCAGGACTTGCGTACCCTTCTGGAATATCTAAGATCAACCCCAGTTATGGTGGGGTTCGTGTTGCTACGTCTTTAATTTTCTTTTTTGTGTCTTGTGTACTATTATTTGTCTGTTTGTTTGTTTCTTATTCAGCAATGTCAGTTTATGTTCGATCTATAGGGGACCATGCAATATTTCTTAGACAGATGGGACCGGTGCAAATTCTGGTTACGACAAGTAAAAAGTCATTGTCCTATACTGATTTGGGCTGTAAAAACTCAATGTCCTATGACTTGAATGCTGAAAAAAGTATGTATCCAATTACACTTCAAACTGCTGAGAGTCTGAAAAGACCATACTTTGACTGGTCTAGCACAGTTTTGATATGACAAAACGTTATTTCAACAGAACTCTTTGGTCTCATCTTAAAGTTTACTTAATAAGTTTGATTTAGAACTTGATTATCTTGGTATAATCTGAATATGGTCTCAACAAATTTGCAGCTTGATTCATTTCTGATCGCAAGAACCACAACTATTAGAGACAATTATGTTTTCGCGTTTATCCACCTGTAAACTACGAATAGGGAGCTACCATTTGATTTTTATGGGGGGGGGGGGGTGGAGAGACTAGGATGAAAAATGTTGTCCTTCCTTTTTTTTTAATCTTTAATCTCTGTCCTGCCTTTTTATCTTTCACTCTGTTCAGTCCTGCCTTCTTTTTTTTTTAGTTTATCCTGACTTTTTTTTTGCAAGTGTCTCATCCTGCCTTGTTTTTACTCAAAACTCCTATCCTGCCTATTTTTTTTCAAATTTCATCCTAGCCCCCTCATAAAAATCAAATGGTAGCTCCCTTATACTACTATCATATACAGAGACTCTCTGTATTCTGTCTACTTTTTTCTGAAATATTTACTATCTAAGGGGTCATACCAGTTGCATATATATAGAAATAAGTATACATGTGGAAACAAGAATGTGTTTATAGTATACGGATGCCACATCGGCACAGTCATTTACTATGCGTAGTGGACCGTGAAATGAGGTAAAATCTCTAATTTGGCATTCAAATTAGAATGATCATATCATAGGGAACATATTTACAAAGTTTCGAGTTGTTTGGACTTCAACTTCATCAAAAACTACCTCGACAAAAACTTTAACCTGAAGCGAGACAGACGGACGGACGAACGGACCAACAGACTAGAAAACATAATTTCCATAAATGGGGCATACAAATTTACTGTTGAAAATGAAAGTAGGGATCTGGCCAAAATGAAAGTAGGGTAGAAATTAGCGGGAGGCAGGACTTATTCGGGACGTTGGGATCGGGTATTTTTAAGCTCGGGATTACGGGATTGGGGAATATTTTTTTTGATAATTTCGGGATGTCGGGATATTAATTTCGTTAAAATACGCACCTTGGGATTTCAGGCTTTTAAGCCCGGGATTTCGGGATAAGGGCCCCTCAGATCACCCCTCAAATGAGCCTTAGACATTTATATGAGATTCAAATCCTACCATTGGCAAGTTAATAGGGCTCTCAAAAGGAAAAGCACTGATGAATTGTCCTAGAAGCACATTTTATTAGAATAATAATGGTCTATAAGCAGTTTCATTTATTTCATGTTTGAAGCGGTGCAAATTTTTAATTTAATTTGACTTTTACCAAACAATGCATTGTAGCAATTTTAAAGGTGAAGAATAATTGTGGTATAAGGACAGAAACACGAAAAATAATTGAATTTAACAGAAAGGAAACACATAGCGGACTTTGGAAAAAAGGGAGAGGGCTCTTAACACCTTATATGAAATTCTCCAGTCATAATATCTTTAAAAAAAAATCATCCTACAATAGGTTACAAGCTGTATACGCCCGCGATTTCGCAGGTGTGTTCTAGTTTCTTTTATTCAAGGCATTTATGTATGCATTAAAACCAATTATTTAAGTTAAATCTAAATGATATATATTTGTTTCTAATTCAAATAATTTCTTTATTGAAAAAAAAACTAAATGAAATTCCTTAATACGTATAAGGATACGTAAAACAAATTAAGAAATTGAAGACATACCATTCGTATTGGCGACTGCAAAACTTAACGTAATGCTTTTCAAATTGAAAGTGACAAGTCAATTATAACTGGTGTGTGAAATGAATTGAAGGTATCTATTTATAATTGACCTCATTACCTTTATTCTGTTTCTTATTCACTGTAAGCAATAGACCACTTAAATTGTTCTCTTGAATGACAGTAAAGTGTGCATGTCCGTCTACCATTGTTTATATTACCTTGACCTCATTGTCATGGTTCAGTGGTTAATTATAAGTTTGAATTGTGTATGCCTATTTCAGAAATGACTAGCAACAGTTCCTATGCTATATATTTTGTATATGATTTTAAATGCTCTTCAAATTTGTGTTTGTTTGGCTTTACAACTATTTGGTCTGATGTCCATCTAACCTATGCCTCATTTTCATGGTCCAAGGGTCAATATTCAAAGTTCTGAATGTTAGAAGCTTGTTCTGCCCTGATACTATAAGCTATATGCCAACAAGATTACTTGTATGGTAACTTTAAAAGTTGTAAAAGTCAGTGTGTAAGTGTTGACCAAACAATGTGACCTTATAGGCAATGGTCATATATTATGGTAGCTATCGAAAAACGTTGCCTTTCATCTGGTTGATTACAGCACCTTAAAAGAGGGACGAAAGATACCAAAGGGACAGTCAAACTCATAAATCTAAAACAAACTGACAACGCCATGGCTAAAAATGAAAAAGACAAACAAAAAACAAAAAACAGCACACATGACATGACACAACATAGAAAACTAAAGAATAAACAACACGAACCCCCAAAAAACTAGGGGTGATCTCAGGTGCTCCGGAAGGGTAAGGTTTCAACGGTTGCACTCTTGGTTGTCTTTCTTTAACATTGGTTTGGGTGCATTATGAAACTGTTGGGTTTGTCGTCATAGAGTTATAGGGATCAAACTGTCAGATAAATGAAAATGTTGTTCATATCGCTGATAACTTAGTTTGTTACTTTAAATTATTCAAAATTAAATAAACACAAACATCTTTATACCTCAATATCACCGAATAAAGGAGCAAATATTATATTTTCTGGATCTTTCAACAAATAGTTTAAAATCTTATTAATACACATTAAAAAAATCGGTTAGAGAAAATATATTTTTATCCAACACAATATATGTACAAAAAACGGCATAGAAAAATATAATCTAAAGGTAAATTCAACAAGAGTGCACACACTGAAATGTCTCGCCTTCTATACTAATCATTGATATTATGTTGATAGTCCTAAGTATAAAGCTTGATTACAACTGTCACATAAACTTAACATTAACCAAGATAGCTAAACAAAGACCAATGAACCATGAAAATGAGGTCAAGGTCAGATGAACCATGCCAGGCAGACATGTACAGCTAACAAAGCTTCCATACAACAAAAATAGTTGACCTATTACTTATAGTTTAAGAAAAATAGACCAAAACACAAAAACTTAACACTGTGCAATGAACCGTGCAATTGAGGTCATGATCAAATAAAACGTGCGGGACTGACATATAGATCATAATATATTTCCATACACCAAATATAGTTGACCTTTGGCATATAATATTAGATAAAAAGACCAAAACTCAAAAACTTAACTTTGACCACTGAACCATGAAAATGAGGTCAAGGTCAGATGACACCTGCCTGCTAGACATGTACACCTTACAACCATTCCATACAACAAATATAGTAGACCTATTGCATAAAGTATGAGAAAAACAGACCAAAACACAAAAAACTTAACTATAACCACCGAACCATGAAAATGAGGTCAAGGTCAGGTGACACCTGCCAGTTGGACATGTACACCTTCCAGTCCTTCCATACACCAAATATACTAACCCTATTACTTATAGTATCTGAGATATGGACTTGACCACCAAAACTTAACCTTGTTCACTGATCCATGAAATGAGGTCGAGGTCAAGTGAAAACTGTCTGATGGGCATGAGGACCTTGCAAAGGTACGCACATACCAAATATAGTTATCCTATTACTTATAATAAGAGAGAATTCAACATTACAATAATTTTGAACTTTTTTTTCAAGTGGTCACTGAACCATGAAAATGAGGTCAAGGACATAGGACATGTGACTGACAGAAACTTCGCAACATGAGGCATCTATATACAAAGTATGAAGCATCCAGGTCTTTCACCTTCTAAAATATAAAGCTTTTAAGAAGTTAGCTAACGCCGCCGCCGCCGGATCACTATCCCTATGTCGAGCTTTCTGCAACAAAAGTTGCAGGCTCGACAAAAACGAGAAATTCAATAAAAAACTGAAACTTATTCAACAACAAGTGAATAGAACAAACAGTTGTCATTATTCTGACTTGGTACAGGCATTTTCTTAACGAAAGGGTAGTTTTCCTCAATTTTTCTGGCTAGCAAAACATCCTTATCATATTACACTTGTTAACAGTTTCATTATCTTTACAAAATTGCGTGAGCAACTCAAACATACATACAAGGTTAATATGCCAATAATTTGGAGTGAGCAGACTGTGTAAGACATACTTCACATATATTTACACATATAATTTAACTGACTAAAAATCTAATACACTTAACTATGTATCTAACAAAGACTCCAACAAAAATTTGTTGTACCTGAAAATGGAACTGACTACGAAATCTAAAAACAATTATCGGTAACCAAAACGTATGGTGAATGAGGAGAACACAGTAAAATCCAACACCTTCATTTAAACACCACTTTTGAGAGGTAAAATATTAGTAAGTCAAAGATTAACTAAGTCGATATTGATTCATGAAAAGTAGAGAAACATTCAGAATATAAATCTAGCTACTCACAATTTAGTAGATCTATTAACCTTTTACACTTGCAAGATACTGTTGAAAGTCATAACCATGTTTTATATCTTATAAACAACGAAATCTAACAGAATTATAATTGCAGATTAATGTTAGGGAACAATGAAAGGAAATACTCTTGAACTCATTGTTCTCTGTCAATTGCATGATATATTATTATCGTGGGATACAATTGTTTGATTTATTAAGTTGTCTAGCATATTATCCTCACCCAGCCGTATCTGCTGTTTATATCTGCACCTTCGGCAAGACAACTTCTGACCTTTATTAAATTTCCAGCTTCAGCTGCCTGGAAAAGATCCTGTTAGGAAAAAAAACAAACAAACATATATAAGAGAAAAACAAAGGAAATGTGGTATTAATATGATAAAATATCAACCAAAGCAAAAAAAAAAAACAACAAAAAAACAAAAAAACTCGACAAAACAAACACAGATAAATAGCACGTGTATTGCTATTTTTCATCTCAAAATCACTCGGAGGCCTTTCATAATGAGCAAAAGAAACCTTTCATCTCACTGCAAGTTTGAGACGGCCCCTAGCAACCTGGTTTCAGCGGAATTCTTTGCAATATTCCATTAACCAGTGTTTTCAAATAGGAATAATGTATTTTTACTAAAGTATCTTAAATATTTCTTGTTGGTGTCTTTGTTGCAATTACTAAATTTATACAATTTGTTCCGGTATGAAATATGGGATAGAACATTAATGTTCATCAGCTATTTTCATTTCGACAGAAAATGTACTATACACGTTATCCTAACAGTTTGCTACTCACTAGAGAAATTCAAAAGAAGGAGGTATTTGTACGCAATTACTATAATCACAGTTCAGACTTTTTGTCCTTTGACTTTCTGTCCAACAGTCATATTGTATGGTTACTTGGCTAGTTTCACCATTAAGTTAAGCTTAGTATAGATTTTATTGTATCAGCTGAGTTTACTTAATAATGCAGTGAACATTTTGTTTTATCAAAACATATATAAAATAGTAAATAACTTCATAAATTTGAAAAATGACACCTTTTTTTTGTTCAATCAAGAATTGAATATTATCATGGTAATAGAACTTCCATAGAAATCCTTGAAAACCTTTTAAAAAAGGAATGTGTTCCGAAGTTACAGTAAGAATTTATTTCAATTAAATTCAAATAATTTTGGTCAAAATTAAAGAAATTGCATCCAACAAGCACTTTGATAAGATTAAATAACCTCAGGACATTTGTGTTTTACAGGTATAAAACGAAAGCCCTTTTTTTCTTAAATTTGTATTTTACTTATTTGTTGAATCCAAAAGGCCTTGCAATTTAAGTCAAACAGGGTGTTGCAATTTTGAATGAATGTTATTTAGAATTTATTACAGAAGGTATTACTAATCTGAAGAACAATTCTATGAATTTCTTTAATTTTGTATCCCGTTTTGAAAAATATTAAATATAAAATATCCCAAATTTTAACAAAAGATATATTTCTAATATAAGTTTGAACAATTTCATTGATTTTGTTGGTTGTTGTTACCTCATTGAAATATAAGGGTCAAGTACAAATCAGTACAGTCGAGTATGGTTAAGACTAGAGACGAGTAATGACGAATACAATTCGGACCAATTCAGACTGATCCAATAAAAATCAGAACAGTCGAGAACAGATATAGGCGATTTCAAACTTTTAATTTTGCAAATAGTTTCTTCGCTCGAGTGTTTAACATGCTAATAAATAAATACATGTAAATATATTGAAAAGGATATACATCGGAATATTGTAACAAAACCAATGTTACGTCAAATCTGAATTCGGAATACCATATTCATGCAGCTTGTTTAATGAAACGATAATACCGTTTCAAACAATAACATCGAATCATATTGAGATGTTTTTTTTTTGGAAAGAAGGGGGAGCGCTATACGATTACCTGATTTAGCGTAGCTCTGTCCATCTTCTATCTGAAAAACAAAAAAAAACAAAATCAGTTTGAGTTTTAAATAATTTTAGAACATCGTTTTGATAGCGACGTACGAAAACATAAAGACCAGTTGACAAAAAAAAAAACCTCATCAAAGATACAGGACTAAAGTACGCACGACGCCGTTTCGTCTATACTTGACATATAGGTAGCTCTGAAATACCGACAGTAAAAAGGCCAGTCAGTTTCAAATTTTCAGAGAATTGAAAACAAAAAGAAAATGTTAAACGTAGTGACAATTTAGGACTCCGCGCTTTGAAAAGAAGCATCTAAATATATGGAATGGTTTTTAGTTCAAAGGTATACTTAACAGTTTAGGACGATTTACATAATTAAATTTTATCTTATATCAGCATAGGAGTATAACTGATTATTGGGCTACTGATATACTCTGGAACTATTGCAGAACATCATTTACATGGGCCCAGCTTTGAAAAAAACCCACACCAAAGATACAATATTTATATTTAGTGTAGTTTTTTTTCTTACAACGAACTTATGACAAACTTTAACATGTAAACTAAAAAGTTTCATTGAAATATATAAATTCATAGTATGATATAAGATACTTCGAAATATCTAAATTCATAATATGCTATAAACAAGACATAAACTAAACCTTACCTTGTATTAATGGTTTTCTAACCCATCCTGCAAACTAAGATGTGTATTTTGCTATGTGTTGTTTAATTCCATAATCATTGTTAACATAAATATATTAGACGTACAGAAGTTGGGTAAAAAACTTCCTGATAACAACCGTATGGAGGGTCAGGAAAGTGATCATCTTTTTTTATTTGTTATGTTGAACGTCATTATTTATCTATTCTTTTCTATGTTATTACTTCTAATACCAATGCTATTTTAACAACCCCATTATTTTTTCTTGTTTTGGTTTATTTTTTCCTATTTTTTTTACTATACATTCTCAGTAACCCCATTTGAGACCCTCATAAAATTCAGTGAAGTGGTCCGTTTTAATCTATTGTTTCTATGAAATGCGTAGATTAATTAAACATCGTATGGATTTAGAATTAATTTGTGTGTTTTCTGTCATGTTAAGTATTTGATATTAATTTAGAATTCTTTGAATAATTAAACAAATTCGCTTATCAGTTTTTCTGAATTTCATATATGTTTCTGTTATAACAAAACATTTTTTTTAATGGTCATTAAGATTTTATGAGAGATGAATTTAATATACCTTTAAGAACCAAGTGAGAGTGTCAAATCAAATATTTTACATTAAAATATTTAAAATCTAATTGCATTTCTATTTGGTTGTTTGATACCTGTTCATGAACGGTCCAACATATTGTTTTGAAGTTGTTTTGACATTATTCTTCCATTTTATATCAATATCAATTCCTAAATTAAATAGTTGGAATTATTAACACTTCAGAATCAAATAATTTGCCGTAAATTGTTGTCATTACTAAATATAAAAAGTATGCTTGTGTTATTCCTCTTCATCTTGTTCATCTAGATAAAGAGGATTGCTTTGTACGTTTCAAACATTTATAGCTTTATACACTTTAAAAAAAAAAAAAATTACCAAACATTATGAAGTTTGTACCAAATGTCCCAATTATCAATAAACTCATTATACAATGTAAATACCAGGATTGAAATTTTATATTTGCACCAGACGCGCGTTTCGTCTCCAAAAGACTCATCAGTGATGCTTCCATTATATTGAAAGTTAATGTGGTCTTCCAACTACTATTCAAAAAACCCACATCAGCGATATGAGGCGTATAACTTGGTATGGCAAACGCGCATGTAGTTTAACAGACGACTCATCAATAACGCTGGATTAAAAAAAAGTATGAAGGTCATATCAAGATGAGGAGCATTTGAGGAAAAAAAGCATCAACAAAAAAGTATGGTAGTTACGGTAAATGTCATCTACGCCTGCAGGGGAATCACTGAACATGGTGGATGACTGAGTTAAAGACAGATGTGTTAACTACTAGGCTGCGTTAACACGTATCGTTGTAAATATGATTGAATGTCATGCGTCTGTTATGGAATTACCGTTTCACAAATGATATCGGATATGTTCCGTACTACAATCCGCTTCCCTTTCATGAATGTGACCTACCGAATTAGACTATTTACCGGATTTGTTATGACATGAGCAACACGACGGGTGCCACATGTGGAGCAGGATGTGCTTACCCTTCCGGAGCACCTGAGATCACCCCTAGTTTTTGGAAGGGTTCTTGTTGCTTATTCTTTAGTTTTCTATGTTGTGTCATGTTTTCTATTGTTTTTCTGTTTGTATTCTTTCATTTTCAAGCGATAAGGTTATTCTTAACCGCACATATATGTTCCAATAGTCGTATTGACAATCATGTGCTCCTTTTTTTTTAAATAAAAATGGCTAAACGGCTAAAGTAAATGAATGATGGCAAAAATTAACATGGCCTTATGTGCAATGTAAGCCAATGGTGGTAAAAACTAACATGGCCTAATGTACAAAGTAAGCCAATGATGGCAAACACTTACATGGCCCTATAGGCAAAGACAGCCATTAATTGAAAAAGCTAGCATGGCTGATTGGGCAAAGTTAGACTAATTGGCAAAAAAAACATGGCACAATGGAAAAAATACTGTAATAGTACTTATTTTCGTGGTGTATTTATTTTCACGAATTTCGCGGTTGGTTTATTATCGCGAAAATAAATACACGCGAATCTAAATCAAACCTTTCAACTGAAAGGCAATATTTATAAAATCACAAAAATAAATACCCGCAAACGTGATTGAAAAACACAATTCTCCAAAATAAGTACAATTACAGTAAGCCAATGATTGCAAAATCTGTTATGGCCGAAGCTGCGTAGAAAGCCAATGATGGCAAAACTAGCATGGCCATATGGGCAAAGTAATTAAATGATTGCAAAAATTAACATGGTTCCATTGGCAAAGCTAGACAATGATTGCAAAATCTTACGTGGACCAATGTGTAAAGTAAGCCAATGATGGCAAAAACTGACATGGCTCAATGTGCACAGAAAGCCAATAATTGCAAAATCTAACATCGTCGTATGTTCAAATAGTTATCAATAGTACCAGGATTATAATTGAATACGCCAAAGTAAGCCAATAGTTCCAAAAAACTAACATGACCCAATGGGTAAAGTAAGCCACTCATGGGAAATACTAACATGGCCTGATTGGCAAAATTAGCCAATGATGCCAAACAAACATGACCCAATGTGCAAAGTAAGCCAATGATGGCAAACACTGAAAAGGCCCAAATGTGCAAAGTGAGGCAAAAATGGCAAAAACTAACAAGGCCCAATGTGCAAAGATGCCAATGATGGAACAAATGACATGGCCAAATAGGCAAAGCTACCCAATGATGGCAAAAAATGAAATGGAAAAATGTGCAGATTATGCCAAAAAAAACATTCTCCAATTATACCATGAACGTTTAGATATTCTTTATTAAATGTGCTTCCGTTTTTAAATGTACAACTCATAGATCTGATTATTATGGGATCAACACTTTGCCTTAAGATGAGGTCCTCTGAAGTATGTTATCCGTTCAGGTCCTCTGAACGTAGGTCCTTGAAGAAAAACATCTGCGCTGTGATATCAAAAGAAAAATCATAGCACTGTATATTATTGAAGACATCCATTCTCATTTGATCATCAAAAGCAGTTTATTTGTTCATGTATTATTACATTCAATCATCATTTCACGTTTGCTTTATTTAAAGTATTAGAACATGTAAAAAGAGGACAGACATTCACCATGCTCGAGAAAACTCGTACTTTTGTCTATTCTGTTTCAAATATAAACTGTTTATACTTTTAAATGAAGGAAAATGAATATGAATTAAAGAAAGATATCAAAGGTGTATGCATAGTTATAAGTTGAAAAGAAACTAACAGGATAGCAAAAAAAGTGCAAATTACTTCTTCTTTATATTTCTAAATAATGAATTAATAAGATTTAAATTACTCCCCCGTTGTCATGTTTTTTTTTTCTATTTGAACTTAATTTATTCATTAACATAGGCAGTTTTGTTTGAAACCGTGTAGCATTTTATAACTTATAATCATGCCATTTCTTGTAAAAAAGCAGTTAGTTAATGAATTGTTACAATTTCTCATATTAAGACTTTAAGTATTTAGTAAAGTCAATGTATGTAGACAATGCTTAAACACAATTAACATACAACATAATGTGCTCTTATGTTTTGTCATCGCATCATATTTATAATACAAATAATGATGGAATTTGATAAATTCGGATTTAAATTTTCTTTTTCTAATAAAACTCGATGAAAACTGAGAATATTTTTTATGTCATTGTTAAAACATGTTTGTATAAGGAAATGAACAAAATCTCATTACCAGAATTGAGTTAAAATGATTTTTTTTTTATCATAAAATCTTCAAAAACAGGAAACCGGAATATTTGTCAAATGTAATCTATTTGAAACATCATTGATATGACTGTACATGGATAGGGAAACTCACAAAATCTCGTTACCAGAAATAAGATATTTAAAACAAAAATTATGAGATGTTTATCAAGTCTCGGGAAACAGGAAACCGGAAAATATATCGAATGCAAATAAACTTCGGTGTTTCTGTTGTATCGTTGTTTTCCTCTTATATATGATGTGTTTCTCTCGGTTTAGTTTGTAACTCGGATTTTTTTCCGCAACCGATTCGTGACTTTTGAACAGGATATACTACTTGTTCATTTATTTATCAATCCCCCCCTCTAAATCGAGTCATGACTTTTGAACAACAGGGTATAATACTGTTTCATTTATTTATTGGCAGATTGTCAGTAACCCTCTGGTTGTGTCGTACCTTTCATTGTTTTACTCGGTACAGGATATTTTAAGAAAATCTGATGGAAATGAATGTGTGCTACATGCAATTTTTAGATAGAGAACACGTTTCATTCTTGAGGAATAACTTCATCTTTTATGTGTAAATTTGTTTTATGTTGTGCTGTTATAAATCTTTCCATGGGCTAATGGAGTGTTGATAATTCGTAGAGATGTTGAACCCCGTCACATTTTCAATGTGACTGCCCCAATGGCGGAGCTTTGCTGTAACTGAGATATTATCGTCGTACGCTATATATATACATAGCAGGGGCGGATATATAGTTGGAACCCCCCCCCTTTATCCTGGGTTGGGAACCCTCCTTTTTAAAATGCCTCCCCCCTGGATCCGCCACTGCATAGTTTTTCGGTTTTATAATAAATATGGCCTCTTTCGCTGCCATGCTGGGGTTGTTTAAAACTGTCTTTATAGTTAATGATTTACTCATCTGTGCTTTTTGAAGACCTTTGGTTGATTACCTGCATCAGGAATGCTCAAACCCATACATTAGAAAGGTATTTCTAATAAAAACAAACGATTTACCCTGTTAAGTCAATTCATATTTTCTAAATTAGAAACTATATTTGATATACATAAACGCATATAGTAGGAGTAGGGGCAATAAGGGCCAAAATCGGCCCCAATTTTCACAAAAAAACAAAGTTCCTTCACAGTTATATATTACCAACTAAAATAATCATTATAAAGTGTGTTTTCAGAAAACATGTTATTTTCGGCAAAAATCACGTTCCGTGACGTCACAATAGAACATCGAAAACGCCATGATTTGTAATTATTGCTTAAAAAACAAAGATTTTCAGTACATTTTACGAGAATTCGTACCCTCCGCAGGTATGTGCCAAAATTTCCTTTAAACGATAAACGGAACTATAAACAAACAAAATAGTAGCAAAATATTGTTTTGGCACATGCATGCGGAGGGTATTAATTTGTTGTCAAAAGCGGAATCGTTTCTTCTCGGGAGGCATTGAACGCCTGACGTTATACTCCTTTCAGATAACCAGTCTACTCGCAAGTACAACTTAACTTCCACGTGATGCAAATTAATATTATGCCTCTGAATGTGGATTGTTTTAAAACTTTTTTTAGTCGTCTTCGTCTCTTTCATGGTTTATTGTTGATATGAGTGACTGTGGATCAAAATAGAGAGGGCAAACGATGTCCGGTAAAAAATTAAAAAAAAAACATAAATAAAATTAAATTAAAAAAAATCAGTATAGAACTTAATTCTACATTGACTTAATTGATTTGCGACATGTAAAATATTTAGATCGTCTGATCACTTTATATAACATGATCATAGAAAAGTAGTTGCGGAAATTTGAAAAAGCCGGTTCAGACGATTGAAGACCTCTTTTAGGACAACCACAAAAGAAAAGCGTCTATAGTTACCAGCAGATCTACTTAGCTCAACTTATTCATGTTATTTAGAGAATAGCTGTGCAACAGATTATTAATTTCGATTGCAATTCAAAAGGGTATGTTGATTATTTTACTTATCAATTTATCTAAACAGAAATATGCGGGGTTCCGTACAACAGTATTGTATTTAAAATATTAATCTTCTCACGGTACCAAGGATTTGTATAGTAAGACCGATCATTTCAACATTTCAACTTAAAAAACTTACATGAATCCGTAAGAAAATCAAAAACATACCAAAAATAAATTGGTATTTTGAACAATAAAATTTAACAGTTCGTAATATTATATTATTAATATTACCGCGGACGATGCCAAGAAAAGAAATCATTTACGGAGTCTGAAAACTACTTGCTCTAAGAAACTTTTTTGAGTTTCTTTTCTATAATGTTATATTATAAATACATGTATATACATTATAAATAAACAATGAAAAGATCACAATTTATCCTACAATTTGAAGTTCTAGATTAAAACAGTGTGGTTTCTTAGATATCGTATGCTCAAGACACTTTTCTAACGTATTGTTGAATTTAAGTACCTGTAATTTATCAAATAATAAGCAGTTGAAGCGATAGCTGTGAGGTTAAGGTCGTCAGTTTTGAAGTGCGTAGATACCGAGTTCGACTCTCGAGATTTTTTCAAATTTTTTTTTTGGCATAATTACTTTTTTAATATTGTCATAACGTTTTAAAGACAATAACAATCAAAACCAAGGAGTAAACAAAGACTCACAAAACCAAAAGACATTTACATCAACAGTTATAAATAATAACTATTGAAACAACACGAACTCCACTAAAAAGAATGATTTTTAATCGGATGAGATTTTTTTATAGATATTTACTGAACATGCTGAAGAGCAGTAAACATGTGATTTTGAAGAGAGACATTATACTTCACCTGAATGTACTAGCAGTTGTCACTTACATACTTAATGGTCCCATACTTTAGGTATTACTTATATTTTTTTTCTGATTCGTTTCTCAAAGCATTTGTGCTCGAATAAAGAGTTTAAACCTATGTTTTAATTATGATTAATTGATAACATTATATTATCATGCACAGAAACGAAAAAGACTACTTTTTGACAGTTTATAGTGTGCGGCTATAGAAGTACTTATCTTTTATTTTTAAATTGAAAAAATGGTTATTTAATATTTTCATAGTAATTTTGATAAACTTTCTAAACATAAAATGTTTACTTAATACCCTCTCATATTCAGTTCAAAATAAAGAATACATTATTTTGATAATCTTTTTTTTTCAACAGATTTTAAGCTGGTTTAAACAATGCAAGTGTATGATGGATGGAAGGAATACGTCGGTTCCTGATAGGAACTCTTGATCTTAAGGTGAGAATAGAATTAAGAGAAATTGACTGCGTGCTTTAAATTCTAGTAATTATGATAAACGTAATTTGATGAGAGCATGTATTACTTACGTTTCGAGAACACTTAAGAGCTTCGCTTATTGAGTAGATACATTTTTGTTGAATATTTTATGTTTCCCTCTGTTTGTCTTTGTTTGTGTGCGTTGTTATAGGGGTGGTGTTCAGCAGCTGTCCTATGAATGTTTATCCGTTATATCTTTGTACTCCTGTTTTTAGGTTGTATATCTAATATGTGAAGAGTTTAAGATTTATTTATTATCATTAACTATCCGTGATTTTTATACTGACATAAGCACTTTTGTTAGTAGGTTCCATTTATAGCTAATTTCCTAATACATGTAGAGCAAGACTTTGGCTAGCTTGTTTGCTTTGTTTTTAGATTATGTAAAATTGTAATTGGGATAACGTCCAATCAAATTTAAAAAGTAATATATACATGTTTAACTACGTCTGAGTATATATATATATATTGTTTGAAGATGCTAATTTTTATTACAAAACTTGATTAAATGTTTATACAAACATAGCAAGCAAGCCAACCAAAGTTTTATTCTACACGCAGTAGGAAATTAGCTGTAAACGTTAAACAATAATTAAGTATGGACAATCAGGGTTGAATACCGCATATTCTAAAACTGATATTTCGTGAAGAAATTGACATGTATTAAACAAAAAAGTAAACACACACACGTGCACAGACAAATACACACAACAAAACTAAGAAACGTACGCACCATGGTATTTTCAGGCTAAAACAATCTATTTACGATATTGTATTTTATGATTTTAAATCACACTTTGGATATTCTGCACGTTATTCTGATTTACCTCATGCTAAGTGTTTAAATATTTCCATTTCTAATTTTCAGAGAATGTCAACGCCCAGAAACTATAATTGCATTTTGTGTTCAAAAAGACCAAAAACCAGAGACAGGCGAAAACTCATAGGACCCAACAATAAATCACTACGTAAATGTTTACAACAGAAGTTTTTCATTGAACATGACAAAATTAATCACGCTAACAGTGTTATATGTAATAAGTGCAGAATACGATGCTCTCGAGAAATTGACACAAATGTAAGATGCCCCATACAAACTACAATATCTGAATCAATTAATGATGACACAGAGTACGTCCCTCCAGCAAAGTATGCTAGATGTCATCCATGTAAATCTCCACCAAGTATCGCACTGCCTATACCATCAGCTGGAGGTGGCCACTCGCAGTGTGTTGTGTGTAAACGCCGAGGTCCAAAGCTAGTAGTTGTCCCAACAAACGCTAGATTTAATATATTTTTGGATAAACTCATTATACTCACAGTTGGTGCCAGATGTTGTCCAGGACACTTGTGCAATGACATATTTTTACCTGATGCACTTGACAGAATTTCACATTCGCAGTCTTCGTCCATTTTCAACCGTACTGATTTAATGGACCTAATTACGCAAATCCGAGATATGGCTTTGAGAGGAAGCAAGCGGCGAATAGATTTTGATACAGAAAATGCACTTACAAGCTCAGACATTTTAAATCTAACAGGCCTTTCTAAGGAAAACTTTAATGACCTATGTTCAAGTGTCCAAAAGGGTAATTTGCGAGATTCTCGGACTCGAAGTGTCCGGACATGCATTGGAATATTTCTAACAAAATTGAAGTCTGGTTTATCAAATAAACTTTTATCAACACTTTTTAATCTTGGTAAAGATTCTGTTAGACGTGCTATTGCATCAGCTAGAAAATACTTGTCTGAAAATTTTGTTCCCTCTAATCTAGGATTTAATCATATAAGTAGGGAAGAGGTTATAACATCGCATACTCGACCTCTAGCGCAATCACTGTTCGGAAAAGGAATGTATCCTGCAATTATAGTCGCAGATGGCACTTATATCTATATCCAGAAAAGTTCACAATTCAAGTTCCAACGTAAATGTTTTAGCATGCACAAACATCGACCATTGGTTAAACCAATGGTCTTTGTAACAACTTCTGGTTACATAATAAGTGTAATTGGACCGTACTTTAGCAACGGCAAAAACAACGATGCAGAAATAATGAAGCACATAATTCAACATGACATTGAAGAATTTAAAGAATGGGTGACTGAGGATGACATAATGATTGTCGATCGTGGCTTTAGAGATGCACTTGACTTACTGCAAGAAATGGGTATTCAAACAAAAATGCCAGCTTTTAATAAAAAAGGGGAGTCTCAACTTCCAGTTGAAGACAGCAACGTAACAAGACTTGTTACAAAAATCCGTTGGGTGGTAGAGTCCGTTAATGGCCGCATTAAATCATGGAAATATCTTGATAGAGTTTTACCAAATAGCCAGATTCCGTTTGTATCTGATTATGTAAATATTGCCTGTGCAATAATGAACAAATATTGGCCAGAACTAAATACAGGTGACTTAGAACAAGATGAACAATTGGCGTCTAAAATGCTTTATCTTTCAAAGCAAAAGAACTTACTCCATGAGAAAATAATAGAGGAAGGCCTTGACAAACGTTCTTGTAAATGGCAAAAGATTGATGCTTCATCCGCCCCTACTTTTCCTCGTTTATCAGAAGAAGATATAAGAAATATTACTGTTGGAGTCTACCAACTAAAACTTGCTCCATGTTATACCAGAGAACACCTAGATGACGATGGTAATTATGAAGTTTTTACATGTGACCATGAAGAGAATCTTTTGTGTGCTAAAATTCAGTCAAGACATATATCATCAAAACGCTATCGTGTATGGGTTAAATATGATGACATTAGTGTCGTGGGTTGGTATTGCCAGTGCAAAGCCGGAAGTCGTGTTGTAGGAACCTGCTCCCATGTTACAGCCTTAATTTGGTATCTTGGTATTGGAAAGTACACGGATAACATTTTTGAAACTGTCGTGATTGGAGCAAATATCTTCTCGACGCTCGTAACCTGCCAGATCCAGTTACTGTTGACGAAAGTGACAACGAGGAAGCAAATGATGAAGAGTGAATGACATGAAAATTCATAATTTGTTTTTTCAATTTGGAAGAAATAACAAAACGTTTAATTTCTTTTTTAATCATATACTGTACATATTTTGTCAGCGGCCAACCGTATCAAGTTGTACATGTTGTAGTTTGTGTTGTTTTTTTTTGAATTTCTCAGACAATAACTTCATGTTTTCTAATATGTTGATTTACTAGTTCAACATATTTCTTCATATACACGTTTTTCATGTGACTATTTCTAATTAATTGTAAAATTTAACAAATAGGTACATAACTCATTAAAACTTATGTTCATGATAAAGCATAATGACAGTGTATGTTCTTTATAGCTTGTGACTTGGGTATTTAGAGTATATCCATTCCTTGCTAAAGGAAAATTGCGGACAGCAGAAAATAAAGAATAATTTGTCACATAATGCAGATTTGATGAATATTTTACAAGATTCTTTGATAAAAATACTGTATGCATATGCCTATTATTAATTCTGTTTCCAGTGTAGATGTCCACATTAAACGGGGTCCTATGAAAGTTCTAAGTGAGAATTAATATAGATAAGGACCCAATAACAAATCAATTGATAAAAAAACAGATATAATTTTTTTTTCGAATTGGTATACTGTTCACGGTAGATCTGATTCTTTTTCTGGGCATATTTCTGGGCATCTTAGAAAATAATCTTGGTTTAAGAATATTTTAGAAAGTATCATTAACAAACAAGACTTGAAATTTAAAATTGCTCCTTTTCAAAAATTAAGTGTCTTCAAGTGTATTTAGAATATTTAGAGAGAACTATCATTTTCAAATGATCATACAGAATTTTATAGGACAATTTGTTGGTTTTTTTTTCTTCATGGAAACAGGGCCTATTACTGACATTTTGATTTAATGTTTCTGAAATATTTATGAAAAACAATTTTCTCCTTTAATTTTAAACAATTCTATTATTGAATTTTTCCTCAATAAGGAAAAAATTGGTTTCTCCTATTTAACCTTATGAAATAACTGTGGTTTTGTTAATTCCAATAATTTCGAGAAAAAAAACTAAGGTCTATGACCTAGGTTTTACCATGTTTATATTGAAAATCGAAAATATATTGATCCAGAGGTCTTAAAAGAGAGAGAAAAATATATCGTCCAACATTTAAACACCCATTGCAAGCTATCTCATGTATCTGAAAGCGCTTATCTAGGATTTGATTATTTTTAGGTATGTTTCTGTTGCCATAGCAACGGTAACTATGTTATTGTAAGTTTATTGAATTGTAAACAAATATTATAAAATAGCATTTGTACACTGTATGAGTTGAAAAATAGCATTTCCTTAATCAACTGAATGTTAAAATAGTATATGCTACATTGAAACTTCAAAACGGCTACAAATAAAAATATTCCATGAAAATAGACGATATTTTTATTTATCTGTCATCAGTTTTAAAAGCTTCTTGCGCAAAAACGGCTTGAGATATGAACAAAATCTTTTCTGTTTTATAAATTGGATAGTTTAGGCATGATTTTCAGAAAAAATGAATTTGTTCTAGGCTGGGGCCGATTTTGGCCCTTATTGCCCCTACTCCTTTAGAAATTCTTAGAGTAATCTCGATTGTTGAACCCCTTCCCTCGATGGTCATATTCCATTGATCTTCTTGAGTGTATTTTTTACAAGATATGCTCATGTTTGCAATGTTATCTTAGTTACAATAATAGCAGGACTACAGTACTTTACTAGATTGTATCACAAATGAAGAAATTTATGTATGATTCGATTTACAGGAGAACATAACATAGGAGAAAAAGGGAGAAGGTTTGGATCCATTAAAACGTTTAATCCCGCTGCAAATGTTTGCACCTGTCCTAAGTCAGGAATCTGATGTACAGTAGTTGTCGTTTGTTTATGTAATATATACGTGTTTCTCGTTTTGTTTATATAGATTAGACCGTTGGTTTTCCCGTTTGAATGTTTTTACACTAGTAATTTTGGGGCCCTTTATAGCTTGTTGTTCGGTGTGAGCCAAGGCTCCGTGTTGAAGGCCGTACTTTAACCTTTAATGGTTTACTTTTTAAATTGTTATTTGTATGGAGAGTTGTCTCATTGGCACTCACACCACATCTTCCTATATCTATATAACGTTCTCACACAAACTAATCAACTGCTAAAATAGTTTGACAAATTGCTTGAATGAAGAATATTAGGATGAAGAGAGGGCCGTAAACTTTATTTTTAGAAACAATGAGTTCAAAATTTTGATTCATATGTCAGTTATATAAGGAATGACTGTAATATTTTTTCTGTCTATGAAGAAATAACATAAAAAAATGTTGGGCACACTGAATAACGCGCGTAGCTGATTATTTAATAATGTGCACCACATTTTTTATGTTATTTCGAATAGACAGAAAAAATAGTACAGTAATTTCTTATAATTTAATTCTAAATTTTATTTTAAACCGTAGAAACCATGAAAACACGTTGACGACGTCACGGTCACGTGACTAAATCATGTCTATGGGCTGATAACAAAATAACGTCAGCCAATCAGAAGACGCGTTACATCTTAGAGGAAATAATTGTGCAATTGTGATTTGGTTAATTACCGTATCACCATGGTGATACGGTCTGATTAGTCAGAGGCTAAACGTCAGGTTCGGGTAAATCTGTTAACGGTATTTCTGTTATTTCATTGGTTATAAATAATGGCTGCTTCGTGGCTGTTTCCGGAATGATTATGGGGGAAATGAAGGTCATTTTAACGTCTGATTGGCTATTAATGAGTGGCATGCATTATATGTTCAACGCGTCCGTAAGTGGGGTCGGATTGAAATCATGATACTAGGTTATAGGTACATATGATGATAAAGTGTTCATTCTCGACTCCTAGGAGTCGAGATTAAGAATTGAACGATGGACACTTAGGGCGTGAATTTTTCTTGCTATCTGATTGGAAGATACCACGAGACGTGAATAATCAAAATTTATTGATTGGTTAGGACAATCCAAACCAAGTAAATGTCCTTCAATACCGTAGAGTATCGGATTTGTCGCCTCTATTTTAGCAATTAGATTTTACACAGGTAACTTTTATCTATGAATAGACGAATCTTCTGGAATAAACAACAAGGACTGTATACTCCAGTCAAGGTCGTTAAAAACTTCCATTTGTTGTTAACAACAACGTTAAACGATACTACAAGTTCATATAACGTGTGACCTCACGTGTGTGGTAAAATTTGTTGATTGATGCACGTGGTTATTCTAGTAAATGAATTAATCTACAAAGCGAGAGCTCTTTCCATTTTCATCAGCTAAGAGTCGAATTTAGCACTTTTTGAAAGGCTATCGCTTGTTTGCTATAGTGATTAGTTATGATGATAACTCACCACAAACTGTCAATTTGGTACAGATTATATAATCATGTGACAATGTGATGATTTAATCCAAGTTGAAATTATGTTGCTATTTTACCGAAGATGTAATTTCGTTTCCAGCACTTTCATCGCTTCATTGATTTCTGGTGTAAATAAACAAACCCGACGATACCGGTCTCACTAATTAGCGACAACAAGAATTTTAGCGACAACAAGCGTCAACAAGCGACAAGAAGCGACAACAAGAATTATTTTAGCGACAACAAGCAACAACAAATTATTTAGCTGTTATTTAGCGACAAGAAAACATTTTTTTTAATTAAAATTAATTATTGCAATAATATTAAAAGAATATGCAAAAGAAAATAATTTTAGCGACAAGAAAGTTAAAATTGATAGAAAAAAATAAAACATTATTTAGTACATAATAGTTTATCATCTATTATGAATAACAGCCAGTATTACGTTTAATTATTGTATTATTAGATTACTTTTCCTTGTGTTTTAGAACATATTATTTATCTTATAATTTGTATTTTAAAACTCTTTTCGTGCAATATGTATTAAGCTAGCAAAATGAATTACTTGTGCATCATTGTCCTGAAAATATTGACACAAATTGTGAAATACAAAGAACTGAAACCAAACAGGAGGAAAAGAAAATTGAAATGTGAATGTTTTCATCTTTTTATTTGTTTATTGCCTCATTAAACGATATTTATCATGTTTATGCATATTGATTGAAGATGAAAGGAAATTAATGACAATCTTGAGTTTTCAACAGGTGTTCACTATTTACAATGATTGTATAGTCTGGCGCGTGTAATTGTATAGTCTGACGTGTGTACAAAGTTGAAGGTGTTAATTGGATGTTATTGTAGCAATAAAACAGGGGACACACGACTCGTTAATCTCATTTGATGTTCCACATTGTGTGTACTGTTATTACCTTAAGGTGAAGCCACATCTAATGTTGTTCCTATCAAGAACAATGAATTATACTGTTAGAAAGGAAATAATATTTCATGTTTTTGTTTCAATAAATCCTTCAAAGGAAAGTTGACCTTTTTTTTTGGGGTTTTTTTCCGCAAAAGTACGTGATCTGTATATGGACCCCAAGGTAGAACAACGTCCTCGTCGTGGGGTCTGGAAACACGCTTAAATAATAAAGATGGCAAAGCGTGGCTGAGAGTTTTACAAATAAAGCATCGAATTGACATAACAAGAGTACACTTAGAGCATAGTATTAAGCAAATGAATCAAAATATTATATTCCATTATGCCCGCTCCATATATATCTCCATTCGTTTATTCATACTTTGACTTTGATGAAAACAGATTCATACATTATCTTATACATATTCTTCATATTTAAAAATTAAAAAAAAGAAGCTCAATCTCTTTCTTTTTCACAAATGTTAAATTTCTTCATCTACCAATATACTAATATAAACTTCACAATCTCTTTCTTTCTCACAAATGTTTCATTTCTTCGTCTATCTGTAACAATGGAGACATTGAAGATGAACTTCACTTTCTTTTAAAATGTTCCTCCTATAAATATGTGAGAGATAACCTTATTAAAAAATTAAATAATGTTCTATTGAACAACAAATTTTCTTCCTTATCATATAACTTGCTTATATCAATTCTAAATAGTAATTCCCAAACAATATTAAAAATTGTTGTCAACTATTTGAATGAATGCTTGTTGGTGAGAAACTCATTATTAAAAGGTACTTGATTTTTGTAATAATGTATATGCTTCTCATTTATTTTTTATATATTTCTCTCATAATTATCCACTGTCACTCCTTCATTGTATATATGTTATTGTAGTTAGATACTGATAAGAAGAATACAAAAATTACAAGGTGAGCAATATGGTTTCTTATGTGCAAAGAAGCCTACACCAAGCATCACGGTATTGTTATTGGCAAGGGTTTCAGTGCACTATAGGATACTATAGTGTCAGCTGTTGCAAATTATATAATTTAGCTTTTTACAATGCACAGCTCTATATTTGACAATGACCCCAAGGCAATCATTTTATACGATCCTTCGAACCCAAAAAACTTGCAACACAGTGAACTCCCAAAAAGATGTTTGCATTTGGGGTAGACAGTTTGATGATCTTTGATGTACTCGTACATGATGATTTATTCTTTGGAGTTGTCAGGAGGCTGATTTAGAAGGGGGCCAGGGGGCTTGCCATCCTTTTCTGGCAAATTTTGTGGGCCTGCACTTATGAAAATTTCTGGATCCGCCACTGGTTGTTGGACCATAATAGTCCGAGTATGGACACAGTGGTGATCAGCAGTCATTATAAAAAAGAAGATGTGGTATGATTGCCAATGAGACAACTGTCTACAAGAGACCAAAATGACACAGACATTAACAACTATAGGTCACCGTACAGCCTTCAACAATGATCAAAGCCTATACAACACAGTCAGCTATAAAAGGCCCTGATATGACATGTATAACAATTCAAACCAGAAAACCAAGGCCTTATTTATATACAAAAATGAAGGAAAAACAAATATGTAACACATAAACAAACGACAACCACTGAATTACAGGCTCCTGATTTGGGACAGAAACATACATAAATAATGTGGCGGGGTAAAACATGTTAGCGGGATTTCGATCCTCCCCCTAACCTTGGACAGTGGTACATGTATAACAGTTCAACATAAGAACAAACTATAAAAATCAGTCAAAAAAGGCTTAACTCATCAGATTGCCCATTGATATATCAAAAGCACTGAAAACTTCATTTGATATGTCTGATTTCAATTTATTCACATCATCAGGTCTTACACTTAGTATATTTTTTCGTGATGAACATTACTATTTGGTTGATTATGTAGGAAATCACTAAAGCATGACTGGAGAAGTCGCCCCCTCCCCCAGCCCCCCCCCCCCCCCCTTATTGTCCCAGCTGACCTGAGAATCTGTCCCATTTTAACCATTAACGTCATACAACAATTACTTTTCCATTGTGGCATCATATATTTTGTATTAAAACATAAAAATTTTACATGGAATATAATGTGATGTACATGCATGTACAGTTTGTAATGGCAGACATATATATACATATTGTAGCAATAAGGTGTATCCAAAGCAAAATAATTAATAATAAATCAACTCAATGGATAGAAGCATACTGGTAAGTCAATTTTTTTTTTCACACAGCATCTGCATAGAGTGATGAGATATAAATCAGGAGATCAATCACTGGTTTTAGAAGTCGAGAATTTTTATATTTTACTTATTTGGGTAGATACATGTACATGTAACACAACATGTATCTTGTCATAATACCTGTACGCTCAGTGTTCTTCATGAAAACTATCACACTGATTTTAAATCATTATAGGAAAGCACAGTGTATAAGCAAACATTTCAGGAGGCAAAGAGTCTATTATCATGATTATAGGCTGACTGCAATAGTCTGTATATTATCTGAAAAAGCTTAGTTCTTGTCAACTTTCTTATTATTTCAAACATTTAAATAGATGTCTCCCAAATTTGGTGTATTTCTATTAGCTTTTTTAAAAGTCATTTTCATTTATTTTTCAACCCGGCCCAGAAATATGTTTAATATAGCTGATTTAGAGAAAGGCGACCTGGGTCACCTCTAACAAAGGCTATATTTATTGTCACTGCAAACATTTTACCTGTTCAACACCAAATGCTGTCAAGTTTGGGGCCCCTGGCCATGGCTCTTTTTTTCATAATTCATCTTACATGTACATCTCCTTTGAAATGTTTAAAATTGAGAATGGAAATGGGGAATGTGTCAAAGAGACAACAACCCGACCAAATAAAAAACAACAGCAGAGGGTCACCAACAGGTCTTCAATGTAGCGAGAAATTCCCGCACCCGGAGGCGTCCCTCAGCTGGCCAAAATATCATCCAAATATCTAAAAGTATTATTAAATTTGTTTATCAGATGTTGTTTCGATGATGCTTATTTGTTCTATGGTCTATCTATGCATATCTATCTATATACCACATTTTCATGGTCCCACAAAAATGTTTAAAATGTATACATTTGACTTTTTTTCTAGCTTCTCTCATGTGATAGCCATACCTTTTTGGTCACTATTTATGTGTTGCGTTTAAATATGAATTGTAACACTTTACAGTGACTGAACAGGTAAAACAAATACTTCTCAAGAAACAGAAAAAAGAAGACTACTTGGAACAGCTCCAGACTACATGTATGTACATGTATGAATAAAAACTCAGATCGGAATAGCATGGAGGATATGATATGTCCTTGTGAATAAGCAAGGAAAGCTTTTAATAATAGTGCCTATTTTTTAATTTACTAGATTTTTCATTCATTATCTGTGCAAATTTCAACATAATTTGTCATAAATCCTTATCTAACTTTACTCAAACTTTCAGTGGTGGATCCAGAAATTTTCATAAGCGGGAGCCCACTGACTGCCTAAGAAGGGGCCAACTCCAGTCATGCTTCAGTGATTCCCTATAAAAACAACAAATTTTTTTGCTAAAAAAGGGGTGGCCCAGGCCCCCCGATAACCCTCTAACTCTACCTCTGACTTTAATTTAATATGACAAGTGTTTCATTCACCAAAATACTGGTGCACAATTTTATAAATGAGAGGGGAAAGAAGATCCACATGTGGTGTACCTGCACATGACAATTGCAAACTGCCCCATTTTTCTTATCACAACCAATCAACTGATCATGCTGATACTGACATTACCAGAGAGTACGCATCAAATGAAAAATCACAAATAACTGATACATATTATCAGATATTACAGAATTAAATATGTTTCAAATTTATTACAAAACAATGTGTTCTCAATCTTGTAGATAGATATTACTTCATCTCATATACATGTAAGTACCAAAGACAACTATCTATCCAAGTCACAATTTATAAAAGTAAACTATTAAAGGTTGTAGTTTGGTCTTCAACGCAAAGCTTGGTTCACACCAAACAGCAATTTTATATAGTCCATATCAATCATGACAATGGTAAATAATATTGCCATGGAACTTTTTTCATGAGAGTGTTATAGTCTATAGAGTATTACTTCCTGTTTGGTGGAATAGTGAAATAGAAGCATGCGCGTAGCTACGTTTACGTCAAAACGCCCGGGCGTACACTTGAATTTTGAAAATAAAACAAATAATGGACATAGAATAAGAAAAACTGGTCAAAAGCACATCAGCCTTGTGCTTGTTTTTTCAATGGATTGTAATTTTGAATAAAAAGGGCCTAAATTTACTCAAATAGATCATTTAATATATTTTGTTCGAATCTTTTGTAAAAGTCTGAATCTACTATGAATTTTACGTACTTTTCTTATATTTAAAGCAATTCACTATCTGCTCAGATTCGATATGCTGTTTGTATTTTTGTCGAGCCTGTGATGTATGTCCAAAAAGTGAGACAAAGCGGCGTCAATATAAATTTCCGAATGTGGATAAAGTCTTTTGAATGAAACTGTTTATGATCAAAAGAGTATTCAGAACAATATAATAATGCAATTATATCTTTAATGTTCCCGCATTTTAAGGACAACATGTATTTCTTTCTGCACTTAATAAGTGGTCGCAGTTTGGGCTTACATTTTGTTATTTCTCAATTACATTAACTACTTGTCGAACCTTCATCGAATTTTATGAAAATGCCAAAGAAGCTTTTTCTATGACTAATGTCTAAAGCTAAAATTTTGAAAGCATTTGTTTTCGTTCATTTTTCTGTTCTTTTCTGATAGACAGATAGCCGGACTCTTCTTTACGCAATTAATTGTTTTACATGCTCTATTTATAAACCTTCATATATTGTCGTGAAATATTCCAGATCAAGAAAAAAATATCAAAAGAAAATTTAAGATTTTTTTTTTAAGGATTGATAAATTGATTCACTTTTAGTGGGAAGAAATCCTTCGTGTTCCAGATTTTTTTTATATTGCACCTCTTGGAAATAGTTTGTTTTCGTGTTCATTTAAATGTGCTTTTGTCGATTGTATGCTCACTCACGGCACCCTTTAAACTTATTGAAAAGTAATATTGGTTTGGACGTTTTCTCTAAAACCAATGACCATTAGGCTAGCTTCCAGTTCAACACGATGAATAAGTTAACATATAACAAAATTTAACCAAAACAAACAAACCATTTAGATTCAAAAGTATGTTGCTATCAATGACTTTTTACTGACAGGAATCATTACGGTATCTCATTCTCTATAGCTTTCGAGGGCTTCGTCCCTTTCGAACCCACTTTCACTGAGCAGGTGCTGTAACATTGAGCGGTTGGCACCCCTCATATCCCTCGCAAAAGGTTCGGGCGTACACGTAAAAATGACCCAGCTACGCCACTGAGAAGTCAATATGTTCTTGCTCAATCCTATGTCGCTTTGAAGGTGTCATGATTGTAATCCTCAGCTTAAGCAATGTGTTACTGTAATTTGAATTTCAAAATGACTGAGCGACGTTTTTCGAAGCACTGGTCAACTCCACCATAGCGAATCACATGACTTTGACAATCAGTAAATTCCAGCGAAAAATATCTCTATAAGTAAAGAATTGTCGGATAAAAATTAAATAATAGAGTACACAGGAAATGGCAAAGTTCACATACATATGTAGTCGCGTATGATTAATCATTTAAAAAAAAAAACGAGCAAAAGGGGGGGGGATGGGGCGTACACACTTTACGTCCCCCTCTCGATCCGCCACTGCCTTCTGTTGTTGTCCATTTTGTCAAGTAGTAATCCTCAAAAGTATGTGTAGGTTATATGCTATTTTTATCAAGTTGATTATAGACACAGAATACATTTTATTATAATATCATTCCCCATTTCCATTCTCAATTTTATTAAGTCTCCTTCCATTATAACACGGGTCCACCAATAATACAACAAAAATGACAAATTAGTAGAAAAAAAAGCGCTATGTTTTCATATTGCTTGAAGTGCAATATTCCAATAAAAATAAACTACTCACAAACCACTGATCTCAATATAATCAGCTAAAATACGGCAAGCTTTTTAGAAAAGCTATTACTTGTAGTTTCTATAAGAATTGCTAATGATCTGCCTGCATTAATCGGGGAAGTAATGTGTGTTCACTTATTGTATATTACAAATTTTATCAAAGATACCAAACTTATGAGTTTGCTTTCAAAATATTCATCACTTCGATTCAATTCAAAATTTTTGAAATGCAATTTCTACAAAGTTGAAGAGCATTGATGAAACAAAAATACAAGGGTCTTGCCAAATACTGAATTTTTTTTAGAATGTACATACATTAAAAGTTTCGCAAAACAGTTAGTCTATAATTTTGACTATATCAATGACAATTCATGTCAACACAGAATTGCTAACTATTTGGCTGGCGAGATCTTCTTAATTTATAAAGACATATATGTATACATAATTTATATATGATGTATACAGCGTTGAAAGTGTCCTATCACATGTTTTTAACAGACTACTTTTTTTCAAAAAGTTAATCATCTTAAAAATATATTTCATTGTTCATTTCAAAACAGAATATAAAAGATAAATAATCATGGACATAACGTTACTAACAAACTACTTATCAAATAAAGGAAGGTGATATTTGACAGCTAATTAGTAATTTTGCTTTAGATAAAAATATCCAAATTACAAGTACGCACTAATATGCTAGAAAACAAAGCTATAAATTATTGACATACAAACAAAATGTTTTGAACTAATTATTCATAAAATTAATTTAGGATAGAAGTTTTCATATGAAAGTTAAACCTTTAATACTTATCAAAGTACCAGGATTATAATTTAGTACGCCAGACGCGCGTTTCGTCTTCATAAGACTCATCAGTGACGCTCATATCAAAATATTTATAAAGCCAAACAAGTACAAAGTTGAAGAGCATTGAGGATCCAAAATTCCAAAAAGTTGTTCCAAATACGGCTAAGGTAATCTATGCCTGGGATAAGAAAATCCTTATTTTTTTAAAAATTCAAAGTTTTGTAACAGGAAATTTATTAAAATGACTACATTTTTTATATTCATGTCAACACCAGTAACTCATTTATAAGCCATCATTTTATTAGAATTTTATGACATGGAAATTACTGGTAACTATCTGAAAAGCGCTTCGGAAACAAGAAATTATTAAACTTGTTGTTTTCAATTTTTTTATATCACCGGGTCGATACATTTTTGAACAAAAGGTCAATCTTAAGACTCCGAATATATTTTTGTAAGAACATTAGATTAATTCCGAATTCCATCTAAAATAAATTGCTTATTTGGAAAAAAATGGGATTACTTTAGGCTATTTTCAAACAAACGTTGACTGAATACTCTGCAGACGGTAGTTTATTCGTACATTCACCAAGTACGTATTTCTACGGCTAAACTAAATCATAAGTGTATATATCTTTTAATTAGTATAAATTTATTTTAGTGTTTATTATTCAAATATTTTATGTAAATAATGTTGGATCAACACCGAGTCAGATAATATTATAATTCATTAAACTATTAATTAGTAAACAGCTGCGCCATGAGCGCATGATACGCCCGACGTCTTGTGTGGAGGTTTTATGCAATAATCATAAATAGTTTCTGAGAAAGTTTAAAGCAATAACCATATATTGTTTTTGAGACACGGCGGGACATGTGAAACCCCCCATCCTGTTTTTATTTACAAAAAACTAAATATTACCAAAATAAAATTTTGAATCATCACCAAAAAGTATACAGATCTTTAGATTAATATAAGAAAGACATGTGTAAAGTTTTATGCAATAATCATAAATCGTTTTTGAGATATGGCGCGACATGTAAAAATCCCCTCCCCCTTTTTTTACAAAATACTCAATAGCTCAAAAATGAAATTTTGAATCATCATCAAAAAGTATACAGATATTGAGATTAATATAACTAAGAAGTGTTTAAAGTTTTAAGCCATAATCAAGAATCGTTTTTGAGATACAGTGCGACATGTGAAAAAAACACACACCTGTTTTAGTTAAAAAGTGCCGTAACTCAAAAAGTTTAAATCTTATTTTCACCAAAAAGTATACAGATCATTTGACCATCATAAGAAACAACTATATTAAGTTTCGTGAAATTTGGATAAGTCGTTCTCAAGTTACGGTGCGACATGTTTACGCCGGACAGACAGACAGACAGACAGACGGATGGACGGACGGACGGACGGACATTTGTATAACATAATACGTCCCGTCAAAATTTTGACGGGCGTATAAAAACTGAAACATGCATTCGATCTAAGTTTTACGTATATTATCACCTATATCATCTTCGCTAGCCAAGGGTTACGATCCACTCCCGTTCTCTTCATCCTTGGCGGATTGAGATAAAATTTCGGAGACACAAGGTAAGGATTTTTATTGGTTTGCAGTAGAAACTCGCTGCATCCAATCAAAAAGCGCCTATAACATGATCACGTGCAGATGTAGAAAGTGTTTGTAAACAATTGCCACGTGTTTATTGTGCAACAAGTCTTTACATTACTAAACATTCGATTATATTTAGTGACAACTTGAATGCTTTTAATCAACTAATAGAAGTTTCTGTGTATGTTTCATGTACAAATTTATGAATGTTGACGTATATTTTCGTTTCCGACTTTGACAAGTGTGTAGAATCCAGACGCTACCGTGTTTTACTTCCAAATTGAAGAGTTCAAGTGCTACCATTTTAATTTTAATTGTGGGCCCAGTGATTATCACAACATAATTTCGTTTCAGTTAAAAGGTTTTGTGCCTAAAATTAAAAAGGAATTTATAAATTACAGGAGTTTTAAAAGTTTTGACCAGGAAAATTTTGTACATGAACTAAATTGTGTAAATTTGATAATTTGCTGTCAGTTGATGATGTCAATGAAGCGTATTCAAATTTTCAATCTGAATTTGTTAACATCATTGACAAGCATATACCAATGAAAAAAAGAAGATCAATAGTAGCACCTGCACCCTTTATGAATAAAGATCTAAGAAGTGCAAGCTACAAAAAAAGAATGTACCATAACAGATTTCTTAAAAATAAAAGTGATGCCAACTGGGAGTTGTACAGAAAACACAGAAAATACAGAAAATACAGAAAATTTTGATGGATCTATCTAAAGCATTTGATTGTTTACCGCACGATTTACTTTTACTTAAATTGGAAGCATACGGTCTGTCTAAAAATTCTCTAAAATTATTAAAAAGTTATTTAGAAAACAGAAAACAACGAATTAAAATTGGAAGTTCTTACAGCGAATGGGATCGTATGTTTAAAGGCGTACCACAAGGGTCAATCCTTGGTCCAGTTCTTTTCAATGTCTTCATAAATGACTTATTTCATTTTGTACAAAAAAGCACCATTTATAATTATGCTGATGACAACACTGTATCATACAGTGATCATAATTAAGATAAAGTTGTTGAAAGTTTAGAAACTGATAGTTTAAATCTAATAAACTGGTTTTCTATAAATTTAATGAAGGCTAATCCCGACAAATTCCAGGCTATAGCCATTGGGAAAAAAACAAATAAACATAATTTGATATTTAATTTAAATGGAAATAAAATTTCTTGTGAAGAAAATGTTAAACTTCTTGGAATAACTATAGATTCGGACTTAAATTTTAACAATCATATTTCTGAAATATGTAAAAAGGCATCAAGACAATTAAATATTCTAAAACGTATGGGTAAATATTTAAACAGGCTAGGTAGGTTAACAGCATACTACTCATTCATACTTTCGAACTTTAACTATTGTCCAGTAATTTGGCACTACTGTAGTGAAAAAAATTCTTTTAAAATGGAAAAAATTCAAGAAAGAGCTCTAAGATTCATTTATGAAGATTATGATATTCCTTACGAAAAATTGCTAGAAAAATCTAAATTACCATCTTTAAAAATAAGAAGAATAAAAACAATTGCAATAGAAACATTTAAAATAATTTACAAAAAAAGTCCGAGCTACCTTCATCATTTGATTGATATAAAAATTAACAAGTATAATTTAAGATCACAGGAAACAGCAGTACTCCCAAGAGTTCGAACTACTAAATATGGCTTAAGATCGTTTCGCTATAATGCTGCACAAATCTGGAATGAGCTACCGAACCATTGTCGAGTGGAAACATCTTTCGACCAATTCAAATTGGTACAAACATGGGATCCAGTGCAGTGCATGCATATAGCAGTGGCGGATCCAGGGGGGGGGGGGGGAGGTTACGGGGGTGCGCACCCCTCCTTTATTTTTGCCGATCAATGCATTTGTATCGGGACATATGTTTTGCACCCTCCCTTTGCCCTGGGTGCCCTGGGTTAGCACCCCCCCTTTCGAAAATTCCTGCATCCGCCCCTGCATATAGTGTGTATGCCTGTTTTATTTTACTTTTATTTTTTGTGTGACTACATGATTTGTGCAATCTAATTATTAACTTGTGCTATGTTTTTTAAAAGTGTACTATATGCTTTTAACTTATATATGTCATTATGGTATCTTACTTAGACGGCGTGCACAAAGTTGACGGCAACTGTAAAATGCGCGTTTTAAAAAGTTTTATACAACCGTGTTTAAAATATTTCTAAATAAGAATAAGAATAAGAAATTGTTTATGATAAAATGATGAATGCATGCCATTAAAATCCACATTACTAGTAAGGTAAATTAAAATTTAATCCATAAAGCATGAAACGGACATATACAAAACGGCAAAAAATACGGTGTAACTTGTAACATTAAATAAGCATAAATAAGAGTTTTTGACCTAAAACTTATACAAATTCAACATATTTTCCTGCATTTTCATATAATAGAACTGTTTGGATTCGGACTCGGACATCACACTAAATTCATCGCAAAAAAAAAATCAAAAAAGATCATGGTAGATAAGTCTGGAATGATCTTCGTTATGTGTAAGAAGTAGTAATTTGGAAGGACTAATAATCGAAATGGAAGAATCGGCAAGAAAAAATATGTAATTGCAATCTTTTTATTTTCAAAATAACTTGGTATTCCAAATGTGCATAACCAGAGGTTTAAAAGTATCTGCAAAATATGAATGATTCGATAGTCCAGACTGAACACCTGATTTTTTTTAATGTCCAGCTATTATGTTACAATCTAAAGAAATGACGTTTTAACGCTATTTTCTGAAAGGGGTCCACGACATAGTCGTTAATCATTTCCATTTCTCTGCTCTGAGCACATATTTATCTATATTTCCAGAATGTGCATTTGCTGCACTTTTTTGTTCGAAAGAAAAAAGAAATATGTTGAACGTAAATATTTAAAGTTATGTGATAAACTAAGTGTCCAGTGTTTTTGTTACGCGCTTGTTTTCTGGGGGGAAATGCCGACGTCGTAAATGATTTTAGTACTTTGAAGACGTTACGTTTGTGGACTCAGCTTTGTGCACGCCGTCTATGCATTATATGTTTAAAATTGTGTTGTTTTCATGACTTTTGTATGTGTGTATTGTATTTTGTTATAAGTCGATTTGAAAAGCTCACTAGAGCTTGTGTTATGTATTTTATTGAATATCGACTCTAAATAAAACTTTGAAAACCATTGGTCAAGAATAATGTATTCGGAATTGGCGTGACTTTAATCTTCCGATAGATGGCGGAACATTGATATCACAAATGCTACCTCAATCTGCCAAGGGTGAAGAGAACGGGAGCGGATTGAACCCTTGGCTAGCGAAGATGCACCTATATAAAAAGATTTAACAGAACACAAAATTTTTTATATTAAAACCAGATGCTCCGCAGGGCGTAGCTTTATACGACCGCAGAGGTTGAACCCTGAACGGTTGGGACAAGTATGGACACAACATTCAAGCTGGATTCAGCTCTAAATTTGGATTGTGATTAAATAGTTGACACAGCATAGGTTTCTGACACAGAATGAATGTGTTCTAATGAACTTAAAATTTTTGTTTTCTCTTAGAGCAATTCACTATGCTGTTGAATATTAATCCTCTCAAAAAAATGTTTGAAGAAATTTTCTTTTTTATTTATGAAATTTCAAATGAGAAAAATTGAACCCAATTTTTTTAATCACATCCCCCTTTCCCTTATTCCAAAACTAATCTCAATTAAAATTTCTAATGGAGTTTGCAACAATAACTACTCATTTAAATACATCATAAAATATTAAGATGTAAAAAAACTGCTTGTTATCACTGAATGGTAAAGATTATTTTAATTTATCAGTTGGTAGTAAAAAGTGAATATACATTGTATATTGTATATAACAAAGATTTAAGTTGATTCTGGACAAAGAAAGATAACTCCAATTAAAAAAAAATCTTGCTATTGCACAATATTTTGCAATTAGATATTTCTTGCTTACTATTCTGGACAAAGAAAGATAACTCTAATTAAAAAAAAAAATTTGCTATTTCGCAATATTGTGCAATTAGATATTTCTTGCCATTGCGCAATACTGTGCAATTGAAAAGACTTGCTATTGCACAATACTTAATATAATAATTTTAGATCCTGATTTGGACCAACTTGAAAACTGGGCCCATAATAAAAAATCTAAGTACATTTTTGGATTCAGCATATCAAAGAACCCCAAGATTTCAATTTTTGTTAAAATCAGACTAAGTTTAATTTTGGACCCTTTGGACTTTAGTGTAGACCAATTTGAAAACAGGACCAAAAATGAAGAATCTACATACACAGTTAGATTTGGTATATCAAAGAACCCCATTTATTCAATTTTTGATGAAATCAAACAAAGTTTAATTTTGGACCCCGATTTGGACCAACTTGAAAACTGGGCCAATAATCAAGAATCTAAGTACATTTTTAGATTCAGCATATCAAAGAACCTAACTGATTCATTTTTTGTCAAAATCAAACTAAGTTTAATTTTGGACCCTTTGGACCTTAATGTAGACCAATTTGAAAACGGGACCAAAAGTTAAGAATCTACATACACAGTCATGACAGTTAGATTCCGCATATCAAAGAACCCCAATTATTCAATTTTGATGAAATCAAACAAAGTTTAATTTTGGACCCTTTGGGCCCCTTATTCTGTTGGGACCAAAACTCCCAAAATCAATACCAACCTTCCTTTTATGGTCATAAACCTTGTGTTTAAATTTCATAGATTTCTATTTACTTATACTAACGTTATGGTGCGAAAACCAAGAAAAATGCTTATTTGGGTCCCTTTTTGGCCCCTAATTCCTAAACTGTTGGGACCTAAACTCCCAAAATCAATACCAACCTTCCTTTTGTAGTCATTAACATTGTGTTTAAATTTCATTGATTTCTATTTACTTAAACTAAAGTTATTGTGCGAAAACCAAGAATAATGCTAATTTGGGCCCTTTTTGGCCCCTAATTCCTAAACTGTTGAAACCAAAACTCCCAAAATCAATCCCAACCGTTCTTATGTAGTCATAAACCTTGTGTCAAAATTTCATAGATTTCTATTTACTTAAACTAAAGTTATAGTGCGAAAACCAAGAAAATGCTTATTTGGGCCCTTTTTGGCCCCTAATTCCTAAAATGTTGGGACCAAAACTCCCAAAATCAATACCAACCTTCCTTTTGTGGTCATAAACCTTGTGTTAAAATTTCATAGATTTCCATTCACTTTTACTAAAGTTAGAGTGCGAAAACTAAAAGTATTCGGACGACGACGACGACGACGACGACGACGCCACCGTGATAGCAATATACGACGAAATTTTTTTCAAATTTTGCGGTCGTATAAAAACCAAACAAATACGCTAAACGAAACTATGCAAGCCAAGAAACGATGTACCCTAAACGATACGATATACGCTAAACGAAACGATGTACACTAAACAATACGGTATACGCTTAAATGAAACGGTGTACGCAAATGTACGATTAAAGGGTGCTCATGTTATCGTTTAACGTATGGTTTATGGTACATGGTTTTGTTCGTACATCATTAGTTCAGCATCCGTACAACGTTCGGTCAGGGTTTCGTTTGCACTCGTACATCGTCCGGGAAGCGTACGTACATGGTTCGGTCATCGTCCGTACATGGTTCGTGCATCGTTTGTATTGTTAAGTTTTACGTTACACGGACTGTACCTCTGCTGGTGGAATATCAGTCCCCGAGGGTATCATCAGCTCAGTAGTCAGTATTTCGGTACTGACATGATTTAACAAACTTTACTAAAATTGTCCGTTTATAAATTTTGAAATTATCTAGAAACTAAGGTTTCAACTCCCTCAGGCAAAGTTGACTTTAGATGAATTTGGCTATTTATTTTAAGTATTTTTGACATATAGCTCTTCAACGGTTTCGGTACTTATACATCTTCGAATTTCAAATGTTTAAGTTTGGGCGACCCTGATGAAGTTAAATCCAGAAAAGCGCTTCGGACGCAAGAAATTATTAAACGTGTTGTTTTCAATTTTTTACTGAAGACGAATGGTAAGTATTACTTGTATTGCACTGCCATCACTACACTCTAACAACCAATTGACGCAATTTGTTCAAATATTTTACAGTTTGGTCAACCACTTGTGAGGTAAACTGTTTGATCAATTGCTATTGAGATATGCCGAAGCTTTTAGGAAGAGCCAAGTAACAGACTACTTGATAAATATATGATTATAACTTTGTCGTCTGATATTTATCTAGAGATATATATATTAGTTTTCAATCATTATTTGAAACAAGACTTAAACGTTTCTTTTGTTTTTATTAAACTTCTGAAAAGCTTGTTCTATCATTGCACATGATCCAACCATTTTTTAAGCTGCTGTATACAAATTTTCCATATCAAAGTGTCGGACAGCATTATTTCATATCAGCATGAACGTCCAGTGATTGCACGCATATATTTCAATTACAATCATAGACCAATATCTCACTATTTTTGTTTTCAACATAGTTTGAAATGAAAAACTTGGACAAATCTGTACTGAAAGCAAAGCCATATGGGGTGGTCAACCCATCTTCTGTTGTCAACATGGTTTTAAGGGATTTATCGTCAGAACAAAATAGCTTAAAGTTTGATTTGTGGCATTCAAGAATGCAGACATTTCCTAATCTGTCGGCTTTGACATCAATCACATTATAAGTATACTGAGTAGAAATAGATGTAACTGTTCCATCATCTAATCTAACGCATTTCAATTTTGATTCTGCTATATCCCCCTGAGCATAGTAAAGTTGATGATTTAGTCCAACTGATATAGAGTGTACATCATTTCTTTCAACTTTAATGGTCTTCATCAAATCACCGGTTTTGTTGATAATGTATATCTTGCCTTTACCACCAACAGCAATTTCGTCGCCAATTAGTGCAATGCCATAACATTTCCCAGGTACTTTAATGTGTCGCCTCTTTTCCATTTTAATAATATCTACTGCTTGAACGCACGGTGTATCAGGCAGTGTGACCCATGCTGTATTCTTGTCCTCTTCCATTGTTATCCCCCATTGACGTCCATCCATTAGAATGTCCGCCAATTTATGTCCTTTGTCTGAAATAACAAATAATTTAGAACCCATTCTATCACAAAGGAATAATCTATTGTCTTTCGTCACACCTATGCCAACAATCTGGCGATTAGGCACCATACATTTTGTATCTAGTTGGAATTTTGTTGGAAGCTTTCTCTGTTGTTTCGGCAATTGTGCTTGCTGAGTCTTAAATGGTTTGAATTTTATATCAAAGGAAGCCTCTTTAATTTCCACTGACCCAAATGATTTCACAACGGACAGCAAATCAGACTCCTTATACAAAAGAGATACCGCATTTTGGGACGACAGAAATTCTTGAAATTCATTGATATGACAGTTCAGTTCTTCTTTGATATTATTCATCAACATGAATATTTGACTATCAGATCCATGTTTTGACACAGATTCAAACTGTTCAGAAATATTTCGTATCTGTTTTCTGCGATCAAATATCTTTTCCATTTCAACTTTTGTTTTATCTGAGAGTTCAGTATGAACTTTGTCTACTTCACACATTAAGGCAACTCCAATTTCTTGAATGCGTGTCTCTAACTTCTTCTGAAAACATTGCACCTCTTGTTGTACAGTCACTTTGCTATCATCAAGAGTGGATGCACTTTTCTCCTTTTCACTTGCAAGCTCATTTACAGTTATATTAAGAGTGTTGACATCGGTGACAATTTCTTCATACATTGTTGAACTTTTGACCCCTTTCGCAGCAACTGCAATTGGAAGTATTTTGTCACATGATCGATGGTCACTAGCCATACAAGACCGACAACACAGTGCATCATGATCGGAGCAAAAATATTCTAAAACCATGTCGGAATGAACTTTGCAGAATTTGCTTATATTGAATGTTATTTCGTCAACTACTTTTATATCTATTACATGATGGGACGTGGCAACTTTCATGTTTTCGTGAAAATCTAAGCATTCTGAACAGAACCCGTCCTCACAATCTGTACAATACTTTACAGCTTCAGTGGTTTTACTTCTTCTGTAACAAATTCCACACATCAGTATGTTTGAAGCCATTTCCTGGAAAAGATAATAAAGAATACTTGATTACTAGTTATTCCTACATCAGACGCCAATGATGCATCTGTCCAAAAATCAGTTAAGAGCGGTCATGTTTTATAAAATGGCCATCATGTGATAATTGTTTATATTAAGAAATTGCAGTTCTTTGAATTACACGTATATGACAAAACTGAAATTTGTTAATAAGTGGAATTCGAGTCTTAATAACGGTGTATTTATCACTTTGTACTCCGACGACTTTTTGTTTTACAGCTTTTCTCAAATTCAACCACACGTCTCCTTTCGCAAAAGTTTGTTAATATCTGAGGTTTGAACCAGAGTGCCACAATTAGTTCCCTCTTCATTTCAATACACTTAGACTGTCAAGTTAGACCAAATACAAATAGCAATCTGAATATTTCGATGAATGTAACGATTTAAGAAGTAATAAAGATCTTGCTTAAAATGAAAAATATCCATAAGCATGCAAATAATTCTATAAGGCAGTTTTGGAAGCATTAAAAACCTACCACATGGTTTGTAATGGAAACAATTATGTTTGTTTTGTTGGTTCTTCATGCAATAAGAAACGCATAATACTGTAGACAATAACAATGATAAAGTATAAAAAAAATAATGACACTTGCACATCTATCTCCAGGAGGAAATGTTAATTATAAGACGGGATTGCATCTATTGAACTGCTGTTATAAACAGTCACGACCGACCAAAGGGACATAATATATATTCGGAATGTACCAAACACATTTTCACGTTGAAAACCAATAGGATTAATCTTTGAGGTCTGTCATTTAAAACAGATTGTGCAAAATGTTTCACACTTCTCATTTAAAACTAATAAAAGAGGGTTACAAATTTTCGGGGAAAATCCCACAAGCAGGAATAAAGAAAACAAATGTTCCTGCGAAAAAAATACCTATTCTGCTAACAGAAATAGGTCAACTTTTTGGAAAAAAACGCTATAGAAAATGTACCTGTAAAAGAAAAAAACTACGGTTTGTACAGTACGTTTTTCTAGTACCAAAAAAGATAGGCGATTTGAGACCTGTCATAAATTTAAAACTTCTGAACAAGTGTCTCCAGAAAAAACACTTGAAAATGGATTCTCTTAACAGTGTCTTAAACTTAGTACAAAAAGGAGATTGGGCAATTTCTCTCGACCTAACAGATACTTTTTTCCTGATACCAATTCACGAAACACACAAAAATATTTTGTGTCAACAATCAGTGTTACCAATTTCTGGTGCTGTGCTTCGGTCCAACATCAGCACCTCTAATTTTCACAAAAGTGTGTTCTGTAGTGGCAGCTCATTTACGAGCCCAAAATATTCGTCTAGCAACTTATCTAGACGATTGGTTTTTGATAACTCAGACCCAAAAAAATGCTGATTTCAGATCAAGAGAAAACGCTAAACCTCCTAACAAATTTAGGGTTTGTAGTAAATCTAGAAAAGTCAAGCCTAATTACAACACAATCAATAACCTACATAGGAGCAGTCACTGTGTTTTTTTCTAATAAAAGGAATAGTTTGTCCTACATCAGAAAGGGTGTCAAAACTCCTTTCTGCAGTAGAACTTATCTTAAACAAGCAAAATCAAGCAACAGCAAGAGATTTTCTACAATAAAAAAGACAAAAAATTTAGTGCTCATTCTACAAGAGCCTTGGGCCCATCTTGTGCACTTTTTAACGGCGCATCTGTGAAGTCTATTATGGACACAGCAGACTGGACAAAGGAATCAACCTAGTATACTCGTTTTTATTTACGTCACATAGACGTTGAAGTTTTAAATTTTGTGTAAATAAGAATTTTGAACATATGGAAGAAAATTCTGAAAAAAAAGGAGAAAATTTATAGAAAGTGGAAGAATTTTTTTTAACTGTATAGTGTTGTGTTATTTATATCTGAACTGATGTGAAGAGAATACAGTATATGAAGTACAGAAAGATATTTCAGCTGTGGATAGCTTTGAAATCTCCTAATGTAATTTCCAATTACGTAAGTATTATGAATTAATATAAAATTGGGAAATTTGTTCTCAAATTTTAATTTTATGATAGAATACTTACGTAATTGGCTACCACCCACCTCCCCTTTCATATCTTTTTTGGTGGACACTTTTCGCCGAGAGAGACTGGGGAATCACGCATGCGTGATGGGAGTCGATATACCTGAGCGCTTTATTGATATTTTAAAGTGCGATCGGCGGTGTGAATAATTAGTATTAGAACAAATTTCCCAATTTTATATTAATTCATTATACTTATGTAATTTGAAATTACATTAGGAAATTTCTAAGCTATCCACAGCTGAAGAACACTATACAGAAGAAAAAAATCTTCCATTTCTATAAATGTTCTCCTTTTTTTCAGAATTTTCTGCCATATGTACAAAATTCTTATTTAAACATAATTTAAAACTTCAACGTCTATGTGAAGTAAATAAAAACGAGTAAAGATTGATTCCTTTGTCCAGTCTGCTGTGTCCATAATAGACTTCACAGATGCGTTGTTAAAAAGATGGGCCCAAGGGTTCATTCCCTCTATTCCCACTTTTTATAAATCTGGTAAGAAAAGGTAAAATTTCATGTGGGAAAAGGTGGAAAACTTGTGCAAACAAAGGATTATACTGTATAAACATTTTTTTTTAATAAACTGTTAATTGACCAGTGTTTTTTTTTTATTAGAACAGCTAATAAGATATTTTTTGCATCTGTATGAATTGTCATTTTAAACAAAACAAATATGAAAGAAATTCAAACAAATATAGGTAAATTATTTTATTACTTTTATAACACAAATTCAACTTTGGATTCAAGCAAGCATAATAAAACAAAAATTATACAACAGCACTCTACTGTTGTAACTTCCTTGCGGTGTCTAACTTTAAGTTCGTCTAATCTGTTGTTGATTTCTACATATTTCTTTTTGGGAGCCACTCTCTTCCCACCGGCTGCATACTGGATCATGGTCAGGGCGTTGAAGGACTCCTCATGTTTCAGAAGTTTAATTAGTGTAAAGATGTTTGGATGTGGATGCGTGACATGTTTCTTCAGCTTGCTGTGCAATCCCTTTAGATGATTTGTTGTCCTTGGTCCTTGCGTTAAGGAGTGGTTCCAAAGGTGACTGTTTCGTTCAACCCAGCATGCTGTTACATAGTCTGTAAAGGCTGTGTAGTTGATGTTGGTATCAATCTAATCTATGTCTGTTATGGCATTAAACTACACATCTTCAACCTCAGCAAAGGGTATAAGTGGAAGTACAGTGGTACGGCGTACTAGTTGATGAATATTGTCGTCATCCTTGTATGAAGCCTGAAGCTGAAGACTTGTTGCTTGTGCTTTTCTCCAGATGCATTGCATGTGGTGGAAGAAACAGCCTTTTGAAGTAAAGTTAATAGTTTTCATCCATTATTTTATATCTTTGAGTATTGGTCCAAGTAATCATATTTTATAGAGTATACTTTTATTCCACATCTTAAGATTATACTTGGTTATATTTTAATTATTTTTAAGTACAAATTCAAAAATTCAAAAATACATCTAACTCCAATATATTTATCATAATTTTTCTTTATTTTTAAGTATTTCTTTGATGAAAAAAGAAACATATTACAAATAAACAAGGGTCTATACCTAAACAGTGTACCAAATATGTTATGCTTTAAAAAAAAAGTAAAGGTGAAATTCTAATTAACCTTGATTGTTATAAAAACAAATTATTTATCAAATCATCTATTGTTATTTGCAACGGCGTTTTTCATTTGCGCCGATTTTTTTACAGGTAAATAACAGGTAAATTAAAGATGAAATATATAAGAAGATGTGGTATGAGTGCCAATGAGACACCTCTCCATCCCAGTAATGTTATTTTTATTTATCATTAAATATAATAAAGAAGATGTGGTATAATTGCCAATGAGACAACTATCCACAAAAGACCAAAATGACACAAACATTAACAATTATAGGTCACCGTACGGCCTTCAACAATGAGCAAAGCCCATACCGCACAGTCAGCTATAAAAGGTCCCGATAAGACAATGTAAAACAATTCAAACGTGAAAACTAACGGCCTTATTTATGTAAAAAAATGAACGAAAAACAAATATGTAACACATAAACAAACGACAACCATTGAATTACAGGCTCCTGACTTGGGACAGGCACATACATAAATAATGTGGCGGGGTTAAACATGTTAGCGGGATCCCCCCCCTAACCTGGGACAGTGGCATAACAGTACAACATAAGAACGAACTATAAAAATCACTTGAAAAAGGCTTAACTCATCAGATAGACAAAAAATACAAGTAGACGTGGCCGGGTACTTGTACATCCCGACACAAAAAGACACAATAAACAGATCTGAGAGTACTCGCAGTTATCTGACAGCTAGTTCAAAGCCACTAACAACTAATAAAAAAATCATGTCTCTTAGACTCTTCCGTTAGCCAGTTGTACATGTGTTATAAATTGTCAATCATAACATGTATAGAACTGTTGTCTCCTGTTTAAAATCAAAAAAATAAAAGCACTTTGTTTATACCAACATGACGAATTAAAAATATATGTAGCAGCAGTCAAATACATAACCAGATGCTCCGCAAGGATCGGCTTTATACGACCGCAGAGTTCGAACCCTGAACATTGCGGCAAGTATGGACACAACATTGAAGCTTAATACAGCTCTGAATTTGGATTGTGATTAAAAAGTTGACACAACACAGGTTTCTGACACATAATGAATGTGGTCTAAGAACTTAAACTTTAAAACTCTAAATTTTAAATTGGACATTACCTATTATGGTCCAATATCCAAAATCTAAATACATGATTCAGCATATCAAAGAACCCAAAGAATTCAATTTCTGATTAAATCAAATAAAGTTCAATTTTAGACCCTTTAGACCTCAATGTGGACCAATTTGATAACCGGGCCCAAACATCAAAAAATCTAAATGCATGGTTAGATTTAACATATATCAATGATTTGTCTTTATACTCTGTGCTCAGCCAATGTAAAAGTATGAACTTAACTGTAACTCCAATTAAGAAAAAATATAAAATCGGCGCAAATGAAAAAAAGAAATTGGCGCAAATGAAAGAATGAAAATTTTCAAAATCGGCGCAAATGTCATACGCCCATTTGCAAGTGGAAATAGAAGGAATAGTATTTTTAAAAATTGGGAATAGAAGGAAGACACCAGCCCAATGCTCTTGTAGAATGAGCACGATTTTTTTTGTCTTTTTCATTGTAAGCACATTTAATATGCATTAACAATCCTCGTTTGCAGTCGTTCTGGTGGTTTTCTGTCAATACGAAAGAACTTAACACATTGAATACATGTTCAATTCTTATCGACCAAAAATGCATTGAAAGAAACTGAACGTATGAAATTAAATATAAGTTTTGCGGCGAAATAAAATTTTGTATTCGTCAAGCATCCGATCTAGATTTTATGTCATCTTTAAGCAAACAGTACAACAGTACTTTGATTTAACGATACCGTACAAGGAAGTATAAAAATAAATGGATTTACCTGATTTTCTATCTCGTTCTATTTACATCTCTAGTCTATTTAACGTATTATTATGATTCTTACTGTTCTATCTTCTACACTTAAGCATTACCAGACTTATAAATAGCAGACTAATAAATAATTTTAGTTAATTGATTGATAGATCATTTACCTTTCCTTTTTATCACTTTCACAGGGTGGCTCGGATTTTAGTCGAGCGATAAAAGGTAGATAACTGGCAAGTTAATTTTTCATGATTTATCCGTTGAACTACAATACAATACAAGTAATCGCTTTTCTAAAAAGCTTGCCGTATTTTAGCTGATTATATTGAGATCAGTGGTTTGTGAGTAGTTTATTTTTATTGGAATATTGCACTTCAAGCAATATGCAAGCATAGCGCTTTTTATACGACCGCAAAATTTTTTATTTTTTGGTCGTATATTGCTATCATGTGACGTCGTCGTCGTCGTCCGAATACTTTTAGTTTTCGCACTCTAACTTTAGTAAAAGGGAATAGAAATCAATGAAATTTTAACACAAGGTTTATGACCACAAAAGGAAGGTTGGGATTGATTTTTGGAGTTGAGGTCACAACAGTTTATGAATTAGGGGCCAAAAATGGGCCCAAATAAGCATTATTTTTGGTTTTTGTACCATAACTTTAGTATAAGTAAATAGAAATCTATGAAATTGAAACACAAGGTTTATGACCATAAAAGGAAGGTTGGGTTTGATTTTGGGAGTTTTGGTCCTAACAGTTTAGGAATAAGGGGCCCAAAGGGTCCAAAATTGAACTTTGTGTAATTTCATCAAAAATTGAATAATTGGGGTTCTTTGATATGCCGAATCTAACTATGTATGTAGATTCTTAATTTTTGGTCCCGTTTTCAAATTGGTCTACATAAAGGTCCAAAGGGTCCAAAATTAAACTTAGTTTGATTTTGACAAAAATTGAATCCTTGGGGTTCTTTGATATGCTGAATTTAAAAATGTACTTAGATTTTTAATTATTGGCCTAGTTTTCAAGTTGGTCCAAATGGGGGTCCAAAATTAAACTTTGTTTGATTCAATCAAAAATTAAATAAATGGGTTCTTTGATATGCTAAATCTAACTGTGTATGTAGATTCTTAATTTTTGGTCCAGTTTTCAAATTGGTCTACATTAAGGTCCAAAGGGTCCAAAATTAAACTAAGTTTGATTTTAACAAAAATTAAATTCTTGGGCTTATTTGATATGCTTTATCTAAATATGTACTTTGATTTTTGATTATGGGCCCAGTTTTCAAGTTGGTCCAAATCAGGATTCCATATCAAGTATTGTGCAATAGCAAGAAATTTTCAATTGCACAGTATTGCACAATAGCAAGAAATATCTAATTGCACAATATTGTGCAATAGCAATTAATTTTCAATTGGAGTTATCTTTCTTTGTATAGAATAGTAGTTGATAATATATGTTGGAAATTTGCCAGACATGACTATGATGTCATTTTCTATAGTTATTTGCCAATAACTTTATGTAAATAACTTCATTGGAAATTTGCCAATATAGAATGTTGCTGATGAAGTTTTTTTTTTATTGTTTTATACAATAAACAATGTATATTCACTTTTACTACCAACCAATCTTTACCATTCAGTGATAACAAGCACTTTATTTTACATTTTAATATTTTATGATGTATTTAAAAGAGTAGTTATTGTTGCAAACTCCATTAGAAATTTGAATTGATATCAGTTTTTGAAAAAGGGAAAAGGGGATGTGAAAAAAAGGGGGGGGGTTTAAATTTTTCTCATTTCAGATTTCATAAATAAAAAGAAAATTTCTTCAAACATTTTTTTGAGAGGATTAATATTCAACAGCATAGTGAATTGCTCCAAGGCAAAAAAAACTTTTAAGTTCATTAGACCACATTCATTCTGTGTCAGAAACCTATGCTGTGTCAACTATTTAATTTTAGATTTAAAAAGTTTGAAGAAGAAATCTTTAATTGATTTGTAAAATCTTGACATTTGCTTTGTGTAAAAAAAAAACCATGTAATGTCAAAAATTTGATCACAATCCAAATTCAGAGCTGTATCACGCTTGAATGTTTTGTCCATACCTGCCCCACTGTTCAGGGTTCGACCTCTGCGGTCGTATAAAGCTGCGCCCTGCGGAGCACCTGGTTTTCTACTAATTTGTCATTTTTGTTGTATTATTGGTGGACCCGTGTTATAATGGAAGGAGACTTAATAAAATTGAGAATGGAAATGGGGAATGATATCATAATAAAATGTATTCTGTTTCTATAATCAACTTGATAAAAATAGCATATAACCTGCACATACTTTTGAGGATTACTACTTGACAAAATGGACAACAACAGAAGGCAGTGGCGGATCCAGAGGGGGACGTAAAGTGTGTACGCCCCATCCCCCCCTTTTTTGCTCGTTTTTTTTTTTAAATGATTAATCATACGCGACTATGTGAACTTTGCCATTTCCTGTGTACTCTATTATTTAGTTTTTATCCGTCAATTCTTTACTTATAGAGATATTTTTCGCTGGAATTTACTGATTGTCAAAGTCATGTGATTTGCTATGGTGGAGTTGACCAGTGCTTCGAAAAACGTCGCTCAGTCATTTTGAAATTCAAATTACAGTAACACATTGCTTAAGCTGAGGATTACAATCATGACACCTTCAAAGCGACATAGGATTGAGCAAGAACGTATTGACTTCTATTTCACTATATCACCAAACAGGAAGTAATACTCTATAGACTATAACACTCTCATGAAAAAAGTTCCATGGCAATATTATTTACCTACAAAAACATGTTTAACCCCAAACGCCATTGTCATGATTGATATGGACTATATAAATTGCTGTTTGGTGTGAACCAAGCTTTGCGTTGAAGACCAAACTACAACCTTTAATAGTTTACTTTTATAAATTGTGACTTGGATAGACAGTTGTCTTTGGTACTTACATGTATATGAGATCCAGTAATATCTATCTAAAAGATTGAGAACACATTTTTTTGTAATAAATTTAAAACATATTTAATTCTGTAATATCTGATAATATATATCAGTTATTTGTGATTTTTCATTTGATGTGTACTCTCTGGTAATGTCAGTATCAGCATGATCAGTTGATTGGTTGTGATAAGAAAAATGGGGCAGTTTGCAATTGTCATGTGCAGGTACACCACATGTGGATCTTCTTTCCCCTCTCATTTATAAAATTGTGCATGATATTTATCACAGAAACGCACCAGTATTTTGGTGAATGAAACACTTGTCATATTAAATTAAAGTCAGAGGTGGAGTTAGTGGGTTTTTTTTGGGGGGCCTGGGCCACCCCTTTTTTTGAAAAAAATTTGTTGTTTTTATAGGGAATCACTGAAGCATGACTGGAGTTGGCCCCTTCTTAGGCAGTCAGTGGGCTCCGCTTATGAAAATTTCTGGATACACCACTGAAAGTTTGAGTAAAGTTAGATAAGGATTTATGACAAATTATGTTGAAATTTGCACAGATAATGAATGAAAAATCTAGTAAATTAAAAAATAGGCACTATTTAATAATATTAAAAGCTTTCCTCGCTTATTCACAAGGACATATCATATCCTCCATGCTATTCCGATCTGAGTTTTTATTCATACATGTACATACATGTAGTCTGGTGCTGTTCCAAGTAGTCTTCTTTTTTCTGTTTCTTGAGAAGTATTTGTTTTACCTGTTCAGTCACTGTAAAGTGTTACAATTCATATTTAAACGCAACACATAAATAGTGACCAAAAAGATATGGCTATCACATGAGAGAAGCTAGAAAAAAATCAAATGTATACATTTTAAACATTTTTGTGGGACCATGAAAATGTGGTATATAGATAAATATGCATAGATAGACCATAGAACAAATAAGCAAACAAATTCAAAGGAGATGTACATGTAAGATGAATTATGAAAAAAAGAGCCATGGCCAGGTGCCCCAAACTTGACAGCATTTGGTGTTGAACAGGTAAAATGTTTGCAGTGACAATAAATATAGCCTTTGTTAAAGGTGACCCAGGTCGCCTTTCTCTAAATCAGCTATAGTAAACATATTTCTGGGCCGGGTTGAAAATTAAATGAAAATGACTTTAAAAAAAGCTAATAGAAATACACCAAATTTGGGAGACATCTATTTAAATGTTTGAAATAATAAGAAAGTTGACAAGAACTAAGCTTTTTCAGATAATATACAGACTATTGCAGTCAGTCTATAATAGACTCTTTGCCTCCTGAAATGTTTGCTTATACACTGTCCTTTCCTATAATGATTTAAAATCAGTGTGATAGTTTTCATGAAGAACACTGAGCGTACAGGTATTATGACAAGATAAATGTTGTGTTACATGTACATGTATCTACCCAAATAAGTAAAATATAAAAATTCTTGACTTCTAAAACCAGTGATTGATCTCCTGGTTTATATCTCATCACTCTATGCAGATGCTGTGTGAAAAAGAAAAATGACTTACCAGTATGGTTTCTATCCATTGAGTTGATTTATTATTAATTATTTTGCTTTGGATACACCTTATTGCTACAATATGTCATGTATGTATATGTCTGCCATTACAAACTGTATCATATAGTGCACTGAAACCCTTGCCAATAACAATACCGTGATGCTTGGTGTAGGCTTCTTTGCACATAAGAAACCATATTGCTCACCTTCACAGTGTACAAGCGGACAGTGACACAAAACGGAAGTTGCTGATCTGTCCGACGGCGATCGGCTCGTTGTTTTTCAAAAAAATATAGAATATCAACACAAAGTGTCCCATAATGGATTGTTCAGCAGCTCAAGGTAAGTGAATAACTACAATGATGTATTTTTGACCATTTAAAGCTTATTTTATGCTTTTAGCATCAACCGTCTTTTTAAAATAACTCCTGATCATGAAGAGGGGTCAAAATTTTGCGATTTTTCGAGTCATAAATCTTAACAAAACTCCGAAAATTCAAACATTTTCAAGATTTTTAATCGATACATATTTGAATAATCATATTCCGCATACACACACAAAAGTTTGGTTCATTTTTTTTTATTATATTGTCACAATTGAATCTTTTCTATTCAAAGTGTACTGTCCGCCTCGTTGCCACCGTATGTTTTCATACTGTCCGATTCGTTGGTCATATTCATGATCGATATCTTAAGCAAAAGTAAGATTGAAACATGCAATTTATCCACATTTAAACTTTATTCAACACAGATACTGTCTTTGATTATATATGGAAAATATTTAAAGATTATATATTCAGCTTGGATCTCGTGTCAATTAAAGGGGGACATTGGTCACTCTTCCAGAACCTTTACTCATGTCTGCTGCTCGTATTCATCGTTTGCGGACCTTGTTGTTAGATTCTCTACCGATATAATATTCTAATAAATGCATGGTGAATTCAGTACACATGTTCCCTATGACATGATCTTTCTAATTTAATGCAAAATTAGAGTTTTGATCCAATTTTACGGCCTAATGAACATAGAAAACGATAGTGCGAGTGGGGCATCCGTGTACTATGGTCACATTCTTGTTTAAAAGTTATTTTAAAACAACAGTAGATGATAGTGAGTGATGCAGCGCACTTAAGAACATCAATTAAATAATGTTTTGCTTATATTTTCAGATATACATGATGAGTACTAGTAATCCTTATAGTTGTACAACATGCTTGTTTTCGTGCAAAATATTTTCCGAAATAATAGACCACAATATAATTCGCCATCCGGAACAAACACTTAAAATAAAGGTTTATATTCAAAATAAATGCATTCTTCAGACGAAAAACTTTTGTGTTATACCAAACCAACTACAAAAGGATGGTTATTACATACATAGTGACAATTATAAGGAAACTCTTAATATAGGAAAAACATGTGATCTTTTGGAAACAGCAAGCACTCTTTTTGAAATTGAAAATGATAACTCGCATGAAATTGGAAGCCCAGTTGCAAAAAGACAAAAAATCTCCACATCAACACCCCGCAAATCTGATATTTCTCATGACCTCAAGGAACAGACAGACGAGGAAATGGAAACTGAAGGAGACAAGAATAAATCATTTTTCGATATCGATGCAGATCTGTCGAGAGAACTTTTGGATCTTTCTATATCGGATGACAATTACATTGACATTATTTTAAAACAACAGTAGATGATAGTGAGTGATGCAGCGCACTTAAGAAAGGCCTAGAAATAACTTTTGTTGCATGGTTGTATTTTTCATGAAAAGTTATTACCTCTATTTATGTTTTTAAGTGATAAAAATAACAATGTTCCACATGAATGTATGAATAAATATACCATAAAAATCACCTACGTGCCCCATTTTCCTAAAACAAACTAGAGAAACGTATATTAAATTTTCATGTGCATGCATTAACAATGCTTTTTATATGTAATAATCAGTAACATTTTATAAATGTTGATATTTCCTAGGAAATCGGTCATGAATGTGGATAAATTGCATGTTTCAATCTTACTTTTGCTTAAGATATCGATCATGAATATGACCAACGAATCGGACAGTATGAAAACATACGGTGGCAACGAGGCGGACAGTACACTTTGAATAGAAAAGATTCAATTGTGACAATATAATAAAAAAAAATGAACCAAACTTTTGTGTGTGTATGCGGAATATGATTATTCAACTATGTATCGATTAAAAATCTTGAAAATGTTTGAATTTTCGGAGTTTTGTTAAGATTTATGACTCGAAAAATCGCAAAATTTTGACCCCTCTTCATGATCAGGAGTTATTTTAAAAAGACGGTTGATGCTAAAAGCATAAAATAAGCTTTAAATGGTCAAAAATACATCATTGTAGTTATTCACTTACCTTGAGCTGCTGAACAATCCATTATGGGACACTTTGTGTTGATATTCTATATTTTTTTGAAAAACAACGAGCCGATCGCCGTCGGACAGATCAGCAACTTCCGTTTTGTGTCACTGTCCGCTTGTACACTGTGACCTTGTAATTTTTGTATTCTTCTAATCAGTATCGTCGGGTTTGTTTATTTACACCAGAAATCAATGAAGCGATGAAAGTGCTGGAAACGAAATTACATCTTCGGTAAATTCCGTGATTTTAATATTTTCTAACCAATATGTCCAAGCAATTAAAAATAAATGGTTATTATTTTTATACATAGAGCACATGTAACAAAAAAATTGTTCCGGCGTGACATTTGTTCCGCTGGAACAAATTTCATAGGAAATATGTTCCACCGGAACTTATGTCACAGAAAATATGTTCCAGCACTATAAAATTTGTTCCGGAACTAATATTTTAACCAAGTGTGAAAAAAGTACCGGAACAAAAATCACAGCACCATGAGTTTTGTTCCAATATTAAAATTTAAAAAAAAAGTGAAATAAGTTCTTGTGATATTAGCTTTGAACGAAGGTATTTTATAGAAATCAATGGAAATGTTCTGCTCGAAACTATTTCACAGAAAATAAGTACTGTGCTTGCATGGGGTACATTTGCAATTGAAGGCATGACTGTAGGATGAAGAAATAAAAGCGATGATAATGTATCCTAATTCATATCTATGTTTTATCGTTTACAATGTATGTCATGGGTATTAGACCTCCTAGTTTTCTGTTGATCTGTCATGGGTGTTCTATAATCATACATGAACTTAGCTATGGTCATTGCACAGTTTTAAAAGAGTGTGTCTTTTGTTTCTTTATGTCTTTTAATATAACTGATTAGTCACTTTGTCCTTTTTAAAAAAATGTTCATCTTTAACTATAATACCTTTTTTTCGGAATGACTTTTATTATTATTTCTTATTCTACTCTTTCCTGGTTCATAAGTGTCATTTTTAGTATTATTGATTGAGTATGTTATTAAACTTTTGCTTTACTCCACATGATCCAAATTGGATGTTTTAATACACTTTTTATTTATTACATTATCAATATAATACATGTTTTTTATAATGACTTTAAACTCACTGATGACAAGTGCTCAGTATATAAGATAACTTGTTTAACCAGTGGAACATATTTCACAGACAAGGAACTTATTTCACCAGGTGAGGAACAAATCTCATAAATCCAGAACTTATTTCACCAGGTAAGGAACAAATCTCACAAACATGGAACTTATTTCACTAGATGAGGAACACATTTTACTAACCAAGAACTTATTTCACCAGGTAAAGTGTGGAACTTATTTCATAGAGATGGAACAAATTATATAGAAATTGTCTGTAAAAAAAGTTCTCCCAGAACATATTTCCTGTGAAATTAGTTCCACTGGAACTTTTTTCACAGGAACAAATTTTGGCTCACACATACGTTTTGTGTATTAACTATTTAAAATCTAAGCTTTATACGAAAAAATCTAACACAAAAGTATCTCAATCATTTAACCGTTTTAATACGCAGTTTAAAGTGTAAATTATACACATTACTGTTCTATTTTTAGAGAATAGCAATAATACATAAATGTACAGTTTCTTACCAAAATAGCAACATAATTTCAAGATTAAATCATCACATTGTCACATGATTATATAATCTGTACCAAATTGACAGTTTGTGGTGAGTTATCATCATAACTAATCACTATAGCAAATGAACACTTTATCATAATATGTACCTATAACCTAGTATCATGATTTCAATCCGACCCCACTTACGGACGCGTTGAACATATAATGCATGCCACTCATTAATAGCCAATCAGACGTCAAAATGACCTTCATTTCCCCCATAATCATTCCGGAAACAGCCACGAAGTAGCCATTAGATAGTATTTATAACCAATGAAATAACAGAAATACCGTTAACAGATTTACCAGAACCTGACGTTTAGCCTCTGACTAATCAGACCGTATCACCACCATGGTGATACGGTAACAATACAATACAATACAATGTTTTTATTTTCCAAATTAAAGGGCCCATTGAGAGCATAACATAAACATTACAGAGTGATTAAAGAAACATAAAATAATAAAATAATAATTCAAATGCATGAGGAAAGAATCAATGGTGAAGGGGAGATAATTTTGATATGTTTTAGAGTATTTAAGTTAAATAATTTTCTGATTTTCTAAGTTGCAGGCCTTTATCGAGGTATGCACGTAAAATTGATAAAAATCTGTTATCTTCATTAATCATGATCCATGAAAAAAAATCTTTTCTGTTTGATTGAATTCTCTAAACTGGGGTATTTTTTGATATAATCAGTCACATCTCTTCTGAGGTTATTGTAAAGAGGGCATTCCAGAAGAAAGTGCATTTCATTTTCAATACAATTTGAATTACAATATAAACATATCCTCTCATGTCGAGCTAGTAATATTTCATATTTACCACATACATTGGTAATTCGTTCATGTCTGCCAGTTTCTATTCTTAAACAGTGATTTCTGAGTCTGTATTTTGTTAACAAATGTTTTTGTGGGTGTTTTAAATCTAAATAATATTCATAGTCAAATGACCTTTTGAATGAAAAATAAGTGTCCAATTTGCCTTGATTCTGTAAATAAAAATCTCGCATTTTCTCCCAATCATTTTGAAAATTTAATTTGAGCTGTTTTTTCAGTACACTTTTAAATTTATTTTTGCCTAAATTTTTACATATATTTAGGTCAATACCCAATTTTTCACTGTAGAAAATGATATTAGAGAGCCAAGAATTATAAGAGCTAGTTTGAGCTTTACTCTCACTCATTTTTAACTCAGCATAAGCACTTTTCAATAAATCAGATGGAGAATTCTCTAGTCTATGCCAATACATAAACATATATGTGTTAGCAAATTTATATAAAGAGGATATCTACCCAATTCCGACAGGACTGCTACATTTGTGCACATCTTTGTAACACCAATAATATACTTACAAAATTTTAAATTTAGCTTCTCAAACTCCCAATCTTTAAATATGTCATAAAGGGATACATTTTTCCTTTTAGGAGTGATGTTAATAACACCCCAATTTTCACAACCATAAGTTACAATTGGCTGTATATAGTGATCAAATAAATGCAAAAGAGTTTTAATAGGAGGATTTGATGATTTCAAGTCTTTATAAAGTTTACGTGTGATGTGTATTGCGTAATGTTGCCTGTATTGCTGTTGTGTTTCATTCCGCCGTAACCTATATTTGACTATTTTTAAAAAACGTAATTATATTTACTGTGTTTTTGGTGATAACTGTATCGCCATGGTTTTGCAGATTTCCGAGAAGACTTATTTTAAAGAAAAGCTGATGAATTTATTCTGTACGAGAACATTCTATTTTTAACCATGTTGATTTTATGAAAGAAGATACTTTTCATGCTAATTTTGATCTACGTTATTTGTTTACTTTGAAATTAAACTAATGTGAATGTGTTTATCATTTAGCGGTGTGATATTTATCATAAATAAAACCTTATTAAATTTAAGAGTTTAAAGTCTCTGATGATACTATCAAATTTGTATTCAGCTATTTATAATGATATATGTTTGTCTAGTAGGAAATGCCATTAATATGTGTGTATGACTGTAAGTGTTTTGTGAAAGTAATGCGTGCATAAGGTCATCCGAGGGAGGAGTCCGAGATGCCAGACTTTCGGGTTTGCAGCGTTGATACGTTTGTTTTAAAATGGTTACTAGAGTGTTGAGAGATTACCTTTATTCATGTAAACTTTCAATTTTGGAAATTAATATTTATTGTATTTTTTTTTATAACACATGAACATATATATTGACCATTGTAAAAATTTACTAAATTTTTGTTTTGGGGGAGGGATGTTATATATCAGTATGTATGGTCAGATTATGTTTCTGTATGTGAGAGATATAGATTCTTACACTACAACAAGTGTATTACGATATTTCTCCACTCGAGACAGTTAAATTTTATTATTTAAAGCGCGAGGCTTGCCGAGCCCTTTAAATAATAAAATTTAACTGTCGAGAGTGGAGAAATATCGTAATACACGAGTTATAGTGTCGGAATCTGTTTCTCTAATGCTTTTTATCGTTCTTTTTCAAAGATTTTCAGAAAATTGTGCTCTTTATATGCGACGTCATCAGGCAAGGTCGCCTTTTTTCATGACGTCACAATAGGAAAATTGAGAAGAAAACAAAACATTTTGACGTCATAATCAAATTTCAACTAATCATTTGCCGAGAACAGATTTTTCACTAGTGAGGAGAAATATTTTTCTCACACCGGTCAGGAAATGTGAAAATAGCACAAAAATTAGAGAAAGAGTTATTCCCCTTTTATCAGTATTTTATATTTATGTTTGTGACGTCATCTTTGTCTGATTAAAATGTAAAAATGGAAGCTGATGTGTTTTTATGTGTCCGTATGTGATCGCCTCCATCCATGCTACCAGAGCTATTCCCCTAGTCTGTAATAATATGGGTAACATTCTTGTGTAGTGTATCACAATTGTAACGTGTAACCGGGCGATCAATGGATCCGTATCTGAATAAATCAGGATTTCAAGTGTTCAACCTAAATTTGCACCACAACAAGTTGTCCTATTTAAAACAATTAACACACTCTTAAATGAATTCACAATGTCAAATATATAAGCTACACAATGCACATAAACTAAATTACAAGGTGAAGTTCCTCATTCACTTTGTATAAACACAATGCCTTATTATAGAATATATACACACAATGTCACTATGCAATCACTTTGCAACATGTATTAAGCCTGAGTATTCACAATGTCACTAATATATCACTATGCAACATGCATCAGACACTTAATTACACAATGTCACCAACGGATTACTATGCAACATGCATCAATTTATATCACACAAAACGTATAAACACATTATCACATATATACAACATCTATTAACAATATTCACCAATTTGTAATATCACCTTTGAATATTCAATAAACCACTATAACACAGTGACACAATAACACTTGCACAATGCTTCAATGCACAAGGAATGTATATGAACACAGCTCAACTCACACACTAATTATCACTATGAATCCGAACAAAATGAATATATTCCAAACTGGTAAGATTAAACACAGTGCACTTTCACTTAAACACTTCCACAATATAACAACTTGCAACACCAGCAAGATTTCACAATGTATTCTCACTAATACACGTCCACAATATAACAACTTGCAACACAAGCAAGTATACACCTTGTACTTTCACTGTACAATAACTTATTATTATAAGTTCACTTTATAACACAATCACTATTCGAAATATTCACATATAAATCCAAACACTATAATTTATATCCTTTGAATCACTAAAGCCACTCTACTTACCAGTTGGAATATTTAATCCTAGAAGTTAACACTTCAATGGTCCACATAAAACTGACAAAGTTTCTCTGTCTTGAGCTGCCTTATATACTACGATATGGAACGGTCCATTATACGAGAAGGGGTGAAAATCAAGACTATACCAAAATTAGGGGTGTTTTAAGTAATACATGGTGCTCCAACTATGGAGAAACTTATATATATATAGAAACACAATTAACAGGAAAAGACAACTGATGTTTCACCTAAAAATAAATAAACTATGACCAATTTTCGTTACACTACCCACGCCTCAAAAATCATGCGTCCTCGCATGACTCCTTGAATATATCTGACATGCTGATAAATCATCTATCAAAGTGGTCATTTTTCATACCCAAACTCTTACCATAGTGCAGTCACTACTTCCATTGGACATATCTTCTGACCACAACGTCAGGCTACCCTTTTGTCCATCAGGTCTTAACTGATGACATCACAAGGCACAACCCGTAGAAACAAAGTCTACATATGTCCTAATTCCTGTCAGCCATATCAAACATATCGAACTTTCTTCTTATTAACAAACACTATTCACAGTATATTTCTCCTTTCGTCAGAATAAAACTTTTTAAAACTTCCTACTTCCAAATATCCCTGTTTCCAACATTAACATCTTTCCTATTTACGTCTGTAATTTTGAGCGTCACTACCAAAGAATAAATTTGACAAGTCCCTAACAAATTTTGCCTCTGCAGCGGCCCCAAGGAGCCTACTCTTAACGAAATCTGCAGAAGGGGTCTTTTACATGCACAGGGCGTGACATTTGCCTGTACATGGGGCCTCGGATTTAACGTCCCCATCCGACGGACTCACATTTAAGTCTATGTACACACAATGTTATGTACATCATGAAAACTAACTTTTATATACACTTATGATACACCTGAACGCCTAATCAACACAGTAATCGTTCATCCATACAGGTTTACAACGCCTTCTCTTTTCAGGCTCATGACTACTTTCTTCCAAACACTTTGTTCCTAAGTCACTTGGCACAATCTCTTCTTCATTTTGCATGTTTCCCCAACCTTCCGTACTACATGCATCGTTAACTGGTTCTCGTTCCCGACCGTTCTCACTTTCTGTTGCCTCGTCTCGGAGCCTTTGCATATTCTTCTTGCGGATTCTATCAACATGAATTACCTGCTCTTTGCCTCTATAAGCACAGTTGACTCTGTATGTAACTTCTGTACACCGATCTATTATCTTAAATGGACCTCTCAAAAATGAAGTAAACTTCGGTGATCGTCCACTTTTTCTCACAGGAAAATAAACGTACACTTCGTCATTTTTTTCAAACTTTTGCCATGAAAGCTTTAAGTCGTGATATCTCTTTTGTCTACGCATTGCTGTCTCTGTATTCCTTCGTACTATTGAATGAGCACTTTCCATCCTTTCTTTCATTTTCCAAGCCCACTTATTGGTTGGTACTTCTTTTTGTGCCTGTGGCATCTCGTACATAATGTCAAGTGGAGTTGAAACTTCTCTACCAAACATCAAGTAGTTCGGCGTATAACCTGTTGTCTCATGTTCTGCACTGCGATATGCCATCATGACATAAGGTAGATATTCGTCCCAGTCATCATGATTGTCGTTCACATATGCACTCAACATTTTCGCAAGTGTTCCATTGAATTTCTCCACCATCCCGTCTGATTGGGGGTGATATGGGGTTGTTCTTGTTTTCTTTATGTTTAAAACTCTGCACATTTCATGAAACAAGTTGCTCTCGTACTGTCGTCCCTGATCGGAATGAATGTATGCTGGCATTCCAAACCTTGTTATTACTTCTTCAACTATCAGTTTTACTACCGTTTCAGCCTCCATATTTGGCATCGGAAAACTCTCTGTCCATTTTGAGAAATAGTCTGACACAACGAGGATATACTTGTTTCCATTCTTTGTTTCTGGTAATTCCCCAAGTATGTCTGTCGCTATTCTCTCCATTGGGAAACTGCTTTGAACTATTCCCATTGGTGCCCTTTTTGTTGGAATTGGTCGTTTCTTTCTAGAGCAAAAGTCACAACCCCTGATGTACAATCTTACATCTGATTGTAATCCAGGCCAGTAAAAGGTAAGTCATATTTTTTCTAATGTTTTTCTTGTACCCAAATGTCCTGATGTTTTATCATCATGACATCGCTGAAGAACATTTCTTCGTTCTGTAAACGGTAGAACTATTTGTCGTCGATTTTTCTCTTTTTCACTCTCATAATTCCGGATTAGAATTTCGTCTTCTAGTTGCAGATTCTCCCACTGAGACCACAAGCTTCGAACAACAAAACCCTTACCCGATACTTCACTAAACATGGGACGTCTTTGATTTCGTAAACAATTCTTTATGTAAAGCAGATCTTTGTCATTGTTTTGTAATTCTTCGAGATGGGATTGATCATCCTTATATTCGTCTGAGGTGTCCGTTAAAACGCAGACACTTGCTTCCGTTTTCTCATGTGTTTCGTCCCAGTTGGAAAAATAACCACACTGTTTACAGGGTATTCGACTTAGAGCATCGGCATTTCTATGTTGAACACCTGGACGATGTACTATTTGTATTTCATACTCACTAAGGACTTCTAACCAGCGAGCTAACTGACCCTCTGGATTTTTGAACTGCATAAGCCAGCGTAAGGAGCCATGATCGGTCCTAACTACGAATCTCCTCCCGTAAAGATAGTGTTTATAATGTTTTACAAAGTTTACAACTGCTAGGAGTTCTTTTCTTGTTACACAGTAACGTCTTTCAGCCTTGCTTAAGGTTCGGCTAGCATAACCTATCACAACTTCAGATCCTTGCTCATTAAGTTGTGATAAAACGGCACCAATTGATTCATTACTGGCGTCTGTATCTAAAATGAAATCCTTTGTGAATTCAGGATGTGCCAGAATCGGGGCTTTTATCAGGTGGTTTTTCAAAATGTCAAAAGATTCCTGGCATTTAACACTCCATATATAGGGCTTTCCTTTTTCTGTAAGAACGTGTAAGCACCGGGCTATACTTGCAAAGTTTTGTATATATCGTCTATAATAACTGCATAGTCCCAAAAACGAACGTATTTCAGTCACATTGCTTGGGATTGGCCAGTTTTTCACAACGTCAATTTTTGAGGGATCTGTGGCGATACCCTTTTCTGATATTACATGTCCCAAAAATAATACCTCTTTTGCACACAAAGAACATTTCTTTGCTTTAAGCTTAAGACCAGCTGAACCTAGCCTTTCAAATACTCGATCAAGATTAACTAACATGTCACTAAATGTTTTTCCAGCTACAATTACATCGTCTAAGTAAACTAAACAAATGTCCCATTGCAACCCTGCAAGAACTGTTTCCATCAATCTTTCAAATGTACTGGGTGCACAGCATAGACCAAAGGGCATAACTTTGAATTGAAACAAGCCTCGTCTTGTAGCGAAAGCTGTTTTGTAACTATCATCAGGGTGCATTTCCACTTGCCAGTAGCCTGAACATAAGTCCAGCGTTGAGAACCAGGCACTGCCGGCAAGTTGTTCCAGGGAATCGTCAATACAAGGGAGAGGATATGCATCTTTTACCGTTACCTTATTCAATCTCCGATAATCAACACAGAAGCGATAAGATCCGTCCTTTTTCTTTACTAAAACAACACCTGATGCCCAAGGACTATTAGATGGTTCAATAACTCCTTTTTTTAGCATATCATCAATGTTCTTATCCACTTCCTGTCGTAAATGCACTGGAGCGCGCCTAGGAGGTTCTTTAACTGGTTGTGCATTCCCAGTATTGATTCTATGTTTTACAAGATTAGTGTGGCCTAACTCCTTATCAGATTCAGCAAATAAACCTTCATATTTCCTGATAAGTACTTTTAACTGATCACTTTGTTGTTCGTCTAAATTTTCACAAACCTTATCATATAAAGCCTTCAGATCCGAGCGAAGTTCAAATGATTGCTTGTTTTTCAAATCCGAATGGGTGTTTTCACAAACAGATTCAATCTTATGTACTTGTCCAATTGTTGAACCCTGGTACACAACTTGCGAGTCTTGCTTCATATTCAGTAACCTAACAGGAACACATTCATTAACTTTTACTAAAGTTCTAGCTATCAAGGGCCCATCGTTTTTCGCACTGTTTTCCGATGGTTCAATAACACCCTCAAAACTATTCAGATTATATCCCCCAGGAAAACATACCTTTCCGTTTACCACAACTTCTGAAGATGGGGGAATACTAACTTTCTGATGACACAACCCGATAGCAACCTAAGGGTCCCTCAAATATTAATTGTATCTCAGATTCTCCTAGAAAAAGCCTTTCAGACACAACGTCCAATACGCATTTGTTTGCCTTAAGAAAATCTAGTCCAAGTATTCCTTCGGCTTTGATATCCGCTACAAGTGCTTCAAACTTAAATGTCTCCTTTCCAATTTGAATACTAAAATATCCTTTACCGTACAATGTCAAAAGTCCACCATTGGCTGATGTTATGTTTTGGGATGTTTCATAAAGTTCAACTTTACAATGCTTTGGCAAACTTTCATAAAGTTTGAAGGATACAATAGACAACGTTGCTCCTGTATCAACAAGAAATTTACAAGATCGTTTGTTTAAAATTGTATCAACATACATACCGGCGTCTTCAATGATTGAGACCCTTGATTTAGCATTATGATTTTGACCTCTGTTTGTATGTAGTCTTCTTGTTGTATCCCTTCGCGATGGACTTCGACATTCTGCTTGAAAGTGTCCTAGTTTACCACAATTGAAACACCCTTTATTTCGTTTATTGTTTGTTACCCATCTCTTATTGTCAAAACTGTTACCTGAACTTTTCATTTTTTCTAATTCACTTTGCAAGGTTTTTATCATTCCCTCCATTGTTTTCATCGACATCTCTATTTTTTCCATAGCACCCGTGTGTGCTCGAGAATTGATATCAGTAGAATCAATGTTTTCACTTTGATCTGTAGACCGCAAATGACCACGATTCACCCTATTGCTACTTTCAGCCTGGTTAAAGGCTTCTAATTCTACTGCTAAGCGAATAGCTTCATCTAAATTAATGGGCCGTGATTGCTTTATTTTTAATCGCATTTCTGAATCAAACAATCCATCAATAAATTGATCTTTTGCTAATGTTTCGCGCACTTCACGCGGAGCTGTTGGGTATGCAAGGTTAGAGAGTCTCCTTACTGCTTGTCCCATTTCAGGCAAAGTTTCAGATGCCTTTTGTTTCCGTTCACGAAACTGAACTCTGTACAGCTCTGTTTGACTAGTCGGAGCAAAACGTTCCTCAAGTGCATTAACAAGTGTCACAAAATTACTTCGCACATCTGTGGGTAGATCGCCTAATACTGCTTGCGCTTGGCCTCGAAGTGAAACTGCTAGATAAAGACCCTTCTGGTTTTCGGTCCAATTATTAACTAATGCAACCATATCAAAATGAGACTTGTAGTCTATCCATGAACTTATCCCGTCGTATGTTGCCGGTTTGCACTTAACACCTTGATTGTGGGGTTCACTATTTCGACACTGTTTGTCGATATCTGTTATTTCATTTTTAGTATTTACATTACGTTCACGCTTTTCGGCACAACTATTGTCACTTTTTAAAATTTGTTTATTTGCACTCAGAGGCAAAGTATCTTTTTCGGAAAAACTATCACTTTTACTCGGTAGACTGTCAACAAAACGTACTTTCGGTTTTTCAGTCCTAAACACTACCGTATCTCTTGATAAAACATTCTCCTCACTACTCATATCAACACCACTTGCTACTCCTGAATCTTTTTCACTTTGCGTAATAGTAGATTTAATCTTTTCACTCTTAGGCGTTGAATGCATAAAACTATGTTTCAAACTGTTTTCTAATCTTTCAATAACATTGTTTATCTGTCCAATATCTGAATCAAATTGATTTTGTGCCATTTTATATTATTGAACAGTACTCACCTTATGCAATTTTCTTCAACTTTAATTTTTATAATACTTCTTGTAACTCTATATCTACTTTAACTTCAAAAAGAACAATCATAATTATCTTTAAAATATTCACAACTGGATCAACCATATATATGTAATTACATTAACGATTTAAACACATGAAATCCCACCGCTTGCCACCAAATTTGTAACGTGTAACCGGGCGATCAATGGATCCGTATCTGAATAAATCAGGATTTCAAGTGTTCAACCTAAATTTGCACCACAACAAGTTGTCCTATTTAAAACAATTAACACACTCTTAAATGAATTCACAATGTCAAATATATAAGCTACACAATGCACATAAACTAAATTACAAGGTGAAGTTACTCATTCACTTTGTATAAACACAATGCCTTATTATAGAATATATACACACAATGTCACTATGCAATCACTTTGCAACATGTATTAAGCCTGAGTATTCACAATGTCACTAATATATCACTATGCAACATGCATCAGACACTTAATTACACAATGTCACCAACGGATTACTATGCAACATGCATCAATTTATATCACACAAAACGTATAAACACATTATCACATATATACAACATCTATTAACAATATTCACCAATTTGTAATATCACCTTTGAATATTCAATAAACCACTATAACACAGTGACACAATAACACTTGCACAATGCTTCAATGCACAAGGAATGTATATGAACACAGCTCAACTCACACACTAATTATCACTATGAATCCGAACAAAATGAATATTGTTATGATATTGTAATTATTATGTTTATTTATGTTGGCCTAATTTGTGTTGTATGGCCTGATAGTTGTTTACCAAATAATCTTATAACTGTGCAGTTTAGGAATCACTGGAACAATCACAGAATGATTGGAACTTTCTAGAATGATCCTTATAAAAGATGCGTAATTTAAACTTCTACGTTATTCCAGAAACTTCCGTTGTAACTTTCCAGGATTTTCCACAATGTTCCATTATAGAGTGTTCTAGAATTTTCCATGACAACACTATATATATACAGACACTAAAGTTAAACTCTCATAATTAAACTTGGACTTAGACATTGATAGACATTAGTATTCACGGCATTTGGATTGACACTTTTATTCTACAAACAACATCATACTGGATTGTGACATTAGTAGTGAACGTAATATTCAAATTGGATTCCGAAAGATTTCCGGATACAGATAAAGATAACAGATTGGACTCATATTTTGACAGTTAAGTTAACAGTAATATTTGTGTAATACCTTTTGTAAACTTTTGTATATTAAATATTGTTAAATTTTACTATTGATTTGTGTCTTTTGTTGGCTACAATTTAAAGGCGATTTCTGGCCGTAACAGAAATTGGGGGCTCGTCCGGGATACTGAAAATATATTATTCAAAATTTTTTCAATATTTTTATTATAACTAGCCAACAAAATTCTACAAAATGGCATTTGATGCCGGTAAATTTTTGAAAACGCCAGACCTGGAGAGTTTTGATAATTTAAAGAAAGACGAATTAGTGTTGCTTGCTAAACATCTGCAGTTAAATTTTAAAGTATCTATGAGAAAACAAATTATAAAAAATTTGGTTATAGACAAATTAGTTGACGCAGAAATTTTAGGTGAAGAGGCTCTTGAACTTAAGGTCGAAAATGTAGATGCCTTTAAATTAAAACAGCTTGAATTAGAACATGAATTTAAATTAAAACAAGCAGAACTGGAAATGAAGGAAAGGTTGGAAATAGAGAGAAAAGAAAAAGAAGATGAATTTAAATTAAAAGAACTGGAAATGAAGGAGAGGGAGAAAATAAAAGAAGATGAATTAAAATTAAAAGAACTTGAAATGAGAGAAAGGCTAGAGATGGAAAAACTGAAAATTGAAATGGTCAAAGAAGAAAGCAACACTAAAGTCCAGTCGAAATCAGATTATTTTGATGCAGCAAAAAATATACGTTTGGTTCCAAAATTTTGTGAAAAAACAGTCGATAAATATTTTCCACAGTTTGAGAAAATTGCTCATAATTTGAATTGGCCAAAACCATATTGGACTACGATGCTGCAAAGTGTTTTTGAAGGAAAGGCCGCTGAAATATACTCTGCACTTCCATCAGAAAAAAGTTCCGATTATGACACCGTGAAACAGGAAATTTTGAAAGCCTATGAGCTAGTACCAGAAGCATATAGACAGAAATTTAGATCTTATAAAAAGTTTGATTCGCAAACCTATGTGGAATTTGCTCGGGAAAAAGAAGATCTATTTGATAAATGGCTTACTTCAAAGAAAACAAAAAACAATTTTGATCAACTAAGACAATTGATGTTATTAGAAGAGTTTAAACAATGTGTTCATTCAGAATTAAAAACACATTTAGACGACAAAACTGTTGAGTCAATACATGATGCGGCTGTAATTTCAGATAATTATACTCTTTCACATAAAAGAAGTTTCAAGGGTCAAAATGTTAATACTTCCAGTGGAAATTACAAAAATCAAAGCACTGAGCGTACTGATAGTAAGCCTGTTCCACAGAATAAGAGTCAGTCCAGTTATAATATGTCTAGTCCAAAATTTGATATTTTTGAGAAGAAGTCACTGACTTGTGCTTATTGTAAGAAGATTGGTCACCTGATGGCTGATTGTTTTAGACTCCAGAAGAAGAATGAACGAGATAATAAGCCGAAGTCCAGTGCTTGTACGACACCTTATATTACCAGTACATTGGAATGTCCTGCGAGTCAGGCTTTTAAGTCCAGTTTTTGTGATTACATGGAGGAATATAAACCCTTTATGTCTGATGGGTTTATTTCTATTGTTGATGATACCACTCTTCAGCCTATTAAGATTTTACGAGACACTGGAGCTTCTCAGTCTTTATTGTTAGAAGGTGTGTTGCTTTTGTCCGAAAAGACTTCTGTTGGTGCCTCCGTTTTGTTACAAGGTGTAGAGTTAGGTTGTATAGATGTTCCTCTCCATCGTATTTATCTGAAGTCAGATTTGATAACTGGACCAGTTATTGTGGGTGTTCGTCCTAATCTCCCTGTTGAGGGTGTTACATTATTGCTAGGAAATGATCTAGCTAGGAACAAAGTGGTTGCTGAACCAATTGTTACCAGTGAACCGGTGGTGGATGTTAAATCACCTGAAGATGATGCTGAATTGTATCCAGCTTGTGTTGTTACTAGGGCGATGGCTAGAAAACAACAAAATGAGAATTTGCAAGAAGACAAGTTTGATTACATGGACCTTTCTGACACTTTTATAGCTGATATTGAAGATCCTGGTAACTCAGAAAAGGCTATTATAAAATCACCTAGTGTTAACAAAAAAGTTATTATGCCATGGCCAGATGTAAACAGCCATTCATTAGACAGAAAGAATTTATTCGAAGAACAACATAAAGACCCTGAGGTTCTTCAGCTCAACCAGCGGGCTCAACCACAGGAGGAAGCAGACAAAGTGGCCGAATGCTATTACCATCAGGACGGCATTTTAATGAGGAAGTGGAGGCCTCCTGATGCTACCCCAGATGAGGAATGGAGAGTGGTATACCAAGTGGTGGTGCCTAAAGTTTATAGGCAAGAAATTATTGGTCTTGCCCATGACACCCCCTTGGCTGGACACTTAGGTATAAGGAAGACTTGCCTTAAGATCTTGCAGCATTTCTACTGGCCTAGACTTCGAAATGATGTCGCAGAATACTGCAAATCATGCCATATATGCCAGGTTGTTGGTAAGCCTAACCAGAAAATACCACCAGCACCACTTCTGCCTATTCCAGCCTTTGACGAACCTTTCAGCAGAGTTCTAATTGACTGTGTTGGACCTTTACCAAAGACCAAGACTGGAAATGCATATTTATTGACAATCATGTGTACATCTACCCGCTTTCCTGAAGCTATTCCGCTCAGAAATATCAAGACACCTACTATCGTCAAAGCTTTGATCAAATTTTTCACATTAGTAGGACTTCCTAAGTCTATACAGTCCGACCAGGGATCAAATTTCATGTCAGGTTTATTTCAGCAAGTCGTATACCAGTTAGGGATTGCTCAGTACAGATCAAGTGCTTATCATCCAGAATCTCAAGGTGCCTTAGAACGTTTTCATCAAACATTGAAGAACATGATTAGAACTTTTTGTCTTCAATTTGACAGAGACTGGGATGATGGAGTTCACTTTCTACTTTTTGCGGTTCGAGAGGCTGTTCAAGAATCCCTTGGATTTAGTCCCTTTGAGTTGGTATTTGGTCATACTGTAAGGGGACCGTTAAAATTGATTAAGGAAAAGTGGCTTACTGAACATACTGACTTGAATCTTTTAGACTATGTATCTAGATTTAAAGAAAAATTGTATACTGCTTGTCAAATTGCTCAGAAAAACTTAAAAAATGTACAGAACAAGATGAAAATATGGTATGATAAAGATGCCAGGGACAGAGTTTTTGAGCCTGGTGATAAGGTACTTGTATTTCTGCCTGTCCCTGGACATCCTTTACAGGCTAAATATTGTGGTCCTTATACAATAGAGAGTAAAATTAATGATTTGAATTATATTGTAAAAACTCCAGGTCGGCGCAAACAAAATAGAGTGTGTCATATTAATATGTTAAAACCATATTTTGAGCGTACTAATGTACTATGTGATAGTAAACCAGTTGCCACTTTAGGCATGGTTAAATTTGAGAACAATCATGACAAACCAGATGTAATTGAACCAACTTTTAGTTGTAAAACTATGGAAGAGACAGTTAGATTGAAAAATTCAGAAATTTTGTCAAATTTAGATTCAAAACTTGCACATCTGTCTTTTGATCGTAGAGAAGAAATAAAAACTTTGGTATTTTCTTTTAAAAATCTTTTTCCAGATGTGCCAAACAAAACCACTGCTGTTTGTCATGATGTTGATGTAGGAGATGCTTCTCCAATTAAGCAACATCCTTATCGGCTCAATCCACTCAAACTTGAAGTTATGAGAAAAGAAATTAAATATATGCTTGACAATGATATTATTGAACCGAGTCACAGTGAATGGAGCTCTCCTTGTCTCCTTGTGCCAAAACCAGATAAAACTTTTCGTTTCGTGACTGATTTCAGAAAAGTAAATTCAGTCTCAAAATCTGATTCCTATCCGATTCCAAGGATAGACGATTGTATTGACAATATTGGTCAAGCAAAATTTGTGAGCAAATTTGATTTATTGAAAGGTTATTGGCAAGTTCCATTGACACAGAGAGCTCGTGAAATATCAGCTTTTGTTACACCAGATGGCTTATTTCAATATACTGTAATGCCATTTGGCATGAAAAGTGCACCAGCTACATTTCAAAGAATGATCAATAATGTTATAAAAGATTTAGACTGTTGTTATGCTTATATTGATGATCTTATTGTATGTAGTGATAGCTGGGAACAGCATTTAACACATTTGTATGATACTTTTGATAGATTGTCATATTCAAATTTGACTGTTAATCTTGGTAAAAGTGAATTTTGTCAGGCCACTGTTGATTATTTAGGGCATACAGTTGGCCAAGGTCAAGTAAAACCTATTATGGCTAAAGTGGAAGCTATTTCCAAATTTCCACCTCCTACAAATAGAAAACAACTTATGAGATATTTAGGCATGATAGGATTTTACAGGAAATTCTGTTCAAATTTTGCTACTGTTGTTCAACCATTGACTCATCTTTTACGAAAAGATTCTAAATTTATCTGGAGTGAAAATTGTCAAAAGGCTTTTGAAAATAGCAAATCACTTTTAATTAATAGTCCAGTTCTGATTACTCCAGACTTTGAAAAACAATTTAAACTTGCTGTTGATGCAAGCGATGTAGGAATAGGAGCTGTTTTATATCAAGAGACAGATGATAATGTTGAAAAACCTATATCATATTTTTCTAAGAAATTAGATAAACATCAGAAAAATTATTCAACTATTGAAAAAGAGTGTTTTGCAATGTTGTCAGCACTTCAACATTTTGATGTATATTTGAATCCCACTGTATATCCTATTCTTGTTTATACTGATCATAATCCTCTCACCTTCATGCATAAAATGAGAAACAAGAATCAGAGGTTGACTAGGTGGAGTTTATTGTTACAGGAATATGATGTAATTGTAAAACATATTAAGGGTAAAGATAATGTAATAGCTGATGCTTTATCTAGAGCTTATTAAATCATTTTGTATATATTATGTATTTTTGTTCATATTATTCATGATAAGTTTTTGTTACACTAAAACTTCTTTTAAGGGGGGAGGTGTTATGATATTGTAATTATTATGTTTATTTATGTTGGCCTAATTTGTGTTGTATGGCCTGATAGTTGTTTACCAAATAATCTTATAACTGTGCAGTTTAGGAATCACTGGAACAATCACAGAATGATTGGAACTTTCTAGAATGATCCTTATAAAAGATGCGTAATTTAAACTTCTACGTTATTCCAGAAACTTCCGTTGTAACTTTCCAGGATTTTCCACAATGTTCCATTATAGAGTGTTCTAGAATTTTCCATGACAACACTATATATATACAGACACTAAAGTTAAACTCTCATAATTAAACTTGGACTTAGACATTGATAGACATTAGTATTCACGGCATTTGGATTGACACTTTTATTCTACAAACAACATCATACTGGATTGTGACATTAGTAGTGAACGTAATATTCAAATTGGATTCCGAAAGATTTCCGGATACAGATAAAGATAACAGATTGGACTCATATTTTGACAGTTAAGTTAACAGTAATATTTGTGTAATACCTTTTGTAAACTTTTGTATATTAAATATTGTTAAATTTTACTATTGATTTGTGTCTTTTGTTGGCTACAATTTAAAGGCGATTTCTGGCCGTAACAATATATTCCAAACTGGTAAGATTAAACACAGTGCACTTTCACTTAAACACTTCCACAATATAACAACTTGCAACACCAGCAAGATTTCACAATGTATTCTCACTAATACACGTCCACAATATAACAACTTGCAACACAAGCAAGTATACACCTTGTACTTTCACTGTACAATAACTTATTATTATAAGTTCACTTTATAACACAATCACTATTCGAAATATTCACATATAAATCCAAACACTATAATTTATATCCTTTGAATCTCTAAAGCCACTCTACTTACCAGTTGGAATATTTAATCCTAGAAGTTAACACTTCAATGGTCCACATAAAACTGACAAAGTTTCTCTGTCTTGAGCTGCCTTATATACTACGATATGGAACGGTCCATTATACGAGAAGGGGTGAAAATCAAGACTATACCAAAATTAGGGGTGTTTTAAGTAATACATGGTGCTCCAACTATGGAGAAACTTATATATATATATAGAAACACAATTAACAGGAAAAGACAACTGATGTTTCACCTAAAAATAAATAAACTATGACCAATTTTCGTTACACAATGATAAATATAAAAGTACAGATAAAAAAAAAGAAATATAAAAGTACACGTGACATCAAATTACTGAATGTATTTATTATTGAATTAGAAGTATAGTACACAATATTTAAGAACATAGTATTTTACTATCACCATATATGTGATAAATTGTAATTTAAGATACTTGTGTTTATAATAGAACTGTTATTTATAATAATTATTGTGATATTGTTATTTCAGAGTTTATTTCTTTCTATTGGTATAATAAAATCATCCGAACCCTCAATCCGAACCCTAAACAGAGATGGTTATTTACTTTGACCCAAGAATCGACCCTGTTACACATAGATTTGGATTTACGTTTAGTGTTTTTTAATCATCACCAAACATTATTGAAATTCTCGCTTTATTTTTATCGTCGTGTATTGTAAATGTTATGTTACTAAACAAACTACATGCATTGTCTATTAATTTTACCAATTAAACAGGTAATTTATCGATATGACTGGTTCAGGTTAATATCTAGGTCGACTCGTCAGCACATAATTATCTTTAAAAAGTGTCTTATCTTTCAGTAATCAAACTTTGTGTTACTTTCGATTCATTGCTATTCGTTAGAAACAATTTTTGTTGGTACAGGTAAACCACGAATTCAAATGTTTAACGCTTTACAAATTGTCTATAAGGCTTATAAATATGCTGAGATTGTCAAAACCAAACATTGACTATAAAGGGCAATAACTCATCATGTGGGAACTCTGACGAACATTTTTGCTGTTCACAGTTTATTTCTATCTATAATAATATTCAAAATGATAACCAAACAAGAATGTGTCCCAAGTACACGGATGCCCCACTCGCACTATCATTTTCTATGTTCAGTGGACCGTGAAATTGGGGTCAAAACTTTAATTTGGAATTAAAATTAGAAAGATCATATCATAGGGAACATGTGTACTAAGTTTCAAGTTGATTAGACTTCAACTTCTTCAAAAACTACCTTGACCAAAAAATTTAACCTGAAGCGAACGGACGCACAGACGGACGAACGGACGAACGGAGGCACAGACCAGAAAACATAATGCCCCTTTACTATCGTAGGTGGGGCATAAAAATGCAAAAAAAAGTTTCCATAAATGTACCCCAACCCCACCAACGATATCAACCGGATACACATTTGAACCTATTAGATTTGCTCTTAATGCTTTAGTTTCAGAGATATATAATCAGTTTATAATGATGTTTTTTGTATCTTGCCCGACAAGGGCCCATGATTGGTTTAATAAAAAAATGTCTAATGTCTAAATGTCTATGACAAAAACTGAATTTAACACTCATATTTTATTCTTGCCCATGTTGGCCATATTGAATGGCGGGCGGGATCATTGGATACATGTTTCAAACTAGATACCCAAAATTCATCAACCGAAAAATATACATGGAAAAAAAATCACCAAAACAAACATTTGAATTTTCTGTTGGAAATTATCAGTTTTTAATTGAGTTGGACTAACGTCTAATGTCTTTGATTGGTAAATTTTTCGAATTTTGTATTGATAAGTTACTCGTTGTGATGAAATAATGTATTGTATCCTTGTTCCCCCTGTTCCCACGGATTTAAGCATTGCTGACCAAGGTGTCAAGTATGAAATGGTTCGGCGAGAAAACTATTAACGCTTGATGTGAAAAGGAAGATAGCAAGCTTAAAGTTTTATTTTTAGACAGTATAATAGTAAATTCAAAAATAACAAAAGCATGAAAAAACATATACGCGATTACACAAGTACTTAATAAATATCTTTCATATCAATTGTTCACGTTATACAAATATGCGTAATCATAGGAATTAGCAACTAACAGTTTATTGGTAGATCTGTCATAGTGCAAAGCTCCCGGATGTGTCAATCCATCTTCTTTAGATAGAAGTTCTTTGTGAAATAATCCATTGTTTGAGATGACTACCACATTACAAGACGCACTTCCCGATACAGTATGCATTGCCAATGCTGTCTACGGCGATACCATTTGGGGATTTCAAAACATTTTCATCTTTGAATGTCCACTTTGTCCAATATGGATGCTCACCAGCAGCCGTGCATGATGTTCCAATGCAGGTAACACTGTGGGTTTTCATGTCTGTGTAGTATATTGTATTATGCAGTATTGCCAAGTAGACATGAGGCGACATTTCAGTAGAGATAACATTATTAATGAATTCTTCTTTCAGATAGATCTCCTGTTTTCCCAGCTTTCCAGCACAGTAACATAAACAATTGTCATTGAACAAAGCCGCTCCAAAGCTGTGTGATTTCACATTAATTTTTTTCTTCACTTTCTTATTCTTGATATCAATTATATATATCTGTCTTGAATAGCTTTCATCACCTGACGTGATCACAAGGGTATTATTCCCTATAGAAACTACATCATACAGAGGACCAATATTCTTCATTTCGAACTCTTCAGATCCATCTATTCTAAAGACTTTAATTTTACCCCAATGCGAACACGTGAACACCATTCTACCATCAGGAAGCATGGAACAACCATTGACATTTGCCAACATTGTGTACATCTTGCGTTCTAAGGTGAGTGTTTTATTATAAAAAATTCTAGACAGTTCCGATTCTTCAGTATTTAATGAAGTGACATGATTTTCTGTTTCTGCCGAGACATCATGTCGCTCTTTACATTCTACATTTAAACCTGTATTGCAAACTTGGCACCCAGTTATGGATTGTTTATCATCGTGTGTGGATTTATCACTTTGAGGTTGGTTGCAATAGCCAGTAATAATACTTTTATGAGCCATAACCTGCAATTATAAACATAAATAGAAAGTTGCACTTTATTCAAACAGCACCAACATTAATTGTCAATGGACAACATTATGCATCAATAATTACAGACCGGCAACATAGAGTAGCAATTCTGAAACTAGTCGATTCATACCTTCTGTATTCGGTCATATGTCAAAGTTTTTTTGCTCTAACGCCTAAATATGTGCGAGCGGATAAACAGGAACGTCAAATACAAATTTCAATAAATATCATTACCACTTAAACTGCAGATAACAGTTATCTTTAATGATATTTTATGTTCTGATTTGAGTGTCTAGGAAGCGTGTATTTTTTTGGAATCACAATCAGGTACGATTGATATTAAGAGATTGTGAAGCAAACTACATACAAATGGATCTGTATGTGATGTCTTCGTTTCTATATCTTTTTTAAACAATTTTATTCTCTTTTAAGAAATCCATTATTCTCTTTTCTTTATGTTTTGTCCATCATGTTCTTTGACGTACATCCTATTTAGACCCTCATAATAAATTAAAGATAATCAAAACCAAAGTACTGTTTGAAATCCTGATTGTTCTTTATCGATAAACATGATTTACGAGATTTGAACATCGATAAACATGATTAACGAGATTTGAACATCGATAAACATGATTAACGAGATTTGAACATCGATAAACATGATTAACGAGATTTGAACATCGATAAACATGATTAACGAGATTTGAACATCGATAAACATGATTAACGAGATTTGAACATCGATAAACATGATGAACTACTGTAACCTTCATGTTTATCTTATCACGGAACACGGATCACGGATGCAAACTAATTATTGACTCTAATGAAGAGAGCATCAGAGGCAGTACATTTCGTACCATAACATGTGATTGTTCATCAATTTTGTTTTACATAATATCAAGATAAAAAAAAGTATAACAAAAATACCCAACTTTTCGAGGAATATTAAAAAAAGATAAGGGAATTCCATAGTTACCGATCAAATGGAAAACAAATGTCATATTCCCGACGAAAATCTTTGACATGTCTGAAATTTATTTAAATATCCATTATATTGATATAATTTGGTGAGCTATCCAGAAATTGTGAATAATCATGAATTGAAATATTGCAAAAAAAGAAAAGGAAATAAAACTTATCCCACATAAAAAATATAATTTGTAAATATAAACTTTCGTCTTTAAACTTTGATAGAAAAACAACATACCTTTAAATCTCTCTATACCTTTAAGGCTGCATATATAACAACAGTGAGAACTTATAAATACATACCCGTCCTTGAACATTTGTTTACAAGATACACAAACTAATGACGATTTAAAAACTGTATACACTATTTGTCATATTTGTAAAAACATCCTGTTTTGTATGATTATTTTACAAGTCCGTATAAACATTTACGCCGGCGTATTTAGTATAAAAAATAATTGGTAGCAGAAATTTTATGTACGAAATTGAGATTACAATAAAACAATATGACAATGTTATCCAAGACAAGCAGGTAAAAATAAAATAATAAATCAAACGTTTAAACATTTAGTAAAGAATCTTGACGTCTAAATATTACAAGCGCTACAAAGTAGTATCGTTATCATTTCATTTTTTGTTGTGGGGGGAGATATTTTCCATAACCCGTTTATTTTCACTTTATTTACATATGGTACGTTACGTAAAATGACAGTCGTCTGGTTTTGAAAGACGTTTTTTTTTTTAATATTGATAAAAATTGAACAGTACGCTTTTTAAGAATACCGCAAATAGGACAGTTATCATATACCAAATATCTTTAAAAGCTATATTGGCAAAAAATGTTTACTTGTTTAGAATTTACTTTGTTTGATACTTCTAACATTACTTTTGAATTTTGAGTTCATAACCAAATCGACAGTCTGTATCAATGCTTTTTTTCAATTAGATCACCCTTCAAGCATCTGAAAATTGCACAGAATAAAAATTTGATCTATAAAAACAATATTTCAAAATCAAATGAATTTCTCTTTTGTAGTTGTTTGACGCATGCGTGAAGTTCCGTCACAAATACTACATGCACTTTCAGAACGAAAGACCATTTAATTATGTAATTGAGTTCTAAACCGACAAGCCGATCCGTAGTTTTCGTGCTGACACACGACGTAGCCGTTCTATGGATGTTGTTCCGAAGACCAACCACACCAAAGAGGCAGTTCACTTTTTTCCTATGGGTGTTAAAAATTTGAAACTATTTGATGACTTTGAAATCAGCAATAAACATTGGCATATACATGTTAAAGCAACTTTTAGTCCTGCAGCTTAAATAAGTTAATAATATACTGAAAATTCAGAAATTATTGCAGTTATGTTTTAATATTGCGACAAATGCGACAGGTTTATAATCGCGATAATTTAATCTCGCAATTTGAAATTTTGTATTTGAATTGAACAGGATTTATCTCAATATTGCAATAAATTAAAATCTCATTTAAGTCTGAAATGACCAAATCGCAATAATAAATGCACGCAATAATTTCTGAATTTACAGTAATATTATTTATTTATTTAAAAGTAGCATCTTTAAGATGTTCACAAGACATAATCTGCATGATCTCTCAGATTAATTAATACTTCGTATAATTGTACGTATTTACAAATTGCAAAGAATAAGATTCGTTCTTTGAAAAAATTTAGAAATAAAAGAACTTTTATTTGGTCATCAAAAGTATGATAATAGCAATTCTTACCTTTTTATCTAGTTCATGTGTATTTCATTAGAAAACGAAAATGTTTTATCAAAAATGACAAACCAGATACAGTTAATAGAAATACGATGATACTTATGAAAACGGGGGTTTGAATGTGATTGATACTAACTACCACCTTGAAGCACCTTGAAGCACCTTAAAGAATCATGGATAAATCAAATCTTAATTACAGATATTGCCAGATGGCAACATGTACCTTTATTTTAAATAAATGTTTTAAAATAGGCAAAAGCAGGATTAGGACAGATGGAAGAACATAAACTCTTGAACAAGATTAGAAAGCAAATTGACTAGAAAAATGAATACATTAAATCAAATTTGATCACACAATTCTATGATTTAAAAATTTACATTGATAGATAAATAAATGATATTTTGAATGAAAATTAGGGAATATTTTATAACATGTAATTGAACAAAATTTTAAACATTAAAATGCAACCAACAGGACGTCATAAGAACACAACCCTAAAGGATTAAGTACAATGCCTTAGATCAAAGGATTCTTTTAGAAGTAGAGTCAATGTAAAAACATAATGTTTGTCAATAAATAACAGTTATGTTAACCTTTCTTTTTGTCAGAATGGTTATTATATACTAAATTAAATAAAAACAAATATGGATGAAGGTATTACCATTACATACTGAATTTTATCTAAAACCATTGTACAGCCCTTTTTATAGTTTTTTGTTTTTATCATTTGGATAATAATTATTGAAGATGTATTAATCGAAACACCTACAAGGAATACTACCTACAAACAAGGTATTGTTAAAATTGCAGGTACTACAAATGTATATAATGATTAAGGCAACACATGTTTTACCGAAGAAAATTATTATTATTATATTAAATCATTTAAAACAATTGTATTACACTCATGCGTTATCATTATCATGGCAATGTTATTACAGATTACATTAATACGTCACATAGGGCTTGTAATAATTTAACAAGCAATCGATGATTTTCGTTACTGATAGACAGGTTTTAACTTTCGTTTCTACTTATAGCCATGTCAGCTATATATACTGGATTGTAGGCGGGATCATCGGGCACATATTCTAGATATTCAAATGATGACTGTGATCAAATTTAGTTCCACGTCGACACGTTTTAGAAAATTAAACGAACAACGATGAAGACAACCACGGCCCTCTGAATAAGCTGAACTCAAATGGAGAGGAAAACATGTACTATAATATAAAATGTATTTTAGATTTAAATAATGAGTCAAATACTTTACCATTTTATACTCTTAGACACAACTGTGCATGCAGTTGCAATTATTATGCAACTAAGCTAGACCCAATTGAATGATAATTCTGTTATGAAAACGCTCAGATGAAAATATTTAGAAAGGCAAACACGAAAACAAAGTTGAATATCATTGAGGACCCAAAATCACCCCCCCCCCCCCCGCTTCAAAGTGCCACAATACGACTAAGGTAATCCATACCTGGGATAGAAAATTCCTTAGTATATCGAATAATTCATACTTTTGCAAACAGTAAATTTATGAAAATGACCATTTAATTAATAATCATGTCAACACTCAAGTGCTAAATACTGGCCTAGTGATACCCTCGGGGACGAAACGTCCACTAGCATTGGCGTCGACCAAGTGGTGTAAATAGTTATCAAAGGTACAAGGCTGATAATATAATACGCCAGACGCGTTTTTGTCTAAATAAGACTCATCATTGACGCTCAGATCAAAATATTTAGAAAACCAAACAAGTACAAAGTTAAAGAGCATTGAGGACCCAAAAATTTCAAATAATAGATATATATAGCATTCAGAAAATTAGTTTTTACATAATAGCCAATAAACCTAGTACCACAAAATTCTTAAAACAAGTGATCAAAGAAAACCAAAAAATAAAAAATGTCATTTATGACTTATATTATCATGACAATGTGTTTTTAAAATATATAAAACTAATTATCTGGAATTATATGCATAATGTCTAATAATGAACAGATATTGTTTAGTTATATTTGTAGATCTTACAGAGCTTATTATCATATACACTTAGGAAACAGAAAGTATTTGAACGCATCTGTCACTCTAGTGATAATTGTGTGCTTGATATACACCACATACTTTTTTTTTATCTTATAACAGGTTAAAGTTATTTTAAAACACTTAGTGTAATCATTCAAACTTTTTAATTGTAGTAGTTTCCAATATTATTTTCTTCATTTGTCACAATCTAATATACGGCTGAAACCTATCTATCAATATATGAATATCAACAACTGTATTTACACAATGTATGGACACTTCAAACAGGATCGTGTAAAAATAAAAATATTAACACACACAACAAAAATAAACCACATAACATGGACAACTCCTGACTTAAAGCAATTAATCAGATACAATCATTGATAGACTATCTATACTTACACTTATTAATTACATAATTTTTGTTCAAAGGGAAATAACTTAATCATATAATAAATATCCCTTTTGGCTACTGAAAGGTGTACAACTAACAACGAGAAAAGCTAAAATCGTGACATTTGTACTTAATCTTCATTTAGTCACAGTAAACAACATAACTAAATTTTAAAAAAACATCGTCAAAGCACTTTTATGTTAATGAACGAACACTGTTTGGTAGTCGGTCGCCCGCCAGCCAGAAACCCATCCGCTCGACCGCCAATCCGAAACCCGTCCGCTCGCCCAACCGCCGTACATCCCCCTAATTAACTAGACATCATTGAGAATGGAGCCATCTTTTTGAGCTCAATTGTGGCATGTATAAATAACTATTGTTAAAAAAAAATGTATGGACAATCTTATATAAAGCACTATTTAAAAGTTATTATATGGTCTCGCTATGCCCTTGGAATGATTTTATTTTGTGCTTTTTAGTTAAAGTGTGATATTTGGCAATTTAATTAAACTAAAAAAATATCATGAACTTGCTTTCATAGAATAAAAGTGATATGACTGCATGGTGTTAATTCATTGTTGATTACAAGGTGACTTATAAAAATATGTGTTGATGTATAAACTTTAAAATCACAACGGTTCTCAAGATAAAGAGCGAACAAGATTGTACTATAGGACATGAGGTTGTCAACTGAAACCAAAGTTGTTGACCTTGAACTTTGGCCAAGGAAGTTGTAAATACATTATAACACACCCTCTGATGTTAGTTAACATACATATCAAGTATAAACTTTGAAATCATAACGGTTCTCAAGATATAGAGCGGACACGATCTTGACCATAGGACATAGGGTTGTCAACTGAAACCAGTTTTTGACATCGACCTTTGACCTAAGAAGTTGAACAAACATTATGACATTATCCTCTTGTGTTGGTTAATACACATGTCAAGTATAAAGTATGTAATTATAAGGCTCTCTAGATATAAAGCGGACACAATTTCTTACGGACGGACATGGGGCTGTCAACTGAAACCAAATATTTTGAACTTGACCTTTGACCTAGGAAGCTGTACAAACATTATGACACACCCTCTGATATTGGTTTATATAAATATCAAGAATAAACTTTGAAATCGTAAAGGTTCTCAATTTATGAAGCAGACATGATTTTTACCATAGGACAAGGGATTTCCAACTAAAACCAAAGTTTTGACCTTGAACTTTGACCTATAAAGTTGTACAAATATTATGTCACATCATCTCGCGTTGGTTAATATACATGTCAAGTACAAAATATGAAATTTTAATAGCTCTTTAGATATAGAGCGGACACAATTTGTAACGAACGGAAGGACAGACCTGAAACCAGTTTTTGACCTTGAACTGTGACCTAGGAGGTTGTACAAACATAATGACACACCCTCTGGTGTTGGTTAATATACATGTCAAGTATAAAGTATGCTCATTGTTGAAGGCCATACGGTAACCTATAGTCGTTAATGTCTGTGTCAGTTTGGTCTTTTGTGGATAGTTGTCTCATTGGCAATCATACCACATCTTCTGTTTTATATATGGGTTTGTCAACTGAAACCAAAGTTTTTGACCTTGACATTGACCTAGGATGTTGTACATACATTATGTCACACCCTCTCTTGTTGGTTAATATACATGTCAAGTATAAAGTATGCTCATTGTTGGAGGCCATACGGTGACCTATAGTTGTTAATAGGTTTGACCTTGACATTTGACCTAGGATGTTGTACATACATTATGTCACACCCTCTCGTGTTGGTTAATATACATGTCAAGTATAAAGTATGAAATTATAACGGTTCTCTAGATACTAAGCGGACACAATGTTACCGACGGACGTACAGACATGAAACAAAAGTTTTTTGACCTTGAACTGTGACCTAGGAAGGTTTTCAAACATTATGACACACCCTCTGGTGTTGGTTAATATACATGTCAAGTATAAAGTATGAAATTATAACGGTTCTCTAAATATAGAACGGACACAAGTTCTTAGGGACGGACGGACATGGGGTTGTCAACTGAAACCAAAGTTATTTATATTAACATTTGATCTAGGAAGTTGTACGAACATTATGTCACACCGTCTCGTGTTAGATACTATACATGTCAAGTATAAAGTAAGAAGTTTTAACAGTTCTCTAGATATAAAGCGGACACAATTTGTTACGAACGCAGTGACAGACCTGAAACAACAGTTTTTGACCTTCAACTGTGGCCTAGGAAGTTGTACAAACATTATGACACACCCTCTGGTGTTGGTTAATATACATGTTAAGTATAAAGTATATAATTATAACGGTTCTCTAGATATAGAACTGACACAAGTTCTTACGGACGGACGGACATGGGGTTGTCAACTGAAACCAAAGTTATTGATATTGACATTTGATCTAGGAAGTTGTACAAACATTATGTCACACCGTCTCGTGTTAGATAATATACATGTCAAGTATAAAGTAAGAAATTTTAACAGTTCTCTAGATATAAAGCGGACACAATTTGTTACAAACGGAGTGACAGACCTGAAACAACAGTTTTTGACCTTCAACTGTGACCTAGGAAGTTGTACAAACATTATGACACACCCTCTGGTGTTGGTTAATATACATGTTAAGTATAAAGTATGAAATTATAACGGTTCTCTAGATATAGAGTGGACACAATTTCCTACGGACAAACAGACATGGGGTTGTCAACTGAAACAAGAGATTTTGACCTTGACCTTTGACCTCGGAAGCTGTATAAACAATATAACACTTCCTCTGATGTTTGTTAATATACGCATCAAGCACAAACTATGAAATTATAAGGGTTCTCTTGATATAGAGGATACAATTTCTTATGGTCGGATGTACAAAGTTTTTGACCATGACATTTGACCTAGGATGTTGTTCATACATTATGTCACACCCTTTCGTGTAAGTTAATATACATGTCAAGTATAAACTTTGAAATCATAACGGTTCTCAAAATATAGAGCAGACACGATCTTTACCATAGAGCATGGGGTTATAAACTGAAACAAAAGTTTTTGACCTTGACCTTTGACCTAGAAAATTGAACAAACATTATAACACCCCACACCCCTTAAGTGTTGGTTAATATACCTGCCAAGTATAAAGTATGAAATTTTAACAGTTTTCTAGATAAAGATTGATTATTAATTGGTTGCTTGCTTAACGTCCAGTGGCAAATATTTCATGCATGTTCAGGACAAGTCTAGATTTAGAGCAGACACGATCTTTACCATAGGCAAGGCGTTGTCAACTGAAACTAAAGTTTTTGACCTTGAACTTTGACCAAGAAGTTATGACACACCTTTTGTGTTGGTTAATATACATGTCAAGTATAAAGTATGAAATAATAATGGTTCTCTAGATATAGAACGCACTTAATTTGTTACGGACGGACGGACTGATCAATATAGGGCGGGGCCCTCATAACCGATTTTTCCTTCGAAAATCCGGTTAGAAATGCTTGTTTTGGTCCTAAACAGCTACGACAATAACCTTCAAAATAAACCTAAACCTTCATTTTGTTGTATGAAACCTTTTGCTAAAATTTATAGAGATCGATACACTTATTGTGTGAGTTCGTGGTTTAGTGGTTAAGACCGATGGCTACAGTGCTGAAGGTCCAGAGTTCGATTCTCACTCGGGGTGTAAAAAAATTTCAGCACATCAGAAGGGTAGTTTTCACCCTCTCACACACATCTCTGGTACCCAGACAGGAGTTTAAACTAGAATTGGTACGGAGGGGGCCTCGGTTGGTCGAAGTTGTCCCCTACTTTGACCTGGAGACCAATCTTCTGATATCTCTCTGGTCTGGGTTGTCTGTTTCCACCGAGTGGCCCGGTGGTTCTCTCCGAGTACTTCGGCTTCCTCCACCATAATAACAGACTTCCCGGTGTCCTACACGCTCCCTTGGGCGGTGTTGGGTGGGGATTGTTCTGGTGGTGGGATAATATTGTAAAGGAGACATCTCCATTAATCCTTAGGGAGTGTACATGGATCCGCTGTACCCTTGCAGTCAATCAAAGGGTGCGTCTAAATTGGCGGAATCTCGAGTACATACATACATACTCAAGTTATTGTCTGTGAACATGAAAAAAAATAACCTTTTTGGCCCATTATTCCTAAACAGCTATGCAATTAGCCCTGAAAAAAAATCCCAACCTACTTATTGTAGTGTGGAACCTTGTGCTAAAATTTACCAAAGTAATATCTCTTTTACTCAAGTTATTGTCTTAAAACTAGACAAATAATTTTGTTTTCCCCTTTCCAGCCCCTAATTACAGAACAGCTAAGCGATAAGCCCCAAAATCAATCCCAACCATCCTATTCTGGTATGGAACCTTGTATTAAAATTTCTTACACATCCATACACTTACACTAAAATCATTGTATGCAAACCAATTTATTTTCCATCAACCAGTAAAACTGACCTTTATTGCCTTCTATTTACAAGAGCACAAAGACAATAAACCCTAACAACAATCCCAGCCATCCTTTCTCTATGACCTTATTCTCAAGTTATTGTCTGCGCAGGTCCGTAACTACATTGAGGCAAATGCCTCATGCTGAAAATTAAAAAAAAAATGAAAAAAAGATTGTCTTAATATCAAATTGTTTTCACGGAAAGTGTCTTGCAAGAAGCAAGTTTTCTTCACTCACTGATGTCGCCCCTGCATTTTGTTCGTGTTCTATGTTTCTATTTTACTTTCGGGTTTCGGAGTTGTTTGTACTTCTGTGTCTCGGGTTTGTCTTTTTTATTGTCCTACTTTACGACTATAGTCTGAGCGTTGTTTTTCATTTGTAAACGTGTGTAATGTAATGTTGCATGTCCACTGATGTCCAGATATTGTGCGGGAAAATATTTTAAGAATATGCTCTCGGTTTTTATATAGACCGTTGGTTTTCCAGTTTGAATAGTTTTACACTAGAGTAATTTTGGGTCCTTTATAGCTTTTTGTTCGGTGTGAGCCAAGGCTCCGTGTTGAAGGCCGTACATTGACTTATAATGGTTTACTTTTATATATTGTTATTTTGGATGGAGAGTTGTCTCATTGGCACTCACACCACATCTTCCTATATCTATCTACGATGCTTTACTGTAAAAAATTACGTTTCTGCATGGATAATTGAACTTGATATCAAAGAATACAAATATGTTTTTGTCTTTTTTCCCCGTTGATTGAGATATTCAATTTTCTATATTAATAATACATATCTATCACTTTTGTGCAGGTCTCACCTAGTTTTGGGTGATTTAAACGACTCAGAAAAAATACCGGCAATTTTTCTTAGAATGGATTGTAAAATTGGGTATTTTCTCTGAGACGTTTAAATCACTCGAAACTAGCTATATATAGGTGAGACATGCACAGAAGTGATAGATATGTATTGTACATGTAAATATAGAAAATTTACTATTTCAATAAAAAAAAAAATTAAAAAAATTAAAAATAAACATCTGTATCATATACCCAAGCTCCTGTGGATAAAACTACATAGCTGACATGGTTTAAATTAAAGAAAGACCACCAATTTCCCGTATCAAATCATTTGAAAAAAATCAATGTATTGCCATATGACCTTTTACATTGAAGGGTTAAACTTGCATTAAGTCGTGTTTAGACAGAAAATAAAGGAATATGGGATAAACGTTCACGCGGGACCTAATCGCACACAAAGTCAATGCATAGAAAAAATACAAATGATCAATGGTTAAAGTTTTTTTTCCTGTTATTCATCTTGATAGTTGCTGGAATGTCTTGGACTTCAATAATCATTAATACCGTAAAAGAAGGTCAAGATGGTCCTTAGTGTCGACTTAAGCAGTACTAGTACTTAAAGTAAAATAGTGCACTGTCACTATATTTAAATCTAGTCATAAAAAAATTACCAAAGTCAGCACAATACAAGACAAAAGCAGACAGACAGACCCGATATTTTTACTTTATCCTACATATCGGTCTTTTAATTTTGCCCCTAAAACCTAAAAGTCTTAAATTACAATTAATCTATGTTTTTGCTTTGAGACCAGAACATTGTCGAAAAAAAAGGTAAAGATTATTTGCGTTTCAATGTAAGATAGAGTCCGTGGAACGCTCAGAATGCATGACTTTGCGTTATTTTTCTCAGAGCTTCTGGGGGCCTTCAGTGGCCCCCAGACCCCTCGCCATTTTTTTTTTATTATATATATGTTTTGCCTCACTTTTAAAAGAGCGGGCTAGTTACGACCCTGCTGCGAATCAAATTGTCTTCAGACCCAGACATAATACTACCGACCGCAAATAAATTTGCAATCGTATAATAAGCTGTTTGTTCTTTCAAACTTTGTATTTATATCTTGAGAGAAATGAAGGCTTCAGAGCAAATGCAATGTGATTTCTATTATGATGCATATTTCAAAGGGGCATAATTGGTTTAAAATAATTAATCAGAACTTATTTTCGAAAGTGTCAAAGACATTGCTGATATACACCAATGATAAAAGTTTCATAAAATTCAGGCAAGAATTAAACACATGAGATCAATAACATTTCAATTTTCCATATACTCAATATTTCAGGGGGGAATAACTCTTTTAAGGGGGCTCCTGGGTATAAATGAATTTTTTTTTCTAATATAGGATTTCGCATTATTTTTTCATAAATGAACTTTATCATATACTTAAAAGAAAAATGAAATAAAAAAATGAGGTCACCGTTCATTTAAGCTAAAATCTGCCTTTGGAAGAAGCATACATTTTTGTTAATGTCCTTTTTTTCTGTTGAACTAATAGGAGAAAAAGAGGAAATATCGAAATAAAAAAATAACCTAATATAAGAAATCACTTAAATTTTACAATTATTTAGTTTATGTACAGCTTATATGAAAATAATAATAAAAAATATAGGTCACCAATGAGTTAAAAAAGATATTTCAAATTTAAGGCCAAAAAATGGCATTTTTGCACCAAAGGGAGATAATTTGGAGCTTTTTCAATTTTTAAAGTCATTTTGGGCCAAACCAAATCAATTTTTTGGGTTGTTTTTTGTACCATATCATAAAGTTACAACTGTAATGAAAAAATAAAGGTTTAATTTTTTGCTAAAATTTTTGTACCCATGAGCCACCTTAAAAGTAATTGATCTGCACCGATTTTTAAAATCTTCCAAGTACATTGATGATATAAACCTATAAAATAAATTTCATAAAAAAACCTGGCGAGAATTGTACACATAATCTAGAGCGCTCATAAGGCAATTTCAATATAATTAATATTTCCATGGGACATAACTCTTAAAAATAATTGATTGGCACTATTTTTTTAAATCGTAAAGTACATTGATGATATAAACCTATAATATAAGTTGCAGAAAAATTTGGCAAGAATTGTATACATCTCATATAATTAATATTTCCAAGGGGCATAACTCTTTAAAAAATAATTGATCAGCACTGATTATGGAACTTGTCCAAGACATTGCTGATATAAACCTATGTTATCAAGTATCATAAAAATCTGAATGAACAAACGAAAGCCCTTACGGTGCAACTTTCCAGAAAATTTACGTTTCCTAGGGGCATAACTCTTTTAAAAATAAAGATTGGTCCTGATGTTTTAACTTGTCCAAGACATTGCTGATATAAACCTATAAGTTTTATAGAAATCTTGCAGGAGTTGTACACGTGAGAGAGCTTACAAGACCAGACAAAATGAATGGATGGACGCACGACTGGTATTTCCATGTCCCCTGCAAGGCGTTACACGGGTGACAAAAAAAAACACCACTTAAACTTTTTTGTAATCTACAAATATACAAATGCACAAAATATTACAATACCTATGCTGAAATGTTGTTTTTCATTGATCGTTCTGAATTATCCCTATTGTTTTTATCCTCGTCCTTTGGTCTCTTGTGGACAATTGTCTCAATTGGAATCATACAACATATCTTGATTCTAATAATAATACAATAATTATTGAAAAGTGAATCATTTGTTAAAAAAAATTTGTAACGGTTCCGTGGAACCCATTGTCTCGCCTACTTTTGCAGTTTAAGTTGCGGGCTCAACAAATATAGGGAAAAATCAAAACAAATTTTCTTCTAGATACTGTCTTATGATTGTAAAGACCTTTGTCCAAGTTTGGTAAAAATCCAGTATGGTTTATGAATATAATAAAATGTTTTAAAAACTTTAACTGCAGACTGTATGTAATGTTAACTGGAAGAGTAAACAGCTGCGCCATGAGCGCATGATATGCCCATCACGTTTCAAAGAATAAAGTTCAATAACTTCTCAATGTCATATCCAAAATTTATAAAAAAAAACTTAAGGGAGGTTATCTTTACAGATATAAATCAGTCACCAAAGTTAAATGAAAATTGCTCAAAGCACTTTAAGGATATTGTAAATGTAAAATCTGAAATTTATAAAAATCGAAAGGAAGCTCATGTCAATATATATAAACAATTCACCAAATTTTCTTGCCATTTGGTGAAAGTGCTTTTGAGTTATTGTCCGAAAACTGGAAAATCCCCCTTTTTGTAATGAATAAAACCCAAAACTCACAAACATAAAATCTAAAATTTATAAAAAAAATAAAAGGGAGCTCAGGCCAATAGATATAAACAATTCACGAAAGTTTCATGCAAATTGATTAAAGCATTTTTTAGTTAATATCTCACATGTTGACGACGGACGGATGGACAACAGTATACCTTAATACGTCCCGTAAACCAACGTATAAAAACTAAGTCCATTTATACATTGTTATAAGTAATATACGGGAAAACAGGAAATAAATTTTTATAAAATTTCCTTCTAGATACTAGTTTTTCTTCAGTCAGGGGACTTACTTAAATGAGTGATTTTCTAAATCACTGATTCAAGTAACATTATTTCCATTTAATTAGGTTGGAATTAAGAGTTGTCTTTCTTTAATAATCACCTATTTAAGTAGTACAAAATAATCACTAGAAGAAGTGATTTAGTTTTACTGCAGCTTTAAATATAGAATACTAATGATCCAGGGACTAATTATGTTTCTAAACTTATTAGAACCAAGTCGTCTCAGGTGATGACCTTGTACTGAATCTAGGATAATGACATAAAAATCACTTGTTTAAGTATCATACTTCAATTTCCTTTCCAAAAATCACTTCTTTAAGTATCATTATTTTAATAACCCCCACTAATTTCGACACCCCCGAACAGTGGCGAACAGTGAAATTTTTATCACGAACAGTAGAATTTTATTACATAAACTGAAAGATGAAACCTTGAACTTTACAGGAAAAATACTCCCACTGCTGGGAAAAATCTGTTAAGAAAGTATCAGTTCATTATGTAAAGCCATTATTACAGCATTTGTTCAACTAAAATAGAATTTGCAGCTAAATGATAGCATCAAAAGCATAAACCTTGCTACTTAAAAGAAGCAAAAAATACTTTTCTTTTCAATTTTACTATTGAACAGATATTATTTAAACCTATGTGTTTTAAATTTTGGTAAAACTACAAAATCACAATTTGAGACAAAACTTCAAATTTGCTACTCAAATAAGTGAATGTAATGTTAACTGGCAGAAAATCTTAGTGCATTTAAAAGTAAAATACGGATAAACAGGATTTATTTTATACAAAATTCTTATTTCTGGATACTATCTTATGATCATAAACAAGCTCATGTCCATGTTTGGTATAAATCAAACTTCAAGGACATACAAAATCTTTAACCACAGGGTGAATATTTGTGGAAGCCGTCACCGCTTTCCGAAAACAAATGAAGAATGTGTCCATGGGACACAGATGATGCCCCCATTGCATATCATATGAAGTTATAAAGGGACATAACTGAATAACCGTAAAAGTGACACTACCCAAACTTGTTATTGTAGAACGGTTGAAATGACACCACCAAAATTCAAACTTGATCTGTGTTTTGTGGTGATAAGCATTGTGTATAACTTTCATAACATTTGGTTGGGCATACCTACGTTAGAGAATGGTAACCAACTTCAATGAACTTTGGGACGTACTGACGGACAACGGTAAAACTTAATGCCCCCTCCCCTACGGTGGACATAAAAATACATTTCAACTATACTTGTTATATTCAGGAAATAATGGCTGCAAATAATTAATTGCCAGTCCAGGTTATGGATTATTCTCACCTTTTGAAATATAAAATTTCCAAAAAAATAGGTTTATGCCAGTGACATTTGTTGCAAGACAAAAAGAATCTATGCGTGCTTTGGTAAATTCAATTAGAAATATCAAAACTGACCAAAAATGACTTACAACAAATTGCAAGTCTAACTGTCTAATGAGCTATTTTATATTTTATATCAAAATCTAAATCTAAGCAACATGGTTTTATTACTTAGAATGTTTTTAACAATGCATGACAAAAGTATTTTGAGAGTTATTTTACATTTAGTAATTGTTTATGGTCAATGTATGTTATTTCTATTTTTTGTAACAAATGTACAATATTGGTATGATTTTCTCTGCTTGCAATATCTAGTGGTGTTAGTCCTCTACATTTAATGTTACAATCTGCTTCATGTTTTAACAACAATTCAACAACCTTTACATGACCTTTATAACAAGCTATAAATATGGGGGATTCTCCTGTTCTAATACACTGATTAATGTCAGCCTTATTGTTTATTAACATCTGTACTACTTCAGTATGTCCTTTCTGACAAGCAATGAACAGAGGTGATACTCCTTCATTATCACACTTATTAATGTCAGCCTTATTGTTTATTAACATCTGTACTACTTCAGTTTGTCCTTCCTGACAAGCAATGAACAGAGGTGATGCTCCATCATTTTCACACTTATTAATGTCAGCCTTATTGTTTATTAACATCTGTACTACTTCAGTTTGTCCTTTCCCACAAGCAATGTACAGAGGTGATGCTCCATCATTATCTTTACACTTATTAACATCAGCCTTATTGTTTATTAACATCTGTACTACTTCAGTTTGTCCTTCCTGACAAGCAATGAACAGAGGTGATGCACCAGTATATTTACACTTATTAATATCAGCCTTATTGTTTATTAACATCTGTACTACTTCAGTATGTCCATTCTGACAAGCAATGAACAGAGGTGATGCACTAGTATCTGGACACTTATTAATATCAGCCTTATTGTTTATTAACATCTGTACTACTTCAGTTTGTCCTTCCTGACAAGCAATGATCAGAGGTGATACTCCAGTATCTTTACACTTATTAATATCAGCCTTATTGTTTATTAACATCTGTACTACTTCAGTATGTCCATTCTGACAAGCAATGATCAGAGGTGATGCTCCATCATTATCTCTACACTTATTAATGTCTGCCTTATTGTTTATTAACATCTGTACTACTTCAGTATGTCCTTCCTGACAAGCAAAGAACAGAGGTGATGCTCCATCATTATCTTTACACTTATTAATGTCTGTCTTATTGTTTATTAACATCTGTACTACTTCAGTATGTCCTTCCTGACAAGCCATGATCAGAGGTGATGCTCCATCATTATCTTTACACTTATTAATGTCAGTCTTATTGTTTATTAACATCTGTACTACTTCAGTATGTCCTTCCTGACAAGCCATGATCAGAGGTGATGCTCCATCATTATCTTTACACTTATTAATGTCAGCCTTATTGTTTATTAACATCTGTACTACTTCAGTATGTCCTTCCTGACAAGCAATGAACAGAGGTGATCCTCCATCTTTATGACAATGGTTTACATTACTGTTACAATGATATAAGCACCATGCAACCAGATCAATATCTCCAATAAAACAACACTGTATTAATGGCGTGCTATTGTTTTGTGTGTCATATAGACTAGCCAATTGTTTCTGTTTTGATATTTCTATTCCATTCAAATGTACAAGTATTCTTTGTCTGAAGATTTGATCATACATATTGATGTTACAGAAGACATCTACTACCTTTCCTCTAAACCAGTCGTATACCAATCTATTTATATACATTTGCTGATATCTTTCTGATACATCTATTAAAAATTCATCTCTTTTCTCTTTTTTTTCAAAAACAAACCTTTCACGAATAAAATGACTTGAAGCATTATTAATTAAACAATAAATCATAACACTGCCAAAGTAAAAAGCAAGAAAGTCAAACAGCTTGTCATGAATAGTTCTGTATAATTCACCCTCCTTTCTGATAAACGTATGAGTTAGTGAATCCAGTTCATCACGCAGTACCAATCGAGATGTTCCTTTCACCACTTTACAAGCTTCATATGTGTTCTCTATGATTTTTGTTACATCTTTATCAACATCTTCAGTGAGCCATTCTTCTTTAATATGATTGTTAAACATAACACATAGAGCAAGTGCACAGTACTTGACATGCGCTCCTTCTAGCTGTATTTTATCTATCTCTTCTTTATAAACTGTAAATGGATTCTGAAAGAAATCTATCATTCTAAGATTTGTGTTTTTGCTGTACAATTGACATAAAAGAGGAAAACAGTCAAACATGTCATAAAATTTCTTGATCTTAGACGCGTTTGATTTCATGTAAAGTTCAGCAATAGATTGTTTTTCTGTTTCTGATAAGTGTTTATCTTCTGACAAAAGATTACATTCACAGGACTGATCAAAAGATAAAGATTTCATTTTTTTATCCTTAAAAACCTGAAGTCTACAAGACATGATTAATTTGACTGGTTTTTTTTCTATTAATGTTTTGATTTTTTCCATCTGATTTTTCCAGCTTTCTAACTTCATAGGATTTATGGTATATGTTCCACAAAAGTCATCAACAACAAACAGGATTTTCTTACTTGGATTGTACCACTTGATAATTTTTTCAGGGTTTGTTACCGGCAAAATAACATAGCCTTCTTCTTGCATTCGTAGAGCAACATGACGCATCAATGATGATTTTCCTGTTCCCGAACTTCCGGTGACAACAACACAGCCATTTTCTTTAATACATTTTAATACACTCTTAGCTCCATTTGTTTCTATAAACATTTTGTCATCTTCAGTCCAAGTTTTTAATTCCTCTTCAATTTGACCTAAAAAGAAAGAATTTGATATTTCTTTAAAATTTACAATTATTTTGAGACTGACTTCTGTGATTTTGTTATACTGATATGTACTCATATACCTTATAAAATTTATAAAACTTTAGGACTTGAGCTTACATGATCAAAGTTATTCCTCAATAAAAGATATAATGGTTTTTTTATCCAAACAATATCTTTTTATAGAACAAGCTCTCTGTGAGTATTGCATGGCAAGATATAGTCCACTGCCGGTTAAAAATTTATTGTATTGAAACAAAATTCTAACTTGATCTATAACTTGTCATGGTGTAAACTTTATTACAAATTATATGTCAATATCTTCAAGAATGACAAAAAAAACGTGTGGAAAACTGATTATTTTAGTGAATTTTAAAGTCCAAGGACCATTACTCTGCACAAAATCATCAGGCCGGGACAAAATTCAAATTTGAACTGTAACTTGTCATGACAAGAGTGCACACACTGAAATGTCTCGCCTTTTTTTCTAATCATTGATATTATGTTGATAGTCCTAAATATAAAGCATTACTACAACTACCACATGAACTTAACTTGATCCAATAAAATGAGGTCAAGGTCATATAAACCAGACAGGAAATACATGTACACATTACAATCCATCTATACACTAAGTATAGTTGACCTATTGCTTATAGTTTCTTAGAAACAGACTTAACCAAGAAAACTAAACATTGACTAATGAACCATGAAATTAAGGTCAAGGTCAGATGAACCATGCCAGGCAGACATGTACAGATTACAACTCTTCCATACAACAAATATAGTTAACCTACATGTATTGCTTATAGAATAAGAATCAAAGAGCTGATAGCTCTGAAGTGGAAGAAGGTGAATAAAAGGTAACTTGAGTAACCATAAAAGAAGCCCCACTAACCCAGCCTGTTTTGTTCCATTATTGTTATGACGTATTTTTTTTTCTTCAAACAAGAATGTGTCATAAGTACATGGATTTCCTATCTGTACAATCATTTTCTATGTTCAGTGGACTGTGAAAATTAGGTAAAATCTTTAATTTGGCAGTAAAATTAGAAAGATCATAATTTTATCATAAGGAACACATGTGTACTAAGTTTCAAGTTGATTGGATTTCAACTTCATCAAAAACTACCTCGACCATAAACTTTAACCTGAAGCAGGACGGACAGACAGACCAGAAAACATACTGCCCATAAATCGGGCATAAAAATAGTAAGACTTGTTACATACCCGCCAACTTTTGAAATTTCTCATGGGTTTTTTTAGTGCGCGACAACAATTTTAAAGGTATCAATTTTTAGCGAAGTATTTTGCACGATCTGGATTGTCTAGAAAAAGAGTCATATTTGTATGATGAACTTACATGCCTTTTTCTTAAGTCTGTTTGCATGGTTCTAGTTATTGAATCAGTAGAAAAGATGAACATGTTTGTTAGTCTTTGTGAAAAAAGAATAGTACATTGTCCTTTAAATGATTTAATAAATTGAATTCAAAAATAAAATATGTTACAACGAGTATTATGTCAATAAATTAGTGAAAAAAAACTATTCATTATCTTTATGGTAGTACTTGGTAGTACTGCATCATTGAATTTTGTCAATCAGCCATGCTTTTATCCTAAAAGCTGTGTAAGAACGATTACAGATGAAAATTCATATTTTACATCTAGATGAAAAAACAACATAAGTACAAAATCTAGCATGTTAGAATATTCTTCAGAGAAAACGTTTTTGATTGGCTTATTAATTGATCATGAGAAACACAGAATTTGATTGGTTGAACACGCTTGTCTTAACTTGGGAACAGATGATTTTCACTAAATCATGTTTAAGAGTTTTTTAACGATACCCTTAATATTAATATTTTTTAATAAATGCAAGGACGTATTATAAAACGTCCTTGATTAGAGTAAAGAGAATTAACACAGGGCGAACGTACTATATGAGTGAAAGAACTCAGGAAGAACAGACCAAGGGCGAACATGTAAACAGGGCGAGTTGTCCTGATACTAAATTCACGCATGCGTACTACAAAAAAAACATCCGGTTACAAGTAAACAAATAACGTTCATGTAGATGATATGAAATCTAATAATTTACATAAATAATAGGATTTTACAATTTACAAATTAAATGATTCAGATGCTTAATCAAGTGTAAAAATCGGTGTTTGAAATCAGAAGTTGTTATGAACATGATGAAATTGCAATACACAGAAACGAATGCGGCATACGGAGGCTCAATGATTTTAAAGTCGGCACCATTGGCCTTCAGAAGACTTGAAGTCTTCTTCCACCAAAAACAGACCAAAACACAATAAAATGCTCTGCTGGGTGCAGCTTGATACGACCGCAGAGTTCCAACCCTGAACAGTTTGGGCAAGTATGGACACAACATTCAAGCTTGATACAGCTCTGAATTTGGATTGTGATTAAATATTTGACACAGCATAATTTCTGTCACAGAATGAATGTTGTCTAAGAACTTAAACATATTAGATTAACCTATTATGGTCCAATATTCGAAATCAAAATACATGGTTAGATTCAGCATATCATAGAACCCCAAGAATAAAATTTTTGATGAAATCTACCAAAGTTTAATTTTGGACCCTTTTGACCTCAATGTAGACCAATTTGATAACCAGGCCAAAATATCAAAAATCTAAATTCATGGTTAGATTTAGCATATGGAAAAACCCCATATATTCAATTTTTGTTGAAATCAAACAAAGTTTAATTTTGGACCCTGAATTGGACCAACTTGAAAACTGAGCCAATTTTCAAAAATCTAAGTACATGTTCAGATTCTGCAAATCAAAGAACCCTAATAATTTAATTGTTGATAAAATCAAACCAAGTTTAATTTTGGACCCTTTGGGCCTCTAATTCCTAAACTGTTGGGACCAAAACTCCCAAAATCAGTCCCAACATTCCTTTTGCTGTCATAAACCATGTATTTAAATTTCATAGATTTCTATTTACTAATACTAAAGTTATTGTGCAAAAACCAAGAAAAATGCTTATTTGGGCCTTTTTTGGCCCCTATAATTCCTAAACTGTTGGGACCAAAACTCCCAAAATAATTCCATACCTTCCTTTAGTAGTCATAAATCTTGTCTTAAAATTTCATAGATTTCTATTTTCTTATACCAAAGTTATTGTGCGAAAACAAAGAAAAATGCTTATTTGGGCCCTTTTTTGGCCCATAATTCCTAAGCTATTGGGACCAAAACTCCAAAAATCAATCCCTACCTTGCTTTTGTGGTCATAAACCTTGTGTTTAAATTTTACAGAGATCCATTTACTTAAACTAAAGTTATAGTGCGAAAACCAATTCAATGTGTCTTCGGAAAACGACGACGACGCCAATGTCATACCAATATACGACCACAAAAATTTTTTGCGGACATATATAAACTTAACACTAAGCAATGAACCGTGAAAATGAGGTCACGGTAAAATAAAACCTGGCAGACTGACATGCACATCAAAAAATATTTCCATACACCAAATATAGTTGACCTATTGCATATATAGTGTTTGAAAAACAGACCAAAACACAAAAACTTAACTTTAACCACTGAACCATGAAAATGAGGTCAAGGTCAGATGACACCTGCCAGTTGGACATGTGCACCTGACAATCATTCCATACACTTAATATAGTAGACCTATTCACGTCCTATTGCATACAGTATTAGAAAAACTGTACAAAACACAAAAACTTAACTATAACCACTGAACCATGAAAATGAGGTCAAGGTCAGATGACACCTGCCAGTAGGACATGTACACCTGACAATCATTCCATACACCAAATGTAGTAAACTTATTGCTTATACTATCTCAGATATGGACTTGACCACGAAAACTTAACCTTGTTCACTGATCCATGAAATGAGGTCTAGGTCAAGTGAAAACTGTCTGACAGGCATGAGGACCTTGAAAGGTACGAACATACCAAATAAAGTTATCCTATTACTCATATTAGGAGAGAAATTAAGAATACTAAAAATCCTATTTTTTTTCAAGTAGTCACTGAACCATGAAAAAGAGGTCAATGACAATGGACATATGACAGACGGAAACTTGTAACATAAGGCATCTATACATACAAAGTAGGAGACCTGGACCCTTCCTACTGAAATATTAAGCTTTCAAGAAGTTAGCTAACGCCCCCGCTGCCACTGGATCACTATCACAATGTCCAGCTTTCTGCGACAGAAATCATAGGTTCGACAAAAATCAACAATTCAGGATTGGGAAAGTAAATTATAAATAGGACAGATTTTTCTAAAATATTCAGGGTAGATAGAGTTTGATATGCTAACTATATTTCCCCTTTCAGTTTATCTCAACTGGCTCTTGTTTTCCAGATACTCATCAAAACTGTAGTGTTCCCCCTATGTTATATTTTTATAGCCATAGTGGCCATGTTGATTGCTCAGACTGGAGGAAAATTTCAAACTATATAGTTGACATCCTTTACACATGATACATGAACAGACAATTTTTAATTTAAGTTTCTTGTGCATAATTCAGAGTTTAGTATGACGTCTATTATCACTGTACTAGTATACATATTTTTAAGGGGCCAGCTGAAAGACACCTACAGGTGTGGGAGTTTCTCGCTACATTGAAGAACCATTGGTGGCCTTTGGTTGTTGTCTTCTCTATGGTCGGGTTGTTGTCGCTTTGACACATTCCCCATTTCCTTTCTCAATTTTAAACTTTAGTTTCAATCAATTGAACAGTTTAACAGAAGATTTTTCAAGAAAAGTTTAGAGAGAACAGACTTTAAGATAAAACAAAACTTACATCTATGACAACTAGCCCAGTTGTTAATTTTAGAGTAGAATGTTTTACACTTTACCTGACAACAGACAACACCAACTGACACCAAGTGACAACAATAGCTCCTTTGATGCTTTAGGTCAGGGGAGATAAAAACCCAAAATACAAGAAATATAGTAAATATTGAAGGTTAATTCCCTTGTTTCACATTCTTAGCTATATAACTCTACAACCTTTGTCTAAATGAGTATAATGTACCTCTGATGTTCCACGGTATTGGGTCTTTCAATAGTTCTGTGACTTCCGTATGCTCAGTCTGTAAAGTAATGTGGGAATCTTGTAACTTCCTCAGATTTCCTGTCACCTCTGAGTGTTCAGTCTGTAAAGTAATGTGGGAAACTTGTAACTTCCTAAGATTTTCCGTCACTTCTGAGTGCTTTGTCCCCAAAATATCCACTGTTTGTCCTAATTCTTTTATCGTTTCCTGTGATTGTTTGATTTCCAACATAATTTCCTGATTTGACTGATCTAAGATTTTCACCTTTAACTCTTGGCACTCTTGATTCATTGGCTGACCACCCAGTCTACTTACTGCCTACAAAAATATTTTGAAAAAGAATAGTATTCAATCAAAACTCCATATAACTCAAAATTAAGGTTAACAGACTTTTTCATTAATGAATCTCACACCCATCTTATTAGAAAAATTAACATTTGAAGTCACTGAGGCATGAGATATGGAAAGCTCATACACTGCATCCCTATATCTTGTTCATTTAAAATTGTGAGATAAAACAAATACATGTTGGATCAATGATTTTGAAACTAGAGGCTCTCAAGAGCCTGTGTCGCTCACCTGTTAATGTGTTTACTGATGTCGGCCATCTTTGTTGGTAGGCGGGGTCATTAGACACTCTTTTTAAAAATAGATACCCTAGTATTATGATTGTTCCCAAGTTTGGTTAAATTTGGCCAAGTAGTTTTAGAAAAGATTTTTATACAAGTTACAAAAATGAAGAAAAGTTGTTTAATATTGACTCTAAAGGGCAATAACTCCTTAGGGGGTCCTCTAACAATTTTGATCATGCTGACTTATTTGTAGATCTTACTTTGCTGAACATTATTGCTGTTTACAGTTTATCTCTATCTATAATAGTATTCAAGATAATAACCAAAAACTGCAAAATTTTCTTAAAATAACCAATTTAAGGGCAGCAACCCAACAACAGGTTGTCCGATTCAACTGAAAATTTGTGAGGGGATATATCTTATTCTGATGGACATTAAAATCTTGAAAGATTTGCCCTAAATGTCTTGGTTTCAAAGATATAAAGCAAAAACTGCATTTTACCACTATGTTCTAATTTTAGCCATGTCGGCCATTTTGTTTGGTAGGCTGGGTCATCCGACACATTTTTTAAACTATAAACCACAATGATAATTGTCGCCAAGTTTGATTAAATTTGGCAAAGTAGTTTTAGAGAAGAAGATTTTTAGAAAAGTTGCAAAAAATGATGAAAAGTTGTTAAAAATTGACTATAAAGGGCAATAACTCCTTAAGGGGTCGACTGGCAATTTTGGTCATGTTGACTTATTTGTAGGTCTTACTCTGCTGAACATTATTGCTGTTTACAGTTTATCTCTATCTATAATAGTATTCAAGATAATAACCAAAAACTGCAAAATTTCCTTAAAATAACCATTTCAGGGGCAGCAACCCAACAACAGGTTATCCGATTCGTCTGAAAATTTCAGGGCAGATAGATCTTCACCTGATAAACAATTTTACCCCATGTCAGATTTGCTCTAAATGCTTTGGTTTTTGAGTTATAAGCCAAAAACTGCATTTTACCCCCTATGTTCTATTTTTAGCCATGGCGGCCATCTTGGTTGGTTTGACGGGTCACGCCACACATTTTTTAAACTAGATATCCCAAGGATGATTGGGGCCAAGTTTGGTAGAATTTGGCCCAGTAGTTTCAGAGGAGAAGATTTTTGTAAATGTTTACGGACGACGGACGCAGGACGACGGACGACGGACGCCAAGTGATGAGAAAAGCTCACTTGACCTTTCAGGTCAGGTGAGCTAAAAAGGCAACGTAAATTAACATGTTCACTTGCAGTAGATCCCCTGGGCCCTTCATAACCTGTAAGTGATATATAAAATCACTGATACTAAAGTCATGTAACACTTACATCAGATATATTACTCCATGCTGTATTGAAATCACCAGTGGCCATTTTGTTACTATCATGATGGGCTAATATATTTCTGTACCATTTAATCCTTGCTAAATCAGCTCCTGGAGTTGTTTCCACTGATGGTGGTAGTCTGTCAAAGCCATTGATTGGCTGAGTAACAGATGTCAGGTTTCTGATCAAGCAAATCATCAATGTTACATCAAATGTTGTGGAAACGGGAACACCTATAACATCGAAAGAATTATGATTAATAACATCTATAACATCAAAAGTAATAAAATCGGGTACACCGATAACATCAAAAATATTTGAACTAAGTTCATTTGTCACATCAGATGTAATAGAATCAGGTACACCTATAACATCAAAAATATTGAAATTAAAATGTAAAATCACAAAAATACTGAACTCATATCGGAAAATCCCTAATCACATGGCAAAATCAAATGACAAAACACATAAAAAAGAAATGGACAACAACTGTCGTATTCCTGACTTGTTACAGGCATTTTCAAATGTAGAAAATGGTGAATCATTTTTCTTGCACTAGATAATTATTTTGTTTAAACTGAGATAACATTTTTAAATATACCATATATGCAACAGTATATTACCATAGGATGAAGATGAAGAAGAAGAAAGTAGCAACATTTTGAGGTGAATTCAATTACACATATACTCTCCACAGTGGTGGATCTATAAATTTTCATAAGAGGGGCCCACTAAATGCCTAAAAGGGGGGGGGGGCTGATTCCGTCACGCTTCAGTGATTTCCTATATAACCAACCAAAATTTTTCTGAAAAAAGGGGGGCCAGGGGGCAAACTCATCATAGATACCAGGACTAAATTTTATATATACGCCAGACGCGGGTTTTGTCTACAAAAGACTCATCAATGACGCTTGAATCCATGTTAACATGTTAAACTTAAATTCATTGCATTGGGGTTTTCTTAGCCATATAACATGTATAAACATACCATTTCTTGGAAACAACAGATTCCATTGAGCCTGGTTCAAAACTCTCTTTAATTTTAAATCCTTAAGAGTGTTGTAGTTTGTATTCAGTGTTGAAGGTAAATGAGTAGGTGGAAATTCTCTATCAAAGTAGGAACGGACTGCTCTTGGTGACACTCCTTTCAATAACAGAGCTAAGCGTACATAATTCTCTTCTTCTTCCAAGAGGGGTGCCATCATTCGAATTATCTTTCTATTTACAATTGAAACCTATACCATTCTTAATAAGTGGTCCATGTGGTCCTGAAAAAAAAAATATTCTACAAATGATAATTCAAAATAGCAAAACCTTAATTATCAACAGAGAAATAAGCTACATTTCCTTATTTAGAATATTGATAAGAGTGTTTTCGCTCCTGCTGTGTAAATGTACGAGGAACAATATTGTATTGTATGTGTACATCTACAATACTTAAATAACAAGGTCCAATTTGTTAGCCGCATGACGCAACCAGATGCTCCGCAGGGCGCAGCTTTATACGACCTCAGAGGTCGAACCCTGAACGGTTGGGGATAGTATGGACACAACATTCAAGCTGGATACAGCTCTGAATTTGGATTGTGATTAAATAGTTGACACAGCATAGGTTGCTGTCACAGAATGAATGTGGTCTAATGAACTCTTATTCAAACAATGATCTCAATTCAAATTTCTAACGGAGTTTGCAACAATCAACATGATAAATACCCATTTGAATACATCATAAAATATTAAAATATAAAATGTCATGCAGTCATGGTTAAAATTAATATTAATTTATAGTAACTTCTGAAAAAATAAATGGGGAATGTGTCCAAAGGGACACAGATGATGCCCCCCGCTACCATATAACGTTATAAAAGGACATAACTCTAGAACTGTAAAAGTGAAGCTGCCAAAACTTAAACTGAGTTTAGAGGTAATAAGCATTATATACACATTTCATTAAATTTAGTTGAGACAAACTTAAGTTAAGAGAACAGAAACTAACAAATTTTTCAATTTTTCCATTTGTAAAGGGGCATAACGCTAGAATGGTAATCAAAGTGCTTATAATCACTAAATGGTAAAGACTGCTTTAATTTATCAGTTGGTAGTAAAGTGAATATTGCATTATATATTGTACAATACAATACAATACAATATTTTTATTGTCAATCAGGAACGCCCTATGAGAGCAGTGTAATTATAAGCAATTTATTACAATGATTATTATTAATTCTTAATGATTATTGTATATATAGCATTGATTTAAGTTGATTCGACTACTATTCTGGACAAGAAAGATAACTCCAATTTTCAAAGATTTCATAAAGCATTGGTTTTAGGTGATTCAACAACCATTCTGGACAAAGAAAGATAACTCCAATTTATTTTCTTGAAACTACAAAAATGCTTGTTTTTGGCACCTTTTTGGACCTTTATTCCTAGACTTTTTGCCCCATAACCCACAAAACATATCCCAACCTTCTACTTATGGTATTAAACATTGTCACCTGGGACGATTTCATAACAATTGAAATACTTATACACAACTTTTTGTACTGACACTAGATAAATGCTTGTTTTGGGCCCTTTGGGCCCCTAATTCTAAACCTTAGGGACCATAACCCCCAAAACCAATCCCAAGCTTCCTTTTGTGGTTATAAACATTGTGTTAAAATTTTATTGATTTCTATATTCTAATACTTAAGTTATTATCCGGAAACCATCCGTCTTCAGACGACACTGATGACGACGTGATACCAATATACGACCGCAAAAATTTTGCGGTCGTATAAAAATGAAGAATCAAAGAATTCAACTTTATATATAACTAAAACAGGACAATACTGTTGATTAAAAATTACACCATTCCAGGCCCTTTTGTTTTCCAAATAATTAGTATTACCAATAGTTAACAAGTTATGGGTCGAATCCAATACCGAAACCAATAGACTATTTTCGAGCTCATACGTCAACTGAAAAAAATTGTCAATTATGCGCGCCTTTATGATGTCATTTACCAGATAGAGGGGATTGCCTGTATCCCTGCACAATTAACGTTCATCAAGCGTCTACGTGATCGTCATTGTGCAATATAAACTAGAAATAATGTTTGTTTCGTAAGTACCTAATTACAGCAGTGCTGATTTTCAATTATGAGAATTTAATTTGCCGAATAATTCGTGCAATTATAGTATGATAGTTTTCCAACCACTCCCTCAACATTGGAACGGAAGTGGTGATGCACCTAAATGCACAAATGATGTTCACTAAAACCAGAGTTTTGACGGAAATGCATCGAACTTGAAAGTTGTCTATAGCATGTGTCATATGTACATGTAGTTTCAGGTTGTATGTATGTATCTTTATGCATGTTCTGTATATATATTCCTCCTTTAATGATAGCACTACCAAGGGTTATGATGTAAAGGCGGACATTAAGCATGTGCACTGTACAGTACAGATTTAATGTGAGCATTTGCCTTCCCAGTTTTAGTAAGAAAATTAGGATGGGCCCAAACAGATAGATCTTGAAACAGAGAAAAATGCTCTTTTTGGGATGTTGTCTCTTTGACTCATTCCTCATTTTCATTCTCAATTTTATTTTAAAACTGTTCATCTAATCACCTTACAATCAGCATGACTTTATCAGATGACAATACAAATACTAAAACTCCAGACTAAACATCAGCTAAAGGCATTACGGTATGTACTTTAATTCAGTCATATCACAGGTGTGTTCTAGTATCATACATTTTACAGTCCTGCTTGGATTTAAGACAACAGACTACTGAATTTTCTTAACCATAGATCAACTGATACTGTATGAACAAAATCAAAACGGTGTTGTCAGTTACATTGAGTTAAGAGATAAAGTAGTCCCAAACGTGACAAAACAATTCCAACCAAAGAACAATCTACTACCCAACAATTTGCCCCAGCTAGCAGTTTACATTTTTTTTCATCTTACCAGTTTTACTTAACATGCTAAAGGAGTGAACAAAAACCCAATAAATAATGTTTTAAATCAGCACGGAAGTAAAATATGTTGATTCAGGAAGAAAATTGGATTGTCAACTCTTATTTCTAGTTATTCTGACTGAAAGAAACATGATACAACCAGATGCTCCGCAGGGTGCAGCTTTATACGACCGCAGAGGTTGAACCCTGAACGGTTGGGGCAAGTATGGACACAACATTCAAGCTGGTTCAGCTCTAAATTTGGATTGTGATTAAATAGTTGACACAGCATAGGTTTCTGACACAGAATGAATGTGGTCTAATGAACTTAAAATATTTTGTTTGCCTTTGAGCAATTCACTATGCTGTTGAATATTAATCCTCTCAAAAATGTTTGAAGAAATTTTCTTTCCATTTATGAAATCTGAAATGAGAAAAATTTAACCCTCCCCCCATTTTTTTTTTCACATCCCCCTTTCCCTTTTCCAAAACTGATCTCAATTCAAATTTATAATGGAGTTTGCAACAATAACTACTCATTTAAATACATCATAAAATATTAAAATGTAAAATAAAGTGCTTGTTTAATCACTGAATGGTAAAGATTGTTTTAATTTATCAGTTGGTAGTAAAAGTGAATATACATTGTATATTGTATAAACCAATGATTTAAGTTGATTCAACTACTATTCTGGACAAAGAAAGAGAAAGATAACTCCAATTGAAAAACCTTGCTATTGCACAATATTGTGCAATAAGATATTTCTTGCTATTGCGCAATACCACATGTGCAATTGAAAATATTTGCTATTGCACAATACTGTGCAATTGAAGATTTCTTGCTATTGCGCAATACTGTGCAATTGAAAATTTCTTGCTATTGCACAATTCTGTGCAATTGAAGATTTCTTGCTATTGCTGAATACTGTGCAATTGAAGATTTCTTGCTATTGCTGAATACTGTGCAATTGAAAAATTCTTGCTATTGCACAATACTTAAAATATATTAATTTTGGATCCTGATTTGAACCAACTTGAAAACTGGGCCCATAATCAAAAATCTAAGTACATGTTTAGATTCAGCATATCAAAAAAACCCCATGAATTCAATTTTTGTTAAAATCAAACTTAGTTTAATTTTGGACCCTTTGGACTTCAATGTAGACCAATTTGAAAACAGGACCAAAAATTAAGAATCTACATACACAGTTAGATTTGGCATATCAAAGAACACCAATTATTCAATTTTTGATGAAATCAAACAAAGTTTAATTTTGGACCTGATTTGGACCAACTTGAAAACTGGGCCAATAATCAACCAGGTGCTCCGCAGGGCGCAGCTTTATACGACCGCAGAGGTCGAACCCTGAACAGTTGGGGCAAGTATGGACAAAACATTCAAGCGTGATACAGCTCTGAATTTGGATTGTGATCAAATTTTTGACATTACATGGTTTTTTTTACACAAAACAAATGTCAAGATTTTACAAATCAATTAAAGATTTCTTCTTATTTAAATCTAAAATTAAATAGTTGACACAGCATAGGTTTCTGACACATAATGAATGTGGTCTAATGAACTTAAAAGTTTTTTTTTGCCTTTGAGCAATTCACTATGCTGTTGAATATTAATCCTCTCAAAAAAATGTTTGAAGAAATTTTCTTTTTATTTATGAAATCTGAAATGAGAAAAATTTAAACCCCCCCCCCCCCCCTTTTTTCACATCCCCGTTTCCCTTTTTCCAAAACTGATATCAATTCAAATTTCTAATGCAGTTTGCAACAATAACTACTCTTTTAAATACATCATAAAATATTAAAATGTAAAATAAAGTGCTTGTTATCACTGAATGGTAAAGATTGGTTGGTAGTAAAAGTGAATATACATTGTTTATTGTATAAAACAATAAAAAAAACTTCATCAGCAACATTTTATATTGGCAAATAAAAATAGAAAATGACATCATAGTCATGTCTGGCAAATTTCCAACATACATTATCTAAAACATTTTAGATAAGATAAGGAAAAAAAGCTTCATCAGCAACATTTTATATTGGCAAATTTCCAATGAAGTTATTTACATAAAGTTATTGGCAAATAAAAATAGAAAATGACATCATAGTCATGTCTGGCAAATTTCCAACATATATTATCAACTACTATTCTATACAAAGAAAGATAACTCCAATTGAAAATTAATTGCTATTGCACAATATTGTGCAATTAGATATTTCTTGCTATTGTGCAATACTGTGCAATTGAAAATTTCTTGCTATTGCACAATACTTGATATGGAATCCTGATTTGGATCAACTTGAAAACTGGGCCCATAATCAAAAATCAAAGTACATATTTAGATAAAGCATATCAAATAAGCCCAAGAATTTAATTTTTGTTAAAATCAAACTTAGTTTAATTTTGGACCCTTTGGACCTTAATGTAGACCAATTTGAAAACTGGACCAAAAATTAAGAATCTACATACACAGTTAGATTTGGCATATCAAAGAACCCATTTATTCAATTTTTGATGAAATCAAACAAAGTTTAATTTTGGACCCCCATTTGGACCAACTTGAAAACTAGGCCAATAATTAAAAATCTAAGTACATTTTTAAATTCAGCATATCAAAGAACCCCAAGGATTCAATTCTTGTTAAAATCAAACTAAGTTTAATTTTGGACCCTTTGGACCTTAATGTAGACCAATTTGAAAACGGGACCAAAAATTAAGAATCTACATACATAGTTAGATTCGTCATATCAAAGAACCCCAATTATTCAATTTTTGATGAAATCACACAAAGTTCAATTTTGGACCCTTTGGGCCCCTTATTCCTAAACTGTTAGGACCAAAACTCCCAAAATCAAACCCAACCTTCCTTTTATGGTCATAAACCTTGTGTTTAAATTTCATAGATTTCTATTTACTTATACTAAAGTTATGGTGCAAAAACCAAAAATAATGCTTATTTGGGCCCCTTTTTGGCCCCTAATTCATAAACTGTTGTGACCTCAACTCCAAAAATCAATCCCAACCTTCCTTTTGTGGTCATAAACCTTGTGCTAAAATTTCATTGATTTCTATTTACTTATACTAAAGTTATTGTGCGAAAACCAAGAATAATGCTTATTTGGGCCCTTTTTTGGCCCTTAATTCCTAAACTGTTGGAACCAAAACCCCCAAAATCAATCCCAACCTTCCTTTTGTGGTCATAAACCTTGTGTCAAAATTTCATAGATTTCTATTAACTTAAACTAAAGTTATAGTGCGAAAACCAAGAAAATGCTTATTTGGGCCCTTTTTGGCCCCTAATTCCTAAAATGTTGGGACCAAAACTCCCAAAATCAATACCAACCTTCCTTTTGTGGTCATAAACCTTGTGTTAAAATTTCATAGATTTCCATTCACTTTTACTAAAGTTAGAGTGCGAAAACTAAAAGTATTCGGACGCCGGACGACGACGACGACGACGACGACGACGACGACGACGCAGACGCCAACGTGATAGCAATATACGACGAAAAATTTTTCAAATTTTGCGGTCGTATAAAAATCTAAGTACAATTTTAGATTCAGCATATCAAAGAACCCCAAGGGTTGAATTTTTGTTAAAATCAAACTAAGTTTTATTTTGGACCCTTTGGACCTTAATGTAGACCAATTTGAAAACGGGACCAAAAATTAAGAATCTACTTACACAGTTAGTTTCGGCATATCAAAGAACCCCAATTATTCAATTTTTGATGAAATCAAACAAAGTTCAATTTTGGACCCTTTGGGCCCCAAAATCAAACCCAACCTTCCTTTTATGGTCATAAACCTTGTGTTTAAATTTCATAGATTTCTATTTACTTATACTAAAGTTAAGGTGCGAAAACCAAGAATAATGCTTATTTGGGCCCCTTTTTGGCCCCTAATTCCTAAACTGTTGGGACCTCAACTCCCAAAATCAATCCCAACCTTCCTTTTGTGGTCATAAACCTTGTGTTTAAATTTCATTGATTTCTATTTACTTATACTAAAATTATTGTGTGAAAACCAAGAATAATGCTTATTTGGGCCCTTTTTTGGCCCCTTATTCCTAAACTGTTGGAACCAAAACTCCCAAAATCAATCCCAACCTTCCTTTTATGGTCAGAAACCTTGTGTCAAAATTTAATAGATTTCTAATTACTTAAACTAAAGTTATAGTACGCAAACCAAGAAAATGCTTATTTGAGCCCTTTTTGGCCCCTAATTCCTACAAGAGTGCACACGCTGAAATGTCTCGCCTTCTATACTAATCATTGATATTATGTTGATAGTCCTAAGTATAAAGCTAAGCTTTATTACAACTGTCACATAAACTTAACATTAACCAAGATAACTAAACAAAGACCAATGAACCTTGAAATAGAGGTTAAGGTCAGATGAACCATGCCAGGCAGACAGGTACAGCTAACAATGCTTCTATACAAAATATATAGTTGACACATTACTTATAGTTTAAGAAAAATAGACCAAAACACAAAAACTTAACACTGTGCAATGAACCGTGAAAATGAGGTCACGGTTAAATAAAACCTGCTCGACTGACATAAAATATTTCCATACACCAAATATAGTTGACCTATGGCATATAGCATTAGATAAAAAGACCAAAACTCAAAAACTTAACTTTGACCACTGAACCATGAAAATGAGGTCAAGGTCACATGACATCTGCCCGCTAGACATGTACACTTAACAATCATTCCATACAACAAATATAGTAGAGCTATTGCATATGGTATGAGAAAAACAGACCAAAACACAAAAATTTAACTATAACCACTGAACCATGAAAATGAGGTTAAGGTCAGATGACACCTGCCAGTTGGACATGTACACTTTACAGTCCTTCCATACACCGAATATACTAGCCCTATTGCTTATAGTATCTGAGAAATGGACTTGACCACCAAAACTTAACCTTGTTCACTGATCCATGAAATGAGGTCGAGGTCAAGTGAAAACTGTCTGACAGACACGAGGACCTTGCAAGGTACGCACATATCAAATATAGTTATCCTATTACTTATAATAAGAGAGAATTCAACATTACAAAAAATTTGAACTTTTTTTACAAGTGGTCACTGAACCATGAAAATGAGGTCAAGGACATTGGACATGTGACTGACGGAAACTTCGTAACATGAAGCATCTATATACAAAGTATGAAGCATCCAGGTCTTCCACCTTCTAAAATATAAAGCTTTTAAGAAGTGAGCTAACGCCGCCGCCGTAGCCATCGCCGGATCACTATCCCTACATGTATGTCGAGCTTTCTGCAACAAAAGTTGCAGGCTCGACAAAAATGTTGGGACCAAAACTCCCAAAATCAATCACAACCTTCCTTTTGTGGTCATAAACCTTGTGTTAAAATTTCATAGATTTTTATTCACTTTTACTCAAGTTGGAGTGCGAAAACTTAAAGTTTTCGGACGACGACGACGAAGCAGACGACGACGGCAACGTCATACCAATATACGACCAAAAAATTTTCAATTTTTGCAGTCGTATAAAAAATTAAGTACCAAATCATGAAAAAGAGGTAAAATAATTTTTAAATATTTTGACAATACATGCATGGACTAGAATATATATCTCTATTAAGTTAAATATTTGAAGTTAGCTGGTTCGCATGTATGAATTATGTCCCCTTACATAATCAATTTAATTACCTTTTTGTGCTTTTTCGGGGTCAGAAAATTAAAACAATTCATGACCTTTGCTTAGAAAATAAATAAACTATCTAATCAATCTAACATACAACATTGTACAATGGTAATGACATTCTTTGTCCCAAAAAATGATCTCATGTATGTAAAGAAACCCCTAATGCTAACTATTTCTGCAAAAAAAATTTGGGGGCTCATTGAATAAGTAAAGACCCCTTACCACTTGTACTTGTCCACAAAAAGCTCATGATGATGTCATGTTACCACAGACCTTCAAATTAAACCCAAAGAAATCTAAAAAAGCTGTACTTGTGTGAAGAAAAACTAGAGGCTCTAAAGAGCCTGTGTCGCTCACCTTGGTCTATGTGAATATTAAAGGAAGCAGATGGATTCATGACAAAATTGTGTTTTGGTGATGGTGATGTGTTTGTACATCTTACTTTATTGAACATTCTTGCTGCTTAAAATTATCTCTATCTATAATGAACTTGGCTCATTAGTTTCAGTGGAAAATGTTAGTAAAATTTTACAAATTTTATGAAAATTGTTAACAAGAGGATGTCACAACGACAGCAAACCGGATTTATTAACATTTATTTGTGTCCTGGCAATATCACAAGAACCATTACTGATGAATGGTGAAAGTGAAAATGGTCAATATCAAATTTGACTTCCATTTTGTCATCAGTATCAACATATTAAAATTTGAAAAGCTTAGATTGAATGGTTCATGAGTAAATGCAACAAGGTGAATGGAAACGTCATTTTACGATCTTTCAAGAACCATAACTCCTGAACAGTTAAAGTCAAAATCTTCATTTTTGAACTTGACCTTAATTTAGTTGTCAGTAACAACATATTAAAATTTTAAAAGCTTTGGTTGAATGGTTCATGAGAAAATGCACAGACACGACTGGAAAATCCATTTTTCAATCTTTCAAGGACCATAACTCCTGAACGGTAAAAGTCAAAATGGTCATTATTGAACTTGACCTCCATTTTGTCATCAGTAACAACATATTAAAATTTGGGAAGCTTTGGTAGAACAGTTCATGCGTAAATGCACGGACACCACTGGAAATTCCATTTCTCAATCTTTCAAGAACCATAACTCCTGAACAGTAAAAGTCAAAATCGTCATTATTGAACTTGGCCTCCATTTTGTCATCAGTAACAACATATTAAAATTTGGGAAGCTTTGGTAGAACAGTTCATGCGTAAATGCACGGACACGACTGGAAAATCCATTTTTCAATCTTTCAAGAACCATAACTCCTGAACGGTAAAAGTCAAAATCGCCATTATTGAACTTGACCTTCATTTAGTTGTCAGTAACAACATATTAAAATTTTAAAAGCTTTGGTTGAACGGTTCATGAGTTAATGCACGGACAACATTTGATTGCCGCCCACCCGCCCGCCCGACTGCCCGACGTACATCCCCAAATCAATAACCGACATTTTTGTCACAAAAATCCGGTTAAAAATTGACTATAAAGAACAATATCTCCTACGGGGGTCAATTGACCATTTCGGTCATGTTGACTTATTTGTAAATCTTACTTATTGCTGAACATTATTGTTGTTCTGTTGTTTACAGTTTATCTCTATCAATAATAATATTCAAGATAAAAGTTAAAACTAACAATTCAGGGTCAGCAACCCAACAACGGGTTGTCCGATTCATCTTAAAATTTCAGAGCAGATAAATGTTGACCTGATAAACAATTTTACCCAATGTCAGATTTGCTCTAAATGCTTTCGGTTTTGAGTTATAAGACAAAAACTGCATTTTACCCCATGTTCTATTTTTAGCTATGGTGGCCATCTTGGTTGGATGGCCGGGTCACCGGACACATTTTTCAAACTACTAACCCAAAAGATGATTGTGGCCAAGTTTGGATTAATTTGACCAAGTAGTTTCAGAGGAGAAGATTTTTGTAAAAGATTACTAAGATTTTTGAACAAGAGTGCACACGCTGAAATGTCTCGCCTTCTATACTAATCATTGATATTATGTTGATAGTCCTTAGTATCAAGCTAATCTTTATAACAACTGTCACATAAACTTAACATTAACCAAGATAACTAAACATAGACCAATGAACCTTGAAAATGAGGTCAAGGTCAGATGAACCATACCAGGCAGACATGTACAGCTAACAATGCTTCTATACAACATATATAGTTGACCTATTACTTATAGTTTAAGAAAAATAGACCAAAACACAAAAACTTAACACTGTGCAATGAACCGTGAAAATGAGAGCACGGTCAAATAAAACCTGTGCGACTGACATAAAGATCATAAAATATTTCCATACACCAAATATAGTTGACCTATGGCATATAGTATTAGATAAAAAGACCAAAACTCAAAAATTTAACTTTGACCACTGAACCATGAAAATGAGGTCAAGGTCACATGACATCTGCCTGCTAGACATGTACACCTTACAATCGTTCCATACAACAAATATAGTAGACCTATTGCATATAGTATGAGAAAAACAGACCAAAACACAAAAATTTAACTTTGACCACTGAACCATGAAAATGAGGTCAAGGTCACATGACATCTGCCCGCTAGACATGTACACCTTACAATCGTTCCATACAACAAATATAGTAGACCTATTGCATATAGTATGAGAAAAACAGACCAAAACACAAAAATTTAACTTTGACCACTGAACCATGAAAATGAGGTCAAGGTCACATGACATCTGCCCGCTAGACATGTACACCTTACAATCGTTCCATACAACAAATATAGTAGACCTATTGCATATAGTATGAGAAAATCAGACCAAAACACAAAAATTTAACTATAACCACTGAACCATGAAAATGAGGTCAAGGTCAGATGACACCTGCCAGTTGGACATGTACACCTTACAGTCCTTCCATACACTGAATATACTAGCCCTATTGCTTATAGTATCTGAGATATGGACTTGACCACCAAAACTTAACCTTGTTCACCGATCCATGAAATGAGGTCGAGGTCAAGTGAAAACTGTCTGACAGACATGAGAACCTTGCAAGGTACGCACATAGCAAATATAGTTATCCTATTACTTATAATAAGAGAGAATTCAACATTACAAAAAATTTGAACTTTTTTTTCAAGTGGTCACTGAACCATTAAAATGAGGTCAAGGACATTGGACATGTGACTGACGGAAACTTCGTAACATGAGGCATCTATATACAAAGTATGAAGCATCCAGGTCTTCCACCTTCTAAAATATAAAGCTTTTAAGAAGTTAGCTAACGCCGCCGCCGCCGCCGCCGTAGCCGCCGGATCACTATCCCTATGTCGAGCTTTCTGCAACAAAAGTTGCAGGCTCGACAAAAATGGTTAAAAATTGACTATAAAGGGCAATAACTCCTAAAGGGGTCAACTGACCATTTCAGTCATGTTGACTTATTTATAAATCTTACTTTGGTGAACATTATTGCTGTTTATAGTTTATCTCTATCTATAATAATATTCAAGATAATATCCAAAAAGAGCAAAATTTCCTTAAAATTACTAATTCAGGGCCAGCAACCCAACAACGGGTTGTCCGATTCAACTGAAAATTTCAGGGCAGATAGATCTTGAACTGATAAACAATTTAACCCATGTCAGATTTGCTCTAAATGCTTTGGGTTTTGAGTTAATAAGCCAAAAACTGCATTTTACCCCATGTTCTATTTTTAGCCATGGCGGCCATCTTAGTTTGATGGCCTGGTCACCGGACACATTTTTCAAACTACTAACCCAAAAGATGATTGTGGCCAAGTTTGGATTAATTTGGCCCAGTAGTTTCAGAGGAGAAGATTTTTGTAAAATATTACTAAGATTTACGAAAAATGGTTAACAAGAGGCTGTCACAACGACAGCAAACCGGATTTATTAACATTTATTTGTGTCCTGGCAATATCACAAGAACCATTACTGATGAATGGTGAAAGTGAAAATCGTCAATATCAAATTTTACCTCCATTTTGTCATCAGTATCAACATATTAAAATTTGAAAAGCTTAGATTGAATGGTTCATGAGTAAATGCAACAACGTGAATGGAAACGCCATTTTACGATCTTTCAAGAACCATAACTCCTGAACGGTAAAAGTCAAAATCGTCATTATTGAACTTGACCTCTATTTTGTCATCAGTAACAACATATTAAAATTTCAAAAGCTTTGGTTGAATGGTTCATGAGAAAATGCACGGACACGACGGGAAACAACATTTTTCAATCTTTCAAGAACCATACATGTAACTCCTGAACCCAAGGACGTATAACTAATATACGTCCTTGCCTGAACCGTAAAAGTCAAAATGGTCATTATTGAACTTGACCTCCATTTTGTCATCAGTAACAACAAATTAAAATTTCGGAAGCTTTGGTAGAACAGTTCATGCATAAATGCACGGACACGACTGGAAACTCCATTTTTCAATCTTTCAAGAACCATAACTCCTGAACCGTAAAAGTCAAATTCGTCATTATTGAACTTGACCTCCATTCTGTCATTAGTAACAACATATTAAAATTTGGGAAGCTTTGGTAGAACAGTTCATGCGTAAATGCATGCACACGACTGGAAACTCCATTTTTAAATCTTTCAAGAACCATAACTCCTGAACGGTAAAAGTCAAAATCGCCATTATTGAACTTGACCTTCGTATAGTTGTCAGTAATAACATATTAAAATTTTAAAAGCTTTGGTTTAACGGTTCATGAGTTAATGTACAGACAACATTTGATTGCCGCCCGCCCGCCCGCCCGACGTACATCCCCAAATCAATAACCGACATTTTTGTCCCAAAAATCCGGTTTAAAATTGAATATAAAGGGCAATAACTCCTAAAGGGGCAACTGACCATTTCAGTCATGTTGACTTATTTGTACATCTTACTTTGCTGAACATTATTGCTGTTTGCTGTTTATCTCTATCCATAATAATATTCAAGATAATAACCAAAAACAGCAAAATTTCCTTAAAATTACTAATTCAGGGGCAGCAACCCAACAACAGGTTAACCGATTCATCTGAAAATTTCAGGGCAGATAGATCTTCACCTGTTTAACAATTCTACCCCCATGTCAGATTTGCTCTAAATGCTTTGGTTTTTGAGTTATAAGCCAAAAACTGCATTTTACCCCTATGTTCTATTTTTAGCCATGGCGGCCATCTTGGATGGTTGGCCGGGTCACCGGACACATCTTTTAAACTAGATACCCCAATGATGATTGTGGCCAAGTTTGGTTTATTTGGCTAATTTTGCTAAACAATATTCCTATACAATGTTTACAAAAATGCATTTATATCTGTATTTATAACTTCTGTCAATCTAGGCACACCTCCAGTATATATATATATACAGAACTAGCAATCAAAATCGCAAGTCAATGACCAGCTGAAAGAACTAGAAAACCACACTCCACAAAAACACATTGAAAACTAAACACTGAACAGCCAGTTTAAATTTTCAGAAAAATTGTTATTGGGAGGGATTGTGCCTGATATTCATATGATGAAGACATATAATCTTTCAATCAGTTAAATTGAGGTCTGGAGCTGGCAAGTCAGTTAACTGCTAGTAGTCTGTTGTTATTTATGTTTTATTGTCATTTTATTTATTTTATTTTGTTACATCTTCCATGTCTTCTGAAATCGGACTCAGACTTCTCTTGAACTGAATTTTAATGTGCGTATTGTTATGCGTTTACTTTTCTACATTGGCTAGAGGTACAATGAGTTATAGGGGGAGGGTTGAGATATCATAAACATGTTTAACCCCGTCGCAATTTTGCGCCTGTCCCAAGTCAGGAGCCTCTGGCCTTTGTTAGTCTTGTATGATTTTTAATTTTAGTTTCTTGTGTATAATTCAAAGTTTAGTATGACGTCCATTATCACTGTACTAGTATACATATTTTTTAAGGGGCCAGCTGAAGGACGCCTCGGGTGTGGGAGTTTCTCGTTACATTGAAGACCCATTGGTGGCCTTCGGCTGTTGTCTGCTCTATGGTTGGGTTGTTGTCGCTTTGACACATTCCCCATTTCCTTTCTCAATTTTATCTTCAAGTTAACATGGTTAATATATATACAATAAACTGCTTCGCTGAGCGCAGCTGGATAAGCCCACAGAGGTGCAACCCTGAACAGTTGGGGCAAAAATGGACATAATATCCAAGCTTGATACAGGTCTGAATTTGGAGTTACAAAATGTTTAGTGTGTATATATTTGTACAGCTTTATATATTATTGCAAGGACTTAAATATTTTTTTTTAAGGACCTTGACTTGCTATACAGTCCTCACACAGTAGGTTGTTGAAGTGTGGTTGATGTAAGACTCTAAAATTATTTTTTTTCATCTCTACTTTCTTTAAATGCTTAACTTTTCTTTATTATACTCTAACAGTTAGCTATAGAGTATAAAAAAAAAAAAAGGTTAAACATTTAAAGGAAGTAGAGATGAAAAAAATTTATTTTCAACTATTTATTTTCTAATTGAAAAAAAAATTATTAAAAATATGTGAAAAATATTTTTCCACTAATGATCACATCATTTTATAATCATTATGTCAAGACAACATATCTATCATATGAAAAATGTTTATAAACAAAAATAAATTGCATATGAATAATAAATGATAAAATGCTTCGCTGAGCACAGCTGGATATGACCACAGAGGTCCAACCCTGAACAGTTGGGGCAAAAATGGACACAATATTCGCCCTTGATACAGATCTGAATTTGGATTGTAATTAAATATTTGACACATAATAGGTTTTTGACACAGAATAACTGTAGTCAAAGAACTAAGAATTGGTCATATGAGTTGAATTTATATTTTTTGCTTTTGTGCAATACACTATGCTGTTGCGAATTGACCCCCCCCCCCCAAAAAAAATAAAAAAAAATTACCCCCCTTTTTTTAGCTTTTGTGCAATACATTATGCTGTTGCATATTGATCCCCCCCTCCCCGAAAGAAAAATGAGAAAAAATCGCCACCTCCACTTTTTTAACCCCCCCCTCTTTTTCCCCCAAAAAAATTCTTTCCCTCAAAATATGGTCATAATCTCAATTCAAATTTCCAATGGAGTTTGCAACCATAATTACCAATTTTAATACATCATATAAGTCTTAAAATAGAAAATGATCTACATAATCATGGCTAAAATTAATGTTCCTTTAATAGTAATTTCTAAAAATAAAGAAGACAATACAACATTTCTTTTATACATATTAAATTTAAAAGAAATGTATAAAGGGAGGTAAATCCAAACATACACAACATTGTAGCCTTTTCATCTAAATTTGGGTTTTTAATGTAAAATTATAATTACAGGTAAAAATGCTTTTGTGAGACGTCGAAATTGAAAGTATTATCCTTTTTCTTTTATTTTACTTTTGTTAACCAATAAAAAAAATCACATAAGAAATAATTGTGCTTTTGGTACTTGCTGTTATCAAAGGGAGACAATACAGTCTCAATCTCAATATGTTTTAATCACAGGAGAGATCAATCGTGTTACATGAGGAGTATCTCATCAACTATAGTCTATTTTTTAAAACAACTTCTAGGTATTTATTTTGCTTACCCATGTTTTATAATTAGCTTCTCACTTTGTACCGCAAAGTAAACTTTAATAGAAAAAAACCTAAACATTGATTTGCTATGTGATATTTGTGGATTTTTTTTTTTTAAAGATTCATTATAGGGTATAAATAAGGGCTCCATCAAATAAATAGGTAAACAATTTAAGACATTGAAACATTCAAAAATTGAGTGTATGAAAGTCTGATTCTTTTTCGAATTTTTGCAAGAATATTTATTGAAGGAGTACATTAATTTTTATTATTTTGACAACAAATTTGTGAAAAGATATTTTGTATTGTTCTTGTGTGCGTTGAGGATATATAGTTTGTTGACAGTAAAAATATGCATACGAGTTAAAAACAAAATGTGTTAAAAAAATAAACATATTTCACTGATAGCCATAAACGAAAAGGGGGTGGGGTCATGTATGTAGCAGGAGCAATTCTGCAGGGGATGCAGACCACAGCTTGTTCTAGTTTGTGAAGTGATCTATAAGGACACGATGGTCGCTTAATATAAAAGCGCCATCTAAATAAAATAAAAACCAAAAAAACAATGAAAACAATATATAATTTATTCAATAAGTACAATGCACTAACCTAATACATGTCATAGGGAGATTTTAGTGCAGTTCAATAATTTAATTTAATATTAAATTCCAAACCACTTATATAAAATGATTAAGTCTCTCAACAAAGGTTATAAATAAATGAATGATATAATTCCAAACCACTTACAATGTATACATGTTATATAATGATAAAGTGTCTCAACGAAGGTCATAAATTATTTATAGCAACAATGCAAATAATAAACTTTAGAATATAAATAAATATCTTTAACATGTTTAACAAATGAATTCAAAAAAGCAATATCTATTCAATTTATCAAATATGTACTAAAGAAGTACATGTATCATGTAAATCGTTAAATATAGAAACAAGCAACTTATATTTTTTTAAACAAGGGACATAACAATTACCTATAATCCTGTCTGGCAAATGTATTTAGAAACAATTACTAATTAAAAAAAAACACACACACTGAAGCTAACATGTTTTTTAGTTGAGACAAATTTATTGTTAATAAACAACTGACAAACTGTACAAGGCCTAAATTAAAATATTGTTTGTTTGCCCTTTTCCGACCCTATGTTTTGAAACAGGGTAGGTAGGTAGGTAGAAATATTTTATTTTTTTCCCAATTAAAATAACTTGGCTCAGTATATTATTTGTTATGGGTAGGCAGGTAGGTATAATATTTTATTTTAGGCCAATTAAAATTAATTGATAGATTTTCATCCCCGCCCGTCCCTCTAAATCTTCCCGCCACTATTTTTTGTTATTTTTGAAAAAAATACGATTTTCGGATTTTGTTCATTTCCGTTACCGGTAGCTGTCGATAATTTCGATTCAAATAAAACTTCCTGTTTCAAATTTCGGTTTTCGTATTTCTTAGAGTATTAATTCTTACTGAATGATTAAGTCGATATATTCTGCTGATCTATGAGGACAACATCATCTACCGAGAATGGAGATTGATTACGAGAAGGACGTGAAATATTCGGGTTACGAGTAATACACTGTGTCCAAGAATGCAAATCGCACGGTATGTCACAAATGACACAAATATTTGTGAGTAAACGAGTAAAACACCTTGGAGTTATTTTATTTATACAATGACTTTGTGTCAAGAAATTTGGACTGTGAATGAAACCCAAAAGCGTAAGAATCGTGGAACACATTTGACTGGAATAATAAAATTTACACAAGCATGAACATTTTAGATTGCTGACCGTATATTGAGTTCAGAAAATCGACACAAACATACGTATTTTTAATTTATTAATTTATAGCAAGCTCTTAGATTTAGATTTAGCAATGCCTTTCGTTTTTTGTAGAAAAAACAGCAAACACCTTCTGTCCCAATACCCTCGATAGAGTCATTAAACAACTTTATGTTCACATTGTAATTATATTTGCATCTTGCATATTACGGACCAACCCTATTATTTCAACGCTGTTTGAGTTTTCAACTGAAGAGAGCATTTCTCTACATTTCTGCTGTTTACTATAACATACCAGTATATGGAGTATATGTCTCGATTGATACGTTACTCTAGAGCTAGCTCAAAGTACATTGATTTTGTTGAACGAGGACTACTGATTTCTCAAAAGATGATAAGACAGGACTATGAACCAATCAAATTTAGGTCATCACTGAAGCAATTTTTTTGGTTGCCATCATGAGCTGATTGGCCATTATGACAAAAGTGTGTCAGAAATCATATCTTAGTGATATTCGTCCTCAGTCATAACAACCTTCCATCATTACCGAACTGAACAAATAAATAACATGACGGGTGTCGTATGCCATGCAGGAAATGCTTACCCTTCCAGAGCACTTGATTTCACTCCTGGTTTTTAGTGGAGTTCATGTTGTTTCCTACTTATTATTTGAAACTGTTGATGTAAATGTCTTTTTGTTTTATGAGTCTTTGGTTACTCCTTGGTTTTGATTGTTATTGTCTTATACACGATACCTTATGGATGTATTTACATGATATAAGCTTATTATTACACTTGCATAAATGAATAACACGTGACAAGGTTTCATATGAAATAAAATTTAAAAAATAAAATCCTCCCACCCGCCCCATTTTTTTCAAAAATTTGGATGAAAATCTACTAATTAATTTTAGTTGGCCTTATAGATACAAAATCTGCAGAACGTCATTTTGGTCCGTTTTGTTTTTGCAAATAAGTTTTCTGGGACTATTAGTTTTGAAAAAAAAAATCACGTAGAATGTGAAGCTAATTCATATGCCTACAATTTTGTTTTCAAATATCAAAATATAGACCTGTGTCGCATATCTTTAACGTTTATATGCCTGGAACTTGAAGAGTTTGAACTTGCGCTCACATTCTGTACTACGTACCTTGTACACTTTTAATACCTAAAGGTTTTCTGTAAGAGATAACTTTGTACTGGTAAGATATGTCCGGGAAGTCATACATTACAAGTAGAAAAAGTCCATAGAGGGTTAAAAAATTAGTGTGTGCCTAAAAGTGGTTTCCAATAAAAATGCTACAAGACTTAAAACTCAATTGTCACGTATTTTACATCACATTTATAAATGATCTGTATGGAAAACTTGGCGATTTTACTGCCAGATATTCTCCACTTTACAGGGTTTTGTCACTTTTGGTTCATTTCAGATATAAATAATATATCGGCATCATTAACATAATCATCCAGATCTGCGGATCACAAAAGGCAATCCCTACATAGAACACAACGTCCGTTTACAAATTAGTTTGTACACACATTGATAATTTTGTATCAAACGAACTTTTTTGTAAATGAACCCTGCTCTTTAAGTATAAAGGTACAGAGTAACGTACGTCATATCATGATTTCAGGAAGCGTTCAACATCACGCTCAGGTGATACCAAATGGACCGGACCTTATACGTTAAAGATAAAACCCGAAGATTCCAGTAAAAATGTTTTGAGCGGGAAATACAAATATAAGATTTTTGGTAGGAACGAAAAAATGAAATAAAATAAAATCTTGCTGGTAAATACAAATAAAAGATTTTCAGGCGGAACGAATTTATAGGGTCGGTCTGTAAAGGGCAAACAAACAATATTTTAATTTAAGCCCAAGAAACAAACACTGTTTTTGGAACAAACTATACACTAAGAACGACAACTTGAACTAGCATGACTAGTGATCATGTTAAGTAAACTCTTACAATGTCTCATTTGTTGATAATATAAACAAAAATTGATTTAAAAAAGTGGTAATATGTAGCAATTAATAAAAATCAGAATGCTGTAGTAAAAATAATCAGGAATTTGATCTGCTTTGCCGCCCAGAAATGCCGAAAAGTGAACTTGTACAAAATCATGTTTTCAGGTATCTAACATTGCTTACATATGTTGATATCACGATAGCACATTGATAATACTGTCTTGTTAAATATACCTTATTGTCAAAGAATGCAGCAATAGTGTCGTTATCCATGGCCAAAGAAAAATGGTGATGATAAAGCATGCAATTCTGGAAATTGACCGTCTCCGAAAATATAAAATTTTTAAATTAAGTTATCGGCCTTTTAGCGCCAGACGACTATCATGACTATTGAAAAGACTAAACATCATGAACATATTACTTTAAATGTGTTTGGATTACTTCCCTTACACTGCTTTTAAATTTTCCATTAACCATTGTTAAGCAGGAAACCCTTGTTTCCCCCCTTTTTTGCCCCTAAATCCTAAACTGTTTGAGCAATAACCACCCAAAGTCAATCTTAACCATCCCTTTGTGGTATGGAAACTTGTGGTATAATTTCAGAGAGATTCATACACCATTTCAAGTTATTAGATGTAAACTAGAAAAATGCTTATTTGGTCCCTTTTTTTACCCCTAATTCATAAACTGAGGGGGGATAGGAGGGGTCCTGATCCCGAAATCCATGGCTTGAAAAAACGAAATCCCGAAATCCCGGGCTTAAAAACACAAAATCCTGAGGTCCCGAAATTCGCAAAAAAGAATTCCCGGATCCCTAAAGGGTCAATCCCGAAATCCTGAGCTTAAAAACACCTGATCCCGGAGTCCCGATAAAGGTCCTATCCCCCCTCTAAACTGTTAGGATCAAAACCCCAAAAATCAATCACAACCTTCCTTTTGTGGATATAAACTTGTGTTTAAATTTCATTGATTTCTATTTACTTCTAATAAAGTTATTGTCCGGAAACCAACTGTCTTTAGAAGATGACGACGTGATATCAATATACGACCGCATTTTTTTTTTGCGGTCGTATAGAATAGAATATTATAGAATATTTTTATTTCCCAAATTACAGGGCCCATAAAGGGCATAAAATCAGATACAATTGATTTACATAATTGGTAACAACAACAATAGAGGCATATACATATATATTTGGAATATAAGCATTGGTCAGAATCAAGCTAAAAACCACAGACATTGTATATATTGTGAATAAAAGAATAATAAAATTACATTATACATGTATATGTATTTATTCTCAAATTATTTACTTGACTTAGTGTCAGTGTTCATACCTGATCTCCTTAATTCAAAACAGTCACAAATATAACAGCCCAGTTTTTCCATAAGAGTAACATTTTCTTGGGTCAAGAAGAGCCATACAAATTTAGAAGATTGATTTAAATTTATAAAATTACAACAATTGTTAGAAATGTCTTTAAAAAAATCGTCCCTTTGAATATCATAAAGAGGGCATTCTAATAAGAAATGAAGCTCATCTTCAACTTTACCAAGTGAGCAATTAGAACACAGACGCTGAGATCTTTCTATATGCTTTTTTGAATATCTGTCTGTCTCAATTTTTTAAGAGTGAGCACTTATAAAAATTTAGTACTATATAATATTATAAAAGGACGAGTTGGCGAAGGTACGAGTTGACATCCATCCGGGGACGATGACATGTGAAATCGAAAGTAGACTTACTGTGTTTTGTGTTTGATGTATGCCTTACCATCTGTTTCAGTCTTGTTAAATTCAATTTATTAAACTGCTGCTGCTGTAAATCTTTACTTTGACTGTTCACACTGTGACTATTAAAATTCTCCCTCACACAGGTTGATTAGGACGATTACCAAACAAACAAATTTTCGGATAATTCTGCGCCCTCTAACGGTCTATTTCTTTAACTGGTACCCGAACGTTATTGACAAGCCTCGTACTCAATCGGAACAACTCGGCCTTTCTGGTTGCACGAAGAAATCAGATTGTACTGCGTAGCGAGAATGGCCGAGTAGTTACGATTGGCCTCGTACTTTGAAAGAATAGCACGTGACATAAATCACATGACTATTAACAGATGTTCAAAATGGTGGACAAAAGTTGGTTATCAATTTGTGCAAATTTTTATCAAAAACTATCGTATTAACAAATATTTGCTAACCAATTTAAGTGTAAACAGTTGATTATTAACATTTTTATGGAATTAGGTGTTTGAAGCAGACTGTCACCAACTATGGATGAGAATACAAGCCTTATTTCGGGGAAAAACAGAGAATCTGGTCAATCTGCGAATGGACCAGGATGTAAAGTGAAAGTAGCAGAGGGTGCCGTTCTCTTGACAATAACATTGGAAAGAATTGCTTTCTATAGCTTAGCAGGAAATCTTGTGTTGTTTTTAAATACAAACCCATATGCTTGGACATCTTACAACGCTATGTATGCCTTGTTATATTTTTTTGGAATCTCATATTTGATGTCATTCTTTGGAGGTTTAATTGCAGACACTTTATTAGGCAGATTCAAAAGTCTGCTATTGTCTTTGCTCCTGTACTTGGTTGGTTATCTTTTACTGCCGTTATCACAGATAAAACTTTCTAAACCAGATCGGTATATACTTTGTAATCCTCAGGAGCCTTCTTATAACATGTATAATATAACACATGGATTAATGGACATTCTAAACCACCAGAAGTCACCATTTGATGAAAGTTGTTCTGGCTTGATGTTTGGAGTATTGACTCTAATTGCTATTGGGAGTGGCCCTTTCAGATCAAATATTGCTCCTTTTGGAGCTGATCAGGTATAAGCATTACATAATATTTAAGAAATCTTTACCTAAATGTTTTAAAAATCTTTTTGAATTAAATTTATCCTGTCATACTTTTAAAGTTAAGTTAAATTTATACTTCAAGTATTATAGTATACATGTATTATGTGTATAATATCAGATGAGTAGCGTAAAAAGAGGGGGGGTGTATCTGCATGAAAGAATGTGAAATAAAAATTGCCATTTCACGTTGAACAAACATGTAAAATTTTCTTGCATGTTGATCTTTTTACAGATTTCTCGAAACACGGTGAATAGCGAATCTTTTTCACGGCTGCACATGAAATAAAAATGACAAAACACATTGCACGAAAATAACCCTTTACCAGTCAGGGGACTTACTTAAATAAGTGATTTTCTAAATCACTGATTCAAGTAACATTATTTCCATAAAGGTTGGAAGTTAGAGTTGTCTTTCTTTAATAATCACCTATTTAAGTAGTACAAATTAATCACTAGAAGAAGTGATTTAACTTTATTGTAGCTTTATATATAGAATACTAATGATCCAGGGACTAATTATATTTCTAATCTTATCAGAACCAACATCTGTGTTGTCTAGGATGACCAGGTCATTTCAGGTGATGACCTTGTACTGAATCTAGGATAATGACATAAAAATCACTTATTTAAGTATCAGAACTCAATTTCCTTCCCAAAAATCACTTCTTTAAGTATCATTCTTTTAATAACCCCCACTAATTTCGACACCCCCGAACAGTGAATTTTTTATCGCGAACAGTAGAATTTTATTACATAATCTGTAAGATGAAACCTTGAACTTCACAGGAAAAATACTCCCACTGCTGGGAAAAATCTTTTAAGAAAGTATCAGTTCATTATGTAAAGCCATTCTTATAGCATTTTTTCAACTAAAATAGATTTTTCAGCTAAATGATAGCATCAAAGACATAAACCTTGCTACTTGAAAGAAGCAAAAAGTTCATTTTTGTTTAATTTTACTAATTAAAAGATATTTTTTAAACCTATGTGTTTAAAATTTGGAAAAAACTACAAAATCCCAATTTGTGACAAAACTTTGAATTTGCTACTCAAATAAGTGATTTAAAAATCACTTATTTCAGTATTAGTCCCCTGACTGTTTACCACCCTCTCAGGCATGTCAGACAATACTGGCTGGTAGAAAACATGTTTCTATCAGATTGTGACATAAAACATGTAAAATTAGACTTTTAAACCCTATAAATTTGAAAATGGATGCTCTACATTTCAAAAACACATATACTTTTTTTTTTTTTTTTTTCGTTTTCTATATATTTTTCTTAACTAGAAAGAGGGGGGATGATTAACATAGTACAAATGTAATTTGTGACAGTCATATTACATTGTAAATTTATAACCCTTTTCAGCAAACTAAAAACTTTCTCATCATATAATACATGTAATAATAATAAATAACATGAATAAGGAAACAACATAATTGGAAATCACAAGTTAACTAGCACTTATCATGCTTATTTCATACATGTTATACATGTATGTATGTTTTAAGAGAAAACTCTTGAGTAATTTGAAGTTTTAAAAAAATTCTTTAAAGTTGTTTTTGGGTCAGTATATGTAGAATCATGGGAACAGTTTTTGTAAAGTCATGAAAGTCCTAAAAGGTCCCCCTGATAAATATTCAACTCAATATTACAATTACACCCCTGGTTTAAAAAAAAAATCAGGCTCTACTGTTTATCATCTGTCAGTCCTACAGTACATCCATCAGTCCATCTGTCCATCTAGCCCATGAATATTTTTCATTTCTGACACCTTTCTCAGGAACTACATTAAAGGATTTCAGAAATTTGACTTCAGGGTTTATATGAGTCAGCTATTCTTATTATGCTTATACCCTCGTTTGAAAATAGTGGGGGTATACTGTTTTACATCTATTTGTCCATCCATCAATCTATCCATTAGTCCATCAGTCTGTTCTATGAATATTTTTTTGTCACATGATCTTTGTCATGAACTACATCATTTTGTACATAACGCATTTACATGATTTACAAGGATTTCTGAAATTGGGTTTCAGTGTTTATATCATAATGAGTCAGCTATACCGATGCGTTTTAATATTCAACAGACAACAAATTTCTGTTAACCTTGTACAGTTATACTTTAGCGGGTTTTTATAAAAAAAATGTTAATTATTTTTATAAATTTATTGTTTCAGGTTAAAGGTGAAAGTCAGCAAGCTAATTTGACGTTTTTCAATTGGTATTATTGGTGTGTTAATGTAGGAACACTGGTTGCTTTGTTAGTTATTACATACGTACAGCAACATGAAAGTTTTTATGATGGTTACTTGTCAGCATTGATTTGTCTGGGGGTGGCAGCTGTTGTATTCCTTTGTGGTAATTATAACACCATACTTTTAGAGCTTAATACATCCAAGTTTACCTGCTGTAGATTTAATCATTTAATATATATCCTGGGAAACCAATTATTGTAGATTTGTTGGTAAAAGACAGTGGCGTAGCCAGAGTTAAAATGATGTGGATGCCTTCGCCGAGCGGAGCGAGGCGAATTTATTTTTGGACTATTTTATGCAGAAAATTATATTTTTTCAGACATTGTTCCTGTAGGCACATTTGCTCCGATAGAGTCCGACACTGGTTATATAGATTTTTGTTTAATTTCAAAATACCCACCAATTCATATTTCAAACATAATTCTAAAGTTTTCTCGAAATTCTCGAAACTGATTAAAATTCATAATTTATTTATTTGATGAAAAAGTTTCCCACCAATCTTATTTAATATTTGACATCTCATAAATGGCCCTATCACAGTGGCACTTCTGTATAAAGGAACTGAAGTGATTCCCTTTTCTAGCATTTCTAAAAAAACGGCCCTATCACAGCGGCACTTCGGAATATAGGAACTGAAGTGACCCCATTAACGCGTCGCAGGGGACATCATCGAAATACCGGGTGTCCGTCCATCCGGTCTTGTTTGCACTCTCATGTGTACAATTCTGGCCAGATTTTTATATCACCAGCAATGACAATTTCGAAAATAAGTCCTAAGCTTTGACCTTTTGAAATAAAAATTAAAATGGAAATCCCATTGCATTTTCTCTAAAGCTTTTATTACTCCATTAAAAATAAAAGGAAAAGGAAAAACATTAATTTTTATTAGTTATTGCTCTTGTTCATTGGTTACATAAAATATGTGCAATGCAGGGGACATAGGAACTTTGTTCTTTTATTGAAAATGAAATTAATATGTGGACCTAGATAGGAACTGGAATTTTCTGATAAGCCTAGGAATGATCACACTCTATTACAGATTAGTTTTTTTCACGTCGTCGTTCATTTCACAGGAAACGATATCAGGATATGATGGTTTAGTTGTCAGTTATGTTGTTAGTCAGTTGTAGAAGCCATCGCTCGGCTAGGCTCAATTTCAGATGAAACATGTCCGAGGATATGTGCATCATTTTCTGCACTTGCCGTAGCCGACATCGAGAACACTTTTCTGCGATATCTTGTTTTATTCCATGAACTAAATTATCCTTAATAAAAGACCACGCATACTTCATCGGAAATAACTGGATGCTATCCTCATATCCTTACCTTTGTTACATACGGATACCTCCTAGTTTAACTGCTGCGAACATATCTTTATTTATATTTTTTTCCTGTCAAAATGATGTGGATGCTTGAGCATCTGAGCATACATGCAAGCTACGCCACTGAAAGAAAACCACTATTAATTTAAATCATTTTTGTAAATGTCAATTGTAAAACATTTTTAGCTCACCTGGCCTAAAAGGCCATGTGAGCTTTTCTCATCACTTGGCGTCCGTCGACGTCGTCGTCACCGTCGTTGTTAACAATTTTTCAAACATCTTCTCCTCTGAAACTACTGAATGGATTTGAATGAAACTTAGCATGACCAAAATTGTCAATTGACCCCTTAAGGGGTTATTGTCCTTTAATGACAATTTTTCACAATTTGTTCATCACATTTGCTAACTTTAAAAAATCTTCTCCTCTGAAACTACTGAATGGATTTGGATGAAACTTAGCATGATTGTTCCTTAGATTATCCTGCACAAAGTGTGTGCTTCGATTTTTGATCCGTCAAAAAACATGGCCGCCGTTACTTAAAATAGAACATAGGGGTCAAATGCAGTTTTTGACTTATATCTCAAAAACGAAAGCATTTAGAGCAAATCTGACATGGGGTAAAAATGTTCATTAGGTCAAGATCTATCAGCCCTGAAATTTTCAGATGAATCAAACAAACCATTGTTGGGTTGCTGCCACTTAATTGGTAATTTTAAGGAAATTTTGCAGTTTTTGGTCATTATCTTGAATATTATTATAGATAAAGATAAACTGTAAACAGCAAAAATGATCAGCAAAGTAAGATCTACAAATAAGTTAATATGACCAAAATTGTCAATTGACCCCTTAACCCTTTCCTCCATTGAAAATTTGGTTTTACATTCCTGATTCGCATAGGATTTTTCAAAAAAATATTGAAAATTATGCTTTGAAGTATTAATGCATTGTGAAAAACAAATATTTCATCAAATAAATTTTTGTCAGATATTCCTATGAATATACTTTTCATATTCGATACAAATGTTATTAAGTCTGATAAAGACACTTTGTAGTCAAAGCATTTCAACTGAGGTACTACACAGGCGTCAAAAGGCGTCATTATGGAGTAAAGGGGGTGGTGTCAAAAGGCGTCATTATGGAGGAAAGGGTTAAGGGGTTATTGTCCTTTAATGACAATTTTTCACAATTTGTTCATCATATTTGCTAACTTTAAAAAATCTTCTCCTCTAAAACTACTAAACCTAATTCAACCAAACTTCAACTGAATGATCAGTAGGGTGTATAAAATAAAGTTTGTGCTTTATTTTTTATTTCGTCAAAAAACATGGCCGTCATGGCTAAAAATAGAACACAGGGTAAAATGCAGTTTTTGGCTTATATCTCAAAACTCCAGCATTTAGAGCAAATAAGACAAGAAGTTAAAGTATTTATTAGGTCAAGGTCTACCTGTCCTGAAATTTTCAGCCGAATTGGGTAACTGGTTTTTCAGGTATAATGCCCCTGAATTGATGATTTTAAAGAAATTTTGCAGTTTTTGGTTATTATCTTGAATATTATTATAGATACAGATAAACTGTTAATAGCAAAAATGTTAAGCAAAGTAAGATCTACAAATAAGTCAATTTGACCAAAATTGTCAATTGACCCCTTAAGGAGTTATTGCCCTTTAAAGACTTATTTCACAATTTGTTCATCATGTTGACTTACTTTTAAAAATCTTCTCCTTTGAAACTGCTGTATCAATTTCAGACAAACTTAGGCTAAATGAGTTTCAGAGTATCTAGTATAAATTTTATATTTCATTTCCTTGTATGTCAGAAACATAGCTCCTATGGCTAAAATAGAACATAGGAGAAAATGATTTTTTTTTTGCTTTTGAAGAAAATAGAACGATTCAAAGAACATTTAAATAAATTGAAAAGCCAAAATAATCATTGATGAGAGATTTAACCAAAAAAATTAAGGTGAGCGATTCAGGCTCTTGAGAGCCTCTTGTTTTAATAGGCTTGAACATTGTTGAATGCAGACTATAGCATAGTAAAACCACAAATTTGAATATCTTTGAAAATAAAATTGAGAATGGAAATGGGGAATGTGTCAAACATTGTTGTTTCAAACAGATGAAAGTGATTATTGTTGTTTATTGTATTGACATTTTGGCTGGCTTCATCAGCATCTACAAATAAGTCAACTACAACTGTCTTAATTTTCAGATAACTCCTTACAGGAGTTAATGCCCTTTATTGGTGATTTTAACATTTTGGTGGATTTTTGGCTAAAATTACATAAATCATGTAAATTATACATGTTAAAATTTAAAAAAAACGTGTAAGCAGAAAAACCGATTAGAGAGACTTAGATCTGCAAATATATTGTATATCAGCATGATGAAATTTTCAATTGACTCCTATATCATGTATATGAGTTATTTCCATTAGGCCACACCAGTTTAATTTCTTCTACGGATTTTTGGACTCCAAAAATTGGGGCGAGCGAGCGATTTGAAAATTTTAATAAAAAAATATTTAATTTGCAAATTTTTGAGGCGAAGCTTGAAAAGTAAAGGCGAGCGTTTATAATTTCTTTTTGAAAACATAAAATAGTAGGATTTTACAATATTAAAACTTGATTTATCACTTGTACTTTGACATTTCTTTAATTTATGAAGTATTTTTTCCCTGTTTACCAAGAAATAATTAAATCTCATGGTCTTTGTATGTGTGACTGACAATGAGACAATTCTCCATCCAAGTCATAATCAGGTTGGGAACAACCCCTTAAAGTTATAAATATCCCTTTTAATGAGGGGTCAATATAACTTTATAATATATTTTTTTGTAAAAAACACTTTTTAGTACAAAAGGGCTCATATTTTCCCAAAGAACTATATATCTATCTGGTATTAAATGGTCCAAGAATTTTGTAATATTTCTGGACTTTAACCATGTTAACACATTTACTTTAACAGTTTAATATTATTCAAAATAAGTGGACCCCTCTTTTAGAAAAGTTGTTAAAAATATGTTGTATTTAACCTCTTTTTGAGTAAAAAATTCTAAGTTATTTAAGGTTTTGTATAGTAGCACTTTACAAATCCTTGGTATTTCTATTTTCTTTTCTACAACAGTAAAATGACCCCTTGTCTGAAAAGGGGGGTATTGTTCCCAACCTGATAATAACAAACACAGGTCAAAGTACGGCCTTTTACACAGGGCTTTTACACAGAGCTTTGATCAATACCAAACAGCAAGCTATAAGGGACCCCAAAATCATTAGTGTACATAATTCGAACAGGAAAACCAACGATCTAATTTATATATCCAAACGGGAATATACCAATGCACCACATCAACAAACGACAACTGCTGAACGACAGGTCCCTGAATATATCAGGACAGGTGCATAAACATACAGCGGCTATGGACAAACAATGATGGATAGTTTTGTTTCGCCAGCATACAATATAATTGCAGTTGAAGGCAACTCTTTCAGATGTTCCTTGTATTTTATTCTAACAACGAACAATTTGTGATAGGGAATATAAGTAAGGGGGAAAGAAACCTATGTTTTGTTCTGTATAGGTATTTCCGCTGTTATATTTCGGAGCACTCCAACTTGGGATTAATTGGTTTCACAGATATGTACAGTGTGGTGGGGTGCTAATAGGTTTAAAATCATTATATACAGGTTTAAAAGACTTTGATCTAAAGACAAATGTTTATATCTTTTTATAATATTTACAAAAAAACAGTGCAGGAAATGGACATGATTACATTTACGGATGCGGGAAGCGGGAATATAAAAAAAAATTTAAAAATCGGTGCGGGCGTGCCTGTCGAACAAGGAATTGAATTGGTGTGGCCTTACAGCATAAAAGGAGGAGCAAAACGATATCTAATATTAAAAAGGTTGACTTTCTGAAATTGTCAAGTTGACTCCTAACAGAAGTTATTGCCCTTTAATGACATTTTACCTCTTTTATGTATTTGGGAAAAATTAAAAAATACAGAAAGAAACGGAAAACTGTTACAGTTATAAAACATCAACAAAATGAAGATATTAGTCATTAATTATGACTGTCCTTTCTGTCTTCTCTACTAGACCTATGTTCATGATGTTGATCTACAATCAAATGATGTCATTTCAACCTCCATTTTGTTTTTACATATATATCATGTTTGATTAAATAAAATATCAGTAGATCCTACACCATGTACACTATCTGAACATTATTAAATGAAATAACAAAGTAAATGTAATACAAAAAAATGACTTTCGACATATACAAAATGTCAAAATACACAATTTTTACCTTGGAAACTAAATTCAGATTGATGCTTCAACATGTTCAATGTGTCTCAAAACCAATTTATTTTATAAATTAATAGGTTCCTGTAGTTATGTTTACAGACCAAGGACAGGCAGTGTGTTTAAGAATATATTCACAGTCTTATGTGAGGCATGTACCAAATGTTGCTGGAGACGGAAACCTAGCTCAAGGTAAGTGTATTCCATACTCTACATTGAACATTCTGCTAATAATTACCCAAGTTTCACAAAGACAGTGCTAGTGAAGTTGCTATTAACCTCTCATGTAAGAAAGAAAAAGAACTAAGTTAGATAGTAATTAAAGTACATGTACTAGCTCTTAAAATAAAATCTGTAACTCAAATGCATTTTAAATTTGCACCCCACCCCCCTCCCCTCTCTCTTTGGTGATTTGAAAAATGGAAACAAATGCTTTTAAGGATCAATGTCACATGTCATTCACCCCATATCTCTTTTCTCTTGTTGATGTGGATGACCTGTCATAACAAACAAACATACAATCCCCTTGTTGATAAAAATCATTTTCTCCGTTTGAAGAAATTTTATCCAGGTAATAGACACTTAAATACTGTATATCTGTAATGTATATATAGAGGTTAGACATTTATCAAACAAATTTTATTTGAGTAACCTATCAGATATTAACCTTTTATATAACATTATACTACTGATTGTTTATATAATTGCAAAACTGCAGAATTAAGTCAAACTTTTTAAATATTTTTAACTATATTGAAATATATGGCATCCATACCTGAATATTTGTGATTTTGTCCTAATTAGGAACATCAAATACATCAGAGGTAGATTTAGAAGGGGGCCCCTCTATTCTGGGGAAAAAAGAGGTTGATTATATAAGGAATCACTGAAGCATGGCTAGAGCAGGCCCCCTTTTAGACAGTCAGTGGGTCCCCACTTGTGAAAATTTCGGGATCAGCCACTGAATAAAATAGTTAATAGCACCATTTTAAAAAATGGATATTCCTAACAGAGAACAATTTGGTTTTTCTACAGTTTAGGTGATGATGCCATTGAGCAGCCTTCGTCATGTTTGGATTTTGCTATGTATAGATATGGAGGAAACTTTCAGGAGGGAACAGTAAATGAGGTTAAAAAGGTCCTTAAAATTATATGTGTGTTCCTGACCATGGTTCCATACTGGATGGTTTATTTTCAGGTAGGAGTGACATAACTTTCATAATATTTTATCAAGGATCTTTACAGAAATTCTACTTCTTTTGGTGGTGTTGAATATTGGGGATGTGAAAATATAGAAATTCTTCACTTCTCCCAGGACCAGTACTACACAAAAATATATCTACCCCATACATTTTCCACTTGATCTTAAAATTTATTAACACAAAATGTGAAAAATGAAAAGAAAGTGAATAAAATTCAAAATGGAAACATGGAATATGTCAAATAGACAACAACCCCAACTAAAGCGCAACAAAAGCCCAAGGCCTCAAAATCCTGCATCTGGAGGTAGGTTTTACCTGGCCCCTAAAAATGATGTATGCAATTCAGCAATAATGGGAGTCACACTAATTTGCTAATTCCAACATTTCAATAATCAATACTGCAAATGCAAAAGAAACAAATTTTAACACTGACATGACTGAAGTATGGGGAAAATCTGGATTCTGAATACGGGTGTATTTGTTTTTTTCGTCATCTGCTTGAAAACAGTATTTTTTTCTTCAAATAGAGGATCAGAATATTTTTTTAAGGAAAATGATACAGCATAATTTAAAGAAAGTGGTATTTAATACAACCAATCGATCATTAATTATACATCATGGGAAGATATTTTATTCTTATCCACTTGATGACCATACAGGATATAACTGTTATCTTGTTCAAACAAACTTGTTTTGATTAAACTATCAGATAGTGATTTGTTATAAAACATTGTACTTTTACAAAACATTTCACTTCTATTGAATTACCAAATAAATTATATACCTGATAAACAAACATCATTTCATAATCAAAAGTATTTACATATGAAATAAAACCATCAGAATTAGGTACAATATAAGAGTTATTGGAAAATTTACTTACAGGATATACTGTTAAAACTGTCTGTCTTGGAACGGGGACCCAATTATTTGCCCCATTGGAATGCATTGAAAATCATAGTAAATACATAGGGTCCTGTTCAATAAATAATTTGATAGCCACGTTGGGACTTCTGGTTCATGTTAGGCATTCATTTTGAAGTGTCTTAAGTACAATCTCAGTGCCTCATGACCAGCATTACATTGCAAAATTTTATTTTTATTGACAACAGGGTCAGTCTGTCTACTTCTGGGGAAGACTAAAGCCTAGAATTTAGGCAATTTACTTATTACTGACTCCAGATTACATTTAAATCAATCAAAATTTTTATAGAAATTCAATTTAGAAAGCATACCCTTTCAAATAAATCTACATTCAGTTACAGAACTAGTGAAATAATAACACAATTTATAAAAAAAGTTATATATTTTTTTTAAGAACTACATTCGTGGGTACCGGACTGGTTGCCCTAACTGGGATCCTATTCCTCTTGATACTTTATTTTAGGTAACATAATAATCATATATTTCGGGGTTTTTTCTCTCCGTAATTAGGGTAATATAACACTAATGACTTTTAATGAGGTGAATGCATTGATTTATAGAAGTTGTCTAAGGATTACATTAAGTAATACCTGACTTTGTTACTAAGGACTGTATAATTCAGATATTGGTATAATAAATGACATTTAGACCCTCAATAAAAATGTTGATGTTTATAAAATCATTCATGTTGACCCTCATTTCTTATTTTTCTCTCTTGCAGATGGAGACAACTTTCCTGCTACAAGGACTTCATATGAATTTGAACTTACCAGTAGAAAGTGCCAATGTAACAGTTGACTGTAACCCCCAGAATTCCACAGGAAATGATGACCCTAATAACATCGCTAGCAAACCTCCAAAGGTATCAGCTCATTTTATATCCATCTCTCGCACAGAGCAGTAGGCATACCAACTAACAGCCTGAATTATATTTGAAGATATACAAATAACACTTTATAACTTGGTGCTTCTTTTAAAAAGTACTCCTATTCAATTTGAATTCATTGTGCATCTGAATAAATGATAGAAAATGTAATTTTGGAATTTGGGGACGAAGTTCAAGTTCATTATCTGTTTGAATGTCAGTTTTTTCTTTTTTACCACAGTATATAAGTCTAAAATAAACTAACAACACCATGGCAAAAATGAAAAAGACAGACATCAAACATGAATAGTACACAAGATAAAAAACTAGACTGAGCATCAGGAACCCCACCAAAAACTAGTGGTGATCTCTGAGGTTCTACAGAAAGATATGCAAATACTGCTTTATTTCATATGCGGCACCCATTGTGTTACTTATGTTAGTACATACCCAGTAGTTAGTCTATATTGATAGGTCACATTTATATTATGACATAAAACACCAAATGTCTGCCATTTTGATTCCAAAATTTGTAAATTATACTATCAAAATTACACACAGGCAAGTCATTTTTCTGTGTCAACAGTTTTTTAATTTTTATTTCAGCTTGTTGCAGCATGGCTATCAATATTTGACGTTATATTTGTCATTATTCTCATACCAGTGTTTGATCGTTTTATTTATCCACGTCTAGCCAAGGCTGGACGTCCAATGGGATTTGTGTTACGTGTAAGTGTCGGGATGATGATTGCTGCCAGTGCCGTATGTGTGGCTGGAGTTGTAGAACGTTATCGTCTGAAGTCAGTTTATCCAAATGATAGTATGCCTTGTTGTAGACATACAGCTCAACAAAAAATAGGTAAGATAAGATATACTATAAACCAGTTTATTTTCACGAATACTTAATTTTGCGTTTTACCCTTTCTATAATATTTTCCGGCCTATTTAATTTGGCAATTTTCTCATTTACTTGATGTTGTTTAATAATAAGGAAAGATCCAAATTTTACATATTCACGACAATTTATGCTGTAAACAGGGAAATTTTCGCGCCGTCTTTATTTCGCGATTTACTAACACAATCCAAATTCGCGCCGTTTTGAATTCGCGATTTCCCAGTGGCCTATATGAATATTTTCATAAATAATTTGGAAAGTGAACAGCTTCGCATATATCTTAAATCAAACATAAATCTTTTGTTTTCGGTTCATTAATGTTTAAGTAGATTAAAAGTTTGTCATGTTTCAATGCTCGTAAAAACACATACAAAATAATAGAAAAGTAAACCTAATTAGGAATGGTTTAAACAAAAGGTTGTCAGAATTAATGCTAATTAATCGATCTTTTGATCTGATTGATCTTTGTATTAGATTCAACGAGGTGATACTTTTATTACTGATTGACAGGTGTAATGAGTGTTGTTTACATAACAATATCCGTAATGTTCGCTTCAATGAAATTACTGATTTTGAGTTAAAGACATGACTTCTATCATTGTTTTTCATTTAGAGATACAGTTATGATTTCAATTATATATTTGTCGTCTTTGAAATCAGTGTTATACAGTAGTCCGATAGATATTCTATTCATATTGTTACTAAATATAAGAAGATGAGGTATGAGTGCCAATGAGGCAAATCTCCATCCAGGTCACAATTTGTAAAAGTAAATATAATTATAAAAGTTTTTCCTTGATTATTTTCGCGGTCGTTTTATTTTCGCGTTTCACTTCTTACCGCGAAAATAGCGAAAATAAAACTACCGCAAAAATTTCCCTGTTTACAGTATTCACGCTATTTTATAGTTGGGGAAGTCGCAAAATTCCATTGCTTGCAAAATTAAGTTGGTTTACAGTAATTGATATTGTTCTGGCCGGAGAACACATTTATTTTTTAGAGCCTTTCTTTTAGACAATAATCTCAGATTAAAAAGTCTTACCTGCTCTCTCTCAAAGAGATGTTTACAGTGTAGTGTACGACTATTTGGACCAATAATATTAAAATTATAGAAAAGTCTACCAGTTCTAATTAAAAAAATGGACATTTCTGTTTTAAGGGGGTCTGTAATTCAGTTTGACAGCTGCAGACATATATATCAATTTTTGAGCTTTTTTCACTAGACCAAATCACTTCTTTTCATAAAAAATATGGAAAAAAATTGGCAACTTATACTTTGTCAACACTAGGGAATACATTTTTTGTTAAGGAAAATAACTTTGTCTGTGGACCTTCTGTTGTTGACTGGTATACTGTGGGCTCATCATCATTTTTAGGATACAGATTTACATGGATTCCTAATTAAGGTATAGGTGAACCACAAATTGGAATGTTCAACAGAGTACAAAGGAGTAGGTTCTGTAAGACCCCTTTTTGGCCCCAAAATATAGCAGTTTTAGAAAATTGTGAAAATGTAATCTTTAAGCTATATTTTGTAAAGTAAAATGCTTCAGCTACATAAATATGAGCTGTTTTTGACAATACAATGCACAAATATCGCGTTCTAGCATCATTAAGTCATGCTAAATTGCTGAAATCTTCAAAATTTTAGCATTTAATTTGGTTAATATTTAGACGGTTTCCGTCTAAAATGAAAGTGGCAGCATTCGTGATCATTCATAATATTGAAATGTAAGTTGTATTTGATGATAATACAAAACATATATAAAGGTTGAGGATGAACACGGATGCGGCCACTTTCATTTTTGACAAAAACCATCTGAAAAGTGACGTTTTCTGGCATATTTGATAGATTTTTCATATTTAAGCTTGAATCAGAGCGTTTTTAATGACTAAGGCAGCAACCATTTGATTTTCTGGGAGGGGCTATGTTTTTTTTTCTGGACAAATTTTTTTTTCGCGACAAGTCGAAAACAATTTTTTTCTTTCAATTTTAGCATTACATATAGTGGCAGCTGAGGGTGAAAGAAACAATTTTTTTTTCTCAGAATCAAAAACAAATTATTTTTTTCTCCAAAAACTGGAAACAAACTTTTTTTTCCAAAAAAAACCAAAGCCCCCCCCCAGAAAATCAAATGGTTGCTGCCTAAATCAATTAGAATCTTTCACACAAACTAATGGAATCAATTGAAATAGACACTTAAGTGTTTAAAAAGTGTCCAAAAACTTTCGTTAGATGAACCTAAAATTTGAAGCCAAAATTGGCCCTTACCACACCTATTCCTTTCTATAGGCTAGTACATGCAGTCAAATCAAATATCAATGAAATACAATTCTTTTCTGCATCAAATGAAGTTTGAACCCAAGATGATACATGAGCTGTATCAGATAGAAAAATAAAACCTTATGCAAAGGAATATAAATTTATATGTTAAATTATTTTGGACCAAAAAACCTTGTAAAATCTGTGATTGTTTGAAAATTAAGTTGTTATAAGAACCTTTAAAAACAACCAAAATTCAACTGAATTTCCCAAAACCAATCAAAGTTGTTTACATTTACACAGTATATGTGTACTTTCATAAGGTTGATTTCTTTTGATGCATTTCATATGTAAATGAATTTGCTGTCAATGAAAAAAAACGTCACTTGGACTTCTTTAAAAATATTATTGCTTTTAATCAGGAAAGGATTTATTTTGGTCATGACCTTATTGTGTAAATTTAAAGTTTATGTAATATTATAGTTAAACCTTTTCATTTAAACTTTCAATATGAATTCAATGATGAGTAAAGCAGTCGAGACATTTCAGCATGTGCACTCTTGTTAAATCTAGAGGAAAACTAAAGTTATTGTTCCTTTAAAAATCAGTTTCAAGCTTACTGTATCATTAAATATATAAAACTGCAAAATATGCCCTATATACTTGTAGGACGTACTGTATATAATGCAGCAGAGATGTCAGTCTTGTGGCAGATACCACAGTATGCACTGATTGGACTCAGTGAAGTATTTGCCTCAATTGCAGGTCAGTAACAAGTCTTTTGTTAGGGGTCTCATTGGGGGTTTCTGATCCCAGATCCCCCTTACTGTTTTGTCAGATTATCACATCCCGCTTACACTATGTACGTAAGCAGTTCTCATTTTTTTGTAATTTCCTGTGTCCTGCTGAACTTCATTTCCCGTTTTCATGGCACAATAATTTGACTTTCACGTGTCACACTTAAAAAAAAATCGGTAAAGCTGGATCATTACCCCCCAATGAGACCCCCTACATAGTGTTTACATATTTTTTACCAGATCCATAACCATAACTGGACACTTCATTTATGAGTTTATCACAAAACACATGTCTTAAAATGTAGATGGACTGGTCTATAATTAGCAAATTGATTAGGCCTGCACAGTCAAGTCACTTGAAGTGAAACAAATTGAGAAATGAGTATACACACAGAAAGTTCATATATATGTAAGATATTCCTACTGAGACATGTAACAGCATACCATACACAAAAGATCTATTAATATTTTCTTTGAAGTTTGATATGCAGGATATGTAAATATGCAAAGAAACTTTTAAGTTACTTTAGATAAACCTTTAAGACTTTCAAGATAGTATGGCTAATTTGAGGTGAAAACACTATTTTTATATTTCATTACTATTAATTAATTAATTTTTTATATGAGTTCATGTTCCAATTTTTATAGATTGTGGAAAATTGCATTTTCCAGGATATTCAATAATCATGGTTTTGCAAAAGTATCATCATACATTCGATTAGAAAATCAGAACATTTAAATTTGTAGTAAACCTGTATTTAAAAGGGGGCAATAGGGGGTCCGTTAACATTGTTAACAACACCTCGATTTTGGCAAAAACAGTTAACTAACTTAACAAAAATGCAAAACGTTGATAACAGTTAACACAGTGGGTTAAAAACAGTTAACAGCTTTAATTTATCTCAGATAACAGTTAACAACATCTTGAAAAGGGCCAAAACAGGTTAACATAAAAAGGTATCCCCCTCCCCCCTAAATCTAAAAAATAACAAAAATGGAAATGAATCCACATTGTCAGGAAAAAAATGTTTATGATAACTAATCTCATTACCCTGATGTATTGTTACTTATTACATGTTATCAAAACAATAATTCATTTTGTCTTTTCAGCTTTAGAATTCGCCTACCTAATGGCGCCCAAGTCAGCTAAAGGTATCATTATGGGATTGTTTTATTTGTTTACCGGAGTAGGTAGCTTCATAGGATTTGCATCAATGGCCATCTTTCAGGGATATTGGTTTGGACCATACGATAGTGGAAATATAAACTGTCGTCTGCCATGTACAGAAAATGGTGGGAAGTTTGACATTAAACTCAAATGCCATTTAGACAATTATTTCTTTTTCCTAGCAGGAATTGAAGTCTTAGGGCTTCTGTTGTTTTTGTTTGTTGTAAAAATTTGCCGTATTCAAAATGAAATTTCTGCAGTGGTTCGTCAGAAATCTCAACCACAGATAATATCGAGAAGATCAGTAACTGAAAGACTGAAATCACCTGTTTCTTTGCAAAGGCAGTCAAGTTCAGACATCAGTGTCACATGAACAGATTGAATACTCCATTGATTTTGTTAAAAAATCTAAAGATGAATACATAGAAAGAGAAATAAAATTTACTTTTGTGTATTGAAATTCTGAAATGAAATCAAACATTCTATTTCAGAAGAATAATGTACAAGTGTTCTGATTTTGTCTCATGGATGGATACCCAATAATCCAGTCCTTTGTTTTCTATTACAGTAAAGAATACATGTTCTAGAATCATCATTGCCACTTGTATTCTGATTGTTGATATTTTAAAGTTATTTTACATATATTCTTACATGAACAATACTTTCTCTTGTCATTGGTACTGCACATGTGAGTATTCTATTGCTAAGGTGGCTATTTCACACTAACGATTGAGAATATCATAAAAAAGAGACTGCTACCTATGATAGGGTGTGAGTTGTTGGTAAAAGTTGTGTTCTTTTCCACATACATCCTCAGAGTTGTTCCAAAATTTATCTAGAAGGAATGGAATGAACTCATGAGGGGGATAGGACCTTTATCGGGACTCAGGGATCGGATGTTTTTAAGCTCAGGATTTTGGGATTGACCCTTTCAGGATCTGAGAATTGTTTTTTCGAATTTCGGGACCTCAGGATTTCATATTTTTAAGCCCGGGATTTCGGGATTTCATGTTTTTAAGCCTGGGATTTCGGGATCAGCGCCCCTCCTATCCCCCCTTACTCATATAAATTTTAAAATTTTAAAATATAATTGCATTTTCCTTAGAACTATCATATAATTTAAAATATAAGTTTTATTTTATGGATGGTCAGGACTTAAAACAGCTTCTATCTTTACCCATGCTTTTAATTTTGGAATAGCCCTAAGATGTAAGACTCCAAAGACATATATTTTGTAACCATTAAATGATTTCTATGTAACTGTTATAACATTTTATTATTTTTGCAGTAATGCATATATTTATGTACATGTATTACATTATGTTTATATACTTTCCCATCATTGCCCATGCAAACATTTCACCAGCAATTGTCTCTTTTAATACATGTAAGAAAGGATTTTTTTAGTGACCTCAAAGTTTGTTTACATAGTCATGATAGTCAACATATCTTCTAAAAACTGAATGGATTTTAATGAAACTTTGTAGAATCTCCTCAGAGCTTATTGATATTGTATAAATAACACATATATAAGAGGGTACCAATCTACTCTATCATCCTCTCAGATTTGTGTTTAATTAATTTATTTTAATGAATGTTCTATTATTCATGTGTATAACAAAATTGTTCATGATTTTGGAGGGATGAAAAGATGTTGCGTTCTATAGACAGCTAAAATATGGTATTGAAAACAACTTGGGCATGATCTTGCTAGTGTGTCAACATTATTATGTATGCCAAAAAAATATGAAAGTTAATGAATTTTTTAATTTTTTTACCAAAATAAAAAAAAAAAAACAGAGCATTAATCAGACTTGCTAGGAGAATGCATACGAAAATAATTAGGTGTGGCCTTTAAAAGATTATTAAGATATGGTGCTATCTAATATTGAGCTGTGAAGAGCATTTCTTGCATAATTGTATATTTTATACCATGTAAACATTATTTTTGTAATTGTTAAAATTGTGATAGATTTAATGTTTTGTTATAATCAAACTTCTTAATGTTTCCTAATAAAATTTTTAAATATTTTATTTTGAATGATTTTTTAACTTTGAGTTGCCAGTGAGACAATTTGCCATAGAAACAAAAGACAATTTATGTAAATTCAGAAACTATTGCAATTTTTTTTAGAAAGGAGAAAAGTAAGGTTTATTATTTGATTTGTAGGGAAATCTGCATATACTTGTAAAGTTGTATGTATCAGATATGTATAAGTTTTTGTCTCGCCTTGACAGAGTAAAAATGGGAGACATAGGTATGCTGTTTCTGGTGTCGTGGCCGGTGTCAACAATTGTATTAGTTTGCGATTACCTTATGGTAGGTCAATGATATTTGGTATGCAGTTGTATAAGCATTGACTCATCTTATTTACATAACCACTATTTGACCCTGCCCCCTCAGTCATGGTCTATTGACCTTGAAACTTTTGCTTAGTTTACGAGTGTAAGTTTGTGATTTAGATCGGTTCATTGGGAACCACTAGTGGTAAGCCAATGATATTTGGTATGCAGTTGTATAAGCAATTTGGCATATCTCAATATCAAGGAGATTGTTTGGCTATTCCTCCTCAGTCATGGTCTATTGACTTTAATACTTTGGCTTAGTTTACATGTATTAGTACATAGTTAGATGACTAAAGATGAACTGGTAATGTTAAGTCAATGATATTTGGTATGTAAATTTATTGGCATTTTCTGTGGTTCAGGCTATGTTAAAGATTCACAACTGTTTGTTATGTTCTTAATGTTAAAGGTTTACAACAGTTTGTAATGTTGTCCCTGTGGTTCAGGCTATGTTAAAGGTTTACAACAGTTTGAAATGTTCTCCCTGTGGTTCAGGCTATGTTAAAGGTAAACAACAGTTTGTAATGTTGTCCCTGTGGTTCAGGCTATGTTAAAGGTTTACAACAGTTTGTTATGTTGTCCCTGTGGTTCAGGCTATGTTAAAGGTTTACAACAGTTTGAAATGTTGCCCCTGTGGTTCAGGCTATGTTGAAGGTAATTAACAGTGTGTAATGTTGTCCCTGTGGTTCAGGCTATGTTAAAGGTTTACAACAGTTTGAAATGTTGCCCCTGTGGTTCAGGCTATGTTAAAGGTTAACAAGTTTGTAATGTTGTCCCTGTGGTTCAGGCTATGTTAAAGGTTTACAACAGTTTGTAATGTTGTCCCTGTGGTTCAGGCTATGTTAAAGGTAAACAACAGTTTGTAATGTTGTCCCTGTGGTTCAGGCTATGTTAAAGGTAAACAACAGTTTGTAATGTTGTCCCTGTGGTTCAGGCTATGTTAAAGGTAAACAACAGTTTGTAATGTTGTTCCTGTGGTTCAGGCTATGTTAAAGGTTTACAACAGTTTGTAATGTTGTCCCTGTGGTTCAGGCTATGTTAAAGGTTTACAACAGTTTGAAATGTTGCCCCTGTGGTTCAGGCTATGTTAAAGGTTTACAACAGTTTGTAATGTTGTCCCTGTGGTTCAGGCTATGTTAAAGGTTTACAACAGTTTGAAATGTTGTCCCTGTGGTTAAGGCTATGTTAAAGGTTTACAACAGTTTGGAATGTTGTCCCTGTGGTTCAGGCTATGTTAAAGGTTAACAACAGTTTGTAATGTTGTCCCAGTGGTTCAGGCTATGTTAAAGGTGTACAACAGTTTAAAATGTTGTCCCTGTGGTTCAGGCTTTGTTAAAGGTTAACAAGAGTTTAAAATGTTGTCCCTGTGGTTCAGGCTATGTTAAAGGTTAACAACAGTTTGAAATGTTGTCGCTGTGGTTCAGGCTATGTATGTTAAAGGTTTACAACAATTTGTAATGTTGTCCCTGTGGTTCAGGCTATGTTAAAGGCTTACAACAGTTTGAAATGTTGTCCCTGTGGTTCAGGCTATGTTAAAGGTTTACAACAGTTTAAAATGTTGTCCCTGTGGTTCATGCTATGTTAAAGGTTAACAAGTTTGTAATGTTGTCCCTGTGGTTCAGGCTATGTTAAAGGTAAACAACAGTTTGAAATGTTGTCTCTGTGGTTCAGGCTATGTTAAAGGTTTACAACAGTTTGTAATGTTGTCCCTGTGGTTCAGGCTATGTTAAAGGTAAACAACAGTTTGAAATGTTGTCTCTGTGGTTCAGGCCATGTTAAAGGTTTACAACTGTTTGTAATAAATCAGGAACCTGGACAGTGTTTGTCTCCTGTTATATGTTAATGCTTTAAAAAATATTTTGTGTTTACCACTGTATTACATTTTTCAAGGCATTTGGTTGCCTTTTCATTGATATACACCCAGCATCTCTTTTCATTCATTTTTCTATGGAAAAGTAAAATCATTCAAACTTAATTGATTTTTGGAGTTGAATAAATGAATATTTCTTATTAAAGATATAACGATAGAAACTAGCTTAAAAGAAGGTGGTAAAGGGATATTTTCGTGCAACATTTTCAGCCTTTTTATTTTTTATGTTTTATGTATTTTGATGTTTTATATCACTTTTTCTTTTGTTTAGTTCGTTGTGCGTGCTTCGTGTTCTCCTTTATCTATATTCAGTGTTTTGTGTCTGTACTTTTAAATTATCTTGCTTGTCCCACATTTGATTAATAAGTAAACCAGGACTAAATTTAAAGTTAGTCCGGAGATTGTGTTCCCAGGATATTAATTTACTATGATTTTTACTCAAATAGGCAACAAGGATGTTTAGAGTTGACTGCAGGGTCTCCATGTCAGTAAAGAATGACTGAATGATCTCCAAGAACCGCTGAGTAATAACTTCTAGTGCATATTCCATTGATGTTCACAATTGTTTTTCTCATGCTCCATTTTTCCTTATTTTTATTTTCCGTGCAACGTTTTTGCAATTTTTATTTCATATGTTCCCGTTTCCCCTTTACCACCCTCTTATAAGAGTAAAATTGGGAGTAAAATTCCCAATCCAGAAGGTGGTGTTAACTTATCAAAGAGATCCTTTCACCAATGGAAAAATCCAAGTTAGATAAAGGGGGTCAGATATTTTAGGTAAATCTATGTTCAACTTGTTGAATGCCAAATCACACTAAATTTTTCAAACTCTTAAATCATTTTGCCTGCTAGAGAAAAAAATTAAACAAAAGAATTAGCTAGTGTACTCTGTCATATATTTATTTGTGTTTCTGTTTTTAATACACTATCACAGACACACACATATATATCTATTCTCTGCATCAAGACAACAACAATCTCTCATTAAAGTACCATACACAAACACAACATTTTAATTTAAGAATACTAAATAACAAACACATACTGTAGATTCCTTTAATTTCATTAGTGTCAATTTTTGTGGATGAAGGAAACGTACATGTTTGTGGATATTTAATTTTGTGGTTTTGCCAAAGTCTGCATACAAGTCTATTGGAAATTTGTCAGTCCTGGAACATTTAATTTCGTGGCTCACCTGTATCCACAAAATCTACGAAAATTGTTATCCAACGAATAATAATGAATCTACAGTATTGTTTTATCAGCAAATAATAAGGAATAAAATTCTATACAATATATCACATGATTGTAACATTGACCTTTAAAAAATTAGAAAGGATGCTAACAATAAATATATGGTTATCCTCATTGATACAATAGGGACAAAAAAAACCAGTTAATTTTAATGAATCAAAGTTTCCATTCACTTCTTAATATGAAAAATATAATAACAAAACTTATCAACCATAAACAAAAATACCATTGATAATGCCTCTATAAATGAAACAAGCTTACATAGCATTTTTAATATTAAGACTAAGATATACCCATATTGATCATATAAGGTGGTCTCGTTGGGGGCTTCTGATCCCAGATCCAGCTTATTGTTTTGTTAGAATTCTGTTTCCGCTTATCATTGTAATAATAGTGCTGGTAATTTCACATGTCGCACACATCTTCATTTCCAGTTTTCAATCGAAAATAATTTGACTCTCATGTGTGTGTAATTGCCTAGCTATATTTATAAATTTTTAAGCATAATAAAAAAGTCATTTGAAGCAAATTTAATATAATATAAAAAAAAAAATTAGAATTAATTATCTAGTATGTCTTTGGGGTTTGGTGTGACCCAGTGTGGCTACGTGTATATTTAGTATTTGTTAGTTGTATCTTTTGGGTTTGATGTGACCTAGTGTGGCTACATGTATATTTAGTATTTGTAAGTTGTATCTTTACATGCTTTAGGATATAATAAATAACACTCTATTGCACAATAAACAATAATGTTGCTGGGATTAGTTTAAAAATATTTTATTGTTCAAAACAAATGGATTAGACACAAGTTTTTCAACTTAGTTCCATCTTCTCCATTGCTGGGATAACATAACAAACATAAAATAATATTAAAGAAACATAAGGTTTAAGCTCAGATCATTTGACTTGCAGGGCATACTGTAAATCCGAAATTATAATGTGCATTTATCATGTTTATTATTGCGATTTTTGCAAATTACATGTGTAACAAATCATATATCTCTTTTGGCAAAAAAAATCACACATATTTGACAAGACATTGCATTAGTAGGAACAAATACTGATACAAAACATCATATCAAATTACCCTGTCAATAAATTATATCAATATATATGATAAACAATGAAAGTTCACTATCTAAAGAGCAACCTTTTTCAAAGTTAACTATATATAATTTCTTAATATACAAATCATTGTTTTACAAATAAGTAAATAAATCACAAGTCAATTTCAATTTACTTTCTTGACTGATTTTCAAATTCAGTCTCCTTATAACATTCACGATAGCTTTACAGAAAATATGTATTTCTAAACAAAATATAATCAATATATTAATTTTCATCCATGTCCACTCATTCCATATGCACAACACATGCCCTTTCAATTTAAGAATCATCCATTCATAACAGAATCAGGCTATGAGCAGCCAAAACATAAACAACACGGCCACCCATAAGAAAACTTTAGACAGGAATTGTTCCTCTGTGTGATGTGGTGAACCTGGTGCAGCTGTAAATAAAAGAAAGCATTTTAAAATCAGAATAAGAGTAATCTCCCTTCTTCCAGTCCTAATGAAATAAATTTTAACAATGAAAACACTATCATGACAGAACTTTTCTAAAACCTACCATAAACAGTAATGATTAATTCCAATAATTTGTTGGTTGTTCAATATGAGTAAAGGCTGTAAATAAACATATTTAAATTTTATAATAAAAGTTATGTCCCTTTTTTCAGAGCTGGTGAAGTAAATTTTGATATATAATTACATAGTTAACTTTTCTGAAGTCCAAATATATACAGTATGAAATAATTCCAACAATTTGCTGGTTTTAACCTTGAACAACCAAATATTAAATAAAGGCTGTGAATAAAAATATTAAATTTGATAAAAGTTACTTCCCCTTTTTTGAGAGCAAAAACAGTATTTTTTTAAATAAAGCCTTAAACAAACAGTACAAATTCATTTCAACAACCAGATTTATATAAAAGGTCATGACAAACCTTTTATGTATATGTATAGATCATTGCAGGGTATAGCAATTGAATTGAAGAGAGCTAGATCCACTATTTTTTCAAAGAATCTGAACTTTAAGATATGTCATCAATTCTCACATTTAAGTCAGATCAACCATGTGGTATATTTTAAAGATCATATTGAATCAATATATGACTTTATAGTCACAAATACACAAGTGTATTATTTGACAGTTGAAAATTGAGTCTTGAGACCTTAAACTTATGAAATTGGAGGACAAAATAAGTAAGATCACAAACACTACACCCCTATACCTACTTGAAGAGAGATATTATAGTTAATTGATTATATAGATCTGGAGATACATGTATGAAGCACCTATTCAAGCTTAAAGATCTATGTCAATATTTTGAAGAGTTTACTTTGCCACTAGTCTTTTGAATGAGTTTTAATAATAATGCAATTATTCAGTAAAGTATTTTTAGGTATGAAATTTATCAAGCAGGATCAGCTTATCCTTCCAGCACCTGAGATCGCCCCCAATTTTTGTTGGGGCTCGTGCTGCTTAGTCTTTATTTTCTATGTTGTGTTTTGTGTGCTATTGTTTGTCTGTTGATGTTTTTCTTTTTTAGCCATGATACTATCAGTTATGTTTTCGATTTTTGAGTTTAAATGTCCCTCTTTTTATCAAGATAAGTTAATAACTAAAGACAAAATATCAAATTGTTTTAAACATACCTGGAGCAGGTCTTCCATCGTTAAAATTAAATGCTGATGCAAATATTCCAAAAGGAAAAGCTCCAATACCAAAAGACATCTGGAATCCTCCATCGCCCAATCCAAATCCAGGAAAAGCCTAGAAAGAATTTATTTTATGTTTTATTCTGTTCATTATCTGTAAAATTATTGCATGTTTTGTATTACAAATGTATTGTAACGTTTTAATTACAAATGTGTTGCGAAAAATGCGACACGGTTATAATCTCAATAATTTTTAACTCGAATTTTGTGAGAAAAAAAATATGAATTAAACAGGATTTTTCTCAAAATCACAAAAATTAAAATCGCATTTTAGCTTTAAAGTCCCAATAATGAATGCACAAAACGATTTCTGAAATTTCAGTATTATTTATTGCTAAAGCTTCCTCTATTTGCATGACTTGTGTGCACTTTGGTAGTAAACTTTCAGTTTGAATAATTATGTGTTAAAACAATAGGTGGAGAATTGTCTTATTGGTTATCATACCACATCTTCTTTTCACTTAAAAAAAATGGAACTGCTAGTGTTCTTCTTTTAAATAACCACCCTACTGCTACTATCTTCAAATCTTGGTTGGAACATTGTCTTTCAATGAACATTTAATATTTGACTGTCCAATTTGCCATAGAAAGTATGAATTATCCTATATTCATGATAAATCAGTAATTGTACCAATAAAAATTATGTTAAATTAAAGAATAACTTGTAAAACTCACCCCTCCATTATTTTCAGGTTCTGCTCTTTGACCTGGGGGTCTTGGAGGTAACTTTTCTCTACAATAATAAAAACATGAAAATTATATCCACAAGCCTTCATGTCAGACTTGTATAAACATGATAAATGTACAAGAATTAATACTTAATTCAGCTAAAGATACATTGTTGAAGATGAATTGATGCAATATTTTTAATAATTTCTGAACTGCTAACAAGGAGAAATGATCTGACATTTACTAATATATACACAGATCTTTTGTTCACTGTTCTAGTGTTGGGATTTTCTTCTAAACATAACATTACTTCACATTTACGATCATCAACACACATGTAAATAGATACAGGAAGATGTGGTGTGAGTGCCAATGAGACAACTCTCCATCCAAATAACAATTTAAAAAAAAGTAAATCATTATAGGTCAATGTACGGCCTTCAACACGGAGCCTTAGCTCACACCGAATAACAAGCTATAAAGGGCCCCAAAATTACTAGTGTAAAACCCTTCAAACATGAAAACCAACGGTCTAATCGTATATAAAAACACGAGAAACGAGAAATGTATGCTTTGATTTTAAAATTTTACAGGTGACTTTTTGCAAGGTATATTACATTATTATCATGATTATTCTACATGTTCTATAATTCACTCCTTAACCTACCTTGGGTCAGTTTTATCGGTTGACCCTCTGCCATAAATAGGTATTACTTTATCTTTATCTATTCCAGCTTTACAAACTGGACACAGTTTTCTGTTAGGTCTTGTTTCTAACCACTGATGCAGACATGGCCAGCTGAAAATGTATTGATTTAAGATAGAGATATGGTTGAATTATATCATATCTAGCATGTCTAGCTATTTGACACTGCATGATTCTTTTCTGAGTGACAATAAGTTGACTACTTCCATGAACACTGTACCAGTAATATTTAAAATATAATATTAATGCATGCATATATATGCAAGACAAGTTTTTACCCCAAAAAATGAAATAAATACACAAAATAAATATGTTTAGTCTGTTTCTTCTTCTCCTCCCAATTAGGGAGTAGACTCCTAGGAACAACATGTAAGAGTGAAGAACTTCCTAAAACTTGTGTGCTATGTACATATGGACTTGAATTAAAATTAATGTAATACATGTAATAAGGAAAAATAGTCAACAATAACATACATATATAAATCATGTACATTATGTACATGTACAGTGTGCATGTCTGTCAGTGACTTGGTCATTTAATAAGTTTGTCTCATATAAATGCATAACATGTATAATGTAAATTGATGAAACAAGTACAAAATGTATGTGTTGTACTGTTGTCATGGTTGTAGTAAAAGTACAGTACAAATGTAATAAAAATCATTGACTGTGAAAAAATGAATAAATATTATCATGACTAATGAACATGATGAATGTCTTCTGATGATGATGATATACAATGTACAACTGTATACAGTTACAGCTTCATTTATATTAAAGATCACCAACTGTTAATGTGATTTTTGAATGTTTTAAATGTGGATAATGGATTAAAATGCACATTTATAACCCCTAAGAGTTAACCTCCCAAATGGGTTTTGGATAATTTTTTAAATAAGTTTATATTTGGTGCCAATTTAATTATTTTGAAACTGGAGTAAGATCATAAAGATAAGTCTTCAAAATTTCATAACTGTATTCAGGATTCAACTCTGGATCACCTACATGTACAAAACGTAGCACACTAAGCCACAGCTCTAACACCTGAGTTTAAGGAGTAAGTACAAAATGTACTCAACTTGCATATGCATATGGTTATATATCAAGTACACACCCGTGATATCGCGGGTCCGTGACTGACTTAAAGTATATAACTATGCCTAAGCCTTATTTTAGTAATTGGTATTGTCATCTGATAAAGTCATGTCGATTATAAAAATACACAGTTTTTTTTTTGCTTTCCAATCTTTCTGTTTGAACCCGTCGACCTGGAACTTATCAATTATTGGTAATATTAATTATTTGGAAAACAAAAGGTCCTGGCTATCCAGGAATGGAGTATTTTTTAATCAACAGCATTTTCCTATATTAGTTATCTTAGAAAGTCTTGCTGATTGCTGAATAAAACTACAATAGGGAACAATTTGACAATGATAGAATTTAGTAGTGTCAGCCCTTTGATTATGACCCGTGTATATAGCAAAATCCTAAATGCACCGTTTGGTGGTGCGCCTGTCAAATGCGGAACGTACAGATAAGGTAATAGCTAACAGGTGAATATACTATTGGTATCGGTATCGGATTTGACCCGGAACTTGTTAATTATTGGCAATATTAATTTTGTGGAAAACAAAAGGGTCTGGAGTGGTGTAATTTTTAATCTACACCATTGTCCTATATTAGTTCTATATAGAGTTGAATTCTTTGATTTGTCGTTTTTACCCGATGACGGCTGACAAATTGGACCTCGTAATTTTAGTATTATAGATATATATCTACCAGGAAAGGTGAAGCTGTTTCAAACATTATGAAATAGTGACTATGAATGAACAGGTACTGTGAATGCCTTCTTAAAATCATACAAGAGTGACTGCCAATAAGAACCATCAGAAGGCTGATATAAAATGTATCCCCACTCCTTGATCTGGATAACCAATTACAAAATATATATCAACTCGACTCTTGAGTGACATCAGATATGTTTGACTTTTCTTTATTTTGCACTAGGCCTATAAACAATATACAGTGGAATAATATACTTACCAAAACAAATGACCACACATGCTGACAACAGCATCTTTGGCAGTGTCAAGACAAATGTTACATTCATAAAATGTGGAGTCTTCGTTTTCAGGTGTCTCAGATTTGTTCGGCGGAACATCACACCCACCTTCCGCTCCTTCTGGTGTCTGTGTAGTGGAACTCATTTTACTTTACTTAATGCTTTTCATTTCATTAAAACTATATCAATTCTAGTATTAACACCTAAAACGTCGAAAATGTGTTTACATTCTGTTTCTAGAACACAGGAAGTCAATTTTGTTGACGTTCCATTACACATGCGTATAACAGATTTTTAAGATAAAGTGTCAGTTCTATGTTGCCGAATAAGTAAATAAAACTTTATTTGGATTCGGCATATTGACAAACAATTCAAGCATAAGCTCTAATGAGCTTTTCACCGAATATAAAAACATATACAATAACAAATAAAACAAGGCATGCAGCATGTAATAAATAATTAAAAGCAGCACCAAAAATTAACTCTAAGCAAATAGCATATGCATGTATCTTGCAAAATAACCAAAACATAATATATATGAAGCACTAATTTTTTTTAATAAAATAAAATCAATATTGCAAATGTTATGTTATGTTATGTTATGTTATGTTATGTTATGTTATGTGTAATGTTATTTTATGTTATGTGTAATGTTATGTTATGTTATGTGTTATGTTATGTTATGTGTTATGTTATGTTATGTGTTATGTTATGTTATGTTTCATCAAATATTTTCCAACTGAGTCATAAAAGGGGAGTTAACAAAAAAGTCATATTATTAAATTATTTCATGAAGGAATTTTATAATATATATATATATAAGTTAAAAGTTAATGTATTTGTTCTTTTAAATCAAAATTCATATGAGAAATTAGTTATCTACTTTCCTTCATCAAATTTTGCCAATTCAACTGAAAATCTAAACCTCAGTTCTCTGCTATTAACAATCCAAGATGGCGAAAAACATCCACTTCTAGCTAATAATCAGAGGCGGATTTGTCCCCTGGTTCCCCCTTTTAGGGAAAAAAAATTGGTTGCTTAAATAGGGAATTACTGAAGGGTGACTGGAGCGGGCCCCCTCTTAGGTCAGTCAGTGGGCCCCCCACTTATGAAAATTTCTGGATCAACCACTGATAATCACATCTTATATATATACTTTAAAGTAATAATTTGGCTAAATCTAATTATTTTCTTTAAGAAATTACATGCAACTGAATAAAAAATTGACCCATTTTTTTTTCTTCTTTAATTTTAGGAATCATTCTTTTAGAGCTTTAAATCCTCTACAAATTACACTAGAAGAAAATTTGTCAATAAGACTTAAACATGTAAAATATAAAGCATAATCTCATGACTAGCATCTTGAAATTATACAGTAGAACAGGGACTTTCCATACTAACGTTAGTACGTTAGAAAGTCCCTGCGTAGAATGAAATATTTTTTTATGATTAATTGCCAAAAAACTTCTATAATATAGCTTATTTGTAGTGACACATTTTTTTGTTTTGCCGTACTAAATACTTTGTTTCTTACTATTATACAAATCCTTGATTTCAAAATATGCAAATTTCGCTGTCGGCTGTACTTGATATCGGTAATGACCCGGTCTAGTTGCAAAATGATAAAAAGAATATAAAATTGCTTAAAATTCTGATAATACAGTGTCAAATTACTTCAATACCTATTTGGTTTAATCTTATGAAATTGTTGCCTTACAAAACATCAAATCACCATTTTTACGTTTTTCTTTTCTTGAGAAAACACAGATGGCGCTGTGAAGGATAAGGATTGTCAGTGGTTTCAGTGGTTGTGAAAGACCAACAAGGTCATCAGAAGAGCTGACTGTGACATATCACCCAGAAGGTAATTATGAAAAGTTGAACATATAGACATATAAGTAAATCTATTTATTGAATATTAGTTTAATTTTATGAGATTCCCTAGAATGTCATCGAAGAATCACTTCCAAATCATTTCTACTTTCACTTTCGTTTTGCTTTGACACATGAAACTTTAATTAATTACTTCCTTGCTGGTCTTCCAATTTCCTTAAAAATTCAATTTTACCACCTAATCTTATCATTACAAACGATTTGTAAATTTCTACATTATTGATGATTTGTTGTCAACAAAATCAAAGTAAAGACTATTTCAAGTTCAGGGAATTAATGTTATACACAACACAGTCAGATCACAGGGGTTAAGCCAGTGTTATCCCAGATCCTTAAAGCATCACAGACCTCTTGGTAATAATATTAATATTTTATTCAATAAAATATCAAGAATATTTTAAAAATGATTACAATACACAATATATCATGTATAGACAATACTAACACATACATTGTAAAATATATAGGCATTTTATGAGTGCAGTATACTTAGGGCATTGAAAAAATTTGAATAACCACCCAGGTATAATGATTCTATAATATCTCAGTGTGGTCCTATCAGCATTGCACTGTCTTATCATTCTCAATTCTCTCTTACCTGGTGCTATAATTTTTGGTATAAAATAGTTATTTCAGTAAAATTTGACTTGTTAAATCTTATCTGTGTGATTTAAAATAACATGTGAAATTTAACCAGAGCATTGATAGAACCAACAGGTACATGTAATTGATTTACCTGATGAGGGTAACCTGTTGCTGATACATGTATAATCAAGTCAATTAGCATTTAGTTTTATTTTGTGTTTTGAACGAATTAAAGAAGATAATTTTTTATTTCTAACAACAATTTTATGGCTTCAATCACCACCCAAGCTAAAACAGTGCTAGAGTTGTGTCCCTTTACAATGACATATGTAAACAATGAACACATTCCCCATTTATTTTTTTAGTATCTTTTAATACTGGTTCGAGACCACAATTGTCATCCCTTGATTTTCGTTGTTCACGAATATAGTCCCTAGTGTTGACAGTGGGTTACTTGCCATTAATTTTTATACCCCTTCCAAATTTATTTCTCCATGTTAATAACTCAAATTGCAAGTAGGGGAGTGAAATTACACTGTAAAAAAATTTGGGTCCAGAATTTTAAAGGAAAGTAGTGATTTGGTCCAGCTGAAAAAGGTTGAAAATTAGCACTTCGGAAGCAGTCAAAAGATTTTAAGACGCCCTAAACATAAAATTGTCCATATTTTGAGTTAGAGCCGATGAAGTTTTCTATAATTTGTCCCAAAAGTAGTACAACACACTGTAAAAGTTTCTTTGAGAAAGTGTAGGTGGGATTTTTTAAATTTTCATTTTTGTTCTAAAAGAAATGCACTACGAAATAATTGTGGTCTCGGACCTTGCTAGATTGACCTTTTTAGCTCACCTGGCACAAGGGCCAAGTGAGCTTTTCTCATCACTTGGCGTCCGTCGTCGTTGTCTGTCGTGGTCGTCCGTCGTACAAAAATATTCTCCTCTCAAACTTGGCCACAATCATCATTGGGGTATCTAGTTTAAGAATGTGTCCGGTGACCCAGTCAACCAGCCAAGATGGCCACCATGGCTAAAAATAGATATATAGGGGTAAAATGTAGATTTTGGCTTATAACTCTGAAACCAGAGCCTTTAGAGCAAATCTGACAAGGTGTTTAATTGTTTATCAGCTAAGTCAATATCTGTCTGCCCTGAAATTGTCAGATGAATTGGATAACTGCCAAACTGGTTGTTGGGTTGCTGCCCCCCCCCCAATTGGTAATTTTTAAGGAAATTTTGCCGTGTTTGGTTATTATCTTGAATACTATTATAGATAGAGATGAACTGTAAATAGCAATAATGTTCAGCAAAGTAAGATTTACAAATAAGTCAACATTACCAAAATGGTCAGTTGACCTCTTAAGGAGTTATTACCCCTCATTTGCCCTTTATAGTCAATTTTTAACAATTTTCATTAATTTTGTAATTTTTTTAAAAATTTTACAAAATATTATCCTCTGTAACTAAAGGGCCAAGTTCATTATAGATAGAGAAAATTGTGTAAGTAGCAAGAATGTTCAGTAAAGTAAGATCTACAAACACATCGACATCACCAAAACACAATTTTGTCATTTATCCATCTGTGTCCTTTGTTTAATATGCACATAGACCAAGGTGAGCAACACCGGCTCTTAAGAGCCTCTAGTTTATGCAGTTAACATAATTTAAATACAGTATGAGAATATAAATGTTTTACTTTTAGACATCAATAACTTGGTTAAATCTTATTGAATGCTACATTATAAACCTGGACAGAAGTTTTGAATGGATATATATATACATGATATACATGTATTAAATATGTGCTCAACTTTCATTTTGAACACATTTGGAAAAAATATTTTGAGGAATTAAAATTCTCTTTAAATCTTTTTATATAAAATTAATTATACAGTTTATCATGTTTATAGAAAGGAGCAAAGTCTTTGAAAAAAATAGTGTAGCACTATCATGACTATATGGCATACGTGTACATGTGATTCTTCCAGCAGGAGTCAAAATCTCCTGCTTTTCAGGCCCTCAGGAAGAATGTTCATGATACATTTTATGAGCTCATAATGCATGTAATATGATACATGTCATAAAATTTTAACTCTTCTGTAAAAGTTTTTTTCAATTTAATCAAAACAATACAGTGATTTTTATGTATACATGGGACTACACTCAGTCATAATTGATTGAATAAAATGGAAACCATTTAGGTACATTTAATGTCATGAAATATTATTGATTTTATGTGGAGACTTAATTATTATTGAATCGATTTTAAGCAGTATTCCAACATTGTATCATTGATCTTGATGAATTGTAGTAAACTTTTCTTAAAATCAACCCACATTTTGTTTAGGTAATTAGAAGCCTAATGTTGATATTTTAGAATTTTAGAATAACAAAACAAAAACAAAACAAAACAAGTTCCTATGATATATTTTTTCTGCCCTGTTCGTCAAAAGACCCGCGGAAGCCTGCTAATATTCGCGGCTCCTTCATGAAAAATTCCTTTTAAGGTCAAGGAACCTGGAATTGTATCAACTTGTTTACAAATTTTACCACTCAGTGTTGACATATAACATCAAATTTAATGTCATGTTTTTACCATAGTTATATTCAAATGATATAAATATATATATGGATCTGTTTTAGAGATGAGGTTTTAAATACTTGTACATTTGATTCAATTAAGGTAAATACATTTTTAATGATTTCGATTATACTTATTTGAATATAAAAAAGACAGTTTTATTTGTAAGAATACGGGAAATAATAACCTTGGTTAACTTGTATATATTTTCAATAGATTCATTATATTTTTATGCCCCAGCAGAACAAAAGGTTTTATCAAGGCAATGTACTTCACATAATTGGATAATAAAAAATGAACACAAAACGAAAGAGGACGGGAAATCCTGGATGAGAAAAAATAAGTTTGACAGCTGGAATAATATTCTGCATAGGAGCAAATTTATGCTTGGGAATCTTTTAAACGTAAAGTTTTATTTTTTGTGGGGTACATTTATCTGGTTATGCCTCTTTCCCTCCCTCTTTGATGGACACATCTAGGTTTCCTATTTTAATTCTCATAGATTTGCTATTACTGCAGTCTTGAAACTGAAAAATTTGTGCCAAGAACCCATCCACTGCCTGTGTTTCTAGTTCTTCTTCATGTTCTTTGACAGGGTACTTATAACGTTTATCTCTTGTAAGGAGAACCACCAAATTAATATGTCACTGTTTGATTTCATATATAAAATTGTCCTGAAGACCCCTCACTTGTTGGCAAAACATGTCAACCAAAATAAACTCTTTCCATGTGGTAATTGATGGGTGTTGTTGTCTTTATTATCGTTCTATTTTTCTTGTAAGGAGAGTTAGAATTATTTACATCACAGACTAACAGGTTATTATTGGAACTGCTTATAACTTTCCATAAAAGTGAATTAAATCATCACAATATTGATTTATTCATCGATTTAACCATACAAACTTTTCACATCAGATTGCTATCTTTGTAACCACTATTATATATTGACCTTTAGATTTCCGGTTCTTTATAAAGTCTTTTAATATTGGCATATCTGTAATTAAAAACCTTTAGACATTTAAGTTGAAAGCCTAGTCTTTATTCAAGTATTTCAGTGACCAGCTAGGAATAAGTAATATTATATAATATACTTATACTTACATTCTAAAGTAAGGTAAGCGACAAATACTTTTACAGCGAAACCTGTGTTATCACAATAGGCGACCAGTAAAAAAAATCGTACTAAACAGGGTGTTGGAATACTAAAGTTTTTCTGCAAGCTAGGGTAGGTATATTTTGGGATCATGAAAATGTTTCGTTTATAGCAGGATGTTGGAATATACTTTGGTATCTGATTAGCATGATTAGGCAGGTCACACTGTATGTGTGTTATAAAACTTTTCAAACTTCTAAAAAAACGGATATATATATACAAAATATGTAGCCATTACTGTCAGTGCTGAAAGTCTCTTAAAAACATCAACCTATCAATCAATCATTTTTATTTCTTCATCATTGTTCATATAGAAGAAGAATTCACCTCCATGTCAGGAATCTTATCTTTAAATTGATACATCCATTCTTAGCTCTGGAATATTGATATGTTTATGTTTTTTCTACAAATGTTTGTTTGTGTCTGTAAGGGTTGACATCAAAAGATCGATGTAGGATAAAAAAACTTAAATCAAATAGTTTGGGGGTGTGGGGGGTCAACATTGCTGCAAGTTTTGTTTATCTAAAATCGATTTTACATATATCCCTATTGGTCAATCAATTTTTCCCAAATTAAGTTAAGAGGGGGGGGGGTGGGGGTCAGTGAAAAAACTATGTGAATTAAGTTTTTTATCCTTCATTGAACTTTTGATGTCGTCCCTAATTTAGCAGAATTCTTTTTGAAAAGGGAAAACCCTACTGAATTTATAAGTTATAATGTGTTTGGTCAAATGCCAATACCTAGGTTTTTAAATTTAAATGACTTTTAATGAAATGCATAACTTGTAACAATTTTAGATAAAAATACCATTGATATTTTAAATACAATATTTACAATGTTTAGCACATTATCATGATTATATGGGTCAACTTTACATATAAAAAGAATTAACATAACAAAAAACATAAGGAGATTACTTTTTTAATAGATTTGTTTTGAATGACTGTTGATAAAAGTTAGAAATGTATTATGATTGCCAAAGACCAAATGACATAAAAAATTTTACATCATTTTCTTAAGGTAAGAAACACATGTTTTATTTAAGGAATGACTGTAATAGTTTTTCTGTCTATGAAAAAATAATATTACAAATGTGGTGCATACTGAATAATTTAAAGTCCCACTGCACCACATTTTTGATTATATTTCGAATAGACAGAAAAAAATATTACAGTCATTCCTATAATAATTTAATTCTAAATTCCATTTTAAGCTGGATTAAATCATGAATAATTGTTGATGACGTCTCAGTCACATCACCAAATTTTGTCTATGAGCTAATAGACAAAACACTGTCAGCCAATCAGAAGACGCATTACATCCAAAATTAAATTATTATAACATGAACAATTATTACTTCTACTTTCAGTAAACATTTAAGACAAACACAACACAGATAAATCATGAAGATCAAGTTAGAAAGTCTGCTCCAAGAACTTGGCAGTCCTGGCAAGTACCAAGTCTGTATATTCCTGCTGCTAGCCTTAAACTACTTCCCTGTTGTCTTCAACCATATCGTCATGGCTTTCATTGGACGTCCACCTCAGTATGAGTGTTATAATGCTAGTTACGAGGATCCTTCATATATGCTTAATCTTACGTCAACAAATAATCATAGTTTTTGGCAAAATGAGAGAACTGAATACGGTAAATGTAGTACCAAATACTTCACTAGTGATAGCACCAACGCAAGTGAAATATTCAACTGTGATTCCTCCCCTAATGGAAAGTGGAGATATGTTGGCAAAGAATCATCTATTGCATCAGAGGTAAAAATAGAAACGATGTAATTCAATGTAAATATATATGTACAATATGAAAATATAGAGATCTGGTATGATTGCCAGTTAGATAAATATCCACCAAAGTTCAAATGAAGTGGACATATATAGGCAAACATCTTATTTTACTTATTTTTTCTAGAATTTTCTGTCAGCATATAGGACAACATTAAGTTTAGAATACTTATTGATTGGTTGATTGTTAGCGTTTAACTGCACTTTCAACACATTTGGCCAAATTATGGAACCCAGTTATCATTGGTAAAGGAAGCCAGAATCCAATAGAAAACCATCAACCTTCAACGGAAATTAAAGAAATGACCAGTCATATAAACCCCTGATCCGTATTTAAAAAGTTTGCAGTTAACTGCAGCTAGAACAGAAGAAGCAGACACAGGGTCAAAATAGATTAACTGACTTTGTGCCAATAATATTGCTTTTTAAAATAGGTCTTATGTGATTCAGCCTTAGTTTTACTGATTTATTGGAAATAACTATTTTACAGATACACAGATCATACATGCATATATGTATCATTAATTTGAACAAATAATATTGATCTACAAACAAATGATGTTTTTTTTTACTTTAGAGAAAAAAGTTAAGTTATTATAAAAATGCCATAAATATCAAAAGCTTAACACTGTGTCTTTTATTTAGTATCAGCAAGAATTTGTATAGTACATTGTACATGTAATAATTGTATTACATGATTTATCTAATTTCAGTGGGACCTTGTTTGTAGTAATGCCTACTTATCAAGACTGGCTACAACCATTTATTTTATTGGAGTGATGGTTGGTGGATTAATCTTTGGTTACCTTGCCGACAAGTTTGGAAGGAAGAAAATTATGCTGGTTACTCTGTTTACACCAGTGGCTATTGGCGTGCTGACCGCCTTAGTCAAGACCTACTATTTGTTTGTTGGTTTGAGGTTCCTACAGGGAATTTTTATTCAGGTAATGTTAATATTAGAAAGTTTACATCACATGAAAACTTACCATGCTTACTATTATTTACTCAAATAGTTGGGTTATTGCAGAGTTAGGGAAGCAGTTTTGGTCAAAACAAGGTAGAATGTTTTCAACTATTACATGTATTGACATTTTTGAGTGACAGAATATATTAAGGATTATGTACCCTTTTGTTGTTTCAATGCAAAACATGGAAACTTTATAGAAAATCAACTTGTACTCTTATATTTGACACTTATCAGTGCATTCATTAAGACCCGGTACCCGGTACTTTTACCCGCCTACGGAAGCGTCTGGTACCGGCAGAAAAAATAAAAATACAAAAAAAAATAATGTGTAAAATTCTTTTGAAGATCGTTCAAATCTAATTTATTTCTTTCCTCAAGTGATAATCTCTGTGTACGTCATTCATGTGTATGTTTATAGGTGTCTTCGTCAAGGTCCGCGTTAAAGTATAGATCTATCTGCCAATTAAGGCTACCTCCAAAGTAGGAGAAGTGATAATCATAAACCACGTGTCTGTATCTGTATCGTAAGAGCGCTTTAAAATGAGACGATTTAGCAGTATATTTTCAAGCGGCAAATTGTTGATGCATTTAAACAACAACAGCACAATACTTATGTCTAATAAAAGGAAAGCAGCTTGTATCACAGATTATTTTATGAATAAAAGGTTTAATAAAGGTGAACATTCTATGGAATTCAGAAAATCGTTAATTGTATCAAATCAGTTCGTTTCCCGTTGGACGTTGTCACTGATCTTCGTTTTCTCGATATGTGTGCTATGTTGTGAATTTTTAGTGTAAGACTTCGTGAAACAACCTGAAGTAACATAACTGTTACGTTTACAAAATATAATATCTGACGAGATTTAAGACTTTTAAAATTTAAAAAAAAAAAGGACAGCTCTGAAGAAGTGAAAAAAAACCCAACATTTTTACTAACACAATCACCCCTTTATATAAGTTAAGTGAAAGTTAATACATGTTTTTTTATCTGACCAGAACAATCATCACAACACTTAGCGTATATCAAAAACGTTTGTTTGGTGTTTTGCATGAGAGCATGTTAATTTAATAATATATACTACAATGTTTGTAACTTATGAAATTTCTTTTACAATATTGAACAAATGCAAAACATTTATTAAAAGTATAAAAATAAACAAAACATTTAAACAACATTTCACATGAAACCCCTGCATTATAGCATGTATAGGTCATACATATTTTATAACTGATTACAAAATAATTATTAGCAATGTATTTTCAGATAATTACTCTAGAAAAAAACCAATTCAATGTTAACTTACCCAAAATTGAAGCAAATATTACAGACTTTACCCTATTTTTTAAAGTAAAACATTAAGGCTGAAATCCCTAAAATCCAGGAGCTGCAGGGGGGCTATGCCCCCTGCCCCTATCAGGGCTAGCCCTGGACCCCTCGCCGTTTGGGTTTGGTTCCCCCTATAATCTCAAAGGTACCTCCAGTCTAAAAATAATGAAACCCCTGACTTATATACTTACTTTATAACAGGGTCTACAAACCACGACATATGTAATGGTGATGGAGTTATTCCTCCCCCAGTATAGAGGGACAGCTGGGGCTGTGTTGGAATGTTTCTGGGGTGTGACTGTCATCATGATGGCCGGTATAGCTTACCTACTACAGGACTGGAGAAATATACAACTAGCCATATCTGTTCCTAGTGCACTGGCACTTACTTATATCTGGTAAGTTACAATTTGAATCCTTACCTTTGGACATACATGTATATACATATGTTGTTTATTGATGTGGTTCATAAGTGTTTCTCGTTTCTTGTTTTTTATATAAATTAGACTGTTGTTTTTTCCGTTTGAATGGTTTTACACTAGTAGTATTTGGGGTCCTTTATAGATTGCTGTTCAGTGTGACTGTACTTAGACCTATAATGGTTTACTTTTATAAATTGTGACTTGGATGGAGAGTTGTCTCATTGTCACTCATACCACATCTTCCTATATCTATAAAATAAGGAGATATGATTGACAACAAGACAACTTTCCACTTAAGTTCAAATGAAGTGGATGTAAGCAATTATAGGCAACCATATGGCCTTTAACCATGAAAAATAACCCATACTATGTAAATAGCTATGGGAAATATAAAAACAGTTCAATTGAGAAAACGGCCTAATTTATTATAAAATAATTTATGAAAAACAAATATGACAGACATGAACCAATGACAACCACTGAACTACAGGCTTCTGACAGGCGTTTAAAGAATGAAACAGGAATAAACATGTGTGGAGGCGCCCACCTTCCCCTTAACTGGAACCATGGTGTAACAGTACAACATTAGAAAAAACTACAATGTATGGATATAAGTTGAAAAAGGCTTAACTCATCAGATCAATACATAGCAGAAAACATTCAACACAAATGTTAATTTTTCATGTTTTGGTTACTAAGTGCAAATCCATGACTGCTGGAAAAAATGCTTTACTTTTAATTTGTTTTCAAAAATTTTATGCAGCAAAAGACTTATGAAATTATGAATGTAAATTGTGATTAACGCAATCCTGATCATACTGTTGCATTTCTTTGTATAAATAAAAACATAGCAAAAAATTTGGAATTTCTGAAATGTATTTAGTTTATTTCATGTAGATAAATGAATGATTTATAAATAGAAATCATAATTATCCTCCTTAAAAAGGAAAGAAACAAAAAACCAACAAAGAACAAAACAACAGAGAAACAAAATATGAATTCTAAAATTTATAAGTGTTAAATTATATATTTTCTTTTTTATTCTCTTTTTATAGGATGGTACCAGAGACTTTGAGATGGCTTATGATAAAAGATAAGATTGATCAAGCTCAGAAAATAGTAAAGAGAATCACCAAATTCAACAATCTGTCCTTCCCTGCTAGAACAATGGATGAGCTCCAAATTCAAATTGAGGCTAAAGATAATGAGCCAGGTCGACAGTACATGTTTTATGATCTTCTACGAACACCTATTCTACGAAAACACAGCTTGATTTTGTTTTATTTATGGTAATTATTTAGAGATTATTGCACTGCATTAAATAGGAAACCAATTAACTTTATTCTAGATTGTGGAATATCCAAATAATGAAACGGCAGTAAATAAAAAATTACATTCAGAGCCATACAGAACATAAAAAATGGAATATAAAAATATGTGGGATATAAGTTGATGAGACAGCAACTCTACAAAACAATAACTATTTTTTTTAGATAATCCATTTAGAGGTCAAAATGATATGACCTTAAGTGTAGATTCAATAATTCTATTATCCTCTTCTTCAATGATATAATCATTACAATAAATATAACATGTACTACAGGGTTTAAGCTAGGATTTTGAGAGCTTTAGTCACTTTTGCACGCTATTAAAATCAACCTTATTTTGTGTATAAGCAATAGACCAATGATGTATATTACTAGCTTCATCTTTTGACTTTGTCAGATTTTAAGGGATTGAGGCACCAGCATGATTGGCAGTTATTGTATGATTTGACTGTATTGGCCATTATTATGAAAGAATCTGACATGGAATCCAGAAATTTAGTTCACAATTTTTCTTCAGTTTATTCCAGGGGTCATTCCTGATCAACAAAAGTTGGATTCTATTTTTCTTTAAACAAGGAATCACAGCAGAAATTAATTTGCAATGATTATTTCACTGCATAATCATTATCCTTATAAAACGTCTAAGTCGATATTTGGATATCATATCTATCAAGTTGGAAATGTATTATATCCTTTTTGGAACGATTATAACGACTGAAAGGAGGTTGTAGACAAATCAGCAATAGATCACGTTTACTACTTTCGGTTTTAAAATGAAACGAAAACGGGAAGTGACACGTGGATAATAAATTCAAAACGAGTCCGGATTCATCAGGAAATTATAATTTTTTGATTTAAATTCCTTCAGTAAGAGATATATATTTGTCTCTCTCGTTTAATTGATTCTAAATGATTTCGTATTTTACGTTTTTAATGTCTATAAATAGTCAAAGGGATACTTTCATGCATGCGTTGAACACAATACAGGAAGCACCTGTTTAAATCATTTCTCGTGAACTTTTTGAATACACACATGAAAGTTCTTTATTTTAAATGGAAATTGTCGAAAGTTTTTGATGAAAATTTTAATTAAATATGACGAAAATGCTTTCGAATGACAAATCTACGACAAACTAACTTCAGATTGTGATCGTTTGGGAAATATTGAAATTCAAATGCGAACTGTCCGGGTTGTTACATTTTTGATTAAATGACGGAATTATACTCCTGGTTGTTGAAATGCCGACTGACTGATTTTCCTGGGGAAATAATTATGATGGTCATTCAATTATGGGGTTATTTATAAATTACGGATAAGTGACCCATCTGATGGCGATAAGTGGATTAGTTGTAATCACAACTTGTAACACTTGTTGAAAATGTTAATTACCTGGAGGTCATAAACTTGTCAAAAACATGAAGACAGGTAGATTTATAGTTTTTAATGCGAATTTTTTTTTTACACTTTCAAAATTAAAGTGACGAAATTGATTTGAAATACTTTCGTCAATGAGAAAACTCTTTCGTAAAATACGAAAGTGACGAGCGCTAGCAAAATCACTGTGTACTATAAATACAGGAATTATTGCGTGCATTTATTATTATGATTTTTGAAGAATGGACAAAACTGCCAGATTAATTAATGCCATTTCAGGAAAATCTACATTAAACAATGATTTATTTGAATCTGGAAAATTGATAAGAAATGTATGATGAAAATTTATCTAATTTAGAACGATTAGCAAAATGATTCTTTGTTATACAGATCATATATATCAAATTCAGAATGTGAGTTCTTATTATTGCAATACTCATCAAGACTCATTTTTAGATTTAATAAAACGTTACAATAAATTCTGATTTTACAGTATATCAAAGTGTAAATCAAGGAAAGTAACAGACCAATCACATTCCAGTATTATAATCATGCAAATGATATTAGATATATTGAACTTTCAGGTTTTCTGTGTGTGTTGGATATTATGGTATGACATTTAAGATAGCAGGTCTGGCAGGGAACCATTATTTAACATTTTTCATCAGTGGATGTGTTGATCTGGTAGCCTTCATCATGGTTATTTACCTTATCCAAAGGTGAATAGATATTATGCATTATATTTCTTCAATACTGAGTTCACAGTTACTTTTGTGTACTCTTTCTATTATTTTCCACATAAACATGATAAATATGTTACAGTTATATCATGAAACCATCTAATATAGGCAACATATCAATTTTATTATCTACAGTTAAAGAAGTAAAAAAAGCAAGACTTAGGTGTGGTGTTTACGACCATGTTAGCATATAGACCTCAACAATGTATTAGTTTGTGATTAGGTCAGTTTATGGAGAACCACAAGTGATAGGCCAATGATATTTGGTATGCAGTTGTATTATCATTGTTAAATCACATTAACACGGTGATTGATTGGCCCTGCACACTCAGTCATGGTCTATTGACTGGATGTTTTGCTTAGTTTGTGATGAAGTCAGGTTAAGGTGAGCCATTTGTTTCAGGTCAATAATAATTAATATGCAGATGTAATAGCATTGGCACATTTCATTTCCATGGAGATTACATCAAAAAGTATGCAAAATCAAAAATTTATTAATGAAATAATCTAAAATTACTCTTAATTACAAATGTAAGGGAACTCATTATACAATACTGATGATATTTGTTCTAATTGTCAATCTTTCATTAATTTCTGTACAGATTTGGAAGAAGAATTCCTCTATTGGTGTACTTCGTTATTGGATCTGTTTCGTGTATAGTTGCTGGATCTATTCCTATTGCACTAGCAGGTAGGTTGAGAAAATAAATATTAAACTTGGGTACCTTGGTGCATGAGTGGTCTAAATAGAGGGGGCAATGATGGGTTTTCATCATAGATCATGAAATGTTAAATTTACTGATCACAGTTCACAAGATACACAACCAAACTGTTCACAAAAAACAACAGTTTAACACCTTCATAACTGTTCACAAAAAAGAATGATTTAAAATCTTTATCACAGAGAACATTTATCAAATAGAAACAAGTCACGAAAAATGCACTTATCATGAGTCACAGATTATAAATCCATGAATAAGGAATTAAGTGAAAAAGGAGACTTAAAGTTTATATGATAAAAATTATCACTTTTAGAATAGTGTAGCTGTGTGTAAACAAGCTGTTTGTGTAATGGATTATAGGTAGATATATTATATGTAAAACAAAGATTGGCTTTCAGAGCTTGATTTGATTTTATTTCCAATGAATACTGATCTAAGTCTAAACATTAGGAACTAACCAATGTTATAAGAAACAAAAATCAAGTAAAAGATGCATTTTGGTTAAAGTGTTGTGGGGGACAATTTTTCATAACCATACTCTCATAACAAACAACAGCTATACAGTTTTACGTTTTATTTGTAACTATAACTTAAGCTAAGGTGACGTCGCCATTGTGACGTCGACATTGCATACATTAGGGATTCTAGACTTTGCCAGTCATGTGGTTTTCTCAACAAGTGTAAACAACACATTTGTATTTAATGGAAATCTGATTTTGTTTTCAGGAGCGTCAGGGACTGCTGAGAAAGTATTTGCTATCATTGGGAAGTTTGGAATGGCAGGTGTTTTCAGTATTATATTTGTATACAGTTCTGAGCTTTACCCAACAGTTATCAGGTAGGACAGTTCTACAACAGTATTATTACATCATGGCGGAAATAGACATCTGGCCTGGGGGGGGGGGTCAAAATATTTAATATTGTACAAACTGTTCTACTGTTCTTTGTAAAAATCAATCTAAAATTATAGAAAGAAACTGATTTCAATTAATTTTTCTGATTGAATACATTGCAACTGTCCAATAAAAACGATATTGAGAGCAACATGTGCATTAGATATTTGATTTTCATGAGTAGTTAAAGTCATATGAAACCTCAAATTAAAAAAAATAATGCATATGTTTTTTTTAAACTAAATAAATAGTTTTCATTAGAAGTTTAATTTTTTTAATTGCTTGCTTTTAGACCCTTCTTGTAAAAATCTAGTGATCGCAAAACACATGGATCTGTCATTGAAATAAACTATCATCTGATTATACATATATGCATGTTATACACGTGTTCAATATCCATGCTTCTTTGTTGATAGTTTACTATAAGGTGACAGTCGGTAAACTATGGCTTCAAATCACGACAATTGATTACCTGCCATATTTTCACATTATAAAAGATAGAGAGAGAAAAAAATTGACTATTATACGATATGTTTGCATAAAAAATTATCAAATCCTGCACAGACGACTAAGTTTATGATATATACATGTATTGGTTTCATATGACTTTTAATTTATGACAATCCTCTACGAAATGATTTGATGCTTGACAATGTTTATTACTTTTTTTGATAGGAGCATAGGTATGGGAACATGTGCTTTCTGGGCCAGATTGGGAGGAGTTGTGGCACCTCAAATTCTTGTTTTGGTAAGTGATCTGTTTGATAGGAACATTTGAGAGGAGTTGGTACCCTTCAGATTCATCTTTTTGTTAGTAATTAGTTTTTAAGAAAATAGAATGAAAAGTTGTGCACTCTGGGTCTGATTGGACGGTTCAGATTAATGTGCTTGTAAATGGTAATTGATTTGCCCTTTTGTTTAATTCTGGAATCCTTGTGAATGCAGTTGGTTCTCTCCAACAATAAAAACTGACTACCATGAAATAGCACAATAGTGCTGAAAGTGACATTAAACACTGATCAATATAATTGCAGACACAAAAACACCCGTTTCAATCTTTAAGAACATCTTTGCAGCATTTCCTTAGTTATTTAAATTAATCTCACAAGATTAATCTCTTTAAGTTCATTGTTGAACAAACATAAAGCCACTCAGTTTTCTACATGTACAACTTAAACACAGATTTTCTGAACTTCTAAGACACAATTATTTACCCAAATTCTTTGAACTGGAACAGTAAAAACAAGATTAAAGTAATAATATGATGGACACTTAAGCTTCATAATTCACAATTTTGAATAAAACATTTGTCTATGATTTACATTTCAGGGTGATTTTACCCACAAATCTGTGTCTGTGATAATGTTTGGAGTTATTTCCCTTATTGCCAGTCTACTGGTTCTTTTTTTGCCTGAAACTGCGAACAGGAAGTTACCAGACACTATTGAGGATGCTGAAAGTATTGATGCTTTCAAGGGAAGTAACGGATCAGAAGAGGAACCAGTTGAATTATAAAGAGATTTAGAAGGCAGATATTTGATCTAAGATAAAGATTTTTTTAATTAACCTAATTCTATTTTTAAGAACTTTTGAATTATATTTGAAGCAAACATTGTTTGAAAATTTGAAAAAAAAGTCAGCAGGTTGACAAATTTCCGCTATTTTGTGATCAGATATAGAATTTAAATTCCATTGATCAATTCAGTTGGTTATGAAATAGATATTTGAAATGAAAAATTAAATATATGAATTATGTTCAAAGCTTGCTAGGCTGTAAATTTTGTGCCTTTTATTTTTCTGTAATTGATGTTTTGTAGTAGTGAAATAAGTGATAATATTATAATTGTGATATATTGATGTTTATGTAAATATTGTTACTTAGCTATGTTTTTTTAATTGTAGTTTGTGTTTGTGATATTATATTTTTACTTTTTATTATTACCTCTAAAGATATAAAATCCATGAGTTTATAAATCAGAGTCAATCCATCCATGAAATGGATAGTATATTCTTTCATAATACTTAGGACTCCAACATTTCTTTAACGTACATAGTATTAGTGATAATTTGAAACAAAATTAGTACCAATTTTCTAAATATGATACAAAGGTTGGTGGTTTTCTCTGGGCACTTGTGCTTCCTTCATTTAAAAACTTACCACCAGAGATGAAAGTGGTATAAACACCCATCAATCATTCAATCAATCAAAAATATAATGTATACTAATTTTTAGATTTTTTTAAATGATAGACTTTCTTTGGTTATTTTAAATTCAGAAAAGATCAGGAAGCCCTCAAATTTGTTAATTGTCATTGGTGGCATTTTAATTAGAACCATGTCAAAGTTAACAGTAAAATGCAAATTAGATATTATAAGTTGTTAGGGTCTAATGCCCTCATGTGTTTAAATTCAGAACAGCCCTTAGACATTGATAGGCAGTGGAGGATCCAGGAGGGAATTCTTTGGGTTAGAAACCCCTTTTTTCTGGAATATCAATGCATTTGAATGGGTACATATGAATGGTTGGACCCCACCCCCTCTATCCTTGGTTGGGAATCTCCCCTTTAAAAATGGCAGGATCCATCCCTGTTAGTATCTGGACAGTTTTATTTGTATCCATTAAATTTGCTAGAGGGATAGTTTACAGACATCAGGTTTTTCATTAAGTCTTTTATCCTTATATAACATGTATAAGCTGATAACAGTAGGTAGTGAAAGCTTCCATTGTTTTTATATTGAATTGTATTTATTATTTTTTTATAAAGTTTAGGGATATTAATTTTGAAGATTACTGTATATATCTTTATATAATGTTGGAATGTATTTATAATTGTTAATGTAAAACATATTTTTGTGTCAACATATAAAATTTGTTATGAACGCTGTTCTGGGGAAAGCAATGGTATTCCTGTCACTTTTGTACATAGTTAAAAAGAATGTACAATAGACTATTTTCTTATTACCCACTTTTGACTCCTGATTATATAATTTTTCGACAGGTCACAGTTTCTGTTGCAGGATATTCTGGTACTCGGTCAAGTAAGAGCAACCAAAATAATTAAATCAAACTTATAATAGGTGTAATTTGAGGGGAAAGTTTACTGTTTCCTAAAGATTTTGTTGTGTAAAGAAAATGTAAAGCAGTTTATTTTCCCCAAAAGTTGTACCGATTGAAAGCTTTATTTTACTTCTTTACCTTGTTTTCACTTGACTTGGTATCAGGATGTTATACCATATAAAAGGTTACCTGTCTAAAAATTATATAATCCGCAGTCAAAAGTTGGTAACATGAAAATAATCTATTGAGTAGATTTTGATGGATAATTATCATACATCAAAGCAATTTAAAGAAAAATTGTTATTATGTATATTTTACCAATTTTTTGTCTTATGTGTATAGTTTTAGAAACATTGAAAGAGAAATATGTGTTTACTGCTATTGTGGCACAAATGCCATTGCTTTCTTTTCTTAAAAAGGCAAAAATTGCCAAAATTAAACAAAAATAAAAAATCAGTGCATTTTACCTGCTCCGGAAATTATTAGCAAATTTTTATGTAAACTAAAGAGAGTTTACTTTGACAGAAAGTTCAGTAGGTTTTTTGTACTGAAAATAAAAAATCTTGACAGAGGTGATTTAATGAAATTGAATCAATGAAGGACTTTATAAAGAATCTCAATGGAGGAGTTATAAGAATCTCAATTTTTGATTAACAAGATTAAAAGGAATCGCAATTTATGATTAACAAGAATCTCAATATAGAATTTAGTATAAAGAATCTCAAATTAGAATTTAGTATAAAGAATCTCAAATTAGAATTTAGAAGAAATATAGCTGGTTATCATAAAAAACTAGCTTTGTACAAATGCTTACAAATCTATATTTGGATATTATGAAATGATCCTCTGTCAGATTAACTATATAACCAGAACAGTGTTGTTGTATCATTACATTAATTATAGTCAATTTTATCAATTTACTGAAGGAAACCTCTATAACCCTTCAAAACTCACGATTTATTGTATAAGAATGTAGACCTATGAAATGCTGTTTAACAAGATCACACTAGGTATACAAATCAGAAATTCTCAGAGGTATGGAAATCGTGATGAGCAAAAAATGAAAAGTTTATAACAGTGGTTAGGTAAAACCTGAATCCAAATCCTTTGAGGGAATTGATTCAAACTGTACTTGCCCACAGTTACATGGTTTTCATTACTGTAAATTCTTTTATTTTAGTGGGTACCAATTTTCGTGGATTTTTGAAAATTGTGTTTTTCACGGATATTTGATTTTTGGTGGTTTTGCCAATGTCTACATATAGGCCTATAGAAAATTCCCACTGTGTTGAGTATTGAAATTCGTGTTTCACTTCAATCCAGGAAATTCACAAAAATTAGTATCTCGCAAATATTAATGAATCCAAAGTAGTTGCACCTTGGGATTCATATCCCTCCACGGTTTTGAATCTGGATACCCTGTGTGACGATTTTCTGTCTTAACTTACAACAGACTTAAATTTATTGATTTCAGAATAAAAAATCAACGGTATGATTTATCACAAAAGAGCATATAAAAATCAATTTCCTTTATGAATACATGATTAATTTATGTAAAGGGGTAGATAGTTTTGGGAGACAATATAAAGAGGGCATTTTATTGTCCCATTTAAAGGGTTACATCCCTTGTTTGTTATACTGATAAAGTTGACTATGATTGTGTAATCTAAATGTTTGTGAGATAATCATTGAGGTTCATGATAAAGGTATTGGTTCCATCTGGTATTTTTTTAAAAGAACACACATTTCCTTTTAATTCATTTGAAATTAACAATTTTCGACATCCATTAAAATTTCATTGAAACAACCATCTCATCTGAAAATAATATTACAGTGTAATTATTGCGATTATTATCCTGTTGCATTTTTAACAATAATTTTTGAATTAACAGTAATTGACATTGAAAAAATATATTTCATATTGGGTATTTTCTTTAAAGTGTAAATTTAATATTTATTGTCAGGATTGGACTGTGTTTGAAATTGTTTGGCTAGTGTGAAGTTAAAGAGAAATGCGAAGAATAATATATTAGCCTTGGAGTGATTGAATTGTTTTAACTTGGTTGCTAATTTAGCTATAAGATTATGGAATGATTTTTGATTTGCTGTATCTTAAGGTGAAGGGAGCATGTTTAATTATATAAATATTTTGTATGCTATTTATTTATTTATTTGTTTGTATCACATGTATTTAATCTTGTTTTTAAAGATTGCATAATAAATATAGTCATTTATTTGAATCACTTGAGTATAAGTTTAAACTTCAATGATCCAAAGAAAAGGTTCAAGTAGAGAATATTGAAAAGGAGACAGAAGGTATCAAAAGAAAAATCATAACTCATAACTCTTTAAAAAGATATAAACAAATCATGTTAAAAGAAATGAAAAACAGTAAAAGACCATAACACAAAAACAACAATCAACAAAACACTTCAAGATTGAGCAATACAAAACCAATCAAAAGCAGTGATGCCAGTTTATATTAGTTGCTTTGTTTCAGGACATCATAATTTTTGTCCCTAAGATCAAATTTAAAAAAAGTTGCCATTAAATGGAGAACTCAAGATTGAGCAGCAAAAACAGTAGATTATTATGAAAATAAGTAGATGTGGCATGATTGCAAATGAGATAAATATCCATCTGAGTTAAAATGATGTGGAAACACTAGCTCCTACGCCACTTTTGGCAAACATAACCATGTTTCTCGTCAAATAAAGGAATGAAATGATAAGACATGTAGATTAAAAAATGTGAAGGATAGGGTAACTTTTTAGATCAAATATACAATATAAAAAAGAATATATTGTATGATTGCCATTGAGACAACTCTTTACAAGAGACCTAATGACATATTAAATAGTAACTATTTGTCACTGTACAGTATTCAACAATAAGCAAAACACCTACCTTATAGTCAGTGTTAAAAGGCCCTGAAATGACAAATGTAATTTAAACAAGAAAACAAACAGCATAAATTATACGAACAACAGATAGGTTATACGTCAACAAACAAAAAACACTGAATTACAGGCTTCTAATTTGGGACAGGCACATACAAAATGTGACAGAGTTAAACAATCCTCCCTAACATTGGACAGTGGTGAAACAGTACAACATCAGAACAAACTTTACAAGTCAGTTGAAAACGTCATAACTCATGGGATGGATACAAAAAAGAAATATACTTAACAACAAGAATGTGTCCATAGTACACGAATACCCCACTCGCACTATCATTTTCTATGTTCAGAGGACCATAAAATTGGGATAAACAATCTAATTTGGCATTAAAATTACAGAGATCATATTATAGGGAATATATTATTATGTGTAGTAAGTTATTAGTTGATTCAAAAACTACCTTGACTAAAAACTTTAATCTGAAACAGGACAGACGGAAGAATGAACGAATAAACGGACACGCAGATTATATAACATAATGCCCATATATTTGGCATAAAACAGAGCGGACACACATTTATGATCATCAGATAATAAGGTTCTCAAACATTCATGTACGGAGAGAGAGGAGATATCAAACGTTGGTCACTGCTTTCTTTCCACTAAGCATACAGCATTTGGGAGTAAGAGTTAATACTGATCAGAACAAGTGTCCTGGTAGCTATAGGATAAAATGTCTTTCTGTTGTATTGCTACCGTTTAAACTAGCATGATAAAAATCCATCTCAGCGTATCAGTCTATTACAATAGTTATCAAAGGTACCAGGATTATATTTTAGTACGCCAGACGCGCGTTTCGTCTACATAAGACTGATCAGTGACGCTCATATAAAAATATTTATAAAGCCAAACAAGAACAAAGTTGAAGAGCATTGAGGATCCAAAATTCCTAAAAGTTGTGCCAAATACGGCTAAGGTAATCTATGCAAATCAGGATTCATTATTATATCAATAGGTTCTGGTTCTGATATGAATGTTAAATTTTCCACTGGACGTTAAACATCAATATATCCATCCACCCATTCAAACAGAGGTTGCATTTCGCGTAGGTTAAAAATCACATTAAATTCACATTTTGTTTACTATAATTCAAATATAAATAGTTGTTTGTTCTGTAAACTTGATAACTTATTTATTCAAAATATTGTTAATTATCAAAATTTAAAGTGCCAAAGCTATGTTTGTGTTGACTAAATATTTTACTTAAAATTCTTGGAATAATATAAATTTTTATTATGAAATATTTTGAACAATATTTATTTAAAAGTCAATGAAAGATAAGACAACATATTACAAAAGAAAAAAAATCAATCTAAAAAATAGTTTTAACAAAATTCTTTTATACATGTTAATTCTTGTGGGATATTTACCGCTTATTGAAAAGAGGTTTGAAATGTTGACTCCTAAGGCTAAACAAAACAAACTCTTCTTTCTTATAATCCTGCTATTAATGATGAATTATAACTTAACACAAAGACGTATGAAACTATATATAGATTTTGGGAACGATTGTTGTACTGGTTGTTGTACTCGTTCACTTCTGTGTTGACGTGAAGATCGTTGAAACAGTACTTAAACATGTTAAATGTTGAATCATTCGAAACACACTGGTTGGTGTACCCTCTAGGCATTTAATTGTCTTATATGGCACAACCATTCGTCATTTTGGTTTTACAAATCTCTTTAACTTCGTTTTTGATTTTGAAATTGATAATTCGTGTCTTTAATGCTTTTTATTTGGACAAACGCACATCTGGATAATCATGACCCTCCTTTTACAAAATGTCCTGTGCCAAGTTAGGAATGTGGCAGTTGTTATTTACAGTCCGTTTTTATGTATGTTGGTCTTAGCTTTTATTGTAGTTCAGTGTTTCTGTTGTTCTGTTATTTTCCTCCTATAGTTCATGTGTTTTCCTCGGTTTATAAAATAATTGAGTACGGAAATGAGGAACATATGAAAAATACAACAACCCGACTAGATGGCATGTTGGAACCCCCAATATGTTTTTGCTAAATCGAATTATGACTATTGAACAGCGGTATACTACTTTTATTTATCAAATTGTCACCTAGCTGATAACTGTGATGAGTTTTTATTTACCCTATTACCAGTTACTGTATCTGCTTGGCAGCACATCTGGTACCTTAACCTGTTGTTTCTTAACACATACTGAAAGTCAATAACCATTGTATTGATTATTGCGTCGAAACAGGTGAAAACAATGTATTTGATCATGCGGTATTTGCCTTCTGGTATATGAGTAAATTGATCAATTTCGAGATTTGTCCTTCAACGGACATGTTCGTCAATTATGTGCGCCTTTATGATGTCATTTACTAGATAGAGGGGCTCGCTTGTGTTTCTGCATACACAAGTTTTAAGTTTACCATCACTATTTGTTTCAACGATACGATGTGTCTGTGTCCAACCTCAGGTGAAGCATGTTTTGCGCGCTCTAAGAATATAGAATAAAAAGTAAAATTACAAAAATACTGAACTCAGAGGAAAATCTAAACGAAAAGTCCATAATCACATTGCAAAATCAAATGACAAAACACATCAAAAACGAATAGACAAGTTCTGTCATATTTCTGACTTGATACAGACATTTTCGAATATAGAAAATGGTGATTAAACCTGGTTTGATAGCTCTAAACCTTTTACTTAGTCGTCTTATCTTTTTTCTACCATCATCTTCTGTCTATTTGCAACATATTCTTTCCTTCTAAGCTCAGTAGCCTTTCAGTATTGTCATAACATTCCAGCAGCAACTGTATATGAAATATGCATTTAAACTCACCATAGATACCAGGATTTGAATTGTATGTTTACGTCAGACTCGCGTTTCGTCTACAAAAGACTCATCAGTGACTCTCGAATCAAATTCATGTTAAATCATATACCTCTTTATAAGACACCACAGAACTTGCATTTCCTCGATGACAATAGCTAGACGTTATAGTCACTATCAGGATCGGGCATCACAAGTTTTGTTTTTGTTCTAATGTTCGTTGTTTGTAGTAACCGGTGTTTCGCTTTAAAAAATATCACCAATAACAAATCAAAGCAAAATATCTAATCATAATTTCTGTTTCTCGTTTTCCCTTTTCCGTCCTCTAAAATCCCATTTAAAAAAATGTATTCATTTCTTCTAAAGGCAACACTAGTTGTGTCTTTTCTCTTATATTTGAGTGTGAATTCACATATGTTATTATAAGACGTGTCATTGTACTTTTCTATTCCAAATTCATGTATTTAGTTTTGAGGTTATATTTGTTATTCTCATCGGATTTTGTCTAATGCTTAGCTCGTTTCTGTGTGTGTTATACATTTTAATGTTGTGTCGTTGTTCTCTTATACTTAATACGTTTTCCTCAGTTTTAGTTTGTAACCCGGTTTGTTTTTTTTTCTATCGATTTATGAGTCTTGAGCGGTATACTACTGTTGCCTTTATTTACCGGTATTAGAATATCATCAATCAATTCAAAAGATACACATCAAGATAAAAAAAAAAAACCAATTAAAACACATGTAGTAAGTATTTTCTAAATCGTTGAAAAATATAGTATTAACATACTAAGTGCAAATATAAAAATGTATATGAACAGATCCGGGATCTTTAAAACATGTAAAGATTATTTATTTAAACCCGCATGTCAATTATATGAACCGATTCGAGCGTAGCGAACATTATAGTTTGTCTATTCATAATAACAGTATCTTTAATATAGTCAATGTGTGAGGCAGTCACAGTTTATTTACAATTAAATGTTATGTTGATAAAGTCGATGTAAGGTAAGCAGTGTTGTTAAATATATAACCTATAAAATTGAAAATGGAAATAGGGAATGTGTCAAAGAGACAACAACCCGACCAAAGAACAGACAGCAGCCGAAGGCCACTTACGGGTCATCAATGCAGCGAGAAAATCCTGCACCCGAAAGCGTGCTTCAGCTTCCATTGTTAAATATATAACTAGCATTTTTACTATTGAAAACCACAATCATATTACAATATGTAAATCACAAAAACGAAGAACACAATCACATTACAATATCTAAATCATAAAATGAAGACCACAATCATATTACAATATCTAAATCACAAAAACTAAAAGAAAAAACCCTATATCAACTAGATACATGTTAAACACCTTGAAAGTTGCTATATAATTTTAATTTAACTAAATAAAGATATTGGGGATACTTGAAAATGCTACTGTATTAACATCAATACATATATGAACTATCTACGGGGAAGCAATGTTGTAGTTGCAATATAACCTGTGTTTTTACGCACTGAGACCACAATTATATTTGCATATCTAAATTAAAGACTAGAAAGAAAACTATATCAACTAGATGTATATTAAACACTTTGATTGTTGTTACAGAACTTAAGTTTAACTTACAATATACAATATAGGAAAGGTGTACTGACATAAGTGGTCTATAAACACATTAACTCCAAATGGAGGTTTCGTTAGTAGAAGCCGGTTAACTCAACCGCCGGTTAACTCTGAACCGCCGGTTAAATCTCAACCACCGGTTAACTCAACCGCCGGTAAAATTTCAACCACCAGTTACCATATTTATATAAATAGGGTCCAATACATTAATCCACCATTCTGCCTCTGAGGAAGGTCCTTTTTGGACCGAAACCGGTCAGGCTATGAAACATCACCAGGCGCTGTTAATTATGTGTATTGGTATATATACTATATTTTTATGCTTTACTTAAAATGTACTTTGAATACTTGTAAACACTACTGTATGATTAATAAATATAAATAAAAAACAATCTGTCATACAAGACAAGGTACAGATGAAAGGTATATTAATATTTGTACCTAACATTCTCATATGCTGACTTTGTCATTAATACAGTTTCGAGCAAAGCAAGTTTTTAAATTTAAATACTAAGAACTCCAATGGAAATACTTTTTATGTTACATTTTTACAGCAGGTTTTCTTAAAACTTCCGCAGCTCATTATATCACTCCGATTTTTTTGGTTCAACTTTCTGTTGTTCATTCTTAATACAAATAAGGATATGTGGTTTGCCTACCAACGAAACAACTATTAAATAAAGTTAAAATAAAGAGGATGTAGGCAATTTTAAGCAGTAATACGTATACGGCCTTTAACAAGAAAACAAACCCGAATAACTGTATGTATAAAAAAGAAGATGTGGTATGATTGCCAATGAGACAACTCTCCACAAAAGACCAAAATGACACAGACATTAACAACTATAGGTCACCGTACGGCCTTCAACAATGAGCAAAGCCCATACCGCATAGTCAGCTATAAATAGGCCCCGATAAGACAATGTAAAACAATGTGTTGTGTTTTGTAGACTGTTGTATGTCTTTTTGATTTTTTGCCATGGCGTTGTTAGTTTATGTTTGACGTATGTGTTAGAATATCCTTTGGTATCTTACTTCCATCATCTGCACTCGCACCAATCTCTTTTCCTGAAGCCTGTATAAAGATAAAGGAAATTGACATGACTTTAACCGAGGAAACTGTCCATTAAGGATAACAGTAGTTTTTAATAACCATAGTATAACCAGTATTTCCGCCAAAATAATATAAAAATCATAACTAGTCTTTGTTTTATGTATGTTATAAAAATATATTGTCGCTGGTCTTTCAAAATGTTCTACATGACTTTTTTGGCTAAAAATACTTTCTCACACCAATGGTTTGGGCGGGAGGAAATCTTTGGTATTACAAAATAGCATACAGTTAGACCAATCAAAACGTTTGAAATAAAACATATTACAAAATTGCCAATGTCAGTTGTTTGTAAAGTTTGCTTCCAAAATGTTGAATGAAAACTTAATAATCGTTGTATAATGGCTCTGGGAATAAAATAATTGTACATTTCTTTATTTCTGTGAAAATAATTTAAGTTCTGGCATAATCCAGAAATGTCAAAGTTTTTATTTCACTGCTTTTTTCAAAAGTGTTTAAGTTCACATACGACATTTTGGAAGCATGCATTTTGTCATATTTTCAAACCTGTTTGTGAAATATTTATTTTTTGAAAAATTTGTAATTTACAACATTTTGGAAGCCCAGCGACGATATGTATATTTGATTTCTTTTTGTCTTTGGAACACAATTTTAGTTTGGTTTGTAATATATACCTTCTCACTTATCTGTCGATTTCATTGAGTACAAGCGATACACTGAATTCAAATACTAGAACATTTACGCTAGAAGAACTTTAGAAGCAATCTCAAATATTGGTATAGAATGAGCATTTACCTGCGGGAAAAATTCGGATTTAGACTCCATCCTCAAACAAAATAGAGAAACAAATCATCAATTGTATTCAAAGGTACCAGACATATAATTTGAAAAGTCGGACGTTAGTCTACATAAGAGTCATCAGCAACGCACAGGTCAAAATAGTTAGAAAGCAAAACAAGTATAAGGCTGAAGAGCACTGAGGAACCAACATTCTAAAATGTTGTGCCATATACGGCTAAGGTTGGTTTATGTCTGGGATAAGAAAATCTTGCGAACAATTCATTAGTCTTAAACATGTCAAATGACATAATGATAGCAACAGATATTTTTAATTACAGGATATTACGCAATATTGTTCTTCTATCCAACAGATATTAATGATTTGTGATGAGAATCCGACCTATTAGAAAGAAGTACATATTAAGCCTCATTCTACTAGCTTTGTTTCCACTTATACTGGTCATACAACAGTTACCAAGTAAGATTAGAAGAACTTTTTATTGAAATCATCATTGCATTTAACGAAACATCTTTCAATTTAGAATGAAATAAATATAACGATTTCAAAAGTAGAATACCAAGAGTTATTACTGAAACCTTGGGAAATATTTACACTCTGCAGGAAATACACGTTATTGTTATATACTCAAATGTTTTTGTTTGTTGAATATGTTTGCATGTAATACTCCGCCTCATTCATTCATTATTTGTTTACTTTGTGTAGGCATGTTATATTATGATGTATATTGTTCATTGAATATTTGTATTGCGTAAATTCAATAAGCTGTGTTTGCTAATGGAAAGGCGTATAATTATAGAATGATTTACCTTTAAAGTAGACATACTTTTGACGTATATTTTGTTTGAAGCACCTGTTCAGAACACATAACTTATCATATATACCAGGATTAAGAATGTGTATGCCAGACAAGCATTTCGTCTAGAAAATACACGTCGTGACGCTGAAATCATGAATTTTAGACGTTAAAATGCTAAATAAAGTAAAAAATTGAAGAGCGCTGCGAACACGAAATTTCGATAATAGTACATGATTTTTGGTTAAATGGTGAATGCATTGCATTTATTACAATCAATTTAAAGAATGAAAAATCACTGACAGATCTATTTCATGTATGTGTTTTAAGGAAATAGATACAACGGTTTGAAAAAGATACAATAAGATGTAATATATATGACAATTTCAGAGGCAAAAGAACACAAAAACTATAAACGACCTTCTTCAAGTGGAGTCTACAAAGCAAAACATTCAAAACTATTTATCATGAAATACAGACCATTAAAATGTTTATTCATAGAAAAACCGAACTCCGAGGAAAATACAAAACGGAAAGTCCCCTATCAAATGACAAAATCAAAAGCTCAAACGAATGACTATCAACTGTCACATTCCTGACTTGTTACAGGCATTTTCTTATATAGAAAATATAAAACTGTTTGTAAATCTGATGGTCGAATAGGTAGGTTTGTATACAAACTGAGAGTTTGAGTCAATACAGTGTAAATTGTTTATGGCTGCTAATTTCTAAAGTAATGACATTTAATTCAAAATATATTTTTAGGCATTGAACAAGATAATCAGAATTCTGAAAAATTATATATTCAACAAAAACTTTTGACCGCTTATGGTTCTGTTACAACAACAAGAGGTTTAATTCAAAAAAGAGACACGAAAAGTGTGCATAAACCGTTGAACAAAATAAAATCTAACAAGCCTGCAGCAAAAGTGAACGTCAACCAACAAAGACTGTCGCAAGGAATCATCATACGTGGTGGGCGACGTTTTATCAGATCTGGTGGTTCACTAAGTTTAGATTTGAGAAGACAACCTGCCTTTTTCGCTGACGAATTAGACCCAACAACAGACTGGTGGAAGGCATTTACAGAACTTTCAGAGTATTTATTAATAATAAAAAAAGCAATAATTTACTTCAACTTTGTTTGCCAAGTTATCTAGGCATTCGCATCTCGAGTTAAAAGGTGTTAAACTAAAATATGTAAATTAAATATGCGCAAAAAAATTTAAACAAACGTAAACGTTTTATTTTGAAAATATAACTGTGAGTTTATATCTCTTTGGTGTATATCAGTCTCTCTTTTTTATTGGTATTGACGCTAAAGTTTAAAACTTCTTCTCATGCAAATAAACCAAATTATATTTTAATAGCTAATATATATGAGTGGTTATCGAAATAAATTGAATTAGGACATTAAATTTTATCCGTCTTGTTTGAATCTTATAAAGACTGTAAATGGTTCTTCTAAATTGAAGCATATTCTCGAAAATTATAAACTTGTTTTTCTGGAATTCGTATATATCAATGCGTATAGAATCTTTGTTTTTGTTTGATTTATTAATACAGTTCTACATATTCTAGATCTATGAATCTGAGAAGCCACCAACTAAGTATACTTCATTTGGATTTACCTTTTGTTCAAAAGTCAATATTTGAATTGTAAACTTGTAGGTTGAACCATGCAATTGCTAGCGAAACGTCAACAAAGAAATGAAATGAAAAAAAAAAAACAACATGCAATTATAACAGAATTGTTTTTATTTCTATTACATATAACCTCACTTAGTTACATCTAAAATAATAGTATGATTCTCAATATGATGAAGAAGCAATGCTCGGAATATGCATCTTTCACTTGAATAGGACGAACACACACAACGACCATTTAAAAGTAGTTCGATTATTTAAATTTCTTCTGTATCTAGTTGGATATTTCAGACCACTTATTTATTGACTTTAGATCAATGCGTTATCTAAGTTAAGTTTAGTTTGTAGTTTTCCATCGTTTTAAAATATAATACATTCAGGGTGATATTTTGATAAGCGTACCTCAGACAGTTGTGATTGGTTTAAAAAGTTCTAAACAATGGAAAATCAACCAATGACGTGACGTTTTTGCTCTTTGAATATAGGAACAATGAGATTACTCATAGTCCTTTAGATTCGTATCATATCCTTGTGCATAATCATATAGAATCTAATGCATTCTGGGTAATATGTTCATAAGCGTACACCAACTGTTGGGATTTGTTTAAAACATTCTTAACAATGGAAAATTAACCAATGACGTGAAGTAATCTTTCTTTTCGTGTACAAACAAGGAGATTACCTATAGTCTTCAGCTTTTAGTTTAACATATTTTATTTACTCAAAGTAAAATGGATTGGACATAAGTAAGCCATACTTATGAAATTTGGTACGACGACGATGATGATGATGATGATGATGATGATGATGATGATGATGATGATGATGATGATGATGATGACGATGATGACGAAGAGAGGTTCGGATTACCAGATACTAGTAACTTCACATTCCGTATAAGGTCATCAAGAAGCCATCTTAAATTGTCTCAATGTTGCATTCACAAAGCAATATGAATCAGCATTTATATTGACTCATATACAAGTCATAGTTCAAGAAAGAAGAGTAGCATCTGAATTGTGTTGATTCATATTTAGTTTCCTCGGTCCATATAGTGCTTAGGTACATCTTTATTTGTGGTAACATTTTAATTGGGTTTTAAACTTTGATATAGAGTCTGCTTTTCGAGGGACACATCGGTATGATTAAATAGTCTGATAGTTAATGGTATAACGGATTCTTTAGTAAGATAAAATCTACAAAAGGAACAATGATATCATAATGATTGTCATTTCTCAAGGGATATACAGTTGAACTCTGTACACTAGGTGGAACAATATTGCATAGATAATTCGTAGTCCTTTAGATTCTGGTCATATCCTTGCAAATAATCACATAAAATTAATAAAAAAAAAAAAAAATGATATATAAATTTCAGTGATTTGAAATCTGTTAAAAAGGATTTTCGATGTGCTTATATGAAGTCACGTGGTAACTGGTGGGACTGTAACTCATATCAATATAAAATACACGAAGAAAGACCGTGCTTAGTGTATTCCTTTGGGTATGTAGAGACGAAATGTATATATGGATGATTATCGAATTAGAGACACATATTTCATATCCAGAAACCAATGCAACATCATGACATCTTCACTTAATGCCTCCTACACACTTATTTTTTTTTGAATTGAATTCACACACTCTTTTTTTCTAATTCGTCATGTTCGTATCGATTTCGAGTTAACTAATTCGCATTAGAAATGCGTTTTCGTTAATACGAATTCGTTAATTCGAATTAAACTGTGGTGTGGATACTTTCTAAATTTTAACTCGAATAAAATTATGATAAATGAAATTCATAATGCGACCAAAAGTTAACGTCGTTCTAACAGTAAAGCGGATTTTATGCGAATTCCAATTCTAATTATAATTTACGTTCGGACGTAAAAACGTTTCGAATGCTAATTAAACTACTTCGAAACAGTTAGTGCAAATTAAATTCGTATTACGTGTGAACGCAGCATTAGAACAAAACTCTCCTTATAATATATGATATGTTCGCACAATAATGATGTATCTAAAAAGGATAACAAATCATAAAAAGGCATTTGGCAGTTCAACAGATGACGATGATCATTATAAAGCGATTCATTCGAACAGAAACAACACAGAGACAAAAAGCGAACAATCATATTTTATGTTTATTTCTTTGTACCAAAAAGGTCTAATGCTCCTATACATATACAAATTTAACACATTCCCACACGTATTACATAACAACGTATTGGTCAGAAAATATTTTTGAAACACTGCCTTGTTCCAAATACTTAAATAAGATTCATACATAAGGAAATAATGCTATACATTTGGTGCTTCCAAACGCTCAACTATATGTACGCTAAAGCTCCAAATTGTAACAACAGAGATGTATAAATATCTAAATATTATCCATTTTTTTTTTTAGAATTGGAAACGACTTCCGGTTTGACGATGCAATGGCAACACTTGGATGTGAAGTTCATTCGTTTGATCCAAGGTAGTTGCATGCTTATAGTTGGTTTATTTAAAAAAAAAATTAAATGAGTTATTTTCATACCTTTGGAAGCTTTTAACAACTGGAATGGAAACTTTGAAATCGATAACTGAGCTATGCCTTAATTTTAGATGGATAAGTGTTCATGTAAAGACAAAAATGAAAAAAAACATTAGCAGATCGGCGAATGATTCGCGTTTAATATCGAAAAATGGTAGCTAAGTATAGCTGAAAACGTTTTAAAATGTCTTAAGTCTAGAAGCGATTTCACCAAGAAGGGATTATTAAAAACAAGAATGTGTCCCAAGTACACGGATGCCCCATTCGCACTATCATTTTCTATGTTAAGTGGACCGTGAAAATGGGGGTAAATCTCTAATTTGGCATAAAAATTAGAAAGAGCATAACATAAGGAACATGTGTACTAAGATCCAAGTTGATTTGACTTCAACTTCTTCTAAAACTACCTCGACCAAAAACTTAAACCTGGAGCGGGACAGACGGACGAACAGACGTACAGACCAGAAAACATAATGTCCATAAATGGGCCATAAAAACAGTTATCGAGTATAGTAATGTTTCGAATGTTATAGAAGAAAAAGTATTGCAGTTTTTGTTATGAAGGCTTTTAAAGAACTGAATACAAAATATTGCATCTTATAAACTTAACGTGCAATTATGATCACTGTTGAATATATGAGAAAGATACCAAAACCATAATTTAGCAATATACAGAAGGTTTGGGACATTAGCTTGCAGGCTTCGGTTTCTGGAATACCAAAAGAACATTCAAAATCTATTTCAAACTAAATTCATTATGTTTAGTTATTTGTTTTTATGCCCCATTTATGGCTATTGTGTTTTCTGGTCTGTGCGTCCGTTCGTCCATATGTCGTCCGTCAGTCTGTCCCGCTTCATGTTAAAGTTTTTGGTTGAGGTAGTTTTTGATGAAGTTGAAGTCCAATCAACTTGAAACTCAGTACACATGTTCCCTACGATATGATGTTTCTAATTTTAATGCCAAATTAGAGAATTAATCCCATTTTCACCTTCCACTGAATATGGAAAATGATAATGCGGATCGGGCATCCATGCACTGGGGACACATTCTTGTTAGAAATGAAATCTATCATGTATATCCAATTATAAACGCTTTAGCTTAAAACTTCAAGAAACTGTGATACATGTGTCATAAAAAATAGGCCATCAGAAACGGAACAAAAGCACAATATGTAACGAAAAAAGTAAAATCACAAAAATACCGAACTCCGGGGAAAATTCAAAACGGAAAGTCCCTAATCTAATGGCAAATCGAATGATAAAACACATCAAACGAATGGACAACAACTGTCATACTCCTGACTTGGTACAAGCATTTACAGTATCATATAATTTTATATTTGGAAATGAGGTCTGACGGATTGAGGGATATGTGTAAAATATATGAATCGGCCAACAGGTAGATAGTTATACATTGGAGCGATCGATTTATATGGCAACTTGAGAGAAAGATAATGGGTATAACCAATTAGACAACTATCTACTAAACTGTAGATTCATTTTTTTCGTGGGTATCAATTTCGTGGATTGAGGAAAACTTCGTGGATATTTGATTTCCTTGTTTTATCAATCTTTGCAAACAAAGCCTAGAGAAAATTTGTAATTCGTTGAAGATTTGACTTCGTGATACAATTGTATCCATGAGAGGCACGAAAAAATTAAATTGGTATACAACGAATAATTGTGAATTCACAGTATCCAACTTGTGTGGATCTGAGGCAGCTACCACTTGATTTTTAGGGGGGTGATGAACAATTAGTACTGCATTTGTTTTTAGTTGTGATCTCTGTTCTGTTTTTTTTTATTATTCACTCGGTCTTGCCTTTTTTTTATTTTATTGTGACCTTTTTTACATAAAAAGTCATTCTGCCCTTTTTTGGGCCAAGTTGCTCATTCTCCTTTTTTTAATCAAAACTCCTGTCCTGCCTCTTTTTTAAATGTCATCCACCCCACCCTCTGGCCTCTACACTTTATACATTTCAAAGTGTAGCTCCCTAGCAACCATATTTAAATTCAATGAACGAGATTGATACATGAGCAAGTCCTCATATAGTTGATGTGTTTCTTCAGTTTTGGTTTGATGTGAACCGAAGTTTTTTTTCACTTAATCAACCTTGAACAGAGATAAACTACTGTTGCCTGTATTTACCATTTAGTCAGCCATAAAAGCCTCGACACGACAAAATGTGCAATAATCAAAACACAAATTCACATTTGAACACTATATTTTTCTATTCAATTAATTTCAATGCTTGTGGACTATAGACTTAATAATAGTCAGAAGTCATATAGCTGTAACCCAATCGTTTGATGAGTTTGAGCCTTTGCCATTTATTTACGGACTTTCTGTTTTGGTTTATCCCAGAAGTTCGATATTTTTGTTATTTTACTTTCTAGATGTCTTGTGGATTTTGTTGTCAAATTGCTAAATTTTGGTTTCTTAAACATTTCTTTAAATTCAAATCTAACAGTAAAATGCGACTATTATTTCAGTATGAATGTCAGTGAATATACAAGAGAAAGTGGTGTGGTTTTTCACACGTTTGGAATAGGGAGTCAAAACGATGATTTATTTACTCCAAGGACAAACGAATATATAAGAAAAGAACAGAAAAGCACATGGAAGCTTAGAAAGTTGTCAACAATCCTTTCTAATCTTGGCCATCAAAATGTAAGTACATTTATATTACTTTATTGTGATTATATATCAATAATTTCGCAATTCATTTATCAAACATAAAGCCGATTTGAAAAAATAATACTTCTTTTGACATTTTGCTAATTTTCATTTTTCTTTCAATATCTTGCCGAGTTTCTTTCTTTATCTTACCAGTTTTCATTTTTTTTTATCTAGCTACATCTCACTGATTATGTTTTTTGCTTTTCTTTATCATGTTAAAACATGCATCTTACAAATTCTCATGTTTTCTTTTCATTTTACTTCTTACTGACTCTAGCTTTTCTTTTCTCTTTTATTTACATGCCGTTGATTTTTTTTTTAAATCAGCTTTCTTTGTATGCTGATGATTTTCAATTTTGACCTTCAGATGACTCTAGACATCCTTAAACTGGACATTGAAGGTTATGAGTGGGACGTATTAGAAAACATTGTACAAGAAGGTCTTCTTTCAAAGGTAAAACAATTAGAAGTCGAATACCACATATTCCCAGACTTTCCAAAGAGAGAAAAGTACGTAGATGTGCTGAAAACTTTTCAGTCTTTGTGGAAGCTTAATTTCAGACGATATTACAAATTTGTCCATCAGTTTACACCGAATGAAAATATGGCACATTTGCAGGCCGATGTTGCGTACGTGAACGGTTATTAATTCATCTTGTACTCGAGTGCATTTAACAAAAATGTTTGAATATTGCATTTGCTACGAACTTTTTTATATGGCATGTTAACAAAACTTTCCCCAAAATATGTTTATATCATGTTGTTATTTATTATAGAATAGCGAGATATTAAAATATATATTTATTTTATAATGTCCGTTGTTAAAATTATTTTCTTTTTTTTTACATGTTGAAAGAGGGGTTATACTATTAGTTACATATAAATAAGGAGATGTGGAATGATTGCCAATGAGACAACTCTCCGAAAGATACCAAAATAACACATAATTGATGGGCGAAACGCGCGTGTCAGATTTGTGATTAATTATATAAAACAAAGAAGATGTTTCATGATTACCAATGAGACAACTCTCCAAAAGATACCAAAAATAACACAGAAATTAACAACTATTACAGATCACCGTACGGCCTTCAACAAAGCCCCCACCGCATAGTCAGCATTAAAAGGCCCCCAAATGACAATGTAAAACAATTCAAACGAGAAAACTAACGGCCTAATTTATGTGTTAAAAATGAACGAAAAACAAATATGTAACACATATAAACAAACGACAACCACTGAATTACAGGCTCCTGGCATGGGACAGGCACATACACACATTATGTGACGGGGTTAAACATGTTAGCAGGATCCCAACCCTGCCCCTAATCTGGGACAGTGGTATAACAGTACAACATAAAAACAAACTGTAAAAATCAGATGCATAGTATGCTATTGACCTAATATGATATATATGGGGTCAGTAAAATTTATATGAGGTGATAGCAAAGCTATGTACACCATGTAACGAATTTATCTTACCGACTATCTTAATATGTGGTATTTAGACTAGTGGCTTATCAAAGTGATTAAGTCTTCAATGCCGTTAGTATTGAAAACATAGTACGTCCATCGGTCTATACAAAAACAAATGTCAACAATAGTTTCAAATGTGTTTTATGGATTTATTTTAATTTTTCAATATCAATTTCTTCGTCTTTTGAAACCTTGAAGATTTTCCCTCAACACCGTGTTGTTTTTATAAAGGTACGTACATGTAACACCACTACTAACCGTGTATCAAAATAAGCCCCGCCTACTAACCCAAAATGGAATATACACGGTCTCAACATGGTTGCTTTTAACCAATCATATTCCTAAAAATGCATAAATATATATATATAGGAGGTAAGATTAATCTCTTACCTCTGGCAAACATGAATATGACAAGCTGATTTTGTGCAACATTCCTGGATAGATATAAGAAGGTGTGGTAGAAGAGCAAATGAGACAAATCTCCACCATTCGTCACAACTCGGCCGATTCGGTATCTTCAAGAGGAGTAGTGGATTCAACCGAGGATTGCCGATTGAACTCTACGTCCAAGGCACAGTTTGTAAAAGTAATGATTCCATAGAAAATTTTCTCAAGTTATGAGGGACGACCGATAGTTTTTGAAATCCTTCTATTTGACCTCTGACTACATTTTCAAAACAATCTGCACAATTTTGACACTCTTCAACATGCCTTTATCAAAGGGTATTACATTTATCTTCAAAATAATACCAACATTAGCCGACAGGTAATTAGGTCATTTTTTTTAATTTACCTTACTTGTCACCGTACTAATATGACTATTCTTCTTCCAATTACGGGAAAGATTTTGGTGCCGGAGTGTGAAATCTCACTAGGGTGACTTAGGTAGCAATACACAGTTAGGAAAAAACTTGAAATTGACACTCATAATTTTTAAACACCCTCTTTCCCTTTCTTTCTAACAAATAAGGTTTAATATTTGTGTTATGCGTGTGTATAAGAATCTTCCATAGATTTAATTTCCAATAGTTATGATGGTGAAATATAAACTCTTTCTCTTGTAACCATGGCAACAATCTGCATTTATTTGATAAAAAAATATTGCAAAAAGGGGTGGGGTGAACATGTCACAAAAGTCTCAAAAAAGTCAATAGGAACATTTTAAACTAATTAGAGCGATATCTTTCCTTATCGATCTATCAAGAGGCCCAAACATGTCATATGCATTTCTGTTCGTTTTTCCATGAAATTGAATTGAATCAAATCTTTGTTGAAAACACTACAATAAATTACAGACCTATGGGCGGTACAGATAGGAAAAACGGACTGTCACGCAGAAAAAAGGCATATAAAACATGCTAAAAACAACCTAAATGTTCATATATAAACCCACTAGGAAGGCTATATTATTCTCAAACTATCTAAAAATCAATTTTATTGTACAAAACAATTCATATTTAAAACTTTATCCATGGTCATAATGCTAAACTAAACTTCTAACTGTGTATTGCTACCTTAGTGGTAGAAATGTGGTCAGTGTTGGTCTTCTCCTTTACGTAAGCAATCCCTTTACTGGAGTGGGGAATCTATTTGGTAGTGCTGGATGTGCCTTTGCGCAGCAACGTCCAGTTAGAATTGGGATGTTAAATCGAAGCCATGCATTATGTACGTTTTCAACTATAGCAACAACATTTTGAGGAATCCTTAGTAAGTGGGGTGTTGCATGGCAAAATGTCTGTCCTTATCCAATATATTCTCCTTTTCCAGTGGCAGTAAATGTTTCCTTCATCAATTACGACTCTATTACAGGACCTATACTGATTCTATGTAATGATACACAGCCACGTTTTGTTGGCATAGGAACGTTATTTACAATGTATCGTTCAGGCGAATGTCATATTCTTTGTGCGTTAATAATCATTGTTATGTAAGTAATACGATATTAATTGCCGAATACAAGGCAATTAGTAGCCCTTCCGGAAAATCGAGATACAAAAAAAAACAACAACAAAAAAACACGATAATGATCGTAACTTCGTCTATCATGGAAGATCGTAACTTGGAATTGTTTTTTTTTATAAACTTCTTAGATGATCGTAGCTCAAAATGTACCACGTGTTTCTTCTTTAATGGATATTCTATTTAGCAATCTCGATATATTTGTATGACTGAAAATAGTATAATTATTTTACAACTTAACAAAATGATCGTTAATGAACACAGCAATTTATCAAAAAAAAAATGACATAAGGGGGAATTAGAAGGCTCATATTGTCCGAGTACACAGTTGTCGTCCTTTGATTTTCGTTATCCATGATAGTCACTATTGTGGACCGTGTGTTACTGGCCAATCTTTTTTATACCCCTTTCAAATTTATTTCTTCATGGTGTATGCCTCAAATAGCAAGTAGGCGGATAAAATTACACTGTCGAAACATTCGATTCATGAATTTTAAAGTAAAGTTACTGTAGTGATTTGGTCCAGCTGAAAAAGGTTATAAATAAGCATTTTGGAAGATGTCAAAAGATTTTAAGAACCCCTTAACGTAAAACTGTCCATATTTTGAGTTAGAGCCGATGAAGTTTTTTTCATAATTTTGATATAATTTGTCAAGTGCTCGATCAGAGTCAATAGCTTCAACACAGATTGGTTTACTGTGAACTGTGGTTTAAAAGAAGGTTGTCCACTTTCACCTCATGCATTATTTAACATTTTCATAAATGAATTAGCTGTATACTTAAAATCATTTGATATTGATGTTGACATTGTGGGAAAAAGTATGTATTTTATTTTCTCTTACCTCCTATACATTTCTAGGAATATGATTGGTTAAAAGCGTCCTCATGGAAACCGTGTGTATTTGATATTAGGTTAGTTGGGAGGCGGGGCTTATTTCATACACGGTTAGTAGTGAAGTTATGTCCCTTTATATTCCATATAAGATAATAAGGAGGCGGGGCTTATTTCATGCACGGTTAGTAGTGGTGTTACGTCCCTTTAGAAAAACAAAATCTTAAAGGTTTCATCAGACGAAGAAAGTGATGATAAAGTGAAATAAATTCATAAAACACATTTTAATCTAACAAGTTGCCATTCTTGGCATCTGTTTTTGTAGGATCAAAAGAAGTAGTTTCTTAATCATGTTAATGATAGCTGTATTGAAGACTTGCTCATTTTGATAGGTCACTAGTCTTAATTTTACACGTTAAGAAAGTCGGTAAGATAAATTCGTTACATAGTGTGTAAATTTCATATGGGGATTCGAGCTTCGCTCTCACCCCATATGGAATTTACTGACCCCATATATACCGTATTAGGTCATTAGCACACTATGTAACTAATGGTATGCTGATGTGTCGTACTGTTAGCAAATACTGAAAATGAGTAACAAAGCTCTTGGATGAGTTATATCATTGGTGTACTGACAATAAAATGACTATTAATTCATGTAAGAGTAATGTTGTCCATGTCAGACCGACTTCATTTGAACGATTAAGTCACGTCTTTAAGTGTGGGGATATGAATATTGCTACTAGCAGCGAATATGCTTATCTGGGCCTTGTTTTAAATGAGTTTCTAGACTTTAGTATTGCTGAAAAAGCAGTTGCTAGGTCAGCGAACAGAGTTCTAGGTCTGGTTATAGCTAAGTGTAAAGCTATTGGTGGCATTTCATATGACGTCTATAAAAAATTATTTGATTCACATGTAAGTCCTATTGTTGAATATGGTGTGGCGATTTGGGGCTGCAAGGATTTCTCATTTATTAATGCGATTCAGATGAGAGCTTGTAGGTTCTTCCTAGGTGTTGGTAAATATACACCTAATCCAGCTATTATGGGAGACATGGAGGGGTTTCCAATTTACCATACTCAATGGAAAGTAATTGCAAGACACTGGCACAGATTAGTAAATATGGAGCCAGATCGTATTAACAGGAAAATATTCATATGGGCAGATGAGGTCAGTCTGAAACATAGAATTATAAAAAAATGGAATTTCATTGTTAAAAAACATTTCACGGAACTTGAATTGGTTGATTTTTGTAAAACTAATATTAATAAAAATATGTTTATTGATACAGTCATGTCAAGAATAATTAATAATTATATTGAAGAATGGAAAAGTATTGTTAGTTCATACTTTTCCAGACGGGGAAATTTATTAATAAATTGAGAACCTATAATATTTTAAGCAGGATTATGTTGTTGAAAACTAATAAATACTTCTGTTGTATAATTTTACCATTCAGGTTTAATATGTAAATAAACATATTGTTTTAGTTGATTATCGTGTCTCATAAATCTGTACAGATTGGCTTATATAGATATGGGAAGTTGTGGTGTGGATGCCAATGAGACAACTCTCCATCCAAATAACAATTTAAAAAAAAGTAAACCATAATAGGTCAATGTACGGCCTTCAACACGGAGCCTCGGCTCACACCGAACAACAAGCTATAAAGGGCCCCAAAATTACTAGTGTAAAATCATTCAAACGGGAAAACCAACGGTCTAATATATATTAAATAAAAAAAACGAGAAACGAGAAACACGTATAAATTACATAAACAAACGACAACTACTGTACATCAGATTCCTGACTTAGGACAGATGCAAACATCTGCAGCGGGATAAAACGTTTTAATGGATCCAAACCTTCTCCTTTTTTCTGAAACAATAGCATAACATCACAACATAGAAAAACACACGGTAAAATATCAATTGGCAGGCTTAACTCAATAAAAAACGTACATTAATACACTATAAACGAATAAATTCGATATGCGATACCTGAATGCAAATGCACAGTTAATAAAATATTAGGGACAAACATTCAAGGCCAAAAAGCAAACAAACAAGTCCAAACAAAGCCATGTCAATACACCACTGCGAAATATTTAACCCTTCAAAAATATTCACTTTAGAAAAAAAAAACGGTTTTAAAAAAATCTTGAAGTTTATACAAATGTAGTAAGAAGAAGTGATATTCCAAATAATCAAATCTGGTATATAGACAAGATCCTGACCATATAAATATAAAATAACAAAAAAGCATTATAAACATTATCAACAGGCCGAATTAACAAGAAAATACGATTTGAGAGTACTCGCAGTTACTGACAGCTAGTTAAAAGCCAAAAACAATTAATAATAATAAAAAAAATTTAAAAAAATCATGCATCAGAGACTACAATCAACTAAAACACATCCCAGGGATTAGGTAGTAGGATAGTGAGGAGCGACTTCTATAGAGATAAAAGTTAACGTGTTTGTGTCTCTATACATCCCGCCTCAAAAGAAGATACAATTTAGGTATTTTTAATTTGCTAATGACAAAATCGATATTAGTGTCAATGTGAACTATATTCAGAGATCTAATTACAATATTGGTACGATAACCCTTACTTATAAGTTTGTTTAAAGGTTCGGTGATATTGATACAATGGATAAGCGTTGATTCTTGAAAAAGAAACCATGAGCCCGGAGGGCAGATGGTTTGTTTTTCATGAATCAACGCTTATCCATTGTATCTATAACTTAAACTATTGTGTTAATGTCTTTTAAAAATGAACGCCTATTCTTAATTAGAAGGTATTGTAAATGAGTTAAAATAACCATGTTATCGTGTCAAATAATTCATTACAATAAATTGAATATCACAATTAAAAGGCTAAAACAAAAATAAAAATATATTATAACACAACACGTCTGTCCTTAAAGATCTTCATACTATCAGGAATCTGAATATTGTCAGTTCTTTACAAAATAAGATATATTCGAGCTTATTTCTATTAAAATTGAAAATGGAAATGGAGAATGTGCCAAAGGGAATACAACCCGACAAAGAACATTCTAATTCTAGGAACATCACGATTTTCTAGCATAAGAATTTACAAATTAACAGTTGTAAAATTATGTAGTAAAACAGATGAAATCATATTATTTTAATTTATAAAACTTTTATAAAACAAAAGTGGACAAATCATGAGAATGTAATCAGTTTTGTTTCAAATACATGTATGTGGAATAGCCAACAATAATCCAAAAATAAACGACCAAACTCGCTTTTATTACACAAATTAGCCACAATAACATACACAACAAGAACAAAAACTTGAAAAGTAGAGAATAGGGCCAACAAAATTAATTCAGGGATTCGAAACTAAAAATACAAGTCCGTACCTTAAACTCGTTTATCTTACCATGAAACCTCGTGGCTACCTATTCATACCATTCGTTTGCCTATTATGTATATATAAAGGTAGAAGCCCCGTGTGTCTGTTGTACCGATGTATATCATACATTCATTTATATATATGAAATAGACATTTAAATCGTAACCGATTGTTAGATCAGAGGTTTCGTCGATATGTTGATGTCAGTAACACGTATCAGAATTTATGGACGGGTTCGAATCCCAGTGAAAGCATATAGAAATCACAAAAATGAAAGGTACGTTTTTAAAACAATTCCATTAGTGAACAGAAATCCGTTAATCCTAATGACATTAGGCACACAAAGGAATTAAAAGAATCTAATATGGTGAGCCCATTTCAGCGACAGATTTAGGAAGCGTTGATTCTAGAAAAAGAATCCACGGTAAATGAATAGGCTGACGTCACCACAATGGTTTAAATGAGTTTACACAGATCACATAGTGATTTTCTCGCTTTAAGTACAATATTACCATAAAATTTAGGATGTGAAATACCGTTTTTAATAAGTTTTCTACAGGTATAGCCAAATTTACTAATCAAATCTTTGTATCTATGAAAGAATTTAGTAAAAGTTTTGAGTAATTTATGGTATCGAAATCCCTGAAACAGCAATTTCCCAGTTATGCATTGATTACGTTCGTTAAAATCTATGACATCCGAACACACACGGGCAAACCGAACGAGTTGGGAAAAATAAACACCGTATGATGGAGCCAAAGGCACATCGCCGTCTAAAAAAGGAAAATTACCAATAGGAAATGAAAAATCGTCTCTTTTGTCGTAAATTTTAGTATGAAGTTTCCCGTTTGAAATTGAAATGTCTAAATCTAGAAAAGGAAAACTGCTGCTGTTTATGTTAGATTTAGTAAAAGTAAGTTCTTTTGGGTAAATTTCTGAAGTATATTTATAGAACTCTGGATTATTCAACGAAAAAATATCATCCAGATAACGGTAGGTATTTTTGAATGTATCAACCAAATATAACAATGATGGGTCTTTACTGAGTTTGGTTAAACTGGGATTCATAGCAATATAGAAATATAAATCTGCTATTAAAGGGGCACAGTTGGTGCCCATAGGAATACCTACTACCTGACGATACAATTTATCGCCGAAACGTACATAAATGTTATCAAACAGAAAAAGTAAAGCTACAATCATATCCTCACATTTCCAGTAAGTGTATCTAGCATACTTTCCCTTTTCGTTACAGAAAAAAAGGCTTTAAATGAGTTACAACCAATAAAATTACAATGAGATTTTTCGAAAGATACATTTATGTATACAAAATGTATCTTTTATAAATGTTTTGTTTAATTTTATACATAAGCTGAGACGTAAATAAAATATTGAATTGAATTGCTTTTTGATTTTTAGAACTAAATTTGAAAATTATAAAATCTCGCATATAATAACCATTAGTTGTGCACTTACTGTATACCAATCACGTTATTTTATAGTCATTAACCCCCACCCAGGGATCGTTCCTCATTATTATAGGAATCTGATGTTCAGCAGTTGTCGTTTGTTGATGTGGTTCATAACAGTTTTTTGTTTCTCGCTTTTTATATAGTCTAGGCCGTTGGTTATGCCCGATTGAATGGTTTTACACTAGTAAATTTTTTTGGGACCCTTTATAGCTTGCTGTTTGGTGTGAGCCAAGGCTCTGTGTTGAAGAACGTACTTTGACCTATTATGGTTTACTTCTATAAATTGTGACTTGGTTGGAGAGTTGTCTCATTAATGATTTACACTCATACCACATCTTCTTATATCTACTTCCAGTTTTATAATGGTATTTTTTGTGTAAAAACGGTAATGTCCAGTTAAACGACGACATTCACGCAAAATAAAAACAAATGAAGCAATTCTCGATGGCGTCAATTTAGACAATATCCTTCATCATAAATTAGTTCAATTGTAAATACCTCCTTATTTCAAAGACGAGTCTGTACCAATCATTTCTTATACCTATACCAAACCTATTGTAACTAAAATTTTCAATTACAAACACATTTTGCAGGATCTCAATATTGACGACTTCAAGTCTAAACCTTCTGATTGAACCTTTGCTAGTTCCCAATTCACATATAATCCGGCCGACCACGTTATAACCAGTGACCTCAACATTGTTAATAACACTTCCCTACGAAATGTGTTATCGAAAGGGTCGAAATATCGTGAGCCTAAATCCATCAATTGGAAATACAACTTTAAAATTTTGATGGATTCAGTCGAGGATTATGCCAGGCAATGGGTTAAGCGCGAGAAGGAAGACGTAGACACTCTTTTCGAATTGATTAAGGCAGTGAGGTCGTTAATACAAATCAGAATTAAGAAACTGAATAGGTCTATCAATGCCCATTATGCTACGTCAATCTTTAAAGACCCAAATGTTGCAAAACACTTATCCTACCTTCATGACAAAAATATTGTTGTCCCTGCAGATAAAGCCCCAAACAACATCGTTATTGTGTGTAAAATTCATTACATTAATTGCATGATAAACGAATTAGGTATTGACAATTCACTTGGAAACTCAACATATACCCTCACGACACTTACCAAAGAGGAAATCCTGGATAATCATAGATTTGTTCTATGTTCCTTTGGAATTTCAACCAAAGATGAAGAACTGGATCTTCCATCACTGTAATGGATACCTAAACTACATAAGTCTCCTTACAAACAACTGTATATTGCCGGGTCTTCCAAGTGCTCCACCAAACATCTTTCTAAATTATTAACATCTATTTTATCAGCAATCAAAGACGGGCGTCAAAGTTATTGTGAAACTGCCTATTCTAGAGGTGGCGTGAATCAGATGTGGATACTTAAAAATTCCAAAGATCTTTTTGAGTACATACAATCTAACTCTCTTTCATCTTGTAATAATATTAAAACATTTGACTTTTACTTTACACAAGTATTCCACATTCCAAACTAAAAGACAAATTGGAAGAGTTGGTATTGCTTTGTTTCATAAAAAAGAATGACCAACGTAGATACAAGTATCTTATCTTAGGGAAGGATAAATCCTATTTTGTAAAGGATCACTCTGATTCAAACAAAAAAGGAAATCTGAAACTGACATTATCAAGATTCTTGATTTCTTAATTGACAACATATTTGTTACGTTCGGAGGACGTATTTTTCAACTGACTGTCAGCATTCCAATGGGAACAAATTGTGCCCCTCTGTTTGCCGACTTGTTTCTTTATTATTAAGAGGCTGACTTCATACAGGAACTTCTTAGGAAGAAAGATAAGAAGTTATTTATATCCTTTAACACTACTTTCCGCTATATAGATGATGTTCTTTCACTAAATAATTCAAAATTGGGTGACTATGTTGAACGCATCTATCCCATCGAACTAGAGATAAAGGATACAACATATACAGTTAAGTAAACTTCATATCTTGTGAACTTTCCATTTCTGAGTAGCAACCTTCTAGCAGCACTTGCATACGGTGTATATATCTCCCAATTGATACGATATTCCCGTGCTTGCATTTCCTATAATGATTTTCTTGATAGAGGGCTGCTGCTCACAAGAAAGCTACTAAATCAAGAGTTCAAAATGGTGAAGTTGAAATCATCACTTCGTAAATTTTACGGACGCCATCACGAGTTGGTTGACCGTTATGGAATGTTCGTTTCACAAACTATGTCGGATATGTTCCTTACGTCGTAACTACAGTCCCCTTTCCTTTCATGAATGTGACCTACCGAGTTATTTGTAATCATAAGCAGCACGACGGGTGCCACATGTGGAATATGATCTGCGTACCCTTCCGGACCACATGAGATCACCCCTAGCATTTGGTGGGGTTCGTGTTGTTTATTTTTAGTTTTCTATGTTGTGTCATGTGTACTAATGTTTGTCTGATTGTCTTTTTCATTTTTAGCCATGGCGTTGTCAGTTTACTTTCATGAGCTTGACTGTCCCTCTGGTATCTTTCGTCACTCTTTTACAGATTAACTTATATATCTTGATTGATATCTGCCAACAATATGCATCACCTTTTACTTTATACATGTATCTTTTAAAGATATGAAAAATGAAGCAGCTGTCGAGTCAGTTATTGTGGTCAACAGATTGTATTTTAATTTGTTTCAAAGTTTCCATAATTTTGTTAAGGGGGTGGGTCTAATCGACATAATCAATAAAAAGGGGAAAATTAACCTTCCCTATCCCAATATACCTTACACCATGGGGGTGACTGTTGGTTACTATGGATTCATTTATTTTGAATTGCTGAACACTTGCATATTCGTGGATATTTGATTTTGTGATTTTGCCAATCTCTGTATACACAATATCTCATTCACTAAACGTTTGAATAACATGACTCTGATTTTTGGTTTTCGGAAATATATCAATGGGAATCATCTTTTAAATTCCAGCAGCACGTCAGATGTGACCCCACCCCTCCAAGTTTTGAGACCCCTTTTGATTATGTTCAAGGATGGGTTCATATACTAAAATTCTGCGCGAAATGAAAAAAAATTTCTGTTTCAACAGTCTTGAAATTGTTTTACATTGGTCATGTTTGGGCCTTTTATAATAGCTGACTATGTGATATGGGCTTTTCTCATTGTCGAAGACCGTACTATAGTTGTTAATATCTGCGTCATTTGTTCTCTTTTGGAGAGTTTTTTCATTGGCAATCATACAACATTTTCTTTTTTTATAATTAATCGCAAATCTGACACGCGCGTTGCTCCCAACAATTACTGCCATATCTCATAACTTCCTTTATAGTTGCCTCTTCTCTAATTCCCATATGTTTGGACATTCCCAGTTCCTGGAGTTTTCCTTAATTTGGCATAGTTCGTGTTTCTCCATCTCCAAATTTCCTGAAGCTTGTTCCTCCTTGCAATTTTATGATGTACTAGTATGTAGCTGTTTACATTAGAACTATTAATCATAATATGCACAAAAAGAAATGTCATAAGACGTTGGTTTTTTTTTCGTGATTAATTCATCACCATATTTTCATCATATGCTATTAGATAGCCGTTTTAGTGTAAAAATCAATCAAACACTCTCTAGAGTATGCGAGGGTAAGCTAGTATGGTGTGGAGTGGAGGTTCCGACTCGTACCAAATAAGTCGTTATTTCTGATAATGCTGATAATTAATGTTAGACTGTTATGATGAGAGTACTGAAGAATACAATGAGCGGGTATAAAATGTTGTATCAAGATGGTGTGGAGTGGAGGTTTCCACTCGTACCAGGTCGCTATTACTAACTATGCTGCAATTGAGGGTTTGACGATACAATGAGACACTACCAGAGGAGGAGACAATATGCAAAGGTAAGCTAGAATGGTGTGGAGTGGAGCTTCCCACTCGTACAAAGTAAGTCGCTATTTCTGATTATGCTGATATTGACGATATGACGTCCATTATAAAAAGATATATATAAATTGCTCATTGTTACAATACTCAACACCTGATATCTTCTGATCATTGTCCTTCAACACAGATTATTGGCATAAACAAAACATTAACTAAATTGGTACGAGTGGGAACCTCCACTCCACACCATCATAAACCAACATTTTTATTCTCTCGCTGCCTTGTCCAGTAAATACATCATACATTCAATCTCAGCTTAGTTGGTAATAGCGAATTATTTGGTACGAGTGGGAACCTCCACTTCACACCATCCTGAAACAACATTTTATATCTGCTCATTGCATTCTTCAGTACTCTCATCATATCGTTTAACATCCAATCAGCATAACCAGAGATAGCGACTTATTTGGTACGAGTGGGAACCTCCACTCCACACCATCCTGAACCAACATTTTATACCTGCTCATTGCCCTCCTTAGTAGTCTCTCATCGTCTCATCAAACATCGATTATTAGCATAACCAGAAACACTGGCTTAATTGGTACGAGTAGGAACCTCCACTCCACACTACTCATAACCAGCATTTTTATACTTCCGTATAGCATACTTTAATATTCTCTCATCGTCTCAGCAAACATTGTTCATTGGCGTTACCAGAAAAAGAGACTTATTTGGTACGAGTGGGAACCTCCACTCCACACCATTCATAACGAGCATTTTACACTTCCGTATTGCATTCTCTAGTAGTCTTTCATCGTCTCACTAAACATTGATTTTTGGCATAACCAGAAATAGTGGCTTACTTGGTACGAGTGGGAACATCCACTCCACACCATTCTTATCCAACATTTTTCTTTTTCTTTTTTATTTACTCAGGATTTGACATTAACTATATCATAACTGGAAATAACAACTTACCTGGTACGAGTGGGAACCTCCACTCCACACCATAAAATGGAAGAAAATAGAGTATTAAGATCAACAAGGGATAGGATACCTACCCAGGTATTCACACCATCTAAGGCCAACGTAACAGTTAAAAATTATATCCTTAATGAGAAAAAAGTTGTGAAAAAACTCATTGATGCGACAGACAGAGACATTGATGTACATTTCGAATATAAGCATGGTAACATCGTGTTAGAATTTACGCCAGCTGCATATTTACATTTTGCTGAATGTATTCAAGCTCATTTCTCAAATCATGCAGTGGTTGATGTCAAAACTTTTGAACGAAAAGATAAAACAGGGAAAATAGTTGAAACCTCCTTGTCAGTTCTTAAAACAGAAAACTCCAAATTTCAGCTTTACAGAATTAACATGTACAATTCTACAATGCGGGTATAAGTGAATGGAAAATCACATATGCTATTCATTGATGAACTAAAAACCATCGCAAACCTGATGTCGAACAAATCAACATATCAACAGCTGAACAGTAAAATTCGGGAAGCTTGTCTCAAACTTGTAAATAATACTGTATCTTATTTAGGTAATCCATCCACAACCAACATATCAGCACTGTCAATAAAAGCAGATAGTACCAATTTTGACATCTGTCCAAAATGTAATAGAAAGTGTCTGAGTAAATGTATTGAATGCTCTGTTGTAAACCACTGGATCCACTTCAAGTGTGAAAAGCTCAATAAGGAACAAATAAACACACTTGAGCAATCCCCTGATGTTCCATATGTATGTTCAATATGTACAAAAAGACAAGGTAAAGTGTCATCAAATATGATCAGTTTTACCAGCCTACCTCCTTCTACCAGCGGCAAGAGTGTAACATCAGATGGTGTTGGGGAAACCCAGTCTGTACAAAAGAGCCAGCAGATCAATTACCCATCCGTTACTTTGGCGGAATCAATACTATCTGAGAAAGTTAACATTAGATCTGAAAATATGATTGAAAACTCAAATCCATCAATCAACTCTGATAATCAAAACCAGAGTAGAAATATAGAACCGGTAATAGTTAACCCATCTAAATCAATACCAAAAGCCACTGATATTATATCATTAGAACAATAGCCAGTAAAACAAGCCAAAACAGGGGAAACAAAATCAAATCTAAAGGAAAAAGAGCTAAGACAAAAGGAGCTCCGATTGAAGAAATCGGAAGAGGAGTTAAAACAACAAAGTGCCACAAACTCACAAAATTCAAGTAAAAATGCTAAACTTCAAGCATATATCATGAAATTAGAAGCTAAGATTAAAGAACTAGAGATTAGCAATAGAATTCTTAGAATTAAGGTAGCTGGAAATGTAGACAGTACACCAACAAATGTTGAAAACAGAGATCTTCCAATCCCAGACATGCTGAAACGCCATACAGAGCATATTGTAGAAGGTTTTCCAATGCACATTGAAAATCAACACCTGCAATCCAAAATACAAAGTATGGAAAACATCTACAACCTTAATAGAAGAGTTTCTGATCTTGAATTCAACTCCCTAAAGCAAAGACTAGATGCACTAGAATTGTCAAAACAACATTGGCCATTTCCTCAAAGTACTGGTAATCATCAATATCATGGGTATCAGAACTTTATACCTGGACAACACATGAATGAGTATCAGAGTCATATACCAAATCCCCATGTAAATGGGTACCAAAACCATAAACCTGCTCCTCAGGCAAATGGATATCAGAATCATGTCCCAGGTCTTCAGGTAAAATACCAGAACCTTATCCAAAATCCAAATAGTGATGGGTACCAGAACTATATGCGTGTACCAGGTCCACATGGAAATGGATGCCATAACCATACACCAAGTTCTAATGCTGATGCTGGTAGTTACTCTAATCACTGTGCTTAAACGGCTGTGGGTAACTTAAGTTACCCACAGCCCAAGATGGCGGACTCTAAACTCGTTGATATTTAATTCATACAAAATGTACCTTTTGCGACGTTTTTCATGAAGAATGTAAAAATTTATAGGATTATTGAATAAAGAAATGACTAACAATTACCATAAATTTGTTAATATAGAGTTCACTAAAGCGCAAGGTCAACTTTAAAAAATGCATAAGATGTCCGTAACTTTTTGATCGAAACTAAGCAGACTGTCCGTAACTTTATTTTTAGATGTGGGTAACTTTTGATTTAAAATTTTAAGAATTATAATTTCAACAATTAGAAGACAATTAACATCATATTTGTAACCTTCGCGGCCGTTTATACTACTCATTCACCACCAAATGTGATTTTATTGACGCATCATACTTACACCACAGAAGTTTTATGTGGGGTTTGTGGTACTCCATCCTGGTTATGGTTTGAACTTTTTTTTACTGATGTGCGTCTTATCGACGTTTTTCGCTTGTCAGACCAAGGCTTTTCCATACTCTTTAATGTTTTGAGTTTAATTATATGTTTGCGGTTTACCTTCACCTCTGTTTCTTTCTATGTGTATTTTGATGAATACTCTTTGACGCGGCTCGGTATTTATACATCCCACCAGTTAGTTATAGTGTTATGATTTTTTGAATATGTTTCCTAGTATGTTTTTTTTTCTCTCTTTGTATGTTATCAGGGGTTGTTAGACTATTGAATTACCCTGTTGTCCTACGTAGTTATTTATATTTTTATATACTATGTCGAATTGTTACACTATGTTGACTGCTCTTTTCCTTTTATTGTCACTGACTTTTACATGTTTTACCTATTGTGTCTTTTAGTTTTATTTAGTTTAATGAGATTTAATGCAACTTGCATACAAATGAAATATGCAGCTAGCTGTAAAACTAGGTTTATTCATTTATACAAAATGTCCTTTTTTTAAGTTTTCCCATTTACTGTAAATCTTCGCCAGGGTGCCGCAATATCACGTGCGCAACGTCCCAGTGTGTCCAGATTGACATCCCTTTTATTTTACTGTCAATGCTGATGGGATTTGTTTTTGTGGGGATGTGAGAAAAGTGTTTTTGGCTTTTTCAAAAAGACGGAAAAAGTTTGTGCACTTAAGTCTCGTATAGTCTATCCACTGCATGCCTGGGCAATTTGGGTTCCCCTCCAAAATCCGGATTCACGCTACCCTTGTCGTTGCTGGCAGAAAATCAGTAAGTGTATACATGCTACATGTATGTGTAAAAAATACTTGTGTAGTCTACTTGTTCAAAAATAAAAACGAATAATGATGTTTTAACAGTTTATCTGCTATGATCGGAAACAACCCTCCGAACTAGGCGATTCGGATACCCCCGACGTTATACAAAATGAGACCCGAGTTTTGCGGATTTATCGTAATTTTTTCATATTTTCCCCAATTTTGTCTTCCATCGATACAATGAATTATATCATACTAGACATCTACTTCGTTTTGTGAATATGTATTCGATGCAATCTCTGTCATTAGTTTAAACATTACATCCGCGTATGTCGTTTCTTTGAAAGTTACGGACATCTCTATTGGTATGAGGAAAAAAGTTTCGGACAAGTTGTTTTGAAGTTACGGACAGCCTGAATGTTTTTTAAAATCGTGCTGTGATCGTTAATTTTGTAGAATTTTGTCACCTTTCCAGTTTAGGGGTTTCCCTAAAAGATTAATACAACTTTTAAATTCAGTTGTTTAATTGATGCATTCGTGGTATTGTTATTCTATAGAAGAAAAGTATCTAACCGACGCAAGGCGGCTCCATCTTGGGCTGTGGGTAACTTAAGTTACCCACAGCCGTTTAAGCACAGTGCTAATGAAATACCTAATCCACAGGCATATGGGTACCATCTTAAACCCGATATGCATATGGGAATTGGACAGCTGACACCTAATGTATCAATTAAGGAGTCACACCAACGGGGACAATTACCTCAAAAGGTGAACATGCCACATATGCATAACCACAATAGTAAGACCTATCCATGGAATTTACCACCACTCGGTTACATGAAAATGCAACCAAAGTCTACCACACAGTCTGATCTGAAAACAAGGCACGAACAGAAAACACCAACGATGGAATTCAACAAAAGCTCAATGAAAAATCTTGTAACTGGCTTCCCTCTTCAACTAAGCTCTATTCTGTCTAACAACCCTCCAATTGATCAAAAAGATTCAGAGACTAGCAAGGAATTGAAATCAATGTTAGAACAACCTGTGATATCCACCCCTCCTGTGACCGCTGCTGCTGACATAAAACCTTTATTAGTCACAGGAAATGATAACCAGGAGGAGCATTTTTTAGGGGTAACAAAGCCTCAGAAGGACCTAGGATAGACCTTGAACCACTACAAGCATTTGACATTGTTTCTTTCAACTGTAAAAATGTGCGTAATAGCATGGACTGTATTAAAGATATTTTATTTAAAGAAAATTCCAAAAATGTTTGTTTACAAGAACACTGGCTTTTTAATTTTGAGAAAAATAGCCTTGATGGATTGTTTTAAGAGTGTGAATGGACATCTAAATCAGTGGATGAACTCAACCCCATCGGACCAACTCAGCGACCCCGTGGATACGGTGGAGTTGCCATACTCTGGAGAGAAGACATCAAGCATTTAATAGAGAGACTTGAGGAGGGCAATGAGAGAATCGTCTGTGTCAAAGTAAATGTGTCACCTAAACCATACATTCTAATGTATGTATACATGCCATGCAGGGGTTCTAAGTATGTTAACTCTGAGTTCAATGATATACTTGACCAATTAAGAGAAATAATTAATAAGTACTCCCCAAAATATCAATTTGTCTTGTGTGGTGACTGGAACTGTGATATATCTAGTAGATACCAAAATATAAAATTGTCAGAAAGGCAGGCTGCCCTGAGGAATTTTCTCCAAGAGACAAATCTTACCTTCAATGAGACTGATGTTACCTTTATACATCCGAATGGCCAAGAAGTCTCCACAATTGACTATATTTTCAGGAGCAATGAAATAGATCCAGATCTAAATCTCACAAAACGCCTAGATATGTTGCCTTCAAATACCTCAGATCACCACCCCATTCATACTACTATACAATGCCAGTTTGAATCAAAAATTAAGAAAGTAGAGAAGAATATTCAGTATTCATCAAAAGTAAATTGGTCTAAAATAGACCTGGAAAAGTATCAAACAGAAATTACAAATAAAATTAATGAGCTTGAAGCCAAAGAAAAAATTATTGACGTCAAAGATCTCATCCATGCTTTAACTGTAGTCCAAGAAAAATTGTCCAAAAAGTCCAAACCTCATAAACAAAAAAATGCTCACATCTGGAACGATGAGATAGCTCTTGCACTGTTAAATAACAAAAAAGCCTTATTTGATTGGAAAGAGGATGGTAAACCAAAATCTGGTAAAAGTGCAACTCTTAGAAAAAACTCTAGATCTGAACTTCGTAGAGCAAGACGGCATGAGATAGCTAGACAGAGGGATGAGAAGTATGCCGAAATTATGAATACACGGTCCGGAGATACCAAATCATTTTATAAGTTAATGAATAATCAGCGCAATCAAGGAAAGACCTCTATAGCTGAAATTATAGTACAAGGAAAACTATTTACTATATGACAATACAGCAGAAGAAATAATAAAGAGGTGGAATGAACATTTTGACACGTAGACTTACGAAGGCTTTGTGAAACGGTACCCAGGCTACTCCTGCTGCTACTCCTGAGGCTGACCATACCAACAGGGAGGCAGACATTGATGTCATCATGGAATCTTGTCTTGACGACTCAATCCCAATTTCCTTTTCAGTTTTAGAGGTCCAGAATGCTATTAACAAATTAAATAAAAACAAATCTCCGGACATTTATGGAATAACTGCAGAACATTTCATCCATGGTGGGCCAGACCTGACTGGTGCATTGACAAAAATAATTAACAACATCTGTATATCATGCGTTATCCCAGATTACATCAAGATGGGAAATTTATCACCAATTTTCAAAAAGAAAGGTTTGCCAACTGATCCGAAAAACTACAGAGGAATTACAGTCCTTCCTATTGTTGGTAAAATTCTAGAGATACTTCTTAAGGAACATCTGTGGCAAATAATCGCTGCCATCCAAAACTAATTTCAGAGAGGATTCACGTCTAAAATATCACCATTATTTTGCGCACTTCTACTTAATGAAGTAATTATCGATGCAGTTTACAGAAAAACCCCTTTATATGTAGCACTGCTCGATGCAAAATCTGCTTTTGACGTCGTAAACCATAGTAGTTTATATAGGAAATTCTAACATGACGTCCTTCAAACGCTTTGAGTACACACCCGTGGTAAAATATAAATATATTGCCAGTGCTGTTCCGATTGTACTCCCACGTCATATGCTTTTTTATGAATGAGATACCCGACGTCATAGAACAATGACGTTAGAATGTAAGCATTTTACGGGAAAATACACGCTTGTGAATCCGAAAATCATCACAAGGAAACATACACAAATGATGCTAAAATGTGGCAAAAGCCCTTTATTGTACATCATATAAGACATATAAATAAATTATCATTCAAATTCAGAAAGACAAGTTGCAGAAAGACAAATTCTTATCTCAACAGCCGTTAAGGACAGTTGGTTCACAAAAATTAGATCCTTATTAATTAAATACAGCCTACCATCAATTTTTAACATTTTAGATGAACCACCCTCGAAATTAAAATGGAAGAACCTTATCAGGAAAGCAATTGACACCTACTGGGTTGATCATGTGGTCACCATGTCTGTCTATTATAAGAGTTTCATATATCTCTACAGCTAATTATAGTACTGGTCATCTTCACAATGCTCTGGCAAGTATCCAGACTTCTACAAAGGACATCCAACGTCTCCCCATCAAACTACTACTCCTTACTGGTACATATATTCTCCAATGCAACATGGCAGCTTTTAACCAGATTGACATCAACCCAACATGTCTTTTGTGTGAGGAAGGCTCTGAAACATTATATCATTTCATTCATTCATGTCCTGCTTTAACTTCTGCTAAAAATCATCACATGCTTGAACTTTCACATATTCTCAATAATAGCGAGCTCTGCGTCAAGTGTAGATCGTTAGAAAAGCTAGAGATTAGTACACAACTAATATTGGATGCTAGTGCCTTGCTCTGTAATTGTCAATGTAAATGTGGATGTACTGACTTTCTTCATCTTGTAGAGTACATTAGTAGAAAACTTTGCTTTGCGTTGCATATTAGACGTAATACACTATTTTTAACATTACCGACGAATGGAAAGAAAGGGTTACTTGCAACCACTCAGTCAAAGGCGTGAATATTTAAAATCTAAATTGTTCTGTTTTAGATTTTTAAAAAAAGTGTGAGAAACATTTGTGGGTGTTATATACACCATTTTTCCTACTCTGAAACCAGAGGTGTACCTTTCAAAGGCAGGATATTCATACAAGACAAGACAAGACAATGGCGTCAAAATCACGTGATGTAAAATCATTCTACCCAATCAAATTGATCTATTGTAAATTAGGTGATTTTTCAGTCTACGGTAATTACATTATTTGTTTGTGGGATATTGCTTATAGTTTGCAATAATTTCTGGTTTTATTCAACAGGAAACCTCTTTTTAGCTCACCTGGCCTAAAAGGCCCTGTGAGCTTTTGTCATCACTTGGCGTCCGCCGTCGTCGTCGTCGTCGTCGTTAACAATTTTTCAAACATCTTCTCCTCTGAAACTACTGAATGGATTTGAATGAAACTTAAAATGATTGTTCCTTAGATTATCCTGGACAAAGTGTGTGCTTCGATTTTTGATCCGTCAAAAAACATGGCCGCCGTTACTTAAAATAGAACATAGGGGTCAAATGCAGTTTTTGGCTTATATTTCAAAAACGGAAGCATTTAGAGCAAATCTGACATGGGGTAAAAATGTACATTAGGTCAAGATCTATCAGCCCAGAAATTTTCAGATGAATCAAACAAACCATTGTTGGGTTGCTGCCGCTTAATTGGTAATTTTAAGGAAATTTTGCAGTTTTTGGTCATTATCTTGAATATCATTATAGATAAAGATAAACTGTAAACAGCAAAAATGATCAGCAAAGTAAGATCTACAAATAAGTTAAATATGACCAAAATTGTCAATTGACCCCTTAAGGGGTAAATGTCCTTTAATGACAATTTTTCACAATTTGTTCATCATATTTGCTAACTTTAAAAAATCTTCTCCTCTGAAACTACTGAATGGATTTGGATGAAACTTAGCATGATAGTTCCTTAGATTATCCTGCACAAAGTGTGTGCTTCGATTTTTGATCCGTCAAAAAACATGGCCGCCCTTACTTTAAATAGAACATAGGGGTCAAATGCAGTTTTTGGCTTATATCTCAAAAACGAAAGCATTTAGAGCAAATCTGACAGGGGTAAAAATGTTCATTAGGTCAAGATCTATCAGCCCTGAAATTTTCAGACGAATCAAACAAACCATTATTGGGTTGCTGCCACTTAATTGGTAATTTTAAGGAAATTTTGCAGTTTTTGGTCATTATCTTGAATATCATTATAGATAAAGATAAACTGTAAACAGCAAAAATGATCAGCAAAGTAAGATCTACAAATAGGTTAATATGACCAAAATTGTCAATTGACCCCTTAAGGGGTAAATGTCCTTTAATGACAATTTTTCACAATTTGTTCATCATATTTGCTAACTTTAAAAAATCTTCTCCTCTGAAACTACTGAATGGATTTGAATGAAACTTAGCATGATAGTTCCTTAGATTATCCTGCACAAAGTGTGTGCTTCGATTTTTGATCCGTCAAAAAACATGGCCGCCCTTTCTTTAAATAGAACATAGGGGTCAAATGCAGTTTTTGGCTTATATTTGAAAAACGAAAGCATTTAGAGCAAATCAGACATGGGGTAAAAATGTTCATTAAATTGCCACTAAATTGGTAATTTTAAGGAAATTTTGCAGTTTTGGTCATTATCTTGAATATCATTAGTTAAGGGGTTCAAAGTTTAACAATGTCCAACATAATCTACCTACCTATTCTCTACCTAGCAGGGTAAAATTTTATTTTAGAAAAAGATGTATAGTAAGTACATGTATGCAACTTTTTTCTCTTAATAAATGATTAGTTAAAAAAATTGTCTTGATCATTTTTGTCGAGCCTGCAACTTTTGTTGCAGTTAGCTTGATATAGGGATAGTGATCCGGCGGCAGAATTGAATAACTATATTTGGTACGTGCGTTTCTTTGCAAGGTCCTCATGCCTGTCGGACAGTTTTCACTTGACCTCGACCTCATTTCATGGATCAGTGAACAACGTTAAATTTTCGTGGTCAAGTCCATATCTCAGATACTATAAGCGCTAGCAATAAGTCTAGTAGATTTGGTGTATAGAAGAACTGTAAAGTGTACATGTCCAACTGGCAGGTGTCATCTCACCTTGACCTCATTTTCATGGTTCAGTGGTTATAGTTAAGTTTTTGTGTTTTGGTCTGTTTTTCTTATACTATATGCAATAGGTCTACTAAAATTGGTGTATAGAATGATTGTAAGGTGTACATGTCTAGCTGACAGGTATCATCTAACCTTGACCTCATTTTCATAATTCAGTGGTCAAAGTTAACTTTTTTAGTTTTGGTCTATTTTTTTAATACTTTATGCATTAGGTCAACTATATTTGGTGTATGAAAATATTTTATGATCTATATGTCGGTTACGCAGGTTTTATTTGAACTTGACCTCATTTTCACAGTCCATTGCTAAGTTTTAAGTGTTTGTGTTTTGGTCTCATTTTCTTTATTTATAAACAGTAAGTCATATATATTTGTAATATTGAAGAATTGTTAGCTGTACATGTTTGCCTGGCATGGTTCAATATGTTCAATAAGGCATTGTTTACCAGGTGAGCGATTCAGGCTCTTGAGAGCCTCTTGTTTGACATCCCTTTCGACCATTGAATTTTGTATGAATATTTACCTACAGTCATGATGGTTAGAATATCGATCTTTTTACAATGAATCAATTTTTTGTCTATGAAAAATGAATGTAAATTGTTTTTTATTATTAACCTACTCTATACTCCTGCACAAAATTATGGCAGGGACATCGTTTTTTTTTCATATAGTTTTCCTTTTATTTGGGTTGGGCTTTTTTCGCGGTATATCGTGAAAGACGTAAGGAGCTTGTCATTTTGAAATTCATAAAAAATCGATTTGCTTGACCTGTATTGCCACAATATTGATGACGCTGAATGGAATGTACACAAAGCAATGGAGGCCGGAAGTGGGATTTTGTGAAGTTCTAGAATGTGTTTAGAGATTCGGAAGTCGGGATTGAAACGGTCCTTAGAAAATTGGCATTTTGAGCCATGCTTGAGAATAACAATGAAAAGAGGGACGAACGATACCAAAGGGACAGTCAAACTCATAAATCTAAAACAAACTGACAACGCCATGGCTAAAAATGAAAAAGACAAACAGAAAAACAATAGTACACATGACACAACATAGAAAACTAAAGAATAAACAACACGAACCCCACCAAAAACTAGGGGTGATCTCAGGTGCTCCGGAAGGGTAAGCATATCCTGCTCCACATGTGGCACCCGCCTTTAGACATGTTTTTTTTATTCAAAAGAGTAAAAAACACGTATTCTACACTAATTTTCTACGCTGGAAGTAGCGTAGTGACGTCATTGCGTAGTTTTCCCGTGTGTTTAGTTCAAACACAAATACCAAACGAACTAACAAGATGACCGATTTAAGACTACGGTAGGATATACTAGTATTATATAATAATACGACTGCCCAACGTAATCTAGAGGTGTCAGACCACCAATTACTCCCTCCAATTTAGAACGTATGTAAAAGTAGTCCTACTTTGACACAAAATAGTGCTTTTGATGTCATTGTTTACTTAAACTAAGCAACAAATTTGCAGAAATGAAACTTTTGGTGAAAGGGAAATATATTTAGACCATTTTGAGCCAAAATTCACTTGTCTATGAGTTTGCATTAAAAATTCAGGATTAATGCGCTACATAGTACACTAATTTAAGATTTCCAGAAAACCGGGAGTTATTTTGGTAGTACCTGTCTTTTCAAAATCAGAAATTTGTTACAAGACTTTAAACATTGGTTGAAAATTGGCATGTAGGAAGGTGATACATGTACAATTCAGGATATACCTGGTTTCCTTGAAGTTAAACTTAAGGTAAAATATTTAGAAAGCTGTGAAAATTGCAAAATTTGGTTGAACAGATAGGGATTTTTAATTGGTGGTCTGACACCTAGAGGACACCGGATTTATTACAAATAAATACAACATGATGACATGTGAAATATAACAGCATGTGTGACATAACCATACAGCATAACATACCGAGTTGTAATTAATAATAAATCATCAAAATTTCTCAATCTTAACGATCCCGCCGGCCAGGAAAAACCAACTATGTCGATAGACAGCGTTGGAAACCTGTGTCCAAACCCTGAATTAGTCGAAAGCTAATTTGATCGAAAGACCGTTTCTGAAGTCATACTTGGACGGTATACTTAATATAAATGCGGTATGAATTGTATTGACCCGATAAATTATAGAATAAGACAATTGCAAACTGTGTAATTAATGATATTTGATGATGAAATTACACGCAAATTAGTGTTTTCGTTTTTATTTATTTAAAAGTATCTATTATATCTAATCTTTGTCTTTCTTGTGAGCGTTGCTGTTGTAGAAATGATTTTTTTTCTATATTCAATCACACATCTCCTTGTATGTGTGCAAATTACAATGTCCAGGTAAAAGTTCCGTGGTTCCATGGACAGTCTATACTAACGGTTGGTCATTTATAACAAAGTCTAAACAAATGCAAACAGAAATGCCCCGTCGCTGATGTCACGTGACTTCATAGCAAATCATTGCTTCGCATCACGGTGCGGATCTATTAGTTTCAGTCGAAATGCACGCCATCTTAAATAAATTACTTATCATGTATAGATTCCTATTGGTTGCATAATGAGGCTGAGATACAGTAACAGCTATTAGCTTAAATGAGATAAAGAATTACAGACTTTTCTCGTCCAGGATAAGACATCAAATGCCGGAAAATTTACTATGTGTATGTCAGTTCCGATCAACTGTCAATAGTTCATGTTCGTTTGATTATGCATACATTTGACAGATACATTCAATATTGAAATATCAATTATTAATACGTGTTTTTGAAATTGCTTTGTTACTCTGCAATTTGCACGATTTACTTTGCTAAACAATGTTCCTATACAAATTGAATAATGTTTACAAAAATGCATTACCTGTAATTTATAACTACTGACAATAAAAGCACACCTCCAGAAAGGCATACCAGAGTCGTTTATAAATTTATACATGCTTTAATTTTCAAAAGAAAAATATTTTTTTTAAAGCATGGGTGTATAACGCACACTCTTTTAAAAAGTACATCCATTTTATATCAATCAATATCTAAAAATACCACATTACCAATACTAATTTAACAACCACATGCACACATGTAACCTTAAATTAGTGTAGAGCGAAGCAGTCCATAGCATTTTAGAAAGCTAAAACTAGTTTTACATTTATGAGGAGGGTAGGAGGGGTCCTGATTCCGAAATCCCGTAAATAACTTTGAATCCCAACATCCCAAAATTCGAAAAAAGAATTGCCGGATCCCGAAATCCCAAGCTTAGAAACACCCGATCACGGAGTCCTGATAAAGGTCCTATCCCCCCTCATTTAAGAAGTGTTCTTCATAACTATATGTTCAAGTTTAATGAATTAAAAATGTTTTGAAAAGATTTCTAGGATAGTTTTTAAAATATAGACCTATGAACTTTAATGTATTTTCTAAATAATTTCCGAATGGCTAACATCTTTTTCAATATGTAACCCCTTTTGCACGACTGAAGTGTTCTTTTAAACAATAGGTCTGAGTTAAAAGTATCTATCATGATAGCTAGTATTTTGTCTTTCTTGGGAGCGTTGCTGTTGCAGACAATGATTTCTCTCTTTCTATATTCAATCACACATCTCGTAATAATTTAACATTCTTTTGAAATCTTATATTTTTTGTCATGGAAAATGGCTATTAAGGTGGTACCTTACACTACAGGGAGATAACTATGTAAAATCAGCTAAGCGTTTTAATTACGTTGTGTTGTTAAGGGAATATTCAGCTTCTCAATGATCAAAATTAGTGCTTGTCAAACTGCTATATAACCAGTTTAATTTTTCTGATAAATTGGTTGGTTCAATTTTTTTGAAATTTTTACATTTTTGTCAAAGAGTCAAAATTAATATTTTGTCAAAATTTTATGAAAATTAAACAAGCCAAATAAATTTTAGTCAAATTGTTGGGTACCACTTTAATCAGATTTTATATTAAAAAATATAAAATTACAATTTTGCTTCCAAATATGCAAATAACTACTAGTTTCGTATATCAGAGATACCGGCCAAACTAAGTTTATTGTTCGGTGGTTAGTCTCTTCGGAAGATATAGTTATTTAATTAAAATCAGTAGAGACGAGTCCCGTTAGTATAGAAAGTCCCCGTAGATTGAATTAAACAATTAATTTCCCCATAGGCCACAAAGATAGCCTTTTTCGAGATAGTCTTTAGAACTTTTTTTTTTTAATAACAGCTTGCTAGAATCAAAGATAAGTTATCAGGAAAGTATTTTTTGGTCCAAACAATATAGGTTCGCGTTGCTTTTCTTAGCGTAATTTGTACTCATAAAAAAAATGTATCTCCCATGCTTATCAATTTTGCACTTAAAACTAGCGCTTAAAAGACATCTCAGTTCCGCTAGGACTAAAGAAAATAATTTATTCGGCCTTTGGTATAATACATAATGCACAAAGTCTCTAATAACAAAAAAATAACGGGCACACATATCAACCAATCAGGATTATCTATACTCTTAAAATTCTTAATACCATTTTATGCTCATAAAATGGCTGCGCCCATACAATCTAATGGTTTATTGTAACCTGTATTCGGTTTCACGAAAAAAACTTACGACTAAGATTTATCGTAAATATACTGATCTGTTCATGACTTACGATCAATCTTAATCGATAGTTAGTTTTTTTGTGAAACCGACTCCTGCATGGTTATTCATAGGATTTATGCATTCTCTTAGATAATAATTTAATTTTGGATGTAACGCGTCTTCTGATTGGCTAACGTTATTTTGTTATCAGCCCATAGACATAATTTAGTCATATGACCGTGACGTCATTAACGTTTTTCATGGTTTTCTATGGTTTAGAATGAATTTTAGAAGTAAATTATAAGAAATGAATGTAATATTTTTTCTGTCTATTCGAAATAACATAAAAAAAAATGTGGTGCACACTGTTAAATAACCCGCTACGCGCGTTATTCAGTGTGCACCAAATTTTTTATGTTATTTCTTCATAGACAGAAAATATATTACAGTCATTTCTTAAATAAAAACAAAAAAAGAGCAGTTTAATCTTTAATAAGATAATGGTAGCAACAAGAAAAGTATCATAATACTTGATATCAGAGCATAAATGTTTCCTCTTTTGGCACACAATTCTTTTTATATGCAAACACCTTAACTTCCGCTAAATGCATGTAGCCCTTGTAGGTTCTTTGGGTAAGCTTGACTACCCGTCCTTTCGCAGTTTTTTTGCTGCACTTTATAACAAGATGCTGTCCATTTCTAGCCGGGCCATTAAAATAAGCACATGTCGACCGTGCTTTTTGTAAAGTTGGACCAACCGTAATAGTCAATGCTCGGAGTCTATGACCTAAAACGAAAATAATATTTTTTTTACACTGCCAATGACCAGTTCCTTCATTAAAAGGAAATTCCTGCAAATAAGAAAAAATATCCCGAATATCAATATATATTCCTGGCATTCCAACAACACATGCAAGACAGATTTTTCATGTATCAATTTCAATTTCATGCAGATTTAAGTAGTAGTTTGTTTTTACAAGAAGCAACGAAAATTCAAGAATTCACATGCATTTGTGAATTATAATTATGGCTGCTTTGTAAGATTTTATTTTAAAAATCTTATCATACAAAAATATAGTTACGAATGATCTGAATTTTAATCAGATTGATATTCAGATAACATGATCATTGAACATTATTCTAAATATACGGCCAGTACATATACGTACCTTAGTTTTCTATATTTCTTATTCCCGATTTGTAGAGTTTTTCAAACATCAGGGATTCATTTACTTACCGGAAGATCCTCTATTCCAAATTTCAACATGATGAATTTTGTAGAAAGATCCGAGGTCTACCCACCAATATGGATTCCTTTGAAGAGACGTATGGAAAAATGAAGAGATATCGCCGTCATTCCCAAGGCGGGGGTGAAAATGGTAAAATCTTGAACTTTGACCTGACATTTTCTTGAACGCCACATCTTCCAAACACATATCATGTGGAAGTGGACCTAAGAAAAAGAATAAAAACTCGTTGATTTGCTCGCATTATTAATACAAATGCAATTCGTTGTGACTAAATTGCTCAGAAAAGAAACTTTAATGTGCAAAGTTACACGTTCTGAAAAGCAATTAATAACTGACCAAATATATATGACCGTATTTTCACCTAAAAAAATACTCTGTGTACAGACTTACCTGTGCAGATTGAAACTTCTAAGGCCTGGCATCCACTAGATATATAAAAGTTAAATATTTTTTTTGCATATCAGAAAGATAAATTATTTTTTTGGATTTCAATGGGCTCTATGATTTTGTTCGTCTCCGCAGAAAGTGTTAAAATAAACTAAGTTGGAATACAACATTGAGATGCTCCCTCTCATGTATGACCGGACAATTTGGACAGTGCAGTGAAATAGGTTTTTGAACAATGTTTTAGTAATTCAAACGTTTTAATGTATATTTAGGTTTTGCATTTATTTCATTATTCTAGACTTTGTCGTAAATTTAGGCATAAGTGTTTTACACGGATTATGTGTCATAATCTTGGACAAAGGTCTTAAATGCATTTACTCTATTTATGGCATTATTAATTCTCTGTGACAGTTTGGACTATAATTTACAAATACGTGTCGGGCACTAATTACTCTTTTAATCTATTGTTATTTCTAATTTGTCATCTGTAAATCTTCTTAATCCTTTAATTGCTTGTGCTTATATATATTGTTATTGTTTGTATGTTACTTGACATTTAGTTTGGAGTGTGTTGTTCGGTCTTGCCGGACTGCTATAAAATAACGTCAAAGGAGCAAATATTCCTTCTTGATTTACATTTAGCTGGAACGCCATTTCACCCGGTTATATCTAGTGTTAGGACATACGGGCAACGCATCTATCGGATACCTTGCTCTATCTGTGAAGCTGATCTCCAGCAAACAGAAAAATGGATACGCAGAGGAACAGAAATTTCGGCGGAGTCTGGAGATACCAGATGCCTGATCATGGAACTACCTGTCAGACAAGAAATTTTCAACATATGGACAACTGCCTTTATCGGACCACAGATGAATTATCACGTTGTGATTGGTTAAATGCCGTCACGTGGTGACCCCTATGAGACCGTATGGGGTTAGTAAGTTTCATATGGGGTTCATGACGCGTTAATGGCGACGTCATCTATTAATGTTGTTGTGTTTCATTGTTTATTTTTCAACAAAACGCCGCAGAAAAAGTCCAGCGTTCGATAAATTCGTTATACGGTTAACTACTGACCCCCTACGGATCCATAGAGGGTGAATAAAATTCATAAGGGACTCGGCCTCCGGCCTCACCCCCTATGGATTTTACTAACCCTCTATGGATCCGTATGGGGTCAGTAGCGAACCATATAACTTATAATGTAAGTTTTGTGGAAAGACTGTGAACAATCAATTTGATTTTAGACAATGTATAGCAAAAACGTCATTTTGCTATAAGTGCAGAAGTTTTGGACATTACGCAAGAATGTGTACCTTTCATAGACAACCGGACGTGAAAGTTGTTAAAAGTTATAAATCTAAATCCAAGCTACGTCGTGACGCAGAAAGAATGAGACTATTCAAAGAACAGAAAGCTATGTCGATATTTCCTTGTGCGGAACTGAATACCATAGAACTGATGGACTTCCTAACCTTATATTATAATTAAGAATTCATTGATAGCGTTAAACACAGGCACGTCCGAGTGCATTCAGAGAGAGTAAAATTTGAATCAAAAGTGTTCATTTTGAAAAGAAGTTCAAAGAGCTGAAACAAGAGCATAACAGTGTGGTCAGTAATCTAGAAAAATTTCAATCTAATTAAAAACCGATCTCTCATCGCTCCCGTTTTCTGATATGTCGCGTGGGAGATCTAACGAAACCCGCTTTGGGGTCACATGTGAGTGAACTAGAAGTTACGAATTTATAATGATATGCAAATGATTTGACGACCTATTAATAAGCCAATCAAAAAAGTTTATGAATTATTTTGACTGACGATTTCGTCGTATATAAAATGAGTTACATCCGTTTACCTTACGATAAACTTTCATGATCGTGGAAGATTCAATTTCATTGGTCGAAATAGACACACCTACGAGGTCACTCACATGTGACCTCAACGCGGGTTTCGTTAGATCTTCCACGCGACATATCAGAAAACGGGAGCGATGAGAGATCGGTTTTTAATACACCTTATCGCTATTTGTCCGCCACTACCGAAAATCACACAGGTTCCCGTAAAATGTTGACGTCATAAAACAAAATATCTGACGCCACAATTGAAAAGTGATTGTTGTATGCGTCAAAAGTTCAAGCAGCCGGGTCAGCCGGGATTAGCGATAAGGTGTATTAGATTGGAAAAACTTCAAAAACAAGGTGCAGATGATAAAACAGAAATGAAAAAATTACGGGAAAGCATTACTGATCTTAAAGAGGCTAATCTTCGGATTTACGATCAAAGATGTGAAGCATTCGACCAGCAATGCCAATTACAGCGCGACAAAGAACGTAAACTATATGGAATCAAATCACAACACTAGAAGACAAACTGGACAATATTCGGTAAAATACAAGAGAAGATAATTATTCAAATCAAAACTATCGATACCGAGGACGTCACAACCATAGAAGAAACTTTCGGAACAATTTCAGTTGAATAGTAAGACCCGGGACGTGTCTTCAGGGGCCGCGGGAATATATAACCGGACAATTTGGACATTGCAATGAAATAGGTTTTTGAATAATGTTTTAGTAATTCAATCGTTTAAATGTATATTTAGGTTTTGCATTTATTTTATCATTCTATACTTTGTCGTAAATTTAGGCATAAGTGTTTTACAAGGATTGTGTGTCATAATCTTAGACAAAGGTCTTAAATGCATTTACTCTATTTATCGCATTATTAATTCTCTGTGACAGTTTGGACTATAATTTACAAATACGTGTCGGGCACTAATTTCTCTTTTAATCTATTGTTATTTCTAATTTGTCATCTGTTAATCTTCTTAATCCTTTAATTGCTTGTGCTTATATATATTGTTATTGTTTGTATGTTACTTTACATTTATGCCTCGTTCACACGGACATTTTAAAATTCGAATCGAATTCGCTGATCGCGTTCACTCACTCTTCTTTTGTAATTCGAATTGATTCGAATTGGTTAATTCGAATTACCCAATTCGAATAAGAAATACGTTTTTGTCAATACGGTCGAATTAAAAGTTTACGTCGTTTGGACAGTAAAACGAATTAGACGCGCATTGTAATTCGAATTAGAATTGACGTTAGGACGTCAAACGTTTCGAATGCGAATTAAAAACTAATTCGAATTAGTTAATGCGAATCGAATTCGAATTACGTGTGAACTCAGCATGAGCTTGGATTTGTTGTTCGGTCTTGCCGGACTGCTGAAATAAAAGTTTAAGGAGCGAAATCTTCCTTCTTGTTTTCTATTTAGCCGGAACGCCATGTCACCCGGATATACATGAACCAACTGGTTTTATAGTATTGATTATCCTTGATTAGTAAAGACAATAGAAATCTTCACATCTATAGGTGAGTTAAAGAAAGTAATCGAGTGGACAGTATCAAATGCAATGTACGTGTTTGTTTATTTTTACACCTTCTGCCATCTTCGCTAGCCAAGGGTTACGATCCACTTCCCTCCTGTTATAACCCTTGTCTAGCGAAGATGACCGTCTGCAGGAAGGAAAACAAAAATGCCATTCAAAATCCAAAAACGATTTTCTCTTTCTGAAACAAATATAGTACATTCAACTTTTATATATCTAGTGGGTGCCAGGCCTTAAAATTTTTCAAACTGCACATGTAAGTCTGTTCACAGAGTAGCTTTTCAGGTGAAAATACGACACATTTGTCCATTTGTTATGGTAAACCTAATAGACACAACAGCCTATTGTTTATGCGCATCAACTAACGCAACTTTGAAGTGAAATAAATGCTCTATGGCGTTGTTTCTAGCAATGAAAAAACGTCAAACTATAACGTCATATTTCGCGTTCTCACGGATTCAAACATCGTATTCTTTTAATAATTACACCTTATGCAAGAATCCTTGGTTTTGATTGGTTGATAGCCGGTGTATTTTTCACTAATTTACTGTTATCAATTGAATATCGTTTATTTTTTAACGCCGCCGGGGTATATGCTAAAAGGATATGCCGTTTTTACCCTCTCTGCCGTGGTATTTTAAACAGATATATCATGTTAAGGAGTGGTATTTGCGAAAAGTACCAGCCGAGAGAATGTTAAATTATCGAGCCATTCCAAGAAAAAGAGGAATTAAGCGTCGCGCTGATATCTAGTGGAAATTAACCACACAAATGAACGCAAAAGATACCACACCATATTTAATCTTCGTTCAAATAAAAATAATAAACTATCATGAATTTTGAACTCGACTTTTTGCATTTGCGCCGATCTGCATTTCATTTTTATCTTTCACTTGCGCATATTTTGTCTTTCGTTTGCCCCGATTGTGTACAGGTTAATTATTAGGTGAAAGTTTTTTTTATGCCCCGTTTATTATGCCCCATTTATGGGCATTATGTTTTCTGATCTGTGCGTCCATTCGTCTGTCCCGTTTCAGGTTAAAGTTTTTGGTCAAGGTAGTTTTTGGATGAAGGCTAGTGATATAAAAATATAATAGGCGGTATTTAATAAAGGAATCAAATTGGCTCAAATTAAAGATTTTTTTTTTAATCGGCGCAAATCTTGTACGTCAGTGTAACTTTATACTGGTAAATTTAAATGCCTTACTCTTGAAATTTGAACTTACGTGATTTTCCAAATTGAGTATTCAGAAGGCTAGGCCGATAAACAACATTTTTTTGAAATTTTGAAATTGAATTTTTGTAACTTATTTTTTGATGAATCTCGTAAAATAATGTTCGATCTTGCAATGAAGTTAAAATTGATTCATACTGCTTATTTGACAAAATCTTAATGTAAAAATAAAACTATGACACTGGCTCATTGTGTCCAGAAGCAGAAATGATAAAAATTTCGTCTGATCTCACTGAAGCTTACAGATAATTTCCTACTGCATGTAGAGCAACACTTTGGTTAGCTTGCTTGCTTTGTTTGTATATTTTGTAGAATTATATTGGGATAACTTCCAACTGAACTTGAAAATCATATATACAGGTTTACATACCTATATATATATAAATGTCAATCTTAATAACAAAGCTTGAATAAACATTTATACAAACAAAGCATGGAAGCTAACCAAAGTTTTAATCTACAAGCATTAGGAAATTAGTTGTAAGGCAAAATATATTAATAGAATTAAAACTCAGCGAATGTAAATTAAAATAAAAATTTTCGGTGTTAAAAACTAAATTGTATATTGAGTCTGTTGTAAATTTAACTTATAACAAAAACCATTGCTCCAAGTATAATATCCAACATATAATTTCTCACTTTCCATAAGCTAAAATGACCGGAAAGATTGAAAACCAAATTTCGATTTTCAATGCCGGCAATAACTTTGTCTTTGTTTTAATTTCCAAAATGAGCAATTTAGATTCATAATATTGTATTCAGTTTTGAGGAATCTTACTTTGTAGTTTTTAACGGAAAATGCTCATTTAATTAATTTTGGAATTAAAAATATTTTTGTATTTGATATGAATTAACTGTCTCGTTTCTTCAAAACACGTGAGGTAGTAATAACAGTGATTGCATAATGCCATTTTATGATAGGCTAAATTGACGTACAACAATGTACAATGTATAACGTTTAAGAATCAAAAATGGTAATTCATATATATATATTATACCTGTATTTTCCTTATATCTTAAATATTCAGGAAAAAGGGAATTCACAAACTAGATGAAATAATTTTGATACTTTCGTCTCAGCCATTAGAATTAATGGTATAAAGAAGTCCGACCATGCTTATGTCTGCCCGTCTGTCAACAGTAGCGAATGAGTGCGTTAGGGTAAACTTCTGAAATTGACGCGAAAAAACCCACACATCTTGTCTGATATAGTTTAATAGTCTGTAATTTAGCCAGTGCCATCTTTCATTTCTTTTTTATTTTATTAATTTGGCTAACGAGGGACAGAGGACAAAACAGACTTTCCTAACAAAAGCGGCGTAAAAAGGTTATTTCAAACAATTTTTCATTCAGACAGAAGGTATTTCTGAAGGTTGATATACTGCGGCAAAAACATCATGACATCTGATACTGATATATGCATTTATAATAATCTCTTCGACTTGCATTACCGCATAAAAAAGAAGTTGAATATAGCTGTTATTCTTGGAAATTTAAATGTGGGATTTGCGATTTTTTCAAAGAGTGCGCCAGCAAGAAAAGCTTGTACTATGACGTCAGATTCAATGTTCCGAAGAAAGACAACACGAAAGAGAAAAAAATAAAACATGAAAATTACTCATTACTTTTTGACCTTCGGCCCTCGGGACTGATATTGGTTTTTCGTGATGATACAGCATGTATTATTCTATATGACATGTTTTAAACCCAGTGGGTGTAGTACTGTTGACTATGCCTTGACCAGTGTGGACCTTATTAACTCTGTTATTTTTTTTCAAATATTAGAACCTTCATATTTATCTGCTCATGCTCAAATTGTAGTCTTTTTAAAAGGTTGTATATCCATGCAACACATGAGTATAGACTGAAAATATAGTGAGATAGATATGACCTTCAAATGGGAGACTATTTCTAAGGAAAAATTATATACTGTTTTAGAAGAAAGCAGCACTAGAGATGAAATACTTGGTTATGAAAATACACCATTTAAAATAAATTGTTTTGGGGTTGAGAGAGCAGAACAACAACTAAATAATATATTTAAAACATTAACCACGCGCTCATGTAAAATTATTAAATCCTTTCGTAAAAAGAAATTAAAAGAAAAAGCCATGGAGAGATAGAGAACTAGCTGATGTAAAGAAAACTGTATCAAATCTAGCCAAATTATTACGAATGAATCCTTATAACTTCAATTTAAAATATAAGTTTCTAGGTCACTGTAAACTATGTAAAAAATTAATAAAAAGAAAGAAAAATCAATTTAAAAAGGAAATGTTTAGTCAGCTTTCAGCCTTTAGAGATACAGACCCTAAACAATATTGGAAATTATTAAAATCATTAAAATATGAGAACACTATTAATAAAATTGAGCTTCAAGCTGGTTTTCCAGAAATTATTGATCATTTTAGGCATCAAGGAGAGACTGTAAACTATGATAAAGAATTTAAAACTAAAATTAAAACCGATATATTAAATGAAACTGATGCACTTTTATTCAATGAGGTAACTGATAAACCTTTTACTATCAATGAAGTAATTAAATGTATACAAAAATTAAAAACTGGGAAAAGCTCCGGTCCAGACCATTTGTAATGAAATTATTAAATATAGTGGTGTTGTTACTTGTAAAGCTATTACTAAGCTTTTTAATTTAATTCTTGATTCTGGTAAATATCCATCAAATTGGAGAAAATCTTTTACCATACTTATTCATAAAGCTGGAGACAAGCTAGATATTAATAACTAATGGACCTCCTTTTCGAGATATTTGAGATTTAAGATAAGGCTGACTCGGACTTTTACCTTATATTTGCACTGGTATTTTTTGGGTCTCAAAACAAAAGAAGGAAAATCAAGAATCTTCTAAAATTTTGGTAAATGACCTTTCATGAGCTATTAAGTCTTATATGAAAAAATAAATAGGTGTTATGGGGCAAAATATTTTAAATTGAATTGTATGGAAAAACGCTAAGGCGTCCGAAAATTTGACACAAATTCCAAAACCTCACCTAAGTACATCCTTCAGGATGTTCGCTCTTGTTTTTTGAATTTTTGCCAGATATTCGGAATCCTCTGGTTTTATCCATGTAGTGCCATTAAAAAAAAATGCCCACTAACCCCTATTTTTCTTTTCATAATTATATAACAGATAGATTAAAAAGCCATATTTCAGTTTTTCATTGTTTTTGAAAGAAAAATTGTGCCAATGTTAAATGTATGAAAAGTCTAGAGAGAATCCTTTCCCGCCAAATTTCCAATGGCTTATATCTCTAAAACAAGCACACGGACCTTAATTTTTTTCTTTTTTTAGTTCCTTTATTTCTAACCTATCAAATTATTACTGTCCTTACAAAAGTTTGCTATTTTGAAACAGTAGAGAACATCCTTAACTCAATCTAAATACACGATAATACAAACAAATGAATAAAAAAGGTTTAAGGATGTACACCTCTGAGGAGTCAAAAATTTCTAGAATTAAACTTTTTTTCTTAACCTGATTTTTGGGTTTATAAGACTGTAACAAAATAATTGGTGAAGAAAAAATCATATGGTGGTGCACTTCTTTTTTTGCTACGGCCCTTTGAAAATGCCCAATTTTGATGATTTTCCCATTTTTCATCGATTTTTACCTATTTCTGGGCTATTATCATGAAAAAAATCACAGTTCCACAATTAAACTTTTTCTCATACTTTCTATAAAGATGAAGTGGACCAATCTGAATAAATTTTACTTACAAAAACTATAGGTAGGTGTTAATATAAGAAAGTTTTATCATATTTTGACGCTTTTTTGTGTAAAATTTACCATGCTGTCAATTTTGTATTTTTGTGAATTTTCTCAGTTTTAAGAACAAAATGCATATTATTTCAACTTTTTTGTTATGAATGAATGAAAAAAGACATATCTAAGAAATTTGAAAAGACCAAAATGATATGGGATGTACATGATTCTTGTAAAATCATTTTTTGTATCCCTCACTCATTTTCTCAAAATTTTGGCTGAAAATACTGACTTGATTGGTCGTAAAATTTGAAAACTGGATTACACAAAAACCATTCATTGTAAATACACAATTTTTTCACAGATTTATGTTTGCTTATAATATTTTTAAAGTCCATTGATATTTTCCACTTCTATCACATGTTTTGGAAATAATTCAAGAACGAGATTTCAACGAGACTGAACGAGACTGAAAAGTCAGAAGAATACATCCTTAAGGAGTCTACATTAAAAATGATTTATTACATTGGTTGCAATGAATTACATTGATTTTCCAGTTTAATAAAAACCGATAATTTCACATGTGAAATAAACGTGGTTATTTCACTCTCTGACGTCATACAACAATAGGCGTTGTCAAGACGTCGATAACGGCGGATCACAACAAATTGTGAATGCGTAGAAAAAAAGATATAGTTCCTTACATGTTTTATATTAATTTCTTTAAAAAGCCATTTGCCAATGTAATAAAAAGAATAACTAATTAAAGAATTCAAATATCGAAAAATATTCAACTCGTGACCGAACAACTCTGATAATTAACTCATGCCCTACGCGCATTCGTGAATTAATGTGTTGTTCGGTCACTCGTTGAATATTTTTCTCTATTTGAATTCTTCCATTAGTTATTCTATAAATAATTTGTTCATACTTTTCCAAAACATAGTATCTATTGACATACATGTATATGTTCAAAAATATAATAAAAATGATAAGTCAGCGCGCATTTTCTAAAGCTAAAGGTTATTTTGTATGCATTATACAGGAAAAAACATCATTGTGTGATTAGAAGCTAAACTAAATGATAGAATTCTAAAATAAGATACGAGAAGATAGCTTTTAGAAAATGCTTTGAGAATATCAAAAGAAAAGATAGGGTCACCGTGCGTTTTTTTTTCTCAGCTAGAATTCAAATCTATACCATAGGCAACTCTAATCCAGCTTTTGGAGTGAAACAGTTCGAAACCCAAATTGTATACTTGTACAAACAAGTCTACTAGTTAGTAACCTTTTCATATTAAGTCTGTCCTTCTGTTGAAGGCAAGACTTGATGAGTGTCATTTTTGTTCCTTCTTGTTGTCTAACAACCGGTTTTATATAATTCACTAAATAGATTATAGCCAAATTATATACATTGGCTCTTGGAAAAAGCATTTCAATCGATAAAAATGTGTTACCAAACATTTCAACATATATATTCCGGGTAAATTATTAAATGATTAAATTATCAAATTCAGGATTGTGATCCCGCCAGTACGTTTAACATCATGTATGTATGTGCCCCAAATTATGAGCCTGTAATTTAGTGGTGGTTGTCGTTTTTTGATGTTACATATTTGTTTTTCGCCTATTTTTGTGTGCATTGATTAGGCCGTTTTTGTTTTCGTTTGAATTGTTTAACATTTGTGATTTCGGGGCCATTTACAGCTGACTCTGTGGTATGGACTTTGCTCATTGTTGAAGGTCGTACGATGACATGCATGCATGTATATAGCGGCAAGGGACGTTTGTGATTTTTATAGAACATTTGCGCTTCAATTTATAGGATATTAGCTCTTTTTATATAGCAAATTTGGAATTCTACAGTATTTGCTTCTTATGACTTCCCTCCTATTTAATCGGACTAAGGACCAGGAATCAATTTGTGAAATTGGCCCCAGTAGGTTTGAACTGGCAGAGTTAAAGTCATGATTTTAATCATGGTTAAGGTGGCTCAGGCCTATTCGAAGTTTCTGTCAGAAGTGCCGTATTTTTTGTTATTTTAATCTTCGCAACAAAACGTCGAAATAATCGTAACGTTATCGAGTTGCAGCCCGTAAAACGTTGATTTTTTTTTTACGTTTTTCACTAGAAGCAAGGCAATAAATTAATCTTTACAAAGTCGGTGACCCTATCTTTATTTATTATCGTCAAGGATTTGTATAGTAACTATACAAATCCTTGTTATCGTTAAAACAAAAATTTATGTCCAACAACATACAATTTTTTAAGAAAAATCTATAGTGTAGAATTGGAAATTTTACGATTTTTTAAACAAATTTTAAAAGTTTTTTCGCCGATTTTATGTGCTTTTTATACAAAAATATTCACCTTTAATGAAAGAAATCTGTAATATTTTAGATAAAAAAAAAGATAAATGCATTTTTTATTCGATTATCAGTTGTAGTTCAACGAGCCAAGATTGCATGCAAAACTTTAGTAAAATCTGCGACATAGCCCATTTACAAACACTTTTTTGCTGATATTTTGAGTAACTATATCAATTATGTTAATCAATTGTAACTGGTTTTATGCCCTTTACGGGCCTTTTAATTAAAAAAAAAATATCATATTATATTCTATTATAATTTGATTTGACAATGTCTTCTGAAGTTGGCTGACAGTGTTTTGTCTATCAGCACATATACACAGTTGGAAACCCGGTTGAAATAGAACAAAAGAATCGAAGCTCTTTGTTAGAGAAGGCGATAAATGTGTATTGTATTGTTTACTATAGTGACAAAAATTTTAAAAGTTAAAAGAAACAAACAAAATTACAATTTTCTTCTCAATTACGAGGTGTTTTATTTTAAAAACACCATTTGCATAAGTTTTCAATTTATCTAGCACATAGTTAAGCAGAACAATTAGATTTCAAGTCGACGACATGGGTATCTTTCAAGTTAGATGAAGAAAATGCATAACCTCCGATTTTTTTGAAAAAAATACCACGGACGGAGAACATATCAATCTATTAGTTCAAAAATTGTATCGAAAAGAGAAAATCGAGTGCGCCTTTTTATGTTAGGGCGTGTTTGAGTTGAATATTTTGTCTTGATATCGTACAAAGTAAGATTATTTTATACATCGTCTCGCTTCAGATTCTATTATTTTTATATATCAAAGCTACAGATTGACTTTATAACACGAAAAAATAACAGCACTAAAAGATGAAATATATGGGTCAAGTGAAATACCTATCTAATGAGTCACAAAAACAGAGAAGTTGTGTTCGAATAGCTATTTTTTTTTACTGAAAGTACTTGACGACAGTCTTTCAAGTTGGATGATGAAAATGCATATCTTTGAAAAAATATAATTTTTTGTGTGTGAAAACTAGGGTTTATAGTCTTTATACACTAAAACAAATCTAGTCTGCCCTTCCACGAAATTTTTAATTAGAATTTTTTTAAATGTTTATGAATTTTCAAAAATTCCACCTGACAACCGATCAGACAACAGTTTTAAGTTAAATCAATGCAGACAAGATCATTAACTGATGCTCATTAGCTAGTTGATACATTTGTCTTTTAAAATACAACTGACATATAAGGATCGTAATGGTGCAATGTGGATAAATTTATCGGTTTCCATGAGCAAAATTGGTAGCGCGTCATCCCTACAATGGCTTCCATTTCTACGATTGTGAAAATGAACTGGCGTAATGGGGAGATAATTTTGACGAAGTAGAATCCTGACTGTACATACTTTTGTCATGTGTCAGTTACCGTGACGTCATCAACGTTTTTTTCAAGGTTTATATACTACCTATTTATAACAGTCTTTTATCACTGGCGTCAACGTGATGATCGTAACTGCAATTACGATCATCCCAATATGGCGGACACAAATATAGGGATATTTTAGAAGGCTGATTTCTCCACTTTAACAGCTTATTTTCATATTTGTTTTATATCAAGAAAAATCTTTATAAGCATTGCCATTGACTGTGTTTTTCATAAATTATAGAAAAACAACCAGAAGAACGAAAATCGAGATTAAAAAAATCACGATGATGATCGTAACTTCGTCTATAGATGATCGTAACTTTGACTTGTTTTCATGAAAAGATGATCGTAACTCATTATTTACGAATGTTCTTTTTCCACTAAATGAACACCCCATTTAGCAGTTACGATAAAAAATATCATGATTTTAAAATTAAACAAAGAATAAATGAAAACCGCTTTTCTAAAAAGAAATGACATAAGGGGGATTTGCAGACTCATATGCAAATGTCCTCAATATTATTTTCTTACGAGTAATTTAGTTAACATTCAAAATGGATTTACGTTGATATGAAGTTGATATCAATCTCATTCTCATGATACAGTTTAAGAATACAGGCCAGAAAAACTTTCACTGAATAAAGTAAAGGAATGCATGAATCTACATTATTTTGATGACTTTCTATCGGTTTTAAATTGTTGCCTGGTTTTGTTTTTTCTTCATCAAACTGTGACTATTAAACATTGGTAGACTACAGACGCGGCAATCTAATTAAAAACCGATCTCTCATCGCTCCCGTTTTCTGATATGTCGCGTGGGAGATCTAACGAAACCCGCTTTGAGGTCACAACGTACATTTTTTCGCTTACTAGGCAGCTTTATTTGTCCTTATTTATCAGAAAATGATTCGTTTGAACAGACAGTTACGATCATCTCAAGTAAAAGTTACGATCATTGTTGATAAAAATAAATAAAAGTTACGATCATCATCGTGATTTTTTTTGTATCTCGATTTTCATTCTTCTTGTTGCTTTTCCATCTTGTCCGAAAAAATGTTTCAATGGCAATGCTCATAAACATGTTTCTTCACATAATACAAATCTGAAAATAAGCTGTTAAAGTGGAGAAATCAGCCTTATAAAATTTCTCTACATTTGTGTCCGCCATATTGGGATGATCGTAACTGCAGTTACGATCATCACGTTGACACCAGTGTTTTATAAAGCTTGTTATTTTCAAACAGAGTAGCGAACATCCTTACAATGGAATTTTAAACAGATATATCATGTTAAGGAGGGGTATTTTTCGCAAATATTTCGCAAATACCCCTCAAGAACATGCTATATCTGTTTAATTACACCGAATGTTAATGTTCAAAAACGCATTGATAATCGTGACGTTAATACAAGCGTCCATTTCTTTGATAACAGTAAATTGGTGAAAAATACACTGGCTTTCAACCAATCAAAACCCAGGATTCTTACATTAGGTGTAATTATTTGGCAAATACCACGGCAGAGAGGGTAAAAAAAGCCTTGTTTGCATATACCCCGGTGGCGTTAAAAAAATAAACGATATTCATTTGATAACAGTAAATTGGTGAAAAATACACTGGCTACCAACCAATCAAAAGCAAGGATTCTTACATAAGGTGTAATTAAGAATTTAAAAATAATTAGAAATGACTAATATTTTTTTCTGTCTTTTCGAAATAACATAAAAAATGTGGTGCACACTTTAAAATAACCCGCTATGTATAACTCTATAATTTTCGTCCTGTTTCTCAAGCTCATACACATACTTTTATATTTTCCGACAATGTACATATATTGTAAATATATATATGCCCACTGAATATCAGTGTGCTAGAGATAAATGATTAATACAAATATGTATATAGGTATGAAAATTACATTCAACAGTGTTAGAATATATACACTCGTGGGACAAAAGTGAGTTCTCACTAACAAAATGTACTATCATTTCAACTAAATTCGATATTTTTCAAAAAAATATTACCAAGTAACATTTACTGTATGAGCGATTCTTATAAAATAGATATCAAAAGATGTGGAAATGTCTGAAGTTATATTGTACATGTATATTTGGCAATAATTTTCGTGAGTTTCGTTTTCATTATCTGATGGGTTAAACACAAATGCATTTTTTTACGATTTTAATTTGATTAGAATACATAGCAAACTTTTCAAAAAATAATTTTCTTTGTGTTCATCTCGTCATAAAATTAGAGTGAGCATGCATAATATAACGGCCCAATAAACAATAAAACCTTAAAAATATCAACATCTTATGGTATTCATTTGATATATTAAATCAGTTCTGTAGTTACTTGGTAATATTTTTTTGAAAAATATTGACTTTATTTAACAGTTTTTGGTGTTATTTCTTCATAGACCGAAAAGATATAACTGTAATTTTTTAGGTATTTTATTCTATATAGGGATCGCACAATAACCAAAATAAAAAGACATATATTAAAGAAAACCTATACTCTTCTAACGTAGAAAAGTGTCTATAAAACACAAAAAAAAATATACCTGTGTCATCACAATAGAATAAAAAGATCGTGATAAATCAGCTACCAAGAACATTTTTTTTTTTGCATGGCCTGGGACTCTAATATTTATGTCCCAGGTATGGATGGACAAGGACGTACATATATCACTAACATCTAAAATACGTCATTCGTAATGACGTTGTATGGCAAACATGATATTTTTAGACTTTGGTTAATCTCCTATCTGCAATAAAATTATAAAAATTTGGAGCCAATTAAAAATTATCCAAGTAAAAAAGAAATAATTGAGTACACGATGCTGAATTTCCGAAAGTAACTCCAAACGACAGGCGACTCATATTACATTTTTTCATACCTTCATTTGATGACTTTTCCATAATTGTTTTGAGCATGTCTACGTGTCTTTTAAGTTTGTCTTTCATCGTGGTCTCGATTCTCAGGATTCTATTTGCTAGCATTTGATTAGTGACCAGTTTCCCTTTATAATCGGAAATGGAAAGTTTGCAAGCAGACGACAACACAATACATCCCAATATCAAACCAGTAGCACAGTAAAGCATTTTTCCAAATTCCATACTTTCGCTAACAGCCACCAGTAAATATTTGAGCTTTTAAAAAAGGAAATACTGGATAAGATAATATACTAGGCAAAAAAAAAAAAAAAAAAAACACGTTACATTGCATGGTTTAAAACCGACCGTGCTTGCGCTTGGTATAGCCAGGCAAGATCGTTAATTAATAACTTCCATTTGCACATTGAAAAATAAAATATTTTCAAGATTAAAACTAGTCAAATTTACTCATTTATAAAAAGTTCTATGTCAATGTCATTTTCCAATTTTTAACAAACATTTAAAATTTATTCAAAAATTTACATGTAAAGAGAAATAACTATTCATTATGTCATATTGTTTACAAAGGAAAGAAAAAAGAGGGACGAAAGATACCAAAGGGATAGTCAAACTCATAAATCTAAAACAAAATGGACGCATTGAAAAATTGAAAAAGTTGAACGTATGTCAATACCCTGTCTACGCCAAAATGAGATTGAACGAGCTTTTTGGATTTTGGCAGCAGGAATACTGGCACGAAAAATGATTATCCTCAAAGTGGCAGGCCATATGAAACTACGTTACGTAAAGACAGGCACATCCGTGTTATTCATCTCCGTAATTGATTTGTAAACGCGTCACAAACAGCACGATATACCAACGGAAGAAATAACAACATACATGTAATGTATGCCCAAACAGTTCATAAACGATTGCGTCAAATTGTTCTAAGAGTTCGTCGTATATAAATTTGAAGGGACCCACACTTACGCAGCGTCACAGGATAACGCGACATCAGCGGACTCGGGTACAAATTCGATGTAATAGGCTAACATGGAGACAGGTTCTTTTCACCGATGACTTGATCGACGGATAAGTCAGAGTTTACCGGATGCGCAATGAACGATTTTCTCATACGTGCGTACAAGTGATTTAGTGGTTTTGAAAGACTGTAAATATAATTTTAGATATTCTAATATTGTATATATACCTAGGGTCCGAACAACAATCTATGGTAAGAACTCTTTTAAGTACACAGCTGCTGTTTTATGGAATGATCTACCTGATGATTTTAAAAAAATTGCTACTTTTAGTCAGTTCAAAAATATTTTAAAGTCATGGAATGGAAATGACTGTAAGTGCACAGTTTGTGCAGACTTTTAGTTTATTTATCACATATTTGTTATGAATACCTTAGGTTTTGCATATGCAATAACCTTAAAATTGCCCGGGGCAAAAAAGAGATATCTATATTGTGCCCTGTACCTAATGACGTGACGTCATTGCATCCTGAACGACACGTTTTTAATAAATTGTTTAAGATTTTACCTTTTATGTATCATTAAATTGTTATAATTGAACTTTTTTCTCTTTTCTGCAGAACTTAAATATGTGATAAAAAGATTATAACATGTCTTTTCCATATTGGCCCGGGTATCATCCCTCGACCCATATCGGCCCTCGGCTAAAGCCTCGATGCCGATATGGGAGTCTCGGGATGATACCAGGGCCAATATGGAAAAAGGCATGTTATAATCTATACATATTATGCAAATTTATTTACCATCTAGATCATATCCCATTTTTTCAATTTTTATGCTACGCATTTTTACCAGCTTTTATGCATAGTTTACACTTATATGCTTTTAGCCTTAATACCTAGCTTATGCTTATATTCTGCTTTTAGTGCTTCATTTTTGTGCTGTGATAGTTATTGCATGTGTATTATATTATGTATTGTATTGTTATAAATGTTGTACTGTTAAATAATGTCTCATATGTCGGTTAAAAGCTCATTAGAGCTTATGTTTGTCTATGTTTTATATACCATGCCGACTCTAAATAAAGCTTATTTATTTATTTATTTATAAGGCACAGGGCGGTTTGGTGGAACGCACCGATATAAAAATAATTGATGATTACATAAATGCAACAAGGTATAGGGAGGAAGCTCTGACTCAAGTTGTTCTCACGTTTTTCCGAATGAATCGTTTCAAACACGCTTTATTTTAGTAGAACAACGCCCGTTGTCACGTGGCACTCATTTTGATGAACTTTTTGGAGAATACTAGTAATCCCATTCGTGTGTTGTCATGGTCAGCAATATCTCCAGATTTTATATTGCCAATCGAACATCTTTTGGACGAACTTGGACGACGTATTAGAAATAACCAAAAGCCACAGGAAACTGTCGCCCAGCTCCGAATAGCACTTTTAATGGAATTGAACATTATCCCCAAGACTTCATTCGACGTTTAATTTATTCAATGCGACGGAGGTGTCGGGCGGTCATAAATGCAAGAGGTGGTCATACACGGTATTGACATGTTAACTTTGATTTTGTACATGTTTAAAATTGACCGGAACTGTGCAATATTGTTTCAAAAAAAAGAGAAAACTTGTAGGTGTTTTCTTCAAAATGACGCAAGTCATTAACTTATTGTTATCATTTTTTGTTATAAAAAAGATATAAATGTCATATTTCTTTTTTGCCTAGTTCATTTGAGTCTGTTACGCAAAATATCAATCAAAAAGCTGCTTGTGTATTATGCCACTTAGTAATTCGAACGATTTAAAGTATATTTTAATACTTTTGCTTCAATAACTGTTATTGAAAGTTCTCTAGAAAATAAAATGATACAGAGCATACAAGTCTACCATCCTACCTTGTCGTTCGTCTAGCCCTCTTGCTGCTAAAGCGACATTTATGGCTTGTTGTTTATTGTGTAGAACGTCAATGGTCCATTGTAACGTCACAATACAGACGAGTACTAAAAACGTCTAAAGACGGCACGAAAAAGAAGATTATGGCGGGAACAAAGTAATAATAATTATGAATTCCTTATAAATTTAAAGAGGGTAACTTAATCAGAATAAGTCTAATTTTCATTGAGGCCCTTGATAAAAATACAAAAATACGTAAACTAAATAAATGCAGTTTTCAGTATTCTAGATTACTGTTAAAAGGAAAAGACACGGCAAAGTTTACTGTTGCCTCGTTCACACGGACATTTAATTCGAATTGAATTCGACTCGAATGCGAATCGAATTCGCTAATCGCGTTCACACACTCTTCTTTTTTAAGTCGAATTAGCCAATTCGCATTAGAAATACGTTTTTGTTAAGGTAGCACTCCACAGTTAGAAAATAAAATTAAAAATGAGCCACAAAATGTTTTATCATCTCCTATTCCTGGATTTCTAATACATTAACCCAACTGTTTGTGTTGTACATGTGCATATGTATGTAATCAGTATATTCCATAGATTTGATTTTCAAAAGTTAAAAGAGTGAAAATTAATTCCTTATATGTGTATCCATGGCAACATTCTGCATTTATTTACCATAAAATATTGCAAAAAGGGGGGTTGACATGTCACATATCCCCCCCAAAATTTGGATCAAACTAGAATTTCAATGCCTTTGAGTGATACCTTTTTAGAAACTGTTTTCATAAATCTTCATAATGATCGAATAAAAAATGGGTGTCTTTCGCCTCATTTTTTCGTAAAATCCAATCACAAAGTTCGTGCGATAAAAAGTTGGAAAAAAACATTACAATAATTGCCGGACCAATGTATGGTAGGGACATGCAAATACGGACTGTCATGCAGAAAACAGCCTATATTACATACATTACATAACCTTGATGTTCATATAAACCCAATACAAAGGCTATTTTAATACTCAGCTATCCAAAAATGATTTTTATTGCACACTAGCTCTCATATTTGAAAAATCCACAGGGGCCAAAATGCGAAACTACACATCTAACTGTGGAGTGCTACCTAATACGAATTAAAAGTTAACGTCGTTGGGACAGTAAAGCGAATTTGACGCGCATTGCAATTCGAATTAGAATTGACGTGAGGGCGTAAAACGTTTCGAATGCGAATTATACTAATTCGAATTAGTTCATGCGAATCGAATTCGAATTACGTGTGAACTCAGCATGTAACTGCATGTAGTATTGAATGCTGAACTTTATATGGAATCAACTTTTCGTTAGATAAGAATTAAATTTTACGGAATTTTTTATATGAAAAAAATAAAAATCATATATTTAATATACTATTCTGTTATTCTTTTATTTTTGTAAATATCTATTGCGGTGTATGTTGTTCCTCTTGCTTACGAGAAACCAATTCATAATACAAACTTAATTCATATAAATATAAATTAATATGCCTGTTTGTCTGTTTGTTTGTTTTTGTTTTTGTTTTGTATTTTAGTAACAATCCTATTGTTTGGATTTTAGACTAATAAAATTCTTCTTATATAAGGCTGATCAATTTATTTGCGTGACGTCCGAATACAAACATGATAAAGATGGATAAAATAATATAATTACGATAAGACATAGGCAAGCACATTCTATATAGTATTGTCCGTTTTGTTAAACAAAATCTGGAATTCTGGTGGACATTTAACAGTTTTTAGACTAAATTGTAATAATAAGATGCGACGTCTTCAATCATACTGCAATCATATCGTCTTTGTCAGAAGACGTTCGTAATGACTCTGCAGATTTCGTAATTTCATCTTACAAAAAAAAATGACTCAGTAACGAAGTAACAACACAGATTTCATTTAAAAGACTAAGACTCTGCTAAACTTTTTAATGTTTTTAAAGTTTGCCCTTTTTTGCTATGTGTGAACCCGTTACCGAATATATACATGTATTAAAGTTTTAATTTTCGCAGACTACATTTCACATCAAATAATAACAGTTCGTTAAAATAGTGACACTAGCGCTTTAATGCCTTCTGACAATCTTTAGGCGACGTTTTAACATATATATATATATATATATATATCTTTATGAAGTTGAGATTAAGGTAGGTTGGTCCCCTCCGTAAAATATCCAGCCATGATGCCTTTGGAATATACAAATATAAGGTATTGTTAAAAGTTTCAATAACGGCCGGGTCATTTAACAGTACGGTGACCTATAGTCTGGCGACCACAACTCCGCGTTCTTGACCTATGGCAAAAATTATTGAAACGCTCACCAAACGCCTTCGGGCACCGAGCCGACCGTGCGAGGGCTGCATGGCCAGTCAAGGTCGTTAAACACTTCCATTTGTTGTATTTTACATAACATTGTAAAATAAACTATTGAAATAGTCATACAGGTATATTTACATTATCTAATTGAGTTCTAAATTTAAAAAAAAATCTATGGACTATAGTTATTTATTGATGCTTAACCTTTTTGGCCAACAAAAAGACACATCGGTGGGACATCAAACTTGTGACTCTACAGTGGAGGATCTAGATATTTTTATACATTGGGTCCACTTACTACTTAAAAGGAGGTCTAGCCAAACCTTGGAATGTCGGGTCTGCTGAAAATGAGGCGAGTCATTCAAAGATAAAGTAATAATTTAGGAATTAAAGATCGTCATCATATATGGCCTACAAAAAGGTAGACACATACCTCAAGGGAGCTATTATTAGTTTTTTACGAAAGGGGGTGGGGGTGTGGGATAAAAGGATGAAATTTGAAAACAATAGATTTAAGTAAAAAAAGCAGGATGCGCAACTTTGCTATAAAAAAGACAGGATGATAGTGTATGTAATAAAAAGTCATGATAAGCTTGAAATGCAGGACCGAATAGAGTGAAAAAATAAAAAGGCAGGACAGAGATTACGACTAGAAAAATGCAGGACAATATTTTTATCCTAGTAACCTCCTTTTTCAAAAAAATATTCATTCCTATATATATTTGAGAATCTCACGTTTTATTTCAAGAGAACTTCTGTACCTTATATGCCTTATACATGTGTTTTCTTATGTGTGGTGAAAAGAACTTAAGCATAAACACCATTTGTAATTTTAGTCACAGAACGTATTGCAATGTATATACAAACGGCCTTGGGAACCGTATTGTAATGGACTTAGAACAGCCAAGCAAACTTTGAGATACACCAACACGTCACTTTTCAGTTTCTTCATGACCCAAAAGCTTTGTCATGATTTGGTGATTCTAAACACATACTCTACTGGAACTATATTATGTGTAAGGAAACGGGAATGCCAAAATCTCATTGAGAACATAAAACTGCCCAAGGGAAGTACTAAAATATTGATGCATGGATCTCTAATTGCTTCAAACATTGCTCAGACCCCAGAACAGTAAATAATCTTTTTAGTACACTTGTTTTATCTAGGTCAGCTTCAATATGCACAAGTAACACATACATACAAAATAAAGTACTTTTAATTTTTTTATGTCTATTGATACACAATACTTTTACAGCGTATTAGAGAAACCCAATGAACTACTTTTTCTGGGAAATTAGTTTTTAATTATGTTTATTTTTTTAATTAAACAAAATTAATATAAAAAAAAAACAGAAACAACAAATGAAATTTATAATTACCAGACACATGTCCATCACATAGTACATATCCTTTACAATTAATTTCTGAATTATTAAAACATGTAAAAATCTTTCAAAATTGGTAAAATCTCTGGGTATCTTTGTTTTAAAGAATAGAAAATCATGCACATTTTCTGTTCTTTTTAGAGATAAAACAACTTGCATCTTACTGCTTATTTGAGTAAATCATATTTATTCAATATTAAACGAAAATTTGTAGCAGAAATCGTTAACAACATGGCTTAAATTTGTATGAAGTATCACATTTCCGTCTTACGGCTACGTTCACGCGGCAAATATGATAGAAGACGGGAAATGCGTTGCCGTTTTTCTGAGAAGCACACGTTTTGCAACGTCACGCGTATGAAACGTCAAGGCGGTTTTGGCGCGACAAAACAGTCGGAAAGCTATCCTGGTTCCCGAAACTACGTTCCATGTAACAGTTAATAATGTATTAGCCATACTCTCTCACGAGACATACTTAATATTGCGATCGGGAACCAGTCTATCGTGAAGCAATCTTTCTAAAACAACATTGTGACTAATATTAAAGCCCGCCATTCTGAAATTGCGCTAATTTAGCGAGAAAAAAAAAATGGCGGCAGTTTGGAAAATTTACTCTTTTTTTATTTCTTACTTGCCATCGAAAATGATGTAATATCTTTTAATCTCTACTGTCTTTGTGTATTTAAAATTTCTGAAAAAAATATCCGTTTAAAAATTAAGGCTGATATTATCATTGAAAAGGACAATTTGTGTTTGTTTTCCTTGTGGTCAGTAAAAATGCGTGGTTGTTATGGAAAAAGCACGGGGTCTACAGCGGACCAAATTTAAAATAAAACGTTTTATCTATTTTCAGTATACTGTATAAAGTACTGTTGAATATTTTCTACTTGATTTCAGTTTATCTGCATTACTTGTTTAAAAAACAATACTTTCAATAAAGATATATAAGTCGAAATTCACATTTAAGTTTGTCTATGTGCAACAGAAATCATGTCCGTACATTTTTTTCATGATTTTCCAAAACATACATGATAACATGTGTTCTCCGTTTTGAAAAAAAAAGTTGCTAATATTAAAAAATTGAATATTTTAAGAAAGAAATATTTCCCGCCAAATCTTATATATCTCGAAAACAAGAAGGACCCTTCATTTTTTTCTTCTTATATAGTTCCTTTACTTACATAGTTTAAATTAATAACAGTCTTTTAAAAAGCTGGTTATTTTGAAAGAGAGTAAAAGTAATAAAAACAAAAAATATTATTATATACACATTCGTCTTTATCATGAAAGTATTTGTAGAAGTGACTGTAAGTAATTATAGACAACCGTAAGGCCTAAGGCCTTCAACAATGGGAAAACGCATACAAAGGCTCCGATATGAAAATATGAAAGAGGGACAAAAGATACCAGTGGATCATTCAAACTTATAAATTGAAAAACTTACAACGCCATAGCAAAAAAAAAAGAAGAAAAAGACAAACAATAATAGTACACAAAACACAACCTAGAAAAAATAAAGAATAGGCAACACAAAGCCCACCAAAAACTGAGGGTATACTAATCTCAGGTGCTCCGGAAGGGTCAGCAGATCCTGCTCCACATATAACACACGTCGTGTTGCTCATGTTAGTTCACACCCGTTAATAAGTATAATGCAGTATGTCACATTCGTGAAAAGGGAACGGTATTTTAGTAACGACATGAGGGAGATATCCGCTATCATCTGTGAAACGGTTATTTCATAACAGTCAATCAACTCGTGATGACGTTCGTAAAATTATCAAAGAGTTGATTTCAACTTCACCATTTGTAACTCTTAATTTAATACCTTCATTGCGTGCAGCAACCCTCAATCAAGGAAATCATGATAGAAAACACAAGCCCGGGAATATCGTATCAGTTGGGAGTTGGGAGATATATACTCCGTTTGCACGTGGGTGCGGGATTTTCTCGCTGTATTAAAGACTGATTTGTCAAGAAATCAATATTTGTACAAAAAAAAAAAAAAAAAACAAAAAAAAAAACAATATTCAAAGAAGATTAGACGCACTCATAAGGTCCATCATGACAATGTTGCACCTTGCAGTTGTCCTGTTAGTACCGGATCAAATTGTCGCCTTCTGACCACAGACATTTGTAAAATGTAACCAGTCGCTGATTCACAAAGCATCCAAAATTTAATTCAAAACTTTGCAGCCTAAGATGGGATACATTGCCTCATTACGTTATTAAATTTGTTTGCCATTAAAGTTTCGTCCACACAAACCTCTATTTTAGGAACAATGAAACCACAGAATGGCGTGTTTATAACAACAGTGGTCTAAATATTGAAGTAAGGTCATAGGTTAGGTGCTATCAATAAAAAAAAACAAACAAGTAAAAACCTTTTGAGATGACGTGACACTGGATGTTCATACTAAAAATCATAAAGCACAAAGGGATACCCTTATTATTCGGGACAGAACTTTCGTTTTCAATTGCTTTAAGATCTTAATATTAACACTTTAGATTCGGAAAGAAAAATTAAATTTTCGTATCATACTTTTAGAAAGCGACAAAGTTAATTGGAGAAAACTTCAACCATTATTTTTGATACAAATTGAACTTTTAATTGTTAAATTTATAATTCTCATTATCTGAAATATAAAGAGATAAATTCTACAGGTAGGCCAAGTTTTGTATATATGTATAAGTGTTCTGGAACTGTTCCATTTGCATGGTTACTACAGACAATATTTTTCTATATTCATCATTGAGCAAACTATTTGTACTAATAATTATGCTTTGGTTTTTTTACAAATCTGCTCACTTCTTTAAAAATACAACACAAGAGGTACATTATTTGACGTCACTGACTCTTTTATTTTAAAAAGGTATAATTGTTTTATTTGTAAGACAAGATTTAATGAATGGCTATTATTTATTTTGAATTTATTGAACCATAAAATTAATTTTTGACTCTTCACATTGAATAATCCGCGAGGCGGATTATGTAAAATGTGAAGAGTCAAAAATTCATTTTATGGTTCTATAAATTGAAAATAAATTATTGCCATTCATTATAAATAAATATCTATCAAAAATAAAGCTCAAAGAACTTTTTATATCATTTATATTACCAATAACAACGTACATACATGTTGGCGTATGAATACACACCGTCAGAGTGGGCGTGTCGTCATAAAAATTGATAATATTGAAAATAAAACTAATAATTTTAACCAATCAGAAGACAGTAAATACACCAAATTTATTTATAACATTACAATGTTAATTTTCAATGTATATAAATACTTAATTTCATTAGTATCAAAATATACAGAAAAAATGCATTAAGTTATTATCAATAATTGCAATTAGCACGATTGTCATCTCCGCTAGCCTCAACTCCACCTTGATTGATAAAAGTCAGACATTATTCTTGACCAATGGTAGCACTTGAACTCTCTTCAGTGTGGAGGGGCAAACACCGTATAGTAGCGTCTACAGTTTACAAACTTGGCGAAGCAGGTACTCTAACGTTTACAACGAAAATTAGTAATTTGACGTTCCAACGTTAGTGCAAGAAACACATATCCAGAAATCAACGCCACTTTGCTTATTTGAATATTATACTAAAGAAATCGGATACGGGTCACGGAAATTACATTAAAATGATAGGGAATTTTGAAAAATTGTCTCTTTTAATTTTAATTTAAGTGATAAACAGGTTGCCGGGGCAGAAAATGAATATACACAACAATATACACCATTTAAACGAAACATAATGACTGTTGTTGCAAAAATACAGGTTCCTGAGCTATTTTAAAAATCGAAGCGAGAGGCTTTAACATTGCAGTGTAAAATACAGGCTAAAATGGCTGAAACGTCAAATTTGCAAACTTCGTGTTGAAAATTGGCTTACAAGGCCATTACAAAAACAGGTTGCCGGGGTGAAATTTGAAACTTGAATTTCCAAAGAATAAGCAAGTCCAAACCTTGTATATGTAGTCGTTGAACTCTAGGTTCCCACGTAAAATTAAAATGTCACTATTTCAAGAAGAATAAACTCACAAAAGCACGAAAAATTCACTAAATTCGCGTTCAATGTTTTGATTTTGACCGCCTGACAACTTTACGGAAATATCAAAGTGATTGTAAACAAGGACTCTGTGACGGGCAACTTATAATATCCGTGTTTTAAAGATTTTAATGATATCAAGCCTATCAAGCCAGTCTAGTTCAAACTACTATCACGTGGTACAATTCTCATTTACATATTATGAATATTAATTAGCAAAACCACTACTAATTTCTGGCTATGATATGAATGAACTTCTATTAGTTAGATTTTAAGTCGAATTAAAAAAAGAAGTGTGTGTGTGTGTGTCATTTAATATCGTCGAATGTTTTTGGGGTAAAGAGTTTTTGCACCCTCAGCACGTGGTTATTGTTTTTCTACATTTTCTACATTTATACGTGATCATGTTAAAGGCACTTTTTGATTGGATGCAGCATGTAACGACTGCAACCAATGAAAATCATAACTTTGTGGATCCGAAATTCTCTCTCAATCCGCCCAAGGTGGAGAGGAGGGTATTGGATCATATAACACTTGTCTCGAGAAGATGCACGATTGTATAAAACGTTGTATAAAAATAAATATCACAGTATATAAATAATTGTTTCCATCTTCTTCGCAGTGAAAGCGACGACTTTCGCTGTTGGTAAACATAAGTCCACTGAATTGCCAAATGCAAATCCCTTCTAAGTTCCTGTATAGCTTGTTTCAATGTCATGAGAACCTCATATGTAAGCTAGGTTGTCCGAGTTTTTGCTTCAATTTTAAAATTGTGAAGGCGATGATCCTGAAATCAATAATAACAATTGTAAGGAGTGATGTCATATATTAGCCTGAATTATATTTATTCTATAATATGCTTTAACAAACTTATTCTTAAAAGGTTACCAACTCAACACTGTAACTAGGTCATTGAATATAGTTTTTATTGGTATTAATATTGATTTTGTTATCAGTAAATTAAAAGCAAACTAAATATTATTGTTATATAATACATATACATATTCAAGGATCTACAATCTGTCGATACCTGTATATTTGCATTGCACAAGGTATCTGGTTTTTTCTCTGTTTATGACGTCTTTAAACTAAATCCATTGGATGTTGAATGTGTACTGATTGATAATTTAGTCTGAGATGCAAGAATTGTTTTATTGGTTGTAACTTTGAACTAGCTGTCAGTAACTGCCAGCAATCTCAGGTCTCTACTTCTAGTGTATTTTCGTTGACTCAACTTGTTGGGAGATACAAGTATACCCGGCCACGTCCACTCTAGTATTTATATTTGTATTCATCAGATGAGTTAAGCATTTTTCAACTGATTTTTATAGTTCTTTTATTTTGTTGTACTGTTACACCACTGTCTTAGGTAAGGGGAGGGTTAGGATCCCGCTCGCATGTTTAACCCCGCCACATTCTGTATGAATGAGCCTGTAATTTTAGTGGTTGTTTTTTTCGTTTATTTTTTGTACATAAATTAGGCTGTTAGTTTTCTCGTTTGAATTGTTTTACGGTGGCTTTTCTCATTGTCGCACGGTGACCTGTAGATGTTAATTTAAAGACTTTAAAACTGATAAAAATAAAAAATTCTCTAAAATATTTGTTGAAATTTTAAAGAAATAATGACTGCCATAGATTTGACATTTGACTTTGGAATTTTCAAAATAGCTGCCGTTTCCATAAAAACAATTCCAGCACACATGTTGAAAATTGAAGAACGCTTCAAATGCTTTTTTATGGCAATTTCACGGACAAGGTCAGCATCCATTATTGCTTGCAATGCCAATGGGAATTCTAGTGGCTATCTTTTACATTTTTGACTTTTTTTCATAAAGCTATTGAAGTATTTTTAAAAGATATTTATTAATCTATAGCATTTAAATATTTGGGGGTCAGTGGTCGTGATTACGATAACTTCATATAAGAGTTGGACTTAACACATTTATAAAGTGTTGTTTCATTGATAAGTTTATATGATGGTAAGATCTACTTACATTTATATAATGGTAAGATCTACTTAATCAATGAATTTATATAATGGTAAGATCTACTTACATTGATATAATGGTAAGATCTACTTACATTGATATAATGGTAAGATCTACTTACATTGATATAATGGTAAGATCTACTTACATTGATATAATGGTAAGATCTACTTACATTGATATAATGGTAAGATCTACTTACATTGATATGATGGTAAGATCTACTTACATTGATATGATGGTAAGATCTACTTACATTGATATAATGGTAAGATCTACTTACATTTTGAAATGCCATTATGCTAAACCTTTATAGAGCTTCTTCAAAAAATCTACAAGAAAAATCTACTAGTTAGTATAAAAAAAGACAGTTTTCCATAGTATGTCTATAATTTCCCACATATTAATGCTTAAATCTACAATAACATACATGTATATATAGTGGAATTATTCTATAAGCCAATTAAGATATGGTTGTCTTGGTATTGCTGCTAAAGTTGACTTTTTTTGGTTATTTTGAGTACATTCTTAAAGTATCTTCCATCATGTTTAAAGATATTTGTTGCTTTAAAACACAACTATACTATGGAATCAACATTTAATATGTGCATCCTTAAACCTCATATAAATCGCTTTCATTTCTCGCTAAATACATGAAAATACAACCAGAAACTGAAATAAATTAACAGATTTTACATAAACTGTAAAGATTCTGTTTTGGTTAATTAGTTATCTGACGAGTGATCGTAGAGCAAATTTTAATGGGTATACATTAAGCTTTTGTATATCACCCTTAATTTTAAATCACAAAAAAACCTCTTATCTAGCAGTTTTGAAAATCCCCCTAAATTTCAACAATATGTTGATTGAGTAATCAATGATAACAACGACCTTGACCGGCTATACAGCCCTTGCATGGTCGGTGATCTGAATACGACTACAAATGGAAGTTTTTAACGACCTTGACTGGCTATACAGCCCTTGCACGGTCGATCCGAATACGATTGGTCCTGCTGTGTACTTCATTGTGGAAGAATTATGATAACGAGGCCAAATACTACCACGTGATAGTAATCCGTATGGTAAAGACGGCTGCTCAGCTGGTCACAGATACACATTGTTATTTATATCTTACCAATTAAAGGCTTGAAAGCCAAAGGATTCTCGGAAGCAGACAATTTATTTTGCATCTGAAAAAAGAGAATAACTCATGTTTACATTAGGTCCACTTCAAATATGTCATTATTTGAATTCCAAAATTCATGAAACCGCAAACTAAAAAAAAATGATGCATATGTTTTTTTATAACTAAATGAATAGTTTTCATTATAAGACTTATGTACATATATTATTTTTTAATTGCTTGCTTCCAGGATGCAATTCGCCGAAATATTTTCCGTTTACAAGTGATCTAAGCGTGGCCCTTCTCATAAAAATTCCAGTGATCGCAATACGCATGATCTGTCATTGAAATAAACTATTATATAACTGTTCATGTTATACACATAAACTTCCTCCCCCCCCCCCATGCCCCCCCCCCCCGGAATTAAAAATAATTGACGTCGGACTAATATAAAAGTGTGACTGATGGTTAGGAAGAAGTTACAACCATATTCTCAAAAAACCCAAGGACTTCCGGTTACAGTGATAGACATAACCACTTACCCTTTCCTGTCCGAAATACATGTATGCCAGCCACACAAACAATGTCAGGAACAGAAACGGCAATATCATCCAACGTCGGTTTAAAATCTTACTCATGTACAAAGAGGATTTTCGACCAGTAAATAAAGTTAACATTTACTCTCACTGTCGTACATACAGGATAAATTCTTTTAGTTCGATTTTATTCTCTCGCTCTCAATCATATGTACGCATTTGAAGACTGTGGCAGGGTTTCATGCAGCTAATATGTGCAAACGTAAATCTTTCGTTTGTTAATTTTTGTGTTTCTTGTATACAGAATTAGTTAACCATGCATTTAGTTAATTATTATAGCAAGTTCTTATTTTGGCAAACCAATCACTTCATCCTAGAAAAGATCTCTCTCTATGATCCTTTCGTTCCCTTTCTTGGTATCCACAGCGAGAACTCGGCTGTTTTGCGTTCATTGAATCTTCTCCTACCAATTGTCTGAAAGTATAATTACCGTTATTGACACATGTCGTTAATTGGCCGTTTCAGAATCTCAATCATCATGGGTAATTTCATTGTTCGTACCCCAAAATGAAAGTAACGTTACGTCATTGGTTAAATTTCCATTGTTTATGATATTTTTAACCAATCAGGACGTTTTGGTGTACACTTTTAAAAATATTACCCAGGATGCATTAGATTATGAAACGGCAAATTGCAAAATATTGTATAATATGTTCAAAGAAACAGAAAATAATGTGGATAATGCTTATGGACACTTTCAAATCAAACCATCATCACTAATTCTTGAAAAAGATATCGTATTTCATCTAATTGCAAACCGGTTATGTGATACATTTTGAAAGGACTAACACTGTGAATCGTATGTATTAAAGTACAAGCAAACAAAGACAAGACCAGATCCTTTCTTTAAGCAGAATAATGGCCTAAATACATGACCGACCATGCGAAAACAACTTTTTGCTTAACAAGATTGTGTAACATTCCCGTAATAGCAGTTAGCCATTTCAATATTGGAAAAAAAAACATGGGCTTTGCTCATTGTTTAAGGCCGTACGGTGACCTATAGTTGTTAATTTCTGTATCATTTTGGTATCTTGTGGTCAGTTGTCTCATTTGCAATCATATCACATTCTTTTTTAAATTGAAAGATTTTAACAAATATATTAGAATACATCAGTTTCCATATCTTCGCTATTGGTATTATCTTTTGATGCATATCATACCCCAAGTAAAGCTCTCATATTGAAATTTAGGATAAAAAAGGAAACCAAAACTAGATATTCGTTTATAATTGATTTATTGACGTCGTCATCTGCTCTAAGGGGCTATACGGTCATTTCATTTATAGGCGGATGGAGTTGTAATCTCTGTCCTGCCTTTTTATTTTTCAATCTATTCAGTCCGGCCTTTTTTTTTATTAGTTAATCCTGACTTTTTTTTACAAAACATGTCATCCTGTCTTTCTTTTTGCGTACATTGTTTTAAAAATATACGCCGTTCTTTTACACGTATTGGAAATACACATTTCTGTAAATTGTCATTCCACATTTTAACCTAGTCTAGACTTTGTAAAAAAAGTAATAACATTGTTTTAATATATATATAGGCAACCAAGGTAATACTTAAAAACTATATCAACAAAACCATGTTTGGGTAATGCTGTAGACTATTTAAACATATTTGTATAAATATTGAAATGTCATTTGGTTTAAATATTATAGTAAGATCAGATTCAACTTGAAGTAATAATTATAAGAACATTAGACAAACTGCACGCAAATGCTGTGGTTAATGCTGTAGACTTTTTTTAACAGCTTTATCATAAATATTGAATGTCCAAAGATTGTATTGTAAATAAACTCAGTGCATGTGTTAGTTTACTTAATTTATACAAGACTAAGGAATGGTTTCTTTTAAAAATCGAAAAGTAGCAAATTGTAAAATTCTGATCATTATTGTCGTTTTGTTTTAATATTAGGGTTAGATCAGATTAAACTCGTCAGATGGGGAAGTAATATAATAACATTTAACAAACTAAACACAAATGCTGTGTTTCAAGGAGTGAGAGCAAAGACACAACCACGATTCGACTACGAAGAAAACTATAGACTAGTTACAGCCAATTTCATTGAGTGTGTAGGCAGATGTAATATTTTTGGTTAGCCTGCTTGTTAGCTGAACCGTGAAGTCATTGTTAGGTTAGGTAACTTACCCTCCACTAAGAGTAGAATGGTCCGACAGATAACCGATATATCTGTCTGTCGGACTAGGCTACTTTGAAAGAAAGGTAGTATACCTTACCTAACAATGACTTCACGGTTCAGCTAGCAAGCAAGCTAACCAAAGATATTACTCTTTAATAGCTACACACTCAGGGAGCATGATACAGCTGCTTTAGCTATCATATATTATAATAGATATGAGTGCATGTTGTTTCTTCTTTATGTTTCATTATATTATTATCGTATGGCTTTTACACATGTGTAATTTGTTATAATCAATGTGTTATGTATTGCTTTGTAAAAGGTGAGACGTTGATAAAATATTGTATTGTAGTATGATTCTATATGTAACCTTATAAAATGTTTTGAAATTGATCTTATTTCAATCTAACTTTTGATGATTAAATATGATTTAAAATAATTATGTCACTTACCCTTTTCAATGTGGTCCTGTAGTATTATTTCCAGGTATACCGACATCCGAATCTAGAATGATAAATTGTACGGCATTTTACAATTATACTAATTATTGTTCAGACTTTCAAACACAGAAATATAAATATAACTTTGTGTATTAATTCCGGTCAAATACTAGGACGTTAAATAATGTAAAATTTAAATGTCCTATAATTTAGTTATACGGCAGGCGGGTGGATGTCAATGTAAACAGCTTAATTATTAATAGAAAAACTGTGTATTTTAAATATCATGAATGTAAAGTACACGTATCAATGACCGATCAAGCTATTGTAAAAGAACAAAGACCAAAAAGTTTTTTTCAAATGATACTAGAGACACGAAACCGTCAAACGAAAAATTATATTCTCTGACGATACGATACACACGGCCATACTGAGCCATCATGGATAAGTTTAATCATGGGTATCACATCTATGGTTTAATTAAGTGTCAGAAGTGATACATGGCATAGATAGTTTAATTAAGTGTCTGCATGAGGGAGGTCATACATTTCTGATATATGTACCCTTTAAAACCATTTTTCTCTATCCTCCTGCACAATAAAATCAACCCTTAAGATAACGAATAAACGTTTTTTTCTTCCGAATCTTATCGTTTAATTGCACGTGGATAATTCTTGCTCTAGTCCAAGTCGATTAAGATTTATTATATATATTAATATTTCATGTATGTTTTTCCCTTTCTTTTGCATCAGATTTAAATTAGGCAGGGTTTGGATAATCTGAAATTAAACACAAAATTAAAAAAAAAATCTTATGAAAATCAAGAATTATGAACCTTCTTTTAAAATACATTTCAACTACAATGTATGTCATAATTTACTTTTAAATGAAAAAAAACAACCTCAAGATACTAATTCCTATAATGCTAGATAAGATGTTTGAAGAAGAAGGGTTTTAATTCGAAAAATTTGCGTTTAAGTCTAACACGTTAAGTCTAAAGTACCATGGCTTGCAGGTGTATTTAAAATTGATTGATGTTAGTATATTTATTGTAAGTTTACAAGTTCTTCGTACTAACATCTTTATTGAAAGTAAATAAAAGTTTTGTCAGACTTGAGTTTGTTTTACAGCGTTAAAAGTATGTATCATGTAAAATTGAACGGAGTTGTTATAAAATGCTTAGTTTTCAGAGGCTTTCAAATATTTTGGTAAACTAATAAATGCTATGATAAATTTATTTTTCTGGCAATTGACGGCATTTAATATTTAAGTTATGGTAAAACTATAAATCTAAAAATTGTCTGAAACATTTAAAAAATGAAAGTCGAAAACTAGTTTGAATAAATACACTGACGTGAGTTTGTTTGATCATACCAAATATTTGATTAGAGCGTAATACACGTATAAATGACATGCAATTGGTTTTGAATTAAAATCTATAAAATATTAATTTTACAACACTTTCTTTGTTAGATATAAGGCAGAATGGTTATACAATCACGTGGGCCAGAATATATTCTTCTTAAGTGTCCTTGAAATATATTTAAAATAAAATAAGTATCAGGACATGCATTCATTCTTCTTCAACATTTTTGTCACGACTTTCTTTGTTAAGATTCTCCTGAGTATGAAATATTTGCCCGGCACTGGACGTTAAGGTTTTAGCAAGCGGCAACAATACAGTCATCCATCAATATGGTTCAATGAATCAGACGCTTAAAGGTATAAACATCATAAGGGATTTAAAGGGGAAATTGTTTATTAAATGTAGCAACAATATACATGTTGTACGTTTGTTATAATGTGATTCATAAGTGTTTAAATATATCGTTCTCGTTTATAATATAGATTAGATCCCATTGGTTTTCCCGTTTGAGTGGTTTTACATTTTGATGTCCTTTATAGCTTGCTGTTCGGTGTAAGGACCGTACTTTGACCTAAAATGGTTATTTTTTTACGTACTATGACTTGGATGAAATGTTGTCTCCTGGTCAATCATACCACATCTTCATATATATGTATCGAATGAACAAAAGGACGGATTTGATTTTGGATTTTTTTTTTATACATAAGTTTCTATTCTAAATAATTGTGATAGTCAATATCTGATAAGAATTCATTTGAATAGAAATGAAATACCCCCGCCAAAAAAAGAAAAAAGGTATAGCCAGCAATACAAAAAATAAAGATTTATGAAATAAACTCAACGAGGTAAAAAAACATCGAAAGCATTATAACCTATCTATTAAATCTCTTTTATAAAAAAATAATTCGATGGTCATGTCAATATCAATACCATCATTGTGAATTACAGAATATACCGTTTCACCTAATCTATCACTTTCCCTCTCCACCATTTAAAATCTAATACTTGTGTGTGTGTGGGGGGGGGGGGGGGGGGGAGGGTCGAGCCGAACAACTGTATTACTAGCCTGTCAACACAGGTTTGACATGAGGTTGTGAGTTCGATGCTCGAATTTTGCGAAGCACTCGACTCAAATCTTAATTGATTAGGATTGTAAGTTTTCCTCCCGAAAGGTCAGTGGTTCTGTCGGGGCACTACGGCTTCCTCCAGCAATAAAACCTGACTGCAACAAAAAGCACAAAAGTATTGACAGTGGCGTGAATCAATTAATTTAATACTTGTGCGTCTCATGTTCTTGTATGCTACTCAATTATTTACCAAAAGACTATGCAGTGTGGGCTTAGCTCAATTGTTGAAGGCAGTACGGCAGCAGTACGGTGACCTATATTTGTTTTATTACTATGTCAATTGGTCTCTTGTGGAGAGTTGTCTCATTGTCAATCATACCAAATCTTCATTTTATATGATATAAACTATTAAAGTCGGGCTTAGAAATCAAACACTTGTATTACATGTTTAGATCTAAAAGTGTTTAGGATTGTGTTTAATTTCTAGACACATTTCTAAGTAAACACATAATATCTAAACATGACTTGAATTTAAACACTTTTAAAGCTAAACACAATCATAAACACATTGTAATGAGACACGTTTAGACTTAAACATTTAAAAAACAAGTGAAACTGCGAGCTACTGCTCACTGATGATACCCCCGCCGCAAGTGGATAATATTAATAGTGTAAAAATATGCAAGTGTTCGGTAAACAGGAAGTTGTCGAGTGATGAATCTGAAAACACATCACACGGTATAGCTGACTTATAAAAATCCTGAAACCAAATTTCAGAAATCCTTGTATTGTAGTTCCTGAGAAAAATGTGACGAAAATTTTCAACTTGGCTATCATGTGTAAAATCATACAAGTGTTCGGTAAACAGGAAGTTGTCGAGTGATGAATCTGAAAACGCATCACACGGTATAGCTGACTTATATAAATCCTGAAACCAAATTTCAGAAATCCTTGTATTGTAGTTCCTGAGAAAAATGTGACGAAAATTTTCAACTTGGCTATCATGTGTAAAATCAGACAAGTGTTCGGTAAACAGGAAGTTGTCAAGTGATGAATCTGAAAACGCATCACACGGTATGGCTGACATATATAAATGTTGATACCAAATTACAGAAAGGGTGGATGTGTAGTTCCTGAGAAAAATGTGACGAAAGTTTCATGGGACGGACTGACTGACGGACTGATGGACGGACTGACGGACTGACGGACTGATGGACGGACGGACGGACAGACAGAGGTAAAACAGTATACCCCCCCTTTTTTAAAGCGGGGGTATAAAAAGGTGCACAAAAGATGTGCTTAGAAATGTGTATTTGATCTAAACACCATTTTTACAGTGTAATAACAGTTGCCTATACATTGCTTTCAACAGTGTTAAACACTCGATCATCTGATACTTATTCAATTATTCTTCCTGTGTGTAACTTAAGTATAATTATCCCAAACGGACTCATAACAGTTGCATATTGCATCTAATCTCGTCATTTAATACCTATATTATAGGGATATAGGCTGGCCTGATATAAGCTGGCCTCTTGTTTTGTTTTCTTTATTTTTTCTATTTTTTATATTTTAATTCAAAGACATTTTCTCTATTCTGTAGCATATATATACAGACCAGAAGCTAATTTGTATTCTTCTACATATGAAATACTGACAAAAGAAAATAAAATACACATGTTGTTTTGTTGTATGTCAGTTATAAACCCTATGTAACAACTTACTCAGTATTACATGTTAAATGTGCAGTCTGAGTGCATAATTTTTTTTAAATTAAACATAGTTTAAATTTTTGTAGAAGAAGAAATAAAGACTCTAGCTGGTTCTAAAGTTTGCTACAAGTTTTCAAAACTGGTGACAAAATATAGAAGCTGGTGATTTTCTGGCTCGAACTTATTGGGAGCCAGAGCAGCCCCTGCTATTTAAATCTATTTCATGCATGCCACTTAACAATAAACCATGATTAATCCAAATGTACTCGTATAACAGTTGCAAGTGTTTTGCATCCGATAGTGTTAAAACAGATCTTTTTATACTAACCTTTTCCAAACTTCATGTACATTATCCAAACACAGAATACAATGAATAAGTAAGGGACAATCAACCATCGTTTATAAGCTAGTACCATAAGACTCATTCTGAAATAAATACTATTTTAGATCAGTAAATTAAATTATCAGGTAGTCTTTATTACACTCAGTAGTGTGTTAAAGTAACTTTATTAGAAATGTAGATATATATGATATCTTAAAAGTCTCTCATAAATCTTTCTTTAAATCGATGAACACTTTACAAATGGTTTAAATGATTTATAGGTTATTTTATTCTTTCTGTTGTATACATTTTACAAGTGATTGATTTACACAATATATAGTGCTCAAGCTACCTGAAAGGTTGTTTAAGTGTAATAAATCTTTAATATTTAAATCCTTTGCGTGTTGGTTAGTTCTAGTTTTTGAACTTTATAAAATTTAAAAAAAGATTTAAGATCCGATCTGATAAAATTGTGAACTTATATTGCATGAGTCTTTATGAATGACTGTATATTATATTATTATGATATCATTATTCTCTAAACAGCACATAAGTGTATGTATACATCTTTATGTTTATTTGGCAATAAAAATTATCTGTGTAATATCCGATGTATGTAATCCATAAATTTAATTATTCATCTGTGTAATATCTCATGTAATGATCCATAAATATAATTGTATGTTTAGCACTGAGGAAATTAAGAGCAGTGCTAGAAATTCAAGGTGGTATTAAATATTTAAGTGGGAGAGCACCAACAGACCAACATTAAATAGGTTAAATGATCCGATTGCATGGCAGATATAAGTTGTCCATAAATACAAACTTTAAGATAATATTAGAGGGGGCGCTGACTGACTTAAAAAGGGACACTCATGCTTTAGTGATTCCCTTTATAATCAACCAAATTTGTCCCACATTTCGACCCCAGTCTCCCTGAATCTGCCTATGGATATAACTATATTATTATTCATGTAATTAATAGTCACTTTATATATATATATATATAGTTAATGTTTAAACCTAAAATATTATGAACTTAGAAAAAACAAATAATGAAATATATATATCATTTGTTTACCTTTCATTATTCTTCTCCTCGTGATATTGAAATTGAGTACTAACCTTGAACGTTTGTCGTTGAACTTAGACAAAACCAAACAATAATAAGAAGTAAAGTAAAGTCACTTGTTCTGTGAAATAATCCAGGCAATAAAAATACTACTCAGACATGTCAGATCTGTGAATTAATCCAGACTGAGTCTGGAAAAGCAATAACGTTCAGAAATCTGATGAATATAATCAGCTAGTTCTTTACTCTCTTCTGTAATATGACAAAGTCTTGTATTCCTTGACATATATATCACATGCGTTGTCGTTTGATGTTCATTCATGGATACAATACAATATGAAGAACTCTTTAAATTTTCAGCCTTGTTCATGTATGTACAGGTGAAATTAACACCTTTCCATTGATATTACTTAATAATTTAAACAGATATAATTCGAGAGCGAACAATTAAAGAGACATTGATTATTTGATGTCAGTTGTCCGTTACAAAAAGTGAACTCTTAATTAATTGGGCAGTCTATGTCATAATTGGCATATGCTTTCTTTGTTAATATCGTATTGACCTATTTAATTTAAAACTGTTGTTACAAGGTCGTTTGTATTTGTATTTATTAATTGTTTGTTCATTTCAAATCCCTTGAAAGTCGATGTCCATTTAAACCAATTAAATCACCGAGGACAAATGAGCGACAGATTAAATTTCTTACAAAATATATTTGCGGTTAAAGTTTGTTCGTTCAGGGGCGTAGCTTATGTTGAGGCAACCGAGGCAGTTATAACCGCCTCGGTAGCAGTTGCCTCGGTAAAAAAAAAATTATTTTCCTTCACTGTATTTTCTTTTAAATGATTATTGCAGCAAACTTGCTACTAAACAATAATGTAGTAACTTGTTATGTGACGTCTTGTTGGCGCGGTTATTAATTCATACCTTTACGAATTATTAAAGACTTATGGAAACATTTGAATTAATTTCCCCTCCTCTACTTGGAAATACCCTTAACGGTAGTTTTCTGTAATTCAAGTTTGTCAGAGTAAAAGGAAATCGACAACATATTTATTTTGTCCTACCCCATTGCAAGCGAAAACGGTGAGTAGAATAGATGAGGATGCAACTCACGAGTCACCCGATCAAATCACTTTACCATTGAATTAGGTCAATTAGTTAATTTTGTGTCAGAATAATTTCTAGTATATGAGGGCCTGGATTAGGTTTTAAGACAACAGAAAAATCGGCCGTGAAATTAATTTAAATTTAAAAGAATATGGATTTAAAATGGTGCTAAATTATAAATTAAAGGAAAATCAAATTATTGGCGACAATGATTAAAAAAATAAATATTTGATAATCCCATTCTAAGCATTCAAACCCTCATTTAAAACCGTTGACATGTTCCCCTACGACTATGTTCATTGACTTTGGTACTAAACAAAACAAAATATGCATTTATATATTATAGTGCACAGAAAATAATTTATATGTTGTGGTTCTCAAGTTTTATTCTCGCTATTTTAAATTCATAGTACGTTTTCACAAGCAGGGAATTTAAAATATTTAAAGGAATCACTAATTCCAGAGAAATATGTCTGTTAGTTGATACATAATGTCAGTTTATATATATACAAAAATCAACCAAATACTGTTCATTTATAATGAAGACTTCAGAATAAAGTAAATGTTAGTTATTCGCCGGTTGTCATGTTCATCGTGAATGAAAATAAAAGTTAAAAATCATTCAATACATGTATGTAATTTCAAGACCTTCGAAGGAATACATCACTAAAACAAGTGCCATGCTACACTTTACATGTAGCATATGTTTTTCTCCTAGTTTATCCTGAAATTCGTTTGTTCAATCCAGCTGTCATTTTGTGGTGATTATCTATAATTCGTTGGTTCGTGATCAACGACCAAATAAATGATCATCACACAACTTATTACAAATAAACCTTAATATTTGCGTTTTTTTTTCTTTCTGTATTGAACATTTTGTACAAGTTTCTTCTATCCACCGAGCAAGGTCATGATTTCTTGTGATATGACGTGTGAGGTACAGCCAACTGTATTAGAGTGTACTACGGCTTGGAAATAAATTGGGAGTCACTAGGCATTTGAGCTGGCTTTTTGCTGGGAACAGTATGTCAATATATATATGTTCCTGCTTTCTGTAACTGCTAGCAAGTCAGGAAACTTACTTTTTATTGGTTGTCTAATGTGATACCTTCACGTATTTTGTTATTTTTATAGCTTTGAGTATAGATAGCAAGGCATATAATTAACATTATTATGATGACATAACATTGAACAGCAACTATTTTTAACGATTTTTTCTTGTTCAAATTGTAAAATCCTCTATATCTTCAGGGGGCCGCAGCACCCCTGACCCCCTGCCTCGTTATAAACAGAAGGCAAGCTACGCCACTGTCGTTGCACGACAAAAGACAATATTTAAATAATAAAGTCTAGAATATCTATTGCATCCGCCAGGGTTTAAATAATGCAATAATTTCGATGTAAAAAAAAGTTCAGCAATATATATAGACAATAATAGTGCATTGACTTGACATATCAACGATATAAGGATGAGGCTTAGAAATGGGGAAATGCGAGGCTGTGCCGAGCATTTTCCCTGTTTCGGGCCGAATCCTTATATCGTTGATATGTCAAGTTAATGCACTATTATTGTCTTTATACTGCAATCTAAAAAAAAAAAACATTTTCAATTGTTATTAAGTGTGTTAATGTTATTTATTTGATTTAAATATTGGGGAAAATCCCCCTTTAAAAAGGCTTCATATCACACAGGCGGAGAAATATACAACACGATGAAATGTACGTCATTACCTGTTGAAAACCGCAATCAATGGTGAACGAATTCTTTTGTTTACCATGTTTACAGACTAAAATATCAACCATAAACATAAAACATAATGATTTATAGGTTGCAAACAAAAAATATTTAATAAGTGAAATATGTTTTCCCAAAATTTGTAAAAGAAACAAGTTTGAGTCGGTTGTTTACATTGGAAACAAGAACAGGTTGAAGAGGTCGTATGAATAATTAAATATAATCTCGACAATTTCTATTTAAATATTCATGAGAAAAAGTGATATCAGGTCAGTGACTGTTTATGACATAGAAATATACGGTCAACGCATTTTGACTGCTCAAATAGAATTGGGTGTTCTACTATACAGATACAGCCCTACAGATATCGCTATGCTGTATCTGTATACGATACAGATATCGCTTTAAAGCTCCGCCCACTGCCGGACTGAGTATTGTATGAACCTGCGTGACCTCAGAATGTGTATTGCAATCGCATTCCAATGACGTATTAATTGCGGATTAACGAGTACTTTTATACGTTCTGTTTGTTTTCAAACATATCTTTAGAGCAATAAGAATCACACCAATTTTCTGATAAAATACACACATGAACAGCAGTCTTTTCTACGATGACAACTATCGATTTCAAAACTTGAATGTGTATGATTATGTAACAAAAACAACCATGTCAATTTCAGCATGCATGCTTAGTGAATGTCTAGTCTGAAGCGTGGGACAACTCGTACACTCCTGTTTCAAATTGGACAATGTTTTGTTATCTATTTCTACTGTTGAAATTAGTTGTTATGTTAAAATAGATAATTATTCACCTCGAGCGATTTATTATTGTTGACCATTCGAGATTCGGTTTTTTGCGAACCCGTCTTCAGCTGAATGTGTGATTACTGCATCGTATTACTACACGGGCCTCAAGGGATTTCAAATCGAAAATAAATGCAAAACATGTGTTTTTGTGTCTCTCAAAACACAAATAATATTCAGAATTAATTGCAGGATAAAGACAATAACTGTTTAGTGTCTTTAAATATCAGCTGTATTTGTACTCGGCTTGAAACAGGTGTAGTAGCTGGCTTAAAGCTCGCACACACCTTGTTTCCTATCCTCGTGCAAATACATTTGATATTTAAAGACACTAAGCAGTTATTGTCTATTTATCTTAAATAATACCCCAACGATAAAATTAATTCAAATTTTTAAATAGATTGAAATGAATTTAAGGAATAAGTTTTTGTCGGGTAAAAATTGTAACTTATGATTTTTTTCTTTGTTACAATAATTCATTAAATTAATTTATTGTTATGTTTAGAAGTATATAATAGTTTATGTTTTAAATTGGGACTTTTCCTTAACCACAATTTTTGGAACTATATTTGAATACTTTTTGTAATTCTTTAGAAAATATTTCAATGGATTTCAAAATTTATATTATAAATAAACACTCTGTAGTTATTCATTTAAGAATTGAATGCTTTTTTCTGTAACTTTATTGGGGTGTAAAAGCGTTGACCGAAGTACATTTTGTACATTTTGTATGAAGCGCGGAAGCGCTTCATTCTAAAAATGTGCGAACGGTCAACGCTTTTACAACCCTATGAAGTTACAAAAAGAAGCATTCAATACTTATAATGACATTATTTAGCTAGGATAATGAAAACACGATTTACATCAAGTTTTTATTTAATTTACCTGTGCACTTTATAATGGGACCTCGTGTCATCATGAATGATACGTTTTATTGTGTAATGCAATTGCTTACGGAATAACACGTGATTTGCAGTTAGCCTATCAGAATAACGTATCATAATGAAACATACATCTAATGTAATTATAGACAAATGAAACAAGTTCTTTTCTTTAAAAAAAGAGAAAGCAATATGTGAACCAAAATTCGCTGGTTAAAAAAAGATAGTTGCTGAATTATTGTTTGCTTTTAACTGAAATAACTGACTGTTATGAAGTAGATAATGATGATGTTAAACTACATTTTGTACCTTTATTAAAACTATGTAATTGTGTGTACATTCTTGCACAAGTCAGTTGAACGCAATGCAGGATACTTGTGAATATAGAGGTGTATACAGCTTTTTTCATAACTCTTTTGCAAACTCCAGTTTATACAAACAAGATGTCTAATGCAAATTGCACAAACCAATAGCAATATAAATTTAACCACTCAGTTTGCTTTATTATCTGGATGCATTTATTTTATCTGTCCTATCTTTATATTTTGTTTCCTGCATAATTGCCTCAACCAAATGATTATTTGTTCATTTCCTGTTAATGTCTGAATCTGCTCTGAATTTTATTTACTTTTTATTTTATTTAAAGTAATTCATTACCTGATGAGATTCGATATGTGATTTGGATTTTTTTTCGAGTCTGTGACATTTATGTCGCAAAAGCGAGACATGGCGATCCTCAATTCTTTCAGCGACATAACAGATATGGTTGAAATATCAATAACTTTGTCAAACCTTAGTGAAATTATACGGAATTTTAATAGTACTGGAACGGAACATATCTCATTGTAGATAACTCGTTAACTTTCGGGGACTTCGCCCCTTAAACCCATTACCAGCAAGTGCTATGCAATGGACACACTTGGCACCCTCAGAACCTACGGAGGTTCGGGCGTACATGGTCACATTAAAAAAAATGACTTAATTGTTAATTTCTGTGTCGTTTGGTCTCTCATTGATTTTTATCATTCAAACTTATCTAGCTTGAAAACGAGTTTATGGACCCCTCTATTTTAAAATGCCATTTGGTTTGATCACGCGAGAAAATTATGTGTGCCAATTTTCATGAAAACGTAAATAGTGCAATTTTTTTGAATTTGATAAATATACACTGCAAAAAATAATGTTTTTTCTACATTCCTGAAATTTGTATTGATGAATATGAGTTATTTTCGAATAAAAAATGTATAAATTTTTACTTATAAAATACATAAATTACAAATTATTTAACAAAAAACAATTTGTGTTCATCTTTTAAAACAAAAAAGTTATGTCTTTCTTTCGAAATGGAAAATACGGCCACAAATCCAAATTTTGAGCAAATTTACAAAATTTCGACCTCATTTTATTCGAAAAGTAGCGCATGAAGGTATTTTTTTTGTTATTACATATTTCATTTAATCAGGCAAAAAATAGTTTATATTGAAATTTTTAATACCCACCAACAACAACATTCTTAACAGCACTACAAAGTGTTAAATCTCACTTCTATGGAAAGCCAACGGGGTCAAAATTCTTAATTCGTAAATTGTCAATTTGTATCTTGTTTCTTTGTAATTTCAGAATTTTTAATTTGTAAATTGTCAATTTTTAACGTGTAACTATGTGATTTTAAAATTCTTAATGGTAAATTGTCAATTTGTAACTTGTAAACTGTGTGATTTCAAAATTCTTTATGGGTAAATTATCAATTTGTATATTGATGTTAACATGTCAGATCGTTAGATGCCGATGTGTGAAATGTCATCATTGTATTATACTAACGATCATTATGACGACAGATGCCGCTTGGTTTCTTATTCGGCGTATAATAAGCCTCCTATAAATAGGAGTGCCTTCATATGGAGTATATACACAGTAATTTAAATTATGTACAGCAAATGCGTTTAAAAGATATCAAAACGACAAACAAAAAATGCATGTTTACAGGATCCCAGTTTTATTTTGTTTACCGAAGACGACAGATGGCGTTTCGGCCGCAGACGGAAACTATATAAAAATGTATTCCGAATAGTTCAGTACCTCCACGTAATTGTTCCCTCCTAATTGCGAGTTTAACGAAATAGTCGTTGGTCTGCGGAATATAACGACTGAATTTTTCTGGAAAATGCAATACGGAGATGTGGTAATAAACCGTATGCTAACAAATGAGACAACTATCCACCGAAGTTTAAAAAAAAGTCGATAAGCAAATGTAGGCAACTAACGGCCTTCAACAATGAGAAAACCTAATGCCATATAGTCGGCAAAAGAAATAATTATTGGAAAACCCTGGTACTAGATACTAGAAATAAACGATTTCTATTATTCCTAAAATGCTACTATCGGACCATTTTATTCTGACATGAGGGGAAAGGGCTGACAAATAATATCAGGGGTTTAAGCTAGGAATTTGAGGGCTTAATCACTTTAGCGCGCTATTAAAATCAACCTTTTTTGTGGAGCATCAAGGGACCAAGGATGTATATATTACTAGCTTCATCTTTGTCAGATTTTAAAGGACTTATAGGCATGATTGGCAGTTATTGTATAATTTGACAGTATTGGCCCCTATTACATTGTATTATGAAAGATTCTGAAATATGATCCGGAAATTTAGCTCATAATTTCTCTTCAGTTTGTTCATGTTGTTCCAGGGGACATTCCTGATCAACAAAAGATGGATTCCAATTTTTTTAAAGCAAGGAATCACAACAGAAATAAATTTACTTGCAACGATTATCTCAATGCATAATCATTATCCTTACAAAACGTTTAAATCGATATTTGGAAATCATTTGTATTAAGTTGGAACTGTATAAATTCCTTTTTGGAACTGTAAGGAGGTTGTAAACAAATCAAGAATAGATCACGTTTACTACTTTCGGTTTTAAAATCAAATGAAAACGGGAAGTGACACGTGGATAATAAATTAAAATCGAGCCCGGATTCATTTGGAAATTATAATTTTTCGATTTGAATTCCGTAAGTAAGAGATATATGTGTCTCTCTCGTTTAACTGATACTAAATGATTTCGTATTGGACCTTTTGGATGATAGCTCTTCATCTTTTATATAAGCTTTGGATTTCAAATATTTTGGCCACGAGCATCACTGAAGAGACATGTATGTCGAAATGCGCATCTGGTGCAAGAAAATTGGTACCGTTAATTTTATTACGCTTTTGGTGTCTATGAATAGTCGTAGGAATACTTTCACGCATGCGAAGTACACACTACAGGAAGCACCTGTTTGACTCGTGAAAACATTTCTGAACGTTTTAAATAAAAGAGGGACGAAAGATACCAGAGGGAGAGTCATACTCATAGATCGAAAACAAACTGACAACGCCATGGCTAAAAATAAAAAGACATAAAAAAACTAAAGACTAAGCAACACGAACCCCACTAAAAACTGGGGTTGATCGCAGGTGCTCCGGAAAGGTAAGCAGATCCTGCTCCACATGTGGCATCCGTCGTGTTGCTTATGTTATTACAAGTCCGGTAAATAGTCTAATTTGGTAGGTCACATTCATGAAAACGGAAAGATATTGTAAGTACGACATAAGGAATATATCCGATATCATCTGTGAAACGGTTATTCCGTAACGGCCAACCAATTCGTGATGGCGTCCGTAAAATTTACGAAGAGATGATTTCAACATCATCATTTGGAACTCTTGGTTAAATAGCTTCCTTGTGAGAAGTAATACTCTATCAAGGAAATCATGATAGGAAATACAAGCCCTAGAATATCGTATCAATTGGGAGATATGTACTCCGCTGGAATTTTGCTACATAAAACCTGGATGAAAGTGATACCTCAATAGACAAGAAGATAATGCAACAAGGGAATTTACTGCAGCTCATAATGGACTGTACCAGCAAGGACATAACCTGTTACTCAACTGTGTATGGAAACATTAAAACTTTGACTAGAGATATGTGTTATGAGATGCACTTGCTGCGCACAAAAAGGATAAAAAAAAAAACTGATCACAAGTACAGTGTAAGTAACTTTTTTTAAGATAAAATAGGTCCTTACTATATCATCTTACTATTTTATGACTTATTAGGACTTAAAATAAATCCTTTTTTTTGCAAAGTTTAGATATCAAGCATAATTAAAGAATAATGACAAGATCCCCATACAGGTAACTTTAAACTGTGAAGGAAAATTCTTAAATTCGAAATTCTTATTTGTAAATATATCCAGTTCTTACTTAACATTTTCTTACACCTCAGCACAATATGAACTATTATTATTTTTAAAACTTTATGATGACAATCCTTTGAATTAATTATGATATTATTAATTTAGTAATAATTATAATAAAATTCAGTCATCTGTATATAATTAAATTTTTCCTTATGTTTTAAGGTGTATATAAGTTGCTAAAATTATACCCTATGGGTAGTGCTCCACAATTAATGGAGGAATATACAAGAATCTGAACTGAACTGAACATAAACTTATCAACATCAGAAAGACAGGTAGATTGATAGTATTTTAATTCAATTCAATTTAAAGCTTTATTTATAGTCGGCATGTTACATAACAAATAAACATATTAAGCTCTCTGAGCTTTTATAACCGAAAAATACATACATTTACATAATACTCATACACAATACTAATATTAAAACATAAAAGACATAGAAAATACATTTCATGCACATTTAGACTGCACTAATTTAAATACTATATAAGCACTAAGCTAAAAGCAACATAAAAACAAAAGCACAGCTATCACAAATTATAAACAAAGCTAAGCAAACAATCACAAAAGGCAGCACTATTATGTTTCAAAGCTGTAACAAAAACATAAAATAAAAACTAAGCAGTAACCAGTAACAAAAAACAAACTGATACACAGCTTTCACATTACGTATCTTACTGTTTGAAACACAGGTTAAATAGATATTCTGAAGTGGAATATGTTTAAGTCGACATAGGACGAATTTTCATAAATTAAATAACTATCCAGATGTATTTTTTTAATAATAGATGTGCCCCTGTAGCTACAGTCAAGAATGTTTCATGTTGATTTTGCATGTAAAGACATAAATTATGAACATGCTGTAGGAAAATTACACAAAATACACAAAATACGTTAAAATATATTTCTGTTGATATGAAATGTTTGAAAAAAAAAATGTTTTGTCATTGAACGTCTTGTTTCTCAAATCAATCCATAAGCTGTTCTCACATTCCACTCTTTAAACTATTCCCAATTAATTTTCTTTAAAGCTTGCCTATTGTAAGTACCTCTACAGCTTGATTTTGGTCAAAAGGAATGGTTTCTATGAATAGAAATTTTATAAAAATGTCACACATCTCATTACCTTTCTCCATCTATAACGTTAACAACACCGATGCCGATGGTTAACGATTGAATAAAGGTTAAACAAAAGTAAAATTAAGATATTTAATTGCTGCGTTTGATTAGATTCGTGATGCTCATTCTATAGGTCTCTTTATAAAACTACGTGGATTTGTTTGTCATTTTCTATTTTTCCACCATTTTTTTCTTTGACTTATATCAGTGTAGATGCTACTTTGTATCATCCATTTATAATTCATGATTTTATCTATTAACTTCTTATGGTTTTATTATATTATTTTATTTATGTTATAAATGTTCCCATGGTTCCTATTTTTTTCACAATTTTTATCAGAATCTACTTTGTGTATTACAGCATTTATATGTAGAGTGTTAAAATGAAAGCAGCGGATCGTCAGATATCCGTTCGATATTGTTTAATTATCGTTAAAGGATAGTTTGAGCCTCGGCGAGGACTTTAAAATTCGATAATTTAACTATTAAGATAAGATGAGTTAACCATGTTAGAATCTGTTTATCTATTGATTATCAAATATCATTGCTGATATCCCAAAACATTAGTCGAGTGCATTCATTTTTCTTCTACGTCACATACGTACGAAATTGATGTACAAACACTTCATCTATCGCCTGGCATCACTTGATGAAATGAGAAATAAAACAACAATACAACACTTTCAATCAAGAACATAGCATATAATGAAATACACTTATCATAGATACCAGGATTAACTTTTGTATTTACGCCAGACGCGCGTTTCGTCTACAAAAGAGTCATCAAGACGCTTGAATTCCAAAAAGTAAAAAAGTCCAAACCAAGTACGAAGTTGAAGAGCATTTGTAATCAAAATTCCAAAAGGCTAATCTATTCCTGAGGTAGAAAAGCCTTAGTATTCCAAAATTAAGAAGTTTTGTAAACAGTTAATTTATAAATAAAACCATAGCAATTATAATTCATGTCAGCGGTGCTGATTACTGTGCTGGTGATACCATCGGGGAATTAAACCTCCACCAGCAGTGGCATCGTCCCAGTGGTAGTAAATAAACTCATCATATAATCTATATGTAATAGTGATTTCTGGTCATGAAGTCGACAATTTATCTTACAGGACTGGTATTGGACATTTTTTTCATACCTAGAGGAGATGAAGGTAATGACCTTTCAACTTAAGGTAGCACTACAGTCTAACGATGATTTTTTGAAGATATTTTTTTTATCACATAATTTTGAAGTAAGAATTATTCTGCACAGTTTGTAAAAATCCCAAAGTCATTATCATATCACAACAGGGAGTAAATTGATAATGAACTTATGTAAATAAAAGCACATGGTAATTAATCTAAATATACAGGCATTTGGGAGGGGCTAATGGGCTATTCCAGAAATAAACCATCCCCCCCTATGGAAGACATCAGTTGTGAAAAAAAAAATCCATGGAAATATTTTTCACCATTGCCAAAATTTTCCGGAATTCCAGCATTTAAAATCATAATTGTACTTAAAAATACTGGATTTTTTTTCATGATGCTGTCAATATGTCTGGAAATTTGAGTGTAAAGGTCAGAAGCAATACCTATGGAAGACATCAGTTTTGAATTTTTTGTCTGGAAATTATCTGTTTCTGTCTAAATATACAAAAAAATCCTGGAATTTATTTAGTAATACATGTACATGTACATGTATATGCAGTCATAACCAAGGGAAGCATCTCTAAAACTTTAGCGTGAACATATTCCTGACTAAAAAATACTTTTTGTAGGTTTACCAGAGTATACATGACGTACACCATTATTTCAAGCACATACCCCACCCTTTTCATTTCATATTTTTACTTAAATTAAAAATGAATATCTGTCTTAAAAGCATATAATTTTTTTTATAATTAATATAATAATCCTGTAGTATATTAAACAATTAAAAGTTACATTGGAATTTCCTATAAACGCATCAGAATTTCTTTTAAGGATTGTAATGTAGTGTTTCTTTATTACATATTATCAGAGATATATAATTGTATAATATATGTCTCTGATATTATTAATGTGAAAATGTCAAAATAATGGGATTTAATAAAAGCACAAACAGCAAATTAATAGCTGGTAAGAATGCATGGGAAAATTGATTAAGAGATAATTGATTTGACCACACTATTGGAAACATTTACAAACATCACAAGAGTAATATGACATCTAATTAGTTTCAGACACTTGTGATATAAACAGGCAAGTTGAAAACTTGACCTTCATCTAAATGTCCAGATTTTATCATGATAAATGTAATGAAGCTTGAAATAGTGACCATGGTGACCAGCTCATCCCTACCACTTAATAAAATTGAATTTCCTGTTTGAAAATGCAAGTTATTCAACAACACTACCTGCTAAAGTTCACTTATGAATGCATTAAGCATCCATAAAATTTCTAGACCTTTAAGTCTTCCAAGACAAACACATGAAAATACTGGTGTTTAAGATATGACATGCTATAAAAAAACACAGAAAAATTCCAATATCTTCATAAAAACTCAAACCACCCCATTTGGAACTTTAAATCCTATATTGAAGGCAAAGTTATTCATAACCTAGAAACACAAACCAGAAAAAAAGACTTTTATTAACTGAAATTGGTAAAACAAATTATATCAAATTATAGTCAAATTACAAGACAGACAAGTTAAAATAAAGAAAAAGAACCAAGTTGAAAATCGAAGCAATGTATCAATCATTATATATTATCATCCTCAAGCAGAAAAACTTCAAAAGGTATGCAGGAAATACTGGCATCTTATTAAAACAGATTCTTCCATGGGTGCTATATCCTATTAAAACCTATTCATACGTTTCAAAAGAAATAGAACATTGGTGAATTAGTGAAATGAGCTATAAAATAGTTTGTATAAACATCTCAGCTCCTACAAATTTCTCACTGTGCAGAACTAATTAATGGCCATTGTCATGAAAACCACACATGTAAACAGATATTCTTATATGACAAAATTCTTACCATTAAACACTTAATTCAACATTTATTGAAATACTAAGGTTGAAATAGTAAGAAAATCAGAAATTCAAAATTCAAATTATCAAATTTTATTAAGATTATGAGAAAAAAATTACAACAGTAATAAAATAAAAAAGAAAAACAGAAGGGGTGGTCTCTGCCAAAAGTCTCCTTTTTAATAATTAAAACATTTCCTGACAAAAAACATTGCTACAAAGTACAGTATCAAAGAAAGGCCATAGAAATGATTTGCACTAAAAATTATAGGTGGATAAATTTCTATAAAATTATCCCTAAATACAGAAAATAATCATGCGAGTGCCTGGGACACATTTACTTGTTTTACTGAATGGAAAAATAATCACCGTTCTACGCATTGTGCTGTAAGAAGTTATTAAGGTTCATTCTTTCATTCGCTGCAGAAACTATATATCTTTAGATCAAAAGTTGCAAATAATACATGTACTAGTTTTCTGTTAACTTATAGGATCACCAGCTGATTACAAATGATTTAGATGAAATATTGCTCATACTTCGATTTTTGTACTATTGAATATCAATCATGTCAACTATTAAATAATGTGATCTGTTGAATTAAAATGTTGCTTTTTAGCTTAGTGGTAGCTCTTTAAGCTGTGGTCACACATTCACGATTTTTCTGCCGTCCTTGACAGGACCATTCCCGATTAAAAGTTATTAAAAGTCTGATCAATAGGCTGAGTTTCCCCGAATGTTACGGGACGCACCTAACTGTCGGGGTGCTTTGCCGAACTATCCGGACCCTTCCCGACCCGTAGGAATCTGTTACAAAAGAAATCTTATTTTACTCTACATGTCAGGTATTTTTATATATAGAGTAAGAAGAATCTTCTTTTAAAGTTCCCTGATATTGCTTAAAGGTTTGAGGGAGTAATTGCTATTTTGTTAACTTCAACCCTAGGGTGTATCTAAATGTTTATTGAACAAAAATAAGGGCTTTTAAGTGCCCAAGTGTTCTAAGTATTCTAACACTATATCATTGGCTCATTGCATAGGCGGATCCAGATGAAGGGACCCCCCTTTTGTGAGAAAAATTAGGTTGATTATAAAAGAAATCACTGAAGCTTGACTGGAGCAGCCCAATCCCTTAGGTCAGTTAAGTCAGTCAGTGCCCCCCCCCCCCCCTTTTACCATAAGTTCTGGATCCGCCACCGCATTGGCCTGTCAACTATGACATGTGTGTGAGGCTTTAATACTACACAAGGCAGTGCCCTAAACTTCAATCATAATTGACTAGGATTTAGACTTAGCTTTCCAACGTAAGGTCATGGTTCCTTTCAATTTTAGCATCACATATAGACATATAGTGACAGCTGTGGGTGAAACAAACAATTTTTTTTTCTCAGGGTCAAAAACAAATTATTTCTCTCGAAAACTGGAAACACTTTTTTTCCAAAAAAAAACCCTGAAAATCAAATGGTTGCTGCCTTAAGAATGTCAGTTATCTTTTTTTTGTGAAATAATTTTTTTTTCAACTTTTTAAATTTTCAAAACTCTCTTCTTTTTAAAAAACAAACATCAGTCATTTCTTATTCGTATCCATTTTCCTTATCTTTAGCTATATGCTTTTTATGTGAAAATAAACCATGCCTTGTATAAAGACTATTAATTTAAAAAAAAGGGGGGGGATCTTCTGAATGTAAAATCAAAAGTCAGTAGACAGTTTTCCACTGATTCTGATAGCAATCTATTTATATTTATTTGTATCACTATTTTGCAATGCATACATAGTCCACAGCTGGTCATTTCTGGTCAGTTTTCTACAATATTGGGGTAATTACACAATTTCCTGCTGTGAAGACAAACAAGTGTGTTTGAATAAATGATGTATCAATTATCTGTTAATTGGTAAATGTTATGGCTATTTAGCTGAAGTGACCTAAAATCTGGCATTTGTTAATAATATTATAGGACAAACCCTAAATTTCAGAAAATTTAAGATATCAAATTAAATTGCACAATTTATTGGTGTTAATTAATCCTTATATATGAAAAAGGTGAAAAATACAGATTTTAATATATATATAACTTGGTTGAAATAATCAGCTCCTTGATTACATCACAAGTGTCTGAAGCTACATTTAATCATATATCAAGATATATATTTTTGATGTTTTAACAAAGGTCAGTCATTAAGGTATCAAAAATTTATCAAACCATAGAATTTGATGGAAATATTATATTCAACATATAATACTTCCATGATCAAACCAAATTTTCTCTGTTTTTATCTTTCCATGGGATATAATTTTCCACTAGTAATCATAGATGCTATTAATCCAATTATTATGACTTTTGCACCCAATAAACATTCAATAGTTTGTATATACATTGTATTTGAAACAATTCAAGCTAAAAATTATATACATATAAGTTGCACTTCTTATATAATTTTTAGCTTGAATTGTTTCAAATACAAATGTTGCACTTCTGTAAATTATTAAAAACAATGCAATTTCGCAAAGGTACATGTATTACGGGTACATTTACAGCTCAAACTGTGCGCTCTTTTACTATGAAGTTTCCTTAATATTTAATTATATACTAAAATGGAAAGTTGTTGAGATGCCTACTACTATTTTATTCAAAGGTCAAAACAAAGGGCTGTGCAGCATATACTTTTAACATTTATGTACATGCAAGAACTAAGATTTTAAACTAATTTATACTTAATTCCGTAGTATCCCTACCCCACCCATCATATCTTAGAACCAGTACATACACAATACAAAATATCTATGAATAATATATCCCCCCAAAAGAGACAGTCTGTGAAAAAGCTGTATTTACAAAGTGCAACCTATAAAATGAATAAAACAATATTTCTAATGCTCCTGCTCTCTAAGTTTAAACTAGACTATCACTGTATCAAAGTTTTGTCTCCTCCCCCATTATTTTGAAGTCTTTTAAGAGATATACATACAAAGAACTCTCGTGTTTTATCATGTTTATATGTCTGGAAATAATGATTTGCAAAGAAATCTGTTCTGGAAATTCTTAACGACTACCAGTAAACATTGTGTGGAAATTACTCTACCCTTTGGAAAATTCATGGAATTTCTTGTGCACCAATAGACAAGAAGTTTGGAAATTTTTTGTGGAGGTTGAAAATTTGTCTGGAATTTTAGAAAAAATCGAGGAAAAAAAGTCTGGAATTCCAATGTCTTCCATAGGGGGGGGATGGATTATTTCTGGAATAGCCCAATATGTCAATCATCTGTTGATACCAGTGTCCAGCTGTTAATCCCTGACCACAAGATAAATATTGTAGTCTTATCTTATTGTTTTACAACAAAAATAATTTATATAACATGGAAGTGAACAAAGAAAAAGAAAAAATCTACAAAAAATTAAATAAAATTAATATGGAAAAGAGTGGGAAAGTATTTTTGAAAGCCTCTGACTGTCTGAATAAATGTCTTCTCTTTGGTCTTATTCATTTAAATACCGTTTTATGCATTTTAACTAATTTTCAGTTCCATTAAATTAAAAAAAAACATGTGGGAAAGTGGATTTTCAAGAAGAGTGTGGTCTAACTCTTGATCTTTTTATGAACATGTTTTTTGATGCACACTTTTAATGTTCTAGCTTATTTCAGACAGTTTATTTCTTTTTTTAAATTCAAATGAAAGTTATTTTTTATATAGAGAGAATAATGATGTTAAACATTGATTATATGCAGCTGGTCAATCATGTTATTCTCTTATCTTAGACTGTCTGGAAAGAGGCGGAGCTTTGTCTATATTTAATTACTACATCACAGATGTTGGTCAAATCTGTGACGTCAAACTCCCGCCAAATGCCAAGTTAGACTAATAGTGTTGGACAGTTCACATATAATGCAAAATTTACAGCAGTAGAGCATCAAAGACACAAAGTGTGTGGTTCTATTGATATAGTAATGGTATCAGAACACTCCTGGGGTGTTCCCAGTGGAATTTTTGTATTTATATTGTCTTTATAGGGGTTCTAAGGGGGGAAATTCAGTTTTTAGGTCATTTCTCAGAACAATTTTTCATGAGAATTGTAAGGAAAAAATGAAAATAGAAACTTAATGATTACCCCCTTTGGCCTGACTTTGATATATATGATTAAAGGGTGTATTTTCTACAATACCGTGTCCCAGTTTTTGGATAATTTGTTTCTAAATGAATTTATAGGTCTTCGAAGATGAAAGGTGAAATGAGGTTTGGAACCCAGCAGTTAAATCAATATATCTTCTTACTGGAGGCATATATCAAAAATCTAAGACACGGTTTTGTTGATTGTATATGGCTGATTAAAGGGATGAAAACACATTTTTACTACCATTTGACATGAATGTGCCATTTTCATCCAAGTTGGAAGACCACTTTTTGGGCAATTAATGAGCTATATTTTGAAATTAATCAAACCAAAAATATATTTATATATAGATTAAGAAAGAGTTATATTTCAGCTTTAAAATGAGTTAAAGATTTTAAAAATCCATTGAGTAGTTTTGTAGAAATTAATCTTTAAAGACTGTTGATTGGAGTCAGAAAATTTTGACTGTAGTGCTACCTTAAATAAGCATCTTCTGCGAATATCGGCTTCAACGTAACGTGAAAATTATGTTTTTTAACAAAGGGTACAGAAACATTAGAAAGCTAAAGAATTAGAATAGTAATTTTTATATATTTTGTGTCAAGGACAACATTACGGTGATTTATTGAATTAGCTCTAAAAACCATCCGATAATTTTATACTCTTCTTTGTAAAAACCAACTTTGGTCAATTTCTTTTCAAAATGAAATTTGTTTATAAATTTATTACACGTTTTAAAATGCATACATACCTTGGTGTTCGTTCTCGTTCAGGCTTGTGTGTGCTGTTTCGTTATCATCCTCTTCTGATATTTTTTATATGAATAGTGAAAAACAAGACTGGTATAATACATAACATGTAATGTCAAGAAACACAATTGAAAACATAGAACAAAGTAGAACTGATGTTAATTTCTTTTTGAAGTTTTTCTTCTTGTTTACCTCTGACAAATATACTGCCTTTAACTTCTGCATCTCCCTCTTTGAATACATACGTTTTTTCAAATTAATTAGTTTTGTTTAATTACTGCCTTCAACATAGATATAAGGAACATATCAAGTAGCTGTGTTTTGCAAACTATTTCGTAATTTTTGGTCCTACATCATGTTTATAATTGTACAAATTTATGCCCCTTCGTATTCACCACCTTTTCTAATAGTGTGATCTTACATTATCTTCGTTATTGTTCTTGTGTAGACAATGATCTTCTTTATTTGATTTAGAATTTGCTAAGTTTTTATTACATATAACAATTTCGATTTAATTTATTCCAACACATATGAGTAGATTCTTCCTTAGGTACCAGTTGATTTTCGAATTTATTTGATATAATATGTTTAATCCGATATTTAACAAATACCTATTTAAGAATCTGTTTATTTGAATATTACCAAATAATTTCACATTATTGATAACACAAAATCCCTTCGAGTGCCTCCATATTCCTTCTCCGTCATATACGTACGAAATTGAGGCGCACACACTTCATTGATGGATCACTTGATTCAATGAGTATTCAAACATAAACCAAAAAAAAAAAAACCAACCCTTTTTAACATTGCATTTAATAGAATATATATTTGTATGTAATAGTAAACTATTTGAATACTAATTTCTGCAGAGGGAACTATTATCCCCGTTGTATAATTTATGATAAAGTTGTCATTATTTTTACAGGTATATGTTCATTTGATTCATCCTTATAACTGATAAAAGTAATGACCTTTAACTTAACCAATAATCGTCTAAGATCATCGGCTATCACACGTAGATTGTTTTTTTTTAAACAATGGATCCAGAAAGGATTGCAATGGCAAACAATTAGAGAAGTGTATGTTTTGTGTCAAGGAAGATGGTTAACTATCTGAATGTGCTCTGAAAACTTATGAAATATTGTATATTTCTCTTTTTTTTAATCTTAATTAAGTCATTATGTTTCGTACTTCAAAATGAAATTAATTTATAAATGTGTAACCATTTTTGTAATGTATACAAACCGTTGTTTTCGTCTTCGTTTATGTTTGAGAGTCTTATTTCATTTTCTTTGGTCTCTGATGATTTCTTTGCTATCACTATGTTTTATAAAGAAATACAATTGAAAATATAGAACAGAATAAACTTGATATTTACAATATTTCAAACTCTGTGAACTCTCTTTCTAAAATAATGTTCTTTAGTTCTTATAACGTGACGCTGTACTTTACAATATCCCGTGCATATGTTATTCTTCGATTATATGTCATTGTTCTATTATAAATTATTTTACTCGCGTAGCGGTATTAACCATATGTGGATTCTTAGAGGTTCTGAGTAATTCTGGATAATTTTAGGTCTCGGTCTGTTTCTGTAGTTGCTTCTAATATAATTTTTATTTTTTTACCCTGCGAGCCACCATTACCCATGTGAGATTGTAATTGTTTTGAATATACATTGGACGACGAAATTTCTTCCTATGTGACGTTTACATTTTCTGACGCCAAAAGAAGCGAAACAATGAATGTTTTTTTTAATTTGATAGAAGCTTTTCATGCTTTTTTCTTGTAAATGTTTGTTTGTTTTGAGATTGTAACACATTGATGACTGCTGTAACCATATTTTGACTAATTTACCGATTATGTCTGTTTTGTTCACGCATCGTTGTGAAAATAACGGAATCTGATGTCGGCGACTGTCATACAAGTGAGATGTTTAAACCAGGCTTAATCCACCATTTTCTACATTTGAAAATGCATGTACGAGGTCAGGAATATATAGTTATCAAAGGTACCAGGATTATAATTAATAATATTAATTATAAGAATATGACAGTTGTTGTCCGTGCGTTTGATGTATTTAATCATTTGATTTTGCCATTTGCTTAGAGACTTTCCGTTTTGAATTTTCCTCGGAATTCATTTTTTTTATATTTTACTTTCTCTTGTTTAATGCTGAAAAATATACCGTTTTAAAAAAAAAGTATGTTAAATAGTAAAGTATAATGTTTCATTGTTTATATCCTTACAGTTACGGGATTTATTCGTACATAAAACTAAAATAATGTTATCCTTACATAAAATAGAAACATTTATTTGAGTAAATATAAATATTGCAGTGACATGAACTAGATGTAATCCAATTCTTTTTGCTTGTTACTGTATATCATGTTTATTATTTGATATTTTTTTGTTTATTGTTTTATATATAAATGTTACAGTTTATTTTCGCGCTTCAATTGCTTTACATTTGTTATTTTGAGACCTTTTATAACATTCTTTTTGGTAGACGTATTGCTAATTGCTGAAGGCTGTATGGTGTTATATAGTCTTTAAAATTTGGTCTCTGATAGAGAGTTGTCTCATTGGCAATCATACAACATATTTTGATGTTTATGTGTCTGTATTTGTAATGATCATGTTACAGCTTTCCCATATATATATATATGTGAATATATAGAACTGGTGGTGTTTTACCCATTTACCTTTTTTTCTAAGAATGTGATATGACTGTCAATGGAATATTTATCCACCAAAGTTCAAATGAAGTGGGTGTGAGCAATAATGCGAACCAATTTGGGCATGAGAAAATGAGAAAACACCATAGAGTATTGTAGCCCATTCATTAACTACCGAGATGTCATGCTTTAGTAATGCCTCATAGTTTATTATAAATACATCTTCATTAATTTGATAATATTTGTTGCTGAACCGGAATATATTTTACCTTAACCTTATCAATGATTTTTATCGTCTGCTTTTAAAATGACACAAGCCGAAGTACGTGTTTCCTAGTGTAAATTTTGTTTTGTATATAGAACAAACTTTGTTTTTCTCTCTTTGTTCGGCCTAGATTTTGTTATCGCAGTGGGTACCAAGACACGAAAACGTTAAGGTTGATCAAATCAGTAAAAGTGTAGACTGTGATGACTGGGAAATAGACACATAGGTTTAATCAGTTCTGGATAATTTGTGGGGTCTCATACGGTAGACCGATTTGCGTCAGATTATAATACAAAATCTTCAACTCTAAGTACTAGTGCTCTAAAAATAAAAAATAAAAATCAATCGGTACACTAATTGTTCTTTACTGGAGGTCAGGTCCTGTTTGTCCAATTTTAAACGTTGGTATTATAGAATCTCAAACATTCGCGAGTTTTGTAAGAGAAGGCAGATTGTTGTCATCAAGTGTAGTTATGAGAGGAACCGATTATTTGGAAAGACAGATACAAATTTCACCATGTTAGCACTTAAAATTAGATTTTAGATATTTTTAATGTTTATTTGTTTTTCAGGGATCGGATTAAAATTCAGAGAGATATTTCACAATGTGCAGCTATTTCAGAATATTTCACTCAACTTGGTGAAAAAATGGAAGAATTCTTGTTACATTCACATAGCAGCAAGACAAAAAGTAAACATTTCTAATTTTTTAAACGTTAGGAATAGTTTATATCTAAAGTAGGAAGAAAATCTATTCCCGATTCTCCAGTTTACGTTGCGTTAAACTTAACTCATTTACTGGATAAAGGCTCATCTCAAAGTGTAGTGCAATTTGCCGTTTACGGGATCAAGTGGGCGCATAACATTCAAGGAATTCAAGATCCGACAACAAATTCTTTCGTTGTGAACATAATGGAAGCTGAAAAACGACGACCGCACAGATCGAAAGTGAAGAAAGATCACATTACCGTAGATGTTTTGATAAATTTATGTTGTAATGATTTACTTGTAATTTGTTTTAAATTGATAATTTTATGTTTTGCTTGTGTTCTTCGTCATAACGAACTAAGGTCTAATCGTTGTAAGGTTATAGTTTTCAAAGATGAACATTTTTCAATCAAAATATTTAAGAGTGAAACTGATCAATAAAGATAAGGTGATGAAATTGTCATTTGTAAAGGAGAGTCAATTGCCTGTCCATATTTATTATTGAAAAAGTTTTTTCACTGAATAATTCTGAAACCGATAATTTTTTATTTAGAACAATTTCAGATAAAAAAAAATGTGTTCATTAATATAAAAATATAAACGTTTAAGCTATACCAGAGCTCGAAAATGTATAGTTTCAAGGTTAAAAGTTATTTGTCCTGATTTAAACATTGGTTTGCATTCTTTGAGAGCAGGTGGGCTACTGCAGCCGCCAATTCAGATGTAAACGAATGTTGTTGGAAGCGACACTGTTAAAGATGGTTACGTGGCTGGTTAACTTGATCATCGACTTAAGGTTAGGAAAACACTTGGCTTGTGAATGCCTAGGATTTGAATTTTATCTTTTATTATGATTAATGATTTGGTTAGTATCTTGCATTGTATTAATATTGTATTTCTCACGCCCGTTCTTTGTTTTGCCAGTCTGTCTAAACGGCAAAATGAAAATTTAAAGTTGAGTCTAATTTAAAAACGCGCGTCTGGCGTATATACTAAATTTAGTCCTGGTATCTATGATGTGTTTATTTACAACCACTGGGTCGATGCCACTGCTGGTGGAGATTTATTTCCCCGAGGGTATCACAAGCCCAGTAGTCAGCACTTTTTGTGCTGACATGAATTGTCATTGATATGGTAATATTTATAAATTTACTGTTTACAAATTTTTGATTTTTTTGAAATACTAAGGCTTTTCTTCCTCAGGCATAGATTACCTTATCTATATTTGGCAAAACCTTTAGGAATTTTGGTCCTCAATGCTCTTCAACTTCGTACTTTATTTGGCCTTTTTAACTTTTTTGGATTCGAGCGTCACTGATGAGTCTTTTGTAGACGAAACGCGCGTCTGGCGTATATACTAAATTTAGTCCTGGTATCTATGATGAGTTTATTTACAACCACTGGGTCGATGCCACTGCTTGTGGAGATTTATTTCCCCGAGGGTATCACAAGCCCAGTAGTCAGCACTTTTAATGCTGACATGAATTGTCATTGATATGGTTATATTTATAAATTTACTGTTTACAAATTTTTGGATTTTTTCAAAATACTAAGGCTTTTCTACCTCAGGCATAGATTACCTTAGCTGTATTTGGCAAAACCTTTAGGAATTTTGGTCCTCAATGCTCTTCAACTTCGTACTTTATTTGGCCTTTTTAACTTTTTTGGATTCGAGCGTCACTGATGAGTCTTTTGTAGACGAAACGCGCGTCTGGCGTATATACTAAATTTAGTCCTGGTATCTATGATGAGTTTATTTACAACCACTGGGTCGATGCCACTGCTTGTGGAGATTTATTTCCCCGAGGGTATCACAAGCCCAGTAGTCAGCACTTTTTATGCTGACATGAATTGTCATTGATATGGTTATATTTATAAATTTACTGTTTACAAATTTTTGGATTTTTTCAAAATACTAAGGCTTTTCTACCTCAGGCATAGATTACCTTAGCTGTATTTGGCAAAACCTTTAGGAATTTTGGTCCTCAATGCTCTTCAACTTCGTACTTTATTTGGCCTTTTTAACTTTTTTGGATTCGAGCGTCACTGATGAGTCTTTTGTAGACGAAACGCGCGTCTGGCGTATATACTAAATTTAGTCCTGGTATCTATGATGAGTTTATTTACAACCACTGGGTCGATGCCACTGCTTGTAGAGATTTATTTCCCCGAGGGTATCACAAGCCCAGTAGTCAGCACTTTTTGTGCTGACATGAATTGTCATTGATATGGTCATATTTATAAATTTACTGTTACAAATTTTTGGATTTTTTTGAAATACTAAGGCTTTTCTACCTCAGGCATAGATTACCTTAGCTGTATTTGGCAAAACCTTTAGGAATTTTGGTCCTCAATGCTCTTCAACTTCGTACTTTATTTGGCCTTTTTAACTTTTTTGGATTCGAGCGTCACTGATGAGTCTTTTGTAGACGAAACGCGCGTCTGGCGTATATACTAAATTTAGTTCTGGCATCTATGATGAGTTTATTTACAACCACTGGGTCGATGCCACTGCTTGTGGAGATTTATTTCCCCGAGGGTATCACAAGCCCAGTAGTCAGCACTTTTTATGCTGACATGAATTGTCATTGATATGGTTATATTTATAAATTTACTGTTTACAAATTTTTGGATTTTTTTGAAATACTAAGGCTTTTCTACCTTAGGCATAGATTACCTTAGCTGTATTTGGCAAAACCTTTAGGAATTTTGGTCCTCAATGCTCTTCAACTTAGTACTTTATTTGGCCTGTTTAACTTTTTTGGATTCGAGCGTCACTGATGAGTCTTTTGTAGACGAAACGCGCGTCTGGCTTATATACTAAATTTAGTCCTGGTATCTATGATGAGATTATTTACAACCACTGGGTCGATGCCACTGCTTGTAGAGATTTATTTCCCCGAGGGTATCACAAGCCCAGTAGTCAGCACTTTTTGTGCTGACATGAATTGTCATTGATATGGTAATATTTATAAATTTACTGTTTACAAATTTTTGGATTTTTTTGAAATACTAAGGCTTTTCTACCTCAGGCATAGATTACCTTAGCTGTATTTGGCAAAACCTTTAGGAATTTTGGTCCTCAATGCTCTTCAACTTCGTACTTTATTTGGCCTTTTTAACTTTTTTTGGATTCGAGCGTCACTGATGAGTCTTTTGTAGACGAAACGCGCGTCTGGCGTATATACTAAATTTAGTCCTGGTATCTATGATGAGTTTATTTAGTTGGCCAACATTATTGTGTTGTTAGGTCATATATTTTCAGCGTTTAGCAGTATAGCGGTTAAAATACTGTCTTAAAGTTTCTATCATATTTATGGGATTGATATATGATTTGGTAGGCCATGTACTGTAACGTTTTGTTATACAAATTTGGTTTTCGCGGGTTTGTGAAAAATTTGTCTAGGTGGTCAGTCTAGTGGTAGACATCGTACGGTTAAAACTTCTTTTTGTGTATAAAAAAAATCTTTTGATATTAAAATACTCATGATGAAGTACGGCATCATAACCCAAAAACGGTTCTTGCATTGTTCCGTGACGCAGGTTTCCAAACTATTTGGTTTTTCTGGGCGGAGAGTATCCGTTTATGACGGTTATTCATAATATGATATTAAACATTTGGATTTTTCTTGGAAGTTGATAAATATTTATTACTATGGTTACACATATATATGAGATTATTGCATTGTTGTATTGGATTAGAAATTTGAAATCAAGTTTATCGAAGAACATCTCGGGGGTTTATAACAAACTGTTATATCATGATTACCAACCTAACATAAAAAAGAAGTTGGTTCAACAACGACCAAATCCATCTCTTGTAGCCATGACAATATATAAAACAATTCATATGGAAAAAAAAACGTACTGATTAAAACAGAGTATATGAAAAATAATAGATAACGATTGAAATTCAGGATCCTGCCTTTGGATAGACACATGTATATAAAGGCAGGATTGAACAAAATTGTGACCGCACGACGTTTCCCTAACTTAAAACAATTATGTTACCGGTTAACATTATGCATATATATCAAACTTAAAAGATTCAACATAGACTAGTCAAAGCAAGAAGCAAAAACAACATAAAGCTAAAATACACAAAGTTCGATTTAAGTGACCCATATTTGTAAACATCTTGTTTATTACCACTAAATAAAACATAGCCCCAGACAACCGAATCGAACAGTACACATCTAATGGATTTATTAAAAACCAAAACGTAAAACTATGAACACCATATAGGAGTACACATGTTGTTTAAATTTGTGTTTAAAAATAATTTTCACATTTACCTATCACGCTACATGTTTAAAGTCACGTATAAAATGAAAATAAAAAAGCAATACCTCCTTTCAATCTTGTAGTAAGTATTCCACATATTATAACAACTGAGCTGCCTAAGATAAAAAAATATTCATCACCTGTAAAGAAATGCTGCAAATTAATTACTGATCTTGTTTTTCCATTACCAATGTAAAACTATAAATGGTTTTACAAATTTGTTATATTGCATGACTACAAAGATTTAAATGTGTAACTGTTTGATTTAATAACACTTTAAAGGATGAATAATAGTCAGAAAAGTTTTGCTTTAATTTATTCATGCGACTGATCATGATTATTACATGTTTAAACAAAATAATCAGGATATTATCTGCCCCTGTCATGGCGGCACCCACGAAATTTACTAGCTAAAGAAAAAAGTAATATGTCCACTAGGAAAAAGTAATTTGTCGGGGAAAAAAATGTAAACAGTTGACAACTTAAAAATTACGTTTGCTTTAATTCAGAATAATGTGTAAATATCTTTAATTATATGATTACATAATCAACGTCAGATGTGAGAACATTGATTGTTTACATCGGGACTTGTCAGGTCTACTACACGATAATATGACAACTTTAGAAGCTATTGCCGATCTTAAGTCTGTTGTCATGGGTATTGATTCAAAGGTAACACTCTTTACACCAAGGCTAGACTCTGTCGAACAAAACTTAACAAATCTAATTACTGAGGTCAAGTCAGATGTGGTGCAAGTAAGGTCAGATCTTAGTACTACACAAACTGAGGTGGAAAAGCTTAGAACAGATCAAAACGAGATAGAGAGAGGTATAGGGCACATAGAGTCACAACTCAATACTCTAGAAATGGAAAAAATGGAATGTCTGAAAAAAAACCTTGACGACAAACTTTTCGCTTTGAAAGAAAATCAACTTTTTCTTGAGAAACATGAGCGTAAATACAATATTCTCATTAACGGTATAAAACAAAAGCAAGATGAAAACATATGGCAAGTTGTAGACAATTTCTTTGTGAAAGATTTGGGAATAGAAAAGTTCAAAGCAGAGAGTTTTCCCCTTACAAATGCCCACAGGATCCCATCAAGAGCCCCAGTTGTTGGCCAAAAAAGACTAGATGCTATTATTGTGAGATTTATGCATTACGAAGACAAACAAGTGATAATGCAAAATGCATACAAAGTTGCAAATAAAAAAATCAGAATAGTTGATGATTTACCTGTCATAATGAAAGAGGCACGAAATGATCTCGCAAAAGCTGCATTTAAAATAAGAAATGACGAGAAATTACAAACCAGAATAAAAGTAAGAGGCATAGTCCTGGTCCTAGAAACACGACTCAACTCAAAGGATGTGTGGAACACGCGCAAAACAATTAATTGTGTGAGATGATACGAGTACATGTATGACTGTGACTAGTTATAGAAACTTTAAATACAGGCTACACGATGCTTTTCTTTGTTGTTTCTATGACTGAAATACTTATCATACAACTTATACATATTAAATTTGTTCAATCTTTTGTAGGACTTGCTTGTCAGTAAGTATATTGCTGCTATGAATTTGTTTTTGCTTGTGCATCTGTTTTTTGCTTGTGTGCTTTATTTTCGTTTATGCTTTTGTTTGAAGTTGCAATCATAAAGTACAATGTATATATACATAGACTGCATGTTAGTTCATAGTCTTATTATTTAAGCTTAGTTTTTTCTCTTCTTTAGTTTAAACCATAAATACATGTGTTACCTATCATCTTTCTTTGGTTCATACAGGAAGACCCCAATACTGAAGAAAATGCCTTATGAGCCCATTATAAAAATAGATGTTTTAAAAAAGGAAAAAGGAAAAAAATGATGTAAAAATTATCTATAGATGAGTAAAGAAATAAACTTAGATCAATATTTTAGCATTCTAATATTTAGTGCTTTCATAATGACCAATCCTGTGAGATTTGAACTACAGGGACAACAACCCAACAACACGCCTTAAATCAAACAAACACAAAGTGTTAAATCTGTAGTGTTTTGGAATTTGAAAGGGATATATTCTTTGGACTAAATTGTTGATATTTCAAACTTTAAATTTTCTTTACCTAGTATGTTTTACATCAGCATCTGCACCCTTTTATCAAAATTAAAACATAGTACTGTATGTACCAACCATGTTCCTCCTTGATACATGTATGTACAAATGTACTAAAATATACTGTTAGAATTATTAGTTTTAACAGGATTTTTGAAATTCTATTCATTGCTCTAACATAATTTAATGCTTCCTTATGCTGTATGTTTAGCTTTCACTTTAACTATTTAGTGCTATTTTGCTGTACTTAGGTTTAACATGTGCATTTGACAAGAGCCACTACTTTGCAAGTTTCTTGACTACATATATACATGCACTATTTATAGTCTGGTCAAAATCAAACTATATATTGTTTTAAGATAAGAAATATTAAGTACTGGGTAAACAAACTATGAACCCGAATGCATAAAGTACCAGCTTTCTTTCTCTCTAAAACATATACAGCTGGGTAAAAGAGTGAAATCTCTGTACACACAATTCATACATAGATGGCTGATTTTTGATATAAAAAAGAAATAAATTGTTTTTCTTCATTATCTTTAACTTTTTGAACAAACCTTACTACAATATATTTGGATATATATTTGGATAAATTAATATAAGAAATATATATATATATATATTTAAATGACTGAGTTAACTATCATATCAATAAATGACTCTCACAAATCATTATATTGATTTATGATGTAAGGGAGATAATCATCCCTAGCTAGTTTTAATGATAAAGATATTACACATAGAGAACATCATTTCTGTTATTTATAAGAAAATAGAACAATAGTGGATATGTTACTTTTTGAACAACATAATTTGTTTTTAACCATTTGATTTTCTTGCTTTGTCTCTTTTTTATTATATATGATCTCATTTTTTTCTTTCTATTTTTACATTTTACAAATTGTATGTTTTTTTTTCTCTATTTCATGTTATTGGCACAGTAATGTATAATATATTATGCAGCATTGTTGGTGTTTTCTGGTTACAATTTGAATTCTTCTCAGCCAAGGCAGGTGAGATCAGACATCTCAAAGATATTTTCACATTCTCACACTTTAAGTACACAGCTGTATGGGTCTTTTCTTGGTTTACTTTTATGCATTTAACAAAATACATATTTTTGTTTTTTAAAAATAGAAATATCATTTGAAAATGAGTAATAATAGTATACAATTTCTCTCATACAACTGTCAAGGTCTTAATTCAATAGAGAAGCGAAGAGATGTTTTTGATTATCTTAAATAAAAAAACTGTAATATATATTGCTTACAAGATACACATTTTTCAGAAAATGATGAAATATCAATAAAAAATCTATGGGGAGGAGAGTGCATTTTTAATTCATTTGCTACAAATCAAAGAGGGGTAGCAATTTTATTGACAACAAACTTTGAGTATAAAATACATAAAGTCAAAAAAGACGATCAAGGAAATTTGTTAGGAATTGATATGGAAATCGAAGGAAAGAGAATGACCCTAATAACCTTATATGGTCCAAACAAAGATACACCAGATTTTAATATAAAAACTGAGTGGAATGATAGAAACTTTAAACAATCCATCAGTTGTTATAACTGGAGACTATAATTTAGTACAAAACCAAAGTCTTGATACATATAATTATCAAAATATTAATAACCCAAAAGCTAAGGAGAAAGTTCTAGACTTAAAAGATCTTTATAATTTAACAGAACCCTTTAGGGAAATTAATCCAGATTTAAAACAGTTCGCATGGAGAAAAGCTAATCCCATAAAACAAACAAGGTTAGACTTCTTTTTAATATCCCAAGACCTTAATCAAAATGTAGTTGATGTACAAAATCACAACAGCTATAGATCAGATCACTCCCCAATAATATTAAATCTGAAGATGAATGATTTCATACTTGGAAAAGGATTATGGAAATTTAACAACTCACTTTTACATGATATTGAATACTCCAAAACTATAAAAGACACTATACTTAAAGTAAAAGACCAATATGCATCATTAGTATATAATAGAGAAACGTTAGAAGAAATTAATGATTTAGACATCCACTTTACAATAAATGACCAGCTTTTTTTTTAGAAATATTACTCACAGAAATCAGAGGAAAAACTATTTCCTATGCATCTTATAAAAAGAAGGAAAGAGATAAAGAGGAAAAAATATTATCAGAAAAAATTCAGAAATTAGAGGAAAGCATCTTAACAGAGGAAATTGAACACCATAAATCTGATCTTAGAATAATAAGGAAAGAAAAAATGAGGGGATACTATATCAGGTCAAAAATGCAATGGATTGAAGAAGGGGAAAAGCCATCTATTTTTTTTTTGAATATGGAAACTAAACATTTTATAAATAAAACCATCCCCAAACTAGTTAATGAAAAAGGGGAGACAATTTGTAAACAAGATAAAATATTAGAAGAGGCCAAAAATTATTATAAAAAACTGTATACTAAAACAGAAAGCTTGAGTGAAGTAAATCTTAATAGTGAAATACCTGATTTTGATATTAAAAAATTAAATGATACTTTAAAAGAATCTTTAGAGGGGGAGATAACTTATAATGAATTGACAACAGCTATGCGTAGAATGAAAAATGAGAAACGTCCAGGGTCGGATGGCTTTACAAATGAGTTCTTTAAATTCTTTTGGACAAATGTAGGAAAATTTGTTTTCAGATCTATAATTTATGGCTACAAAAGGGGGAATTATCAATAACTCAAAACAGGGTATTATTACTTGTTTACCAAAAGGTGATAAACCTAGACAGTTTATGGAAAATTGGCGACCAATAAGTCTTTTGAATACAACATATAAACTAGCATCAAGTTGTATAGCAGAGCGTATCAAATCTGTTCTACCCATTATTATTAGCAATGATCAGACAGGTTTTATTCCTGGAAGATATATTGGAGAAAACACTCGTCTCATATATGATATTTTATTCTATACAGAGGTAAATGATTTGCCAGGTCTTCTTTTCCTTCTCATAGATTTTGAAAAAGCTTTTGATTCGGTATCATGGAAATTCATAAATGAAGTATTAGACTTTTTCAATTTTGGACCCTCTATAAAACTTTGGATAAAGACTTTTTACACAAATATAAGCTCATCAGTATCTCAAAACTGTTTTTTATCAGATTTCTTTCAGATTCAAAGAGGCTGTAGACAAGGGAATCCTTTATCACCTTATATTTTTCTTTTATGTGCTGAAATTCTAGGAATTTTAATCAGAAAGAACAAAGAAAATAAAGGAATTAAAATTGATGACACAGAATATCTTATCTCCCAATACGCAGATGACACATCAATAATACTTGACGGTACACCTGAATCTCTAGATGCATCTCTTCGCTTACTCCAAAAATATGCTGAAATGTCTGGTCTCCATATGAACTTGGACAAAACAAAGGTGGTGTGGATAGGCAAAAAAAAATATAGTCAAGACACAATGTGTGTAAAATGGGGATTGGAATGGGGTTCCAGTAGGTTTACATTACTAGGAATAAACTTTTCTGTTAATTTGCATGAAATGGAACTGTTGAATTATGGTCCAAGAATTAAAGAAATTGAAAATATAATAAAAATTTGGTCCAAACAAACATTAACACCAGTTGGAAAAATAACTATCATTAAGACACTAATTATTTCAATTTTGGTCCATCTTTTTTTTAACATTACAAGCACCATGCAAAAATACTTTAAAACAACTAACTGACAAAATTTATTCATTCATTTGGGAAAACAAACCTGACAAGATAAAAAGAGAAATATTATGTTCTGAACACAAATTAGGAGGGCTGAAAATGATAGATATTGACAAATATATAAAAGGATTGAAACTAACTTGGATAAGACGGTTGTTGAAAAACAACCCAAAACTAAATAAGCTATTAGAAAGTACTGAAAAAATTAGTATTGAAAACCTAGTTTATTTAGGCCCAACAAAAAGATGTAAAAACCCTTTTTGGGAAGAAGTTTTTAAAGCTTGGACAGATTTACAAAATAAATTCATACCAAAAAATGAAGAGGAGTTTTTATCAGATTCGCTCTGGAATAATGAAAACATAAAAATAGGAACAACATCCATTTTCTATAAAGACTGGATAGATAAAGGGATCTTTTTGATAAATGATTTATTAAACGATGAGGGAAAACTAATGACTTTTCAACAATTCCAAAACATTTATAAAATTAAGTCAAACTTTCTTACTTATAATGGGGTCATTTCATCAATAAAATCATATAAAAAGGCTTTAAAAACTATATATCCATAAACAATTGTTATAAAACACTAGGACCAATTATGCCAAATAATATAAGAATATTTTTTTTATCAAGAAAAGGCTCGAAAGATATGTATAATGTTTTATTTGAAAAAAGCAGTACTAAACTTAGATGTGAAGAAAAATGGTCATTAACACTCAACAAAAATTTTGATTCGAAAACTGTGCATAATATGTCTTTTTACTCCACAAAAAGCTCAAAACTCCACTGGTTCCAATATAGAATAATACACAGAATATTGGGCACAAATAAATTTTTATTTAAGATAAAAATAAAACAAAGCGATAAATGTACTTTCTGCAGTGAAGTTACTGAAGATATTGAACACATATTTTGGACATGCCATAAAATAGCAGATCTGTGGATAAGACTCATGGACTGGATTTACAACCAAACAAAAATAATTATTCCATTTAACATGGATATAATTTTATTCGGAAATTTAGGAAAACAGAAAATAATAAAATGAAAAACTTAATAATACTTTTACCAAAATTCTTTAATCAAAGAATCCATTTTCAGGCAAAAACATAACAAACAAATAAATAATGTGGAAATAACGGCCACAGTTCACTTAGAATGACGAGGTCTGACATGATTACAGAATGCCGACATGCTAGTTTTAACTGACAAATCTGTGCACCATTGGTAGCAATGGATGCTCAAGTTCCTCCAGGTTAAATCCTAAAGAGAACGAGGGTTATGATCCCCAAATACGTCGGGTCTTATTCGCATCACCCCCTGGTTTCAGGGGAGTAAAGATTAACATTTTTTATATTATAAAACACTGAATACATAGGCCATACTATGTATCATTAACAGTCAAGCTCGAACTGGTACCAATTCAGAACCGGCCACTCAGGGTAGACATGAGATGGTCTCAACAGAACTTCCTGCGGTACCGCAGGAAAGTAAAAACCTAATATGATCCGACGTACAATTACGGGAAACGATCATAACCCCTTAATCTTGCCAGATCCCGACATCCTTTTTGACTGTGACGAATGATTTTATTACAAAACAATGAACAATTAGAATCGAGTAATTAAAATAAATGCTGCATGATTTTTATCCAAATAAAGTCAAAAGTTAAATGCATCTAGGCGAAGCACTAATACTAGGTATTGGTAATTCCATTTTCACACTGATTGTGTCTAAATATTTAGATAAAGGTGGTATAGCCATTCATGAAATTAGCATTGACATAATAATTATAGTTCTCGAACGTATGATTTAGCGATCAAATCCATCGGCTTGGTTGTCTCCTCTTTTTTGTCCAAAAAGTTATAGATCCGGCATGTTCTGGTCATTCTGAAAAGATAAATAAAACAGCAGCAGACACAAGAATTGTTATTAGGTGGCAGATTGCAAGGGGAGGTGGGTGGGTTTTTGAAACTTTTACATATCTACAAGATTGGCAAGTGCAATGTAATGATGACGAGTCATGTGACGTTGATTGGCGGGAAACAAGAACCGGATCCGAATGAGGCAATAATCATTTCTCTTTAATTAAATTGGTTTATCTTATAAATGAGATAAACCGTATTAATCAAAGAATCCATTTTCAGGCAAAAACATAACAAACAAATAAATAATGTGGAAATAACGGCCACAGTTCACTTAGAATGACGAGGTCTGACATGATTACAGAATGCCGACATGCTAGTTTTAACTGACAAATCTGTGCACCATTGGTAGCAATGGATGCTCAAGTTCCTCCAGGTTAAATCCTAAAGAGAACGAGGGTTATGATCCCCAAATACGTCGGGTCTTATTCGCATCACCCCCTGGTTTCAGGGGAGTAAAGATTAACATTTTTTATATTATAAAACACTGAATACATAGGCCATACTATGTATCATTAACAGTCAAGCTCGAACTGGTACCAATTCAGAACCGGCCACTCAGGGTAGACATGAGATGGTCTCAACAGAACTTCCTGCGGTACCGCAGGAAAGTAAAAACCTAATATGATCCGACGTACAATAACGGGAAACGATCATAACCCCTTAATCTTGCCACTTGAGTGTGTCTATACACACTCATCAGAATCCCCCCCCCCCTTTTTTTTTACAACCTTAAGGTCCATTTAGGTGAACTAGCTAAGAAGGCATTATTCTTTGTTAATATGTTTGAATCTTAGACAATCATATTTTTCCTTTTGTAATAGCTTTGTTATAAAGGTGCTGTTTTTGAAGAAATCACTTCTTTCGTTGTATTATCCATGTTATATATATATATATTTAAATCATCATAAAACGCATTATTTTAGCAGTAATACATCCATTGAAAAACCGACCATGAATTATCAATGGGTTTACTAAAAGAGTTATCTCGCCTTAACCGGCTTAGTTGAACAAAATGTATTCTAAAGCACATAAGTTTGGAACTTGTTAAATATTTCTAAGAGAAATATTGCGATAAATCAGGAAGTTTCTTCATACAAATAAACAGTATAATCAATAAAATTGAACATCTGTGTACACATTCGGAGATTTGGGTAATAACTAGACTGACTGGTCACTGCAAAAGTACAATGTAAGATGGTGGTATGCCATGAATCTACTCAATTGCTTTGTTAATCTGTAATATGCACTAATATTAGTTTTCCATTTTCAATTTTATTATCCTCTACAAAGTTTACGAAAATACATTACCTGTATATATATTATGACTTTATGTGCTATTCTAGGCACTCCTTCAAAGTCGTGTACATTTGTATAGGCTATATATTAATTTAAACAAGTAACGGAACCAATATTTTAAAAACGAAGGGTGTAGAACGTACACAAAAAAAAAATATAATCATATCAATCAATACATAGAAAGTACCACATATCCTGTACTAACATGACTAAGTTGGCAATCACATGCATTCCTAGTAGTACTTAAAATTCGGATACAGCTAAGCAGTAGGTGCCGCTTTTTTGGAAAGTTCAAACTTGAATAGTTTTACGTCGAAAATATTTTGTGACCTAAAAGAACTAGGCGTTTCCTGTACTAAATTGGCTACCCCATGCATTCCTAATAGTACTTAAAATTCGGATACATGTTTTTGGAAAGTTCAATCTTGAATAGTTTTGCGTCGAATATATTTGTGACCTAAAAGAACAAGGTGCTAGAGTAAAATTCCATGGTGTTACTTTAAGTAATGGATAGTTGATTAATTCCGACTAGAATTAAAAAGATTGTGTCCATCAGCTTTGTATATAGATAAGAATGCTAAAAGTTCCTTTTAATAGAAGGAAATAGATCAAGAGTATTTGAAATAAATTTAACAATTCATCGAGTTTCCCATCTGGATAATATGCGTGTTTGTTTGTAAAAGTCCTTAACAGTAACTTATATACCGCATATTTGTTTTGTTTCTAAAAATAGATGTGGGTAAGCCCATAGTTCGTGTCGACATGTAAAATAAAAGTGATAGTAAAATACAAACGTAATAAAACCTCAATGTTCACATATCTGAGTTAGATAAGACTATCAAAAATAATCTAAACAATATATGTCCATGTATATATACAATAACATTATCGCACTTCAAAGTAAAGAGGATGTTGTGTACCATGCTCTGTCTTCTGCTTCGTGAGATATAAAGTAATTTGATAATTGTGTGAATTAGTGCACATTATTCTCTTGTTTGCTCTAAGTTGACTTGTTGGTAAACTAATTGTCCTGTCCATGAGCATTAGTAAGCTATTTGAAACCTATACAGACTATCGCTTGTATAACTATAATTGCTTGTATCACTATATGAACTATATTTACGCAAGTCAGAAAATTTAGGGTCGGGCTTGGTATGTAAAATACAACAACGTAAACATGAGCTCTGCAAATCTCTCACAAGTTCAACTGACTTGATATTTCATATCAAAATCAAATATCATATTTAATAAAGCATATTTTACAACAGGAACACATGCATAATGTAAATAGCTAGGCAAACATGCAAAAATTAAAACAAGCAAGCTAACAAGAAAATAAACGCAAATTGAAAAGTATAAATATAAAACATACAATGTATGTAACTGAGAAGCTCACTCGTGTAAACAGAATTGGTATGATTCAATGAGACAACTCTTCACAGTAGAACAAACGGCAAATAAAATAAAACAAAAAGTCATTTTACTGCCTTCAACAATGGGCAGAGCCCATGCCACATTAACTATATTTAGTCACTTTTCTGCCTTCATTTATGAGCAGGGCCCATACTGTATTAATATCAACAAGTCATTGTACTGCCGTCAACAATGAGCAGAGCCCAAGTCGCATTAATAACATTTAGTCACTTTTCTGCCTACAACAATGAGCAGGGCCCATACTGCATTAAACAAAGTCATTGTACTGCATTCAACAATGAGCAGAGCCCATGATACTGCATTAATGAGTAATTAAAAACCAAAAAGAAAAATGTTAGACAAGTCAAACGAGAAAACAGTAGGCATAATTTATGTATTTTTTTTTTTTTTTTTTTTTTTTTTTTTTTTTTTTTTTTTTATAGTAATGCCGATTTAAGTGTATCAAACAATTTAGGAAATATTTAAGACTGTACATGTTCAAAGGATTTTCACTTGTAAATATTTTAATCTAAGCCATCGACTCTGATGGATTTAATCTAAAGCTATCGCGTCATCCGCCACACAATCTCTCATATAGTGTATTTCATTTACACGTCAGCTGAGCCATCTAACAGATAGTGTATAATTGTGTATAAAAGTGGTAGAATCTATAAAGTAAATAAGGTTGAGGAATTTGCACTTATTGCCCTCGTGTGTATCTTGTTTGTAATAGCGCTAGGTGCGTCTTCAAAACGACTGCATGGTTATATAATTTATGTACATTAAAGCAGAGACATGTAAAAAAGGCCACGAATGATCACGAATTAGATGTATGACATCAAATTATAATAATAAATAACCCTTTCAGTAATCTTATCTTATCACCACCAGATTATCTTATTCCTAATGAGATAAATATCAATTAGAATAATTATACACCACAAAACATCAACTTTTTTTTTTTTTTTTTTTTTTTTATATATATAAATTCAACATACCAAGGTTAAAGCTTGACGAAATCTGCAAACCGCTGGAACCAGGTAGTGAATTCTTTGGATCATTGGTTTTCCTTCTTTTAAATCGTGTTTTCCTTACAAGTGCATCTTGTGCTGTGTGGAATTCTAAAGTGTGAAGATTTTGTTGTGCCATTAAATTGATCACCGGTCAATGAGCCACTGACAAATTGGAAGCTGTCCCTGTCATTCGAGCATTGTATAACTTTTATGGCGCAGATACATTATTAAATTGTTCTAATAATCTCACAAACATAAGCATGTCGAAAGAAGCTGGATATGTTCCTCGTGTTGATGGCATCAGATCGTGTGGTGACAGTTCGGTTTACCTTTTAATATCGTCGTTTGCTGACCCTTGCAAATGAAAATCCTTTCTTGGAGAATTGTCTTGTCTCTACGATAGTTTCATTTCAAAATATTAGAATATGATATGCGGATGTCAATGATTTTTTACGATTGCATTTTTTGAAACTTTTACATATCTACAAGATTGGCAAGTGCAATGTAATGATGACGAGTCATGTGACGTTGATTGGCGGGAAACAAGAACCGGATCCGAATGAGGCAATAATCATTTCTCTTTAATTAAATTGGTTTATCTTATAAATGAGATAAACCGTATTATCTATAGAACAAAACTGTGTGAAAATCAAGTAAATTTTGCAGGGCTGAAAAACTATCTAAAAGAAAATCTAATACTAGAAAAGAATATATTTTTTAAAACAAAGCCTCTTCACATTGTCAACCTCTACTGGGACCCCTGGCTTCCATTATTAGAATAATTCACACTTAAGTAACTTAATTAGCATTACCCTATGTAACGTTATTGGTTTTTTTTTATTTTAGCCTTCTCACACCAACTGTTATATGTTGTTTATTGTTTATTGTCTTTTGTTCTTGTTTTGTGCCTAAAATGCATATACATTCTCTAATATCTGTTTTGTGCTTGTATGAATTATTTACAATGGAAAACCAACTTTGCCAAATTTATTCAATGTTGTATCTTAAGAAAAAAATACTGCTGCCAAATTCCAAATTTCAAGGACTTTCTATTTTTTATTTATTTTATTTTTTTCTCTAGTTTTTATTTTTGTTTTTTTTTGTTTTGCATTTGTGTTTTAATTATTTATTATTTTCTCTTCTCTTCTCACATTCTCTCTTAAATAAAATTCTCACTTTATTGATCAATATTGAAATAATTGATACACAATAATATACTGTATATATATTTTATAATTTTGAGTACTAACAATTACTAACAATTTTTCTAAATATACAATATAATGTTTAACGAGGCCGGGATAAGGTACCGGTACTTTCTGTATCAAACTAACAAATGTGAAAGTTTTCAATAAAGTATGTATAATTTAAAAAAAAAAAAAAAAAAAAAAATAAATAATCAGGGGCACCATGTTCACACTTAAGATGCCAAAAAGATAGATGATCCTAAATGTCAAATGATATATTTATAGTGGATTGCGAAACAAGTTTTGCAACATATATCAATCCCTTTCTACCTTGCGGGTGCGAGTGCTGCCTTGTAACGGCATTAGCCTGCTCTTTTTCGAAATCTTAAAGGGCGTCTTTAACGTACAAGAGATATGGCTCTCTCTTAACACTTGTCAGCCATTTATCGCCCCTTTCCGACGGGCTATCATCGATTCCTCAAGACCATACTCGCTAATGGTGTCAAAGGAGAGCCGAAAATTCAGTCCCTGAAATTTTCATCCCGGATATAGGGAATCGAACCAAGAACCTTTGTGTTAGTAGTCCAACGCACTAACCACTACACAACAAAATAATCTTATAACGTTACAGCTATATTAATCTTTCCCGTTTTCACGGCACAATAATTTGACTTTCATGTGTCACGCTTATCCGCCTCGACAATCCCGAGTCCCGCTCAGACCCCCCTTATAGGTACATAAATAGTTTACTATGCAGTCAGTAGCTAAATACACATGTATAATATACTTTTAGACGACCTTAGACTCATTTCACAGAAAAATCTAAAATACTCATTGGTATTGAACATTTTAGATCACTTATAATTTTAAAATTTACGACCATATAGATTTAAGATCATTTAATCGAAAGATGATAATTTGTCAATGAGCACCTGTAACCCGGTACTGCATTTTTTTTTGCACGCGACAATCAGAGTTATTGAACCTGATCATGACAGACGTCAGAAATTTTGAGTAGACAAAAATATGATTTAAAGTGTAATTAATGGAATATATCAGAAGTAAATTTGGACTTAACTAGTGCAAGTAGGATTATTCTATATTATTATATGTGCATATTAGCAAAAAACTGTCGCTGAAAGAAGTTTTCATTGTTTTCATTGGTATGAGTAGACGAATCGAGAGAAAAGGTAAACAACATTGTATACAAAGACACATGAGCATAGTTCAAACGATAGTCTTAAATCAATGTGGACACATACATATATAGTTTACCGTTATGACGAAGAACAGGCGTCCTGGTCAAAATAAAACTATTAACCCTTCTTCATCAAAATATAATGACCCTACAAAGTTACCACAAAGCAACGACACAGCAACGTTACCACAAAAAAGCGACTCAACAAAGACAAGTAGCACTTCAAATCCACAAAAGAAACGTAAAAAAGACGAGGTTTCCGATAGTAGCGCATCACAATCTACTTTAAGCCTGGACAACAGTAAAGTAGCTAATATTGACAAGGAGGACTCAATATCGAACACTATGTCTTTCGCCTGATCTTGTATGAACAGTTTAAATGAACATACCTATGCAACCCCGAATAAAACAGCAGGATATACACATCAGCTTGCTACTAGTACACCAATATATCCGCCACAGTATTTACAATATCCATCACCCCAACCTCAAAATGTGCCTAATCATGTACCGATGCTATTCCAACCCCCCTCCTCCAACCACAGCAGTCTCCGCCGTTGTTACCTCATCAACAACCTAATGATTTTAGTATGATATTAACAGAAGTACTTAGCCGACTGAACGGTCTTGACCAGAAACTAGGTCGTCTCGATGAAATTGATAAAAAACTATTAAAGCTTGACACTGTTTCAACCAACTTAGGAAAAATAAACAACCAAGTGAAAAATTTAGAAGGAAATTTAGCTACAGTTAATAAACGGTTAGGAGATGTTGAGAAAAGTTCAGTTTTTGTAAGCGGCAAACTTGACGATATTACGAAAGAGAATAAAAATAGTATGGCAGTCTCAAAAAACCAAAATAAAATTTTGCACGAGAGAATAGCTTCAATCGAAAAGCAAAACGTTGTTTTTAAAGCGGAAATTTCGAAAATAGCAAAGGAAAAAAAATCTAAATCTGACAATTTTAGTTTAGATTGCCTAAATATTATAAAAACAGATAACGAGCGCTTGAGATCGTCCGTACTAGACTTGCAGTGTCAAAAGCTGAACGAAAATTTAGTTTTTAATGGTATTGACGAACAAACGGGTGAAGTAACTGGTAACGTAGTTAAAGCCTTTGTTAGAACTGAGCTCGAGATCGTTCGTGAAATTCCTATTGTCAAATCTTACAGAATAGGAAAACATTTTGATGGGAAATTAAGACCAATTGTTGTCAAATTTGAAAACAGAAATGATCGACAAGACATTCGTTTTGCAGCCCCAAAACACCTAAGGGGGAAACCTTTCGGAATAAATGAACATTTTCCTCATGAAGTTGTGAAAATCTGTAAAGAGCTACTACCAATACACAAAGAAGCTTACTTACTTACTTCATCCTCTTCATGTTCTTGAACACATAAGGCATCAACACTAATTGATTTTCCCTTGTTTCTGTTTCTGTAGCATAAGTTTCTTTCCGTGGCTGAGTAGCTAAGCCAGCGCACAACCCCCTTACCAGGAGGGCCAGGGATTTATTCTTCAAGGTTTCCTTCCTCTAGATGAGTCGCTAGCCAAAGCTTATGACTCCCATCTTGCCATTGGTTTTATATCGAGTTTTCCTTCTCTTAGATTAACTGCTTTAACTGAGCTATGATCTTCATCTGACCAACTATTTACCCATAGCTGGGGCAAGGTTGATGAGTGCTAGGGCATGTCCACACGCCGGTGGGCCTACACACTGCATCTCTGGGGCCCTTGCTGCTCCGAGATCTTCTACAATAAAGCCTAGGATGCTAGCTCCTAGTTACCGTGTGTTGTCGCGAGGAGGCATTGTAGAAGTCCTGAATAATGAAGAGGCTATGTACTGGCAAAAAGACTTACTCACTCGGCTTTCTTTTCACCTGCAAAAGCAGGCTAGCCAGCGGTGATAGAGAACCTATGGTTCTAACCACACTAGACGCATGCACAATCCTGTGGACAAACCACCAACACACAAAGAAGCACGCAAGCAAAATCTCAAATCAGTACTTAAACGTGATAAATTGTATATTGATGGTGAACATTTTGACAAATCCAAACACAGTCACTTAATAAAACAGCCTGAGGCTATGGATGAAGGGGGCGCTCAAGGTGGTGGAAACGGGAACTAGGACAGACGGGAAGTTTTCTTACCAGATAGTAATATTAAATTCCTAGCATGGAATGTCAACGGTGTCAACGGTGGTTTGCAGAATAAACTGGATGATGAAGCTTTTGTTAGTTATTTAAAAACTTACGATATTGTTATACTTTCGGAATGTTGGATAAGTAATGATTTTACTTTTGACATAGAAGGGTTTATGTCTAAACCAGTTCCGAGAAATAAATCAAAATGTACGCAAGGCGATTGATTATGTGTGATGATAAATACCATATACAGTCCGTATATTTCCTTTATTGAATCTATAGCTGATACATTCGTGTGGTTAAAATTCGACAAAGTGCTATTTGATTTTGATCAGGACTTATATGTATGTGGTGCCTACATACCCCGAATTAACTCAAAGTACCATACATTATACGAGTGTGATATTTTTCGATTAATGGAAGACAACATAATTTCATAATTTCAAAATTGAACTGCAGAACGTCAAATGCCTCTGACTTCATTGAAGATGATTCAGTCCATATAACATTACAAAATCAACTACCGAATCTATTTAATTATTGTGCTGTTTCTATGACAAACAACCAGATAACCAACAAGAATTTTATTTGCACAACTTTAATCATATAAGGCACCGACAAGACATCAAATGGGTGCGTAGTGCATCCTTCTAGTATAAGGTAAAAACTGAAAAGAAAAAATAAACAACCTTTACAATCTGATCAAAACATCATAAAACCATTCATAAAATGTTTCTCTGCTCAAAATTACAATGAAAATGACAAAAATAAAATATTGATCAAAAGTGTCCCGAATGGCGTGCCATACATACCAAAAGAAGTGACGAACACATAAATGTCAAGAATGGCGTTCCATAGATTTACAATTTGCCGGGAGTTTCATTCACATCTCACAACTCAAAAATTTAACTTTACAATAGAAATATCAAATAAAAATCATTTACAGGGGTAGAATAAAATATGTTTGACAATATTATCAATATAAAAAACTTACCACGTTACGAGACAGTGAGGAAATAACAAGAAATAGTGGTCAAAATGCTTTCAAAACAATGCAGGAAGTGAAGAGATGTTACAAAAAATAGAGTCATATACGGAACATTAATGCCGGAATTCCGACTACAGAACACTCCCCGTCTGATATACACAGATATCACTTAATAAAACCATAACAAACAACATATTTACTAATCATCTGCTGAATGAAAAATATAACTTGTATGTATACAAATACTTCAACTTGGACTACCTGTACCAAATATCATTATATATCTGAACTTATGATTTTCAAAAAATAACATTTATACATAACAATACCAAAGGTCATCAATATTGCCAAACTGTTCATTATTGTCATGAGTATCAATCATATAACATAAGTCAATAACAAGTGTTTTACTCTGCGACTAATAGAACTAGTTCTGCGACTGGACGGATATATACAACCGATTTACCTTCACTGATAATGTGCAGACGGACTTTGCGGACAATACCATCAGAACTGATTAAAGTGGCGACTGCTGCAATTGCTTGCTCAGATACATCATAAAATGTATGTAATTCAGCTTTTGAAGCATCTCGAATTGAAATTGACGTACCGGTAAACAGTCTACGGATCTTCACATTTTCAAGTAGTGTCAAAGAAGTTTCCAATTCTTGTCGATACTCTTTCTGCATGAATGTAACTATGTGTTCTTGTTTTAATGGATCTTTCTGAAAACTTTTCTCAAATGACTCAGAACGATGCAAAAACATTGCTCTGTTGTTTGGGATACGTCTTCTCGGAGTGCGGAAAGGTAAAGGTGAACACCAGTTACCCTCTTTGTCCTTCTGGAGATCAGTTTCATTTAATGTCAAAAATTGTCTACCTTCTATAGATAATATAGATTTGTCGTCTTGTACAGTGCGTTCGAAAATTGCACTTATATGTGTATTGTATTTCGTTTGAGAGACTCCAAAGTTATCGATACGGCAGCCAAAAGACTCATGATCGTCATGATTGTAAGAACATGGTTGAAGGATCGAAGCTTGACAATCTGGTGCAATATGTGTCAGATATGCATTAACATCATCAGGAGTATGTATTCTGTCTAAGCACATGTTTCCTATAACTACCCAGCCTAGAGGCAGTTTTTGTGCGAACGGAGCATTAAGAGGTCCAATAATTTGTTCTAAAACATGATGTGCTTCTGTCATGTCCCTTTCAATGAGAAGCATAATCTCACGATCTGGGTCCAGTGGAGACAAGTGATCTGCCATCTCTTTCAAATGGTTATGTCTGATAGCAATATCTGGTGTGGGTATTTCCTCTCTATTATGCGGAAGATTACCACATTCTATCAATGTGGGTAATTCCAACTGAACTTGTCCATCTTATGATTCAACTACAAAGACACTTGCCCTACGTCCTGACATTTTCACGCGTCCTGAGCAGGAAGATAACACATATTCTTCTGATGTACCATTCACTCTAAAAGTGTTAAAAAATAATGGTGATGCCAATGAGTGATTACTCTGGTCGTCTAATATAACATAAAGTTTCAAGTTCTCATAATGTCCATGTTGTCCAGGTCTTAAAACTCTCACTGGCAAGATTTTTGCGCATGATCTACTATGAAATGATGTCCCACAAATTTCTGTGCACTTAGTTTCTATTTCTTCCTCCCCGCCGTGGACAGGCAAACTTGATTCATTATTATTCTGATCTATAGAGTCGTTAGACGTGTTAGAGCGATTAATATGTAATGCTCCAGGATGGCGGTCACTGCCACATTCACTACAACTAATTGCGTTAGTACATGTTCGTTTTACATGTTTTGTCGATTCACAACAACCGTAACAAATTCTATTATCATTGATAAACTTCATACGTGTTTGGAAAGGGTTTGCTTTGAATGCTCTACACTCGTTTAATGAGTGTCCAGTATTATGCAAAAGACATTGTTTTTGTAAGTCAAGGTCACTACTAGAAACTTCGGTTTTGTGAACTGAAATAGCTGTCTTATACATGTATGCTGGTGATTTGGCTGTTGTGTTTGAGTTTTTAGGTTGATTTGTCTGGTCATACGCAAAACTAGGGTCGTTTCTTATTTGGCTTAATTCACGAATAAACTTCACAAAAAATGTAAATGGTGGAAAGGTTACTTGTTTTTCCGTTTTGTATTGAGATGCTTTATTTGTCCATTTTTCTTGAATGTTGTAGGGAAGTTTATTCAATATAGGGAGAACTCCTGACGAGGAGTCAAAATACGCTAACAGTGAATTATACTTGACATCTTCCTTAATGGATTCTATTTCAGAGAGAATATCTACTAGCTCATACAGTTCTTTGTTGTCTTTCTGTGTTAATTTCGGGAAATTGTTTAATTTGGCCATTAATGACGCTTCAACTGACTCTGGAGAACCGTAACGTTCATCTAAGCGTTCCCTTAAACGTTGTAATCCTTTCATTGGATCATGAATATTTGATGCTCTAATACTGTTAGCATGACGTGTAGATTCAGGACCTAACCATTTCACCATAAGATCTAACTCTTCCATTGCTGAAACGGAAAGTTCACTTAATATGTTTTGAAACTAGCCTTCCATAGAGCGTACATTTTAGGTCTATCACTGTATGTTGTTAATCTCGATAACAGTAGATCTTTCTTCAAAAGAAATCGTGTGAGATCCGTGGCAATATTCTGATGTGTGCTCATATCAGGATGAAACTGAGGTGCGTTCTGATGTTTACTTATGTTAGATTGAATTTGAGGTACATTCTCATGTGTGCGTATGTCAGGTTGAAATTGAGGTGTGTTCTCATGTATGCGTATGTCAGGTTGAAATTGAGGGGCATTAAGATTCAATGCATGTTCTTGAACTTGTATGTTTATATCGTTATCATTACAACCGGCACTTACACTTGGCACATCATATTTGGGTGATACGGTTTTGGTGTTAGCAATGGTGAATGTTGATGGACTACATCACCTGATGTCCGATTTGTGAACGGATCACATGGTACAATATTAACGTCTGGGGTTAATTTTACATCTTTTACTTGAAGGACCTGCTGTTCCACATATTGATTAGTTCTTTCAAAAACATTTTTTGACAGAACAAGGTCAGACTTTTTACTACCACAAACATTTTGGTCATATTCAAGCGCATCAGCCTCTGCAGTAGCGGCGGCTGCTTCCTTCTTATAGTTGAGCAACTCTAATTCAGCTTCCAACTCAGCCTTTTTAGTGAATGTTTTTGCATTTGCAACTTTTTCTTGCTCTTCTATGTAAGCCTTCTGTTTCTGCAAATCTGCCTCTTTCGTGGCAAATTCAAGCTTAGCCTGGGCTGCTTCTGCCTTTGCACGCTTTCTGATTGCAACTGAGCTTGAGTTTGAAGAAGTTCTAGAATGTGCTTCAGATCTATATGTTAATTTAGATTCTTTTTCATCTTTGTCAGACACTTTCATTTGTTGAAGTGCTCGTTCTAAAATGTTTTTGTAATTTGCATCCTCTATTTTGTGCTCCTCATACACTTGGAGACTTTCTTCTGTTTTAGTGTTCTTAAGAAATTTCATATATTCGTCTGAATAAAGACTGTACTTGCAGTAACACAAATTTAAAGTTTTCTTTAATTCTAACAATGTGTTGGTGTCTTCTTGTTTTGTTGTAGAAAATCTCTCAAGACAAAGTTCTACTTCAGTTTGTACGAGTTCAATCTTCTTAGAATGAGTATTTACATTAGCTCTGTAAAGCTCATATCCTCGTTCCGTAAGAGTACGTTTTCTTAGATCCCTGGTTTCACCATTACCATGTTGTGAATCCATTGTCTCGTGTTTTTACTGTGCTGTTTCTAGGACAAACAACCAGATAACCAGCAAGAATTTTATTTGCACAACTTTAATCATATAAAGCACCGACAAGACATCAAATGGGTGCGTAGTGCATCATTCTAGTATAAGGTAAAAACTGAAAAGAAAAAATAAACAACCTTTACAATCTGATCAAAACATCATAAAAGCATTCATAAAATGTTTCTCTGCTCAAAATTACAATGAAAATGACAAAAATAAAATATTGATCAAAAGTGTCCCGAATGGCGTGCCATACATACCAAAAGAAGTGACGAATACATAAATGTCACGAATGGCGTTCCATAGATTTACAATTTGCCGGGAGTTTCATACACATCTCACAACTCAAAAATTTAACTTTACAATAGGAATTATCAATATCAAATAAAAATAATTTACAGGGGTAGAATAAAATATGTTTGACAATATTATCAATATAAAAAACTTACCACGTTACGAGACAGTGAGGAAATAACAAGAAATAGTGGTCAAAATGCTTTCAAAACAATGCAGGAAGTGAAGAGATGTTACAAAAAATAGAGTCATATACGGAACATAAATGCCGGAATTCCGGATACAAAACAATTATAGTAATGACCATTCGTTATCTACACGCATAAATCCAGATACTATATCCAATTATTATGGATCGAAACTAATAAAATTATGTAAATCGACAGGATTAAGGATATTAAATGGTCGTCATAAAGATGGATTATCAAATGACTACACATATTGCGGCCCAAAGTCATTTTCAGTTATTGATTATTTTTTAACAACTGTTGATTTATTCAGCACTATTGACAAATTTATTATATCCAGCTTTACGCAATTTTCTGATCACGCAAGTTTGCACCTAGAAATAAAAATCAAGAATGTGAATTTTACGGATGAATTAATTACTGACTGTGAACCTAATTATGGAGTTGAAAGGAAAACTTTTGTAGCGGAGACGCATATTTTTTTTATAATTATCTCGACGTATTTGCCGGGAATTGCAAACCAAATATTTTTCAAAATAGAAAGTAAAATCACAAAAATACTGAACTCAGAGGAAAATCAATTCGGAAAGTCCATAATCACATGGCAAAATCAAATAACAAAACGCATCAAAAACGAATGGACAAGAACTGTCATATTCCTGACTTGGTACAGGCATTTTCAAATGTAGAAAATGGTGGATTGAACCTGGTTTTATAGCTAGCTAAACCTCTCACTTGTATGACAGTCGCATCAAATTCCATTATATAGTCACCGATGCGTGAACAAAACAAACAGACATAATAGGTAAAAATGTCAAAAATAGGGGTACAGCAGTCAACATTGTGTTATCATCTTATGACTTTTATGAACATTAATTTATCCGGACATTGCTTGTCACTTTGTTATACTTTTTAAATAACTTATTAGCCATAATTTACTGTATTTTCATGAAATTATTTAGAAATTCTTCTCGTGTGTAAATGGCTGCTATTTAGAGAGGTTCCGAATGTCGTATCTCGGAATTTTACATAGGCTAAGCTTGATTCGACTTTTAGGAGTACGCCATTTTACATTTTAATAACAAATAAGTAAAGGTAAATTTAATTGGTTTGATTTCTAAACTTAAATCCTATTGGATACTATTATGTTACTAAATTTAGGTGCTCTTGCACTATATATACAAACGTTTTACCCATTCAAATTGCTTAATCATTTAGAGAGCCACAGTCTGTTAAAGAGACTAACAAGGTAGGTGCATTTAAATGTAAGGGAGATAATTTTGTCCCATTTACTTAATTTTTACCTTTTTGGCTTCGCCACACCTCGGAAATAAAACCTGTTCATTTAATATGTAGGATTTAATATACAGATAGGAATAGAATGTAACTTTACAATTAAATAAGGGTTAAGATTATAATGTTGCAAATATAAATTAGGGGAATTTATTTAAGGGAATAATTTATTGTGAATATTGTATGTTGTTTTGTGTAGATATACTTGCGCAAATATATATGTTTTAGTGTAAATTAAAATATGAAAACTTTATCGTCTCACTGATTTAAGAAACAGAGACTCAGGTCCTAGAACCCGGAAGTAGTTGTTGTTATGTGGTCTTGGTATCTCTTGGTTTGACTTCGAATCTGTACTACTATATTGGTATATTGAATTTATTTCAAATATATGGGCATTACTTAGGCATCGTTGTTCAAAGAATCAGTCGACATTAACGTACCAAACATAAAATCTAGTTCATATATCGAAATACAGATTGAAACCAACAAACATGATTGCCTCCGGTTACATTTTTGGTGGCCAATGTGGGGACCTGTTGTGAAACTTCTGTCCTTAAATCAAATAAAGATGTTAGTTTAAGTTTTACTAAGTCTTAAAATTTAATATTTGAAGTTTATAAACAATCAAATGTGAAGTTAATTAGACTTTGAATTATTTTTATACAATTCAATTAAATTTGAAGTTAATTAGACTTTGAATTAGTTTTTTTTTTATATACAATTCAATTAAATTTGAAGTTAATTAGACTTTGAATTAGTTTTTTTATACAATTCATTTAAATTTGAAGTTAATTAAGCTTTGAATTATTTTAAAGAATTTTATAGGGAAATAAAAAAAAAATAGTATCTAAACAAATATGGCTGAGAAACTTCCTCCTGATGATTTACCTTACTATAAGAGCCAGTTAGATGAAATTTTTGAGCAGTGTGGAACAAAACTTGATACTTTACATGTAAATACCACAGATCAACATGATCAACCTTATATTCCATCAGATCCCTTGTTATTTAGCCCTATAGGTAGAACTCATAAAACTGAATCATATGAGTCTAGAGCTTTGTCACAAGCACCTGAAAGTTCAACAATAAGGGGGGACTACTGCTTATATGAAAGAAGCGAAGTAGATCCCTTGAGGGTGTCCAGCAGATATGTTGATAAAAGCAACATTGAAGTTGGCCCTTTACGTGAACGTAAGCCAAATATAATAGAAGACAGATGGTTACGCAGCAAATCTTCTATTCCCAGAGTGTCTGCAGGAACGGCTGATTTAAGCAGTAGTGAATTCAGACCTCAACCACGTACACTGTCCTTTCCGTCTGTCGATAAAACATCACTGCAACTCCTAGTTACAGAAAGTACTCTACCTCAATTCTTACACAAGGCAAGACTGGTTCAACCAATAGGAACATTGTGTTACCTCCCAAGGTGCCTGAAAGAATTGCTGAAGAAAGCAGCAAAGAAATCAGATCTCCTTTATACTTAACTTTGCCAAAAAGAGAGTTTAATAATATAAATAAACCAGAAATTACCAACTTAAGTGCAGCTCCTCTTAAGCAAGTTTCTTTTCGTAGACAAAACTCCATTATGCGTAAGGAAAAAGAACCAGATAAGTTTGATGGGAGAAATGTAGATTGGCAGGATTATATTGTCCATTTTGAACAAACAGCCCATTGGAACCAGTGGAGTGAAGCCGATATGGCTCAACAACTGTGCATGAGTCTTCGAGGAACAGCTCAAAAGTTGTTAGGTGATGCTAGACCTGAAACTTTGCAAAGTTATTCTTTAATAAAAGAAATGTTAAGTAGGCGTTTTGCCCCAAAAGAGAGAATAACTGCATATAGAGTTGAGTTTAATTCTCGTATACGTAAGAACAATGAAAGTCTTTCTGATTATGGCTATGCATTAAGAAGGCTAGTGAGGTTAGCTTACCCAGACCATGATAAAACTGAAGATTTGGCAATTGATCAATTCATTAAAGGTCTTGAGAATTTCGAGCTTCAAAAGCGAGTACAGTTTTCGCATCCTCTAACATTAGAAAGTGCTATAGCTATAGCAATTGAATATGAGGCTGTTGTAGGGTCAACTAGCATGACTAGTGAAATAAAGAAACCTAAAGAACCCCAGATAGATATTGGTGTTAATGCCGTTAAAAAATAGAAAATAGGGTATACAAGGAAGAAAATAAAGATTTGACAGAGTTCACGAAATCAGTTATGAACTGTTTTCAAGAATTGAAAAAAAGAATTGATGAATTAAGTAAAACAATCCCTGAAAAATGCACTAGATGCTCAAGATTTGGCCATAACAGCACAGAATGTAAAACTCATTTCTGTAACAAATGTAAATCCATGGGTCATTTTACCGCAAATTGTAGGTCAAATAGGGGAAAAACTGAACCAAACAGACAAAATAAAGACAATCAAAACAGTAATGATTTAAACCCAAAAGGGCAGGACTCGGGGCCGGGATCCTAGCCCAAGATACTGAAACCAGGCCCACTATAAAGATAAAGGAAATTAAACAGTGTGGTCTGTTTGCAAAGGTTCTTTTTGGAAATCAGAAATTTGATTTTTTAGTAGATACAGGGTCAGCTGTCACATGTATTTCTAAATGCTCTTATGATAAACTTAAACTTAAAATAAAGTATGAACCCATATCTACCACTTTAGTAGCAGCTAGTGGAGAAAATCTTAAAGTTTATGGCAAGGTTAAATTACCTTTCAAAATAGATGGTGTTTCATTTGAACATGACTTTGTTGTTGTAGAACTAGATAACATGTCGGGAATATTAGGCATAGACTTGTTAAATACATCTGAAGCTCAATTAAACATTTCAAAAGCCTTACTCATTATGCCAGATGAAACTGTGATAAAATTAAAGAAAATACAAAGCAATAGTTGCGCTTTAATTAGATTAAAAGAAAGAATGATAGTACCCGCTAATACGGAAACAGCTTTTAAAATTCAGTTCCAACAAATATGAGGGAAAATAACATGTTAATAGAACCTAACGCACATCTAGCAAAGCAAGGAATTTTAATATCCAATGCATTAGTAAATGCCAAAGATAATAAAATTGTCATTTCTGCCCTTAATTGTACAGATAGGGATATTACACTGAAAAAACTAAAAGTTGTAGGAAATATTCAGTTTGTTAGTAAAATTTCTGAGTCTTTAGGGTGGGACAAATCAGATACTGAGGAGTTACCTGAACATTTAAAATGTATGCTTGAAAAAGTGTCCTCTAAACTTTCAAAAGAACAAAAAGAGAAAATAAAAAGGCTAATTTTTAATTTTCAAGATATTTTTCTGGGACCCGAAGGGAAATTAGGTCGCACTGAACTTGTTAAACATACTATTGACACTGGTGATGCCAGGCCCATTAGAATTCCTCCAAAGAGAGTTGGTCTGGCTCAAAAAGACATTATTAGTGAAGAAATTGAAAAAAATGTTAAAAAAATGACATAATAGAGCCCAGCAATAGTCCCTGGAGTTCCCCAGTCTTGCTCTGTAAGAAAAAGGACCAGACCTGGAGGTTCTGCATAGACTATAGAGGCCTTAACCTTTTGACCCGCAAGGATGCCTACCCTTTGCCCCGTATTGATACTTCTTTGGATTCATTGGGAGGGAATAAATGGTTTAGTACGATCGACCTAGCTTCCGGTTATTGGCAATGTTTAGTGGATGAAAAAGATAGACCAAAAACAGCCTTTTCTTGTCATCGTGGATTATTTCAATTTAAAGTAATGCCTTTTGGCCTGTGCAATGCACCTAGCTATTTTGAGAGACTTATGGAAATTGTATTACACGGCTATCAGTGGGAAAGATGTTTATGCTATTTAGACGATGTTATCATTTTTGGACCTACTTTTAAAAAAGCACTTGAAAATGTAGAATTTGTTTTTGAAAGATTTAGGCAAGCAAATTTAAAATTAAAACCCAAAAAGTGTTCTTTATTTCAACATCAAGTTTTATTTTTGGGACATTTAATTACGGATGAAGGCATTGCTTGTGATCCCTCAAAAATTGAAGCTGTACGTGATTGGCCTACCCCTAGAAATATTAATGAGGTTCGTAGCTTCTTAGGATTAGCAGGATATTACAGACGTTTTATTCCTGAATTTTCTGAAATTGCCTCTACTCTCACCCATTTAACTAAAAAGGGGATACGGTTTGAATGGACCATGCAGTGTCAAGAGTCTTTTGAATGTCTTAAAAGCAAATTAATATCTGCTCCTATTTTAAATTATCCCTCAGAAACTGGTCAGTTTATTTTAGATACTGACGCCAGTGGACATGCCATTGGTGCAGTTCTTTCACAAATTCAAAGTGGTGAAGAAAAAGTTCTTGCATACGCCAGTAAAATGTTAAGTGACACCCAGAGAAATTATTGTACTACTTACAGGGAACTTTTGGTAGTATTAACCTTTGTGAAACATTTTAGACATTATCTGATAGGTCAAAATTTTAAAATAAGAAGTGATCATGCTTCCTTAAGATGGCTTAAGAATTTTAAAAATCCAGAGGGGATGGTGGCCCGTTGGATATCTGTTTTAGAATCCTATAATTTTATTATAGAACACAGAAAAGGCAGTCAACACACAAATGCTGATGCCTTATCTAGGAAACCGTATCGACTTTGTAAAAGGGATGATTGTCCCGGGTGTGATAAAGATAAAGGTTGTGTAAAAGTTAACCCTTTAATGGCTGAAAATGATCAGGATTTAGACAATACAATTCCGTACGAGGACATTCTAGAACAAAATGAAACAATATCCCATACTGAGGACTCTGATGATATAAATGAAAGTCTAGATTTTTCAAATTGGTTAAGAATATGGTATAATGAAGAAATTAAATCATGGCAAGAAAATGATTCAGATTTAATTAAAATAATTCAATTAAGACATAAGACATAAGACATAAAGCTTTATTTAGAGTCGGTATAAGCAAGCAATTACAAACATAAGCTCTGAAGAGCTTTTAAAACCGACATAACAACAAATAAAACAAAACATACATATCGAGTCATGCACACAACATTAAACATATAAAGCAAGAGTTCAATCAGTATATAAACATGCAGCACAAAAGTTCTTTAAGCATCTTACAAGTTTAACACATACTGGTACATGCAATTATGAGATAAAAACACAAAAGCACAAATGAAATGGTTTGCACATAAAAAGCATAAAAGCACATTAAGTTTCTAAAATTAGCACAAAAGCAGCAGAAGCACTATAGTAAAGATATTAGAATAAATTTGCCATGCTGAAAATAAAGCAACAAAACAAAAAAATAATAAGCAGAGATTAACTGGTTTTGCAGGCAAAGCATTGGCATGAGCTGCCAGACCAAGAATTTATCAAGTTCTTGAATTGATTTAAAGATGATTGCTTACGAAGCTCATCTGGCAGCTCATTCCAAAGCCTAGCACCTGCATACCTGAAAGATTGTAGGCCATATGCAGTTGTTCTTACATGTGGTAGATCTGCTGTATTCTGGTATCTGAAAGAGTAAGTGTTTTCCTTTAAGTGAATCAAATCATGGAGATAAACAGGACAATCTTTATTTATAATTTTGAAAACTTCAATCGCCAAAGATCGCATTCTTCTTACTTTTAAAGATGGTAATTTTGATTTGCAGAGTAGATCTTCATAACTTGCTGAATGGTCTTCGTAGATAAACCTTAGTGCTCTCTCTTGGATTTTCTCTATCTTTTTTGTATTTACCTCCCCACAAAAGTGCCAAACTAGTGGGCAGTAATTAAAGTTGGACATTATGAAAGAATAATAAATTGTTAATTTTCCGAGTTTAGTCAGGTGTTTACCTATTCTTTTTAATACATTTAATTGTTTGGATGCTTTTTTACATATTATAGAGACATGTTCATTGAAATTTAGTTTAAAATCTATTGTTACACCTAGCAGTTTAACGTTATCTTCACACTCTATTTCATTACCTTCTAATTTAAATTTTAGGTTTTTGTCTTTAGTTTTTTTACCTACAGCTATTGCCTGAAATTTTTCTGGATTTGCTTTCATTTTATTTATTGAGAACCAGTTTATCAAAATTTTACTTTCTTCTTCTAAAGTTTTAATTAATTTATCTAAATTGTTATCTGCGTATGAAAGGGTGTTGTCATCTGCATAATTATAGAGTTCACTTTTATGAATAAAATAGAAAATGTCATTTAAAAAAATATTAAATAATGTTGGCCCTAATATTGACCCTTGTGGCACCCCTTTAAACATTGTTTGCCAATAGCTTGAATTAGTACCTACTTTAACACACTGTTTTCTATTAGTTAAATAGCTTTCCAAAAGTTTAAGAGATGTGGCAGACACACCATAAGATTTTAATTTTAGTAGGAGGAGGTCATGGGGTAGGCAGTCAAAAGCCTTGGACAAGTCCATTAATATAGCTGCTACATATTTATTCTGATCTAAAGCCTTTTTCCAATCTTCAATTATTTTTAATAAAGCGGTTTGGCATCCATATCCTTTTCGAAAAGCTGACAGAAAAATGTGGAAAAATGAATTAAAATATTCAACAAGTTGATTTTCTATAGACCTCTCAAAAATTTTTGAAATCATGGGCAATATACTTAGGGAGCTACCATTTGATTTTTATGGGGGGGCTAGGATGAAATTTGAAAAAAATAGGCAGGACAGGAGTTTTGAGTAAAAAAAAAAGGCAGGATGAGCAACTTGGTAAAAAAAAAGGCAGGATGACAATTTGTGTAAAAAAAGTCAGGATAAACTAGTAAAAAAAAAGGCAGGACCGAATAGAGTAAAAAATAAAAAGGCAGGACAGAGATTACAACTAAAAAAAAAAGCAGGATAAAATTTTTCATCCTAGCCCCCCCATAAAAATCAAATGGTAGCTCCCTTACAGGTCTATAGTTTCCTTTATCAAGAGTGTTTGATTTTTTATGCAGGGGTATTACTTGTGCTTCTTTTAATTTATCTGGGAAAACAGCTGATTCAAATGATTTATTTATTATTTTAGAAATTGGATTGGATATTTCAGATTCGGATAATTTTAGTATTTTTGAAGATATTCCATCTTTTCCTGTTGCCTTTTTGATGTTAATTTTATTGATTTGTTTTTTAACAAACTCTGGATCTACTGGGCTAAAATTTAGTTCTTCTTTTTCTGGTTAAAAACTCAGTCTGATGAAAAACCTAGTCGTGAACAGGTGTCTGGTTCTTCATATGAAGTTAGGAAACTATGGAGTGGCTGGGAATTGCTAGAAATAGTAAATGGAATTTTGTATAAACAATATGAAAAATCTAGTATAAATAGTCTGGTTCTAGTAGTCCCTAAAGAATTAAGAGTTACAATCATGAGGGAACTTCATAACAATAGAATAGCTGGTCATTTAGGTAGAGACAGAACGTTAGATTCCATTAGGCGAAGGTTCTATTGGCCTGGTATGTCTTCAGATGTAGGCTCATGGGTTAAGGAGTGTTCTATTTGTGCACGAGCAAAGCGAGGTCCTGGGTTAGGTCGTTATCCGCTTCAGCAATCTCAAGTTGGATTTCCTCTTGATAGAATAGGCATTGATATTGTTGGTCCTTGTCCTATAACAGAAAATGGAAATGAATATATAATAGTTGTTTCTGATTATTTTACTAAATGGTGTGAAGCATATGCTGTACCTAATCATCACGCACTTACAGTTGCAGATAAACTAGTCCCTGAATTTTTCACTAGGTTTGGGATGCCAAAACAAATACATTCTGATCAGGGGAGAGAATTTGAATCTCTATTATTTCAAGCTGTTTGTCAACTTTTAGGTATTGAGAAAACCAGAACAACCCCCTATAGACCCCAAAGTGATGGTTTAATTGAGAGATGTAATAAAACTCTACAAATCATGTTATCCTCCTTTGTTAATAAAAACAGGAATGATTGGGATGACCATTTACCCTATCTTCTCATGGCGTATAGAGCAAGTGAGCACGATAGCACAGGGGTTACTCCTTATAAAATGATGTTTGGACGGGAAATGGCCTACCCTTTAGATATCTTAGCAGGAAATCAAAAGTCTCAAGAAAATTTATGTCCTATTGAGTACGTTAGTTGGCTAAAACATAGTTTTGATATAACTTTTAATTTTGCAAAAGATAATTTGTCAAAAGCTGCCACTAGACTGAAAAATACTTATGATAGGGGCATTAAACCTAGAAACTATGAAATAGGAGATTTTGTGTGGAGATGGTATCCTCCTACTGCTCACATTAAATTGGGTTTAGGATGGATTGGGCCTTATAAAGTCCTTCATAAATTTTCTGAAGTTACTTATAAAATTAAAGAGAACCCAAACAGTAGGGAAATAATAGTCCATGTGGATCACCTAAAACCTTATCTAGGGACAGTTCCTTTAGCTTGGTCATTAATAAGGGAATCAGAATCTGAATCTGACGGGGAAGAAAATTATATTACCCCAGAACCTAGCTTTGATGACTCAGATCAAGAGGAAGGTCCCATAGATAACCCTGTAGATAATACTATTTTTACAACCCCAGTACCCCCTAGACAATCCAGGTGTGGTCGAGCCATTAAGAAGCCATTAAGATACTCCCCAGATGTAATATAGTGTAAATATTTTAATGTGTTAATCATAATAGACAAGTGTATTTTATTATGATGAAATTGGTTTCTTTACAATTGAGTGGAGATAATAAGAATGTAAGTTCTTGTCCATGTTTCTGGTATGTATTTCATTAACTTTTATCATGTTTATCCGAATTATAATTTATAAAGGGAAGAGAACGAATATTTCTGATTTAATGCACCTACTGAGTCACTATGTTTGCAATATATATAGGTTACAATTATACATGTATGTGTCGTGAATTAATATTCGTCAGCAGCATTATTTGCATTGTAAGAATTTAGACTTTAAAAAATCTCTACATATACACTTCTTTAGTCTAGAAAAAAGACTATCATTATTTTAAAATATTGATTGAGGAATATATGAATTTGATGTTCATTTGACCCATATAAAAGGGCTGTTCTACATTTATAACAGAACTCAAAATAAAAGTCGATACAAGTCTTTAAACTGTTTAAACAGTTATTTCTTTGCATATGTGATTGCTTGTTGCGAGAAATATGCGAATTGTTCAAATAGAAAACACAATTATCATTTTTATTTATGTACTTTAAATATATACCTACAGTACTGTCATTACTGTATTGTAACTTGGTGACTTAAGTTGCTGTTATTTTACAGATATGGAATCTCAACAGGTGCCTATTGCTGGAAGGGTCCGTCCAATATTCCATAAGGACTACCTTTGCCCCATTGTCAGCTGTGATGGTAGGAAATTTTCTAAATTCCATCAATACATGAGGCATTGGCGGAAGTTCCATACTAGAACATCTTCAGTTTTACCATGTACAGCCTGTGTGGAGTATTCCAGCAAAACAAGAATAGAATTAAGAGAACATCTGTGCCATCATCACCGTTTCACCATGTTCGCAGCAAAAAGAACTGCTGATGGTACCACTAGAAGGACCCTCATGAATCCAAGATACATGTCGCCAGGACTACATATTCCACCCATTAAGGAGGAAGTGTATATAACAGAAGAAATAGTTGGTGTTGTGGAAGTAGGTGACAACATACCCAGAGACATGGACACAGATATGGTGGAACAGGACGGGAAACTTGTGTTAGTTGTAAAGAACCAAAACTAAGATGAACAGTTAGTTGTGACATTTGATTGTGACATTTGTTTTATTTGATATATTTTATAATTATGTACAGTTTAATATTGATGATCTGATTAATTAAATTCCAGATTATTTTATATATGTGTTTGGTATAAACCAATACATATATATATTGGTTTAGGTGGGGGGAATGTAGCGGAGACGCATATTTTTTTATAATTATCTCGACGTATTTGCCGGGAATTTCAAACCAAATATTTTTCAATATAGACCGAGGTTACTTACTCTGTGTCCTGTCAATTTCCCGTTTCACTTTTATGAACATTAATTTATTCGGACATTGCTTGTCACTTTGTTATACATTTTAAATAACTTATTAGCCATAATTTACTGTATTTTCATGAAATTATTTAGAAATTCTTCTCGTGTGTAAATGGCTGCTATTTAGAGAGGTTCCGAATGTCGTATCTCGGAATTTTACATAGGCTAAGCTTGATTCGACTTTTAGGAGTACGCCATTTTACATTTTAATAACAAATAAGTAAAGGTAAATTTAATTGGTTTGATTTCTAAACTTAAATCCTATTGGATACTATTATGTTACTAAATTTAGGTGCTCTTGCACTATATATACAAACGTTTTACCCATTCAAATTGCTTAATCATTTAGAGAGCCACAGTCTGTTAAAGAGACTAACAAGGTAGGTGCATTCAAATGTAAGGGAGATAATTTTGTCCCATTTACTTAATTTTTACCTTTTTGGCTTCGCCACACCTCGGAAATAAAACCTGTTCATTTAATATGTAGGATTTAATATACAGATAGGAATAGAATGTAACTTTACAATTAAATAAGGGTTAAGATTATAATGTTGCAAATATAAATTAGGGGAATTTATTTAAGGGAATAATTTATTGTGAATATTGTATGTTGTTTTGTGTAGATATACTTGCGCAAATATATATGTTTTAGTGTAAATTAAAATATGAAAACTTTATCGTCTCACTGATTTAAGAAACAGAGACTCAGGTCCTAGAACGCGGAAGTAGTTGTTGTTATGTGGTCTTGGTATCTCTTGGTTTGACTTCGAATCTGTACTACTATATTGGTATATTGAATTTATTTCAAATATATGGGCATTACTTAGGCATCGTTGTTCAAAGAATCAGTCGACATTAACGTACCAAACATAAAATCTAGTTCATATATCGAAATACAGATTGAAACCAACAAACATGAATGGAGGGATGAATACAAATCTCAATGCAAAGAAACACTGGCTAATAATATTGACAATCTCAATTCATTGTGTGAAAATTTAAATTTTGAATCACAGGATGGCATAGATAAAACTGTTTCCGACTTCAGTGAATTTTTAAATGGAATCATGTCTCCTTATTTTAAAGTTAGGCCAAAAGTGAGAAGAAACAGGACAGAATTATGCCCGTAATTGAAGACAAGCCATGGTTTAATGATGAATGTAAACGTCGGTATAATCTTTATAAAAAATTTCTAAATGTGTTTAACCATAGCAAGTGTAGTACACATCATCTGAACTTAGTAACAGCAAAACGAAATTATAAATTACTTGAAGCAAAACTGAAACGGAATTATAAAAAGCAACAAGGAAATATGTTAGAAGGCTTAAAGAGACACAATCCTAAATTATTCTATAGAAAATTTTCATCTAAGCGTAAAGTTAAACCTAAAGCTACGGGGAAAGAATTTTTTTATCATTTTAAACGAATAGCGTCCGAAATTAATTCAGAGGAAAATTCAAGAAATGGAAATTCAAATAATGATGAAATACCGGTATATGAGGAATTAGATTGTGTTATTACCAATAAAGAAATACTATGTGCTATATCTAGTTTAAAGAGAAGTAAGAGTCATGGTATTGATGGTTTGTTAAATGAATATTTCATCGAATTCCAGGATATGTTGATGCCAGTGTTTAGTAAATTATTTAATGGTATATTGGTTTCAGGACTTTTTCCAGAATCATGGTCTATTGCAGTTATGGTACCAGTCTTCAAACGCGGTGACCCAAGTGACCCGAATAACTTTCGAGGCATAAGCCTAGTCAGTTGCTTAGCCAAACTTTTTACACACATTATAAACAATAGACTAATTAAATGGGCAAACACGTATGATACAATAACTGATGCTCAATTTGGATTTAGAAACGGACTTTCCACTGTTGATGCAATTTTTGCTCTGCAAAGTATTATTTCAAAAACATTGTCGGAAAAGAAGAAACTGTATTGCTGTTTTGTTGACTATACAAAAGCTTTTGACACTATTGATCGAATGAATTTATGGTTTAAATTGTCTAAAATTGGTATACAAGGAAAATTACTGTCTGTTATTAAGTCTATGTATTTAAATATCAAATCATGTGTTACAATAAATGGGTTTTATACAGATTTTTTCAAAAATAATGTTGGTTTAATGCAAGGGGAGGTATTATCGCCCATTTTGTTTGCTTTGTATGTTAATGATTGTGAGATGGAGTTTATAAACAATAATTGTAAAGCTGTAGAGTTGAAAGAATTAAGTTTATTTTTATTAATGTATGCAGATGACATGGTCATTTTTTCGGAAACCAAAGATGGTTTGCAAGAGATGTTAAATGCAAATATTTATACCAAGAAATGGAAATTAACTGTAAATATTGATAAAACCAAAATTGTAATTTTTAGAAATGGTGGTGCAGTAAAGGATGATGATAAATGGTTTTATGATGATGTACAAATAGATATTGTTAATAAATTTACTTATCTAGGTATTGTTCTTAATTTTAATGGAAAATTTGCTGTAGCACAAAAAAAAAGTTGCAGAACAAGGTAGAAAAGCTATATTTTGTTTATTTAGTAATATTAGACAATTTTCATTTAATTATGCCACGTTATTGTCATTATTTGATACATATGTGAGTAGTATTCTATGTTATGGTTCTGAAATATGGGGTTTTCATAAAGCGCAAGACGTAGAAAAGATACATATTGATTTTTGTAAAAGAATTTTGAATGTTAAAACAAGTACACCGAATGTCATGGTCTATTGTGAACTTGGAAGATTTCCAATGTTAGTAACCAGGAAATAACGTATATTTAAATATTGGATAAAAGTATTGAATAATAACAATTGTATATTACATAGTTGTTACAATTATTTATATGATATGTGTTTATAGAATCCAAATGACAAAAATAACTGGGTTTGTAATATACGAAAGGAATTGTTCCTTCTTGGTTTAAATGATTTGTGGTATTCACAAAATTCTTTATGTAAAGATCATATTACTGTTATTAAACAGAGACTTTGTGATATTGTCAAACAAGAGTTTGATGCTACTTTAGAAAGTTCATCAAAATGTTTTTTGTATAGATATATGATATCAAATTTTTCTTTGCAGTCATATTTGTGTAAACCCATACCCGATATTTATAAAAAGTGTATTGTTAAATTTAGATTGTCATCACATAATCTAGCTATAGAGAAGGGAAGGTATTCCAATGTTAATAGAAACCTTAGAACCTGTACATTGTGTATCGATGATATTGAGGATGAAATGCATTTTATTTTATCATGTCCATTATATTCTAATCTGCGTGAATGTTTGATTAAACCATGTTATTGGCGTAAGCCATCTGTTTATAAACTGTTACAATTATTAAGCACTACTAATGTAAAAGACTTGTGCAACTTGGGAAAATATATATTTAGAGCACTGAAGCTCAGAAATGACTGTTTTTAGTAAAATGATTTGTAATTCATTTGTTACAAATATTTGCTATTTGGAATGATATTTACATGTATTTATATTTTGTGTATTTAAAACTTCTGTCTGTTTTGTCATGATCCTATATTTTTGTAATATATATTTAGTATATATTGATCATACATGTACCTATATGTTGTAAAACATTTGGTTAATAAAGAATTGAAAAGAAACAGTTAAAAGTGCCGGGATCTGACAGAGCTTTGAAGAGCTTATTTTCTCGTATGATTTATGTCTGTTACTGTGAATATATTATATATATTTATCACAAAAAGCTAGTGCCATTTTCTTTTCTTTTAATATAAAGCCCCACCCTCCTCCAGCTTATCTGATTAATTTACGATCACTCTGAATAAAGAAAGTAAGAAAGTCACAATTCTTATATCAGGTATTTTAAATTCTGGTCGATAGTTGTCTCATTACGAATCATTTAATTATTTACATCTCCTTATTTTTTTAACTAGAAAGCTTTATTTAGATGCGGTATAGTGATGAATGTGTAAACATGCAGCATGGTTGTAAATAAGTGTTAAATGCAGCACAAAAGATACATAATCTATCACACTCAAGTCAATCCGCATGTAAAAAAAAAAAAAAAAAAAAAAAACCCTACCAAATTACTAGTAGTCTATAAAAAAAAATCAACTATAGCATACCAAAATATATAATTTGTAATGACTTGCATGCAATTAGGCCTATAGCTCTATATTCCTATAGATATCATAACCATACGATTAAAAGGCAGATTATGTGTGTGTAAGTTTATCAGAAAATTTCAGAGAGACACATCCTAATCAGGTGATATTAAAATATCAATTTACAAATTCAGATCTTCTGCCTGTTGTATATTGCTTACTTTGATTGTATATTGCCAAACTCCAACATTTAACAAATTACATCGTAAATATACATGTTTGGTGCGGATGGAAGAAATTCAAAATTGATCCTTCAAGAGACAAGTGAATGTTGGAGATACTCATTCCCTATTGTTAAATACTGATTAATGTCGGGTGCGCATAAACAGTACTAAAAAAAAATAATGTATGTTCAGGAAGAAAACAGATTAACAAAATTAACAATAAATACAATAGGTAGGTCTTGTAATTTAGACCGCCCGTAATACGGTCGGAATATTTTCGACTGCCACTGAAAAAGGAGGGACAGAAAATTGGCATTATACCAGGCTACTAATACAGAGTTCCGTAGAAATACCGCAAAGGACCTCCTTTGTTCACTAAGAACAAAAAAGTGCACTAAGGACCTTGACATTAGGACCTATAACTAATATACGTCTTTGCTTGACATCAGTAATAAAGTAATCTTTCATAGACGACAGTTATGATTTGTATTCTCTTTTTCACCAACTTGAAATTATACCACGCTAAACCGTTAGTGTATTCAACAACCACCATTAATTAATCAATAAGTAACGATCAAGAGACAATTGTTTTTAGAATAAGGTTGATTGAACATGGTGATTGGGAAATTCCGAATTTGCAATAAGCAATAATTTTACATCCCAGCTGTTTTAGATTAGACGAAAAACCATTTACAATTCATAAAATCTAGTTTAGAACGCCACACAACCATAACAATATACTTTATATATTACTATATGATGTATACCCTTTTTGATCCCCAAACATGATGAGTAGATATCAAACAATGTCAACTCGCCCCACGCTATATCGCCACTTTATAAAAATATCGTCTCAATCTTGTTTACCGACTTGCCCCACTTTGAAAAAGTGTAAAATCAAATTGAACAATCAGTCTGAAAACTCAAAAATTAACGTAAAAGGTTAAAACCCCACTGAATAAAGGTTTGACAACTCGCCCCACTAATAAAAATATCTTGCTTCCTTTAAGTATGTCAAATTACTATTATTTCGTATCAAGTCGTCCTGGTGTAGTGGTATGTGTCGTGGCTTGATATGCTAAAGGTCTTGAGTTCGAATCCCAGCCTACTGGATTTTTTCTACGTGAATTTTGATAGATAGTTTTTTCCGTAAAATTAATTATAAGTTTTATAGTGGATTTGACATTCCCGCCAAAATGTTACAGAACAAAGGAAAGCATGCATAACAAAGAAACTCAAACAAGGGTGATCTGGCAGGGGTGATCCGGCTCAGATCACCCCTGTTAGAACAAAGGAGCTGGGATGTAATTATAAATGTGAGGTATTTACTCAATCTTATTAAAAACCGATCTTTCATTGCTCCCGTTTTCTGATATGTCGCGTGGGAGATCTAATGAAACCCGCTTTGAGGTCACATGTGAGTGAACTGGAAGTAATGAATTTATAATGATATGCAAATGAGTTGACGACCTATTAATAAGCCAATCAAAAAAAATTATGAATTATTTAGACTGACGATTTCTTCGTAAATAAAATGAGTTACATCCCTTCACCTTACGATAAACTTTCAAGATCGTGGAAGACTCATTTTCATTGGTTGAAAAGGACACACCTATGAGGTCACTCACATATGACCTCAAAGCGGGTTACGTTAGATCTCCCACGCGACATATCAGAAAGCGGGAGCAATGAGAGATCGGTTTTTAATTAGATTGGTATTTACTCATATCCTCTTACATCCATGTTCTTTGGGGGTCTTATAACATCGTTTTAATGTCCTTAGTGCAAAAACTTACTCCCCATTGCACTAAGAAGTCCTTTGCGGTATTTCTACACACGGCTAATACAGTCCACTCGAAGGGTTGTTGCAAGGATCCCCATTCGTACGTGGCTGAGCACAACCCAATGGACGTTCCACTATCCTTCTACTAATATAAAAAAAAGAAGATGTGGTATGATTGCCAATGAGACAACTATCCACAAAAGACCAAAATGACACAGACATTAACAACTATAGGTCACCGCACGGCCTTCAACAATGAGCAAAGCCCATACCGCATAGTCAGCTATAAAAGGCCCCGATAAGACAATGTAAAACAATTCAAACGAGAAAACTAACGGCCTTATTTATGTAAAAAAATGAACGAAAAACAAATATTTAACACATAAACAAACGACAACCACTGAATTACAGGCTCCTGACTTGGGACAGGCACATACATAAATAATGTGGCGGGGTTAAACAAGTTAGCGGGGTCCCAACCCTCCCCCTAACCTGGGACAGTGACATAACAGTAAAACATAAGAACGAACTATAAAAATCAGTTGAAAAAGGCTTAACTCATCAGATGGACAAAAATACTAAGCCAATAAAGGTTTTATTGCCGGTCAGAAGAAGACCTGTAACGGCGTCACGCTATTTCTAAATATAGTTACTCTAGTTTGCTGACAAATTCGCTTCTTATTCCATTAAATATAAAGGAAATAGTTATCTAAAATATATTTCTTTCTTTCTTCAAAGATAAACAATCAATTAGTTAAAATGGCTATGTACATATGTAGCTTCATCGCTAGGCTAATAAAGAATTACCTAAACTGATAAAAAGGTAATTAATGTGAATTTGTTTCGAACTTTTCTCTATTTTGGGTTGAAAAAAAAATATCTTTAAAAAATGCGGTTTTGAGCCTATTTCTTCATTTTAATTTGGTAACACGTTAAGCAATAAGTGACACTAATATGGTATATTACCAATACTAAGGCCATATATTTGAAGCTGTTCAAAATTCTGTGCATTATAGGTACGTGTATCAGATCGGACATTTTTTTTTAAATTGTATATATAAAAAGAACTACTATAAGCAAGGACTTGAAAAGTAACTTCTTACTATACAAAGGAATTTCTCGCTACATTGAAGACCTGTTGGTGACCCTCTGCTGTTGTTTTTTATTTGGTCGGGTTGTTGTCTCTTTGACACATTCCCCATTTCCATTCTCAATTTTAAATCCTTGCTATAAGTTATAAAGTATGAAATATGTCCACTGGACCGAGTGTGCAAGTGCTGTATAGCCAGTCAAGACTTCCATTTGTTGTTGTCCACTGGAAATAAGCTCTTTAAACCACGAATCCCCGTTTACTCAATGCCAAATTTATTTGTTAGTATTTTTAAAACTTTTTCTTATGATTTTCTCATAATATCTTTTTTTGTATTTTTTTTGTTTGTGTGGTTGAACATGAAATTGAAACCGAGGCTACAAAGAAAATTTGTGTAATGTCATCTGTTGCAATATAAACTAAGTATTACACGTGGACAGGATGTTCCCAAGAAAATAAGTTATACACACCCCGAGAGTATACACACTACCGTCATATGGAAAATTACTGGGTCACCTGTAAGAAGGTAATTAGCCATGCAACTAATCAGGTGACTGACCATGTCACTACAATTTAAAAACAAACTGAAATATTCATTTTAATTTAAAAAAAAATAAGAACTAAAGGATTTATCATTATTGAATGAATGAATGAATCTTTATTGCATTAGCAACAACATTGCTTTAGCATAATACAAGGCATATACATATATGACAAATATGACAGAATACAGAGAACAATTAAATAAATTAAATAATGCACTATTATGAAGTGAAATAATTCAACCAAATCGTATTATTTCCAAAACGATTATATGTATGTATGTATACATATTTTTTTTTATCTATACCGGGAGAAAATTGAAAACTGTATTTATAATTTAAATTTATTTTATAGAAATCCTTGTAGGTCTCTCTGGTCTCATTAAATGAACTGACGCATGCCTAATTAAGATTTATAAATTCATTGAAAAAATTAACAAATATTTAGTTTTGATATTAAATTACAGTTACCTTTCCGCGCTATAGTTTATTTGATATGACATGCAGTAAACAATTTTTGTTGAGGGATTTAACGGTTTGTCCATACAACGTGTATGTTATTAGTATTTCACATGACTTAATTGTTTTCGCCTTGAAGCTCATTATTCAGAGTGTTTCAGCCAAGATGATGAAAATAATAACGTGCAAGATACTTTTTTCGATCATCGCATATTTATAATTCATCGTGCTTTAATTTACCCCCTCTTTGTGATTACCGTTATGCCAACAGAAACCCGGGACTTGATTTACATGTAAAATCAGGGGCGGATCCAGCCACGATAAAGGGGGTTCCGACTACATGTCTCCATTAAATAAGGGGTGTCGTACAATTGTCGCTAGGTTTCTGTTACCCCACCGTTTTCATATAATTTAGATTTCAAAAGTGTATTAAACTTTTCATATATTGTGTAGGTTAAAATGTTATCTTTTCCAATATTGTTTGCGTTTTGTTTGGTGAGTAATGTAACAGTGCTGCACAAGGGCGGATCCAGCCATTTAAAAAAGGGGGTCCAAATAAATGTCCCCATTCAAATGCATTGATCGGCCAAAAAAAAAGAGGGGGTTCCAACCCCCGGAACACCCTCCCCTCCTGGATCCGCCAATGGTGCAATACCTAAGTGTCAAAAGAGAGTTTTTGCCGACCTATTCACATACATGTATTTTAAGCCTGAAAAGGTGACCTATTCCAACGACACGTCCTATCACCTTGTATATATAGGAACTTGAGAGGATTCCCAAGATTATCATTAAAATGCAATGATTGCTCACAAAAAGGGGAGCCCACCCCCGGATTCTATCTCCTTCGACCCGCCACAGAATATAAATATAATTGTTATTTAAAAGTCATTTACTAGTACTAGATCCGAGCACCTGTTTTGTGATATATATGTCTAATTTACCGTAAATAACTGCGAGAAAATGAATAATACACAAATTGATAATTGTCTCCTCTCTACTAATTAATGCGCATGCAATATTCACTCTGATTTACTTGTGAGACCACCGACAGTCACACTAATAATTACCTGAAAGTTAATAGGTGCTCCGTTTCTGGGAAGATCATATCGGATCCGATCAATTTATTGGTTCCATTCCCCCAATTGGAAGTCAACACGGCTCCTTAGAAAAAATGCATTGCAATGCGTCATAATTATCTGGACTACTATATAAGTACTTCCATATAACTTCGAAAACAGACAATAATTTATTTCACTGGATGAGACTGGCCTGACGGATTTTTTAATGGATTGTTAATTTTTATTTTTTACACAAGTTTACAAGGCAAGATTCTTCACCTTTTCCACCCTACAAATCAAATGGTTACATATTGTTACACCTACTCGACCTAAAACATATTCATATGAACATTTGGTATCATTCATTTTCTGTGACAACTCTTCACCAGTGACCTGAGTGTAAGGATGACAGTGGCGGATCCAGAACTTTTCATTTTTTTGGTGGAGGGGGTGCTTGCTCCAGTCATGATTCAGTGATTCCCTATATAATCATGGTAATCAACAAATTTTTCACACGAAAAAGGGAATGTAGGACAGAAAGTCACAGGACAAAAAGTCACGGACAAAAAGTCACAATTCATTTTTTCTGATTATTTTCTTTGAATAAAAACTTCTTATTTCTAGAAAAATATTTTTGTATTTTTCTTGAACTATTGTATATAAACCAACTTTGTTAACAAAATTTATCCAAAAAATATCAAAGATGATCAAATAATTGTTAAAAAAAAACAAAATGTCAAAATGACTTGGCACTTAAATGGCTTCATGGTGCCAAGAAATATATCTTTTGCATGATTAAAATTAAATAAATCTTGATTTTTCAAGTATAATGACACATTTCCTAAACTTTAATATGAATATATGTATTAAAAAGTAAATATTTCAAGATATTTCTCTTATATATTCAAACAATTGTCAACAAAGCCTGTACGAACTGTGACGCCCGTATATGACACGGAAACCAGGCGTAAAAATCATACTTTATCCTGGCGGCATTGCAGTGTTTACTGAATGCATGTCCAGGCGTCAACCAGGCGTAAACCAGGCGTAAATTAGGCGTAACTAAGGCGTAAACCAGGCGTAAAATTAGGCGTAATATTTAAATGAGTACGCCTGGTTCACAAAAAAATAGGCGTAATATGCAAATGAGTACGCCTGGTCAATAAATAAACCAGGCGTAATATCCTTACATAATACTACACTTATTTTAGTTCAGTGTATTAACCCTAAGCTGTGTACTTTTGTGTATTGATACAAACTTCTGTACTGTTGCTTTTATTTCTTATTGTTTGACAAAAAACTTGAAATATTAACCATTGAAGAAGCTAATATAGAAATAAATACATTTTATGCAGACAATGGCTCAAATAAGTTTAAGTTTAAATCAGAATTATAACAACTATTTTTTCTTGAAATAGCATTTTAACTAAGTTGTTTTTGAAAATTATTGTCTTTTGAACTAATTTATAAATGATAATACTACAATTTAACTTTAAGTAAAAGATTTTAATGTTATTTATCCAAGGATAACGGTTTTGGGATTTCAAAAATTCTGATAGAACATAATACTTTTAAATAACTTAGTTATACTCACATTATTATTATTTACCATGCATAACTACTTTCCTTTTATTTCACAATTTTCATTTATTTATTAGATTCAGTATTTCCAATTTCAGATTCTTCCAAAAAGCACAAAACAAGCAAATTATCCCTGAATATATGAAGCTGCCATGTGTCCAACCTTTACACACTAAAACCAAAGAGCCAAATTTTGAAAAAAAAATCCCATGATCCTTTAAACAAAGCATTATGGGTATTTCTATTTACGCCATACCAACAGTTTTACGCCCGTAAGAAAATTTACGTCTTGCCTATTTCAATTTACGCCCGTAAGAAAACTTACGCCTTGCTTATTTCAATTTACGCCAGGTTAACTGCTTTTTTCTACGCCTGTAAGGACTACAAATTTACGTTTCCTGCTCCCTTACGCTTGGATCTAGACACGTAACTACCACTTACGCCTGGTTTACGCCTTATTTCCAGGCGTAATACGCCTTATAATTTCGTACGGGATTATTTGTGACTTTTTGTCCTGTGACTTTTTGTCCTACCAAATTTGTGACTTTATGTCCTGTGACTTTTTGTCCTGTGACTTTTTGTCCTGTGACTTTCTGTCCGTTTACCGAAAAAAGGGGGGGGGGGGGGGGCTTGCCCCTTAATTAGAAATCTCTTTTTTTCAGGCATAGGCTCATATAAATTTGCCTTTTGAAGAACTGCGATAAATACTCCTTCCAAATTTATTTCTTTAAATATAATGGATGAAATAGCAAGTAAGGGATGAAATTAAATTGGATGGAATGTGGCAATTTTTTTAGGTAAAGTAGTGATTTGGTATAGTTTGAAAAGGTAAAATATTAGTATGTCAACTCAAACTTAATTATAGACCCTTTAAAAATAAAATTATCCTTATTTTGAGTTAAAGCTTATAGAATTTTCTATAATGTTGATCAGAGGCGGATCCAGCCATTTTAAAAAAAGGGGGGGGGGGGGGCATAACCCAGAGTAAAGGGGGGTTTCAACTATATGCTCCAATTCAAATGCATTGCTCGGCAAAAGAAAAGGGGTGGTTCCAACCCCCGGACCTCCCCCTGGATCTGCCAATGTTGATGTGGTTCTGCACCAAAAGTAGTACACTGCACTGTAAAAGTCTTTTTTTTGGATAGAGCCAGTGCAATTTTACCTCACTGTTCTAGTGGAACAGTAAGATTTTGTCATCACTTGGTGTCTGTTGTTGTTCGTCGTCGTCCGTCTGGTGTTTTCCTCTAAAACTACTGAACCAATTTCTACCAAACTTAAGCTGAATGATCCTTCATGTTATATCTATGGGTATCTAAAACACAGTTTTTGTTTTGTTTTCTGTTTCGTCAAAAAACATTGTGATCATGGCTAAATAAAAACATAGGAGGAAAGGTAGTTTTGGCTTTTATCTCAAAACCCAAATTATAGGATTTAGAGCAAATCTGACACAGAGTTAATTGTTCATTATAGGTGAAGTTCTATCAACAATAAATTTTCAGACAAGTGTAACAACCCATTGTTGGGTTGCTGCCACTAGACATGCTAGATTGGTAATTTTAAGGAAACATTGCAGTTTTTATGTGACGGCAAAAAGTTTTTTGTGATCATATATTGGTATCGTCACTATCGTGTAGTCGTTGTCCGAAGCCATTTGGTTTTCGCATAATTACTTTAGTATAAGTTAATAGAAATCTATGAAATTCAAAAAAAAAGGAAGGTTGGGATTTATTTTGGGAGTGTTTGTCCAGAGTTTAGGAATTAGGCATTTTAGGGACCAAAAGGGTCAAAAAATTTTTTTTTTGATTTTATAGAAATTGAATTATGGGGGTTCTTTGATATGCCAAATCTAATTGTGTATTTTGATTCTTAATTTTTTGGTCCTGTTTAAATTGGTCCAAAGGGTCCAAAATTAAACTTATTTTGATTTTAACAATATTTAAATTCTTGGTGTTCTTTAATATCATGAATATGCTGAATCTGAATATTTACTTAGATTTTTTATTATGGGCACAGTTTTCAAGTTGGTCCAAACAGGGGTTCAAAATTGTACTTTGTTTGATTTCAACAAAAATTGAATATATGGGGTTCTTTGATATGCTGAATCTAACCATTCATTTAGATTATTGATAATTTGGCCCGTTATCAAATTGGTCCACATGGAGGTCTGAAGGGTCCAAACTTGAACTTTATTTGATTTCATCAAAAATGAATTATTGGGGTTCTTTGATCATGTTGATATGCTGCATCTAACCATGTATTAAGATTTTGAATATTGGACCATATTAGAGGTTAATTGTCAATTTAAAATCTGTAAATACTTGGACCACATTCATTCTGTGTCAGAAACCTATGCTGTGTCAAATATTGAATCACAATCCAAATTCAAAATTCAGAGCTGTATCAAGCTTGAATGTTGTGTCCATACTTGCCCCAACTGTTCAGGGTTCAACCTGTACGGTCGTATCAAGCTGAGCCATGAGTAGCATTTTTATTGGTTATTATCTTGAATCTTATTTCTGATAAAGATCTAGATATACTGTAAACAGCAAATATAATTCGCAAAGTAAGGTCTACAAATATGATATTAATACACCAAAAATTGTCAATTGACTCCATAAGGAGTTATTGCCTTTTAAAGACAATTTTTCACAATTTGTTCATCTAGTTTGCTCAATACTCTAAAGAATCTTCTCCTTTGAAGTGACATTGCCGAATCTATTACAGTCAAACTTGGACTGAATGAGTTTCAGAGTAACTAGTATAAAGTTTGTATTTTATTTCCTTTTAGGTCAAGAAGCATAGTCACTTTATAGTTACACGGCTAAAATGGAACATAGGGGTAAAATGATCACATATGGAAGATTGATGCAAAAGATTTCAGGTGAGCACTTCAGGCTCTTGAGAGCCTCTTGTTTAATTGCTTCTGTAAGTAATATATATTAGTTCAGATATTAAATAATTAATATTTGATTATTGTAATAAATCAAAAACCTATTGATCTTAGCAGACAAAGATGCAAGAGCACATTTAAAAGAAAGTGTGACAAAATCTCACATACTTTTAATTTGCAAAAAAATGGTAATGATTTCAATTTTAACCTTTTATTATTTCAAACAGTCAAGTTTGAATCACCATAGGCATGATTATTATTTTTACCCGAGATGTATTTTTCAGACATCATCTGCAAAAAAAATACGTGTATTAAAGTGCAGCATTTCTAAATTGTCAATTTCCTCGAGCACCTTTAACAGTCTCCGGGACAAGTTTGCAATTCCGCTGAGTGCAAAAGTTGTCACCTTAATTTTTGAAGTTAAGTCAAAATGAAGTTGATAACTTGGTTGGTATTGGTTCCCTGATATTTGTCCTAAAAAAATTTGGCTCTAGCACCACTGTTGAAAAAGTTATGCCCCTTTTTTCAACAATTTCCTCAGAGGAAAAGTAGTTTTCCCTTAAGGGAAATTAATTTCCCTTAAGGAAAAACATTTTTCCTCAAGGGAAATTATTTTTTCCTCAAGGGAAAAAGATTTCCCTTAGGGAATTCCCTCTGAGGAAATTTATGGCTGCAAATTTTCCTTTGAGGAAATTCTATTTCCTCTGAGGAAATTTGCAGCTTCAAATTTTCCCGTGAGGAAATTTGCGGCTTCAAATTTTCCTTAAAGGAAATACTTTTTCCTGTGAGGAAATTTTGTCAACTACAATTTCCTTTGAGGAAATGTTTGACAAACACTTTTCCTTGAGGGAAAATTCAAGACTACACATTTCCTCTAAGGAAAACATTGTTTTCCAAATTTCCTCGAAGGAAATTTCTGTACATTAAATTTCCCAAAAGGAAATGTTTTCCCCTATATTTTTTTTATCGCTATACAGACAGTTTGAAAATAATTTTTACAAGACTAAATAAAATTGATACAAATAATATTTAAAACTTTAATAAATTTTGTACCCAAAATTATCATGACATATTCAAACAATAGGTTTGGGTATTGTTATACTTTATATATATGTGACTTTAACTTTGATTTATAAAGAATGCTTTCACATTTGCAGATTAAATAATAAAATAAACACTTTTCTTGTTAATTTAAATTTTCTTCTGTTTCAGCTGCTGTGTCCACTACATAAGAGTTCATTGCATAAATTATTCATGGATTCATTAAACATTTTCCTTCGATTCTTAGAGAAAACATTTTTGCAATTTGTTCTTCAAAGATCTTCTTTGGTAACGGGTATAGTTGATATGAGGGAGCGATGTGAATGAGTTGATAAAGCTTGTGTTCCTTTCAACAACAAAATACTAATTTTTCTACATTTCTCCTTCTTTACACGAACATTTGTTGTTGCATTTATACAATCGTGTTTTTTGTGCATCTATGATAGAACTCCATTCTATTTATAGCCATTATCATTTGATTATGATTGAATTTCCTATTTCTTTTTTTGCAGGAAAACTTACATTCCATTTCACATTAATCTGTTAATCCAATTGGCGCACCATGTAGATAAATATCAACTTTTAGTTTCATCTTCAGTATTGACCTATTGATCCTGAAAACCAAGATGTCTGACCTATAAATACAAAAAAATAAATAAACAAGTGAAACTGCGAGCTACTGCTCACTGATGATACCCCCGCCGCAAGTGGATAATATTAATAGTGTAAAAATATGCAAGTGTTCAGTAAACAGGAAGTTGTCAAGTGATGAATCTGAAAACGCATCACACGTTATAGCTGACTTATATAAATCCTGAAACCAAATTTCAGAAATCCTTGTATTGTAGTTCCTGAGAAAAATGTGACGAAAATTTTCAACTTGGCTATCATGTGTAAAATCATACAAGTGTTCGGTAAACAGGAAGTTGTCGAGTGAAGAATCTGAAAACGCATCACACAGTATAGCTGACTTATATAAATCCTGAAACCAAATTTCAGAAATCCTTGTATTGTAGTTGCTGAGAAAAATGTGACGAAAATTTTCAACTTGGCTATCATGTGTAAAATCATACAAGTGTTCGGTAAACAGGAAGTTGTCAAGTGATGAATCTGAAAACGCATCACACGGTATGGCTAACATATATAAATGTTGATACCAAATTACAGAAAGGGTGGATGTGTAGTTCCTGAGAAAAATGTGACGAAAATTTTCAACTTGGCTATCATGTGTAAAATCATACAAGTGTTCGGTAAACAGGAAGTTGTCAAGTGATGAATCTGAAAACGCATCACACGGTATGGCTAACATATATAAATGTTGATACCAAATTACAGAAAGGGTGGATGTGTAGTTCCTGAGAAAAATGTGACGAAAGTTTCATGGGACGGACTGACTGACGGACGGACTGATGGACGGACTGATGGACGGACGGACGGACGGACGGACAGACAGGTAAAACAGTATACCCCCCCTTTTTTAAAGTGGGGGTATAATAAAATGTTATAAATTTATGGACATGATGGAAAGAGAAACAGCAATAAAAAAGCTTATTTGTCATGTTTATGAACATTTACAGAATATTTCCTTTCTTATTTGTGAGTTTTCTTAATTCAGGGCTATTTTGTCTATCCAGCTTTTTATATCAGTTGATTTTGTGCATTTTAGGCAGCAACCATTTAATTTTCTGGGGGGGGGGGGGGGGGGGGGGGCTATGGTATTTTTTTGAAAAAAAAGTTTGTTTCCAGTTTTTGGAGAAAAAAATAATTTGTTTTTGATTCTGAGAAAAAAAAAATGTTTGTTTCACCCTCAGCTGCCACTATATGTAATGCTAAAATTGAAAGAAAAAAATTGTTTTCGACTTGTCGCGAAAAAAAAAATTTGTCCAGAAAAAAAAACCATAGCCCCCCCCAGAAAATCAATTGGTTGCTGCCTTATCAGTCTTTTCAGTTGAGGAAATTGAAAAGGTTATCTTAGTTTGTTCTTTATATGTTGAGCTGTTAAACCAGTCCAAAGTTAGGGTAGGGTTGACTGCTCACAAACTTGTTTTTTTTTAAACATATGTATTAGTTGTTCTTGATTTAAAATTAACTGTCAGTAATTGTGAGTAAATGTACTAACAGATCTTTGTGTCTTTTCGATTAAGGAAAATATATAAATTTCCTTCTTAGCCCAGTCAGTGGTTTTTTTTTGCAGGAAATTTATGTCATTTGTTGTCTGGTGAAGAGTTGTCTAATTGCCACATCTTCTTAGTTTTATATAACCTTGCCATATTCTTATTGTGCCTGTCCCAATTTCTGAGCCTGTAGTTTAGTATGACACTAAAATTTAGTGGTTGTTGTTATTCGATATTTTTCTCATTATCGAAGGCTGTATTAGAGCCATGATCAAAAGTTTTCATATTTAATATATCACATCTTTTTATTTTTATAATAATCATCTTTCAAGTGCAATAACTTTTATAAAAGTGGCCTTACCATTTAAGTTTAGTTGACTATCATTTTTGCTGTTTATAATTTCTCTGTATCTTTTTTAATTCTTGTCCTATACATAAAAAGAGTTAAAAATATTATTCAATGACATCTTGTATCAGTAATTATTTTGCTGTTTTATGTATATTAATGCAGGTTTAATAAAAAGTTGTACCAGAGTGCCTTATAAGCTTGTTGCCCTTTTAACTGGTCGTTGGCTTTAAATGAATTTTAATGGTCAATTTGAAAAACTGTGAGCACTGCGCAAATATTGGATGGAGAGTTGTCTCATTGGCACTCATACCACATCTTCCTATATCTATTTACATAACTGTAGAACGGTAAAAGTGACAGGTAGAGGACGGAAACTAAAAATTCACCAATTTTCCATTTGTAAAGGACATATTATTAACTCTAGAACAGTAAAGTGACAGAACAGTAAAGTGACAGAACAGTAAAGTGACACCACCAAAATTCAAACTTAATTTGTACTTTGTGGTTAAAAGCATTGTGTGCAAGTGTCATAACATTTGGTTGAGGCAAACTTAAGTTAGGAACGAGAAACCAAAAATTCAGCAATTTTTTCCAATTGTAAAGGGGCATAACTCTACAAAAAGTTACACTGACACTACCAAAAATTCACACTTGATCCGAGTTTTGTAGTTATAAGCTTAGTTTCAAAACATTTGGTTGAGGCAAACTACAGTTAGAGAACATAAATTGTTATCACAGATATATGTCTCGCTTTTTTGTAATTTCGATAATGCAAATGTTGAAATTAAAATAGCAATACTTTGACATGTAAGTTTTCAAATATTTAAAGTCAATGAATCATGACTGAAAGTACATGGCTAAACAATCTCCATGGAAATGAGATGTGTCCATTGTAATACAACTGCATACCAAATACCATTGACTTATCTTAAGTACTTCCCTTTAAACAAACCTAAACACAAACTAATACATATGTAAACTAAGCAAAATTTCAAAGTCAATAGACCATGACTGAGGGGGCGGGGCCAAATATTCTCCATTGAAATTAGATATGCCAATGCTTATACAACTGCATATCAATTATTATTAACTTACCACTAGTGGTTCCCCATAAACATGATAAACTGACCTTTTTATAAGATTAAACCGTTGGTTTTCCCGTTTGAATGGTTTTACACTAGTAATTTTGGGGCCCTTTATAGCTTGTTGTTCGGTGTGAGCCAAGGCTCCGTGTTGAAGGCCGTACATTGACCTATAATGGTTTACTTTTATTAATTGTTATTTGGATGGAGAGTTGTCTCATTGGCACTCACACCACATCTTCCTATATCTACTAATCACAAACTATAATACATGAAAACTAAGCAAAAATTTCAAAGTCACTTGACCATGACTGAAGGGGCAGGGCCAAATAATCTCCATGGAAATGAAATATGCCAATGCTTATACAACTGCATACCAATTATCATTAACAAACCACTAGTGGTTTGCCTATAAACTAACCTTATCACAAACTAATACATGATAACTAAGCAAAGTTTCAAATTCAACAGACCATAAATGAGGGGGTGGGCCCAAATAATCTCCATGGTAATGAGATGTGCCAATACTTATACAACTGCATACCAAATATCTTTGACTTAACACTAGTGGTTCTTTTTGACTCTGTCAAGCGAGACAAAAAAACAACTTTGGGACAGACAGACAGTCTGATATTTTCAGTATATAGTCTTTTTTGCACCTCATTTTTGCGCCTGTCCCAAGTCATGACTGATGAGCCTTTGACTTGTTAGTCTAGTAATATATGATGTTTAATATTAGTTTCTTTCATATATTTCAGAGTTTAGTACATGTAGTATGACGTCTATTATCACTGAACTAGTATACATTTTTTGTTTAGGGCCAGCTGAAGCATGACTCCATGTGCAGGAATTTTTTTCGCCACAGTGAAGACCCATTGGTGAACTTCAGCTGTTATCTGCTCTTTGATCAAGTGATTGTCTCTTTGACACATTCCCCTTCTCGAATCTCAATTATATTTTAAATTCTATTATAAAATAAAATGTTAGGCTTCATGTTGATTTGTTTTACATAAATTTGTCATTTCGAGGCCTTCTATTATATTTACAGCTTTCTATATGGTGCGAATTCTGCGAAGCAACATCACAACTGTTTGTGGAGACCATGGACTATTTATCTCTCTGACTTCAAATCATATAATGATTTTTTCATTAATATACATGTGCCATTCCAATATGAAATATGTATTAAAAAACCTTTACAGGATAGTTTCTCATTCTGAGAAATATTGATATGGTGGGTTTTCTCCACCATCGACATCATTGTCTACATCTACATCAACCTATGACTCGAAAAGGGTGCAGGGGCGGATCCAGCCATTTTAAAAAAGGGGGGGGGGATTTCAACTATATACTCCCATTCAAATGCATTGATCGTTAAAAAAAAGGGGTTCCAACCACCGGAACCCCCCCCCCCCCCCCCTGGATCCGCCAATGACACCCCTTTGACCCAACACTCAACATGCTCAAGTATACACTTTAGTTGTCCTGCGGAGGAAACGATTTTGGCGCATTATAATTTATATAACAAAAAGATCATGACTGTGGTGAGATGTTAGTGTGTGTGCATACCAATATTTGAATTTTCTGAGTCTTCTTTTTGAATAATTTTTCATTTTTGGGTACAATACTGACGTCGAGTGCTGCTGTTGTGCTGGTTTTTTTTTTAGAAAGGCGACAAAGATATGCAGGGGAAGGAAACTTACTTAAAAGACCAAAATGAGCGTCAGCATATTTTACTATGCAGTCGGTATCCTGATTTACATGTCACTCTCTTAGACTCATTTCACAAAAAAAAAACGTTCAAGTGAAAATACTCGTAAGGCATGCAACATTTTAGATCACGTCTTATCATAACTTAAATTACGACCATAGTTAATTGAATGAAAATAATTTGGCAAATGAAACCCTGGTCACAGTTCCGTGGGAAAAGGGGGGATAGGACGTTCCGCTGGAATAGGTTACTTTTACTGAACCAGCTTAAAAATATGGGAATAGGTGGGGAAAACTATCAGAAATATATATGATGAGATTGATAAATAACGTTTCAATCTAGTTACTTGTATATGAAACTGATACTCAAGTTGAAGTCCGGTCTTTTTTTCATTGCCAAAAGTCTCGCCGAATGTAAACATTACACACAGAATCTAAGCCTTAAATATTCCACTTTTCCAACACCCCTCCCCCAAACCTACATATTCACTGAAGGATTAGTAAGAAATTTATGTACTGAACTGTTATGTAGGGGATTGAATAACTGTACACAGCAGCTGAAACAGAAGAAAAATTAAATTAACTTGAAAAGTGTTTATTTTATTTAATCTGCAAATATATATAAGTGCAATATTAATAACATCACAAATGGTATGATATTCATAGCATTTTGCTTTTTAAATGTATTGTATTAATCAACCAGACTATCATGACTATTGTTTTTGTATTTTACTCATTAATGAAAATTTATTGAAGTTTTAATCATGTCAATTATCATTTGTATCAACAATGATCAATTATTCATACTAGAAAAAATTATATTCATACTGTTTGAACTGTTATGAAATTTCCATAGAGGAAAAATAGCGGAAAACATTTCCTTTGGGGAAATTTGATGTACAAAAAATTCCTCAGAGGAAATTTAGAGAACAATGTTTTTCCTTAGAGGAAATTTGTAGTCTTGAATTTTCCCTTAAGGAAAAGTGTTTATCAAAAATTTCCTGTGAGGAAATTGTAGTTTTCAAAATTTCCTCACAGGAAAAAGTATTTCCTCAAAGGAAAATTTCAAGCCACAAATTTCCTCAAGGGAAAATTTGAAGCCGCAAATTTCCTCAGAGGAAATATTCATGCAGCAAATTCCCTAAGGGAAATCTTTTTCCCTTGAGGAAAAAATAATTTCCCTTGAGGAAAAATGTTTTTCCTTAAGGGAAATTAAATTTCCCTTGAGGAAAACTACTTTTCCTCTGAGGAAATTGTTCAAAAAAGGGGCATAACTTTTTCAACAGTGGTGCTAGAGCCAAATTTTTTTAGGATAAATATCATGGAACCAATACCAACCAAGTTATCAACTTCATTTTGACTTAACTCCAAAAATTAAGGTGACAACTTTTGCACTCAGCGGAATTGCAAACTTGTCCCGGAGACTGTTTTTTACTAATAAATAAACAGGGTTACATAATTTTGACATCCAAAACCTTTCAATGGAGACTTTCTGATTTATTCCAATTATTTTAATTGCAGCATTACGGGAAGTACGTCCTCGAGAATCCTATACGATTCTGGAATCAGTGGCGGATCAAGAAATTTTAATAAGGAGGTCCACTGACTGCATAAGGGGGCATCCGGTAATGCTACAGTGATTCAATATATAATCAACCATATTTTTCCCTAACAAGGGGGAGGGGGCGGCACAGTCCCTAAATATACCTCTAGGAATCAAGGCCTAATAACTAGCTTTATGTTTGCCTCATCCAAGAAGTAGTTCTATTTTAAACCTTTATTTAAATTCTTCTTTAAACTGCAATAAATTCCAGTCTTTTGTGATACGTCTTATTTGATTTCACGTATACATGCATATGAGGTATGTTAAGGGTTATGTTAAGATATTCAAACTAAAGGAATGTTTACCTTTTCCTTGAATTGAGTGTGCTGTAAAAATTCTATGCGGCCAATTGATCAAGCATTTATTTTGACGTTATCATTTACCAGAGGTCTAATATACCTGCATATTCATAACCACTTTGAAAGAGGTCAGATTATTGTGTTTTAATTCGTAAAGGTCACACCTATTTCTTATCTGCCGTATTGCTTCACTTATGTCATGATTAATAAATCCTATAATGGTTTACTTTTTTAAATTGTTATTTGGATGGAGAATTGTCTCATTGGCACTCACACCACATCTTCCTTTATCTATATGAGTGACACCTATTATGATCAAGAGAAAAGAATTTGTTTTTTCTAAATTCTGTTAGTTTTTTTCTCTTGCGCCGTATATAAGAAAACGTAAAATTTTATTGAGTCAGTGACGACAGGTAGGAGTATTTATGGGGACGTTTTCCTTACTATGACATTTATAAGCCCTTTCCTCAAGTTATTATAATATAATTTGAAAAATAATAAATTTCCGGTTAATTCTTATTATTTTTTATACAAGTGTGGACACATATGAGTGTGGATAGTATGTTTGGATGTTTGACAGTGTCCTATGACAAAAGGAGTTCTATGGTTTTCCTATATGGTGTTATTAGTTGTGTTGCACGATGACAAACAATCTGAGCATTAGGAGTGTTGTTTATTTATTATTTAGTTTTTATGTTCAAGACGGGCATGGAAGAGACATTAATTGCATTAGTTACCAAATGATTATGATAGAATATGTTCCACATCATTGATTTTGGATACATTTTGTAGCTAGGAGAGCAACACATAATACATTTTTCTAGGTTCATTTTTTCATGTGTTTTTTTTTTCTAAATGGGAGATGAAATCTAGATTTGAGAACATGATATCAGGAGCCTGTAATTCAGTGGTTGTCGTTTGTTTATGTGTTACATATTCGTTTTTATTTATTTTTTGTACATAAATAAGGCCGTTAGTCTTCCTGTTTAAATTGTTTTACATTGTCATTTCAGGGCCTTTTATGGATGATTATGCGGAATTGGCTTTGCTCATTGTTGATGGCCTTACGGTGACCTGTAGTTGTTAATTTCTGTGTCATTTTGGTCTCTTGTGGAGAATTATCTCATTGGCAATCATACCACATCTTTTTTTAATATGTATTTGCTTACTATTTGTATGGTTCTATTCATATTACTTTGTGGAGGATCGTCAGTATCATTAGTAAAAAAAATTGTTAAAAGGTCGAATTGTTCCTCAGATTAGAATACATTTATTGGTTTTTAGTAATGACAATGCCTGACAAGATGCTAGGGGCTAGATGAGCTAGGAAGTAAACTTCTGTGCTGATTTTTATCAATTCTTTGATAATATTTCCTCCAAAGCTGGTCGAAGCAAAAAAAAATTGACAAATATGAAAATGATTTCACCAAAAGAACTTTTTTGAGCATGCTTCAAAGACTCAAAACTGCTCCAAAAGTAATCTAATAGAATTTCAAGCATGTCAAGTGGATATTATCAGCATCTACTTAATTAGTCTTAATATGTCTAAATATTTAAAAAGTTATAGTATTCAAAAGGTATTGCAAAATTATTCTCTTTTCATTTTTGTTTGTTATATAGATACAAATATAAGTGATACATGTACCACAAATACAGTATTTGTTGTGGTATGAAAGTGTAGTAATTAACGTTTACTGTTACAATGTTAATTCACACAAATTTATTAGAAATAAACAATTGAATGAAAAATGTTGAACATGTGCAATGAAACATAGTTTTAGAAATCAATTAGGCCAGATAGGCCTTATAATTTTTTAAAAACATAATCGAATGACCATTTACACTCAGGACCAAGTCATCAGTAGGCAGTACAGATGTATTAAAACAACCTAGCATCATATTGCTAATAGCGGGAGTAGCATTGTCGGGTAAATTTGTTCTTTTTATAAAATTTGGTCAAAGGACATATAATGTTTGGTTCAAATCGATATATATATATATGCTTTTTATCTCCCTATTACTTACATTGAAGAAAAAGGTGATACTACTTTGACAAATCCTTGTACATGAGAGTTGTCTGTCAAATCTTTATTTCACAAAGAATGAATTGCATAACAATGAACTGAGCTCAAAGCAAAGTACTTTAATAATACACTTAGACAAAGAGCTAAATCCAGTGATATACTTTGTACTGCAGGTTCTTCATGAACATCCATTGACCAAAACCATATCTCAATAAAATGCCATACTACATGGTTGGATCAGAAGTCCTGAAAAAGACATGTTTTTTTTTACCGTATTTTAAGTATATATTTTTTTTCTATCGTATTTTAAGTATATATGCACAGGTTAAAACTTTCTTGTGGTATAATCATTCAGTATCTTGCAACTATCAATTTGTTGCATGCACAAATTGATATAGGTTGAGCGCTCCTCTGTTGGAAATAAGAACACACCTCCTGGCTCCATCTAATTTAAGTCAACTGATGAAGAAACATCAAAACTATAAAATGTTATCCAAGACTTTTCAGTGTCTATTTACCATTGCCACTGAAACAGTGATATATTTGTACACATATATACATGTAAGACTAAAATTTTAAAGTACTACATATATAAGACCAAAACTGATATTCGGTCTTTACTACATCTTCATTCCCCAAGTCATTTTCAAATTTTCTAAATTTAGCTATATTTAAGCTAACTACTCCTCACACACATGTATAGATAATCAGTTTTTCTACACATGAGTATCGTAAGATATTTGCCAGTGAGCCGCAATGAATATTTTTAGCGAGTGAGCCCAGCTAATGAGCTAAAATGAATCAAATTGTGTACTCGGTCAGAGTTGTTGATATTTAAAGGTATCTTTACAAAGAAAACCTGCAAATCTCAGTGGCAATTCAGCACTTTTCATAAAGGGGTGGTCTCTGACTTTCAAAAGGGCTGCCCACTCCTGTCAAGCTTTGATGATTTCCTATATAATCAACTAAATTTTTCCCACCAATAGGAGGATCTAGGGGGCAGACCCCTCCCCCCCCTTTTCGTTGGAAAAATTTTGTTGATTATATAGGGAATCACTGAAGCATGACTGGAGCGGGCCCCACCTTATGAAAAGTTCTGGATCCGCCACTGCCACCCCCTGGGTCTGTCTATGCATCTGTTTATGGTTCTGCGTAATAGTACCAATACTGGGTTTTTTTTTCACCTTCCTTACTTCGCCCTAGACAGTTGCTTATCTGGTTAAGGTTCTATCACTAGCTTTTCTTAGACTAGAGATTTCATGCGTACAAATTAAACCGGACCTCAAACGCATGTACTTCAGACGAAAAGAGACAAATAATTTTATATAATAACCTCGAGTTTACTTCGACTACTGATATGCAAACCAAAAAACAGACACAAAAATATCATAAAATAGCGATTGAAAGATTGATTGCAACCCATTATCATGCAACGCAAATGTGATTGGTTATCAAATAATACAGAAATAATGCATGTACATTTTTAGAAGAAATTAGTTCATCAAATAGATTAGATTTTCACTTTTGACACGAATAGGTCGGGTTGACATTTTGTCATCGGGGATATATTGAGATAAATGGGATTAAACTGACCGTCAAAGATGTCTAGAGAAGCACATCTGGAAAACTTGAACATAAATAAGCCATACTTACTAAAATTACTCTATATTAATAAACCCTATGTCAGTGAAATTTCACAATGATTACGATAAACAATTTTGATACTGACGATGATGCTGGTCACGGTTAAATTGGTGCAAAAAATATTCTTACTCCTATTGCTTTAGGTAATAAAGTTTGAATAGAATTGAATTTGACTGAAGTTCAGCATACAAAAAAACGTGGATATGCAGAAGCATGACAATATATTACTGATAAAGTGTGTATATATTTCTGTAAACGAAGTTGCCTGTATACTTCACTTGAGCGAAAGGATATCTCTATTTGTGAATCGGTTTATTAACCCTTTGAACCCAGGGTCGAAGTTCAAGATGTTAACATATTAACGGATTGAGGGTCTGTGTATTCACATTATTTGTAAAACTCTCCTTAATTATTCCTGTGACGCGTGTGCTTTACATCGAGGCTTGCTATGCTTTACATCGACGCCACAGTGCTTCAACCAATCAGGGAATGTTTATTTGGGGCATTCGACCTATTCAAACTCATATTTTTGCACATTTTAATCCAAATTATAGAAAAATGGAATATTGTTAGTACATATAAAATAGAAAATGATGAATACTTTTAGTTAAAGATGAATTGGATGGGGGTTCTGTGTATTCACATTATTTGTACAACTCTCCTTACTGGTGCCATATTTTGGAATTTCCGTGACCTAAATGGTTCGCGAAAATTAATATTTTTATATATAGTATAGTAATTAAACTTCAAAAAGTAAATCGGTTCGATTGAAGTAATTTATACGGCGGCTTCACTGTTGTGCCTTTAAAATACACCTATACTGCACGTACAAACTATGCTAGAGGAAAAACGATGATTTTTCAGTGTTATTTCCAACCCTTTTCAGATGCATAAAGCATTATATTTAGGACTATTTGGAAATGCCCTTAAATTGTATGAAGATCAAGAATAACTGTATTTACCAATTTCATTCACAAATTATTTCTAGAACGGGTTTGTTGTGACGCCTCCGGGTGTGGGAGCTTCTCGCTGCATTGAAGTCCCATTGGTGGCCTTCAGCTGTTGTCTCCTCTATGGTCGGGTTGTAATGGGTCTTTCCCGCATAAGCAATTTCACACAGCAAAATATAATGAACATGTTTACTTTTATATAAAGTTTCTTTAATAAGGAAGTTTATTAGTAAATTGAGTTGTTTTTGCATCACTTATTATTTATTATATATGTAATTACATGTAACGAACTAACATAGGTCCAAGTAATGTGCAGTTGTTGATCCAGGGGAGGGTTTTCAGTTGGAACCGCCCCTTTTTTGGGGTGATCAATGCATTTGAATGGGCACATTTTCACAAAATGGCTGGATCCGCCCCTGATGTGTTTCAGTTTAGATTAGACTAACTGAGACAGATCCAACCATTTTTTAAAAGGGGAACCTCACCCAGGATAAGCAGAGTCGGAGTTAGTCATTTTTCAAAAAGGGAGACATAATGTAAATTGAGTTTTTTTCGCATCACTCACTAAACAGGTCCGAGTAGTGTGCAGTGGCGGATCCAGGAGGGTTCCCGGTTGGAATCGCCCTTTTGTAGGGTGATCAATGCATTTGAATGGGGACATGGATCCTAACCCAGGATAAAGGGTCAGTTCCAACTGATATCCCTATCCAAATGAATTGATCGTCAACAAAAAAGGGAGGTTCAACCTCCGGAATCCCCCTCCCCTAGATCCGCCACTGACCGCACAAGGATAATAGTTACGCTGAACGGTGCCCACTGGTCACCCTATAAATAGTACTCTTCTGTGTAGTAATATTGTAGTTCTAAAAATAGAAAACTAAAAATAGACAATTCTTCTTTCTATTTAGCAATACACCATAGATCTAGAGCCTGTCACCGTCTGTATTATCTGTAAGTAAAATTAACATAGCGAGCAATTAAATACAATGAATAACACAAACTTAAGTTTAATTAAGTCATTCAAAGCAAAATATTTGTTTCATCCATTTTGCATGATTTGTCATTTGTGATGACACGTTTTTTCAAATGTTCGAATCACAGACTAGAAGGAAATCTTTTTTCAGAAGTCCCCAGAAAATGTAGATGAGAGTGGTATGTATGCATTTAATTTATTGTATCAAACCTTTAATAAGATGGAAACATACACTATGTTTATATAATGCTGCAACTATTATTCTTTTTGAACTTAAAACTTGCAATCGTTTCTGGTAAAATGGCCGATTAGGCTTGATTGAACAAATCATTTTTTGTTTCTTGATTACCTTACACAAATATTTAATTTGATTACATGTGGTCATCTTAACTAGAAATGGGATTGGTTAACCTCTGTTTGCTTTAATATGCTAGAATGAGGTAACTTCTGGTCACCTTTTTCATATATTGGATTTGGTCACCTCTGGTCACCTTATGTAAATATTGGATTTGGTGACCTCTGGTCATCTTATCTAAATATTAGATTTGGTGACCTCTGGTCACCTTATGTTAATATTGGATTTGGTTACCTCTGGTCACCTTATGCAGATTTCAGATTTGGTTATCTCTGGTAATTAACATTTACATACAACTAGTTGATGTTTTTCATATCATTTGTAGAAAGTTTGAGACAATGAAAGAAAGAGAAAAAAGAAGAAGAACAGGTTTGATATACATTATGGGTTCAACAAGAATATAGAATATTATTACATTAAGTTTAATATACCGATAAAATTTTACACAATGAACATTATCTTTCATGATCATCTACAAACAAATCTAAGAAAAATCCTTGATCTTTCATCATTGCCAAGAGCATGGACAGTTGATAATTTAGTAAATTTCTACTTATCCTCATCAGATACTTTTGGATAAATAAAATTGAATTTACTAATACAATTATCATATGTTTATCTTCTTTTTTCAGAAGTCCTCAGAAAATGTAGATGAGAGTGGTATGTATGCATTTAATTTATTTTATAAAACCTTTGATATGATGGAAACATACACTCTGTTTATATAATGCTGCAACTATTATTCTTTTTGAACTTAATACTTGCAATCGTTTCTGGTAAAATTGCCACTTAGGCTTGATTGAACAAATCATTTTTTTGTTTATTGATTACCTTACACAAGTATTTAATTTGATTACATGTGGTCATCTTAACCAGAAATGGGATTTGATTTCCTCTGGTGGCCTTAACATGCTAGAATGGGGTAACTTCTGGTCACCTTCTTCATATATTGGATTTGGTGACCTCTGGTCACCTTTTGATAATATTGGATTTGGTCACCTTATGTTAATATTCGATTTGGTTACCTCTGGTCACCTTATTCATATATTAGATTTGGTGACCTTTGGTCAACTTATGTTAATATTGGATTTGGTTATCTCTGGTCACCTCATGTTTATATTGGATTTGGTTATCTCCGGTCACCTTATGTTTATATTGGATTTGGTTACCTCTGGTCACCTTATGTTAATATTGGATTTGGTTACCTCTGGTCACCTTATGCAGATTTCAGATTTGGTTATCTCTTGTAATTTACATTTACATACAACTAGTTGATGTTTTTCCTATCATTTGTAGAAAGTTTGAGACAATGAAAGAAAGAGAAAAAAGAAGAAGAACAGGTTTGATATACATTATGGGTTCAACAAGAATAAAGAATATTATTACATTAAGTTTAATATACCGATAAAACTTTACACAATGGACATTATCTTTCATGATCATCTACAAACAAATCTAAGAAAAGTCCTTGATCTTTCAAACATTGCCAAGAGCATTGACAGTTGATAATTAAGTCAGATAATACTGATCCTCATAAGATACTTTTGGATAAATAAAATTGAATTTACTAATACAATTAACATATATTTATCTTCTTTTTTCAGAAGTCCTCAGAAAATGTAGATGAGAGTGGTATGTATGCATTTAATTTATTTTATAAAACCTTTGATATGATGGAAACATACACTCTGTTTATATAATGCTGCAACTATTATTCTTTTTGAACTTAATACTTGCAATCGTTTCTGGTAAAATGGCCACTTAGGCTTGGTTGAACAAATCATTTTTTTGTTTATTGATTACCTTACACAAGTATTTAATTTGATTACATGTGGTCATCTTAACCAGAAATGGGATTTGATTTCCTCTGGTGGCCTTAACATGCTAGAATGGGGTAACTTCTGGTCACCTTATTCATATATTGGATTTGGTGACATCTGGTCACCTTTTGATAATATTGGATTTGGTCACCTTATGTTAATATTCGATTTGGTTACCTCTGGTCACCTTATTCATTTATTAGATTTGGTGACCTTTGGTCACCTTATGTTAATATTGGATTTGGTTATCTCTGGTCACCTCATGTTTATATTGGATTTGGTTATCTCTGGTCACCTTATGTTTATATTGGATTTGGTTACCTCTGGTCACCTTATGTTAATATTGGATTTGGTTACCTCTGGTCACCTTATGCAGATTTCAGATTTGGTTATCTCTTGTAATTTACATTTACATACAACTAGTTGATGTTTTTCCTATCATTTGTAGAAAGTTTGAGACAATGAAAGAAAGAGAAAAAAGAAGAAGAACAGGTTTGATATACATTATGGGTTCAACAAGAATAAAGAATATTATTACATTAAGTTTAATATACCGATAAAACTTTACACAATGGACATTATCTTTCTAGATCATCTACAAACAAATCTAAGAAAAGTCCTTCATCTTTCAAACATTGCCAAGAGCATTGACAGTTGATAATTAAGTAAGATAATACTGATCCTCATAAGATACTTTTGGATAAATAAAATTGAATTTACTAATACAATTAACATATATTTATCTTCTTTTTTCAGAAGTCCTCAGAAAATGTAGATGAGAGTGGTATGTGTGCATTTGATATATTGTGTCAAACCTTTAATATGATGGAAACATACACTATGTTTATATAATGCTGCAACTATTATTCTTTTTGAACTTAAATCTTGCAATCGTTTCTGGTAAAATGGCCACTTAGGCTTGATTGAACAAATCATTTTTTGTTTCTTGATTACCTTACATAAATATTTAATTTGATTACATTTGGTCATCTTAATCAGAAATGGGATTTGTTAACCTCTGGTGACCTTAACATGCTAGAATGGGTTAACTTCTGGTCACCTTATTCATATATTGGATTTGGTGACTTCTGGTCACCTTATGTAAATATTAGATTAGGTGACCTCTGGTCACCTTATGTTAATATTAGATTTGGTGACCTATGGCCACCGTATGTTAATATTGGATTTGGTTACCTCTGGTCACCTTATGCTGATTTCAGATTTGGTTACCTCTGGTCATCAAAACATATAAGTCATGTTATGTTTTTTATCATTTGTAGGAAATGTAAGACAATCGAAGACAGGAAATAAAGAACAAGAACAGGTTTGATATGCATTACTGGTTCAGCAAGACTATAGAATTTTATTGCATATTACATTTAAAATATTAATAACACTCAACAGAATGAAAATTGTCTATCCTGATCTTTTAAAAAACAAATCTTAGAAAATCATTGACCTTTCAAACATTGCCAGTGCATTGACAGTTGATAATTTAGTCAATTTTTACTAATCCTCATAAGATAGTTTTGGATAAATAAAATTGAATTTACTAATACAAATATCATATATTGATCTTTTTGTTTTTCAGAAGTCCTCAGAAAATGTAGATGAAAGTGGTATGTATGCATTTTATTTGTTATATATAATTCTTATATGTGATGGATAAGTACATCAAGTGTGTATGATACTGAAACTATTATTCTATTTGAACTTAAAACTTGTTATCGATAGCTGTAAAATGGCTACTTCGGTTTGATTGAAAAGTTGTTTTTTTTGGTATATTTAATCGGCTACTTGTGGTCAACTTTACCAGATATGGTATTTAAGTACGCTAAGTAACCTTAAAATGATATAGAATTGTGTTACCACTGGTCACCTAATGCAGTTATTAGACTTGGTTACCTAAAGCAGATATTGTATTTAGTTATCTTTGGTCACTTTCTGTTGTTATTTGAATTCTCTTGGCACCTTTTGCAGATTTCGAATTTTGTTATTTACTGGTCATTAAAATTTACAAAAAATGGTCATGTAAAGTCTTAGATGTATGATTGTTTTATTAGTTGTTGTTGGCTTTGAACTAGTGAGTACTCTCAGATCTGTACAAATTGTCTTTTTGTTGTTGGGATGTATAAGTGCCGAGCCACTTTCACTCTTTTTTGTTAGATGTTTTTCTATTTGCATCCAGGGACCTATATTAACTGTTAATATAGGTCCCTGTTGTATCCATCTGTTGAGTGAAACCTTTTCGAACTGATTTGATAGTTCGTTCTTATGTTGTACTATTACACCACTGTCCCAGGTTAGGGGAGGGTTGGTATCCCACTAACATGTTTACCCTGACACATTATGTATGTATGTACCTGTCCCAAGTCAGGAGCATGTAATTCAATGGTTGTCGTTTGCTGCTGTATTACATATTTGTTTTTCGTTCATTTATTTGGACATCAATTATGCCGTTAGTTTTCTCATTTGCAATTACACTACAATTTCTTTTTTAAATGTTGAGTTTTTTTTATCATTTGTAGAAAATGTAAGAAATTTGAAGAGGGTGAACAAAGAAGAACAGGTTTGTATATATCATTGGTTCAGCAAAAATATAGAATACTATAACATTACATTTACTATATTAGTAACACTGAACAGAAAGAATGAACATTATCTTCCATGATCATTTAAAAATAAATCTTAGAAAATAATTGAACTTGCTTACGTTGTCAAGAGAATTTACAATCGATAATTAAGTCAATTTATACGTATCTTCATTAGATCCTTTGGATAAACCAGTTGATTTCCTATACGATTATTTAATATTTAACTTCTTTTTTCAGAAGTCAACAGAAAATGTAGATGAAAGTGGTATGTATTTATTTTATCTTTTTTTTTAGTATGATGGATAGGTTCATTAAGTCTATATGATACTAAAACTAAATTTCTATTTAAACTTAAAACTTGTTATCGATAGCTTTAAAATCGCTACTTAGGTTTAATTGAAAAAATTCTTTTTCTTTTTGGATTAACTTAGAAAAATATTTAATTGGCTATATGTGATCAACTTTATCAGATATGGTATCAGATTACCTCTAGTCATCTTAACATGATATGGAATCGGGTTACCATTGGTCAGCTAATGCAGATACTGGATTAAGTTACCTCTGGTCACCTTATGCAGATATTGGATTTGGGGACCTCTGGTCACCTTATGCAGATATTGGATTTGGGGACCTCTGGTCACCTTATGCAGATATTCGATTTGGGGACCTCTGGTGACCCTATGAAAAAATTGGATTTGTTATGTATCTGGTCACCTTATGCAGATATTGGATTTGAGGACCTCTGGTCACCTTATGAAGATATTAAATTTGGTTACATCTGGTCACCTTATGCAGATATTGGATTTGGGGACCTCTGGTCATCTTATGAAGATATTGGATTTGGTTAAATATGGTCACCTTATGCAGATATTGGATTTTGGGACCTCTGGTCACCTTAAATGCAGATATTGGATTTGGGGTCCTCTGGTCATCTTATGCAGATGTTAGATTTGGGGACCTCTGGTCACCTTATGCAGATATTGGATTTGGGAACCTCTGGTCACCTTATGCAGATATTCGATTTGGGGACCTCTGGTGACCCAATAAAGAAATTGGATTTGTTTTATCTGGTCATTTTATGCAGATATTGGATTAGGTTACCTCTGGTCACCTTATGAAGATATTAAGTTTGGGGACCTCTGGTCACCTAATGCAGATAATGGATTTGGTTATATTTGGTCACCTTATGCAGATATTGAATTTGGGGACCTCTGGTCACCTTATGCAGATATTGAATTTGGGGACCTCTGGTCACCTTATGCAGATATTGGATTTGGGGACCCCTGGTCATCTTATGCAGATATTGGATTTGGGAACCTCTGGTCACCTTATGCAGATATTTGATTTAGAGACCTCTGGTCACCTTATGCAGATATTGGATTTGGTTATATTTGGTCACCTTATGCAGATATTGGATTTGGTTATATTTGGTCACCTTATGCAGATATTGAATTTGGGGAACTCTGGTCACCTTATGCAGATATTAGATTTGGGGACCTCTGGTCACCTTATGCAGATATTGGATTTGGGAACCTCTGGTCACCTTATGCAGATATTTGATTTGGAGACCTCTGGTCACCTTATGCAGATATTGGATTTGAGGATCGCTGGTCACCTAATGCAGATATTTGATATGAGGACCTCTGGTCACCTTATGCAGATATTGGATTTGGGGACCTGTGGTCACCTTATGCAGATATTGGATAAGGGGACCTCTGGTCAGCCTATGAAGAAATTGGATTTGTTAAATATCTTGTCACCTTATGCATATATTGGATTTGAGGACTTCTGGTCACCTTATGAAGATATTAAATTTGGTTACCTCTGGTTACTTTATGCAGATATTGGATTTAGTTATATCTGGTCACCTAATGCATATATTGGATTTGGTTACCTCTGGTCACTTTATGCAGATATTGGATTTGGTTACCTCAGGTCACCTTATGCAGATTTCGAATTTGTTAACCACTGGTCATCCAAACATAAGTCATGTCATGTTTTTTATCATTTGTAGGAAATGTAAGACAATCGAAGAGAAGGAAAAAAGAACAAGAACAGGTTTGATGTGCATTACTGGTCCAGCAAGACTATAGAATTTTATTGTATATTAGTGAATACACTTGATTCTCAAAAACAGTTTATGCTGGTTAAAACACATAAATTGATGATCTCGTGTTTTTTTAAAAGCATTCATAGAGTAGTAGGTAAGAACTGGTGAATGGATCGAAAGGAACAATCAAACTGAAATTTGGAGAACAAACTGACAAAGCTGGGCAAAAAAAAATAAAAAAAGATGGAAAGTCAAAACTGCAATCATTATAATTCAATTTAGAAAAAAAAAACTGAGCAACATAAACCCCACTAAAAACCAGGGTGGTCTCAGGTTATCTAGAATGGTTAGCAGATCTAGCTCATTATGTGGTGCCCATAATATTGTTCATGCTTGAGTTTAGGATCCTTACATTTGAAAATGCCTGTACCAAGTCAGGAATATGACAGTTTTTGTCCATTCGTTTTTGATGCGTTTTGTTATTTGATTTTGCCATGTGATTATGGACTTTCCCAATTGATCTTACTCTAAGTTCAGTATTTTTGTGATTTTACTTTTTGGTGTATTAATGTATCATTAGAAATCATATGTCTACTGTGAATCATATACATGTCGCTTTTCCAATCTGTAAGACATTTTTATAAGTTTTAAGAACTTTCATAACGGTGCTTATTATGTCTTATTACATATATTTTTTAGCTTAACTGCAAGAAAAGATCACAACTGTATCTCATTTCATTTTCAGGTGATGTTGACTATCAAGTACAATCCTTAAATACTTTAACCGAGGCTCTTGTCGATAAAGAAGCAACCAAAAAGGCTGTATGCCGAAAAATGAAAGGGGCATCTGCTCAAAAAAATGGTGACATTGAAAGAACTAAGTAAGTGTTTGAGGGGAATTCAATTGTTCAGATTTTACAAACATTGGATCTTTAATGGCTACAAAAGCAATCGTCTTCTTGACATCTTTATTACATACTAAGAGTATGGAATAAAATACACAATAGAAAATGCAAACATCTAGATTAACATGAAATATATAAAACATACATTTTCCAAATACCATGATCATTATGTATTCATCTTCTAAACAATCAATTATAAACTGGGTATTCTCTTCTATTCAATTAATTGCTTATCTGTTTCAATAATTATTGTAGACTAAATTTGCAACAAAATTCAGATCATAAATTCATAATCAAGTCTAAAATGCAATCTATCTTTTTGCACTCGAGGTCTACAAATGTATATATAGAAAATGAACAATTGTGTTAATTGCGAATGGAAATGTGTAGTTATCATTTTAATATACAGAGAAATGACACATCATAAGTAATTAAAACAAAACATGATTCAAACACAAACATACTACCAGCTGTTCAAAAATAGATTTTGTTTGAATATAACTATATGGACACGGGGAATATGTCAAAGAGACAACAACCCGACCAAAACGTAAAAAATAACTCAAGGTTGTGCAAGTTTCATATTTCTCTGTGTACTAAATTATAAACTTATCAAAGCAAACTGACATGCAATCAATCATTTTAAAATTAATAGCATCGTTAGAATACTAACTATAAAATCTTCTTACTGGTCATGAACTTGAAACAATCCACACTACATTTTTATCGGAAAGCTAGGTAGAACAATTGACTTATAATTATTGATGTACAGATTACTATTTGATTTGGCCTTACAATTCGACTTGGTCCTATGTTTTATTGTTGATATGTATAACATTGCTATTCTCATTTATTTTCAACAATGCATTCTTGTAAAGTCTTTTCTTTGTTTAAATAAAATGATTCTTATTAAAACTAGAAGAATTAAAATGGTGTCATTATATAAAATTATGTAGGTAAAGAAATGTCCTGTAATAATAAACGCTGTCTTAACTTATATTTGCAGAGAAATTATTGGCCATGTTATAGGCGAACTAAATAAAACAAATGTTAACAAGGCAATGCATGGAAAAGTTTTTGAGGCCTTTTGGAAGACAATAGAGACAATGCTGCCAGGTAATGATTTATTAGACACATCACACGTATTATCGTAACTTAATACATATTTGATCATTTGCTTAAAAACTATTACCTACTTGAGACAGCAAACAGACCTAGTCCAATGTAATAATTAGCCGATGTATCTGCTTGACAAAATCTTCGTTAGGAATAGGTATTTGTTATATTAAATTATATACATTTGGTAACATCAGTATCTTTGCAAAACATTTCAAGAGCAAACTGTATATGTCCTACTTTTAAAGCCTTTAGGCACCAATGTAACATATAAAATTTTTGAATGAATATCAAGAAAAAGCAGTTATTCAAAATCAATATAATATTTCATTATTTTTTTCATTGAAATGGTTTACGATTGGAGTCTTTCTTTCTGTAGGTAGATTTGAAACTGCCATCATCATTAACTTTACGCCCCCGTATTTTCAGAACACACATCGGCTTACTGAATAGTCATGATCAGTTTTTGAACTTTTGGATTTTCTGCTTGGAAACAGCGGTTGTTGCTTTCGCTTTCTTGTTGTTTTGGAAAAGTTGGTTGTCTTACAAATATGTAATGCCGTTGTGAGTGCTTGTAAAATAGTTTTCTTTTTTTTTCACGTCAATTGTCTGGAAATTTTTATTGTTTACATATATATTGATTTCCTCAATTTTTCTTTTAATAGCCTGGTCGGTTGTTTCTTTGTCTTCCTTTAAAAGAGGGATGAAAGATACCAAAGGGACAGTCAAACTCATAAATCTAAAACAAACTGACAACGCCATGGCTAAAAATGAAAAAGACAAACAGAACACAATAGTACACATGACACAACATAGAAAACTAAAGAATAAACAACACGAACCCCACCAAAAACTAGGGGTGATCTCAGGTGCTCCGGAAGGGTAAGCAGATCCTGCTCCACATGTGGCACCCGTTGTGTTGCTAATGTGATTACAAATCCGGTAAATAGTCTAATTCGGTAGGTCACATTCATGAAAGGGAAGGGGATTGTAGTTACGACGTAAGGAACATATCCGATATCATTTGTGAAACGGTTATTCCATAACGGTCAACCAACTCGTGATGGCGTCCGTAAAATTTACGAAGGGATGATTTCAACTTCACCATTTGGAACTCTTGGTTTAATAGCTTCCTTGTGAGCAGTAACCCTCTATCAAGAAAATCATGATAGGAAATGCAAGCACGGGAATATCGTATCAATTGGGAGATATATACCCCGTATGCAGGTGCTGCTGGAATGTTGCTACTTAGAAATGGAAAGTTCACAATTGGAAAGCTGAAATCATCTCTTTTGTCGTAAAGTTTTGTTTTCAACCGACCCTCATTGTCAATTTCTAGATGTAAGTCAAGATATGAAGCCGACTTAAGTGTATCTATAGTATCCTTTATCTCCAATTCGATGGGATAGATGCGTTCCACATAGTCACCAAATTTTGAATTGTTTAGTGAAAGTTTAATTGTTGTCTTGTTTCATCAATTGGGGTAGACTCTCTGTAATGGAACTAGCATTTTTGCTACCATCACACAAAAACAATGTATACCATGGCTATTGGCAAAACATGTACATTTGAATGAGGTCATATTAACAACTGATACGTTTCCCAATCTGGACAAAACCTCTACCTGGTTGTTATCTCTGTCATAAAAATATTTTTCTGCATTAAATACATCCATTGCTTCTGATCTGCGCTCTACAGTGAGGTCGATGTTCCTTTTAGAAGCAATCAATTCAGCTAAATGAACATGCATACAAATTCCTGAAAAATAGTAGAGAATGGAACATAAATAACTGCATTGTACCCTTATGGTTTACCTTCAATTGTACAAACTTTAAACAAAACCACTAATGAACATTCAGTAAAGATTTACTTAAATTGGATCGCAATGTTTTAGAAAATTTGATGAGGCAAATGATTATTTGCACTTGTATAACCTAATGACGGTTGAAAACGCCTTGTTGGAAGACAAAAACAATCAAAACCGAGGAGACTCATAAAACCAAAAGACATTTACAACAACAGTAAAAAAATAAATAATAAACAACACGAACTCTACTAAAAACCTGAAGTAAAATTAGGTGCTTCAGAAGGGTAAGCATTTCCGGGACATATACGGCACCCGAAATTAATAATCTTGATTTCAACAATTCATACTTGATGGTGTACTTTTAAACATTGTTGAACTGACTTAAGATAATAAAAAAAAAACTTACCTCTAGTTGTTGCAGCTGGACAATTGCACACTACACTGACAAGGTCCACATTAAGAATCGTCCCAAATGCTGTCTGTGATGGAACAGTGCATTCTGTGGATGAAGTCCATTGCACAGTTTGGTCGAGTCCTGCCTTGAGCATATTCTCTGCTGTCAATTTACTTTTGTCTTCCCTTCGTCCTCCCATATTTTTCAGGCGACCAATCTTTTCGAGTTCATCTAGATAGCTAAAATTACGATGTTTTTTTTATTTATTTTTGATTATGAAAACATAATTCAAAGATCTATTGATAAATTATTTCTTAAAAAAATGAATTCACAGTATTTAATATTCAATGTATTTGCATCTTAAATTGAAATGATATTTTTAATTTCAGACGATTCAAGTGAACGATAAGAAGAACAGGATTGTGACAAATTTAAACTTACTTACTCATAAAACATAGTTACATTTCCATGGAGTACGATTAGTAAGTCATCTACTCTGCTATTGGCATACCCACCAAGGAAATGGTATTTCATGCCCAGGAAAAACCTGAAAATGACAAAATGTTAATGACTTTGAATTTATGATTTATGGTTGAATGTACAAATAGAAAGTACATACAATTTTAAAGGTATACATTTGAATGTTATAAGTAGCATTATATTTTTTGTTTTAATGTTCTCATAAACATCAGGTTTTGCTAGACTACATTTTTCATTTTGTCTGCTTTTATGTAATTATCGACTTGCATTGACGATTATGATATTTGTATTAAATTTGCATAACCCTTTCATGAAAGAACGGCAATAATCTCTCCGTATAGTTAAAATTGTTTAGTTTATATCATTTTAAGTCTTTGGTTACCCACGAAGAAGTAGGATTTAGACAAAGTGTAACACTTTTTATACTTCAGATCATAAAAACAGAGACAGTTCAGAAAATTTATCCCCAAAATAAAATATACTTAGTTACTATTATCAAACAGATAATAATTAGATGATGCTTACAATTTCGATCTTGTAATATATAAGGTGTATAGTAATAAAATGTATTAATAACCTTTCAACTAAGTTATTTGTATCTTGATCTTCATAAAACAAATGTCTTCCATAGTTGGCCCATTGACATCCCCACTTTTCAGTACACCAGTTGTCTAACAAGTGTCTGTTATTTGTTTGGAAGGCATCTTCTCTTGCAACATTTGAACTTTTTGAGAAGAGTCTTCTTTCTGATGAAAAATTATATTGACACATTTCTTTTGAGTATAGAAACAGAATTTATAGATTAAACACGCATGTACGCATAAGCATTGTACATTTATAGGTAAGATCTTTTAATCGCATTAAGCAACTCTTTGTACTTTCTAAATTATTTTACTGATATAATTCAATAGAGATTCGTTGCTATATGTTTTAGTGGGTTTTTTTTTTTTTTTTTATCTTTTATCAACCAAAATTCATTGATTGTATTTTTTTTTATTATTATTTTTGAGTTTTAATTGACTCATTTAGAAAAATCTTCTTGATATGATTTATCATCTTTTGATATTTAAACAATTACAATATTGGAAAAAGAGAAAAAGATCCATCCCACTGATGTCTCATTTCTACAGGGATTTTTCTTATAATATTAACATATCAAAAACCAATCGTGTTTCATTGTGAGGCAACAAACTCGTGATTAATTTAAAAAAAAAAACAATGTTTCACATCCTCTGCATACAAGACTGTTATAATTTTTTTTTATCAGAATCAGGTCCAGTTATACTATGTAAATTAACTTTCACCTAGTACATAATTAATATTCGAATTCATTATTTGAATTTGTCAGGACAAACTCAAAATTATTGACCAATTTGCAAATTATTCTATTTCACTGTGGTATCATAGGTTCATTATATTTTATTTGTCTTAACTAGCACGTTTGATTACCTTGGTACATATTTTCATAGTTCTGATATAGTCAATAACTTTTTTTCTGGTTTGTGCGTGCAGGGGTCATGATACACCAGATTCTTTTTTATTAAAAAATATGTACACAGCCTGTAAACCAAATCATTTATATTTAGTTCATGTGTTAAATATTTCTTGATAATAATAATTAAATATTGTCTTGAATATATCATGACTAATTATTTTTCAACAAGATAATATTTGATCTATGAAAGTATCAAGGCGAAAGAGTTGATTTATTAAATCAAAACTGACCTCAGGCTTATAAACAAAAACAAAATATAAAATGTTAAATCCAATGCAATTAATACCTAATGATTCAATAGAGTGAAATTTCACAGCATAACTCTCATTTAATAACTGATTTTTTTCCAATAAAGAATAAGGTAAAATGTATGATTCATATATTAAATGATATAATACCTGTAAAACATGAAACCAGCAAAGTAAAACGGAGCTGTTTGGGAATACTTCATTAATTGTGCTGATTTATTTGGTATCTCTGTCTACCATAAAAGATCTAGTAAACAAAATGTAACACTGCAGTATCAACAATTTGTATCTCTATCAATTTGTATCTCTATCTCATATTGATTTTTATTCTATAATACTATTTGTTAATTTGTAAAGAATTATGTAAATTCTTATTTTTTTATATCAATTAGATTCTCAATTTGTGATTGAAAACTTTGGAAACAAGCCCAAGAAAGCTTTAATTATTATGTTATATGTAAACCTGACTATGAATGAATCTTATATGCTTTGGTTTTATGGCCTTCCCATAGAGCACTCTCAAAAGTTTTTGTAAGTTTCATTAGTTCATGAGATAAATATTATTATGCAAAATTATTTATCTAATATTCTTTGCCAAAATTAAACTGAAATTGTTGTTGACCTTAATTGTATTAATTTTGAAATGCAGGAATTTTTTTTTCTTTAGATGAATCTTTCATAGCATTGTCTATTGGTCAATTGTCAAATAACTATCACTGCAAGAATATGTGATTAATGTCATAGTTTAACCTGTAATTTTTACAGACAAATTAATTAAAAGATATAATTGAATGGCCTTTATTTATCTTTTATATCCATATCAGATTTGGTGTTGACTCCGAATAATGTAGCTAATTGTAAACAAATAATAAGACGAAAATGAAAAGTGTTAATAAGCAATGATATTGAATTCGAAATATTGTCAACTTTGATACTCACAAACCTTGGACAGAAATCAAATCCATGATTTTCAGCCGTAGTCTTCAGAGATCTCAGAAATATTTTGACAACTTCACCAGTATCATCTGAAGAGATACAGTACGAAAGAGGAGTGCCCGGCCTTGCTGTTCATCTCTTGCAACAAGAGCATATAATGAATAACCAAAGGCAGTTAATCCTTAAACAAACCAAACATATGTTGTAAGTTTATTGTCACACAGTTCAATTTTTTTAAACGTATCAATATTTTAAATTGAAATTTCCATGATTATATATAAGTATATACCTTTATATGTAGCATCTAAAAGCACCACATTTTCTGCTAGTTTCATCATTCTTTTTCTTTGTGCTTCATGCTGGTAAATGATTACTAATGGCTGTACTCCCCTACAATGTAAATGTTACATATTTAATGTCCAGAAGTATGAGTATGAATTATATATTTTATGTTGAAATCATGTTCATTTAATGGAAGAGAAGACGACAAACTAGCTACATTGTACTCATATTAAATAACCTCAATTAAAACTGAAAAGAAAAAAAAATGTAAAATCTATTGACAAAATATATGACTTGTGAACAAGTGTAGCACTAAAAACACTCAAAAGGATAAAAACCAAAAATACAAAGCATCTATTATAAGAAGTCAGATATACGTTCAGTCTACAGAAAACTCATATGTACAGCTTTCATTGAAACATTTTACGGACAAAATCATATTCGAAATTGGACAGAAGAGTACTATAAAAAAAATATGTCATTTGAACAGAAGGCAATCCAGTCATGTCTGAAGAACCAAACAGGGTATCAATCAGTAATTTCTGAATTACTCTTTATCAGCATTATGCTTATATCAGTCATTAAAATTTACAAAAGTACATTATTATAAAAGAATAATTACTCTTTCAATTCTTGGTAGAAAATTATCTCTTCCTTCAGTATTTGTGTGCATAGCTCGTGTACAGCTACAGCATCATTCTGATGAATTCTAAAACAAATGAGGAAATATAAAATTTAACCAACTTTTGTAGAAATATCATAGATCAATACCAGTACTGACATGTACAGAACCAATGTCAACAGTACATCTGTATAATTTGACCAGAAAAGTTCATTTACTGTGTAAAGTGCATGTTTACAATCAGATTGGTAAAAAGATTAAAATGGTGAATAAAGGTCTAAATATATATATAAAGTAATGATTTAAACAGACGAACCATTGGGTTTGCATACAGTGCATCAGTTTAAATGACCACAAACAAAAGTCTGTATCTATGAATGTGATAGAGGTAACCAACGTCAATTCCAGTGTAAGGTACTAAATACCAAATGCTCTTTACATTTAACTTTACCAAAGTATGTAGATGTAACAAGACGGAAACAAGGATATACTTTGTGTAAAGCTATCAATATTTTTAAATTGTCCAGATGTGACCAAAGTTGCAGTGAACAGTGGTAACCAAAGTCAATATATGTCAACGGTTTCAAAAGGAATATAGATTATATACATATCTAAAATAGACATAGGAAACACTAGTATGTTTAAGGTAGTCCTAGTCAATATCTGTGTATCATTATATATATGTTTAAGGTGACCAGAGTTGACAAAATGGTGAAAAGTGATTATCAAATTCTGCAAACATTTAAGGGTACAAGTGGCGACCCAGGTCCATACCTGTGTTCATTAATCAGAGGTTACCAAAATCTTTATATGTTAAGTGTTATCAGAGGTAGCAAAGTCTTTGTCTGTGTACGTTCAATATAAAGATTTGGTTCAAGTAATCAGAGGTAACTTAAGTCCGGATAATGGTTATTTTTCGATGACTGGATACGTAGAGACAAAGCCTGTTTCTTTGGATTTTTGACAAGAACAAAGTAGTAAGTACATATTTTAAGTAAATCTTTTGATTATGTTTTGATACCTTTTATCCATTTTGTAACGTTGACATATATTCTTAATGTCAACTGGTGTCAGATAGTATCTTCTATCGTGCACATCAAAATGCCCTTGATCTCTAGCCCATTTTCATGCTTTGCACAATATTTCCATGGTTTTTTCTCCCCTATTGGTAAAGAAATAGAAATTAAATTCGTCTCAATTACAATTAATTTCAAATTAAGTAAAAATCTTTTTGAGCTTAAGATTTTTTTCAAAGCAACACAAAATATGTCGTTGTATCAATATGAAATTGTATCAATATATGTCTTCTGGAATAATTTATCATCAATGCTATTCAGCTTCAAACTTGTTTTTTTACTAAAATATTTCATACAAGCGTCCGATATTTATGTAGATGCATTAAATGACTCTCTGGCAAGCCGATTGTATCCTAATCATTTTATTCTTGATTTATTTCTAACCTATTCATTTATCATAATCTTTGCAAATTATGAAAAATGCGCCGGAAGAAAATAATCTACGATATTTATGTATGGTGTCTAAAGATAAATAATTTTATATCTGTGTATGGTGACCCGAGGTAATCACTTTCAAAAAGAGCCAATTGCTATATTTATTTGCTGACAATGGCAACATAATTCAATATATGTGTACAGCGACCAGAAGTTACTAGATTAGTTATAAAAGTAGCGCAAAAAGTGTGAACCGAGATAACCGATGCTAACCAAATTCATTTTTTATGAATTGTAACCATAGGTAACATAAGCCAATTTATTGAAGGTTGACCAGAGGTAATCATTTTCAATATCTGTGTAGGATGACCAGAAGTAACCATAGCCAATATCTGTGGGGATGACCAGAGGTAACCATGTTCAAAATATATGTAGGGTGACTAGAGGTAACCATAGTCAATATATGTGTAGGGTGAACAGAAGTAACCACATTCAATATCTTTTTAGGTGACCAAAGATAACCATATGCAATATCTTTGTAAGGTGACCAGAGGTAACCTTATTCAATATCTGTGTAGGGTGACCAGAGGTAACCATATTCAAAATTGTGGTAGGGTGACCAGAGGTCACCATATTCAATATCTTTGTAGGGTGACCAGAGGTAACAATATTCAATATCTTTGTAGGGAGACCAGCGGTAATCACATTCAACATCTTGGTAGTGTGACCAGAGATTACCAAATTAAACATCTAAGTAGGGTTAATAAAGGTACCTAAATTCAATATTTATGCATGGTGTATAAAGATAAATAATTTTATATCTGTGTATGGTGACCCGAGGTAACCACATTAAAAAAGGCAATTGCTATATATATTTGTTGACAATGGCAACACTATTCAATATATGTGTACAGCGACAAGAAGTTACTATATTAATTATATTATTTATGAATTGTAACCATAGGTAACATAAGCCAATTTATTGTAGGGTGACTAAAGGTATTTCAATATCTGTGTAGGATGACCAGAAGTAACCATAGCCAATATCTGTGTGGGTGACCAGAGGTAACCATGTTCAAAATCTGTGTAGGGTGACCAGAGGTAACCATAGTCAATATCTGTGTAGGATGACCAGAGGTAAGCACATTCGATATATAAAATGGTTTACCATAGGTTACCTTTTTCAATATTTGTGTAGGTTGATCAGAGGTAACAATATTCAATATCTTTGTAGGGTGACCAGTGGTAATCACATTCAACATCTTGGTAGTGTGACCAGAGATTACCAAATTAAACATCTAAGTAGGGTTAATAAAGGTACCTACATTCAATATTTATGCATGGTGTATAAAGATAAATAATTTTATATCTGTGTATGGTGACCCGAGGTAACCACATTGAAAAAAGGCAATTGCTATATATATTTGTTGACAATGGCAACACAATTCAATATATGTGTACAGCGACCAGAAGTTACTATATTAATTATATTATTTATGAATTGTAACCATAGGTAACATAAGCCAATTTATTGTAGGGTGACTAAAGGTATTTCAATATCTGTGTAGGATGACCAGAAGTAACCATAGCCAATATCTGTGTGGGTGACTAGAGGTAACCATGTTCAAAATCTGTGTAGGGTGACCAGAGGTAACCATAGTCAATATCTGTGTAGGATGACCAGAGGTAAGCACATTCGATATATAAAATGGTTTACCAAAGGTTACCTTTTTCAATATCTTTGTAGGGTGACCAGAGGTTACCACGTTCAATATATGAGTAGGGTGACCGAAGTTTACAAAATTAAATATTTAAGTAGGCTAAATATAGGTAATTAAATTCAATATTTATGCACGGTGACTAGAGGTAACCAAATTTTATTACCATGGTGATACGGTCTGATTAGTCAGAGGCTAAACGTCAGGTTCGGGTAAATCTGTTAACGGTATTTCTGTTATTTCATTGGTTATAAATACTATCTAATGGCTGCTTCGTGGCTGTTTCCAGGATGATTATGGGGGAAATGAATGTCATTTTAACGTCTGATTGGCTATTAATGAGTGGCATGCATTATATGTTCAACGCGTCCGTAAGTGGGGTCGGATTGAAATCATGATACTAGGTTATAAGTACATATTATGATAAAGTGTTCATTTGCTATAGTGATTAGTTATGATGATAACTCACCACAAACTGTCAATTTGGTACAGATTATATAATCATGTGACAATATGATGATTTAATCTTGAAATTAAGTTGCTATTTTGGTAAGAAACTGTACATTTATGTATTATTGCTATTCTCTAGCAATAGAACAGTAATGTGTATAATTTACACTTTAAACTGCGTATTAAAACGGTTGAATGATTGAGATACTTTTGTGTTTAGATTTCTTCGTATAAAGCTTAGATTTTAAATAGTTAATACACAAAACGTATGCTCTATGTATAAAAATAATAACCATTTATTTTTCATTGCTTGGACATATTTATTAGAAAATATTAAAATCACGGAAATTACCGAAGATGTAATTTCGTTTCCAGCACTTTCATCGCTTCATTGATATCTGGTGTAAATAAACAAACCCGACGATACTGATTAGAAGAATACAAAAATTACAAGATGAGCAATATGGTTTCTTATGTGCAAAGAAGCCTACACCAAGCATCACGGTATTGTTATTGGCAAGGGTTTCAGTGCACTATAGGATACTATAGTGTCAGCTGTTGCAAATTATATAATTTAGCTTTTTACAATGCACAGCACTATATTTGACAATGACCCCCAAGGCAATCATTTTATACGATCCTTCGAACCCAAAAAACTTGCAACACAGTGAACTCCCAAAAAGATGTTTTCATGTGGGGTAGACAGTTTGATGATCTTTGATGTACTCGTACATGATGATTTCTTCTTTGGAGTTGTCAGGAGGCTGATTTAGAAGGGGGCCAGGGGGCTTGCCATCCTTTTCTGGGAAATTTTGTGGGCCTGCACTTATGAAAATTTCTGGATCCGCCACTGGTTGTTGGACCATAATAGTCCCAGTATGGACACAGTGGTGATCAGCAGTCATTATAAAAAAGAAGATGTGGTATGATTGCCAATGAGACAACTGTCTACAAGAGACCAAAATGACACAGACATTAACAACTATAAGTCACCGTACAGCCTTCAACAATGATCAAAGCCTATACAACACAGTCAGCTATAAATTAAAAAGGCCCTGATATGACATGTATAACAATTCAAACCAGAAAACCAAGGCCTTATTTATATACAAAAATGAAGGAAAAACAAATATGTAACACATAAACAAACGACAACCACTGAATTACAGGCTCCTGACTTGGGACAGAAACATACATAAATAATGTGGCGGGGTAAAACATGTTAGCGGGATTCCGATCCTCCCCCTAACCTTGGACAGTGGTACATGTATAACAGTACAACATAAGAACAAACTATAAAAATCAGTCAAAAAAGGCTTAACTCATCAGATTGCCCATTGATATATCAAAAGCACTGAAAACTTCATTTGATATGTCTGATTTCAATTTATTCACATCATCAGGTCTTACACTTAGTATATTTTTTCGTGATGAACATTACTATTTGGTTGATTATGTAGGAAATCACTGAAGCATGACTGGAGAAGTCGCCCCCTCCCCAGCCCCCCTCCCTTATTGTCCCAGCTGACCTGAGAATCTGTCCCATTTTAACCATTAACGTCATACAAGAATTACTTTTCCATTGTGGCATCATATATTTTGTATTAAAACATCAAAATTTTACATGGAATATACATGTATGTGATGTACATGCATGTACAGTTTGTAATGGCAGACATATACATATTGTAGCAATAAGGTGTATCCAAAGCAAAATAATTAATAATAAATCAACTCAATGGATAGAAGCATACTGGTAAGTCAATTTTTTTTTTCACACAGCATCTGCATAGAGTGATGAGATATAAATCAGGAGATCAATCACTGGTTTTAGAAGTCAAGAATTTTTATATTTTACTTATTTGGGTAGATACATGTACATGTAACACAACATTTATCTTGTCATAATACCTGTACGCTCAGTGTTCTTCATGAAAACTATCACACTGATTTTAAATCATTATAGGAAAGCACAGTGTATAAGCAAACATTTCAGGAGGCAAAGAGTCTATTATAGGCTGACTGCAATAGTTCTTGTCAACTTTCTTATTATTTCAAACATTTAAATAGATGTCTCCCAAATTTGGTGTATTTCTATTAGCTTTTTTTAAAGTCATTTTCATTTATTTTTCAACCCGGCCCAGAAATATGTTTAATATAGCTGATTTAGAGAAAGGCGACCTGGTTCACCTCTAACAAAGGCTATATTTATTGTCACTGCAAACATTTTACCTGTTCAACACCAAATGCTGTCAAGTTTGGGGTCATAATTCATCTTACATGTACATCTACTTTGAATTGTTTGCTTATTTGTTCTATGGTCTATCTATGCATATCTATCTATATACCACATTTTCATGGTCCCACAAAAATGTTTAAAATGTATACATTGGCTTTTTTCTAGCTTCTCTCATGTGATAGCCATACCTTTTTGGTCACTATTTATGTGTTGCGTTTAAATATGAATTGTAACACTTTACAGTGACTGAACAGGTAAAACAAATACTTCTCAAGAAACAGAAAAAAAAGACTACTTGGAACAGCACCAGACTACATGTATGTACATGTATGAATAAAAACTCAGATCCGAATAGCATGGAGGATATGATATGTCCTTGTGAATAAGCAAGGAAAGCTTTTAATAATAGTGCCTATTTTTTAATTTACTGCATTTTTCATTCATTATCTGTGCAAATTTCAACATAATTTGTCATAAATCCTTATCTAACTTTACTCAAACTTTCAGTGGTGGATCCAGAAATTTTCATAAGCGGGAGCCCACTGACTGCCTAAGAAGGGGCCAACTCCAGTCATGCTTCAGTGATTCTCTATAAAAACAACAAAATTTTTCCTAAAAAAGGGGTGGCCCAGGCCCCCCGAAAAAAACACCTCTAACTCCACCTCTGACTTTAATTTAATATGACAAGTGTTTCATTCACCAAAATACTGGTGCGTTTCTGTGATAAATATCATGCACAATTTTATAAATGAGAGGGGAAAGAAGATCCACATGTGGTGTACCTGCACATGACAATTGCAAACTGCCCCATTTTTCTTATCACAACCAATCAACTGATCATGCTGATACTGACATTACTAGAGAGTACACATCAAATGAAAAATCACAAATAACTGATACATATTATCAGATATTACAGAATCAAATATGTTTTAAATTTATTACAAAAAAATTTGTTCTCAATCTTGTAGATAGATATTACTGGATCTCATATACATGTAAGTACCAAAGACAACTGTCTTTCCAAGTCACAATTTATAAAAGTAAACTATTAAAGGTTGTAGTTTGGTCTTCAACGCAGAGCTTGGTTCCCCCAAAACAGCAATTTTATATAGTCCATATCAATCATGACAATGGCGTTTGGGGTTAAACATGTTTTCGTAGGTAAATAATATCGCCATGGAACTTTTTTCATGAGAGTGTTATAGTCTATAGAGTATTACTTCCTGTTTGGTGGAATAGTGAAATAGAAGTCAATACGTTCTTGCTCAATCCTATGTCGCTTTGAAGGTGTCATGATTGTAATCCTCAGCTTAAGCAATGTGTTACTGTAATTTGAATTTCAAACTGATTGAGCGACGTTTTTCGAAGCACTGGTCAATTCCACCATAGCGAATCACATGACTTTGACAATCAGTAAATTCCAGCGAAAAATATCTCTATAAGTAAAGAATTGTCGGATAAAAATTAAATAATAGAGTACACAGGAAATGGCAAAGTTCACATAGTCGCGTATGATTAATCATATTTTTATCAAGTTGATTATAGACACAGAATACATTTTATTATAATATCATTCCCCATTTCCATTCTCAATTTTATTAAGTCTCCTTCCATTATAACACGGGTCCACCAATAATACAACAAAAATTACAAATTAGTAGAAAAAAAGCGCTATGTTTTCATATTGCTTGAAGTGCAATATTCCAATAAAAATAAACTACTCACAAACCACTGATCTCAATATAATCAGCTAAAATACGGCAAGCTTTTTAGAAAAGCTGTTACTTGTATTTGTGTATGATTAGAGGTAACCACATTCAAAATATGTGAAGGGTGGCCAGAGGTAACCCCTTTCAGTATTTGTGTAGGGTCACTTGAGGTGTTTAAAGTTCGCATATGTATAGGGTGACCACAGGTAACCAATTTCAATACATGTGTAGGGTGATCAGAGGTAGGGTTATTAAAGGTAACTAAATTTAATATTTATGCAGAGTGTCTAATGATAAAAAAATTGAATATATGTGTAGGGTGACCAGAGGTCACCTCAATTAATTATGTAAAAGGTGACAAGATGTAACAAAATTCAATATCTGTGAAGGCTTGCCGGGGTGACCAGAGGTAACCTAATTCAATATCTTATAATGTTTAGGGGAATTCAATACATGTGTTGGGTGACCATAGGTAACCAATTTCAATATATGTGTAGGGTGACCAGAGGTCACGACAGTTAATTATTTAAAACGTGAAAGGATGTAACAAAATTCAATATCTGTTTAGGGTGGCAAGGTTGACCAGAGGTCACCACAATTAATTATGTAAAAGGTGACAAGATGTAACGAAATTCAATATCTGTGAAGGCTTGCCAGTGTGACCAGAGGTACCCAAACTCAATATCTTATAATTTTTAGGGGAATTCAATACATGTCTTGGGTGACCATAGGTAACCAATTTCAATATTTGTGTAGGGTGACCAGAGGTCACCACAGTTAATTATTTAAAACGTGAAAGGATGTAACAAAATTCAATATCTGTTTAGGGTGGCAAGGTTGACAAGAGGTTACCAAATTCAGTATCTTATAATTGTAGGTAAATTAAATATATGTGAAGGGTGACTAGAGGTTACCAAATTCAATATATGTGTAGGGTGACCAGAGGTCACCACAATTAATTATGTAAAGGGTGACAATATGTAACGAAATTCAATATCTGTGTAGGGGGCCATTCAATATCTATATTTGTGTCCGGTAATTAGAAGAACCACTGTAAATGAATCTGCAAAGGGAGTAAGGTTAATAAAGTAACTATGTTCGTGTATTAAATGACCAGTGTAACTGTAAGCACTATTAGTTTCTGTGTAGGGTGACCAGAGGCAACCAATGGCAGTTTTAAGGTACATGAGTTCGAGGCATACCATCTTTTTTGTTATATGTCATGAGAGTGCAATATAGGCCATTAGGTTATTTTTTTCTGAAAAATTAGCCATGTCACTCAATTTAAGATATTAATAGAGTAAAGGGTGAATCTTCTATACATTTTCAATTGTTTGTTTTGAGTGAATCATTATGATTATTGATTATTTGTGTATTATTTTTTACTTTTTGTATCTCTCTCAACAGTATCCTTTGAAATATGGTTATTCCGGAACTTTGCATTAAGCTCATATCCGTATTGTATAACAGCAATTATAAACTGTGTATCCCCTTAGTAACGTACTTTCACTTCAAACCGGAAATCATGTACTATTTTTTGTCGCGTATAGACTCAATTTTAACCGTTTCTGTTCAGGTGACCAGTGGGCACCGTTCAGCGTAACTATTATCCTTGTGCCCACTGACCAGAGACTTAATGTGTACAAACCTGACGTAAAATTATGTACTATTGAATAATAAATAATATCACATTACCTCCAAAAATCAATAACTGTTACAGTACATTTCACATGTTTCAATAATCCAAAAACGATGTTTATGTAAGAAGTTCCCGCGCAAATGTCATGTGTTACCGAAACGGGAAACACACAAAAGAATTGTAGGTGCATGTTGTCATTCGCATTCCGATTAATTTACACAGTTCAATAAAATATATATGTTAACATTATCTATTTTGGTTTTGAATTTAGTTACTAGATCAGAAAAATGATTTGTTTCTCGCAGACAACAAAAAATAGTATACATTTTAACTCGACACTTAATCTAAACATCCCTACAACAAAATGGGACGACCAAACAGATTTCCTAATTTTGATAAAGGTGAAATATGTAGAATAAGAATTGTGCACTCTGGCATAAGATCATAAATAAAGCCCTATATAAAGTGTAAACCAAAAAAAAAAATGTATGAAATCATTGTTTATTACATCTGCTTGCATAATAATATTGAAGTTGAAACTAACAACGATCACGTGTATCCTGTCAACCCCTGAAAAACATAATATTGTCTTCTTGACTACTTCCGCAAACCGTGGTCTGATAAAATGATATATTGTTATAGTGTATGTTAAAAAGTTTTTGTCTCCAATTGCAACCCCGTTTCTCCTTTCTACAAGCCCTACTCTCATTTCTCCCGCCCTCTCTCTCCCTGTCTCCCTTTACCCTGTCCGCCCCCTCCTAAATGTGTTTCAAGGTCAAGAATTCAATGTGTTGTAAATCTTTGAATTTTAATTACATCAACATATAAAAGAGCGAATTTAATTAAGATCACATAGGTGATTTTTAATAATTGTTTATAATTATTTGCCAGATGAATACATTCTTCAGTTTCTTCCGATTTTTGATGAAATATTTTAAATTCACTTTCCCTGTATCCTGCATAATAGAATACTTTGTGTACATATAAGAAGGTCACAAGTATCTTGTGTTACGGCAGATATGACATCATAAATAAAGAGAACGGCAGTATTTTGTCTACTGTCTTCCTCAAAGTGAAGCTATGGGAAAAGGAAGCTTGAAATGCTTTGGTTATGGATTTTTTTCTCTGGCTGTTTATGACGTCTTTACATTAAATCCATTGGATGTTGCATGTGTCCTGATTGATAGTGTAGTCTTAGATGCATGATTTTTGTCGAGCCTTCGACATTAGTCGAAAAAGCGAGACATAGCGATCCTACATTCCGTCGTCGTCGGCGGCGGCGTCCACAAATATTCACTATGTGGTTAAAGTTTTTGAAATTTTAATAACTTTCTTAAACTATCCTTGAATTGTACGAAACTTTGACAGAAGCTTGTTTATGATCAGGAGATAGTATCCAGAAGTAAATTTTGTAAAAATAAAATTCCATTTTTTCCGTATTTTACTTATAAATGGACTTAGTTTTTTCTGCCAGGAAACATTACATTCACTCTGTGGTTAAAGTTTTTAAAATTTTAATAACTTTCTTAAACTATCCTGGAATTGTACAAAACTTGGCCAGAAGCTTGTTTATGATCAGGATATAGTATCCAGAAGTAAATTTTGTAAAAATAAAATTCCATTTTTTCCGTATTTTACTTATAAATGGACTTAGTTTTTCTGCCAGGAAACATTACATTCACTTTGTGGTTAAAGTTTTTAAAATTTTAATAACTTTCTTAAACTATCCTGGAATTGTAAGAAACTTGGCCAGAAGCTTGTTTATGATCAGAAAATAGTATCCAGATGTAAATTTTTTAAAAATAAAATTCCATTTTTCCCGTATTTTACTTATAAATGGACTTAGTTTTTCTTCCAGTTAACATTACATACAGTCTGCAGTTAAAGTATTTAAAACATTTTTAAGATTCTTAAACTAGCCTAGATTTTTACCAAACTTGGACAGAAGCTTCTGATAATCAAAAGATAGTATCGAGAGGAATAATTTTATTGATTTTTTTCATCATTTTTGATGAGTGTGTGATTAACAGCAAAAGTAGGCGAGACACTGGGTTCCGCGGAACCCTTACAATTTTTTTTATTAGTTGTTAGTGGCTTTAACTAGCTGTCAGATAACTGCGAGTACTCTCAGATGTGTTCATTGTGTCTTTTTGTGATGGGATGTACAAGTACCCGGCCACGTCCACTTGTATTTTTGTCCATCTGATGAGTTAGACCTTTTTCAACTGATTTTTATAGTTCGTTCTTATGTTGTACTGTTATACCACTGTCCCAGGTAAGGGGGAGGGTTGAGATCCCGCTAAATTGTTTAACCCCGCCACATTATTAATGTATGTGCCTGTTCCAAGTCAGAAGCCTGTAATTCAGTGGTTGTCGTTTGTGTATATGTTACATATTTGTTTTTCGTTCATTTTTTTTTATATAAATAAGGCCGTCAGTTTTCTCGTTTGAATTGTTTTACATTGTCTTATCGGGGCCTCTTATAGCTGACCATGCTTTGCTCATTGTTGAAGACCGTACGGTGACCAATAGTTGTTAATGTCTGTGTCATTTTTGGTCTCTTGTGGACAGTTGTCTCATTGGCAATCAAACCACATCTTCTTTTTTATATTTGCCATACGTTTTTGCTTTTTATTAAATTATTATTTATACCACCCATTCCCCTTTTTTAAGTTTTTACATTGTAAGTTGCCTGTCCCAATACCCAATTAAATGTTCAAATATGTCTCAACCTTGGTATGCCCTGAGGCTTCAGACATTTGTATCTTATCTGCTGAATTATGACAACTACGTGACTGTATAATTATAAATTTTATCCGAAAGATCTACTCAAATTACTATACTCATACGTGCGGGGACTACGAATAATTACAGTTTCAGTACTGTTTCAAACATTAAATTATCAAATAACTATAATTTTACCGTTCCTGACGTTATCGAATAACGTTCAAACATACAAGCCAATGCAGCAGGTTTTGCAATCACAAAGTGAATTAAAAATAATACTATGTGACATTTTTAACGGTAACTTATTATAGATGCAGAGTGCAGAGAGTTTTGATGCAATATATAACGGTTAACTAATTTGCTTTATCGTTTTCCGGCAATTCTACTACTCATTGTTAATCTTTAAAAATGTATTACTTTACTTTTAAATATTCTGTTTCTTTGAAATTTAAGCACGTTTTATCTATATATGTTCCGATGCATAATAGACTGTGTTTTACATGAATTATACTTTATTTTAATGTTCTTGCTTTATTTTTGCAATAAATACTTATTCTTCATGCACGCCGTATCGCCCCCTTTTTTGTTTTGAAACTAGGAATCTAATCTATAGAAACTTGGTATTATGTGTAAAAACACAGGCAATTGTACATCTATTAATTCGTGTTAAAATGGTCGTTTAAAACACCGCTCGGGCAAAATGGAAAAAGGAAATTTATTTGGATGAGAATACGGATAGAATAAGACAAAAAAGCACAATACAAACAGACTTTGAAACTCATATAGACAATAGTTTGTTAGTATCGGATGTAAAAACAGGGTTTAATTTGGTAATTTTGCCGTATAACTTTCTCTGTGTTCCAGTGTAAACAGTCTGTAACTCATGGGTTTGTACAAAGTAAATCCGATATAGTTTCGGAAACATTTTAAAAATAAAGTGCTAGATTTGTAATCCTATAAACCAATGCTACTGGTCCCGTTACAGTTTGATTAAAGCCAGCCCCAAGTATCCACTTGCGTCTATAAACACAAGTTGATAGTCGGGACTGGCTTTAATCAGACTGGTTTCATTACAAAATTTTCTCTCGAAATTTACAAGCAAACGACTGACTAAATATTATTCAAACGACAGAAAGAGACTGAAATAGCTAATTCTTGAAATCATTTAGATTTTATATTTGTGTTAATTTACGCTTGCATGGGTATTCGGTGGGAGTGTGTTTTTAGCTCACCTGACCTGAAAGGTCAAGTGAGCTTTTCTCATCACTTGGCGTCCGTCGTCCGTCGTCCGTCGTCTGTAAACTTTTACAAAAATCTTCTCCTCTGAAACTACTGGGCCAAACTTAACCAAACTTGGCCACAATCATTCTTGGGTTATCTAGTTTAAAAAATGTGTCCGATGACCTGGCCATCCAACCAAGATGGCCGCCATGGCTAAAAATAGAACACAGGGTCAAAATGTATATTTTGGCTTATATCTTTGAAACCAAAGGATTTAGAGCAAATCTGACATGGGGGTAAACTTGTTAATCAGGTCAAGATCTATCTGCCGTGAAATTTTCAGACGAATCGGATAACCTGTTGTTGGGTTGCTGCCCCTGAATTGGTTATTTTAAGGAAATTTTGCAGTTTTTGGTTATTATCTTGAATACTATTATAGATAGAGATAAACTGTAAACAACAATAATGTTCAGCATAGTAAGACCTACAAATAAGTCAAACATGACCAAAATTGTCAGTCAACCCCTTAAGGAGTTATTACCCTTTATAGTCAATTTTTAACAACTTTTCGTCATTTTTTGTAACTTGTACAAAAATCTTCTTCTCTGAAACTACTGGGCCAAATTTAACCAAACTTGGCCACAATTATCATTGTGGTATATAGTTTAAAAAATGTGTCCAATGACCCCGCCTACCAAACAAAATGGCCGACATGGCTAAAATTAGAACATAGTGGTAAAATGCCGTTTTTGCTTTATATCTTTGAAACTAAGACATTTAGGGCAAATCTTTTTAGATTTAAATGTCCATCAGAATAAGATCTATCCCCTCACAAATTTTCAGATGAATCTGACAACCCGTTGTTGGGTTGCTGCCCTAAAATTGGTAATTTTAAGGAAATTTTGCAGTTTTTTGTTATTATCTTGAATACTATTATAGATAGAAGTAAACTGTAAACAGCAATAATGTTCAGCAAAGTAAGATCTACAAATAAGTCAACATGATCAAAATTGTTAGAGGACCCCTTAAGGAGTTATTGCCCTTTATAGTCAATATTGAACAACTTTTGTCATTTTTTTAACTTGTACAAAAATCTTCTTTTCTAAAACTATGGGCCAAATTCAACCAAACTTGGCCACAATCATTACTAGGGTATCTATTAAAAAAAACTTGAGAGCCTCTAGTTTTTTTAGTGATTAAAGTTGGAAATAATATACATGTACAAGTTCGGAGACAAAACGACTGGAAGAGAACTAACATAGTTGCCTTTTAGGTCCTGAGCGGCATATTGCTCACATACTAGGCGTCGGGAAAAGCCCGAGGAGTTTCACAGTCTTAAAAGGAGTTTTTAGAACAAGTATGCAACGTTCATGTAGATGTATATACATGTGAAAAAAAGAACTGTATGTATTTCTTTGTGTGGATAAATATACTATTTATATATAGATGTACATTTTATATTTCTGACAATGTACATAATTTTTATATTTGTGTATATCCTACAATTTACACCCAAGGGTGACTAGAGATAGAAATATGGTCTCTTGGTCTTATTCCGACCGGCAGTAAAATGCTTCCAAAGTGGGGCGTCCATTTGGCTGTGTAGGATGTTTTATTTATTGTAAACTTGTTCTCGTCCTGAACATGCATAAAATATTTGCCACTGGACTTTAAGCAACCAGCAATCAATCCTACAATTTACAACCGTCACTTGAAACTTTAGTTGTTAAAATTTAGATCATTGACTCTTATTTTTTTCAAAGAAATCGACAAAGTTTTACGAACATTTACGTACAAAGAATTATCTACGTTACTGCTTGCTCGTTATGGAAGTTGGGTAACATAAGACTTTATTTGTAAACGTACAAATACAAAGAAAAAGTATATGGAATATGTAATATGTACAACAGTTTTCTGTTAGATTGATAAATGGAGATATGGGATATGCACTTAATAAGAAAGCAACATATGGACATTTAACGACATCAAAACCATAGACATCAAGCAAATTGTGATTAATGCTAATTGGCCGAGTATCTTTTTATTTCTAATTTGTAGCCAGTTTAGTGAACGTTAGGTCCCTAAATTGGAGAGTTTAAATAAGTATGTGGAGTATAATTATCACAGTAACATTTCAGTCTCTTAGTGCATAGTTGTTTAAGTCTTATAACTTTTGTTCTTTTGGAGAAAATTCAAACCATAATGAAATAAGGAAGTGAGGTAAAATTGCCAATTAATCAACTTTCCACCAAAGACAAAATGACGGAAATGTCAGTTTGCTTACATTGCTGCTTCATTTTAGATCTCCAAATTACATTTCCATTATATGAACTGCATATTGATGATAATCAAAAATATGTTTTGTCACCAAAATCCTAGTAGAGCACGTATCATCATATAGTTTCACCCATGTCCGGTTGATTGTCAATCCCGTACTTCGTAGTCTTTTTGCATCAGGTTTAAATTATGAACCTGGTGTTACTACTCATATTAAAGGTGCACAATGTGACATATCGTCTGGCAGAGGCGGATTTAGGGAGAGGGCCCAGGGAGCCCGCCCCCTTTTTTGGGGAAAAATTTGGTTGCTTATATAGGGAATAATTGAAGCGTGACTTGAGCGGGCCCCCTCTTAGGCAGTCAGTGGGCCCCCACTTACGAAAATTCCTGGATCCGCCACTGTCTGGATTTTCTGTATTTTTTGTTCATGGCAGATTGCTGGAATAGGCATTTTAATCAAATACAGAAAGCACATACTCCGGCTTACATCTCCAACATGTTGAATTTCAAGCTGGAACTTTTATATTTCGCAGTTTTTTTTTTACTTTAAAGAATGCATATATAATCTCAAGATTTGTTTTGTAAATAATTTTTCACAAATGACAGACTGTTGAGCTTTGTGAAATTTTGCATACATTTTACAATGTTTGTCCAACTTGCTAAGCAACCAACTCGCACATAAAAATTTACACCACGCAGAGTACACTATACGAATGTACGTAGAAAGTCAAGAATATAAGTTTTGAATTTTTCTTTGAGTTTGTTATTTCATTTTTTATAATGTATTTTTTCAGGATCATTATTTTCTCTCATAGATTTCACAACAAACAGAATGTTAAACCTTTTTTGACTGGTGCATCAAATGTGTCTTTTATAAACAACTGTTTTCAAAATTGTAATGTATCGTCCCGAAAATGCATGAACTATTTGCCACTGAACATTTAACGACCATCAAAAACCGAGCAACTGTTAACTGAATCAAATTTTTAAAGTATACTCTATATCTGCATGGATGAAGCAATGATACCACCATTGATGACATTGATGGAGTTAAAAAAAACCTCAGTAATTCACTGAATCACACGTAAAAATTTCATGTTATTTTCACGTGTACTTTGCAAAAATATGAAGGCATTTTTCATGATTTTAATTAAATCTCAGAATAAAGATATTATTGGAATAATCTTATTTTAAAAATTTACGTAAATTTAACGTGTACCAAATTCCGGCGATTTATTCATGAATTATTATCATAAGATTCACGTGGAATCAACCAGTTCAAGCAAGTTTCAAGTATATGCTCGTTTGGTGTGAAAATCAGACGAGATTAATGTTAATTCATGTGAGTGACATTTCAATGTGCAGGACGAAATAAGTATCAGTAGAATTTTATATTGCATTACTAGGGAATTTACGAAACCCCACACGGGAAATGAAAATAAAATAAACACCATTCAGATCACGACACATATTTTATTTTCCATATCTCTGAGTAGGAATCACGTTACCTTCTGTAATCAAGAACGTCACACGTTTTCAGTGAAATTCTAAGGGTATCCATCAACTTTGAAGCCATTTATCTCAAAAACAAAGATGGTGACATATGATTTTCTATACGTGTATGCATTCAGCTTGCAATCCTGGATATTATGTTAGTTTTTTGTTGTTCTCCGTATATAAGAACATAGCCATTCATTGGCAAATCTATAAAAGTAAGCCGAAAAATAGACATTTACCCTATATACCTATGTAAATTTGTCGCCAAAATTGACGTTTTCTTGTGAAAATACAAAGAAAACAAAAATGGTGACCCCCATTTTTTATTACATATTCCAATGTAACTCGATTCAAAGAACACGTGTGCCAAAAAATTTGGAAATCGGGAGATATGCCATTCGGTATCGTGTTACCTTAAAGCAAACAATCAATGAGAATAAAATTGAGAAAGGAAATGGTGAATATGTCAAAGCGACAACCACCCGACCATAGAGCAAACAACAGTTTACTTACCTTGCACTGCTTAGAGCAACTGTTAACTTTCTATCAAATTGGCGCAAATAAATTCAAAATATCGGCCTCATACACATGCGCGAATTGGAAAAAGAAATCCGTTTCGAGTAATCGAAATATTGTATCGCAATTTGAAGAGTGATTTATATATGCACGGTAATCATTGAACTTATTCAAAAACACCAGTAAAACAATATAAATAGAAAGTGATTATTATTTAAAGTCATATGAAACGAGTGAGTGGTGAAAAATAATGTTTATCCAATTCTTGAACCAATGCATGTATATATCATAAACTTAGTCCTCTGTGCACGATTTTCTCATTTTTTACGCAAATATATCGTATAATCGTCAATTTTTTTTCTCTCTGTCTTTTATGATTTAACTAATATTGCTAGTCATTAAATGTCGTGTTTTGAAGCCGAAGTTTACCGATTGTCACCTTATAGTAAACAAATAGCATGGGTTTTGAGCACGTGTTTAACATGTACAATCAGATAATTGTTTATTTTAATGACAGATCCATGCGTATTGCGATCACCAGATTTTTACGAGGAGGGTTACGCTCAGGTCACTATGCATACGGAAAATATGTCGGCGAATTGCTTCCTGGAAGGAAGCAATCAAAAATAAGTAAACTTCTTCAAAATGTGGACAAATTAAAGAATTTTCCTCAGAAAAAAGTGTATGTACATAAGTTTTGTAATGAAAACTATCCATTTAGTTATAAAAAACATATGCATAATTTTTTTTGATTTGAGGTTTCTTATGACTTTCAGCAAAAAGGACTATATATACAAAGCTGGTTTAATCTCATTTTGAATGAAGTTTCGGTCAACACTTAAAGTTATCAACCTTAAATAAACCTTTAATAAACGTTATATTTTCAATATATTATGTGCCTGCTGGGTCTGTACTTATACATCCTGTCATTGAGTTATTGTGCCATGGTAAATGTTTGTTTACATTTCTTTTATAGTGATGAAAATAATAAAACAATGTTGACTGCTGTATCCCTATTTTTGGCATTTTAACCTAGTATGTCTCTTTATTTTGTTCATAATTTGTTGTCAATATATTGGAATTTTATGCGACTCTCATGCAAGTGAGAGGTTTCGACGGCTATAAAACCAGGTTTAATCCACCATTTCCTACTTAAGGAAATGTCTATTCTAAGTCAGGACTATGACAATTGTTGTCAATATGTCTGATATGTTTTAACTTTTGATTTTGTCATCTGATTAGGGACTTTCCGTTTTGAATTTTCTTTGGAGTAAATTACTTTTATGTCTTTACTTTATAAACTTCATATATTGATGTTAATTTCCTTTATTTGTAAATTGAAAATTCTAGTTTGTGTTTTGAATCTTATTATACTAAATGTAAGAATCGAACATTTGTTAGTTGGGTATATTATTCCAGCATCATCAAACATTAGTAGTATATTTTGAAAAGTGAAATAGCTAGTAACTGTAAGTACACTACTTTATCATTATAGAACCACCTCGAAATTTTAGCACTTAATAAACAAAAACCTATATTTTATAGAAGGTGTGATAAAAAGACAATATAAAGGATAAATAAACGTAAAAAAAGGGAGAAAAAATGTTGGCAACAGTTTTTATATTCACAGCTAAAATGTGTCTAACAAATGAAGAAAATCTACATAAAATTTTAAATTATTTTGATGTTACCATGGCCAATATATGCTCATTTAATTCAACATTAAATCTATACAATAATGTATATAAAGGATAGATCCTTTACCGGATAAGATACACGTTTTTGTGTACATATAAGAAGGTCACAAGCATCTTGTGTTACGGCATATCTTACATCATAAATAAAGAGAAAGGCAGTCTACTGTCTTCCACAAAGTGAAGCTACGGGAAAAGGAAGCTTGAAATGCTTTGGTTATGAATGACTCCTGTCTATCCTATTTTTATTTGTTTGTTTTATCTTTTTGTACATACATCATGGCAACTGTTATTTGATTGAATTTATGTGTCTTACTAGCTTACTATGCGATAGGCGATATGAGTTGTATACATTATTGAAGGCCGTACGGTAACCAATATCTGCGTACATTCTTTTGTACTATTCGGTATCTGTTAGATGGCAAACATATATCATATCTTCTCATCTTTAAATATACTTAACACTTTCACTACTGAATTAATTTTTTTCGCGGGATTCCCTGGCCGAAATTTATTTGCACGAGCCGTTTGCCTGACCGGGATTAATTTCACATGTGCTTCAGCAAAAACGACCTCGTAGTTTTGGTCATTGAAAACTCGGGAACCGTAGCGAGTTGTGCGGTCAAATTTTGATAAAATGTAGATAAATATCATAGGTTGAGCGTCCGTAACCTTTTCATAGAGTGAGAAGTAGTTTACCTTAAAAACGCGTGTCGAAAACGTAGATTGATTGAGTCGGAAGATAATTTTTGTCATTGCCTACCGTATATCACTTTCACTTCCATTCGGCAACATTTCTTAAGCACACGTGTGTTTCAAAATTCTATTTCTATGAGCTACTGAATTATTTTCTTTCAAAACCCGTTTCCGTTTTCGTTTTCTTGGCAATAATACTTGTAAATCGAGACTGTCGTTCACGTAGATTTTGGCCGCCATTTGTTTACGGTTTCGAAAGAAGAAAGATAACTCGGGCTCGATAACGGACAATAACTCTTCGAGACGAGTTGTATAATACCCCCAGCGTTGATGTGCGATTACTGAACTAATTAATAATAATTGTTAACTGCAATAATAATCGATGGGACTTCATTACTTTATGACTTAACCCCAGTAATGCCTTAATTCTTCCACATGTGAATGAGATAAAGCTTTCCAATAAATAAAAGTAAATGAACCCAAAAAGTGATTTTTTTCCTAAATCCATGAAATTTCCAATAAATTTGATTTGGGTCATGGGGGTTGTATAATATAAAAAAAAATTTTAAGCATTAATAAATGTACTACAAATAAGCAAATATTCAGCTGTATCTCAAGATAAAGAGCCTATTGATTTTTTTGTTTAAATTGTTGAAATTAAATTTGAACTATGTAGTCAAAATTTAGGATGTATAAGATAACATAAAATTGACAAATACATCAACTGATTTTTGTTAAAGCAGCACAAATAAATACCAAAAGCTGGCAATTAATATTTTATAAATTTATTTTCATCATAGTTAAATTTATGACATGCAGTAGAGGTAAAGAAGATAATATATGCAGACAACTACTGGGCACTGTTTTATTTAAACTCATGATATGTACACACAGATGCAAGTCGTTGAAAACTATTGCCAAAAAGGGATTAAAATACATCATGTACATGTTTTACTGCAAAATGCAGTTTTAAAATTCATTGATGGAAAGCTACACCAGGGAGCTGCATGATATAGTTTGTAATAACATTTGGAAGCTATGAAATTTGTTTTAGTTTATAATGCTGCATACTCATTGAATAAGAGGATTCATAAATTTTGATTTTAAAATTGAGTGAGGACAATGGAAACTATTTTTTTTTAATTTTCTGTTTATATTGTTGGGTTATTTAATGGAATGGTTTGTCAAAAAGTGAATAAAAATTACTTGAGTGAGGTTGTTATACTATAACCATTGTTACCAGTCTATTAATTAATCTTTTACATCCAGCAGCAAGTGTTACTTACATATAAGCCTATATATTAATGTGGTATGAAGATACCTGCTTATGTGTACTAGTCCCATAAACAGTGTTAATTTAAGAAGCTGACTTACAAGGTGACAGCTACAAGACCCTAATGTGGTCCCATTATCCCATTTCCAATTTGATCAGTTTTTTTTCTTACTCCTTACTACTACATGTATATGACTTGGCATCTGAGAGAAGAAGCAATTTATATACCATTTGAAGTCCCTTTTTGAACACAAAAAAGATGTTTCCTAGTGTTAAAAATGGTTGCTTATATTGGCATTACAAATTGTAATAAACTTTAGGCACTGCCACACTGGTCATTCATCTTTTGTGTTAGTGTGCAACATGAGGGGGGAGTTCTTCCTCATAATTTCCAAAATAAAAAATTTAACCCCTATATATTGTTTTCAGAAACATACAGGAACAGTATCATTTTACAATAATAAATGATTTCATCTCAAGATTAATCAGAAGCAACAGACAACACCTTATGTTATTTCACTTTGGGGAAAAAAATCACTTCCCTTCAGCAAAAAAAAATATTTTTTTTTCCCCTTTCCAATTCTGAAAAAAATAATTTTCCCTTCCCTTCTAAAACAAATATAATTTTTTTCACTTCCCTTCTTTGACAATGTTTTTTTTAAATGAGAAAGAAAACAATTTGTTACATAAAAATAATCATCTTGGCATCTTTCAGGATTTTTTTACTCTCTGTCAACATTATTTGTTTTTCAAAACAACTTTTAAAATTTTTTTATGCTGAACAAGACTTTTAAAAACCTCTGTCACAAGACGAGATACATCATGGAAAATAATTTACACTCGATTAAAATACGAATAAGATTGCAGAATATTGTCTCATCTTTCGAAACCACTTTTATGTAAAATAATAAATCTATGAGATGTAACAACACGTGTTTTTATGAACCGCACTATTTATAGACTCAGCTGTCAATTTTGTCAATATCCGGTTCTATTTTATATGAAAGTGGACTTTCGTTTTGTCGACCTACATACTGCAGTACAGCCTTTCAATGAAAAGAAATAAAACCCGTAGCACTACAGACTCCTGAGAGTGTCCAAAACGATGATAAAAGACTCTGACTCAATCGGTAATGAAAGGTTGACTGTCAAACGGCAACGAGAAATAATTATTTACAGGTCAGTCGTGCACCTGATGGCGACAATCAAAGTCTCGATTTCAGGTTGTTTTACAAATATCCTTCTCACAACTCCAAAATATACGTACAATCACTACTTTTGTTCAAGTTAAACGACTTTCATGACCGCAGGTTAAGTTTTCTCAATGTTTCAACTCGAAATGAAACTCCTGACCACGATTGTTTATGATTCCGCCATTTTGTTTTTCACGAGGTTTTTTTTCCCTCAACAATCTTTGAAAAAACATATTTTAACAGTGTTTTTACGCCCGATACTAAAATATCGAATGCATTTGGTGTTTATCATAACATCCATGGAGCAACGGGGCCAAGAAACATGTTTAAACGTTATTTTTACTGTTTGCACTGTGACCGTCTAAAAATAGAAATCTATGTATCCTTAAGGATACTTTCGGCATCTACACGGGGGTGCCAAAAGGATACATTCGGCATGCGCGCGGGTGTGCCAAAAGGATACATTCGGCATGAAAGGGTTTTAAGCATAACGGTAAATCATATAATTTGATAGTAAAACCTATCGCATTGTCTTTAAATAGGTGGTAGCTTATTTTTAAATGTTTACATCCTCCCTTCTAACATAAAGAATCTGTAATGTTTTTTATAAGTGAAGTTACCTGTTATTATGTTTCAGAAATGATTGCATCAATGCGATGTAATGGAAATGAAATGAACATCCTACTGCCATTCTTAGGGATTCTATGTTTGACGATGGTGAATAAAGGTAACTTATTAGGCTATTTGTTACAGTCGAATTAGCGTGCAAACATATCACATAGTATGAAAATGAATTCAAACGATATTGCGAGGGACAATATGACATAGTTAATTAAAATCAAACTTTTTCGAACATCCTCACATATTGAATACAACTACGACGTTCTCTTAGTTTTGTTCTTAATCGTCACTTTGATATTTGCATGACAACATGATATTGCTTTAAAAACTGTAGAATAATTTCATCTAACTCTCTTTCCTCGTGGGATTTTCATAACTAGTTACTGCTGTAAACCAATTTAAACTACATTCCTCTTGGTTTATTTATTTACAAACACGTTTAATGCTTATCATTTTTCAGTTAATTATGTGTTGTTTTCTTTGCGTTTGTTTGTGCTGTATTATTTTCACGTAATGTTGTAATTTTAGCAATATTTTTTAACATTGCTATATAAGTTGGATGTTTTGTTTGCTATAAAATCAGGTTCAACCCACCATTTTTTCTTTTAAAACGTCCAGAAATGTTCGTTTCTATGTATGTGGGCGTTGTTTGTTTTAGGTACCGTTCTGAGTTTATATTGTCCCATTGTTATCTTCTTATAAATGATGTGTTCCCCTCGGTTAATGTTTGTTACCCGGATTTGTGTCCCTTTACAGATTGAAAAATGATGATTTTTTCGTTTCTGTGCCTTATGTTAAGTTTGCCCCTACCAAATTGTATAAAACTTAACCATTTTAATGCTTACCACTACGAAACTCCGATTTCATTAGAGTAAACCAAATGAAACCTCAAGACCAAATTTAGTGCGAGTCGAAGGACTTTTATGATATGTTTGTGAGTGACATGGTTCAGTTTATTCACAATTAATTCCTTTAAAATGGCATTAATCCTTATAATTCTTTAAAATTGGAGATAGAGAATATAATTTTCCACACTCGTTACCTCTATCACACGGAAACTGAATATTTATATCATTAAATAGGACTGGCGTATGAGTATATTTGTTGATTAACGCAAACATATGTACTCAATGAAATTTGCTTTCTGATAAAAAGTAGGCTGCACAATCTCTTATTATAATTCAAACGAATTTTTATGTGTATTATTTTATTTGACGATGAATGTGCAGTGATTATAAATTTGGTGACGTCGGTGTTATTATCGCCGTCATCTTGTTTACATTGGTTACGAAAAGATGTTCGGTCAACGTCGTCTATCGAAAAATAACCAACGTCAAGATCAACTACCGGAAGTTCTATCGACCTATCATATCAACATATTCCCTATCATATAATAATTATAGTGATGTAGATTATAAAACAACCTTGACTGCTGTACACTTATTTATGACAATTTTACCCATTATGTCTGTATGGTTTGTTCACATATCGTTGTCAATATAATGGAATTGTGCGGGACTGCCATAGAAATGATTGGTTAAGCTAATTATTAAACCAGGTTTATTCAACCATTTCCTACATAAAAAAAAGATGACTGTCACAAGTCAGGAATATGACAGTTCTCATCCATTCGTTTGATTGGGCGTGACTTTGATATTTGATTAGGGACATTCAGGTCTTGATTTTTTTTATCGGAGTTCGGTATTTTTATTATTTTCTTCAAATTACGAGACAGATAAATAACAGCTGATTTGAAGTATATACATTATTTGTTCCACCTTGGATCATGTGTGTTGTTACAAATTTAAATACCGCAAACGATGTGAATGATTTAACGATTTATGAAATCTATGTACGGATAGCATAGTTAGTCTGTCGGTTTGAGGCTTGAGACTTGTGGTTTAGTGTCCTGAGTGTTGCATTTATTGTGCTAAAATTTAGACAAAGTTTTAGTAAACAGTAGCATTATCCAAAGATGGCACTGAAAGAGAAGCGAAAGATACAACTTGGACATTCCAAATCATAATTTAAAAATAAACAGTCATCATCCAGCCTAAAAAACATGAAGACAAATAGAAATAAAAAAAAAAAACTGTCAAAACACAACATAGACAACGTCAGACTGAATAACACGAATTAACCTCATCAAAAGGTCTGATTGCAGGTGCTCTGGAATGGTAAGCAAAATTTGCCCTACTTGTATTTTCCGTCGTGTTGCTCGTTAATACAAACCCGATAATAAGTCTTATTCGGTTGGTAACATTCTACGAAAAAGGGACAGGGTAAACGTGATTTGGTTGATGAAATTAAGCTTAGGCTAGAATTTCTTCTAAACTAAAGTCGAAGTTATGGTCATATCAGATAAAGTATCGAAAATAAGCCTAAATAATTCAAATAAGGCATTTTGTGTCACCTATATACGTCAAGAACTGACACCATAATTTGCGTAGTGTTTGGATTTGCGTCAATATTCATTTTAATTTATGGCATTAATAGTACTCGTCTCGTTTCTTCAATAAATAAAATGTCTACTTGTTATGCGTGTGTATGTTCGATTATTTTGTATTTTTTGTTTTTCAATAGTTTTCACAGAGGCCTCAGGGAAGATTGGTGTTATAGTAAACTGGGTAAAGTTCTTGAGAAAAAAAATTATTATTATCACAACTTTAATTTGCATTATTATTCTTAATAAAACCCAAAACAATGAAATATTAACCAGAACATTGCGCTTGGATATGGAATTCATCTAAATTAGTGAGATTAAAAGAATCATCAAGACAATGTATTTTAGCTGCTAGTCTTATTTTAAATACAATTTAACTTTCAGTTTCTTCCTCTTATGGAAAGCATATATGTCTAAAATGGAAAATTCAGGATACTAAACTTGTATTGATATGTAAAGTTGATGCGTTAAATTTTCCAATCACATTTTACGATGCATTCAATACAGAAACAGGATTCTGCGTTCCACATAAACCATGCATTTCTTTATTGGACAAAGCTGACATAAAAAAAACTTAAAAAACAATTCTAAGCATGAATTCATCTTCTCAATACCAATAAAACTGCAGATGATTGGATGGTGGATATGTACATATGGTGACAATAATGAGAGAGCGCATGAATTTATCAAATAGAAACACAATATGATAAACCGAAAAACGAAGACTTAATATTTTTTTAAAGAGAAAGGGCAGTTATACCGTTGATACAAATTTTGATGAGTAGGGGCAGTTATGTCGAAACACTAGATAATTGTCTTATCTCCGTGACGAATAAGTTGTCCCTGAAGACAAAGCTCCAAAAAACAGCGTTTTTATGTGTAAATTAGATTATAGAAACTGCTCAATAGAATAATTTAGTATTGGCAATCCTTTTGGAAATTAAACTAAATATACTTTACCATGACACTTAACTATTGTAAAATAATGTATAATCATATAGATCAGTGCAGTGTTCTTTTATAATTTGACAAAAAAATGTATAGCTGAACCGTTCTACCCAGTATTGAATGCCATAAGTAAATCAGTGTCTTTACATTAAAATATTATATATCTGGGTATCAATTAAATCAGTTATAAATGATGGGCTTCAGAGAGCGGGGTAAAGCAGATGTGAGCTATTTAGGAAGAAATAAAAAAAATATGTAATGGAGTTTAGTCTTACGTCTATTTTCACTGAACTTGTACACGATTTTATCAAGGAGCCAGCTGAAGACCACCTCCGGATGCGGGATTTTGTCGCTGCGTTGGAGACTTATTGGTGGTCGTTGGCTGTTGTCTCTTTGAAATATACCCCATTTCCATTTTCAATTGTATTACCCACTCAAATGCAGTGCTATTGATTAGCATGCAACTCGACATCTCCAGTAATTTTAAGTAAAAGAAAATATTGTTTTCTTTTTGTAATTGACGGAATCTTCTATCATACAACCAAAAGAAGTCGATCTAAAAGGGTGCACAATAAGTACTCATAGGAATACCAAATACATTGTCAAATATCAAGCCATTAATCTTTTAATTACCTTTTTCTTTTTTTAAAAGTTTTTAATAAGTTCCAATTCATACAAAACAAGAATTTTTCGTACTTAAATCAAGACATTGCCATAAATGGTTCTCATATTTCTCGAAAAAAACGCTCTGGTAAATAAGTGGGTGCATTCGATCTTTAACTTGAGTATTGATAATATATAATAGTAGGTTTACATGTATAACATTTTTGAAGCCACTGCAAAATAGTAGAACTATGATTGACCCTTATTTCCAGGTATTATTCAAGGTATGATTATAGTTATCAAAGGTAACATGATTATGATTTAATACGCCAGACACGCGTTTCGTTGAAGAGCATACTGGACCAAAAATTCTAAAATGTTGTGTCAAATAAGACTAAGGTAATCGATTCCTGGGATAATAAAATCCTCAGTTTTTTTGAAAAAATTAAAGTTTTGACAACAAGAAATTTGACCATATATTAATGGATATTGATGTCAACATCGAATAGTCCAGGGAATCTGAGGTTTAACCTCAAACAAATTGCAACAGAATTATTTTTTCATGAAAAACGAAGATTACAACTATATTATTAACATATCAAAAAATCGGCAAAAATCAGACCACGGCAAAGTTGCATAATTTTAAAAATAATTAAAATAAAAAGGTAAAATTCTACTGAATTTCATGCAACGTCGAAAAAAATATACTAATGCTAAAGAGATTCAGAAAATTGGTAGAGAATGCTGATAGCGATCAATTTAATCGACTCACGCGATCATCACAGTATTTTGATGGTGATACCCTCGGGGTGAGACATACCTAAAGTGATATAATGCTTTTGTTTTTTTAATCTTCGATTCAAGAACCATGTCATCCAACTCACTTCCTAATTAAGTATCTATGGCATTAAATGTTATATTTTTACGTGTTGCTCTCAAGACAGTTATAGCAATTGCAAATTATATAAGGAGAAAATAGAAATTGCAAGATTTGTGTACACACGATATGATTTAGTGATATATTGAGCAATGGCAAATTAATTTAGAAGAAAAAGGAAATTGTACAATTTGTTTACTAGCAAATTGATTGGGAAGAAAGTAGGAGTAAAACTATTTGTCTATTAGCGATATCTTTGTGCCATATATTTAGCAAAGGCAAATTAATTTATGAGAAAAAAACGGAAGTAGCACTATTTGTCTATTAGTATTTTTTGAAGGCGGCCTAAACTGCAGCCCTTTAATGATGTTAAGGTGTTTGTCGACATTTGCATGTTCCTTTTTACTATTCCGTTTGATCTTATTGCTTTAAATCAACCATATCAACCTTTTTACTAATAAATTCCAAGTATTAGATTGATTTAAAAGATTTTTTATTTTCAAATTAAAGGCGGCCTTAACTGCTGGACTTAGATGATGTTATGGTGTTTGTCTGGATTTGCATGTTCCTATTTACTATTCCGATTGATCTTATTCGTATTGACATATGGTAAAAGTACAAAATACTTGGGTATGTATTAACTACTTCGTGGATTTTTGTTAAAAGATCACATTCTTTTCCGAAAACAAATCTTTTAAAAATTAGCATGTTATAAAGAAGTGCGAGGAATCTCCTTCTTTTTTCTTACAAACATATTTTTATAATTCTTATATGATTTGCATATCTATAAATACTTGAAACGGATTGGCCTGCAGTTACATTATTTACCTATGGTTACCACTTCGATAAACTATGTTTCCGAAACTACTTTCGTAACCTTCACTGTTCATTCATGCATGATACACATGCATGCAGGGATCCCGCGATTCTCAGCAAATTATTATTAAAAAAAAACAGAAAAAACATAACAGTTGTTGCGATTTAAATGCACATATATATACATTGTAACAGAAATGAAATAATGAATTAAAGCTTGAAAATGTATAAAATTTAAATTTGATAAAATCCCGAGAAATTTCATGAAATCGCGCGAAATTTCATGAACGATTGACATCATTTGCGTCATAACAAAACACTACATCATGCGACTGAAAACTTTCAAGCGAAAGATTGTTTCGTTACTTGTACTTGTAAATTTCGGATAATATCTCAATAAAATATTTGTTTAGGTAGGTGCTATTTCATTTCTGTTGCATTTATCTGACATTTCTGTTTTTTAGAAGGTCAATATGGCGGCTTACACAGTAGTTACGAAATTTCAGTTGTGCATTTGGAGTTAAACATTGTAGCCGTAAAACAAAAACAACGTAAATTAAAAACCGATTGTTCAGAGAACAAATGAAGGTCTTTCCGCCAATAAAGATCATTTTGATATAGAACTATGAAAATTCAGTTTTAAATATCATATCCAGCGTCAAATGATAGCTAATTGTACACTGATTGTGCAAAATATATGGTTTCTTATACACAATTTAGTAAAATAAGGGAGTTAAATTGTTACTTTTGGTTTGAAATATATCACTTACGTTTTTTTTTATAATTAAAATTGAGAAAGGAAATGGGGAATGTGTCAAAGCGTAGGCGTCTTTCAGCTGGCCCCTTAACAACTATGTGTACTAGTACAGTGATAATGGACGTCATACTAAACTCCAAATTATACACAAGAAACTAAAAATAAAATCATACAAGACTAATGAAGGCCAGAGGCTCCTGACTTTGGACAGGGGCAAAATTGCGGTGGGGTTAAACATGTTTTTGAGATCTCAACCCTCCCCCTATACCTCTAGCCAATGTAGAAAAATAAGCATACCAATTCGCACATTACAATTCAGTTCAAGAGAAGTCCGAGTCCGATGTCAGAAGATGTAACAAAAGAAGATAAACAAAATGTACAATAATACATAAATAACATCAGACTACTAGCAGTTAACTGACATGCCAGCTCCAGACCTCAATTAAACTGATGGAAAGATTTTGTCTTCATCATATGAATATTAGGCACAATCCCTCCCGTTAGGGGTTTAGTATCATACTATCATAGAATATATGAGAAAAACATAACCTTTTTTTTAATAAATATGTTTAGTTCCGATGCAAAGACCCTATACGTGAATCAATATTAAAGCCAAACTATGCAATTTCTAATGACCTGACAACAGTATCGTAACTATATTTCTTCTTAATAAGTCTGTATAAAGGTTTTGTAAGCTTTTGAGGTGAATACTGACATTTTGTGCTTTGCAAAGAATATAACCATAACATATTGAATGTGCAATACCTGAACGTATAAGATGTCTGCATGTTGAGTTATATTTACGAATTAATTCCATATACTGATGATAAAAATTAGTAAATGTTTTGACTATTTTGTGATATCGAAAACCCAGGTGTAATAATTTTCAGTAATACATAAATTTGTCTCGCTAAAATCTAATACATTGTTACATACACGAGCGAATCTTACAAGTTGAGATATATAAACACCATAGTTTACTTGATACTGATTCCAAAAATATATTGTTCAATATACTTTTACATTTAAAAAGTACAAAAATAGCTACTTCCGGTTTTACAAAAGGTCACTTCCAGTTGGTGTTTCCATGGTCAAGTTTCTTGCAACGTAATGCAAAAAGTCCCATGGCTTTATCATGTATACATATGAGTTAAAAGCTAAGATCAATATCTAGAACGTCAATTTAACCTATGACCTTGACCCATAAGCTAAAGGCTTCAAATCAAAAGACCTGATATTTGTTTATTATGACGAATATTAATGGGAATTTTGCATCACGCGGTCTCCAGATTCCCCCTTTACTTTACTGACATATTTACAAGGTTCTTTACTTTACTGACATATTTACAAGGTTAAAGATTTGAAAAAAAACTATCGTTTCCATTTAATCTATTAACAAAAATATTTATCATATCGGGGCTTTTTATAGCTGACTATGCAGTATAGGCTGTGCTCATTGTTGAAGGCCGTATGGTGACCTATAGTTGTTAATGTCTGTGTCATTTTGGTCTCTTGCGTACAGTTTTCTCATTAGCAATCATACCACATCTTCTTTTTTATATATACAATGTATAATTGAAAAAAACCCTTTATGTGTTTTCCTTTAGAATTAAGCTGTGTTTGGTTAGGGATGGTTCTGTATTAATTTGTGTAACGGGATTGCTATGGGAGTCAAAATACAAAAGATATTTCCAGGGAAAATATGTGATATTCTTTAAAGTGAAATATAGTGTTTTGTCCATTTTATTGATATTTATTTTATTAATTCGTAAGTCTTTAACGGAAATGTGTACAATAATTAAAATTGAACAACATCAAATAATAACATTTCGTTGACAGATAAGGATCCAGGATGCATCCTTAAAAGAACAATTAATACAAATACCTTTTTTTAAGTAACATACAAAATATAACTTACACACGAAGATCCTAACAAGAGGTCTTAACTGATATGTTGCTTGCTAATTTTACAACGAAATTGTTTCTATTGATGGGAAACATTTTCAACAGACACATGGTATTCCTACATTTAATGTAATACTCTCCTAACTTGTTTGATATAAACAAGACTTCATAGTTCTTCCAGTAATTATCATCCATACATGTTGACAAAAGCTAAACATATGAAGTTAAAGAGACATAGTGGATCTTAAACTAAGTATGCCCAAATCTGTAAAAACGCATTCACCTCACCAGAGATACAATTCAAGGTCTGCTACTGTCTATTTATTGACAGTTGGTTGCTGAACATCCAGTGGCAAATATTTCATGCATAATTAACGTGAAGACAGCGTGTTAAAATATCTAAAAGTGGCATCGGATTAACCATCTCCATTCTGAAAGGATGGAACTGCGTACTTTTACATCCCGCATATCTAAACGTGCTACCGACTTTGACAATGGTTACATTGCGATCGGATCAAGACCAATAGTGACCATATTTCGGTTCCTTTGATCACCTTCGAGAGGTTACTGTCGAGACGAGTGCGCGACCAAAGGGAGATTTATAAATGTGGAAGATACATATACATGAATAGATGAACTTTTATTAAGTAGATAATTTGCAACAAGAATGTGTGGCTCCGTTCTCCTTTACATGATAATATTTCCATGTTCAGCACACCTTTTAATCTGGGTCAAACTCATAGTTGATATATAATTCAAAAGGTTTTCTGTTTTGGACAGAACGGAAGAACGGAAAGATGCAAATGACATACTATCAAAAGTTGGTCATAAAAACTAAAACGATCATCTTTCTGAAGAAAAATTCAATGTTATAGTCCGTGCATGTCTGTTTTTCATACGTACAATGTATTTGTATAACTAAACGCAAAATATCTTAGAAAAATAAAATTAAAGAACATTGACGTTAAATGACGCCTACGTTTGTACGAGTCTGTCTTATAATCCATGCAAGGCCAATGCTCTGTCTTGAAATAATATTATAATCATAAGCAAACAAGCAAATAGACCAATGACAATTCTGCTTCTATCCGAACATTTATTAAATTAATATCGAACAAGAATTTACTCCACCATACCTTTTTTGGAAACCGTAGTTTGGAATGAAATACACTAGCGGAAAATTGTTGGTTACAATCAATTTATATACGGCATGTGAATTTGTGTCTTGAAAAACGCTGACATGTTCATTTATATGCGATTGAAAATTTTAGGACATGATTAATATTCATAATAAATCAAAAGTAAGAAAGAACCAATGAAATAATCGCCCACTTTTGCATTATTTACAAGCCAAGGAACAAATACAGCATTTAAAAAAACCATGAGATTTAGTCAACAAACAATACACAAAAAAAAAATAAGATTTGAGAACTCTAACATATATCTCAAAAGAAGAAACTACGTCATTCAACTCTCGGTTTTCAACTTTATCCTGTCCAGTGAGGAAAATAAACAAGTGTCTTCTATTCCGTCCATTATTTGTGGGGAAAGTAGACTTTTGTCATAGCAAGACAAAATACCTGTCGAAGCTAACTTCTAATATCGTATACAGAAAACAATACAACCACACAGTTTGACGTTTACTTCATTATAACATAACTGCTAAGGCGACGTCGCACACTGACGTCAACCCTAGATACATAACGGTAAATTGCGACGTCTTGACTCCCGCGGTATTCTCGACAATACCATTCATTCGATCGTCGATGGCCTTTTTTGAAAGGGACACAGCTGTTTCACAAATGCCAAAGAAGGCTACATCGATGTATTTAAAAACTAAATCATATCACTTAAGTAAACCTTCAGTTCAACTGAATAAAGAAATACACTCTGATAACGTTATTAATAAAGAATACGAAACACTGCAATAATTAATGAAATCAGAATCATGATGAATGACAAAATACCAGAATTGTCAATTAGTTAGGTTGAGTGTATGAAACCCTAAACTTTCATATATATATAATTTGTCTAAACATCAGCCCAACATTGTTAGATCTGTAAATGTGCTTTCGCCGTATCAAAACGCGTTTTTTCTCTTGATAAAATTTTATTCAAATATGTACAATGGTAATTCACCAGACAGTACCTGGTGTCACAAACAGACAGTTACATATCAACTAGTTTAGTTTAAAATTAATATACTATTTCATGGTTATCTGTTACTTTACGGGATTGTCCGATATACAATATTTTCTACTTAGAAATGTTCTAGTGTCGTAATACAGTACATGATATATAAGGCATGAAGATGGAATTGTTTCAGATCATCTGAATTATCTATTGTAAAGGATCCTACAAATTAATACATATAAACATTATATCAATTGTTTTTCAAAAGCAAAAAAGTGCTTTGTAAGTGAAAACAACATACATTTACCGATTTACAGTTCACAGTGTTATTTTGATGTTTACAAATACTCAGCATTTTCCAGATCATGCAAAATGTGGATATGTTTCGTGCTTTATAGATGTATTTCGAATTTGAATAACAATCCAGAATATAAGAGAAGTCTTTCAAAACCCGAAGAAAACATAAATAGCAAAAAGTTACAGATTAATAAATAGCATTCTAAAATTATACAAACATTAGCAAAATATAAAATACAACATACAATGGTCTTAAAAAGGGTCGAGTTTATTTTCTTTAAACAAGACCAAAAATGCAGTTTACAGAATTTTATTTTCAGAAAGAAAAAAAAGCGTATTGGCCACAACATGCACAAGGCATGTTTTCAAGATACAGGTTATTCAAAATTATCTGATTTTGTAAAAAAATTATACATGAAAAACTCAAATTGAGAGTGAATTTCCATAACACATGGAAAAGTTACAAATATAATTTGAAAACAATTTATTAAGAAGACGTTTATCTTATTAAATGAAACAACAACTTAAACACTAAAAAAACAAACTAAAAAACTAAAAGTCAACTGCAAGTCGTTAACAAACAGGTATTTAAAATAATGGTAATCAATTAATAGTTCTGAATTAAAACACACCGGATATTTCCTTAGACGTAAATCTCAACAAGAGACTCTGGATCACACAAACAAATAACAAAATAGAAATTTGTGATACGAACTTGTACATGTCGTACCATTCGCAAATTTTACAGGTGACGTAAGTTAAGATATGAACATGTATACAACAAAGATTGCGGAGAAACAAATTCAAAATATACAGTAATGACCGATTTGAGCTGGTGTAACTAAAAACTAAAATTTGACGACAGTTAATTACAACAAAGGATTCGAGCGTCACTGATGTGTCTTTTGTAGACGAAACGCGCGTCTGGTGTATATACTTAATTTAGTCCTGGTATCTATGGCCGTGTTCTCACCAAACTCCGTGTACAGTAAACTTGTTTACAATTAGTTTAATGGACTGGACATTGGTTTCACATTAAATTTGTTCACATCTATACACCTTGTTTAATTACCTGTACATAAGATTTGTTCACATTTGTAAACTCTATGTCATTTAAATGTTTATTACGTAGAATCGAATGAAACGTTTTCGGACAACTTTTCTAGCAGTAAGGGAACGACCATTTGACTCTAAATAGGGGGAATGGAAATATTCCGAACCCCAGTTGGATAAAGAAAACTGGTTCTACCGATTATAAAAAAATATTATGAATCGAGAGTTTCCCCATACATTATAGTTTTAAATGTTGAAGAAAAAAAATTAAGATTACCAGCATCGAAAAAAACCGGAATAAAACGTTTACGCGGAAAAAATTCTGACTCAGATAAATAAACAAAATACCCCCCCCCCCCTTTTTTTTTTGAAGTTAAGTGGTTTGCAGGAGTTAAAAGATACTAAAGATGTCTCGATTAAGCATTAGAAAACGTAACCTACAACAGTGTGCTTACAGACGAAGAAGGATTGATATATTAGGGATCACTGTATTTCTATCTTTTCTGTTTGTTCAAATGGTATTTCTTCTCCAAGAAGTATTTGGCAAAGGGAGGGGGAAATGTTTTTTTTTTTTTTACTTTTTAAAAGTGTAATTTCACGGATCCGAGATACAAAACAAACAATACATTTGCCTCACACTTTTTAAGTAATGTATTTATGAGTGAATCGTTGTTTGAGTAAAGACCAGTGGCAAATATTTCTGTGTAAGTCAGGTCGATTCGGAAAGACCTTAATTTTCAAATGAATTATGTGTTCGGCAATGATGCTGCTTTGAGTCTTGATAAGGACTTAACAAAGCTACGTTAAATTTTATCTCTAAACAAAACAAATAAATATATCAAGTTTAGACAAATATTTCTGTAAAGAACTTTGTAAATAATTGCTATAAATATCAATTTAATTCAAAAATCGTTTCTTCCTTAAATATGCACGGTCAAACTAATGTTTTAAATGCCTAGTTGTGTGTACACTTAATCTACACAAGGCCTACATCGAGTATCGACTGCATGTAGACAAAACACGATTTACACTACATGTAAACATTGAGTTTTATCAATGGGAACGTAATTTTGTTTTGTTTACGTGTGAGTTACACTTACACAACACCGACTTTAGGTCAATGTGAACACGCCCTATGATGAGTATATTTACATTACTTATGTTACTATTTTTCATATTAGCATATATATATCATGTGCAAACCTAGCATATTTCAACTTAGAAATTTTAGAATTGTTGATTTTATAAATTTTTAGTTTGTAATGAATAATCAGAATAGATTGATATCATTCATTTTACAATAATGTCATTACATGTATGTTTTATTATAATACGTTATTTTAATTGGTTAACAGCAATTTCGCGTCATTAAGAAATCAACCTTAATTTCCAAATAACATGTAACATTCATGATGACACAAGCTTATATAATAAAGTACACAGGTAAATAAAATAAAAACTTACAAGAAATCGTGTTTTCATGAACCTATTAAGAAATTGTAGCCATATATAAGTATTGAATGCTTCTTTTTGTTCTCATAGGGTAGGGTCGTAAAAGCGTTGACCGTGCGTACATTTTACGAATGAAGCGCATCCGGTCAACGGTTTTACATCCCAATAAGTTTACAAAAAGAATCATTCAATTCTTATCATAAGCATACTGTTGCAGGATCTGGAATTAGAGACTTGCACCATGCATGTTATCACTAGTGACATAAAGGATATGGGAGTTAAAACGATGGTTTTCAACAATCTTGTATGCAACTCTTACAATACTGTAATGCATGTTATAGACATCCAATTCGATTTAATTCCCTTCATAGCAAATTTTGCAGACAAATATTTATTGAATATGAAATTATTTGTTTCTGACTGATTCACATCAGATTAATGGTTCGTCAATTATTTAGCAACATAAGTATGTCCATTATCATTTTATATATAAAAATATGATACACCGTTATTGTAACACGATTATAAAATCTACTGAATGTTGTAACAGTCCATAACTAAATTTAGATGTCCATGATAATTTGCTATAAACAGAAGCGCTACATTACTATTACTGTTAATCACTTGTGAAGAATGACAGAACAGTTCTTTAAATACAAATAACATGCCCGTTTCGACTTGCTATGTACAGAGGCGAACCACTATAGTTAAGGTCTTTCCTTTTTCTATAAGGAAAGACCTTACTGTATTTCTTCTGATTATTATTATTAAGGTCTTTCCTTTTTCTATAAGGAAAGACCTTACTGTATTTCTTCTTCTGACTATTATTAGGTCTTTCCACTTTTCCGTGGAAAGACCTATTGGATTTCTTCTGATTATTATTATTAGGTCTTTCAACCTTTCGGATGAAAGACCTATAGGTTTTGTTCTGATTATTAGGTCTTTCAACCTTTCAGGTGAAAGACCTATTGTATTTGTTCTGATTATTATTAGGTCTTTCAACCTTTCAGGTGAAAGACCTATTGTATTTGTTCTGATTATTATTATTATTAGGTCTTTCAACCTTTCAGGTGAAAGACCTATTGTATTTGTTCTGATTATTATTATTATTAGGTCTTTCCACTTTTCTGTGGAAAGACCTATTGTTTTTCTTCTGATTATTATTTTTTTTTTTTTTCTTCCGCCTAATTTTGTTCTTGCGATAAACAATTGTTTCGCAATATGTCGCTTTGATATTTGGTATATGATATCGAACAGTTTATGCGCTTTTGAAATTTACCCTGCGTAATCGCATACTTTTCTTTGTAGGAGTTTTCTCCCCAAACACTGTTTTCCTTGTGCTCACAACTCCTTCGCAACCCTAAAAGATAACGACAAATTTATTTTACAAAATTGCTTGTTATATCCTTTGCATGATTTGTCCTATTTTGACCGAAGCAATATGACCGCTCCATATGAGAGTTATTTTCCCTTATGCATCTGATATAAGTGATATGCATTTCTATCTTATAAACCATAAGTGATAGAGACCTAGGATCTTTTGATTTGAGGTCCTTGGTCCAAAAAAATTAAAATTAGGTCAAGGTCAAAGGTCAAGGTCATATTCTAATATTTGAATTTGGCTTATTTTCACTTATATCCAAAGACCGTATAAGATATCAACAAATTATTTTTACTAAATTGTTAGTTGCGACATGTCGTAACACATAAATTTTTATTGCAAGGGCACGTTGAACATAAAAGGGAGTTTTCTCCCCTCTTGTATTTAAAAATACGTGTTTGGTGATATGTCATTAACCAAATATAATTAAGACCTATGGTCTTTTGATTTGAGGTCCTTAGTTCATGACCTTGAAATTGATCTCAAGGTCATAGCTTAATTTGACGTTCTAGATTTTGACCTTTGCTTTTATTTTATATGTATACATGATAAAGCTATGAAAATTTTGGAAAAGGTATCAAACCATATAACCTTGAAAGAAACAACCGGAAGTGACCTTTTGTAAACCGGAAGTAGCTATTTTTTGTACTTTATTAATATAAAAGTATATAGAACCAGATATTTTTGGAATCAGTGTCAAGTAAATATTCAAATATAATCGTAAGTAACATTTTTCAAACCGGAAGTAATAAATTATCTCCCTTATTTTAAAAAAATGTATGGAAACCAAATATTTTTGGAATCAGCGTACTAGAAGCTATCATTTGACGATTGAAATGACATTTTAAACTTAGTTTCACAACTTTCATATCAAAATACATTGTTTTGATGGAAAGACCTTCAATTGTTCTCTGAACAATTGGTTCTTAATTATTATTATTATTATTATTATTAGGTCTTTCAACCTTTCGGTTGAAAGACCTATAGGTTTTGTTCTGATTATTAGGTCTTTCAACCTTTCAGGTGAAAGACCTATTGTTTTTGTTCTGATTATTAGGTCTTTCCACTTTTCCGTGGAAAGACCTATTGGATTTCTTCTGATTAGGTCTTTCCACTTTTCCGTGGAAAGACCTATTGGATTTCTTCTGATTATTATTATTATTATTATTTTTTTTTTTTTTCTTCCGCCTAATTTTTTTCCTTCGCTGTTTTTTTGTTTCGCAAGATGTCGCTTAGATTTTTGGAATATGATATCGAACAGTTTATACGCTTTTGAAACCAACTCTGCTTAACCGAATACTTTCCCAAATAAGAGTTATCTCCCCGAACACTGTTTTTCTTGTTATCTCTAAGGCTTCGCAACCGTATAAGAAACCGACAAATTTATTTTTCCAAATTGCTCGTTATATCCTCAGGATTTTCTGTTTTATTTTGACCGAAGCTGTATATAGATTCCATATGAGAGTTATCCCCCCTTTTATGTTTGATATAAGAATTTGCATTTCTAACTGGTAAACCATAAGTGACAGAGACCTAGGGTCTTTTGATTTGAGGTCCTTAGTCCAAAAAAATGAAAATAAGGTCAAAGTCAAAGGTCAAGGTCATATTAGAAATTTTGATTTTGGCTTATTTTCACTTATTTTCAAAAGCCGTATAACTTAGCGACAAATTATTTTTACTAAATTGTTAATTGCGACATGTCGTAACTTATAAATTTTGGTTGAAAGGGTGCGTAGACAATAAACGGGAGTTTTCGCCCCTCTTATGTTTAGAATTATGCGTAAAGTGATATTACTCATGAACCATACATATTAAGGAACTAGTGTCTTTAGGATGAGATCCTTAGTCTATGACCTTGAAATTGAGGTCAAGGTCATATGTTAATTGGACGTTCTAGATTTTGACCTTTGCTCCAAATTCATATTTAGACATCATAAAGTCATAGGAACTGACATATCAACTGAATTTTTAATATTTTCACATCAAAATATGTTGTAAGTGGTGGAAAGACCATCAATGGTTCTCTGAACAATTGGTTTTTAATTATTAATTTTTTTTTCTTCCGCCTAATTTTTTTCCTTCGCTGTTTTTTTGTTTCGCAAGATGTCGCTTAGATAAATGAAATATGATATCGAACAGTTTATGCGCTTTTGAAACTGACCCTGCTAAACCGAATACTTTCCCATATAAGAGTTATCTCCCCGAACACTGTTTTTCTTGTTATCGCTCAATCTTCGCAACCGTATAAGAAACCGACAAATTTCTTTTATCAAATTGCTCGTTATATCCTCAGGATGATTTGATTAATTTTGACCGATGCTATCCAGAGACTCCATATGAGAGTTATTTCCCCTTTTATATTTGCTATAAGTGATATCCATTTTTAACTGGAAAACCATAAGTGGTAGAGGCCTAGGGTCTTTTGATTTGAAGTCCTTGGTCAGAAAAAATGAAAGTGAGGTCAAGGTCAAAGGTTAAGGTCATGATTAAAATTTTGATTTTGGCTTGTTATCTCTTATTTTCAGAAATCATATAAGATATCGACAAAATATTTTCACACAATTTTTAGTTACGACATGTCGTAACAAATAACTTTTAGTCGAAAGGGTACGTAGACATTTGACGCGAGTTTTCCCCCTTTTTACATCTAATATCATACGTATGGTAATATAACTCATTAACAATATAAAGTAGAGGACTAGAGACTTTTGATTTGAGGTCCTTGGTTTATGACCTTGAAATTAAGCTCAAGGTCATATTCTTTTTTTTACGTTCTAGATTTTGACCTTTGCTTTTACCTCATATGTACACATGATAAAGCCATGGGACTTTTTGCATTAAGTTGTAAGCAATGTGACCTTAAAAACCACAACCGGAAGTGACCTGATGTAAACCGGAAGTATCTATTTTTTGTACTAAATCAAAGTTAAAGTATATAGAACCATATATTTTTGGTATCAGTGTCAAGTAAACTATCAAACAATATCGGAAGTAAACTTTTTAAACCGGAAGTAAAAGATTTTCTCCCTTTTCTATATTTTGTTTTTATAGAAACCATATATTTTTGGAATAAGCGTTCAATAAGCTGTCATTTGACGCTAAAATTGACATTTAAAACCAAATTTTAATATTTTCATATAAAAAAAAGTTCTTAACTGGTGCAAAGACCATCAATGGTTCTCTGAACAATTGGTTTTTAATTATTATTATTATTATTTTTTTTTTTTTTTCTTCCGCCTAATTTTTTTCCTTCGCTGTTTTTTTGTTTCGCAAGGTGTCGCTTAGATTTTTGGAATATGATATCGAACAGTTTATACGCTTTTGAAACCAACTCGTTTTAACCGAATACTTTCCCAAAAAAGAGTTATCTCCCCGAACACTGTTTTTCTTGTTATTTCTAAGGCTTCGCAACCGTATAAGAAACCGACAAATTTATTTTTCCAAATTGCTCGTTATATTCTCAGGATGTTCTGTTTTATTTTGACCGAAGCCGTATAAAGATTCCATATGAGAGTTATCCCCCCTTTTATGTTTGATATAGGAATTTGCATTTCTAACTGGTAAACCATAAGTGATAGAGACCTAGGGTCTTTTGATTTGAGGTCCTTGGTCCAAAAAAATGAAAATAAGGTCAAGGTCAAAGGTCAAGGTCATATTATAAATTTTGATTTTGGCTTATTTTCACTCATTTTCAAAAGCCGTATAACTTATCGACTAATTATTTTTACTAAATTGTTAGTTGCGACATGTGGTAACACGTAGATTTTAGTCGAAAGAGTACGTAGACATTTGATGCCAGTTTTGCCCCCTTTTATATCTAATATTAGTTGTAAGGTAATACAACTCATTAACTATATATAGTAGAGGCCTAGAGTCTTTTGATTTGAGGTCCTTGGTTGATGACCTCGAAATTGAGCTCAAGGTCATAGGTAAATGTAACGTTCTAGATTTTGACCTTTGCTTTTACCTCATATGTATACATGATCAAGACTTGGGACTTTTTAAATTAGGTTGCAAGCAATGTGATCTAGAAAAAGACAACCGGAAGTTACCTTTTGTAAACCGGAAGTAGCTATATTTTGTACTTCATTAATGAAAAAGTATATAGAACCATATATTTTTGGAAT